>NC_137154.1:47876632-49076632 GCF_951394435.1 Stenella coeruleoalba | reverse complement strand
CAGTAGAACGGTGGAGAGAATAGACTGGGAGAGGGGATTCCAGAAAGTGATAATTATTGGAGGCTCACATTCTCATTGCTAACTAGCACCCTGAAAATTCTCACCATCACCCCTGACTGTGTTCACATGTAAGCATCTCATTTGTTTACACCCTCCTCCCTTGCCTCGGGCCTGATTGTGTTAACAGTTGACCTAATTTTGCTAAAATCTGTTTGCAGCACTCAGGCTGGGAATTCTGCCACCCTCTGGCTCCCCAGGTCCTAACCAGCTTCCCTGGGTTCGCTCTGTTCACCTAGCCAGCCACCTCTGCTCTCATGAAACCTCCATGGTTTCTCTGTGGCTGTGTTCCCTGGTGTGAGGTGGATTCTGAGAGCTGAGCTCCAGTCGGGGTTGTGAGGACAGCTTGCCATATTTTTTCTGATCCCAGGAGCTGGTATTTATTTGCCTTCCACGTGCACTTTATATTGTATCTCCCCTTTCCTGCTAAAACCTCCCTTTCTTCTTCCCTTTTTCTCTCCTTTCCACCTTTGCTGAGTACCTGCTCTGGCCAGCCTCTATGCTAAGTATGAGGCTACAGAGATAAGTAAGTCTTGTGCCCTGGTCCTGAGTAACTCACAGATTACCAGAAGGTGACTGCCATGGAAGCTGAAAAACACACAGGGCCGACCTTGAGATAATACATGTTTTAAGCTGTCCAAAGAGTGGGTTGGTCAGGGAATCCTAGGGCAGACCTTGAGATAATACATGTTTTTAGCTGTCCAAAGAGTGGGTTGGTCAGGGAATCCTAGTTCAGAGGAGAAGGAATGGGCAGGTCTCTGTGAACTGTGGTAGGCTGGGAAGGTGGTGGGAATTGAAGAATAGGATTGAGATTATGATAGGAAGAGGTACATCACTAATAAGGCATAGACTAGACTCTTAAATTCCCTATTTTCCCTTCTTTTTCTGACACAATAGTTTATAGATTCTGTATTTGTCAGGGTTCTCCAGAGAAACAGAACCAATAGGTTATGTATATAGATACATATACGAGGAGATGTATTATGAGAATTGATTCATGCTATCATGGAGGCCAAGAAGCTCCACAATCTTTCCGTCTGCAAGCTGGGACCCCAGGAAAGCCAGTGGTATAATTCAGTCTGAGTCTGAAGGCTGAGAACCAGGGGAGCTGATGGTGTGAGTCCTTGTCTGAGTCTGAAGATTGAGAGCCAGGGGAGCTGATGTAAGAGGGCAGGGGAAGATGGATGTCTCAGCTCAAGCTGAGAGAGCATATTTGCCCTACCTCTGCTTTTTGGTTCTGTTCAGGCCCTTAGTGGCATGTGGACGATTGGATGATGTCCAGTCGCATTAGTGAAGATGACCTTCTTTACTTAGTGTACCGATTCAAATACTAATCTCTTATGAAGACAACTCCACAGACACACCCAGAAATAATGCTTTACCAGCTATTCAGACATCCCTTAGCCCAGTCAAGGTGACACATAAAGTAAACCATCACAGATTCCCTTAGGACTGTGGGGTTCAGCCCGGGGCCCCACTGAAGGGAACTGACAATTCTCACATCTACTTCTCCAACTCCTACCTCTTCCTCAAATCCCACATCTACATTCTTTATTACCTATGGGATATGCCCATCTAAATGTCTCCAAACACCTCAAAGCACTTTCATTTACAACTATGCATTTGATCTTTTAGTAATTCTGTGATAATGCATTTTACAGTTGAGGAAGCTGAGACCCAGATGGGGGAAATGAATTTCATGACAGATTGGGGCAGAGGCAAGCATAGAACCCAGACTTCCTCATACTAAGTGCAGGATGCTTCCTCTGATGAAACAAAAATTTCTCTACATGAGGCCTTACGTGTAACCTCAAAGGCCTGGCCATTCAGCCTTTGGATCTTCACTGTCCTGATGACAATGCCACAGCCAGCTCCCAGCATGTTGTTTCGTGGGAAAACTCAGGCCTTGGAATCCTTAGAGTTGAACTCAGGCTAGATCAGGGGATATAGGCATCTCCATGGTGAGAGATGTTTGCATGTAGTAAAACAGAAACAATACCTGCTGCATGAGTATGAGAAAGTGGGGTGTAGCAGAAAGACCATGCAGTCAGGCAAATCTGGATTTGAATCCAAGCTCTGTCACTTTTTATGGACTCTGGCAAGTCAGTGCCTCTCTGGAGCCTCAGTTTTCTGGTCTACAGAATGGGAAGACTCTACCTTATAGAATAGTTGTGAGAATTTGAAATGAATATAAATGCCCGTTCCATTTTATATTTTCTCTATTTCCCTTCTTTGCTTATGTGGATTAAAGAGAGGGAGATATCACACTTGAGGCTTGTCAGTGAAGATTCAATCCCACTAATATTTATTGAATACCTTCTGTGTGCTGGTCAGTGCTGTGCTGGGCACTGGCCTACAGACAAGGGATGATCAGTAGGGGCCACAGAGTAAACCAGCTAGATTAGACTTATTTTCTTCCCACCAAGCTTGGTAGCCCATGGGATGCGACAGGCAGTATATTTGAGCTTCAGCTATGCATTTGAAAAGGCAGAGGGATATATGGGATGGATGCTTGTGTATTTAGGTGGAGTCAAAACTGGCTGAAGAGACCCAGGGGGTGACTGATAGAGCCTATCCTTGCCCCTGGTCATTCAGTATTTTTATTTATGCGTTGGATGAGAATATGAAGCTGCGAAAAATAGGATCTTGTTTCAAATCAATCTAGAGAAGATAGAATAAGGGACTGAATAGAATAGATCCACGCCCAATCTGTATGCCCACCTTAAGAACTTTGAAGTGTTGGAGGTAATAGGGGGAGGGTGCTGGTCGCATGGAGTCTTGTTTGAACAGAGTACCTTTGACTTTGAGTAGGAACGTAAAGGAGATGTTGATGATGAGAAACCCTGGGAAGCCAAGATGAAAAGTCTTTAATAAACAGGGGAGACAAACAGTACCCCAGCCTTTGGTGGAGGCTGGATAGGAGGCAGGTGTGTTCCAGAAAGGAAAGCAGCTCGCTGTGCTGCAGAGATATCCCTTCTTGGGACCTGAAGGATGGGAGAGTGGGGACTTGAGAATGGCTGGAAGTATAGACCTTCCGGGAAGCTAGAGGATGGCCGCTAGAGGACCCTCAGTTTTCTCTGTTGGAGTCTGGCATAAACACGTAAAGGACACGGCTACACCCTGGACCTAGTAACTCCCCTCCCTTGGATGGAAATAGAATGTGCTAATCTGTCCTTGATCCCACACCATCCCCAGGTCCTACTGCTCAGCCTTTCAATGAGGAGCTATGAATATAACCCTTTTTGTCAAACTGGGCCTCAGCTTCGTGCAGTGGGATTTCAGCTCCATGTGTCTTTTCCTGCTGTCTAGACCCTGCCTCAACTCGGTGGCTCCACTGGATCCTTTTGGATTCCCCTCAGCCCCTTGTCCTTACTAGGCACGGAAATCCCGTCAGTCCTGCCTCCCCCTCCCCAACACCAGGTGACGCACTGTGCACAGGACGTCATTACCTCTTTTCCCTCGTCTGGGGCCCCTCTGAGCCATAGCTGCTCTATCTCAAGTGGAGTACAATGCAGGCAGGGCCTACAGGAGCAGCCTCTTTCCCTCCTGGTGTCTCTTTCAGTCTTCTGTGCTGTGGCCGAGAGCCCAGGTCTGGCACACCGGGACCAATCTCAGGCTCCAGGACTGCCCCTCTTCTGGCGGGCTCAGTTCTTGGGACGTGGTTTTTACTCTTATCTTCTGATGTTATTCCTTGTCTAGCTTTTTGGTTTTGCTCTGGAGACTGAGCATTGCTTTGAACCCCAGCTGGCGGCCAGGGCCCTCGCACCTCACCAGATTGCTGCCAGGCCTTCCCTGGAGGTATTCTCTCTTCCTGGCACATGTCATGTCTTAATGTGTACCAATCTCTTGATGCTACTCCTGTTCTACCTGGTCTCTGGGCTGAGCCGCAGCCTAGAAATGCTCTCTGTAGATGAGACTTGCAGACCTTTACCTGCTCTGTTCTTTGTACCTTGTACCTAGAATAGCCTCGTAGTCCAGGAGACCCAGCTCCTGCAATAATCTCAGTCCCACAGCCAGTCCTCAGGCTCCAGTGACATTGCTTGGTACCCTTACCAGCCATCCCCTTCTACCTAGTGTAGCACTGTAGCCTTGCTTACCCTGTAGGGTAAAAGCCACTGCATCTGGGCACATGGGCTCATCGCAGCCCAGCATGGCTGGGATGTATTGAGAAGGCACTAGTTCTCTTCACTGTGTATTAGGAGAGTATGATCCAGTAAGCTTCCTGTATTGCTCTAAGGCCTCTCATCCTTTCCAAACTAGGCCTTGACTTAGTAGAGAAAATGGCACAGAGTGTGGCCAGTGTGTGTCTAAGAAGAGAAACGACTTCCTCCTGAGCGGGAAGGCTTTGTGGAGGAGGGGATGCAGCAGAGTCTGCAGGGCTAAGTGTGTAGTGGGCACCCCGACTCACTGTGCCCTTCTTCTCTGGCAGTGACCCGCCATAATCACCTCAAGGACTTCATGCTTGTGGTGTCTATCGTTATTGGTGTGGGCGGCTGCTGGTTTGCTTATATCCAGAACCGTTACTCCAAGGAGCACATGAAGAAGATGATGAAGGATCTGGAGGGCTTACACCGAGCTGAGCAGAGTCTGCATGACCTTCAGGAAAGGTAAGGCCCTGCCCCTTCCCCACGGCCCTGGTGCTGCCATCTCTTGGGAGCCTCCAGTTTCCACCTGCGCTGTGGGCCGTCTGGCTCCTGAGACCCTGCCGACGACGTAGAGGCCCAGGCTGTGTCATCCTTCCAAACCTGCATCAGAGCCTAGGTTCCTGCCATTCCATTCGCACAGGCAAGTATTCCTCCCCAGGGCAGAAGCTTATTTCTCTCTTTTCTCCCTCGGAGCTTCAGAGGGAGAAGTGTGGAGCTGTCAGAGGTCTTGAGCTTCCCTGGTTGGATGACTAGTTAGGGGTCATTCTATCCTCCGTCCCACCTCTGGACTGCTTCCCTTCCCATAGAAGTAGACATAATTAACTGTTCTTCACTGTTTCCCAAAGAAACCTCACAAATCTGTCTTCCTAATACCTTTCATGCTTTCTTGTACAGCATCTAAATCTCATGAGACTCACTTGTTGTATGACTTTGGGTAAATCCCTTTCCTTTCTAGGACTTATTTCCTCATCAGTAATGTAAAGGCATTGAACTAGGAGAATACCAGGGCCTTCTAGCTCTGATAGTCTGGTATTCTGTTTAAATAAAACATGGCTTAGAAACTATTGTAGAAGATCTAGCTGTGAAGAGAAGGTGCCAGTCAGTCAGCCAACCTAAGTATTGGGTTGGCCAAAAGTTTCCTTCGGTTTTTAAAGTAAAAATAAAAGACACATTTTTCATTTTCACCAAGAACTTTATTGAACAGTGTATTCACCGTTTTGTTCCACTACCTTCTGCCATTTTTCAGACAGCTTCGTAGTTCCATCTCCCCAAAACTTTTTATCTTTTTGAGCAAAGAACCGTTCCAGGTGCCTTTTACAGTCTTTCAGGGAATTGAAATTTTTTCCATTAAGAGAATTTTGTAAAGACCGAAATAAATGGAAATCCGAAGGTGCAATATCTGGTGAATACGGCGGGTGAATCAGAACTTCCCAGCCAAGCTGTAACAGTTTTTGCCTGGTCATCAAAGAAACATGCGGTCTTGCGTCATCCCGATCAAAGATTATGCATTTTCTGTTGAATAATTCTAGACGCTTTTCGTCGAGTGCTGCTTTCATTTGGTCTAATTGGGAGCAATACTTGTTGGAATTAATCGTTCGGTTTTCCGGAAAAAGCTCGTAATAGAGGACTCCCTTCCAATCCTACCATATACACAACATCACCTTCTTTGGATGAAGACCGTTCTTTGGTGTGGTTGGTGGTGGTTCATTTCACTTCCCCCACGATCTCTTCCCTTCCACATTATTGTACAGTATCCGCTTTTCATCGCCCGTCACAATTTGTTTTACACACAGAACATTTTCGTTACACTTAAGTAGAGAACCGCATGTGGAAATATGGTCAAGAAGGTTTTTTTGCTTAACTTATGTGAAACGCAAACATCAAAGCGATTCACATAACCAAGCTGGTGCAAATGATTTCCTACATTTGATGTGGATATTTTGAGTATGTTGGCTATCTCCCGCGTGGTGTAATGTTGATTATTCTCAACTAATGTCTTGATTTTATTGCTATCAACTTCAACTGGCCTACCTGACCGTGGAGCATCATCCAGCAAGCACGAAACTTCGTAAACCACTTTTGACATGTTCAATCAGTCACAGCACCTTCTCCATACACTGCACAAGTATTTTTCTGTGTTTCATTTGTGTTTTTATCTTTCTTGAAATAATAAAGCCTAATAAGCTGAAAAATGTTGTTTTTTTCTTCCATCTTCAATATTAAAATGGCTACACAAAAATTCACCAGTTTTTTTTTTTTTTTGCGGTACACGGGCCTCTCACTGTTGCGGCCTCTCCTGTTGCAGAGCACAGGCTCCGGACGCACAGGCTCAGCGGCCATGGCTCACGGGCCCAGCCGCTCCGCGGCATGTGGGATCTTCCCGGACCGGGGCACGAACCCGTGTCCCCTGCATCGGCAGGCGGACTCTCAACCACTGCGCCACCAGAGAAGCCCCCAAAATTCACCAATTTTGATAAGTTTTTTTTTAAATGCATGCTGATATGACAGCTGTCACAATACAATCTAACAAAATTGTTTCTAATGAAGTTAAAGACAACTAAGTGCTACTGGAACCATCTTACAGAGAAAAACCAAACGAACTTTTTGGCCAACCCAACACTTCCTGAAGTCTAGGAATCAGGTCTGTGCAGGGAATTGTAAGGAAGTCACTGCTCCTGGGGCCACAAAGCTCACACTTAAGAAGGAGCAGTGACTCAGTGCCAGCTTATGGGACGAGAGCTTCAAGGACTGGAAGGGCACAGAGGTAGGAGATGAGTGGATGTGGAGTCTGAGGAGGTGGCCTTGAAAGACGAGTAGGAAAGATGTAACCTGGTAGTTCTGGTTGAATGTATAGAGTGAGGCCAGATCCCTGGCACCTACAGACTCACATGGAGAAATTCAGCAGGATGCAAAAGGCAATAGAGAGTCAATGTAGGTATTTGGCTTTTTTGCTTTGTTTTGGTTTTGAGAAAAGGAGAAGCCTACTTCAGGACTGTCTTTTAGAAAATTATTCCAACAGCCTAGGGGCTCCAGTTGGGAAGTCTTTGCAGGAATCCATGTAAAAAGGAATGAAGAAGTCTGGCTCTTTTCTGTTATTTTAAAATGATAGATATAATTTTCTTTGGAGGGATGGGGAAAGGATTTCTTAAGAGCTAGGTATTGTTAAGTACTTAAATGTATTATTGTTTTTAATCACCACAACCCTGTTAGGTAGGTATTGTTATCCCAATTTTCAAGTTGAAGAAATGAAGCCTCAGAGAGGGTGAGTGTCAGTAAGTAGTAAGCTAGGAATTTTGACACCCACAGGGCGCTGCCTCAATAAAGGCAGGCTTAGCAGATTCATTTCCATGGGCTGGACTTTTAGGAGGCAAGAGGAGTTTTATCTTTGAGCCGATTCCTGGCTACTTTGCTGGACCCCCTTGTTCCTGGGCCCTTTTCCAAACAGGGGCTAAATGCTGCTATGTGGGCAGTCCCCGTTCTTCATTTGTCTGAAAAACATGTACTGTTTTCATTCCAAAGGCAAAGAATCTAGGCAGGAGACATTCCAAGTTTGGGGATAAAACTAAGCTCCCAGCCCTCCCTGCTCCGCACGGCCTCCAGAGCTAAATGACCACTGCGGCACTTGGAGAAACAAATGCACACACTCCCCAAAGACAGGCTTGCACCTGTGCACACACATATCCTCCTCTGACAGTGTCCAGAGCCCATGTGCCTCCTTGTCCCTCCTCACTTTGGCAGGCCTACACTGTCAGCCACCAAAGAGCTTTTTTACAGAGTTCCTGATATTTTGGGTGAGTAAATGTAATGCTACATGTGCATTCCAGTTAGGATTTCATTGGGTTTCAAGATAATTCTTTGAGGCAGGCAGGAATTTTGATTCCCATTTACAAAGGAAGAAACAGGCCTAGTCCAGGGAACAGACTTGTCCATAGTCATACAGCTGCTTAGAGCCAGGGCTTGCAGTCAGGCTGCCTGATTTTCTTGCTTGTAATGGTAACTGATTGCTGCCTTCAGGACGCTTAGTCTTCTGTGGAGGAGATGTAGTGAGACAAGGCTTGATTGTATATTTATTTTCTCATTTCTGTACCCAGTGGTATTTATTGATCTTCATCTCTATTAGATCCTGTTAGGGTTATGAAAGTGGGTCAGTTTTGATTCTACTTTAAAAGGAGCTCCCTATTGTGTGGAGAAGACAGGCATATCACAGGCTTTTCAGAAGAGGCTGCTTCCGGAGAGGATAATATGTCAGTGAAGAATCGAATCCCTAGTGGTGTAATTTCAAGCAGTGGGGTCATGGAAGAATACAATAAAGGAGGACATTCAGCAAGGGGAAGGGGATGGGGCTGGAAATGGCACCTCTGATTTGTTTTTAGCTGTGCATGTAGCGCCACCTGCTGTATACCTTAAGGAGGTTCAACTGCCTTTCACTCCAGGAGCAAAGTAGATAGAAGGCTGCAGTTTGTCAGCAGGAAGCTTGCAGCCTAGACATTTTCCCTCTTCCCTCCTTACTTGTCACCACATCTTTTGAGGCTTCAGTCACTGACACATCTGGACTTGGGATTATTTAGAGGCTGAGTTCTGTTTCTGCCTCTTCTGTTTCACCTTCTTAATTAACTCAGTGGTCAGTGCTCTTCTCTGTGGGCCCTACTTGTTCTGTAGCCTATCCTTCCTCTTCCGTACCTCAAGTCTAAAGCCATATATCACTTGTCTTCTTCCTCATCCTTTCCCCCTCTTATCCTGCTTCCCCGGTAACTTGGTGGTTCCTGCTAAGATCGGAAGACCTGACAGTGGCTAAGTCCTTTCCCTCTTCCAGAGGGACTAGCCAACTGTTACTCTTTCTTCTGGGTCTAGTCCCAGGCCTCACCTTCCCTGACTCCTTTCAGGCAGAGTTGATCACCCCATCCCTGGGGCCTACCCAACACCTTGTATATCTCTCTATCATAGAACTTATCACACTGTGTGCACCTATCTGTTTACTTGTTTATATTGGACTAGATTATGAGTACCTCAGCAGCAGAGACAGTTTTCTCACTCATTTCAATATATCTAGGGCTCAGCACAGGGCTTGGCATTTAGTAGATGCCTTAAAGTACTTGGTGAATGAATGGATGGATGAATGAATGAACATAGATATGTGGCGGAAAGAAGGGAGGAAGGAAGGAAGCTTAGTTGGATGGATGAAAGGTTTTGTCAGTAAACAGAGGGAATGTGTGGGTGGGTACAAGAGCATATTTTCATTATAACTGATGCCCTTGAGATCTTACCCACCATGGAAGATACTTAGGAAGGGAACTCAGGGCTGGGGGCAGCAGGGGCTCTCCCAAATCCTGTCCAGCCCCTTTGGCATGAATTTCATTTTTCGGTGCTTCTGGGAACAGGTACTCAGGAGTCCAAGAGGTACAGCTCAATAGTTCCTCTCTCATCTTCCTTAAATCCCCCCCACTACCACCACCTCTGTCACATCTCACCATCAGGCTTTCTCTGGGTCTTTGGTCTAGCTTGCAGGGTGTTCTACATTTATTGCACCTTCCAGATGCCTTGGTATAAGGGTAGTAACTGTGGGATTTGAAGACATACAGATTGGAATT
Organism: Stenella coeruleoalba; assembly: GCF_951394435.1. NCBI lineage: Eukaryota > Metazoa > Chordata > Mammalia > Artiodactyla > Delphinidae > Stenella > Stenella coeruleoalba. The sequence continues at coordinate 49,066,842 of NC_137154.1, read as the reverse complement.
CTGGTCTCAGTTCTACATGCAGTTAATTCCTGTCTCTAAGCCTTCATGTCCGTATCTGTCCCAGGCTTATAATGATACAATATATCATTATCTGCAGGGAGAACAAATGTGAAATACCTTGTAAATTAGTAGTTGTTACGATCTGAGTATGTGAGACACCTTAGAAGGAAGGATTCAGGTACCCAGGAACCTAGCTTCACAGCCTTTATTACTGGCAGCAGAATGATGGCCCACATAAGAATTATGGTAGTGACCGTGGTTTCTGTTGGCCCTGAGCTACCTCAGAGCCAGGTAGGCAGCAGAGTAGGGAGAATATGTTCAGAGTGCTGGAGCCCTCATTTTCCTCTTGGATGCCATGCCTCGTGGCGTGTTGGCTGGCGCCCACTTGCCTGGCCTTCTCCAGCTCCCCGCATCGCCCCCCAGGCTGCACAAAGCTCAGGAGGAGCACCGCACAGTGGAAGTGGAGAAGGTACACCTGGAGAAGAAGCTGCGTGATGAGATCAGCCTTGCCAAGCAGGAAGCCCAGCGGCTGAAGGAGCTGCGGGAGGGTACTGAGAATGAACGGAGCCGCCAAAAATATGCTGAGGAGGAGTTGGAGCAGGTAGGGGAAATCTGCGAATTCTTGGACACCCCGAGGGGGTGGGGTAAAAGGGCAGGGGCCAAAGGTCTGGCTAAGAGTAGTGGGAAAGTTGCAAAAAATGGTCACTGCAGTTGTCAAAGAACAGTGAATAGCAGGTGGTAACAGTTATTTTGTTCCTTTTTAATTGAGGTATTTACATAAAGTATACAAATCCTAAGTATACAGCTGGCACACTTTTACATATGCATGTACTTGTGTAACCACCATCCAGATCAAGATACAGACTCTCTTAAGCACTCAGAAGGCTCGCTTTTGCCTCCCCTTTCTCCCTGTCAGTATTCCACCCAAAAGGTAACTACAGTCTTAATCTCTAAACCAGATTAGTTTCACGTGCTTTTTGAACGTCATCTAAATAGCATTATACAGTATGTATTCTTTTGTGTTTCGTTTCTTTCACTCAACATTGTGTCTGTGAGAGTCATCCATGTTTCATGTAGTGATAACTGATTTATTTCCATTGCTGAGTATTAATCCATTGTATGAATATACTGTAAATTATTTATCCATTCTCCTGTTGATAGACTTTTGGGTTGTTTGCAGATTTTTTTTTTTTTTTTACAGTTTATCAATAACATTGTTTATGAACCTCCTTGGTGGGCATCACTTATTTCTGTTGGATATGCAGTAGGTCATTTATATATTTAACTTTATCAGAAATTGACTATTTTCCAAAATGGTTGTACCAATCTATACTGCCACCAGCAATAGTGTGCGAGTTCTAGTTGAGCTACAACCTTGGTATTTTTAGGCATTTTCATTTTATACATTCTGATATGGATGTAATGGTATCTCATGGTGATTTTAATTTTTATTTTCCTATTGACCAATAATATTGAATACCTTTCCATACGTTTATTGACCACTTTATTTGGGAATCTCTTCTAATTTAAAAAATTGGGTTGTATTTTTTCTTAATTGATTTGTAAGAGTTTTAAAATATATTCTGGATGTAAGTCTTCATGTCTATATATATACATACATATTGCAAATATTTTCTCCCAGACTGTGGCTTGCTTTTTTGCTCTTTTAATATTGTCTTTTAATGAACAGACGTTCTTGACTTTAATGAAGACCAATTACTCAATCTTTTTTTTTTTAATGGTTGATGTTTTTTGTGGCCTGTTTAAGAAATCTTTTCCTAACTCCAAGATATTTTCCTCTAGAAGCTTTATTGTTTTACTTTTCACATTTAGGGATATGGCTTATTTCAAACTAATTTTTATGTATAAGATGAGATAGGAGATCAAGATTTTTTCCCAGGTAGATACGCTGTTCTGTGGTCTATATGTCTATCCTTATCCCACATTGTCTTACAACAAGTCTTGATATCTGGCAGTGTTAGGTTCTCCAGCTTTGTCCTCCTGCCAGATGGCCTTGGCTATTCTAGGTTCTTTGCATTTCCATGTTGGCTTGTCATTCCGTTACAGTGTGCTCTGCTGGGATTGTTATTTGTTTTTACATTGAATCTATAGATTAATGTGGGGGAAAACTGACACTTTAACCAAATAATTATTCTAATTTATGAGCACTGGTTATCCTGTCACCTATTTAGGTCTCTAAAAATTTCTCTCAACAATGTTTTGTAGTTTTCAGTGTAGAAGTCTTGCACTTAAATTTTTTTTAACTTGTTCTTATTTTTCTAGCTGCTTGAGATGGAAGAATAGGTTATAGATTTTAAACCTTTAATCTTTTCTAACACATGCATTTAGAGCTATAAATTCCCATCTCAGCACTGCTTTAGCTGCATTTACTAAGTTTTGATATTTCATATTTTCATTATCATTCACTTCAAAATATTTTCTAATTTCCATTGTGATTTCTTATTTGGCCTGTGGTTATTTAGAAGTGTGTTGCCTAATTTTCAAACACTTGGGCACTTTCCTATTTATCTTTCTCATTGATTTCCAGTTTAATTTTGCTGTGGTCACACAGTGTGTGCCATAGGGTTTTAGTCCTTTCAAATGTGCTGAGACTTGGTTGATGTAAACAGACTACACAAAACGATTGAAAGGCAAAGTGTCAGACTGGATAAAAAACAAAACCCAACTATATGCTGTTTACAAGAGGCAAGCTTTAGAAATAAGGATACAAGATGGTTAAAAGTAAAAGGATGAGAACACTAGGATAAACACTAAGCAAAATAAAGCAGCTGTAGCTATATTAATATCAGACAAAGTAGACTTTAGAGAAAGAAGTATTACTAGAGACAAAAATGGACATTTCACTTATGATATGTGTGAATTAAACAGTAATATATAACAACCTTTAATTTGGTACACCTAAAAATATAGTTAAAATACATATGTAAAGCAAAAGTTAAGAAAACTAAAAGGACAAATTCATAATCAAAGTTAGAGATTTGAGCATCTATCTCTCAGTAATAAGCAGCCAAAAATATCAGTAAGGATATAAAAAATTTAAACGTGGTTAATCAATTTCACCTCATTGGTGTATATAGAGCATTTTACCCAACAACTGCAGAATACACGTTCTCTGTAGTGTGTATTATGCTTAGTTCTGTTCTTTATTTCTCTCTGTGCTTTGGTTTGGTTGTTTTATATTGATCTGTCTTTGAGTTCCCTAATCCTGTGTTCTGCCGAGAATTGTGCTATTTAGCCCATCCAGTGGAATCCTACTCTCGGATAATGTATTTTTCTAGAATGCCCTTTCATAGGGCATTTTCTAGAATGCTCTTTTATAGGTTCTCATTCCCTGTCCAGAGTCTCCATGTTTTCATGTTTCCTGTCCATCTTTTCCCATATTTTCTTTAACATTTCAATCATAGTTGTTTTAAAGTCCTTGACTGGTAACTCTTAACATCTGGATCATTTGTGGGACTGCTTATTTTTTCTCTTGATTATTGCTTATATTTTCCTGCCTCTTCTCATGTCTAGTAATTTATTTTTATTAAATGCTGGACAGTGTGCATAAAAAATAATAGAGGCTGCAGGTGATTTTTAATCTTCCATCAGATATAGGGTTCTGTTAGGTATGTTGGGTGAGGCTCTGATTGCCTCAAGCCAATGAGAGACTGACATATGTTGGAACTGGGTTGTAGTTTAATAAGACTTGGTCTAAGGCTCATTTGTCCCAGTTTCTCAGGTATGCCCCTTCCTGACTTGTTATTCAGATCTGGTGGATTTCTTTCTCCTCAGCCCTGAAAGGCTATGAGAGATTCATTTCTGCCCCTTGGAGGTTTTTTTTCTTGTGGTACGCGGGCCTCTCACTGTTGTGGCCTCTCCCGTTGCGGAGCACAGGCTCCAGACGCGCAGGCTCAGCGGCCATGGCTCACGGGACCAGCCACTCCACGGCATGTGGGATCTTCCCGGACCAGGGCACGAACCCCTGTCCCCTGCATCGGCAGGCGGACTCTCAACCACTGCGCCACCAGGGAAGCCCTCCTTGGAGGTTTTTAAGTTAGCGCTTTGTCCTCCTGCTCCTCATAGCTTCAAAGTTTTGCAGCTACATCAAACTGCTTTTAATGTAGAACTTGATCCTACACTTCCAGACTCGGTGTATCAGCCTCTAAGGTATCTGTTCCTCATTTTAAATCTATAAAGCCAGGAGTGGGCCATTTTATAGTTTCCTTTTCAAGGAGCAAAAACCAATTGATGCTTCATCTTGTCATTGGCTTTCAGAGGAATGAAGGTGTTCTGTCCTTAGCTAAGGCCCTCCCGGTCTATATTAGGTTCAGGGGAGGACCTCAGGCCTGCTATGGGATACTTCCCCAGTGGCTGAAGTTGGGCATGAGACTGCTCTCAATCTCTTTTCTCTGGGATTCTGACCAGCTAAAAGTCAGTGTTCAGATGGGGGAGTTGGGGATCATTTATACTGGTAGGCTGGGTGAGATAGAAGGAATTCAGTGAATATAATGGATTCTGTATATACTCTCAGATTCATGCTTAAGTGCTTTGTGACCATCTGCTTCATTTTATGCTCCTTGCTGAGAAGTCAGTGAGGAGGTTTCTGCTTACACATTGGTCCTTCCATATCTTGACCTCTGTTGGCAGTGCCCATGTTAGGTATAAGCTTGCTTGTTGTTTTCTTGCCTTGTAGAGAGTGCCCATTACAGCCTACCCACCCATCTCAATGGGAGAATCACTGATAAAGTCTCTGGGCTGGAGGAGACTTTGGAGAGTATTCAGGCCAATCCCCTTCCGGATCAGCAATCATTTTGAAGGTCTTTCAGACATGAGCTCTTTACATACCTCTCATGACGGGGAGCTCACGCTCTCCTGAGATCACCCCTTCGCTTACAGTTTGGATTTGCATGGGAGAAAGCCTTACACTGATTGAGGTCTGCTTTAGGAAACACATGGTCACACAGCCAGTTGAGTGACAGACCAGGGACCAGATCATATTTCCAGACTCCCAACCAAATGCTTTTCCTGCCACATTGTGATGTCTTGGGTCCAGGAACAGACCCAACTGTCAGAAAGAAGAGGATTTATTGAGATAGCCTGTACCTTATGAGAGCAGGGAAGATTGCTGAGATTGGCTATATGATGAGGAGAGGCAACCAGTATGTGAGAATAGATTGCTCTACTCTGGCAGCAAAAATAAATAAATAAATCAATCAATCTCCATCTGAGTTCTGGTTGACACTACTGACTGTGTGACCTTGAGGAGGTTACTTTCCTTCTCCAAGCTTGGTTTCTTGTATGTAAAATACAGAGAATAATCCTTGCCCCTTCTCCCTCTTGGGAGAGTTGTGAAGCTTAGGTGAGACAGAAGAAAAGAACTCTGAAGTATCATACAGAGGCATTGGAGAGGGTCTTGGTAGTAGTAAGGACTCACATCCTCTTGGCTACACAGGTCCGGGAGGCCTTGAGGAAAGCAGAGAAGGAGCTGGAATCACATAGCTCATGGTATGCTCCAGAGGCCCTTCAGAAGTGGCTGCAGCTGACACACGAGGTGGAGGTACAGTACTACAACATCAAGAAGCAAAATGCCGAGAAGCAGCTGCTGGTGGCCAAGGAGGGGGTGAGACCTGCCTTCCTGCTGCCCTCTTCTCTCCCCCCACCCTCCTTTCACCTGCCTTTCTTCCTCCTCTCTGCCTCTCTATATCCCTCCTGTTGGACACAGAGACATCCTGGTGTTGGGTTTTGTTTCTTTTCCTGATAATACAGTTTCTAATAATGTCTTCAGGCTTCTGGAGGAGGGAATGAGGGTGTGGGGCTACTCCCACCTGCCTTTTGGGAAAGAGGAAGCAAGTGGAGGCAGGTAGAGGGAAGTCTCTGCTGGCCCCAGACTGACATGGGGACAGAATCCTCCTGGGGCCAGAATCCCTTTGCTTGTCTCACTGCCTCTATTTTCTTTCTTCCCCTATGCTTTTCTCTCCTGTTGCCTTCTGTTTTCCTTTCCCTTCTTGTCTTCCTTCTTCTTGTGCAGCCTAAGCTGTGCTAGGAGGAAGGGGAACCAGTCACAGAATAGCATTTCTCATTTCTCTAGCCTCTATCCCTGCTCTTTTTAAGCTGAGGGCCTCATCTTTGCAGGCTGAGAAGATAAAAAAGAAGAGAAACACACTCTTTGGCACCTTCCACGTGGCCCACAGCTCTTCCCTGGATGATGTGGATCACAAAATCTTAACAGCTAAGTAAGTAGCCCCTGTTGCCCAGCTCTGGCGATGTCCATCCCATCCTCAGAGTCGGAGGTCGTCCAGGGCCTCCAGCCCTAACTCTGCTTCTTCACTGGTAGAGGTACAGCTCTGGTCTCGTGCCGCAGCCCTTGGCTATTTCCCACCTTGCTCTTAAGTTTATGATTTAATTGTGTTTCTTATTTACACATATCCCCCCAACTTGCTCCTCTGAGAAGCAGCCTCACTTCTGTTGGGGCTCACACCCATGCCTGCCATTTCCTTTCATCCCTCTTCAGGCAAGCTCTGAGCGAGGTGACGGCAGCACTGCGGGAACGCCTGCACCGCTGGCAACAGATTGAGATCCTCTGTGGCTTCCAGATTGTCAATAACCCTGGTGTCCACTCCCTGGTGGCTGCCCTCAACATAGATCCCAGCTGGATGGGTAGTACGCGCCCCAACCCTGCCCACTTCATCATGACTGACGATGTGGACGACATGGACGAGGAGATTGTGTCACCCTTGTCCATGCAGTGTAGGTGACCTCTTGGCTGGGGAGGAGGGAAGGAGCCTTTGATGTGCAGATTGAGAAGTTGGCCTCTGCTGTGCTTAAGCAACATATGGGGCAGAAACCAAGATGGTTTAACTCATGACCTTGGTTAGTAAAGCATAATCCGCATCAAGATACCCCTTTATAATTGTCCTTTTGGTGGTTTTCCCTTTGCTATATATTCTGTTTACCCTATGGGTCTGTTGTGTTAAGTGTGTCTCCCTTCACTCTTTGTGTTTTTTTTAATCTCTTTATTCTCCTTTCCCCCCGCTCCTATCTATCTTTATAAAAATAATCTCCTTTAGTGGTTCATAATATAAAAATGGCATTCATTTTGACTACTTATTGCTTTAATTGGTTTTAATTTTATATTCCTTACTTTTAACTGCTAAAGTAGTTGAATGGAATGATGTCTCTTTCTTTTTGTTTTTTCGTGTGAGGCCCCAGGAAGCTATAGTCCCTTACGGTAAAAGAGCCCTAAATCCTCCAAGCCAGAAAGACATTCTTGTCCAGGAGGGATCTCCTGCACAAGCATGTCTGTCTTTCCACCTGAACTCTCGGCCATCCCCACCCTCTGTCCTGGGTCTTCCCTCTTCCTTTTCTCCCCTGCGAGTGGTAAGAGCTGAGTAGAGCAGAATTGAAGGAGACAGCACTCTGTGGGAATTCTTAAGTGAAGGAAGGGACATACCTCTTACTGACCCTGTTGAATTTTTCTCTGGATCAGAGGCTATTTTAGATAAATAGGATAGACTTTTATGGAAAAGCTCTTGTGCTGGGCCCATATCCCATGAGTGCAGAGGGGATGGCAGAAAGCTGGGCTGGGTTAGGGGCTCACTTTCAGAAAGTCAGATTCTTTAATCAGGCTGGATTCCAGCTCCAGACAGGATTTATTTGTAAGTTTCTTCAGCGATAGTCTGCCTCTGGGCAAGCCTCTTCTTTCCCTGGGCTGTTAACTTGGCAGGGCTTTAGTCAGAGGCCCAGCAAGGTTAGGATCCCTAGCAGGTAGAGCTTGATCTTGATGTATTGATCTAAAGGCTCCCATGTTCTCCGGGTTGGGAGGGACCTTCATTAGCTCTGAGCCACCCACCCCTTGCCCCCTGGCCCTTCCCTTATCCCACTGAGGGGCAGGGCGAAGCCCTCTGTAAATCAGATTCTCTTCTCCTTTTGGCCTGGCTGTTGGACCCTAGATGCTGCCTGGCTGATGGGGCGTAGGTTCAGTGACCGCTCTCTCTGCTCAGCATCCGCCGGCTCGGATGATCAGTCCCTCTGGAAATACCCGGGTTTGAGGAGCCCCTTTGGGGCTTTTGTTTTTCCAACTTTTGGGGCTAAACCAACACTCCTATCCCACGGGCCCCTTCTCCTGCCTGCATCCCTCCCCTGCCTGCTCTGCTATTCCCTCACCACAGTCCCTACTAACTTCAGGGAAGGGTTCGGAGGTGAGAAGAATCAGCCTGCTCAGCTGAGTGCTTGAGAGAGAACAGCCATGGTGATGGGAGGCTTAGGCTTCTCCTTTCAGCCCAGCTAGACAGATGTCCTGGCGGCCCTTCATCTAGCTGGGCTGAGATGAAAGAGGGAAGGAAAGATCCTCTTCCTCTTTTCTCCTTCTGTGTTCCCCTTCTGTCTCTCTTTCCCCGTCCCTATTCCACGCCTCCTCTTCCCCTTAAGCCTCCCTTTCATGTCTCGAAAGCCACCAGCCATAGAAGCCCTGGCTCCCTAGCTCTCCATCACCATGGAACTGTGTTCTCTTCCTGGTGGCCCTTCCAAGGCTTCTGCCATCCATGTAACCGTGTCCTTTCTCCCATCTTTAGGGAGAAGGCAGGGAGGCCCATATATCAGGGTAGAGGAGAAAAAAACAAAGGTGTGAATTCTGTTTTCAACTGGAGCTGGGAGTGAGCCCAAGAGGGATGTTCTAGCACATCTCTAAGTTATCTGGTACCACACTCCCCTTCTCTGGGCATGGTGGCCCTCATCTTCCAAGAGCCTGATCTGCAGCATTGATCCAAGAGCTGGTTCTTCGTTGGGTACATGCTTATTAGAAGAAATTTGGATAGTAAAAAGAGTAAATGTGGGCATAAAAAGGTACCTGTAATCCCATCATATTGAGTACCTTCTCTTTCAGTCTTTTGTCTGTGAATTTTTAAATAATTTTTTATGTGGTCAAGATAATGATAACCACTACCATTTATTGAGTGCCATGAACTGTGTCAGGTACTTTAAAAATATTATCTTGAAGCCTCAGGACAACCCTGAAGGATTTTGTAAATTAGGAATTAAAATAGGGAAGTAAGTTACTCAAGGTCACAGCTAGAAACAGAAAGGCCTTGTTTCAAATTCCTGTCTTTTTTATTCTATAGCTCAAGGTATTCCTTTTACATGAAATTTGGTAGCCTTTTGTTTTTCCTGAGCATTTTAATAGACATTTTTCTATGTTTTAAAAATCTTCTCAGGAGCAGCTTTTTTTTTTTTTTTTTTTTGGCTGCGCAATGCGGCTTGCAGAATCTTAGTTCCCCAACCAGGGATCGAACCCAGGGCCTGGCAGTGAAAGCGCTGAGTCCTAACCACTGGACCGCCAGGGAATTCCCATAAGCATCATGTTTAATAGCTGTGTAACCTTCCAGCAGTTGGATGTGTTATCATCTTCCTGTCGTTCCACCTTTATGTTTACTTTCATACAATTGTTAATAATGATGTGATGAGCATGTCTGTGTATAAATCCTTGTCTGAGTTGTGAATTATTTCCTGAGTTTGGCTTTCTAAAAAGGCTGGTTCTTAGTGCCCTCCCGGACCTTGTCCCAAACCCCTATCCTACCCCGTCCTGCCTGTGCCCTCCCACTAACTGCCTTACCGTCTCCCTTCATAGTAATGTTGGCCCTAGGTCTGCTTCCATTGGAATTGCCATTAAAACTGACCTGGGTACCTCATCTTCAACTTCCCCTTCCTTTTAGGACCCCTGGTGGGAGGTTTCGGGGAGGAGGCGCCCCATTCTCCAGATTGGCCACTGAAGGCCCAGAGTGGTCTCCAGTAAGCATTTCTCCATGGGCAAACCTGCTTGCCACCAGCCCAAAGTAGGCTGGCCCTTCCTCACACTTTCTTCACTCTCCTTGCAGCCCCCAGCCTGCAGAGCAGCAGCGTCCGGCAGCGCCTGACGGAACCACAGCATGGCCTGGGATCTCAGAGGTTGGTAGAGGGCGAGGCTGGCCGCTTCTTGACAAGCCGGGTCTCTCTGCGGCGAATGCGCAGCCTTTCATCTGGACAGTCTTTCAGTTCTGAAGGCCTCGGGACCAGCGCTCCATCTGCCTCTGCTTCTTCTTCCTGCTCCTCTGCCACCACCACCACTGCCACCACCTCCAGCACCATCACCACCACCACCACCTCCATCACCACCGTCCACATCCACCCTGTTTATTACCACCACAGCACTTCCTATTTCCTCCAGATGGAGCCCTACCCTGACCCACCCCCTTCTGACAGCACCGCTGTGATGCCTTGGCATTCAGAGACCTTGGGGTACCAGCTGTCTCTCTTCTCTTTCCTTTCTCCCTTCCTTGCCCCTCTGCTGCCTTTGCCTCGGCCTTTGCCTGCTGGCTGCTGCTTGGTCAGCTGCGGGGTGTGTGTGTGCGGTGGGGCACTTCTCCTTGTCCTATCCTTTCCCAGCCTGCGAATCCTCCTTAAGGTCAGCCTAACTCCCTAAGGCTTTCTTCCCTTCTCTGTTTGCTGACTCTAAACATGAGTAACAACCCCGCTGCCTCACGGTCCTATAGCACCTTGGCCTAAACTTTCACATCTGTTATCTCAATGGAGTCCTCACTTCCTTCACACCCTCAACGAACATTTATTGATACCTACTCTGCCAGGCTCTGCTGGGCATGGGGATTCGTAGATGATAAGATACAATCCCAGCCATCAAGAATTGCAGTCTGGTCTGGGAGAGGTACATAAATGATTCTGGAACAGTTTGATAAGTGCTAAGGGGGTGTTGAAGAAGGAATGGCTAACAGTGTGAACCCGGGTGGAATGCTTCACAAGAGAGATGACATTTGTGCTGGCACCCTGTGTGCAGGCAAAGGAGAAAGTGTATTCTAGGCAGAGGAAACACATGCACAGGCATAGAGTTTCAAGAGAACCTGATCTACGTGTGGTTAGAACATTGGCTATGTGTTGGTGGGAAGGGGTAGCAGATGAGGCTAGAATGATGAGGGGTTCTGAAAGGACACGGGCTTTGGCCATTACCCTTTAGGAGACGGAGAACTGCAAAGGGGTTTTTAGAAGAAAGTGAATTGGTCATATTTGCACTTTAGAAATAACATTTTAGTGGCCTGTATAAAGGAAACAATGGGGAGACTACAGGAATTTGGAAGTCATTGCAGTAGGCCATCAGGGGAGGTAACAAGGTCTTGGTATAGAAACAAGAGGATTAATTTGGTAACTGGCTTTGAGGGGTGGAGGAGAGGAAGGAGTGTAGGATGATGCCCAGGTTTCTAGCTTGGGTGACCGAATGGATGTAGTACCCTTCATGGAATTACTCTTCAGAAGGGGGGGAAACAGATTTAGGGGTTTTGGACAAGCGAGGTTTATAGGTCGGGCCGGCATTAAAAACACTCACGTCTGAGAAGGAAGTTAAGGTTCTGAAAGGTTAAGTAATTTTCCCCAGGTCCCAAAGCTAATTAGGAGCAGAACACAGACTAGGACTTGGCTTTCCATTCCAGGACACTCTGTCGGATATTTTTGTCCTTTCACAAGGTCTCAGTAAGTGAACTGTATCAGAACTGGTGAAAGGCTCTCTCCCACAGCCTGGTGTGGCAGCTGCAGGGACTTTCCCTGCTATAGCTCAAGGTGATAGACTAGGGTCAGATATAGTAGCCTTGACCTCACCTGAACAAGCTTAGAGGACCCTCAGGAAGTCCCTCTCCTCTGGAAGGACCTCTCATCTCTGAAGCTGTGGCCACGGCTCAATCCTGGTCTCTGGGTTGCAGCCGCCTTACCCTGTTGCTTCCTTTTGGTCCTGCCTCACCCTGGATGCCAATCTCTCTAGCTCTGCCCCTCGAACCTCTGGATAATTATCCTTGAAGGCTGTTCCTTTCTCTTTCACAAAAGGACAGCCTTTACTAGAAGCAGAGCTACTCATCTTCATCCTCACCCTCATCTTCATCCAAAAGCCTAGGCAGGGAGACTGCCCTTCCCAGTACAGATGGAGAGGACTGAAGTGGGTTGGGGGCACTAGAGGATGCTGTGAATCTCACGCTCCAAGGCCCAGGCTGAGGGCAGTGGGGAGGGAGGGTGGGGAAGTACGTGCCTCTGCCTGGCCTGTTCACTACTGAATTTTCTTTTGCACCATGCATCAGAGGATCGTCTCTAAAGGCAAACAGGCTCTCTAGTAAGGTTAGTAGCTTGGGGTGGGAGCCCAAGGCAGCCCAACCTTTGGGGAGGGACACCCCTGACCTGAATTGTCTCAAAGACTCAGGGAGGGAAGGTGAGCTTGCCTCAATGGGCCTTTCCCCTCCTATATCCACCCAGGCTTCCTCCCAGGTTCTTTTCTTGCTTTGGAAGCCTCAGCTTTCGTTGATGATGGAGGCACAGAGGGATGGGAATCATGACCAAATGGGGCAGTGGGCCAGGGGGAGTGAGTCTGGGTAGACCCCAACCTCTTGACCTCTCGTCCTTCCTTGGTATTAGAAAGGTGGGCTCCTAGGATCCTCACCTCCTCAGCCTAGAGGGCCCCTCTTCCCGGTGTGGCTGCCCCCCAGAATTTCCTTGGCACCATGCTCAGTGGTTCACACCTGTGTGGAAAAGGCAGGATACGGAGAGGGTCATCTTGGGACTTAGAGAAACAAGGACACATTTAGATAGAAGCAAGGACACCATCTGAAATATGAAAGCAAATATGAGACCGTTCATAAACACTAGAGTACGTGGCTGAAACAGTATTTGGAATGGGAGTTGGAGCTGGGATTGTTCTCTGCTATCCCCTGTCTTCAGCAAGGTACTGGCCCACAGCGTGGCTGCTTAAGTTAATTGTTTCCTGCTGAGAATTAAACCTATAATAACTATTAGTCAACCTCCTGCTTTTGCCTGTTTTTGGAGCCTGGTGCCCTCCCTAATTTTTCCACCCACAGCCTCCTTCTTTCCGGGTCCTGCTGTGCTCTCCTCTCCCACTCATGACCCTTTCCCTTTGGTTTCCTGACTTGGATGTTTAAACATTTCCCTTAGCCCTCTCCTCTGCCTCTGCCATGGGTTCTCAGGCCTCTGGGAAAGGAGAAGGAGGGTTACGGGATTGGAAGGGGACTCCCATATCTACCCTCTTGTCTATAGAGGCAGGAGGTGTGGCGTCCAGAATTAGTTCGTGGTCTTCTTAGGAACAGCCAGCCCCTTAAAGGGTCTCGACTATCCTGGACTGCCTCTGTGTGTGCACGTCCAGTGTGCAGTGCCGTGTCCCCGTAGCTCAGCCTTGCAAAGAAACCTCTTGTGACTGGCCCACGGAAGGGTCTTCCTGCTTGACTGGCCTCATCATCTTCATTCCCACAATACTTTCTACATTTTCAAGTGCTTTGCCAACATATTTGGGCCTCCAAACAGTCTTGCAAGATAATTGAATTGGTGTTATCTTCATTTGGCCAAAATTGAGGACCAGCAAGGTTAGATGACTTGTCCAAGGTCATACAGCAAGCCTCAGGCAGAGATGGAAATTGAATTAGACCTTAGGACTTCCAGCGTGCAGCTTTTCTGAACCACTGCTCCTTAAAGGCCAATGTCCTGTCTTTCTATGCCTCCCTACGTTCTCCCCGTCTGCAGAGCTCTGAAAAAGACCCCAGCCTTCCTGCTGTCAGCCAGCTTTGGTTTGAATGCTGAAACACTTCTCTGTGACCTCCTTTGAATCCTGACAGAGGGTTGGAAGAGGCAGCATCTTGGCCTTTTGGGGTGGGTGAGGGATTGTTTGCAAGGCTGTTCTTACCTTTCTCTCCCCAGGCTGGGTCAGGCTCACTTATTGCATGTGCCCTGTTCCTTGGGGCCTGGCCCAGACTGGATGTGTCCCAGGGGTGACAGGAGTAAATGGGGGAGGGAGGCATGGAAAATGGTGACTCAGAGAAATATACGGGTTCTGGGTTAGCTTAGGGTGCAGTTGTAAGAAATCTAGCCAGCTATGGAAGCAGAGATTTTATTGAGGAGGATGCCTGTGGCATTGAAGCCAATGGTTGCACCGGTTTAGGGCCTGGCCATTCATCAGGGGTGGGGCGCAGGCCTTAGAAAGCCCTTTGCCAGAAAGATAATGGTATAATGACATTTGTTTTTGATTCTTGTCTGTCTCTTCTCTCTCCATCACTTTTGCCTCTTTCTTTTCTTCTCTCCCCTTGGTCCTCCTTATTTCTACCTGCTTCTCCTTTTGCTTTTCTTCCTCCCCAATTTTACTCTTTTCTCCTTATCTCTTCTCCAATCTATCCTTATTCCCTATTCCTTCCTTCTCTCTTATCTCGTGCTTATGGCCTGCTCAACTTCCCTCTGTTTCTCATTCTTCCCTCTTTCCCACCTGCTATTCACCCTATTTTATCTCTCCTGCCCCTCCCTCCATCCCCATTTTCCTACTGTGCCCTTGTCTTCTCTCTTGGCCCCTGTCTGCTCTTCAAATTCCCCCCTGCCCCCCCATCCTCTATGCGTCCCTTTCTTCCTCTCTGACCTCTCTTACAGGGATTTGACCCATTCCGATTCGGAGTCCTCCCTCCACATGAGTGACCGCCAGCGTCTGGTCCTCAAGCCTCCTCAGATGGTCCGTGCTGCAGATGAGGCTCTCAGTGCCATGACTTCTAACGGCAGCCACCGGCTGATTGAGGGGGTCCATCCCGCCTCTCTGGTGGAGAAACTGCCTGACAGCCCTGCCCTGGCCAAGAAGGCACTGCTGGCACTGAACCACGGGCTGGACAAGGCCCACAGCCTGATGGAGCTGAGCTCCCCAGCCCCACCTAGTGGTTCTCCACATTTGGATTCTTCCCGTTCTCACAGCCCCAGTTCCCCAGACCCAGACACGCCGTCTCCAGCTGGGGACAGCAGAGCCCTGCAGTCTAGCCGAAATACACGTATTCCCCACCTGGCTGGCAAGAAGGCTGTGGCTGAGGAGGATAATGGCTCCATTGGTGAGGAGACAGACTCCAGCCCAGGCCGGAAGAAGTTTCCCCTCAAAATCTTTAAGAAGCCTCTTAAGAAGTAGGCAGGATGAGGGTGGCAGTTGTGGGACAGCTTGTCCTCACCTGGTCTTCTGCCTCCCCTTCCCTCCCTTCCAACATACCTGGCCCCCAGCATGGGGCATGGGAGGGGCTGGCCCTGGGGCCTGGGCACTGTACATACTTGCCCCCCGTATCCTTGGGTCCTTCAACATTATTTATTAACTGACCACCATGGCCTGCCTGCCCTGCCTCCCTCCCAACCATGGGCTGCTGCTGTCACTCCCTCTCCACTTCAGTGCATGTCTTAGTTGCTGCCCCCTCAGCTCTCAGTCCACCTCTGGGGTCCAGCTTCTGTCTCTGCTGTCCCAGTTTTGAGGTTTGGTTTCTTGTTTCTCTCTGTCTCCTGCTTTTGGACTCCCCCCCCCCCCCCGCCACTCCCCAACTTCCCCTAGAGGCTAGGGGGGAAGAGAGGGGCAGTAACTTCTGACACCTGTGCCTCAGATCTCTTCCACCTCACCGACCATGGTTCTGTTTGCCCCAGACTGGGGCCTAGGACCTAATATTTGCAGTTTGCTCTCTGGGAGTGTGGTGGGCCAGAGGGAACCTCGGCCTGGAGCTCACTGAGGCCTCCAGGGGTCCATGGGGGAGCGAAACCAACTCCCAGAGGACAAGCCACTAGAGTTCTGAAGAGAGGCTAGGCTAGGGGATAGATCGGAAGAGACTTCTCCTAGTTGGAGGATGAGTGGAAGCCAGAGGTGTGGGCTACAAAGCAGTCACCTTTTCTCTCTTCTCTCACTCACACCTGCCTCTCTCTTATCCCCGCTCCCCCACCCTGCAGGAGGGTTTGTCTATAAGAGGCGCTGCCCAAATGCTCCCCAAGCCTCATTACTCCTGAGGCTCAGGACAGTGGGCTCCCATGGCCGTGGGAGCCTCAGCTATGATACAGGGCTCTAATGGGGCCTTGGAGCTGCTGGGCAGGATGTTGTCACATTTAAACCAAAAGACAGTTTAAAGTTGAAAAATGAAATCTCCTGAATTTCCCAAGTGCCTGCACTGCATACTTGCCCTGTGAGACCCCATTTTCATGTTACTGCATATCCTGGGCCAGAGGCTCAAGAAGGACACAGCCGGTTTAGGGAAGGGGGTGGCTAAGGAAGATGGTGTAGGTCAAGGTGGCTGTGTGACCACTCCCCCGCCCTTCCCACCCTCTAGACAACTCTCTCCCTTCCCTGTTTTTGCAATGGCTGTAAAGGTATTTTCCCTCTGCCCCACTCCCTGCCGTGTCTTTACTCTGGGATCCTATTTTGGGCCTGGGGTGGGGGCACCTGGGGCTGGTCTTGGGAGGGTGCTAGGCTGCAGACTGCCGTGTACCCCCTGGACACCCTCACATGGGTTTTTCTGTGTTATTTCATAAGACTCTTTGAAGTCCAATAAAGCATGTAGGAGATTTTAACCTCTGCTGGCTTTGACTGACTCTCCTTGTGTTCTCTGTGCTCTTTGTGGCACAGCAGACAGGAAGAAGAGACATTTCTCTGCTGCCAAAGGAAAGTGAAACTCTCATACACATTCCCAAAAGCTCTCTGGGTAGGGTTACCAGATGAAATACAGGATACAGTAGTTGAATATTAGACAAACAAATAAATTTTTAGTATAATTATGTCCCATGAAATATTGGGGATACATTTTTATTAGCTAAATCTGGCAACCCTATCTCTAGGCCATCTGACCCTATCTATCATATGGCTTCACTTATCACCTGTGACTGTTAGAATTACAGGCATAACTCATTTTATTGCACTTCGCGAGTATTGCATTTTTTACAGATTGAAGATTTGTGGCAAGCAAGTCTTATCAGCACCATTTTTCTAACAGCATTTGCTTGCTTCACGTCTCTGTGTCACATTTGGTAATTCTTGCAATATTTCAAACCCTCCACCAGCCAAAAGATGACCACTTGCTGAAGGCTCAGATGGTGGTTAACATTTTTTAGCAACAAAGTATTTTTTATTAAGGTATGTACATTTTTTTAATAGACATAATGCTATTGCACCCTTAATAGACTACAGTATAGTGTAAATATAACTTTTATATGCACCGGGAAACCAAAAAGTTTGTGTGACTTGCTTTATTGTGATATTTGCTATATTGCAGTTGTCTGGAACCAATATCTTTGAGGTACCACTGTACTTCACAGGAACCTTGGAACCACCTTGAGGGCAGTAAGGAACCAGTGAAAGGTTTTAGGGAGGGGATGCCACGTGAGATATCATAAAAATCAGTCTGCCTAGCCCAAATCGGAAGCTTCTACACCAGCCTTGTGAGTCATGTCTCACCTATTCTGACTCCCCACATTCGGTAACCAAGTCCTGTCCATTCTACCTCCACGAGCCACATCCACTGGATAATTCTAAAAGCAAATGGATCATAGCCCTGCCCTGCTCAAAACTCTGCCAGGGCTCGTTCCCATTTCCGTCAAGATAAACTCCAAAGGCCCCTGGCCTAGCAAGGCTCTCTTCCAACCTGACTTGAGTGCGAGATTTCAGGCCGCCCGAAGGGCCCTGGGGCCCTCCGGCTGCGGATCTCAGGCTAGAGCTCAGCTCGGACGGCAGTCTTGGGTTATCATCACGTAACAGTCTTCAAGACAAGAAAAAGCGGACGGTTGGGGTTTTGCTATTTCAAAAATACTCGAACCGCCCTGACTTCCGCGGGGCCTGCCGGCAAGAGAGGCGGAGCCACGCCTGGCCTGCCTCTGCGCGCTACGTCCGGCCGCGGAGCCCCAGATAGGGCTTTGCCCACACCCAACATGGCGGCCGAAGAGCGGCGTTCCCGCCCGGCGCACCCACACCTAACACGACCGTGGGAGAGGCGCCGTCTCCTGGGCCCTGCCCACACTCAACATGGCGGCTGTGGGAACGACTCTCTTACGCTAGGCCTGCCCGCCGGCCGCGGCGCTGGCGGCATCGCATAACTTCCTGCGAGCTCTGTCGCGCCCCTTTTGCGTTGCGGCTGGCGGGAGCGGGAAGAGGATTCGGATTGCCTTGCCCTGTTCTGTGGAGGGAAAGTGCGCTCTGGCCCTAACGCCAGGCCCTGCACCCGAGCAACCCCTCGAGCCTGACCTCCCGCACTCTGCCACCTTCTCGATCCTGCCGGCGCGTCAGAGCTGCAGCCGCGTCTCGCATCCCTCGGCGCCTCAGCCACTAGCTGCGATGCATGTTATCAAGCGAGGTGAGACGCCGGGGAGGGGGCGGTGGGGGAGGTACGCGGGCTGCCGCCGCCCTAGCAGTTAGCCGCGCCCGCCCGCCTCCGCCGCTTCCCGCGCTGCCGGCGGCAGCTTCCCGCCCTGTCACCTTCTCGGCCTCCTGCCCTTTCGTCAGTCTGTCCCCAAGCCCCCTCTGACCTTTAGTCTGCGCCCCGTGGCTCTGCCATCCGGCCGCATGTCGAAAGGGTAACACCTTCCCTTTAGCGAATAGTAGCTGTGCGCGCACAGCTCTTTGCAGGCGGTACTTGATTCCTCACCGGGAGCCCCTGAGGTAGGGGTTATTGGGTCCGCCTCGCGGGTGAAGATACTGAAGCGCAGAGAGAGGTGCGGAGACTGCACGGTCACCCGGTTCGATGCTGGTGAGGCCAGGCTTCGAACCCATAGCGAACAACAGAGTTTTATTTGAAAGGCTTGGTCACCTGTCCTAGGCACGGGGGGATCTAGTGAAGCAGGGGCTCTGCACCCTACACGGGCACCTAGCAGCTTCCTGCGCTCTTTTGTGGGGTGAAAAACGTCAGGCTCAGATACAGACATCTCCACGGAGTTTGCCCTTCGTGAGGGATGTGTTGCCGTTTGCCCCAGGAGTGGTCCCAGAGGAGTTTGGGATCGGGACTGGCTGGCCTTACCCTTGATGGGAAGAGATATGGAATTAGAGTAGGGTGGCCAAGACATCTTCTGGCGGCGTGGGGGACCGGGAAGGGCCAGGGACTTGTGTTCTTCCTCAACACTTATTTCCCGTTAGGCTTGCTGAGTACCTTCCTTTGTGTCAGTCCTTTGCTTGATTCTGTGAAATTAATTATAAGAGGAGACAGACTTGCCTCCGGAAAAGATTTAATCAGGTTGGAAAAACAAGAGCAAAACATACTCTTAACAGAGAACCATATGGGACAGGTACGAACACGTTTTGAGTCGACTCTACTTGCCTCTGTTGAAGCAAAGAAGTTATTTCAAAATTGTAGGCACTTAGTGAACACTGATTGACTGATTGTTTTGTCCACTAGGCTGTGAGTGTTTCAAAGATGAGGACTTTATGCCCACACTTAGCACAGGACCTGCCATGAATATAGATGCTCATTCATGAGTGGATGAGAATAATTATTTTAAAATATAGGATATCATGAGTGTTGTGAGTAGGCAGGTAGTTGATTTGGTTGTAACTAGGTGGCGTACAGCTGAGAGATGGACAGGGGTGGACCTTCCTGGCATCAGTATCTTTAGAACATCATTCTCTGAATTTCCCAAGTCTCCCGTTTTAGCTGATGAGACCAAAGATCAAAATACATAGTGCACTTTTATTGGTCCATACCTGTGAATGAGAGAGGAGCATTCAGTTTTTTAGACCTTTAGAAAAAGGTATGTAAGTATGAGGAGCCCTTATGATAAATCTGTAACAGATGAATTGACAACTTGTGGACTTAGATCTCTGGAGTGGGTAACACCTCTGTGTTGCATTTTTAACCTTTTGGGTCCACTTTCGAATACTGTGGTTTAAAAAGTACTATCTACAACAAACAAAAGGCAGGTCTTATTTTGTTTCTCATTCCTTCAGAGAACCTAATATGATCCAGATGGTTTGCTGCTAGACTCTGCCAGCCTTGTTTTTTCTTTTCTTTTCTTTTCTTTTTTATTTAGTTATCTATTTTATACATATTAGTGTATATATGTCAATCCCAGTCTCCCAATTCACACACACACCCCGCCCCCCAGCGCTTTCCTCCCTTGTTGTCCATAGGTTTATTCCCTACCTCTGTGTCTCTATTTCTGCCTTGCAAACTGGTTCATCTGTAAAGGCTTGTTAATATACAACATTGTACTTAGATTTGTTTCTTTATTTTATTTTTGATCTTTAATTTGCTTAGGGTATCCACCCCCCCCCCCCATTTCTGGCATGATAGTATAGTAGCAGACTAACTCATGTAGGTTTTGTTAATCTTAATGTGATTATTCAGGAGGGCAACTAGCAGCCTACCTAAAGTATTACTGAATGTGCTAATATCTTGCTTAGCACCATGAGGGAAATAATAGAGGGAGAAGGCATCTCCATCTTCCATGATCTTAGGGCTGTTAGGGATGCAGGAATAATCCATATGAAAATTGTTAGATAACAGAAGGGAATAGTAGATGAGTTTTTCTCATCTGCTGTCTTGGGCTATTTTTCTTGGTGGGACAGTATCGTATTGCTCAAGGAGATTAAGGTTAAAAAAAAAAAGTTGAGAACCAATGGAACAAATGCAGTGTAGCTGAGTTGAAAAGTGTGCTTTGGACTTTAGTATAGTGTTTTCAAAACTTTGCATTTTACATCATGACTGAGTACACACACACACACCACACACACACACACACACACACACACACACACACGTATATGTAAATATTTACATAAAACTGAAACAAAAGTTTGCAATAATACCTTTTAAAGCATTTGTTTGCCCTCTGATAATCTCTTCTATTCCATATCCTTTGTCTATCCCTCCCTCTCTTCTCCCTTCCTCCCTCCCATCCTTTCTAATTCCCTTTACAGCCCACTGTGTTACTATATTTTACAGATCTGTGTGGATACTGTGCTGGGCACTGAGGTTACAGTGGTGAGTAGGCAGACATAGGTCTTGTTTTCAAAAATCTTTACAATCAATTGAGAAAGATAGACGAGAACAATAATATAATAAAATATGTTCAATATTCTAATAGGTAAAGTATAGGCTATAGAAGCCCATTCATTCAATTATTCAGAAGGTATTTACAGTCATTCCTCAGTATCCATGGGCATTTGGTTCCAGGACCTGCTGTGGATACCAAAATCCGTGTATGCTCAAGTCCCATAGTAGTCCCTCGGCCTCGGTGGGTTTTGCATCTGAGTTCCAGTTCCCCATCCAGGGCTCCAACCAACTGCGGATCGTAAATTGTACATGATCCACGGTTGGTTGAATCTGTTCACGTGGAACCCATGGATACAGAGGGCTGACTGTATTCAGCATCTCTTTATGCCAGGAACTGTTTTAGGTACTGGGGATTCAGCAGTGAACAAAACAAGCTAAATCCCTTTTCTCATTGGAGTTTACATTCTGCGGTGAGTGACAGTAGTTAAGTGTATATAAGAAACAAGTAAACATGTAAGAATCAGTTAATTCCAGATAGTGGTTAGTGAGATGATGGTAGTAAAACAGGGTAATGTGATAAAGATGAATGAGAAAGTAATCTTGGTTTGTACCCTCAGGGAGGGAGCTGACATTTGATCTGAGCCCTGAATAATACTAAGAGTCAGCTATGTGAAGGTCCGTGGGCTGAACGTTGCAGGTAGAGGGAATAGAAAGTTCATATCTTGTAGAAGAGACACATCCTTGGTCTTACAGTATTAGCAAAGTCTTCCTGAAGAGAGAGGAATTAAAAAAGACAGCTTACACCAAGAGGAAATCAGACAATTAGTGTTCTAGAGGATTTCACAGGAAGAAGAGGTCAATGTGGGTTACAGTTGTTGGGGCAGGTTTCATGGATGTGGTGAGAGTTGAATAGTGAGGAGGAGTGTTAGACGTATGGAAAGGTGGAAGAGGGACTTTTAGGCAGAGTAAGGTATAAGCAGTGATATGGATGTGGGAATGGGAGGCCCTGTTGGGACTTAGGCTATTTCACAAGGAACAGTAGAGGAGATGTGGTACCAAATTAAGGAAGGCCTTGTTTGAGAGGATAATAATTTAAGCAGGGATTAGTGATATGATAAAATCAACATGTGGGTTGAAAAAAGTGACCAAGAGGAATGATAGGCTAGAGAACAGTGGATCATTGGTCCTTCAGCCCCTTAGTGTGCCTCCACTTTCCAGTGTGAATTAAGACAGTTGCCATTGTACTTTCTGTCAGTTTCCTGATTAATTTGGCAGCTGCAGATTCTCAGTTTGCTAATATTGCCTTGTGGTCACCTGTCTGCCTAACCAGCTGGTAGAGCATTGAGGGCTCAGTCCCAGTGTAGGCCAGCTAATTAACTGTATTCCAGAGTTAAACACTGGCATATGTGCGTCTGGTTAGAAAAGGAGGTCACAGTGGTGATCAGAAAGAGAAGGGCTATCTTAGTTAATATATCAGTGTTTAAGAGAAACTAACTTGTTCTATTGGTGATGGGTTACTAGTGGTATCTTACTGTTTATTTATTCTTTATCAAACATTTGAGAACGTCCTTGGGCCAGCCAGGACTTTTTGTTAGGAAGAGCAAAGAGCAATAGGATCTAAGTCCAAAACCATAAAAGGACTAACTAGATGAGATCCATATGTATATGCTTCCGTATCTCCAAAATAAAAACTAAGAGGTTGCCTCTGGAAGATTGTTTTGAGTTACAAATAGAAAGAAGTACTTCTTCACATGGTGTGAAGTAAATTCAAAATCATTAATTACTCTAGGAGAGTATGTAAGCCAAATTTATCATGAAGATGTTAGAATGGCGACAGGTTTATAAATCATTTAGCATTCAATAAATATTTGAGTCCCTACTATGTGGTAGGCCTTGGTCTTTGGTCTGGGCACTGGGGAATACATTGGTACATAAACCGTGACAAAATCTTTTTCTTTTTGGAAATTGTATTCTAGTGGATGTGGAGAGCCACACAATAAACAAATACGTAAGTAAAACATAGAGTATGTCAGATGACCATAAGTGCTATAGAGAAAAATAAAGCATAGAAGGAGCATAAAGAGGAGCAAGGCTGTGTTTGGGGCATTGCAGTTTAAAATAGAGTGATCTGGGAAAGCCTTATTGAGAAGGTGACATTGAGCAAAGACCTAAAAGAGGTATAGATAGCAAGGAGCCAGGGTTGCGGGGTATGGTGAGTGAGGAAGGTGGGAGAGTAGGAGATGAAGTTGGGAAAGGGGGCACACAAGGCAGGTTGTATAGGAGTCTGTGGACTGTTGTAATGATTTTGACTTGATTCTGAAGGAGATGATAAACCTCTATTGGGCGGCGGTGGGTAGTGATATGATTTTGACTTAAGTTTTAAAGAATAATTCTGCCTGTCATTTGGACAAGGTGGGGTAGGGAAATTTATTGCAAGAATCCATCTGATGTATAATGTAAGGGAAGAATCAGTATAGAATCCCTACTTTTTGAAGATGAAAAAATAATCTCTCGATGAACTATTGGGGGTCTGAATCTTTTATCTATGAAATTGCATTTCATGTTGGCCAATTTAAAAAGTTTACATGCTGATTACGTTTGATTCTTTGACATTGCTATCTTAATAAGTGCTAACATGAATCTATGGTTTGATTCTTTAGATGGCCGCCAGGAGCGAGTTATGTTTGACAAAATTACATCTCGAATCCAGAAGCTTTGTTATGGACTCAATATGGACTTTGTTGATCCTGTAAGTAAATGGGCTTTATGTCTTGGGTTCCTTGCTTCATGCGCTTCTTTTTACTTGTCTCTTATCTCTGGCCCTTCACTCACTTGCTCTATATTTTGGTTTGGCCTTGGATATAAAATGTGAATTTATTGCTTAAAACTTTCT
Organism: Stenella coeruleoalba; assembly: GCF_951394435.1. NCBI lineage: Eukaryota > Metazoa > Chordata > Mammalia > Artiodactyla > Delphinidae > Stenella > Stenella coeruleoalba. The sequence continues at coordinate 49,043,175 of NC_137154.1, read as the reverse complement.
TTTTTCCTGGGAATTCCCTAGCGGTCCAGTGGTTAGGACATGGTGCTTTCACTGCCATGGCCTGGGTTTGATCCCTGGTCGGGGAAGTAAGATCCCTCAAGCCGTGTGGCGTGGCAAAAAAAATAAAACAGACAAAACGAAACAAAACAAAACTTTTTTTCTAAATCTTGTTCCGTGCTGTGAGTTCTGACTTTTCAGAGAGCTATAAAAGTGAGCAAAGAGGAAAACTTGACATTAACATTTCATATTAGAGAGTTCTTTGAGCAAATTATTTTATTCATAAGTGGAAAAACTTGTTTTGGAATTGTGGTCATTTGGGTAGAAACTGGTTGGAAATTTGCTTTTCTGTTATCTATGTAGAAAGAATACATTAAAGTAATATAAAGTAATATAAAAGTAATATAAAATAGATTTCATGGCCAGCTTTTAAATTAAGGAGAGCCAGCTATTCATAAGCAAGTTGCTGTGCTTTTCTCTTTCTATAACTCCTCTACTCTAGACCCTCAGCATCCCTTATCTAGACTGCTATCTGTAGTGGTCTCTGAAGTGTTCTCCTGGTCTTCCTCTCATCTTGCCGTCTTCAAATACATCTTCCACATGGCTTTCAAAATGATCTTACTAAACGGAGTCTCTAAGAACCTTCTTTTTTTTAAACCCATACTGCCCCCTCCTTATTTAGGTATTTTATCTGTCCTACTCTAGCACTTGTGCTGGCCTCATAGCATTAACCACCTAGTATAGAAATTAATTATATGTCTCTGTCCTCCCCGAGAGTTGCTGGGGAGGCCTGTATCTTGTTCTTGTGATATCCACAATGCTTAACACATATATAATTAGATGCTCAATAAATATTGAATTGACCAAAATGGTCAAAAGAAAATAATTTTATACAGCTTTAAAATACGCTTATTATAAATTCCCTTTTACATTTAGAAATCTAGACAATAATTAGAATAGTAGAATATTAGAGTTGGAACGAACCTGAGAGATCATCGTATTTCATCTTCCTTGTTTTATAGATAAGAAAGGTCCAAAGTGAAGGGGAGTGACTTGTACAAGTGCGTGGGAGTGTAGGAAGAAGAACTTAGGTGTCTTGACTCGTAGGTGTTCTATTGCCTCATGCACACATTTCAGAGTGCAGGTGTGCTAGAGCTGACTCGAGCTTTCTAGGGTAGATTTAGTTGAAAAAGTCTACGTGTTTTTAGATCTGGCATGGTTATTAGCACACAGACGTTATTTTATTCTGAGTTCTGATTACTTGCCACGTAGCACCAGAAATCATTTAGAAGACTTCACTACTCTTTTACTGAACATGAGTTAATTGTTGGATCTGAGAAGAAAGGAGCAACCTGAGCTTAGGTCTGAAATTTAATTGGAATAGATTTTAAACTAGTAATTATACACTTTTTTTTGAGGGGGCATGCTTTTGTCAACTGGGAAATGGCATTCATTTTCTGTTGGATTAATCTGTTTTTTTTTTTTTTTTTTTTTCGGCTGCATGGCTTGTGGGATCTTAGTTCCCCGACCAGAGATTGAACCCGTGCCCCCTGCAGTGGAAGCTTGGAGACACAGCCACTGGACCACTGGGAAATTCCCTAATCTTTTTTTTTTTTTAAAGATTCAGTAAACACATACATATATACAACATGGAATTTGTCTTTTTTTTTTTTTTTTTTCGGTACGTGGGCCTCTCACTGCTGTGGCCTCTCCCGTTGCGGAGCACAGGCTCCGGATGCACAGGCTCAGTGGCCATGGTTCACGGGCCCCACTGCTCCGCGGCATGTGGGGTCCTCCCGGACCGGGGCACGAACCCATGTCCCCTGCATTGGCAGGCGGACTCTCAAACACTGTGCCACCAGGGAAGCCCCGAATTTGTCTTTCTTGACTTGTGCATTGTGTGTTTTATTTATCTATGTATTTATTTATTCTTTAACATCTTTATTGGAGTATAATTGCTTTACAATGGTGTGTTTCTGCTTTATAACAAAGTGAATCAGCTATACATATACATATATCCCCATATCTCTTCCCTCTTGCGTCTCCCCCCCTCCCACCCTCCCTATCCCACCCCTCTAGGTGGTCACAAAGCACCAAGCTGATCTCCCTGTGCTAGGCGGCTGCTTCCCACTAGCTATCTGTTTTGCATTTGGTAGTGTATATATGTCCATGCCACGCTCTCACTTTGTCCCAGCTTACCCTTCCCCCTCCCTGTGTCCTCAAGTCCATTCTCTAGTAGGTCTGCGTCTTTATTCCTGTCCTGACCCTAGGTTCTTCATAACCTTCTTTTTTTTAGATTCCATATATATGTGTGTTAGCATCGTGTGTTTTAAAGAGGGGTATCTCTTACAGTACGGTCTTGAAAACAGTGAAATGCATTGAGGTTGAATGGGATGTGGAGCCAGAAGGCTTAGATAGTAAAGCTTGGGCAAGTCCCAGTAACCTGGTTCCTCATGTAAAGTGGTGAAAGTTATATACCCATCTCACAGGTAATTGTGAAATGTCAGAGAAGATCATGAAAGTTGAGATATTTTGTAATTTGTGAAATGTTAAAGAGGGAGTAGCCATTAAATTATTTGATGACTCAGCCCCAACTCTAACTTATATCTTCATCTCCTTTCATTGGAATGATTAAAGTTTGATTCATTTGCTTTCCCGTACTTGTCCTTAGGTAGAATTGGGGCAAAATGGGTAAGTATGTAGCGTGAACCCTGATTATATAGAGAGAATTTGAATGAAAGATGGGGAAATAATTATAGAATCATTGGTCTGTTTTCAGCTGTTTCCCTGTGTGACTGTTAATCTCTGTAAAAGCTCTACTTAGATTTTAAAACTAACTTCCTTCCTTCCTCCCTTCCTCCCCCCGCTTTCTTTCTTTCTCTTTCTCTCTTTCTTTCGTCCCACACTTCTTCATTGTATATGTAGTATGCATTTTCTAGCAGCTCTATTGGCTTATGAATTCTCATTACTAAATTTTCCACAGCCCACCATTCTGAAAGATAATTTTTCATAAAAGGAAGTTGTCTTTTATTTTGATATAAATTGGTTGTTTTCTTCATGGCTCTCTTAAGGAAGCTGTTGGTTCTTGGGAAAGCACAAGTGATTCTTGGTTTTGCTTTTACAGGCTCAGATCACCATGAAAGTAATCCAAGGCTTATACAGTGGGGTCACTACTGTGGAACTAGATACTTTGGCTGCTGAAACAGCTGCGACCTTGACTACTAAGCACCCTGACTATGCCATCCTGGCAGCAAGGATTGCCGTCTCTAACTTGCACAAAGAAACAAAGAAAGTATTCAGTGGTGAGTCTAGAGGAAAAAGTTAGAAAGAATTTAGTATTCTCAGAAAATTTATAAGTGTACTAGAATGAAACCTTGAGTGTCAAAAAGAGAAATTCCATCTTGTTTAAAAAAGCAAAGTGTGCAGGTTAGTGGCAGAGGGAGACTAGAACTTCCTATTTCTCCATGCTGCTGACCTGCTGCATGGAAGGGTCAATGGCTACTTTTCTTTATCTTTTTGTTTCTTTTTTTTTTTTTGAAACGCATCTTTAGATGCTTGGTGGTGGTGTGGTTGGAAAAAAGAATAATATTTATTGATAATTTCTGGGTTAAACAAAGTGTTACAGTCAGTCTTTTGTCACCATTAGTCAGCACTCCCATTTTATAGCTCAGGGAATGTGGGCAAAGGAAGGTTAAATAATTTGTTAGGTATATAAAAAGTGGTATATAAGAAGTCAGCTGGTAGACTGAGAGTAGAAATCTTTCAGCTTTCAATTCGAGATCTGTTATATGGGGACTTAAACATTCTATCTCACTCTTCAGTAGATTTATTGTAAAGATATCAGTTCTCCCGAAATTGACTATGGATTCAAGTCAAATTCAGTCAGAATGCCAGCTTTGTGTATATGTGTATTATATGTATAAATGCAGAGGACTAAATACTGCTGTGATGTCTGGAAGAGAGAGGGCTTATTACTAAATGTGCATTTATAGAAGTAAAATGCCTGGGATGATAGGTTTTGAATTTTAAGTTGAGTGTCTGTTTTGTTAGGATAAAAAAAACTTGAGAAGAGGTTGTAATTTCTGTTTTTCTTTATTTTCAACCAGTAATTCTCAATGGGGTTATATGTCAGAATCATCTGGCAGTCTTTTTCAAACTACAGGAGCCTATGCTCTAACTCTGGAAGATTTAGCTTATAAATATATATATATTTATAAGCTAAATATATATATAAATATATATATTTCCTTATATATTTATTAGACGTGTGTATGTTCATTGAGCACTTTCTGTGCTAGGTACTAAGGTGGGTTGGGATGAAAAACGGTTGAGAACCACTGTTTTAAACTGTTACCTGAAGATTGAATTAGCTGTTAAGTGATTTTGATATTTTAATTTTCTGTTGTTTTGTTTTTAGATGTAATGGAAGACCTCTTCAACTACATAAATCCACATAATGGCAAGCACTCTCCCATGGTGGCCAAGTCAACAGTGGATATTGTTTTGGCCAATAAAGATGTATGTATAATGCTTTTCTGGTGAAAAATTTTTTATAGATTCTTTTTTTTTAAGACAATAAGCGCATTTTAAAAAATTTAAACACTACAAGAGATAGAGGTAAAAAGTAATTCTTTCTGCTTCTCTGAATCCTAGTTTTCCTCTCTAGAAACAGCAACATTTTGTCATTTTAAAATGTAGTTTTCCAGAGCTGTTCTGTAATACACGTATGTGTACCTTTATTTTTCCTTTTAGTGGTAGTGTACTGTGCATACTATTCTTTCTGTTACTTTTTCACTTGCAAGTGTATCTTAGAGATAGTTCTTTATTAGCATTTATGAATTACCTGCATAGAATTCCATTCTGTAGCTGTATCATCATTATACATATATGTAAGAATTGCTCTAGTGATGAATATTTGTTTCCCATTTTTCACTGCAGTGAATATCCTTGTATGGTAGCGCTTTACTTGTAGATGAGTGTATCGGTAAGGTAAATTCCTTAAGTGGAATTGCTGAGCCAAAGAGTATGTACATTTAAAATTTTAGTAGACATTGCTAAACTGACTTCCAAAAGGGTGGTTCAGGTAAAATTTTGAAAGATCTTCTTGCTCAGCAGCTTAAAAATTATCCATTTGTGTTTCAACCCCTTTCTTTACTACATCCCAAAGAACAGAAGGGAAAAGATGGGTAGGTCCAGCCAGCCCTTTTGCACACAGGATTTATTTACCATGGATATCTGCACAGGTTAGAAACCACTTTTAACTGTAGGTAATAGAATGATTAGTCGGCTGTCTCTAAATATGTATCTGATGTTAAAGAGACTGAGGGAAAACTGAGTTGTGTGTTGTTCATATGTGTAATCTTGAAGACAGGTGAAAAACAAAAATAAAATGACGACAGCAGAAACCTGTATCTAAAAAATAAATATTGATAATCAAGTATTTCAGTTCTCCATTTTTCATGCAAGACCCCTACCTGTCTTTGGCAACAAAGATGCCCTTAAAAATTTAAGAGGAAGGGAAGAGTTTTGTTTTTCTTTTTTACATCTTTATTGGAGTATAATTGCTTTACAATGGTGTGTTAGTTTCTGCTTTATAACAAAGTGAATCAATTATACATATACTTATGTCTCCATATCTCTTCCCTCTTGCGTCTCCCTCCCTCCCTCCCTATTATGGTTTTCATTTTATGACAACTTATACTAGTCTTCCACTTATGGAATCAACATACAAGTTTCTTTCTTTTTTTTGGCAACGTCCTGCAGCTTGTGGGATCTTAGTTCCTCTACCAGGGATTGAACCCGGCAGTGAAAGCATAGCGTCGTAACCGCTGGACTGCCAGGGAATTCCCACAAGTTTCTTTTTCAAATAAACTTATTAAAGTAAAAAAAAGTGAGAATGAAAGTCTTAATAGAATGGATGGTAGTTAACACAAATCATGGAGATGAGATGATACCTGAATGAATGGAATTTGGAAAATGTTGAAATATACTGTGTAAAGCAGTATTTCTCGGGCTCTAGAGCGCGGGCTCGGTAGTTATGGCGCATGGACTTGGTAGGGAAGAGTTTTGTATAGATTTTTCAAGTCCTTGGACATGGATCCTTATATGGAAATACTGATAGTATTTTGAAAGACTGGCTCCACATTTCTCTATCCAAAATGATTATTTGTGCCTAATTGCTTGTTTTCTTTAAATGGCTCTATAGCCTACAAAAGCCTGTAACAATGGCCAGTTCTGCTTTAGAATATTACTGTCACAGCAGTAGTTTGTTTGAAACCTGTTAAAGGACCGTGGATTTGATGAGCCTTAGAATTAACGTAATTATTTATCTTATATATTGTTATGTGCAGTTTAAAATGGAAGATACATATTATTAATTATATGGCTCCGATACTTTTGGAGTAATAGCTAATCTAAAAACATGTTTAAGGGTGATAATATAGTCCCTTTTATGCTCATGTTCTTTCCTTCTTCAGAGATGTACTGTAAACATAATAGGGAAAGTTTGGTAAGTCACATATGTATTTTTACTTATATACAACTTATACTTAAATGTTTTCTTCTAGTCCTTTAATGTACATGTTTTTAAACCTAATTAGGATACTCAATTTATATAATTTTTTTTTTCTTGACATCAGGTATGGATTTCTGTTCTATACTAAGTAATACTTAGTGTTATCTCTTTTATATTCTATGTCGATTTTAGTTCTGGAGTCAGGGCTGAAAGATACCAGAGTTTGTGAAAATAAATCTAATTATCTTAATTATGGATTTTTTTTTTTACCTTCACCAGCGCCTGAATTCTGCCATTATCTATGACCGAGATTTCTCTTATAATTACTTTGGCTTTAAGGTAAATAATGGGTTTCAAATGAGTGGGAATTCCTCCTTGAATCAGGAAATACAGGTTTTTGTTTATGTTTTAGTGATATAATTATAGAGGTAGTAATTTGTTGGGAGTTGGGGGACCTGTGGGATTAGTGGGGTTAGAGTGGTGGTGGTTGTTTGAATTAAGGAAAGACAGCTTATTCATTTGCAGTTTTCAAGTTTTCCAAATATTACTTCTGGATACCTTTGGAGTTATGCAGGTAATTTGCCAGAATGATTCCATATTCTACTGTTTATGCAACAACTGTTTATTGAATTCCTACTATGTGCCAAGTGCTTTTCTAGGTACTTTTGTGTTGATAAACAGTATTATGTAGTGATTGAGAACATGAATGTTGGTGTCAGACCACCTGGGTTCAAATCTCTGCTCCATTTCTTATTAGCAAGATACTTAATCTCTCTGTCCTCAGTTTCCACATCTTTAGAATGGGGATAATAATAAAATTTCAACAGCAAATTCTCTTGAGGAGTGAGTGTGTGTGTTACTTTGGTCAATGCCTAGCCTGTTATAAGCACTTCATAAATGTTAGCCATTATGATGTGGTGATGAATACTACAACATCTGCTATTAACATTATACATATTAACATAGAGCTGGCTTTTTCCAGAAATTTTCAGGCAGTCTTTTCCAAAACAAATAGCCAATTGATAATGTTCCAAGCTAAAGCTAGTAAAACGAAATATGCTATTCTTGTCATTTAAGATTATATTAAAAACGGAGAAGATTTAAAAAGATTGCCTTATTGTGAATGGTATATCTACTATGTCTTTAAAAACTATGCCCTGGAAGTTTTTTGTTGTTTTGCTTTTTCTAGACGCTGGAGCGATCCTATTTGTTGAAGATCAGTGGAAAAGGTGAGACATGAATGTGTTTGTGTGGTACATTTTCTATTCATTATATTGAAAATAGAGCTTTGAGCTATTAGCCTTAGCACTTCTATTTAAACTCTAACATTTTAAACTTCAGGTTTAGTTTATGAATAATTTTGCTGCTTATTGGTGTAAAATTTTTAAAATTGTCTTTTGGTGTTCCTTTTTTTGACTCAAGTACATATGTCAGCCTAGTTTTTCTCACATGTCCCATTATGTGAAAATTCCTCCTTTGTTTTTAGTGGCTGAAAGACCACAGCATATGTTGATGAGGGTATCTGTGGGCATTCACAAAGAAGATATTGATGCTGCTATTGAAACATACAACCTTCTCTCTGAGAAGTGGTTTACCCATGCCTCTCCCACTCTCTTCAATGCTGGCACCAACCGCCCACAACTTTCTAGGTATGTGTCATCTATAGTCGCTTTTAATGTTCTGAAATGCTTTTGCTAGGGAAATAAACCTTGACCTGAAGAAACTAGGCAGTTCATCACTTAAAAATTAATATGATATACATTTTTTTTTTTTTTTGCGTTACGCGGGCCTCTTACTGTTGTGGCCTCTCCTGTTGCGGAGCACAGGCTCTGAACGTGCAGGCTCAGCGGCCATGGCTCATGGGCCCAGCCGCTCCATGGCATGTGGGATCCTCCTGGACCGGGGCACGAACCTGTGTCCCCTGCATTGGCAGGCGGACTCTCAACCACTGCGCCACCAGGGAAGCCCTGATATACATTTAATCGCTCCTGTTCTGATTAAATGAGATTTACTTTCTGGAAAGCTCTCTTACTGCAGTGTGGTAAATGAATTGAAGAGAGACAAATGCCGATAATAAAATTTTAAACATGGTTGTGGTGATGGTTGTACAACTCTGCGAATATACTAAAAACCGTTAATTGTACACTTTAAATGGGGAATTGTATGGTATGTGAATTATATCTCAATAAAGTTTTTTTTTAAAAAGTAAATACTGACAGTAATTAGAGGACTCTAATCGTAGTCTGTATGAGAGATTATGGTATTTTGGGTTAGGGAGGTGAAAGTAGAGATTGAGAGAAATAGACAAATTCAGGAGATTTGGGAGGTAAAATTGATAGAATTTGATGATTTGGATATGAGTCAAGAGTGGTTCCTGAGTTTATGGGTAGAGTAACAGGATTTATTATGGTGCCATTTTCTGATAAAGGAAACATTGGAACAGAGTCTGGTAATTTGTAAAAAAAAGACTAATACACCCTAAGCAAGTTTGTTTTATCCAAGGAACTCAAGGATATGCTAACATCAAAAAGTGTATTAATGTACTTCATTGCACTAACATTTTATATCATTTAATACTTTCATAATAAAAAAACTAGCAAAATAGATACAGAAAATAACTTCCTTTATTTGGTAAAAGATAATCCACTAAAAACTTAGATCTATTGGACCTCTGTTTTGAGCATTCTAGTGGAGGCCTGAGCCAGCATTGTAAGATAAGAAAAAAAAAAGATTGGAAATGAGGGAACGAAACTGTAATGATTCCTGAAGAGCATCTACAGACAAATTATTAGAATTAAAAAGAGATTTCAGCAGAATATCTGGATGTAAATTCGACATAAATTAATCAGTTGAGTTTCTGTATTTTAGCTGTTAGAAGATTTAAGTTTAAAACATATCATAATACTGGAAGGTACCCAAGAATAAATCTAATGAAAGTTGTGTAAGGCTTTTGAGGAAAAAATTCTAAAACGTAATTGAAGGACATTAAAAAACAAATAAATGGAGAGTGATCTTATATTCATAAATGGATTTAATATTGTAACAATGTCAGTTTTTTCCAAGTTAATCTATAGTTTCAGTGTAATTCCAGTCAGAATTTCAACATGCTGATTCTAAAGTTTATATGGAAGAGCAAAATGCTAAGAATAATCTAGTGCTGCTCAAAGATATCAGGTCCTAATCCCTGGAACCTGTAAATGTTACTTTATAAGGAAAAGAGTCTTTGCAGTTATGATTAAGAAAGATCTTGACATAGGGAGATTATCCTGAATTATTCAGGTGGGCCCTGAATCCAGTAAAAATATCCTTATAAGAGAGAGGTTGAGGGAGATATGATACATACAGAAGAAAAGAAGGCAGTGTGTAGATAGAGGCAGATATTGGAGTGATGTGGCTACAAGCAAAGGAGCCACCAGAAGCTGGAAGAGGCAAGGAACATATTCTCCCCTAGAGCCTCTGGAGGAATGTTCTTAATTTTGACCCAGTGAAACTGATGTTGAACTTCTGGCCTCCTGAACTGTGAGAGAACAAATTTCTATATTAAGCCACTGAGTTAGTGGTATTTGTTAGGACAGCTACAGGAAACTAATATAAATAACAAGATAGTTTTGAAGAAAAAGTCCTACCAGATTTCAAGACCACTATAAACCCATGGTTTGTCTATCCCAGAGTAAATACCATACTTTGTGATATTTACTCTGGGATAGTATAGTATCTGCTCTGGCCACTGGAACATAACAGAGAGCTCAAAAAGAGATTCAGGCTTATATGGGAACTTGATGAATAACAGGGTGTCATTGCATTTCATTGGGAAAACAGTGCTAAGGAAATTGGTTATCCTATGGGGAAAAGTATAATTAGATTTCCCTTCTTCATGCCATATATAGAAATAAATTCAAGAGAATGTGAAAGTAAAATCTTTTAGAAGAACATATAGAGAAAATAAATATTTTCCTCCTCAACTTTTTAATATGAATTTCAAACATTCAGAAAATTTAAAGAAAAGGACAGTGAACTCCACCCATGCACTCACTTCTGCCTAGATAAAAAACTTACTAACATTTTGCCATATATATGTATTTTTATCTTTAAAATTAAAAAAATTTTTTTTTTGGCTGAGTCATTTGAAAGTGAGCTGCAGACATCATGACTATCAACCTAAATCTTGATAGATTATATATGACCTCAGAGTAGTGAAGGATTTCTTACAGTAGATATAATAAGCAAACAATATAAGGAAAAATTGACTACATTAAAACTTAAAACTTCTGTGAACCAAATACAGTGAAAATAGTTTCAGACTGGGAGAAGATATTTGCAATGTATGTTAACTGTTGAAGGATTATAAGAAAAAGACACAAAACGAAATAGAAACATGGGCTAATTTGTAGAAGAAACTGATTGGCTAATAAACACGTGAGATGATGATAAACTTTGCTGGTGATTAAGAAAATGAAAGTTAATATCATAATGAGATATTTCATACCCAACAGATTGATACAAATTAAAAGGCTGATAATAGTAAGTATTGGTAAGAGTGTGGAACATAGGGAACTCTCATGCATTGCTAGATGGAGTATATGTACCCATTCACTTTGGAGAATCTTTAGTAAAGTGGAACACATGCATATCTTTTGACCCAGAAATTCCTCTCCTAGGTTTATACCCTATAGAAATCCTTAGACATAAGCACAAGGAGATATGTTTAAGAACTTTCACAGCAGCATTGTTTAGAATAGCAAACAAATTGGAAGTAATCCAAATGTCCACCAGTAGGCAAATGGACAAAATATATTGGTATATTCATACAATGGAATAGATTACAGCAGTGAAAATAAACTAGTCCTATATGTATCAGTAGGAATGAATCTCTAACACCGTATTGAGTTAAATAAAAGTGGGTTACAGAGAGATAAGATGGAGCCAGAAATTTCAAAAATGTGGAACATATGTCAATGCTAAAAGAACGTAGAAAGGCATGGAAATGGTATATGACTGTAATTAGGTTATATTTGTAGTGTCTTATTTCTTGAGGTAGGTGCTAAGTACAAAGTATATGTTATATTATTCTCTGTGCCTTTCTGAATGTCTGAATATCTAATAGAAAAAGTCAACAGAGTCCGTCTGATTGGTTGAATTTTTAAGTTACTGAAGGGATCATTGGAAGACTAAGGTTCCTGGGGTAGGAGGATAAGATCCAAAGCACAGGTAGAAGGGTTGTCTTCAAAAAGACTGTAAGGAAGCTAAATTTTGATGGACATACCAAATTTGGTTCAGTATTGGATAGGTGGGGTTTTTTCATAAATGTTTAATTTTTCTTGGCTTACCAATAGGTTGAAAAGGTGTTATGTACGCTTAGGAATTTACATGAGAAAATGTTATAATGGCACATTTGCAGTCTGGTGAGCATGGAAGCTAATATTTTTAGACTTATCTCTTAAGCCTTCCTTCCAGGCTTAGCATCTAGGGTAGGCAGCAAGGTGATTTTAAAACAATATATGTTGATATATCTTATTGTGTCATATCCAGTAAAAAGTTTTATTTTGTGTTTTTCCTTCTAAAAACCCCTAGGAATTTTGTAAGCTTCAAATTGTTTATTTGCCTAACTTACTGTCTTTGGATTATATAGTCATTTTTTGATTCTGCTTTGCTTCGGTTCCTTGCTGAGTTGTGACTTTTTTCCCCTGTAGCTGTTTCCTTCTGAGTATGAAAGATGATAGCATTGAAGGTATTTATGACACTCTAAAGCAGTGTGCATTGATATCCAAGTCGGCTGGGGGAATTGGTGTTGCTGTGAGTTGTATTCGAGCTACTGGCAGCTACATTGCTGGGGTAAGCCTCTGTTGTGTGACTAAAAGTGTATAGGCTTAGGGGGATTCAGGTCCATAAGCAACCAGGCTTGTGATTGAGAGGGCATTTGCTGGGGCTTGGGAGACCTGGATCTCTGTTAATTACTTGCTGGCTGTGTGACTTAGACTGAGTAATTTCACCACTTCTGGTCTCATTTTCATCTGTCTTATTAGAGGTTGATTAGATGGTCTCTAGGGTCAGATTTTGGAATCCTGATTTATTTTAGCAATAATGATAGCATTATTATTATTCATTGCTCACTACATGCTGAATCCGTTGTAAAAGTTTTATGTGAATTACACATTTAACCCTTACTGCAACCTTATGAGATAGATATCATTACAGACACAGTAAACTTTATTCCTTACAGTAACTTTGTGAGTATAGCCACAAAGTCTTCATTTGATAAGTGAGGAAGCTGAAGCTTAGAAAGCTAAATTACTTCCAGAGATTAGTCACTTAATATGTGATAGAGCCAAGATTCAAGCTTTAAACATTGTCACTTAATGAGGTAAATTTCATCTCTTCTAGTTCACTATTCACTGGGAGTCAAGATCATGGTTTTGGGTAGAATCTAAAAAAATAATACAACTGGATGTATATGCAAAACAGAAACAGACTCACAGATAAAGAAAACAAACTTGTGGTTACCGAAGGGGAGAGAGACGGGGGGAGGGACAAATTAGGGGCATGGGATTAACAGATACAAACTGCTATATATTAAAATAGATAAGCAACCAGGATATACTGTATAGCACAGGGAATTATACCCATTATACTGTAATAACCTATAATGGAGTATAATATGCAAAAATGCTGAATCACTGTGCTGTACACCTGAAACTAACTATTGTAAGTCAACTATACTTCAGTTAGGAAAAAAAAGAAAAAAAAAGGTAATCGTTTTGGTTAAGTCCTGGATTTAAATCCTATCTTCACTAATTACTAGTAGTGTGGCCTAGTGCAAGTTATTTTACATCTCTGAGTTTGTTTCCTCCTCTGTAAGGTGAAGAAAATATCTAACCCTATAGAATAAAGTTAGAGTCCAGAAGAAAACCATTCCATTACGTGGTGTTCATTACATAATAGTAGGGTGAGCCATTGCTCACTTATCTTTCTAGGTTGTTTAAAGGCTTGCCTTGGGGTTAGAAGGATTATTTTAAAAATTTGATGAGGTATCTTTTAGTCTTAAGAGTTTATGTATTTTTTTCATCTTCATTCTAGAATCCGTTTATTGCTGAGAATCTCCATTTACCTTATTGTCTTGATTTATCCATTGCATATAATTCTTATTGTAAATTGCCTTGAATTCTTTTGGGAAAAAGATACTGTAGTAGCGTTTTTACTCTACCCAAAGTATTTCTTTATATAATGACCTTTTGAATGTGTGGGGTTTAAATTTAGCTATCCTGATTTTGGATTCTTTTGACTTGTAATTTCTCATTGTAAATTAGAGATGCCATGAAATAACTTCGTACATAATTGCGATTTATTCAGCAAAATTTTATTTTATGTTGGGCATTATGTTTTTAAAGCAGAGGGAGAGATGGGGAGCAGATGAAACTGTAGACTGGGAGAGAGTAATTTGTCCACTGTTGAACCGTTTTGTTCTTTTTCTTGCTGAGCCCCCTATTTCTCCTCCAGATGCCTTTATCCTCAGTTTCTCTTTCAGACTAATGGCAATTCCAATGGTCTTGTACCGATGTTGAGAGTATATAACAACACAGCTCGATATGTGGATCAAGGTGGAAACAAGGTATGCTTTGTTACTGAAAGTCCTAGAAACCAGAACTGAAAATCTTTTCTCATATATGCTTATAATAAGATGGCTCATTGTGTATGTTTCTAACAACTTTGCTTTTTTCCACTTTTATGATCAATTTAATGAGTATAATTTTTACTTTTAAGTGTATACAATTGAAGTATACATTTTGATGATTTTGACAGATGTATATACTTGTGTAATCACACCAGTCAAGACATAGAACATTTCCATAACCCCAACATGTTTCCTCATGCACCTTTGTATTACTCACCCATCACTCCCACCAATACATACTTTATCCCTGGCTCCAGGCAGCCAGTGATTGAGTCAGCTGTCTTACATGACAGTTTATTTGCAAGGAATTTCTGAAGTTGTGATTCATATTGATACCTAACCTTGAAAAAGGGTTGTAATATGTTTTCTAGGTTTTTCTTTAAAAAAAGAAAACAAAAACAAAACAAAACTCTGTCTATTTTATAGAGGGAAAAGTAAAGTTGAGAGTATTGGATCATTTATCCAATGTTATCAGCAGGATAGTTTGCAACTATCTAGCCTGTCTTTTATGGATATGTAGGCATAGTAATCACCTATTAGTTTATGAATTTCCTTCTGATGCACTTAAAAAAAAATCTATGGTGGGGGGGCTTTCCTGGTGGCGCAGTGGTTGAGAGTCCGCCTGCCAATGCAGGGGACACGGGTTCGTGCCCCGGTCTGGGAAGATCCCACATATGCCATGGAGCGGCTGGGCCCGTGAGCCATGGCCACTGAGCCTGCGCATCCGGAGCCTGTGCTCTGCAACGGGAGAGGCCACAACAGTGAGAGGCCCGCGTACCGCAAAAAAAAAAAAAAAAAAAAAAAATCTATGGGAACCTTGATAAGACATACCACCTTTTTGACCCTTTGAGCACAACATTATTGTCAAAGTTAAAGTGATTTTCTTTGGGCTTTGCATACATGTCACATAGTGTAAAGTGAGCTGGACGACTGCTGAAGTGGAAGCTCCATCCCTAGTTCACTGTGTCATTTTGGATAAATTATTTAGTCTTTTATTTTTCTTATATTTTTAAAATAAATTTATTTATTTATTTTTGGCTGAGTTGGGTCTTTGTTGCTGCACGAGGGCTTTCTCTAGTTGCGGCGAGTGGGGGCTACCCTTTGTTGAGGTGCGTGGGCTTCTCATTGCGGTGGCTTCTCTTGTTGCAGAGCACGGGCTCCAGGCACGTGGGCTTCAGTAGTTGCAGCACGCGGGCTCAACAGTTGTGGCTCACGGGCTCTAGAGCGCAGGCTCCTAGTAGTTGTGGCTCACGAGCTTCGTTGCTCTGTGGCATGTGGGATCTTCCCGGACCAGGGCTTGAACCCTTGTACCCTACATTGGCAGGTGGATTCTCAACTGCTGCGCCACCAGGGAAGTCCTATTTAGTCTTTCTTGTTCCACATTTTCTTTATGTTAAATGCTCTTTTTTACTGCTAGAATTGTAAGAAAACTACTACTACTTTATATTTTTATAGTACTTTTATTTGTATTATCTCATTTAATTCATTAATTGTAGTGAAGATCCAAGGAGATATTATTGAAGTGCTTTGGAAAATATGAAGTTTCTTTGTTTTATTCTGTTTCTGAGAAGAATGATGATTTGTTTACCATTAGCGACCTGGGGCATTTGCTATTTACCTGGAGCCTTGGCATTTAGACATCTTTGAGTTCCTTGATTTAAAGAAGAACACAGGAAAGGAAGAACAGCGTGCCAGGGACCTTTTCTTTGCCCTTTGGATTCCGGATCTCTTCATGAAACGAGTGGAGACTAATCAGGTGAGAGATAGGTACTTGTTAGTGATAACAACTTGATTCATATAAGTTTTCTCCTCAGTCATCTTAAGTCATGCTTAGGAAGAGTCCACCTATATGTTATGCAATGGAAAGGCATGCTGAACAAGTTAAGAGATGCCGTTCTTGCCTTCTTGGATTTTTATTCTCTAAAGTAGATGCTATCTGACCTAAATGGTTGAAGGGTCATGAACAAACATGCAAAACTAGATGTTTGGGCCTGAGCCTAAAATTATTATTTCTAAAGCAAATTTTTAAGACAGTCTATGGAAGCCACAATATCGCTTGCAGTGTTCCTAATGGACTACGTGTGGTTGGTTATTTGAAGTTTCTTATGGTGGGTACTCTTCTTCCCTTTGCAGGACTGGTCTTTGATGTGTCCAAATGAGTGTCCTGGTCTGGATGAGGTCTGGGGAGAAGAATTTGAGAAGCTATATGAAAGGTATGGGAAAAATATGAGAGTAATAATGCTTTAACTGTGTGTTTCTTTTATTTACAGGATCTAAATTTTAAAACTACGTCAATCATTAGCCAGTTTCTAGGAATCTTGAGAAGCATCTAGAAGAGAATGTGACTAATAATTTTATTTTGGTCATGTTTTCTTCCTGAATCTTCACCAAAATTTTGGTTTGTCTTCTTTCTTGAAACTTTGGGACATGTAAATAGGTATTCAGGTTTTTTTAATTGATCCTTTAAAAAATTAATGCAAAGAGTTATTTAGCAGGGTTGTTATTAATTTGCTTTGTCATAAAGTACATTTGACAGAACAAGTTATGCTTTGTGTAGTACACAGGAATCAAGGGCAACTGGGACACACATGTCAATAGTTCATTAAATAATAGCACAACAGTACTGCTTTAGCACAGTAGCACAATTTGAGTACTTCAGGTTTTGTTCCTTTTTATTATGGAAGGTTTTGTTGATTTAGTGGGATTGACTTTAGCCATAGTAAAATAAATATCATATTCCTAATTTCTTTCTCTTAGCAAAACTTAGTAAGAAATTTAAGAGTTTTCAATATTTTATATTTTGGTGTTTCTCTTCATGTTATCTGCAATAAAGATTTTCCTTAGGGAATATTAAAATAATACTAGCTTTGCCTTTCAGTTATGAGAAAGAGGGTCGTTTCCGCAAAGTTGTAAAAGCTCAGCAGCTTTGGTATGCCATCATTGAGTCTCAGACAGAGACAGGTACCCCGTACATGCTCTACAAAGATTCCTGTAATCGGAAGAGCAACCAGCAGAACCTAGGAACGATCAAATGCAGCAACCTGTGCACAGAAATAGTAGAATATACCAGCAAAGATGAGGTAGGTAGAAAAACTTCTGCCTCAGGTACTGAGAGAAGAATCTTAGGAGTGATTTATTTGTGACTCCCTTTGTGAATTATTTGTGACTCCCTCACATGATTTCCCTTAAGTTGGGTGAAGGGGGTTTTTGTAGCTTGCTGTAAGCAGAAGGGCACTAAAATAGAGATTATAAAGGAAGAGGTGTGATGTGTGCCCTTAAATATCTTTTAGTCTGAGCCATGTAGAAAAGACTGTCAATTTTTTATTTCACACACATTGTTGTAATAACCTTTACTTGAGAAAAATAGCAATATATAGTTATTTAGGTTAGGGTTAGGACAAACACAGTAACGTGTTAGGGTGCTCATTCAGTTTAAAGTATGTAAGCATGAGAGAGTCCTTTCAGTGAATGGTGAGACAGAGTTCTCATCTCAGATCTTTAAGGTGATTCACAGAAGAGGCAAGGCTAGAAATGAGACATAGATTTGGATATTTTAAAAAGAAATTTATGGAAAAGCTTTCCATTTGGGAAGAACTGCCTGTATGACAGATCAGAGACAGGGATAGGTTTTGTGCAGTGAGTGTAAAAGTTTGTTTGTTTTGATGGAGCAAATACATTAAGGTTTGGTGTATGGAGAGATGGCTGCAACTGGGGGAAGGGAGATAGTATGTGAAAGATGGCATGTCTCAGACGCAGGAAAGCCCTTGTAGATTTCTGAAAGGAAAATGGCATCCCTAGGATAGGAAGGATGGCTCTTGCTTCTGGTTATAGAATGGCTTAGTGTGAGAAGAGGCTGGAGGTTAGTTTAAGGAGATTGTTGCATTAGTCAGATGACAGGCAGCTTGGATATTGGATGTAAACTACGAAAATGCGGAGGAAGGAGCACATCCCAAATTCTAGGACCTAAAAAAAACATGACAAATGAAAAGTCAGAAAGAAAATGGTGAGTGAATTGAACATACTGCTAAGGTTGCAGTTTAATTTAACAAAGTTTATTGAGCACCAGCCATGTGTAAGACACTATACTAAGTGCTCTCAGATATAAATGAATGTGGCTCAGCCCCTGCCCTCTGGAAACTTACAATTTAGTTGGAGGAAATTGACATACTCAT
Organism: Stenella coeruleoalba; assembly: GCF_951394435.1. Lineage (NCBI taxonomy): Eukaryota > Metazoa > Chordata > Mammalia > Artiodactyla > Delphinidae > Stenella > Stenella coeruleoalba. The sequence goes on along the minus strand of NC_137154.1, from coordinate 49,024,823 downwards.
GACTATTATACAAGATAGATTATACTATAGAGAATAAAATGACCCTTCTTAAAACAAACATCAGATCATATCATTCCTCTGCACAATACTCGTCTTTGATTTTCCAGCCCATCCAGAGTTCGTTCATCCTTTTTTTTTAAATTGAGATATATTTCACATACCATAAATTTCACCCTTCTAAAGTACACAATTCAGTGTTTTTGGTTTGGTTTGTGCAACCATCACTGATAACTAATTCCAGAACATTTTCATCACCCCAGAAAGAAATCTTGTACCCTTTAGCAGTCACTCCCTGTTCCCCTCTTCACCCAGGCCCCGGCACCGCTAACCTATTTTCTGTCTCTGGATTTGTCTATTGTAGGTATTCCATGTAAATGGAATCATATGATATTTGGTCTTTTGTGTCAGTTGTCCATACTGTAGCATGTATCAGTACCTCATTTCTGTCCTTGTAATGCCCTGTGAGATCCTACACAACTGAGTATCCCACCTCATCTGCTCTTACTTTCCCCCTTCCTCACTGTGCTCCAGCTCTACTAATTTTATTGCTGTTTCTCAAACATATGAAGCATACTCCTGTCTCAGGATTTTTGAATGTTAAAATGCTCTTCTCCCCAGGTAGCCATGTGGCTTGCTTTCTGACTTCTTCAGTTCTTTCTTCATATATCCCATTCTCAGTGAGGTCTTCCTTGGCAACTCTATTTAAAAATGGCACTCCTGGGCTTCCCTGGTGGCGTGGTGGTTGAGAGTCCGCCTGCCGATGCAGGGGACACGGGTTCGTACCCCAGTCCAGGAAGATCCCACATGCTGCGGAGCGGCTGGGCCCGTGAGCCATAGCCGCTGAGCCTGCGCTCCGCAGTGGGAGAGGCCACAACAGTGAGAGGCCTGCGTACCGCAAAAAAAAAAAAAAAAAGGCACTCCTTCCATCCTTAGCCCCAAGACTCTGTTTTCTTTTCCTGCCTTATTTTTCTCCCTAGCATTTATTAGGCTTACATGATTCAAGCTATGTTTTAAAAATGGGTACTTTGGCAACATGTGTAAAATTGAGTAGGTGTGAAGGGCATGAGGGAGTCTAGGTGAGAGGAGTTAAGGGCTGTCAGAGTCTCAATGAGGGTGAAGTAGACGTGCAGTTTGGAAGAACTTTCTGCAGTGATAGAAATGTTCTGTATTGGGTGGCTACTGAGCACATGAAATGTGACTAGTGCAATTGAGAAACTGAATTTTAAATTTCATTTAGTTTTAATCTAGTGGCTGCTGTATTGGACAGTGCACATCTACTGACAGATATATATAAAAAATTATAGCACAGTGTGGCATACGTCTGGTAGTAGAGCCATGTACCATGAAGCATATGGTTCTTTCCCCATCTTACCTATTTCACTGGTGCGTGGTACAGTTCACATATGTGAATAGGTTTTGGGATTTAGAAATGAACTGGTGAATGATGAAGAGGGAGGAGTCAAAATAGAAATTTAAAATTTTAATGTCAGCAAGTGTTAGAGGCTTACAGAGTAGTGTCATTGACACAGTGGAAGAAATAAAAATCGTGTGACTCTTGACCCTTTTTTTCCGAATTCCAGGTTGCAGTTTGTAACTTGGCTTCCCTGGCCCTGAATATGTATGTTACGTCGGAACACACATATGACTTTATGAAGTTGGCTGAAGTCACCAAAGTCATTGTCCGAAACCTGAATAAAATTATTGATATTAACTACTACCCTGTCCCAGAGGTATGAATAGATTTCTCTGCTTATTGGTAATTATTGAAATCCAAGATGGAAGGAGTTTATCACAGTCTTCTAGTCATTGTCTAAATGGTTATCATTGGAATGGTGTGAGAAAACTGAGATAAAGAGAGAGAGTGTGTCATTTGTTACAGAATATTGCTTTTACTGTTCATTAATGTTGTCTCTTCTCTAAATCTGTTGGCACGAAGGCAAGCGTATCAAATAGATGCCATCGCCCCATTGGAATTGGGGTACAAGGTCTGGCAGACGCTTTTATTCTGATGAGGTACCCTTTTGAGAGTCCGGAGGCCCAATTATTGAATAAGCAGATCTTTGAAACCATTTATTATGGAGCCTTGGAAGCCAGCTGTGAATTGGCCAAGGAGTATGGCCCATATGAAACCTATGAGGGCTCTCCAGTCAGCAAAGGAGTAAGTATATGCATGAAGTTTCTTTTTGCCTGTGAGTTCCTATGGTAGGCTGAATGGTAGCCTTCAAAAAGATATGTTCACATCCTAATGCCTGGAACCTATGACTGTTACCTTATTTGGTTTAAAAAGGGTCTTTACAGATATTGTTAAGGAATTTGAGATGAGGAGATTATCCTGGATTATCCAGGTGGGCCCTAAATCCAGTGACAGTTGTCCTTACAAGAGACACAGAGAAGAAGAGGAGGCAACACGACCATAGAGGCGGAGATCGGAGTGATGCAACTGCAACCCAGGAGTACTGAGAGCCACTGGAAGTTGGAGAGGCAAAGAACAGAATCTCTTCCAGCCTGTGGAGGGAGTGAGGCCTTCCCAACGTAATGAGTTAGGGCTTCTGGCCTTGAGAACTATGAGAGAATAAATTTTTATTTTAAGCCACTAAATCTGTGGTAATTTGTTACACCAGACAGAGTAAACTCATATGGTCTTTTTGTCCTCTGGAGTAAAAAGGATACTCTGTTTAAAACTAATCATTGCTAAAATGACGTAAGAAGAATGCTAACTGTATTAGTTTTTTTTTTCTTTTTTGGCCGCGCCATGCGCAGCTTTCAGGATCTTAGTTCTCCGACCAGGGTTCGAACCAGGGCCCACAACAGTGAAAGCGCTGAATCTTAACCACTAGACTACCAGGGAACTCCCAAGTATTAGTTTTCTGTTACTAAACTTAGTGTATTAAAACAACATACATTCAGTATCAGTTTCCATGGGTCATGAGTGCAGACTTGGGTTAGCTGAGTCTTGATCTCTGGATCTCTCAAAGCTACAGTCAGAATGTCGGTAGAGGCTGTGGTCTCATCTGAGGCTCAGGGTCCTCCTCCAAGCTCACCTGGTTCATTTCCTTGTAACTCTAGAACTCTTGGCATCTTGCTTCTTCAAAGCCAGTAGGAGGGAGAGTCCCTCATTTCAAGAAGAGCCCAGTCCTGTCGCCCATTTGAGGGTTTTCATTTGTTAGGTCAGGGCCACCCAGGATAGTCTCACTTTTAACTAAAAAATTAACTTATTTTCACCCTTAATTGCACCTGCAGAAATCCTTCACATTTGTCATAGTTATGTGAGTGGCATCCATTGTATTTCCAGGTCCTGTATACACTGAAGGGGAGGAGAATATAATGGTCTATACCCTAGGGGGCTGGGAATCTGGGAGCTGTCCTAGAATTCCACGATCCACACTGCCTTCATCATGAGTAGTATGATTCTCCTCCCTGTAAAATAAGATGTTATTTTTAGTTCTCACAGTGCCTGCTGATATTTAGGAACTCTACATTGTTTGAAAATAAGTTTATTAGCTAAATAGATTGAGAGGCAGATCAAGGCAGTTAAAAAAGATGAGGCTAGAGTAATTCTTTTACTGTACAAAAACAACATGCTTTCATAAATGTTAGAATTTCCTGGTTTATACATATGATAGGGGTCCTCTGAGAGGACTCAGCCAGGAACATGGGGAAGAGGTAAGCCTTAATCAGTTTTCTTAGCCTGCTTCTAATCAATATGACCACATAGAAATTTGTCCAGGAAAGTCTCTGGTCCTTGTATTTCTTACACAGCTTTACCAAAAGACAGCATTTGTTGGGATGTGGGGGCATGACAGTTAGTTATTTGTTTGGTTTTTGTCATAGTTTTAAATTGTCATACAATGATTTATCATAAATTTGGGTTGTTTATTCCTTAGATCCTTCAGTATGATATGTGGAATGTTACTCCTACAAACCTGTGGGACTGGAAACTTCTCAAGGAGAAGATTGCAAAGTAAGTAGAGATGTAAAGTGGCTTTGAAGTGAGGAGGGTTCAGGTTTTCAGCCTGGCTCTTTCGAACTTAGGTATGTTATTTTAGCTTCTGAAATTCATTTTTTGTCTTTTAAATGGGACTGAAATGACCTATCCATAGAACTATTTTTTTAAAAAATGCTTCCTAGGACAATATATTTTATATGTATAGTAACCTGCAAATTGCTTGGCACAATGAAAGCATTTTAATACCTGGTAGGTATTATTATTATTAGTTGATCTTGTTTTAGGGGCTTGAGTACCAAGATTAGGTAATTCTTTTTCTCGTTAAACCTTCATATTTCCAAGTGTGTTTGCTTTTTAAATGTTTTTTCACTTTTATTTATTGCTTAACCACATTGGGCACATAAATGACTTTCAATGAATTGATTGTCATAGGACTTCATTACGGATTTTGGAAGAGCTTTTGGAGGGTTTAATGTGTTAAACTGTGTGAAAGAAAAATGTAAAAATTGAAAAATGTAGTCCTTTCCAGCTAATAAACATAAGAGATTTGAGTGCAGGCAGAATGTTTTGCTGAATGTTTGTCTGTCATGTCTAGGTTAATGCATATACAAAGTGTTTAATGTTTGCAGAAGGAAGCAGTAGCTTTAAAATGCTCTTTAAAATATCTGTTTACCTTAAAATTGTTTTGTTACTCAAATAATACATGTTAGATAATTTAGAAAACATACATGTGGAAAGGGAATAAAATGAAAATTATCCCAGTACCATCACCCCCCAAAAAAACCTGTTTGTATCTTTTTGTCTATCATCCTCAGACTTTCTTATGAGTGTGTATATATATGTATATTTACATGCAGATTCAATTTTTACAAAAATGGACCTGTATTCTATTTATTATTCTGTTTTTCTCAAAATAATGTAGTTTAAATATTTTTTATGTATAACTTTTTTAAATTTCAAAATTAATACATGAATACACATTCATTGTTAATAAAGTTCAAATATGGAAATAAAATAGAAAGTAAAAGCCCTTCTTTATACCATTTATATATAAATGGTTCTGCCAACCATTTTGTCCCACAAAACAAACAAAAAAACCAACTTACTCCTTTTCTCAGAGATAACCATTGTGAATGGTGTATATTTTTCTAGACCTTTTTCAGTACATTTGCAGATACGCACACACAGTTTTATTATATAAATGAGATCAAACTTGACATGTTTTGAGACTTTTTATTTAGTGATTTATTTTGGAGATGTTTCTCTTTTAGTACATGCAGATTTACCTATTGTTTTTAGTGATTACAGACAATTCCATAGCTTGGATATATCATATATATATGACTTTTCAAAACATTTTCCTGTCTCTGGACAGGAAACCACTGTCCACTCTACTGAGGGAGTAAAGACATGGAGATAGTTGGTGGTTTGCTTGATGCCTCACAACTAGAAAATGACATAGAGAGGTTGAAAGTCCAGTTGTACAGACTCCATTAGGATGTGAGTCTCTATGCTAAGTGCTGTATGAATCCAGAGGTATGGAATGTAGGAAAGATGAACTCTTTGTCCTTGAGAAACTTAAAACTAAGTAAGGTAAGACATGTAACACAAATATACGTAAAGGTACAGGTCACAGAAAATATTTGCAATGCAAATATTTGTATTTGACAGTTGTATTTAGTGTTGTCTGCCTGGTTAGGAAAGATGTTGTAGAGTAAGTATCTCTTAGGCTGAGCTTTGAAGGATGTGCTTAGGACAGTTTGAAGATTTCTCAGAGTTCAGATACTATATATTTATTTATTTATTATTTATTTATTTTTTTGCGGTACGCAGGCCTCTCACTGTTGTGGCCTCTCCCATTGCGGAGCACAGGCTCCGGATGCGCAGGCTCAGTGGCCATGGCTCACGGGCCCCACCGCTCCGCGGCATGTGGGATCTTCCCGGACCAGGGCACGAACCCGTGTCCCCTGCATCGGCAGGCGGACTCTCAACCACTGCGCCACCAGGGAAGCCCTAGATACTATATTTTTATGCACTCTCTTTGACACTGAATAGAGTCAAAAAATGTTAGCGTTTTTCTCGGAAATTTAATTAAAGAGGTGATAGAGGAAGTCAGGAATATACTTGGAGCATAATTTTTTCTATTCATTATCCTGTTCAGGATAAATGGAGAATTGTGGGGATAGAGGTCTGGTTCTGACCACTTTCACATCATTATGTTTCCTTAAAGGGCCTAGCACAGTGATCACATAGGCACTTAGAAAAGAGTAAGGGTTGAATGAGTGTACCCTGATACAGGTGGGGACTCTCCAATAACCATGTGAGTGTTTTCTTGGGCAAGATAGTGTATCAAGTGCTGTGATTCCTAACTTGATAAGGAATCACAGCATGGCATGATAAGGTTTACCAGCAGTAAAAATGGTGCTGATTCTGTTTAGGAATTAGGCATTTAGGAGAGGGCCCAGTTATACCACCCATACTGTGGAGTTGCATCCCTTTAGGGGTTAAATGCAAAAGTCAACATGTGAGTCTAATGGATGTTTGGTATTACTTGCAGCAACTGCATTTACTACAATGACTTAAAGTAGCTGTCTTCCTGACAGATTGTAGCTTCAGGACCAGCACCTAATAATCTCCTTTTCTTTAGGTATGGTATAAGAAACAGTTTACTCATTGCCCCGATGCCTACTGCTTCAACTGCTCAGATATTGGGAAATAATGAGTCAATTGAACCTTATACCAGTAACATCTATACTCGCAGAGTCTTGTCAGGAGAATTTCAGGTGAGAAGATCACAACCAGACCTACAGGAAAATCTTTTAGAAGCCTGATGTTGGGAGTAAATGCTACTCATATTTAGTATATGCCCCTTTATTTTAGTGTCGGTGCAAAGTTTTGATAAAGTGAGTTATCATCTCTAATATTGTTTATGTTATTTCAGCATATAATAGACATTTAATAAATATCTGTCAAAAGAATGAAGGATTGAGGGTTGAGTATGAAAGCAACTTGATATTAGAGTTCACATGATGTTTAACCATTTTGTAATCATAGTGACATATACTATAACCTCATATGCTTAAGTTGATGATACTCAAGGTGTATAGAAGTATCTTTTAAGATAGTGGTTCTCAGCCTTGGTTACAAATTAGAATTTCTGATGGGCAGGACCAGTGTTTTTTTTAAGGTTCCCAGGTAATTCTCATTTGCAGGTTGAGAACCACTAATTTAAAAGATACTTATTTGTGAATTTGCAGATACTCTGAAATAAATTTCTGTAAGGTTTGGCGTGGGTACGTTTCTAATTTTCTTAAGTATTTATTATGTCCTTACTTAAAAAGAAAAAAGAATCATTCTACATACCCAGCTTAGGCAGCATTAGCTCTTTTCACTTTTGCAAATACCATGTGTTATGTTTTGAATAACAGATATAAAGATTTTAGAGGAATATAGCTTTCATGTAGTGGGATAGGTCTCTCAGTTTTATAAAAAATAGAATTTACCAAGCAATCTAATGTTCTTCATTGATCTTATTTACTTTAAGCTCCAAGTCTGTGATCCTGTTTAGGCCCTGTCTTTGTTGTTTATTCCTTCACATCTTTCTCCTTTCCGTTTCAGATTGTAAATCCTCACTTACTGAAAGATCTTACTGAGCGGGGCTTGTGGAATGAAGAGATGAAAAATCAGATTATTGCATGCAATGGCTCTATCCAGGTACAGAATTTTAAAAAAAAAAAGTGTTCTCTTCAGGAGCTAAGTTGGTAGTTACATTGGTAACTTCTCACTTATCCCAAGCAATGCAGAGAAAGAATGGCTATTCCCTGTGGTCATATAGGCTTATGTAGCTCTGTTCAACTCTGCATTGCTGTGCTAGGATTAAATGCATCTTCACATAGCTAGGCCTTACCCTCTTGTTTGTGCAGCAGTATAAAGTAGTGGTTCCCAACTTCTCTGCACATTAGAATACATTGAAGAGCTTTTAAAATCCTGAAGCTTAGGTTGTACCCCATACAAATTAAATGTCTGGGAGTGAGAGCCAGGCATCAGTATTTTTTAAAGACTCCCTAGATAATTGCCAAGTGAGTCAGAGTTTGGGGACCAGTGATATAAAGCCTGAAATTAGAGTCAAACTTAATTAAAAAGTATGATGGAGAATTGAAGACTGATAGTCCAAAAGACAGAGCCAGAAATAGTGTTTAACAGTGAAATATTTGCAACTGAGAATCAAGAAGCATTTATTTATTTGTAAATAGAGGCCTCTGGCTAAATATTTGTCTGCTTGGCAACACAGATAAAGATTCTTGTAACATTTCTATATTTGCTGATGGAAGCTGTAGCATTAGCCAGTCTGTGTTTTGATGCAAGCTAACCCTAGACCTAAGAAATAGGAAAACCTTTTTCTGTTGACTCCAAATGGAGTTTGTGAAGTCCTAGCTTATTTAAAGGGTTTTGCCTCATTGCTTCCTTGTGTCATGTCCCTGTGAGTTACAGCCCTGAGTATTTGTATTTTCTGCAAAAGTCAAGGGTCATTTATTGTTGCTTAGCTCTGACTTTTCAGTGAATGTTTTGGCCATTAACCAGTTAAAGATGAGTCTTAAATAACTACCACCAGATTGATATTTTGTTGTTTAGATGGGGTTTTGTTTGACTTCATAAGCCAGAAGTGAGTAGTCTTAGGAAACTTGATAAGGATCATACTGTATTAAATGGAATGGTAGCGTCAGATCTGGCTGGAAGTAGAACCAAGGCCAGACCCTGGGGGTCACCATTCTGTTAATCATACTGCTTTCTTCAACCAGAGTGCAATAAACATTTGATTTCCCTTCTTCAGAGCATACCAGAAATTCCTGAGGACCTGAAGCAACTTTATAAGACTGTGTGGGAAATCTCTCAGAAAACCATACTCAAGATGGCAGCTGAGAGAGGAGCTTTCATTGATCAAAGCCAGTCTTTGAACATACATATTGCTGAGCCTAACTATGGCAAACTCACTAGTATGCACTTCTACGGCTGGAAACAGGTTAGTGGAGGAAGTCAACCAGCTTGGGATATTTTAGAATTGGAACAGAGTTCTATATTCTAGCTACATACTAAGTATTGCCACCTGGAAGTTCTTTCACTTTAAGTCCAGTATATTAGAACCAACCCATGGGTTTTATACCAGATTAAGCTCTCACTTCGAATTTTCTTATTTCTTTTAGGATTATTTTATTCTAAGCTTGAAACCTTGGAGTTACCTATGATCCTTCCTTTACTTTCCATGCAGTCATTCACCATGTAGTGTCAGTTGTTCCTTTGTACTATTTCTTGAATGTCTTACTTTCTATTCCACTGTTGTTATTTTTAACTTCTTAACTGATCTCTTTTCTTCTGGTATCTCTACTCTAGGCCATCTTGTGTACTGCTACCACTCCTAAAATAAAACTTCACACATGTCAACCCACTGTTCAAAAATATCCATTGTTTCCCCACTTTATCTACAGGATAAAAGCCAATCACTTAGCTAGTCATTGCCAACTGTAAAGGCCTGTGAGTCTATAATGTATTCTTATTCCCTAGCAATATTCTAGGTGTTTATATAGAATTATGAATTTATTTTTCTATTTAACAAACTTTTATTGAACTTATACTATGTTCCAGGACTGGGGATACTGAATAGAGAATGGTGTTTCTTATCCTTGAATTAGTCATAATCTGTTCTTATACAGAGATACAGTCTAGACCTCTAAATAGTTATAATTTAAGGCAGACATGTTTTCTTAGGCACACTTGGAAGTCATACACATAAAAACAAACAAACAAAAAGACTAGAGAACAAAAATATTTGACATTTTCAAAGAGATAAGCTTGTTTTAGGGGTGAAAAGGACAGAGTATACTGTTTGACCATCTCTTTCTCTCTTTAAGCATTTTTGAGAGGGCTTCCTAGAGGAGATATAATTCTAAGTTTAGAAAGCAATTTGACCTGGTTTATGGAAATGTATTTTAAACATTGGTCTTGAATGTCTAGTGTTCTCACAGCTTCTCCTAATTAGTTGTATTTACTTCCCTTTTAGGGTTTGAAGACTGGGATGTATTATTTAAGGACAAGACCAGCAGCTAATCCGATCCAGTTCACTCTAAATAAAGAAAAGCTGAAAGATAAGGAAAAGGTATCAAAAGAAGAAGAGAAGGAGAGGAACACAGCAGCCATGGTGTGCTCTTTGGAAAATAGAGATGAATGTCTGATGTGTGGATCCTGAGGAAAGGCTTAGAAGAGACCAGCCCTTCTTTAATAGCCAAACTACTTCTTGAGCATAGATAGGTATAGTAGGTTTGCTTGAAGTGATAAGGTTTTGCTGGACGTTATTGCAGCAAAAGAATCAATTGATTTAAAGTCAATTTAAATCAATTTAAATCAATTGATTTAAAGTCAATTTATATAAACGTGAAAGTAATGATTTTTTAAAATTGATATATTGGGAATCAAAGTAGATGTTTTAGGAATGCAAAAGAAGTCATCTTGCAAATAGGGAGTGATTAAGTAGGGTTTCATCACCCATCTGGTACCCCTTTTCTGGTGACTTCAGTTTTGGTAAGGAGACTTTGACTGGTGTGTCCATAGAAGCAAAACTGAGTCATAACACGTGAGAAGTGCTGACAGAACCTTTATCTGGATAAGGTCCTAATAGGTCATTCTGAAATAAAGATAAACATTTCTAAATGATTGTGTGAGACTAATTTTGTCATTTATCTTCATACAAAGGCCAACTTTGATAAAGGATTTTTTGTTATTTGAGGGTTCAGGGAAGAAATTTTAAGACAAATTACTTAGACACCATATAGAATTCTGATTTTAATATATGCCTTTTTCTTCTTTTTAAAAAAATTGTGGTAAAATATACATAACATAAATGTTACCATTTTACCCATTTTAAAGCATACAATTTAGTGGCATTAAGTACATGTACAATGTACAACCATCACCACTATCTATTTTCAGAACTCTTTCATCATCCCAAACAGAAAGTCTATACATAAAACAATAATTCCCCATTCCCTTCTTCCATTATTTCCTGGTAACCTCTATTCTACTTTCTGACTCTGAATTTGCTTATTCTAGGTATCTCAAATAAAAGGGATCATACAATATGTGTCCTTTTATGTCTGGCTTATTTCACTTAGCATAATGTTTTCAAGGTTCATTTATGTATTGTGTCAGAATTTCATTCCTTTTTTAAGGCTGAGTAATATCTCATTTTATATATATATATATAGACATTTGGGTTATTTCCACCTTTTGGCTGTTGTGAATAATGCTGCTGTGGACATTGATGCACAAGTATCTGTTTGAATTCCTGCTTTCTGTTCTTTTGGGTGTGTACCTAGAAGTGGAATTATTGGATTAGATGGTAATCTTATATTTAACTTTTTGAGGAATTGCCGAACTGTTTTCTACAGCAAGTGCACCATTTTACATTTCTACCAACAGTACACGAGAGTTCCAGTTATTCCACATCTTTGCCAATACTTGTTAATTTTTTGTATTTTTTATAATAACCATCCTAATGGCTTTTGACAGTTTGATTATAATGTGTCTTGGTGTGGGTCTCTGAATTTAGCCTAATTGGGGTTTGTTGAGCTGCTTGCATTGATATATTCACATCTTTTGTTAAATTTGGGAAGTTTTCAGCCATTATTTCTTCAGGTAATCTTTTTTGCCCCTTTCCCTCTTTTCCTTCTGGAGTTCCAATGTTGCATCTATTGGTCCACTTAGCAATGTCCCAACAGGTCCCTTAGGTTTAGTTCACTTTTCTTCATCCTACTTCAGCTCCTTAGACTCAGTAGTTTCAATTGCCTTATCGTCAAGTTCATTTATTCTTTCTTCTTCTTGCTCAGCTTTGCTGTCGAGTCCCTCTAGTGAAATTTTCATTTCAGTTATTGCTCTTTCCAGCTCTAGACTTCCTGTTTGGTTCCTTTTAATTGTTTCTACATCTTTGTTGATAGTCTGATTTTGTTAATACATTGTTTTCCTGATTTCCTTTACCTGTTTTCCTTTAGCTCTTCAATCATATTTAAGACAGTTGTTTTAATGTCTGTCTAGAAAGTCTGACGGCTGGGCTTCCTCAGGGGTGGTTTCTGTCAGTTTATCTTTTTCCTTTGAATGGTCTATGTTTACCTGTTTCTTTATAATGCCTGTGATTTTTTTTTTGTTGAACTATTCTGAGACTAAACTTTTTGCAGTGAAGTCTCTTCTGCAGAGTATGTTCAGTTAATGTTTTGACAGCTTTCCTTGGTCTTTGCAGATTGACTCTGTGCTAGGACACTCCCATACTTGGTTAGGCTTGCTGTAAGCCTAGGCAATGTCATGGTTAATTTTATTTGCCAACTGGCTAGGCCATGGTATCCAGATATTTGATCAAACACTAGATAGAGCTGTGAAGGTATTGTTTTTAGATGAAATTAGCATTTGAATTCGTAGACTTTGAGTAACTCAGATTATCCTCCATAATGCGGGTGACCTCATCCAATCAGTTGAAGTCCTTAAGAGGAAAAATGCTGAGGTCCTCTGAGAAAGGACTTCTGCCTACAGACTGCTGTTGGACATGACCTGCAGTATCAGCTGTTCTCTGGGTTTCCATCCTGGAAGCCTACTCTGCCAGTTTGGGATTTGCCAGTTCCACAATTGTGAGCCCATTACTTACTTACTTACGTACTTACTTACTTAACTTATTTATTTATTTATTTATTGCTGCATTGGGTCTTCGTTGCTGCACACAGCCTTTCTCTAGTTGTGGTGAGTGGAGGCTACTCTTCATTGTAGTGCACGGGCTTCTCATTGCTGTGGCTTCTCTTGTTGCGGAGCATGGGCTCTAGTTGTGTGGGCTTCAGTAGTTGCAGCACACAGGCTCAGTAGTTGTGGTTCGCAGGCTGTAGAGCGCAGGCTGGGTAGTTGTAGCACACGGGCTTAGTTGCTCCATGGCATGTGGGATCTTCCTGGACCGGGGCTTGGACCTGTGTCCCCTGCATTGGCAGGTGGATTCTTAACAACTGCACCACCAGGGAAGTCCCCCGTATTACTTTATGTGTGTGTGTGTGTGGGTGTATAGAGAGAGAGAGAGATGTATATGGTTGACCCTTGAACAACATGAATTTGAACTGCATGGGTCCACTTACACTTGGATTTTTTCAATAAGTACTACAGTACTACACAGTCTGTGGTTGGTTGAATCTGTGGATGTGGACCCGTGGATATAGACACTGTATGGAACTTGAACATCCGTGGATTTTTGTATCCTCTGTGTGTCCTGGAACTAATCCCTGCATTGTTCAAGGGTCAACTGAATATATAGATAAGATTTTGTGTGTGTGTGTGTGTGTGTGTGTGTGTGTGTGTATATACACACCTTATTGGTTCTGTTTCTCTGGAGAACGAGAACACTGACTAATACAGGTTCTGGTACTGGAAATGGTTCTAGAGGAATGGAATCCTAAGGATGAGTTTTCTGGGTTGGTTCTCTAATTTGATGAGATTTAAGCATGACTTTTCAGTAGTAAAGAGAGCTCTGATAGTCCCTGGTGGTGATGTGGCAATAGAGACATGCAGAATACCATCACTGGATACTCCTAATCAAACAGAGAGGCAGGGGTCTGGGTGACCATGTATGTGTTCTGCCTCAGGGGTGTATCAGTTATCAGCTCTCTAGCCCAGTGTCATAATTTAGTTCATCTTGATCACTTTTCCTTTCCACAGTACATCACAGTGCTCCATTACGTTGAGATGCGGATTGGACCTAGCAGGAAATGGCAGCTACTCTAGACTTACTGGTAAGACGTTTGTGTGTCAGAGAATGAGAAATAAATCAAACAAAAATTCAGGGACCTTCTACCTCAGTGAAATTTCTTGGGGTCCAATGATATAAGGCATGTTGGGATATTCCTTCTATGATGAGGGATAAATTCTTCTATCTGGCTCCTCTTACAACCAAAAGAAAGGTATAAGGGCTAGTGGGCCTCTTTGGATTTTCGAGGCGACATGGCAACGTATTCCTCTTTTGGATGTGCTACTCTGGCCCATTTACCGTGTGACCCTAAAAGCTGCTAGTTTTGAGGGGGGCCAGGACAAAGAACAAACCTGGCTCTGCAACAGGTCCAGTCTGCCATGCAAGCTGCTCAAGTATCAGTGGCAGATAGGGATGCTGTTGGAAGCCTTTGGCAGGCCCTGCCATCCTCTCTTGATAAATACTTACCTTGTGAGAGACAGCTTTCGGCTGCTACTGGGACTTGAAGACTGCCTAACCAAAGACCACGAAGTTACCATGCAACCTGAGCTGCCTGTCATGAACTGGGTGTTGTCTGACCCCCTAAGCCTAAAGTTGGGCATGCATAGTAGCATTCCATCATCAAATGGAAGTGGTATATACAAGATTGGGCTCAAGCAGGCCCTGAAAGCACAAGTAATCTACTGAAGAACTGGCCCAAATGCCCATGGTTCTCGCTCCTGCTACACCTTCTCTCTCCCAGCCTGCACCCATGGCCTCATGGGACATTCCATATGATCAAGTGATAGAGGAAGAGAAAACTTGGGTGGTTTACAGAAGGTCCTGCACAGTATGGGACACCATAGCCTCTTTCTGGGACATCCCTAAAGGATAGATACTCCATTCTATAGATGACAGCTATGGAGGTCTTTCAAGCAGGAGTGACTTAGATAAATCACACTGGCTACCATGGGAAAGAGTGGCATGACCTCTGGGTTTGGGTCAAGCTCAAGTACAGATAAGGGCCTAGTCTGGTCTTTGGATGAATTTGGGTCCCAAGGAGAAGACCTGGCTTGGGTGTCTGTCAGACTGGAGGGCCCCCTGGCTGGACTTGACCTGTTTGGGCTAGACTGGACCCCTGGGGTAGGCCTGACCTGTGTGCCTGGGGATATCAGACTGGGAATATCAGGCAGAGCCTCACCTGTGTTTGGAACTGATTGGACTCTAGAACCTAACTCGTGTGTTTGCATTAGACTGATGGCATCAAAACTGACCTGTATATTCGGTGAGACCGGGCTTCATGTCAAGTCTTACTATGTATCTGGGAGAGACTGGGCACCAGGGAAGAGCCTGGCCTGTTTATTTGTTTCAGACTGGGTGTTCAGGGCAAGTCGTGGTCTGTGCAACTTGCTCTATACAACTTCCAGTGGAGCTCCATATATCCAGATGTTAACTGGGGGGCTTTCTCAGGAGTCAGGGAGAAGAGGACAGAGAAACTAAACTAACAAGGATAAATAGGGAAAAGCAATTTTTTCATTGGAGTGAAAACAGAGCATTCTAAGAATTCAAAAAGGAATAGTTTACCAACAATGAACCTGCTGTTGAGTCCTCCATAATCTCAGGAAATTGCAGCCTGTCCCTCAGTACTGCCTGCTTATCTCTTGTTCCCAGAGGTCACAGCCCCAATTTCCCAAGTTGATGAAGTTCTCTCACCCTGGCAGTTTCTCCTTCACTCTCATATTCTGCAGCCTCTCTGGCTTCTCCCTAACCTCCTGGGCTAATTCCTTTCCACAGAGCATCTTTTCTACATGTTGCCTGATCTCTCTGATCCTTACCCCCTAGATGACAGGATTCAAGGCTCCTGGGAGCAGCAGATAGATGGCACTGAGCAGGTTCTGGACGTTCCAAGACACAGCCTTGGCTACTCGGAAAGCAATGGAAGTGGAGAGACTAGAGAGGTAGATGGTGAGGATGACCAATGGGAGTGGGAGCCACACGTGTGCAGGGCCTTGGTTCGGGCTCCCCCAGGAGATATCCAGAAGACAGCATAGATGATGCGGGTGTAGGAGGTCCCCAGCAGGGCTAGATCAAAGGTCACAGTGACCAACCGCACGGCCAGCCCCAACTTGTTGTTGAAGGTCAAGTCTCCACAAGCTATGCTCAGCAGTGCGATGTACTCACAGGTACAGTGTCAGATCACTGCTGTCTGGCAGAATCAAGCTCGTGAGGTTAGCACTACCAAGGGCACTGCCACTCCCAGGCTCCATGTCAGGGCAAAAAAGGCCAGCACGCCTAGCAGACGGGAGGTCATCAGGTCACTATAACAGTGTGGGTGGCACATGGCCACCAAGCAGTCTAGGGCCATGGCCAGCAGGAGGTTGTAGTCCAGAAGGAGAGTGAAGTAGATGAAAAACATCTGGGCCAGGCAGCCATGCAGTGATATGGGGTTAACATAATGCACAAAGCCCTCCAGCATTTTGGGTATCACCGCTGTAGCAGTACAAATGTTGACAGCCAGGAGCAGGACAATGAGCACGTACATGGGCTGATGCAGGCTCTGCTGGGCCGCCACCGTGTGGATGATGAGGGCATTGGCAGAGACGATGGTCACATAGGGAAAAGTAAGGGGCAGGACCAGGAGGGCCCTCCACTGTCGCAATCCAGAGAAGCCCCCCAGGATGAAGTTGGTGTAGGAGATGTTGAAGGTGCTGCTATTTCCATCCTTACCCACTGGCTTTGGCCCTGAGCTGGCCCCAGGAGTGGGGGTCAGAGACTGTTAGAACAAAATGGTCAATGGAAGAAAACCTATTTTTATTTTAGGGCCTGCGTGGTTTGCGATGAAGATCCACCTCTTCGTGCACGTATGTCTACTCTTTTGGGGCACAGACAGGTACTATGTCAGGTGTCATGGGAGCAACAAAGATGAACAAGACGTTCCTTGTCCTTAGGGAGCTCTTGGCTTTTGTATGTGAAATGTAAACTTACAAGATGCTGTTTATCTGTGATACTCCAGGTATTTGAT
Source organism: Stenella coeruleoalba (assembly GCF_951394435.1). Classification (NCBI taxonomy): domain Eukaryota; kingdom Metazoa; phylum Chordata; class Mammalia; order Artiodactyla; family Delphinidae; genus Stenella; species Stenella coeruleoalba. The sequence goes on along the minus strand of NC_137154.1, from coordinate 49,008,116 downwards.
TGCTGAGTAAAAGATTAGGCAGAAAGTAGGTGTGGTATAGGAGAGAAAAAAGAGTGATGGGCCAGAGGCAATAGAAAGGATGAAGAAGATTCTTGATTAGGAGGAAAAAAGAATATATGAGGAATCTTTGGTCCAAGAAGCCTGGGAAGAACCAAGTGGGGCTTATTGGGAGAGAGGAACAAGTCAGGAATGATGGCCTCACTTTTGTGCCTGGGGTACACTGTGTGGCAAGGGGAGAGGAAAGTTGCTGAGGAGTACTTCTGTTCTTCCTGGACACAAACAACGGACCACAGAGACTTCTCCCTTCCTAAGATCCTCTAGACTGGATGTGGGGCCTCCTGCCTGGCCTTGTCATCAGTGTCATGAATGATGCTTGCATTCCTTTCAGAATGTGAGTTCCAGGAGAACAGGGGTAACAGCATACCTCTATTGTGTTCTCTGAAGCTCCAAGCACAGAGCCACCATAAACACACAGGAAGTGCTCGAGCATTGCTTGTCGGGTAAGGTGAATGAGGAACAGGTAAGAAGCTAAACAGTTAACTGGGTTCTGAGAGTAGTAATTTCAAAGCTTTGGCCAGGTTTTTGTATAATTAAGAGAGCAGATATTAAGATTAAAGATGTGTGATTCAGTACTGGGCAGATTCTTAGGGAGCACCATTTGGTGGTGGTAGGTGTGATGATTAGAGGAATTAACACTGATATGCATAAAAGTAGCTGACACCTGTTGGACATTTACCGTATGTTAGGCAGTGTTCTAAATGCTTTCATGTATTAACTTTTTTTAATCTTCTTAATTTTACTGAGGAAGAAAGTGAGGCACAGAGAGATTAAGTCTAGTTCAAGATCATACAGCTGGTAAGTGGCAGAGCTGGATTTGAACCCAGACAGACTCCAGAGTGCATGCTCTTAACTTCAGGATGACCAACTAGTCCTGGCTTGCTGGAGACTTACCTGGTGTTAGACCTGAACATCCGGTGTCCCAGGAAACCTTTCAGGCAAATGAGGCAGTGGATCATTTTACTATAACTACTAATTACGTTGAAGATTAGAGAAGCCTTATGAATTGTGAAGCAGCTAGGAAGAAATATTCTTCTTTCTTATAGGTTTAAATGTATTGTCTCTGAAAATCAATGTTTACATTGGTGTTACTATAGCCACCCTCTGAATACTCAGAAGACTAAAGAGGAACCTCTCTAAGTTCACAGACAGACCTCAAAAGGAAGTGGATTTGGAATTCCAAAGCCCACCCTGGAATGTGTTTCTGGAACTCTTAGAGCATTATTTTAGTCAGAATAACTCAAATTTTGGGAAATGTACTTTCGTTGTGGTTGGGCAAAGACCAGACAACACTTGTGGGGAGGTGGTAAAAATTCTTAGGGGAGGTCTGTTGAAGACTTTCTGGCGGGGGTGGAATTCAGGAGCTGAGAGTGAGTGAGGTGAGAGGTGATCTGTGATGGAATAAAGGGGCATGGAGGAAAACGCAGCACGGAGGAGCAGTGGCCAAGAAGACATTTAGGGACCCCCGCTCCTTCCCAAATACCACAGGATGGTCATCCTTAAGGGGGAGAATAAGCTGGCATGGGCTGCCCACAAACATCTTAACTTGGACAAGGTTGGTCTGTCTCCGTCACGTGAACTGTAATTTTCTGTCCTGTTCTGTATCTTAGGATTACTTAGGTAAACTCCTAAAGGAGCTTCTTTGACACTGGGCTCCAAAGCAGTGAGTAGAGGAAATGTAGAATAACAAGCTCCTCAAGGCAGGGCAGAAGGAATGAAAAAGACTGTAAAAGATGAGGAGATCAGTTTACTGGCTAATGAAGGTCTTAAGAGAGATGAATAGATGTTTCTAGAGACAGATCAATCAGACTTAAGAACTAAGTGGAAGTGGAGAGAGACAGAGGAATCAACAATAATTTCAAGGTTTTTTTTGCTTTTGTTTTTCAGCTATGATGACTGCTAAAACCTGAGAAAGGAGGAACAGTGTTGGAGTGTTGGGAGGTACACTTAATAAACCCATTTGGATGTTGTGAAAACTCACAAATGAAGAGATGTCCAGTCAACAACTGGAAATAAGGGTGGAGTGCTCAGATGAAGGATTAAAGCTGGATTGGGGGATTATAATGTTATTGAAGGCATGGGATAGAATCTTAAGGGGCCGACAGAGTAACATAACAGGTGTCAGTGAAGGAGACAGAAAAAGAGGGAAGAGGGGTGGAATGAGAACGAGGAGCAAATGGGATTCTGGAAACCAGAGAAGGAGATATTCTGCTGCTCTGGAGGCTTCAAGGTAAAGAATTTACAGACTGGGCTTCCCTGGTGGCGCAGTGGTTGAGAGTCCGCCTGCCGATGCAAGGGACACGGGTTCGCGCCCCGGTCCGGGAGGATCCCACATGCCGCAGAGTGGCTGGGCCTGTGAGCCGTGGCCGCTGAGCCTGCGCACCTGGAGCCTGTGCTCCGCAACGGGAGAGTCCACAGCAGTGAGAGGCCCGCGTACCGAAAAAAAAAAAAGAATTTACAGACTAGTAGAGGCGAAAGACCAACACAACTAAGTCACCCTGCAAGGCTTAATGTTCTGAGTAGCAAAGGAGGGGGACAGATAGGAGGGCAGAGATAAAGTGGCCAGACGTCATGTGCTCTCTGCAGAAAGAGACACAGCTCCTCTACTGTAAAAGCACCACAGACAAGAGCTCCTTTAACTTCCCTGTCCCCACAAACTGGCTACTGTGCTCATCTTTCTCTCTTCCTTCTATTCCCAGTGAAAGAGATGTCTTTCCTCACTTTTGTCTTCAGGATATCTTCCACTTCTCCCCTCTTACCCTCAGCATATGGAGTTCAAGTCTGTCATTGGTGAAAATAAACTCATCCTTAACTTCTTTCAGTCCTCAAGCTTCCAATCTTTCTCCTCACCATTAAAGCCAGGGCCCTGGACATGTCTTCATCATGCTATAATTGCTGGCTTGCTGATCTAGCTCCCCACTAGACTGAAAGTGTTGCTGGTGGGGAGACCATGTCTTACTCATCTGTCTCCCAGTGCCCGGCACAGAGCCCACTGCAGAGTACGTATGTGCTCAGTAAGTGTTGTGTTGAAGGAATACAGGAATGCACCAAGGGATTTTAATAAACATTTTCATTTGCAGCTAACTTAGAGTAGCTCTTTGAAGTTGAATGAATGAATGAATGAATGAATGAAAAACTAACCCCATCAAGGCTAGGAGATTCTAAGTGATTTGCTTAGTCTCACCTAGCAAGAAGAGCCTGGCCTCAAATCTAGGTCTTCTTGGACTCTTCTGTCTACACCACCGTTTTCTCCCTCACACGCCACACAAAGGCAACATCAGAGAGGCTCCAAGCAGTCTTAGTCTCAGCAACAATACTACATGTAGCATTTATTGAGTACTTACTACATGCCAGGCATGGTTCCAAGGGTTTTTCCATAGAGTATCTCTAATATTCACAGGAACCCTAAGGGACGAATACTATTTATTAACCCAGTTTACAGATGAAAATACTGAGGCTTAAAGAAGATAACTAATTAAAGTGTCATAAGTGTTAAATGATAGCTGGGATATGAATGTAGATTTGTCAATGGTAAATGTGGAGTTCAATTCCAATCTCATGTTTACCACCTCAAATCCCCCATAAATCTCTTGTCTTTTCATCCCCAACCTCACCGTGGTAGCCTGTAGAGGACTCTCGTTGGGTCATAGCCTTCTGTGGCTTTGTTTTCACCTCTGAAAAGGTAAGGCCTGAGGTCAGTGCCCAGCTCCAAGGCACTTCTCTATGAGGCTGAGAGGAGGGATGGATAAGTAGCCCTGTGACTCCAGGGGATTTCCAGTGGAGTATGAGATACCCAGTGGGGAGGCATTTCCAGGGACTCAAAGGAGGAAACAATGAGAAACCCAGAAGAACTTAGGGAGGACCCCAGGGATAGAGGCTGGGTGGAGATGACAGTGTACTAACATTTTAATTTCTATGGCTCTTGTTTTTTCTCACAGAGCAGTCACATCTGCTGAGGGGTTTCCCTACTTTACAGGTGAGCCATTAGAGAGAGCAAGTCAGGGTTCAGGGCAGCTTCCATTTCAGGGGCACTAACAGGCAGAAGCTGGGGATGACCTGGGGCTCAGCTGAGGGCGAGGGGCTCCTGCAATTTGGGGGTCACCCAAAGGCAGGAAAGGGCACTTGGGTGACAGTGAAAGCCCTGTGGTGGAGACAAGGACATGATTTAGGTGTGGTGTGTGTGTGCGCATGCGTGTGCCTGAGTGCCGGATCATGTATGCACACGCTGAGATTCATGAGGCATCTACTTCCCCATAATAGGCAGCTTAGGAGCTCGGGAAGGAGGTGACTTTGGTGTGGGTTGTACTGAGAACAGCCAGGACTCACAGAGACAGGGGCTGGCTCTTCCAGAGAGGCATTTGTTTGTCCTCTGGAATTTGAGAGCAGTAGGACTGAAAAACTTTTCCTCTTTTTCTGCCTTCTTTGGGTTCACTATGTTCATGATTTCATTTTATCTTCTTTGTTGGCTTATAAGCTGTGCCTCTTAGCGGTTGCTTTAGGATTTGTAGTACACATCTTTAACTTACCATAATCTACTTTTAAGTAATATTATGCCACTCCAACAAAGAGTATGAGATCCTTACAACAGGATTCTTCTGTTTCCCCCCTTCCATTGTTTGTGTTATTGTTGTCATAGGCTTTATTTATGCATAAATTATAAGCCCCACAATACATCTGTATATTTTTGGCTGTATACAGTCTATTGTATTCTAAGGAGATTTACAAAAATAAGGAAAAATTAATATTTGTTTGCAAAATTCATTCATGCTTTTATGTGGCTGTAGCTTACTTTATTGCTAGCATCCAGTGTATAAATGTACCATAATCTATTTACATATTCTATTGCTGAGGGACATTTATGTTGTTTCTGGTTTTCCACAATTAGGAATAATGCCAATATGAATATTCTTGTACATGTATTTTGATGCCCAAGTGCCTGAGGAGATTTCCGGGATCAAAGGATATGCATATATATCTTTGATTTTACTAGAAAATGCCAAACTGTCTTCCAAAATGGTTGTACCAATCTGTAACCTCAGTAGTAGTGCATGAGAGTTTCCAGTGCCATCTGCTGAGAAATTGTTTGAATACATATACAAATCTACTATGTCTACACAATAGATGTTGTGAGATTGTATAGTGCACAACCTGAACATCCGTATATGAGAGGCTGGAGATCAAATACCTTTTCTCTTTTTTTATTTCTTCTTTTTTTTTTTCAGTGGGAGCCAGAATAGACATAATACCTATACCCAAAAGCCTACATCCATAAGGACATTCTGAGGTCAACCAAGAGATGTGAGCTCTGAAGTTTCACCACTTTTTAAAAATCTTCTCCCATTCATGAGATTATAGTAGTGGCAGCCATTTTGTACCATTTTTTTTTCTTTTTTTTTTTAAACATCTTTATTGGAGTATAATTGCTTTACAATGGTATGTTAGTTTCAGCTTCACAACAAAATGAATCAGTTATATATACACATATGTTCCCATATCTCTTTCCGCTTGCGTCTCCCTCCCTCTCACCCTCCGTATCCCACCCCTCCAGGCGGTCACAAAGCACCGAGCTGATCTCCCTGTGCTATGCGGCTGCTTCCCACTAGCTATCTACCTTACGTTTAGTAGTGTATATATGTCCATGCCTCTTTATCGCTTTGTCACCGTTTACCCTTCCCCCTCCCCATAGCCTCAAGTCCATTCTCTAGTAAGTCTGTGTCTTTATTCCTGTTTCACCCCTAGGTTTTTCATGACATTTTTTTTTTCTTAAATTCCATATATATGTGTTAGCATACGGTATTTGTCTCTCTCTTTCTGACTTACTTCACTCTGTATGACAGACTCTAGGTCTATCCACCTCATTACAAATAGCTCAATTTCATCTCTTTTTATGGCTGAGTAATATTCCATTGTATATATGTGCCACATCTTCTTTATCCATTCATCCGATGATGGACACTTAGGTTGTTTCCATCTCTGGGCTATTGTAAATAGAGCTGCAATGAACATTTTGGTACATGACTCTTTTTGAATTATGGTTTTCTCAGGGTATATGCCCAGTAGTGGGATTGCTGGGTCATATGGTAGTTCTATTTGTAGCTTTTTAAGGAACCTCCATACTGTTCTCCACAGTGGCTGTATCAATTTACATTCCCACCAACAGTGTAAGAGGGTTCCCTTTTCTCCACACCCTCTCCAGCATTTGTTGTTTCTAGATTTTTTGATGATGGCCATTCTGACTGGTGTGAGATGATATCTCATTGTCGTTTTGATTTGCATTTCTCTAATGATTAGTGATGTTGAGCATTCTTTCATGTGTTTGTTGGCACTCTGTATATCTTTTTTGGAGAAATGTCTATTTAGGTCTTCTGCCCATTTTTGGATTGGGTTGTTTGTTTTTTTGTTATTAAGCTGCATGAGCTGCTTGTAAATTTTGGAGATTAATCCTTTGTCAGTTGCTTCATTTGCAAATATTTTCTCCCATTCTGAGGGTTGTCTTTTTGTCTTCTTTATGGTTTCCTTTGCTGTGCAAAAGCTTTTAAGTTTCATTAGGTCCCATTTGTTTACTTTTGTTTTTATTTCCATTTCTCTAGGAGGTGGGTCAAAAAGGACCTTGCTGTGATATATGTCATAGAGTGTTCTGCCTATGTTTTCCTCTAAGAGTTTGATAGTTTCTGGCCTTACATTTAGGTCTTTAATCCATTTTGAGCTTATTTTTGTGTGTGGTGTTAGGGAGTGATCTAATCTCATACTTTTACATGTAGCTGTCCAGTTTTCCCAGCACCACTTATTGAATAGGCTGTCCTTTCTCCACTGTACATTTCTGCCTCCTTTGTCAAAGATAAGGTGACCATATGTGCGTGGGTTTATCTCTGGGCTTTCTATCCTGTTCCATTGATCTATCTTTCTGTTTTTGTGCCAGTACCATACTGTCTTGATTACTGTAGCTTTGTAGTATAGTCTGAAGTCAGGAAGCCTGATTCCTCCAGCTCCATTTTTTGTTCTCAAGATTGCTTTGGCTATTCGGGGTCTTTTGTGTTTCCATACAAATTGTGAAATTTTTTGTTCTAGTTCTGTGAAAAATGCCAGTGGTAGTTTCATAGGGATTGCATTGAATCTGTAGATTGCTTTGGGTAGTAGAGTCATTTTCACAATGTTGATTCTTCCAATCCAAGAACATGGTATATCTCTCCATCTATTTGTATCATCTTTAATTTCTTTCATCAGTGTCTTATAATTTTCTGCATACAGGTCTTTTGTCTCCTTAGGTAGGTTTATTCCTAGGTATTTTATTCTTTTTGTTGCAATAGTAAATGGGAGTGTTTTCTTGATTTCACTTTCAGATTTTTCATCATTAGTATATAGGAATGCCAGAGATTTCTGTGCATTAATTTTGTATCCTGCCACTTTACCAAATTCATTGATTAGCTCTAGTAGTTTTCTGGTAGCATCTTTTGGGTTCTCTATGTATAGGATCATGTCATCTGCAAACAGTGACAGCTTTACTTCTTCTTTTCCGATTTGGATCCCTTTTATTTCCTTTTCTTCTCTGATTGCTGTGGCTAAAACTTCCAAAACTATGTTGAATAAGAGTGGTGAGAGTGGGCAACCTTGTCTTGTTCCTGATCTTAGTGGAAATGCTTTCAGTTTTTCACCATTGAGGATGATGTTTGCTGTGGGCTTGTCATATATGGCCTTTATTATGTTGAGGAAAGTTCCCTCTATGCCTACTTTCTGCAGGGTTTTTATCATATCATTTTATACAATTTAGTCATGCCACCAGCCCCAGTCATAGTTGATAAACCATAAGCAAATGTTGGCCAAGCTAGTGTAATCAGAGACCTTTCTCCCAGAATGAGGAATAAAGAGATTAAATTTTTGTATCATGTAGGTGGTTATATGTAGGGCACGCAAAAATTCAGTTTTCAGAGAGAGAGATTGTAGAAAAAATAAATCACACTCTTAGAGGATAGATGAGCAAAGGAAAACAGAGAATCTTAGTCATTTTTATAGTTGTTTGTTCTTTCCAGAAATTGCTTCAGGTTAAGCTGCACTCCAATCTTTTGGTGACTTAGCACCTTCATTTTAGAATTCCCCAATTTGTGTTAGCACTGGTTTGCCTTGGTATGTACGTATTTGCAACAACTTAAATGTGAAATCCATAAAGGCAATGAGTTTTGTTGATTTTGTTCACTATTATGCCTCTTAGCATCTAAAATAATTCTTGCACCTAGAACTCTCTCAGTAAGTAGCTGTTTTTTTTGCTTTTTTTGTTTTTTTCGGTACACGGGCCTCTCACTGTTGTGGCCTCTCCCGCTGCGGAGCACAGGCTCAGGACGCGCAGGCTCAGCGGCCATGGCTCACAGGCCCAGCCACTCTGCGGCATATGGATCTTCCCGGACCAGGGCACGAACCCGTGTCCCCTGCATCGGCAGGTGGACTCTCAACCACTGTGCCACCAGGGAAGCCCCAGTAAGTAGCTGTTGAATGAGTGAATTGAAGAGCAACAACAAAAAAATGTCTACACAAGTCTCATAGAATTGTCCCTTATTTCAAGAGAGTTCTGGTTAGATTACAACAGGAATAAGAAAAAGAAAAGTACTTAGACTACAATAAAAGAGAAAAGTACAAGGTTCTATGACCTCTAAGATAAAACAATTGACTCTTTTCAAGGTCTAAGCTAATCAGTGAGGGCTTCACTGATGTGGCATTTGGGATAAATATTGAAGCATGTCATAAGAATAAACAGTAGTGATTCAGGCTGGAGAAAATATGAAATTTAGAAAAGATTTAGATTAGGTTAGAATTTTCTAATCTGAAAATTAGAAAGAGGAAACAGAACATGAGGATTCCCAGAGGTGCAAAAAAAGATAATGAATATATTCCGGATGCTGAAAAATTACCTTATGATTGACAGAATTTATGTGGGACTCTAACTATGGGTGAGACTAGAGAGAACTGGATAGAAGATCACATCACTAGGTCTTATAATCTTAATTAGGAAGTTATCAATATTCACCCAAAAGCAATTGGGACCCACTGAAAATCATGTCACTCTTCACAGTAACTCCTGATCTCCCCAAATTGTGATATGTTCATTTCCTGAACACTTGACCTCTTGCCTGCTTTTGAATGACCGATAAGTAAGTAGCTTACATTAAAAAGGTTTTAGTCCATTATTTTTCTAATGGTACATTGCTTTGTTGATTTATTTCTCTATGCTACTTATTTTAAAAAATACATTAACAAACAAACAAAAAACCCACACTCATTCTGACTTCAGAAGCCTGTGTTCATATCTGCTCTGCTGTGCTGCAATCTAACTGGCTAGTCCTACTTTCTACTTTCTACTGTTCTTTCCCATTAGGAGAAGGAATTAAATGCATTGGAAATAGCTGGAATATAGCAAATGATTAGCTCTTGTGTTGATGGAGGCTGTAGAAGTACTTAATTTTCTAGGACAACTGGCTTACTTTTATCCAGGTTCTATGGAAAATTCTAAGTCTAGCTGTGGACACGAAACAGTTCTTAGTCTACAAAAGTGATTTTCTTCCCAATCTAATGCAGTGTGATGTGACTTTAGTGCCTTGGAAAATGATGACACCCATGGTATATAACGACCATGCCAATTTCAGCCAAATTATCTTGGTCCTTTTGCGGTTTCTCTGTGGAAACTCTAATTTAGCTGAAGAAATCAAGTTTCTTTAACTGAAATATTTTTGTTTTTTCTTTTTACATTTTTTAAAAACTGTGAAATACATTTAGTTTGTTTTAAATATGTGAGCTAGAGTGAGACATTTCATTCTGCTTTAAATCATAAATGACTAACATTTGAATTCTGAAATAGTATAGACAAATACCTTTTCATATGCTTATTTTCTGAAGTGACTGTCAAATCTTTTATCAATTTTACCTATTTATGAAATAAGTTATCTGTCTTCTTATTGATTTGTAGTTATTCTTTATAAATTCTGGATACTAGTTCTCTGTTGGTTAAATGTATTGTAAATATCTTCCCCAAATCTGTGGCATGCTTTTTCACTTACTATGACATCTTTTGATTGAAGATATGTCTAGTACATAGGATACCTTTGTACAAATTACAAAAAGGCTCCGTTTCTAATGGCTTGGTAAGTGTGGTGTGGTAAGTGCAGTATGGGCTGAATTTCATCTTTCACTTGCTTTTGTCAGATGCCTTTGTGCAGATTACCTATATAATGTATTACATAAAAGTGGCAGGTCTGCTTTTGATTACCAAACATTCTGAATTTTAATGTAGTCAAATTTATATCATTTTTTCTTTCCTCTGTAAAAAAAGGTTAGTGCTTGTTGTGTCCTATTTAAAAAGACTTTCATTACCGCAATGTCGTGAAGATATATTCCTCTATTATCTTATAAAAGCTTTATGGTTTGGACTTTAACATTTAGATGTACCTTTCTTTAATATTTCCAATAAATAATGAAGTGTAATGTATACAGTTATTATATCGTGTGCATAGCCTCTTGTGAGTTCTGATAATACAGAGCCCTCACCATGATTTCAGCAAGTTTCTGTGGCTTAACATATCACTTTCACTTTGTCTTTGTTCTTATGTTTGCTGTTCTCTTAGGTTTCTGCGTGGCTTTTGTGATTTTGTAGCCATCACTGAGGGGGCTTAAAGGAGGGTCACACTATAGAGTCTGCACACTTTTGTTGTGTCGTAGATTGTCCTTTCTCTTTCTCATTTTCCTTCTCTCTAGGAGCTCAACATTTCCCTCATTTTTCCCGGAGAATAGTTCTACCCACTTTTACAAATATTTAAAAATTTTTCAATTTTGAAATAATTTTAGACTTAAAAAATGTTGCAACAACAGTACAGAAAATTCCTGTGTACCCTTCACCCGGATTCGCCAATGTTAGCGTCTTCCATAACCGCAGTACACTTATCAAAACCAGGAAACTAATGTCAATACAATACTATTATCTAATTTACAGACATTATCCGAATTCTACCAAATGTCCCACTAATGTCCCTTTTCTGATCTAGGATCCAATCCAACATTGCATGTTTGCATTTAGTTTTCATGTCTTCATATTCTCCTTTATTTAGAATAGTTCTTCAGTTTTTCCTTGTCTTTCATGATTTTAACACTTTTGAAAAGTACTGGACAGTTGTTTTGTAGAGCATACCTCATTTTGGGTCTGTTTCATGTTTCCTCTTGATTTAATTCAAGTTATATATATATTTTTGCAAGAATACCACAAAAGTGGTATTGTGCCCTTCTCAGTACATCATTTCAGAAGATAGATGATACCACTTTGTGCCATTACTGGTGATGTTAACATCTATCATTTGTTTAAGAGACTGCAGTTTTCTCCATTGCTTTCTGGCAGTATAAGAGAATCTAGATCATCTTCCATTTTCCATACCCCAACACTGAATCAGCCATTTCCCCAGGCATCCTTGATTCCTTTTATTGGCACTATCCCCTCACTGTTAACACCTTCTTTCTTCAAACAACTGTCAATGTATTTTCTCTAACAAACAATGACTTTCCTATTAAAAGAATAATGTTTTCTTACTACCTTACTCTGATATCTTTAAAATACAGTTTCTACCCTTATAGAACACATTGTCAAGCAGTTAAAAAGACATTTATCCAACATATATTACTATAGTGGGATATGGGAAAAAGGCAAATATTTATTGTAGACATAATATGTAGAAACCATTGTTTAGTCATTTTGTCAGTTATCTCTTATCACAAAATTGCTGCATAACGAGCAGTCACAGAAAATCAATGGCACGTACTTACTGTAAGCATTTATTGTTCGCGCACGTGGGTGGTCAGCTAGGTGGCTGGGCTAACTCACGTGTTGGCTGGCTATAAGCTTATCTAGGTTAGCATTGGGTGGGATGGTTGGGGCAACTCAGCTATGCATCTTCTGTTCCTCCAGCAGGCTAGCCCAAGCACGCTCTCACAGTCACGGCAGAGATGCAAGAACATAAGTAGAAATACTATAGAAGAAAAACCAGAGTTGGATAGTAGTTAAAGAGGTAAAAACAGATTTTATTCAAAACTATGTCAATAGCAGAAGAGAGACCTCAGTATAGAACCAGGCTCAATTACAAACACGACATGGTCAAGTGGGAATTTATAGACAAGAAGCAGGAGGGGGGTCAATGGATGGAGAATTACTAAGAGGAAACAATAAGGGTCAGGGGATTTGGGCTAAAGGGACCTACCAGGATTCTTTGCTCAAGGACAGGCCAGGTGATCAGACATTACCTGAGGGATGGTAGAGGCTGAGGAACTGGATTTTTGATATTGAGGGTGAAGGATTCTAGTTAAACTGACTTTTGATATTGAGGGTGAAGGATTCTAGTTAAACTGACTTAGCAGGGTTCTTGCTGAGACTGGATTTTACAAGGAAGTGCACAGATGGGCCTAGGAGAAGGTTCAGGAGCCTGACCAGAGTTTGGTCAAGCAAAGATTCTTTGTCAATACCCAGGCACTTTTTTGAGTCTTTGCTTGTATCAGCTTTGCTAACATCCCCTTGGCCAAAGAAAATCCCATGGCTTAACTCAGAATCAGAGTTTCCTCTCTGCTTTTCTTGCCTTAGTCCTCTGATTAGTCTCAGGCCAACGCCACATATTTTATTTTATTTTATTGTTTTTGCGGTACGCGGGCCTCTCACTGCTGTGGCCTCTCCCATTGCGGAGCACAGGCTCCGGACGCGCAGGCTCAGCGGCCATGGCTCACGGGCCCAGCCGCACCGCGGCATGTGGGATCTTCCCGGACCGGGGCACGAACCCGTGTCCCCTGCCTCGGCAGGCGGACTCTCAACCACTGCGCCACCAGGGAAGCCCGTAACGCCACATATTTTAGATTTTTGTTATACAGCACCCTACTCCTGCTACCACTATCTGTTTCACTTGTCTATTGCGACAAAATTGCCATGGAACAAACTACTGCGAACCGTCAGTGGGACACAGACATCAGCAAGAATTTATTGCTCCCATCTTGTTGGTTGACCAGCCTGCTCTGTTGATTTTGACTGGGCTTGCTCACGTTATGGCTACTGGCTGCCCTTGGCTGGGATAACTGGGGTGACTCGGCTCTGCTCCATCTATTTTTCATCCTTTTGCAAATTAATCTGAGAATGTTCTCTTGGGGCTGGCAGATGTGCAAGACAGCAAGAAGAAACAAACACTTTGTCAAGATCTGCTAATCTCCCTTTCACCAAGACAAGTTGTTACCGAATTGGTTAACTTGACCCTCGCTGGAGTCCTAGCCCATCTGAGACTCCTTGTCTCGCCCAGGGAGGTTCTTTTTCCAATTGGATTCGCACAGCCAGTAACTGGAGCAGCACAAGTTTTATTCAATTGCAAAGAATGGAGAAGCTGGCACCTAATTTGCAAGTCAGCTCAACCCAGTTCAGCAGAAACACCAAATATCCAGGAAGGTTGAGATAAAAGGGAGGGAGTTGTAAAGAGTGGGAGGAATACTCATGAGTTATCTGAGAACAGGGGAGAACCTGGAACTGAGACAACTCTCCTTTTCCATCCTTGTATGGGCTTTCCTTATTGTTGTCATGGAGATTGTCAACTGTCACAGCGCTGGTGACTGTGTCATTCAGCATGCTTATGCATTACAATGAGTGTATGAAGAGGCTCAAGAACTCCTGGAAGTCGAATCTTCCACCATCTTGGGCCTAGTTGGTTCTAACCCGTTCTTGTTTTTTCTCTTTGCAGTTTCCTCCCAAAACTTAGATAACAGTAACTGGTTTCCATTCAAGGGAGGGGCAGGGGTATGATTCTGGGGCAACAGCCTTGGTAACAAAGCCACTTGCTGTCATTGCAATATCTGTTACAGGAGCTATTGTGGGAATATCCTAGACAGTATGCCTATCTTCCTGGCTGAACAAAATGTAAAGGGAGCCTTTCATGGTCCTCTTTCAATGTGTGTAAAATATATAAGAAATAGACCAGAGTTCTTCTCTGCTCACTTGCAAAATGGTTAGGTCAGGCCAACAAGGTCAGGCAATACTCTCATTTTCTCTTTTTCTGTGAAACATTTTTTGCAACAGTTTCAAAGTTGTGAAGCTATCATGTCTCACCCCAAACTCGACCTTCTATACTCAGCTTTGTTATGGTGGGGTTAGGACTCTGCAAATTACTTCTTATTCGGGCAGGCATTAGTTTGTATTACTGTATCGATGGATACTTGAGGGTTATTGGAAAGAAGGAGGAAGGCAGAATGGACTGGCTCCTTCCTGTTTGCTTATTATTCCAGTCAGTATCACCACCAGCAGACCTTTGCTCTGGCAACTGCAATCGGTTTCAGTTTATAACTTCTCTGGGCCCTCCCAGATCCAGCCTCATTGTATCCCCTCAGAGGTACCAGCACCTTCTGGGCAGTCCCCAGCCCACCAAGAGGTCTGCATCCCAGTCTCATGGGGCTCTGAGCTCCAAAGGTACAACACTAGCCAAAAAGCACCTCCTTCTCATCAATCTGTGTCCCCGCTGTACACAGCCCTTCCTATGAGTTCCTAAGGTACCAGCAGCATCCTTGCAGCACCTTCTGCTCAGAAGCCCAAGTTTCAGCTCTGGATGCTTCTTCTCCAAGTTTCTAGGTTCTGACCATCTCAGCCTCTTCCCTTTGTTCCTTGAACCCTGGGGGTGGTCGCTGTTCCTGCTACCCATGTGTTACCTCAGGGTTTTCTTTTTGCCTTTTCAAGTCTCTACCTCCTGTCTAACTAAATTCCTTACATTAAATTCTCTGTTGAAATACCTAGTGTGGTTTCTGATTTCCTATCTGGACCCTGACTGGTAAAACTTGTTAGGGGACCATTTATATCTTCAGAATGGTTTTCTCTTTAGAGAAGATGTTAGGGCAATTTAACTGATACTCTGAAGGTGGAACTAGGAGAGAGCGAGATAAAATCCAAGGTGATCATTGTGGTTTGTGGCTTCTAGTTCTGTGAAAACTTCCCCTCACCTTTAGAACAGTGAAGCTGCAAGCAGGGCTCAGAGAGGGCTTGCTGTGCTAATATTTTCTTCTGTAGGTCTGCATTTGTCCTTTGTTCATCATGCCTATCAAGCAGCTCAACCTTCAGGCATAGCTGGGTTTTAAACCGACATCTAATGGACTTTAACACCCATGCTCTTTGCTCCACGTTGAACAGTGTCCTCAGGTGCTTAGTGGTGAAGATGAAGGCAAGGACGTGAGGGACTCTATGGAGAGCATTAGGAGACATTCTGTTGTATTTTGAAATCATATCTGGACGCTTTGGACAGTCATGGGACAGAGCAGTGGCTGACTCAGAAATGAGTAGCCACCTTAGAATGGAGAGAATTGCTTCTGCCTCCCTAGTATTTTCTCTAGGGTTATGACATGTCACTGAATTTAATCAAGAAACATTTATTGGGCTTCTTTGGAAACTTGACTGTTTCTGTCTGGTAGAGAAGGAGAGTGGTGGAGCAGCAGAGTGCTAGTAGTGAGTATATACTTAGACCAAGAGTACCCTGAAGGTGAGGGCTACTTCCTCCTGCAGGGAGGAGAACATGCTGCCTCTGAAATCCTTGGAAGACCACAACACGTCTATCAGCCCCGGTGCTGCCCACTTTGTGCTTCTCTCCTTGTACACTCAAAGCCTGGGAAGGATGACTTCCGTGCTATTGCACTCTCCTGTGCCCAGGGACATTGTAAACATGCTTGTTTATTCTCCTCATGTGTCCCCCACCCCATGTTCTTCCTAAGAAAAATCAAGAAATATCCCCCCAACCCCATCAATAATATCTGCTATACTCATTACATGTTGTTACTTTGAAAGAGAACTGATGGAAAACTTGGGATGTAACTTGGCCTGGTGAAGAGAAGAGCAGGTTATATAAAAAAATAAATAAAATTAAAAAAATTAAAAAAAATCAATTAAAAATTAATTTAAAAAAGAAAAAATTTAAAATAAATTTATTTATTTATTTTTGGCTGCATTGGGTCTTTGTTGCTGCATGTGGGCTTTCTCTAGTTGCAGTGAGCGGGGGCTACTCTTTGTTGGGGTGTGCAGGCTTCTCATTGTGCTGGTTTCTCTTGTGGAGCACGGGCTCTAGTCGCACAGGCTTCAGTAGTTGTGGCACGTGGGCTCAGTAGTTGTGGTTCACGGGCTCTATGGCACAGGCTCAGTAGTGGTGGCACTTGGGGTTAGTTGCTCCGCGGCATGTGGGATCTTCTCGGGCCAGGGCTTGAACCCGTGTCCCCTGCATTGGCAGGCGGATTCTTAACCACTGCACCACCAGGGAAGTCCCAAGAAATCTTTTTTTAAAAAATTTGTTTTATTCAAGTATAGTTGATTAACAATGTTGTGCTAATTTCTGCTGTACAGCAAAGTGATTCAGTTATATATATATGTATATATATTCTTTTGCATATTCTTTTCCATGTGGTTTATCACAGGATATTGAATACAGTTCCCTGTGCTATACAGTAGGACCTTGTTTTTTAATCTATCCTGTATATAATAGTTTGCATCTGCTAGTCCAAAACTCCCAATCCAACTCTCCCCCACCCCCTCCCACTTGGCAACCACAAGTCTGTTTTCTGTGTCTGTGAGTCTGTTTTGTAGATAGGTTCATTTGTGTCATTTTTTTTTAAATAAACATTTCTAAGAATTCTTTTTTTTTTAAAGATATTTATTATTTTATATATTTATTTTCGCTGCTCTGGGTCTTAGTTGTAGCACATAGGACCTTCTAGTTGCAGCATGCAACTCTTTAGTTGCAGCATGCATGTGGGATCTAGTTCCCTGACCAGGGATCGAACCCGGGCCCCCTGCATTGGGAATGTGGAGTCTTACCCACTGAACCACCTGGGAAGTCCTGTCATATTTTATTTTTTTAATTAAAAATTATTTTATTAAAAATTTATTGTATTTTATATTGGAGCATAGTTGATTAACAATGTTGTGTTAGTTTCAGGTGTACAGCAAAGTGATTCAGTTATACATATACATATATCTATTCTTTTTCAAATTCTTTTCCCCTTTAGGTTTTTATAGAATATTGAGCAGAGTTCCCTGTGCTATACAGTAGGTCCTTGTTGGTTATCTATTTTAAATATAGCAGAGTGTACATGTCGATCCCAAACTCCCAATCTATCCCTCCCCTCACCCTTCCCCCGGATACCATAAGTTCGTTCTCTAAGTCTGAGTCTGTTTCTGTTTTGTAAATAAGTTCATTTGTATCACTTTTTTTTTTTAAGATTCAGCATATAAGCGATATCATATGATATTTGTCTTTTTCTATCTGACTTACTTCACTTAGTATGATAATCTGCAGGTCCATCCATGTTGCTGCAAATGGCATTATTTCATTCTTTTTAATGGCTAATATTCTATTGTATATACGTACCACATCTTCTTTATTCATTCATCCGTTGATGGACATTTAGGTTGCTTCCGTGTCTTGGCTATTGTAAACAGCACTGCAATGAACATTGGGGTGCATGTATCCTTTTATTTATTTATTTTTTGGCTGCATGAGGGCTTTCTTTAGTTGCGGTGAATGGGGGCTACTCTTTGTTGCGTACGTGGGCTTCTCATTGCGGTGGCTTCTCTTGTTGTGGAGCATAGTCTCTAGGCGTGTGGGCTTTAGTAGGCTCTAGAGCACAGGTTCAGTAGTTGTGGCGACAGGGCTTAGATGCTCCGTGGCATGTGGGATCTTCCCGGACCAGGGCTTGAACCCGTGTCCCCTGAATTGGCAGGCAGATTCTTAACCACTGTGCCACCAGGGAAGTCCCTACATGTATCCTTTGGAACCATGTTTTTCTCCAGATATATGCCCAGGAGTGGGATTACTGGATCATATAGTAGCTCTATTTTTAGTTTTTTGGGGAACCTCCATACTGTTTTCCATAACGGATGCACCAATTTACGTTCTCACCAACAGTGTAGGAGGGTTCCCTTTTCTCCACACCCTCTCCAGCATTTGTTATTTGTAGACTTTGAAATAATGGCCATTCTGACCGATGTGAGCTGGTACCTCATTGTAGTTTTGATTTGAATTTCTCTAATAATTAGCAATGTTGAGCATCTTTTCACGTGTCTGTTGGCCATCTGTATGTTTTTGGAGAAATGTCTATTTAGGTCTTCTGCTCGTTTTTCAATTGGGTTGTTTGTTTTTTTGTTATTGAGTTTTTTGAGCTGTTTGTATATTTTTGGAAATTAAGCCCTTGTTGGCCACATCATTTGCAAATATTACCTCCCATTCTGAGGGTCGTCTTTTCGTTTTGTTTATGGTTTCCTTTGCTGTACGAAAGCTTATAAGTTTGATTAGGTCCCATTTGTTTATTTTTGCTTTTATTTCTATTGCCATGGAGATTGACATAAGAAAACATTGGTACGATTTACATCAGAGAATGTTTTGCCTATGTTCTCTTCTAGGAGTTTTATGATGTCATGTCTTATATTTAAGTCTTTAAACCTTTTTTTTTTTTTGGCCGCACTGTGCGGCTTGTGGGATGTTAGTTCCCCAACCAGGGATTGAACCTGGGCCCTCGCCAGTGAAAATGCCAAGTCCTCACCACTGGACCACCAGGAAATTCCCTCTTTAAACCATTTTGAGTTTATTCTTGTGTATGGTGTGAGGGTGTGTTCTAACTTCATTGATTTATATGTGGCTGTCCAACTTTCCCAATACCACTTGCTGAAGAGACTGTCTTTTCTCCATTGTATACTCTTGCCTCCTTTGTTGAAGATTAATTGACTGTAGGTGTGTGGGTTTATTTCTGGGCTCTGTATTTTGTTCCATTGATCCGTATGTCTGTTTTTGTGCCAATACCATGCTGTTTTGATTAGTGTATCTTTGTAGTATTGGCTGAAGTCCCCAGCAGGAGGGTTATGCCTCCTGCTTTGTTCTTTTTCCTCAGGATTGAGATAGCTGTTTTTTTTTTTTTTTAAAAACCTCTTTATGGAGTTATGATTGACATACAAAAAGTTGTACATATTTAATGTATTTAACCAGATGAATTTGGTGATAAATACAATTGACCTTGAACAACATAGGTTTGAACTTCATGGGTCCGCTTATATGTGGATTTTTTTTTTTCAATAGTAAATACCACAGTACGACACAATCTGCAGTTGGTTGAATTCACAGGTGTAGAACCGTGGGTACAGAGGGCCATCTATAAGTTTTTCATGTATTTTCATCTGTGCAGAGGGCGTGTATCTCTAAGGCCTGCGTTGTTAAAGGGTTGATTGTATATACCCATGACACCATCACCACAATCTATGCCATAAACCTATCATCACCTTCAAAAGTTTCCTCCTGCCTATTTATTTACTTATTATAATTATTTTTTGTGATGTAGCCTAACACCTAACATCAGATCTACCCTCTTTCATGTTCCTCAACTGATTTGATTTCCCCATCACACCGGGGAGGTAGGAGGCACCACTTTATGGCTGATGCTTGGAGCCGGCAGTCTTGCAGCTGCTTGGTAACAGAACGGGACCCGGAGCTGGTCCCCTGGCTCCTCCTGGCTCCTGAGCCCACTCTCGTCACTGGGGAGCTGGAGGTCCCCTCAGTACTGGGGATGTTGTGGTAGGTTCTCTCCGTGTGTGATGGGCATGGACCAGGACTAGCCCAGTTTCCCTCCTCTTGCTCACCTTGCTGTGTCCAGTCTTGAAGATGGCTCTCTGTCCCCTCAGGCAGACCCCTGGCCTCTCCACACTTAGCTCCTCCTCTTGGGAAGGGGCGGGGGAAACCTTCCAAGGGTGGCAGGTCAGTGGGCCTTCGCCTAGGAGAGAGGGCTTGCTTTCCCAATGGGACAGCTCTCAAATCTTCTCCTCTTCAGGGAGCAGGCTGGTCTCTCCAGACAGGCTTCTGGGGCCCACGCTGCCTTGGCTAGAGAGAGGGGCCTGACTAGCTGTCTTTCAGCACAGGGTAGGGGGCAGAGCAGGGGGTGGGGGCAGACCTCCAACCAGGGTGGTTCCCTATACCAGGCACAGCCTTGTCAGCAGACTCACCTGTGGGTCCATCTTTGAGCCCAAAGGAAGAATGCCTGGGCCTGAGGAAGATGGGACAGCAGCTGCCTGACTCTGAAGGGTCAGACCTGATTTGCCTAAGCCTGGGGTCTGTCTTTGGCTACTTTTATCAGTTGTGACTGGAGTGCTTCAGTCTCCTCTTAGCTCTCTCTGTGACCCCCTCCCCTGGCTGGCCGGGGGCTAGACGGAAGGAGTAGCTCATTCAACTAGCTCCTGCCCTGGCCAGGTCTCGTACCTGGGGTGTTACATGTCGTATCTCATTTAAAACAAGCCCTTGCAAGGTGGTAATCATTAAACCCATCTTACAGATGAAGAAACTGAGTCTCAGAGAGGTTACTATTGGCCAAGCCTCGGCATTAGTAAGTGGCAGAGTTGGGACTTGAAGTCAAGTCTGGTTCTGATCCCCAGACCCATAAGATGCCTGACCTGGCCAAGGCTGGTGGTAGCCCCGGTCTCCTGCAAGAATGGGAAATGGGAAGGAGGCACTCTATAGACTGTCAGTCCATGAGGGCAGGTCTCAGATTGAATGAATGCCTGCCTGAATCTCAGTACTTGCTCTGTTGTTTGATTTGTAGGAAAAGGGGGTCCTTATTGAGAATCCACTGGTTTGACAGTCTGGAGGCCTGGGTTCTGGGACTACCTGGCCAGGGCCGATCCCCCTGTGGGCCTCATATTCATAAGGAAGGAGAGGGAACTCTCCACTCTGAGGGTCATTTGGGCTGAACACCCCAGTCCTAAGAAACCAGGCTGTAGACCCAAAGACCTCAGGCTGTGGCAGTGGGAAATCTGGCAAGTGGCCTGATATGGCCCCTGTGTGTGTGGTTTGTGAGACGGGCAAGTGAGGGGCCGTCTGGGGTTGGTGGTCCAGAAAGTCAGAGGCCATAGGCCCCTGCTAGACACATGAGCACCACCTGCCCCCATCTCTGCCTGACCTAGCCATAAACAAATTATTTGGCTCTAGGTGCCCTTTGGTCTCTGAGAGAAGCTTTTGGAGCAGCCTGTCCTTCCCTATCCATGTCTGGGCTGGGGACCTTGCCCAGGATCTGTGGACTGACAGCTGTCTGCATGCAGGGCTGACCTTCCTCCGCACGGTGAGGCCTTCTGGCCAGGCCAGGTGCAGCCTGCACTTCCCAGAATAGCCACAAGGTGGCACCCAAGCACCATGTCAGGCAGAGGCTGCCTCGATTCAGGCCTGTGCTGCAGTCTGTGCCTGGGGGAAAGAGTATCTGTGCCTGGCAGGGCTAGTTAGAGATGCCTCATCCTTGGACATTCCTGGTGCACACAGCCCCCTCCCTGTGAGCCTGAGTCAGTCAGAACATACTGGTGTCAGGGCCTGGGACAGGAGGCCTGGCTCTGTGTGGCCCTAGCAAGTTGCCTGCTCTCTTTTTGAGCCTCAGTGTGCTCTCCTGAAAAATGGGCATAATAATAACACCAATCCCACCTTCATTCACTCATTCATTGAATACATATTTATTGAGCACCCAGTAGGCTAGGTGAAGTATAGAGCTGTGAACAAGCAAAGCCTCGCAGTGATGTTCTAAGGATCAAATGCGGCAACGTCTGTAACTTATTCAGCACAGTTACTAACACAGTGTGGACTCTATAAATATTGGCTAAGACTTTCTCTCTAATCCTCACAACCCGTGTGTGGTTGGCCCCCACATTTTATAGAGAAGGAAACCGGTAAAGGCCACACACTTGTCCAAAGCCATGCAGCCTGTAAGTGGCAGAGCTGGGACCTGAACTTAGGCTGTCTGACTCGAACGCCACTGCTGCTGGTTTCCACATTTAATGTGTGTGTGTGTGTGTGTGTGTGTGTGCGCGCGTGCGCGCGCATCCTCAGCTCTCTCCAAATATCCCCCAGGGGACCTGGGACCAACCTGGGTCACCTCCTCAGACCTTCCCATCCAGATCCTCAGGCCCCTCCCTCCCCCATAGTCTCCAACTTCTCCTGCAGGTTTGGTTCTTCTGGAAGGGGAAGTCTGTGGCCACCAATGATTCAGGGGCCTGAGAAAGTCCCAAGCCCAGCTCCCTTCTGCTTTCACCTAGGATCAAGTCCTGCAGGGGAACAGAGGTCAGAGCTATTCAGGCCCAGCCCTGGTCCATCGTGATGACCCATCACACTGAGCTCAGACCTTTCCTAAGGGGCAGAGAGCGGAGGGCCCATGAGATTTTCTCTCTCAGAGAGACTGTGGGGCCCCCATCTGATTGGAAGGGGGCTTTGGGACACGTCTTGAAGTAGTGTGTCTATAGCAGGCTCTCTGCTTCTGCATAAATTGTGGGGTTATCTGGTGGCAAAGGAAGCAGAGGAGGGAGGGTCCTGGAGCTCATAGGTATATGTCTGAGCAGAGAGAGATAGTGGAGGCAGCTGTCAGCCCTCACTCCCTCTGGATGCCCCCAGGCTGTGTTCCCTTTCCTCATGTATTTTGAGTATCTCCTGCTTGTCTTACTGACCGGCAGCTGTGAGCCCCTGGGAAGACGTAGGGTCTGCCCCACACATCTCACCTGCTGGCCAGGGAGTCTGGAGGTGGAAGGCTGAGGAAGGCTGCCATTCCTGCCAGGGTGTCGAGCATTGTCTGGGTAGAAAAACCCTGGGATTCATTCTGGGCTTGGACACCACCAGCTGGGTGACCTTGGGTAATGATGGGAGGTCCCCGGACCTCAGCCTCATCTGTGGAACAGTAGGGATATTTCTATACGGCTCTAGAATCTACCGACCATGCTTACCTTCGTCATGCACCCAGCTCTCATGATAACACTTCGGGGAAGGTATCTCGTTTAACAAATGATAAAGCTGGGCTTGGAGAGGCCAAGTGACATCTCAGACTGACCGCTGAGCTGTCCTCCCCTCCCAGCGCACTTATTTCCTGGTCTCCCCCAGCTTGGGGAGGGCAGGGAGAGCCTCTAACTGACACTGCAAACTCTAGGGCCTGGGACAGAGCCTGGCATGGATCAAGGGGGCAAACATATTTTTTGAATTGCTGGCTCCAAATCCTGTGCTTTTTTCATTCCACCGAACAATCAGTCATTTAATGAATGTTTACCCTGGGCCAGGACTGTGATTGGCCGTTTATATATGTTGTCTTTAACCTCACAATCTTATGAAACAGAGATGACCTCCCCAATTTACGGATGAAGAAACAAAGACTCAGAGAAGTTAGATAAGGTACATAAGTTTACACAGCTGGTTAAATGGCAGGGATTTGAGCCCAAATTAGTCACACTTCAAAGCTAGTATGTTCATACAGGAAAAGCTTGTATGAGGTGTGTGAACTTATCTCTGAGTCTCAGCTTACTTATCTATGAAATAGGGATACTAATTCCCACCTCATGGGGCTTATCTGAAGGGTACATGGGCTGATGCATAGAAGATGTTTAGCTCTGAGATAGTGACCTTTTGTTTACCACTGTCATCATCTTTACATCACCCTTCCTGCCTCTCTCCTGAGGCTGGTGTGAGGAAAAATGGGCTAACGGGTAGGGCCTCGGCGCACTGCCTCGGGGTTGGGAGGCCCATGGTCATGTTGACTGCCAGACATCTCTTCCCCATCAGGGATGTAGTTCTCGGCTCGGGGGAGGGCCCAGACCCTGCTCCCCGGGTGTGGAGGGTATGCTGTTCCACCAAGTGTCCTGGGATGGGGTGGGCGAGTGGAGGACAGAGCTAGGGCAACCCTCCCCAGACTGAGGGCATCCATGAGGCTCTGGGGAGCTGGGAGGCGCCTCAGACAACCAGGCTACAGCTGAGGGTTATACCAGCCCCAGCGTGACAGCAGTGTATCAGCGGTGCACCTGGGCCTGGGCATCTTGGAGAAACCTGGGCACCAACAGGGACCTCGGTGCCCCTAAGGGCTGGGAAAGTTTGGGCCACTGCGGAGAAAGTTTTGGCGGCTCAAACTTTTCTCACTCTGAGCTCATCACTCTGCGTCCCTGAGGTTGGCTGAGTGATTTGCCACCAATTAGGCCATAATGAGCCGGACCTTGGTGGCCTGTGAGGCTCCCCGGGGGACAAAGGCTCAGGAGGACATGTGGGGCCCAGTTACAGCAGCCTGGGCCTGGCGCTGGGTCCAGCGGTGGCCTGAGCCCCAAGGAGCTCTGCCTGCCCACATGTGCCCACTTTTCTTGCCTGGCCAAACTTTTAATGAGTGGAAAAGGCTACTTCTTTCACTTGACTCTGGTCCAGCCATGCCACCTGGGTCCTGCTCACTCCCTCCTTAAAGAGCCGGAGCAATTTCTGGAATATGGCTTATTGCAATTTAAATTGATCAATCAACAAGGTGGGTCATGTGAGGTCTAGATGCTGAGACACTGTGTGACCCTGGGCAAGACCTAGTCCTCTCTAGGCCTTAGTTCTCAGGGATAATAATCACAGGGTTGGCATGAGACCCAGGTGAGATAATGCAAACTGTAAAGTGCTGGCTACCTGTGAATGGTCACTATTGCCCTTAGTTATTATTATCACAGTAGCCTGGCTGGGACCTTGACCCTGACCCCCGCTCCTAGCTGAATTAAGCCACCTCTGACCTGGGTGCTCGCAGAGGCAGCAGTGGGGCCTCTCCCTGCTCTGCTGGGCCCTGGCCTGCCCTCTGCTCCAGGCTGGGCCCACCAAGCTCTTGTGCTGTTTCTAGGTTTCTCTTGGCCCAACCTCCCTTTCCCGCTCTCCTTCCCTGCCTTCTAGGCCTGCAGACAAGCATCATCATGAGTGTAAGAGCTTTGATATATAATAAGTCCAACCTTTATTTCATAGATGGGGAAACCAAGGCCTGGGAGGAGCAGGCCTTGAACCAGGGATTCCTTCCTCTTCTGGGAACTCATGACAATAAACCTCTGTGCACATGTAGGGCTTTTAGTATCTTTTGGCCTTCTCAGCAGCCATGTGGGAAGGTAGGCACCCATCTGTTCACTTTTTTATTGTGGTTTAGCTTACAGGCTCTAAAGCCAGACTGACTGGGTTCAGATTCTTCTCTTTTTTTTAAAATAAATTTATTTATTTTTGGCTGTGTTGGGTCTTTGTTGCCGTGCGTGGGCTTTCTCTAGTTGCAGCAACGGGGGCTACTCTTCCTTGCAGTGCGCAGGCTTCTCATTGTGGTAGTTTCTCTTGTTGCAGAGCACGGGCTCTAGGCGCGCAGGCTCAGTAGTTGTGGCGCACAGGCTTAGTTGCTCCACGGCATGTGGGATCTTCCCAGACCAGGGCTCGAACCCGTGTCCCCTGCATTGGCTGGCAGATTCTTAACCACTGTGCCACCAGGGAAGTCCTGGGTTCAGAATCTATCTCTGGGTTCAGATTCTATCTCCACATTTATCAGACACATCTCTGTGTCCGTTTCCTCAAATGGAAAAACAATAGTGCTTACTTCAAATGGTTGTTGTATTAGATGAGTTAGAATCTGTAAAATATTTGGAACGGGGCCTAGTGCACAGTGGGTTCTCAATTAATATTAGCTATATCTCTTGTTATAATGCAATCATTAAGTCAGCAAACATTAATTGTGTTCCTAATGAAAAGGGAAACCTCATATGCTGTTGGTGGGAATGTAAGTTGATACAGCCACTATGGAAAACATTATGGAGGTTCCTTAAAAAACTAAAAATAGAATTACCATATGACCTAACAATCCCACTACTGGGCATATACCCAGAGAAAACCATAATTTAAAAAACCACGTGCACCCCAATGTTCATAGCAGCACTATTTACACTGGCCAGGACATGGAAGCAACCTTAATGTCCATCAACAGAGGAATGGATTAAGAAGATGTGGCACACATATACAATGGAATATTACTCAGCCATAAAAAGGAATGAAATTGGGTCATTTGTAGAGACGTGGATGGACCTAGAGAATGTCATACAGAGTGAAGTAAGTCAGAAAGAGAAAAGCAAATATCGTATAATAACACATATATGTGAAATCTAGAAAAATGGTATATATGATCTTATTTGAAAAGCAGAAATAGAGACATAGACGTAGAGAACAAATGCATGGATACCAAGGGGGAAAGGGGTGGGGAGGGAGGAATTGGGAGACTGGGATTGACACATATACATTATTGATACTATGTATAAAATAGACAACTGATGGGAACATACTGTATAGCACAGGGAACTCTACCTAATGCACTGTGGTAACCTAATGGGAGGGAAGTCCAAAAGGGAGGGGATATCCCTACGTGTATAGCTGATTCATTTTGCTGTGCAGGGGAGGCTAACACAGCATTGTAAAGCAACCACACTCCAGTAAAAATTGATAAAAAATAAACCAAAAAATTAAAAAATTGGGCTCCTACTATGTGCTGAGCTCGGTGTGCTAGGCCCTGGGGATATAGCCGTGAATGAGACTGACTTTGGGGCTCAATTTTGTGAAATAAAACCATAATTTCA
Organism: Stenella coeruleoalba; assembly: GCF_951394435.1. Classification (NCBI taxonomy): domain Eukaryota; kingdom Metazoa; phylum Chordata; class Mammalia; order Artiodactyla; family Delphinidae; genus Stenella; species Stenella coeruleoalba. The sequence continues at coordinate 48,981,658 of NC_137154.1, read as the reverse complement.
AGACCAGGAGGTGTGGCAGGCTGAGGTGGGGATAAGCCAGGGACACAGCTGAGAGGTCCTGACCCGTGTGGGGGTGGAGGAAGGCACACACAGTCAGGGAATTCTTCTCAGAAGAGGTGGAAGGGGCCATCATTTATTGAGTGCTTAGACTAGGTCGGGCCCTGTGCTAAGTACTTTATATCCATTATTTCAGTCCATCCTCACACAAACCTGTCAGGTAGATGGTGCTCTCTCTTTTTTAAAAAAATTATTTTATTGAAGTATAGTTATTTACAATGTTGTGTTAATTTCTCCTGTACAGCAAAGTGATTCAGTTATACATATATATGTATATTCTTTTCCATTATGGTTTATTAGAGGATATTGAATAGAGTTCCCTGTGCTATACAGTAGGATCTTGTTGTTCATCCATTCTATATATAATAGTTTGTATCTGCTAATCCCAAACTCCCAGTCCATTCTCTCCCCACTCCCCTACCACAAGTCTGTTCTCTATGTCTGTGAGTCTGTTTCTGTTTCATAGGTTGATTTGTGTCATGTTTTAGATTCCACATATAAGTGATACAGGGTATTTGTCTTCCTCTTTCTGACTTTCTTCACTTAGTATGATAATATCTTGGTCCAACCATGTTGCTGCAAATGGCATTATTTCAGTCTTTGTTATGACTGAGTAGTATTCCATTGTATATATATATACCACATCTTCTTTATCCATTCCTCTGTTGATGGACGTTTAGGTTGTTTCCCTGTCTTGGCTATTATGAATAGTGCTGCTACGAATATTGGGGGTGCATGTATCTTTTTGAATTATAGTTTTCTCTGGGTATATGACCAGGAGTGGGATTGCTGGGTCATGTGGTAACTCTATTTTTAGTTTTTTGAGGAACCTCCATACTGTTTTCCATGGTGGCTGCACCAATTTACATTCCCACCAACAGTGTAGGAGGGTTCCCTTTTCTCCACACCCTCTCCAGCATTTGTTTTTTGTAGACTTTTAAATGATGGCCATTCTGACTGGTGTGAGGTGGTACCTCATTGTAGTTTTGATTTGCATTTCTCTAATAATTAGCGATGACAGATGGTGCTCTCTATTCACTGAAGAGAAAATTGATGGTTAAGTTACTTGTCTAAGATCCCAGTCAGTAAATGGTGAGGCTGGGGTCCAATCCAGTGTTGTCTAACCCCAAGTCTTGTCCCCTTTCTTCTCCCATGAGGGAGCTTGTGGTGGTTGTTATGACAGGCAGATGGCATGGGCAGGATGGGGGATGTGGCCCTAGATAGAGAAGAGATGCTGTCACAGGCAATGCTGGCTTTGCTGATGAGGGCCCAGATCCAGGGTGTCCCCTCCACCTCTGGCAGAGAGGCAGACTGTATAGTGGTTATCAGCATAGGCCCTGCCCCCAGGCTGCCTGGGTTTCAATCCACTACCTACCAGTGTGACCTAGAGCAAGGTACTTAATTTTTCTCTGCCTCAGTTTCCTCCTCAGTAAAATAGAAATAATGATAATAGCAAATGCTTGTAGTAATTCCAAGTGCTTTCTTCTAAGAATTTTACATCTCTTACTTATTTAATCATCATGGTCTCATACCCGCCCCTTTTTTTCCTGCCGGGTGGGGATAACACCTGGGTAATTGTAAAGTATAAGTTAGTTAATATATACAGAGCACTTAGAGCAGTGCTTGGTCCATAGGAAGTGCTCAGTAAATGTTAGTTATTGTTATTATCCAGCACTACAGAGTGGCCCAAAGGCCACAAACAGGATCCCTAAAATATAATGAAGCACATGATATGATAACAATAATAATAATCCGTGCCCTCATAGCTCTACAAGCACTTCTCAGTGTCACTTTCCAGGAACTTCCACATCTATCCTTTCATTGGAGAATAGGGAGGCAAGTGTGTTCCAAAGTGTATTTCATGCAACACATTTCCACAGGATGCCAGGAGTGTCTTTTAAAGAAGAGGTTTTCTGTTCAATTTAGTTTGGAAAACACTGAATTAAACCAAGGCAAACAGTTTTCTTCTCTGAGAGGCTCTAATTCACTAAAATGCATTGTCAGCCTCCACAAAAGCAGAGGGAGATACAGTATCCAGTGTTTCTCCAAATTATTGGGCCATGGAATCCCTTGCTCTGAGGAGCATCTGTGTGGGTTGTGAGGCGTGGAAAACACATGAAAACACTGGAGTAAAGAACTTTGGCTTTGAGTCACTTCCTGGCTGTGTGCCTTCTGGTCAAGTCATTGTGATCCTAGACCTCAGTGTTCCTATCTGTGAAATGGAAATAACGGTACACATCTGACAGGTCCCGTCAGCGTTGGTATGAAGACTAAACGAGGTAACTGGTGTAGCAATGCACCCAGCATAATTCCTGGCTAATGGTAAATGGGCAGTATGCGCATTACCGTACAGCAACCCTATTACCCCCATTCAGATAAGCAGAGCTCAGGGAGGTTAGCAAGTAGCTCCCGAGCCCCTTCAATTTCATGAGTATGGCTACAGCACCCACACAGCTCCAGTTGAGGGCTGAGGGCGCCACAGACTTTCCCTTTTAGGGTCATCGGTTTTGGTGGGGCGAGGGAGAGTGCACCGGGGTCCCCAGCCTAGTCCTCGGTGGCAGCCGAGCCGGGGGGCCGGGGGAGGGGGGTGGTATGGGAGCGCTCCCGGTGTACAGCCGGGGGCAGCGATGGACACGCCTAGTGGGAAGCTGCGGAAGCTCTGCAGCTGGCGTCTGCGTTGCTAGGAGACGGCCTCTGGCGGCTTCGCCCAGCCAGGTGGCCAAGGTCGAGCTTCTTTGGCCGCCGCGCTCCCGCGGGGCTCGTTAGCTCTGCCCGGCCGGCCGCCGTCGCCCCGGCCCCGGGGAGCCGGGCCACCTCGCAAACAGCGGACCCGCCGCGCGCTGACGAGGCCCGGGGGCGACTAGCGGCGTCTTGAACCGCCGAGCTGGCGGCGCGCCCGCGAACACTAGGCCTAGTGCTCGCGGGCGCGCCGCCGGGACCCAGGACACTCAAGGCAGGTGCGCTTCCCGCCCGCGTCATTCCGTGGACTCAGGCGCCCCCGCGCGGCCGCGGGAGGGAAGCGCACCTGCCTCGAGTGTCCTGGGTCCCGGCGGCGGGTCCCCGAGGCCTAGTGCTCGCGGGCGGGACCCAGGACCCTCGAGGCAGGTGCGCTTCCCTCCCGCGGCCGCGCGGGGGCGCCTGAGTCCACGGAATGACGCGGGCGGGGCAGCCGGCTGGAGCCGAGGGTGGCACCGCCGCCCAGACCCAGACGGGCCCTTGCCGGCGGCCTGGGCGGGCTTGGAGCGGGTGCCATCAGGGAAGGCGGTTGCTAACCTTCCAGTTTAGTGGGCAGAAGCCAGTAGGGTGGGACCTGGGGCACAGGGTTGCCTGCCGGATGCAGCACCGATCCTTATGCTTGCTCACTCGGCTATTTTAAGAGCAACTCTGAAGGCTTGAAACCACGGTCCGAGGCTGGTAGAGCTGTAGGAGAAGGTCTTGGCTTTAAGATTTGTGGATGCCTCAGTTTAATTTTTCCACCTTATTACCTGGCAGTAGTTGGTTTTTCTCAACGACTATTTTTTCTGTTCTAGCCTTAAAGCCAATTAATTTTCTCCACCCCTTACCAAAGGAAAAATAACAAAATCAATCCAGGATGTCTAAGCCTCATCTTAAAGCCTATACTTTCACTTGTTAGCCACACAGGTGAGAGTAACCCGGGTCTCAGGATGTGTATCAACTCTCCAAGTAGCCTGACTGTCTTGGGGAACAGAGCCTGTGGGCTTCAGGGTGGCCTTGCAGGAGCATGTGCCCATCGCTTAACAGACAAGGGCCGTGCTTGTGATGCTCTGTTTGGCCTCAGGCGTTCTGAGTGGGGGCCTAGTGCTGCCTGTCTTCCCTTTCTGCTGTATCCTTATCCCCTTGGTCCAGAAAGCTGTAATGCTGTCCCTCTGCGAATAGCTCGTCTTTCCTTATACCTAAGGCCTCACTCTTCATGCCGTGCTGCCTGCTGCCTGCACTGTTACATTGCATTGGCACGTGCTGATGTCTATTTGCAGATGGCTTCCTAACAATAGTAACCAGTGCACTATGCATTACTCCGTTCTTCCGCCCCAGCCCCAGCCCCACCCCCAGACCTCTGCTCTTAGGGTCATGTTTGACTGGCGTGGGACAGGGAAAATTTGGCTGCTATGTAGAAAAGTTCAAGAAGCCAAGTCTTGGCTAAAAAATGAAATTCGGTCAAAATTACCTGACTCTTTAAAATCCTATCTTTTATAAAATTAAAAAAATTTCCCTTTCAAATATTCCCTTTTACATATTTAAATACATTAAGGTGTGAGTTACATGGATTACAAAGGAACTTTAGCACATGTTTAAATACCCACATCATCATCTAAGATCAAAGTTGGCTGCTTGAGGACCTCTTCTGAGTTTGTGACTAGGGTGAGAACTCTGAAGGGGAGAGTTCTTAGGAAACGCCTGGCTTGGGGAGCAGGCTAGCCATTTTGGAATTAGGGAGTGGGTGCAGTATGCTAGAATGGATGGCAGCACTGTTGTGGCTCCCAGGCAGAGGTTTGCATAGTGGGGGAGGCAGTTCTATACATCCTCAGTTCCCCTCTGCCCTTGGCCTAGCTTCTAAGGTTACAACCAGCATGGTAACATTTATTTATTTTTGGCTGCGTTGGGTCTTCATTGCTGCGCGTGGGCTTTCTCTAGTTGTGGCGAGCGGGGGCTACTCCTCGTTGCGGTGCGCGGGCTTCTCATTGCGGTGGCTTCTCTTGTTGCAGAGCACGGGCTTTAGGTGCGCGGGCTTCAGTGGTTGTGGCTCACGGGCTCTAGAGCGCAGGCTCAGTAGTGGTGGCACACGGGCTTAGTTGCTCCGCGGCATGTGGGATCTTCCCGGGCCAGGGCTCGAACCCATGTCCCCTGCATTGGCAGGTGGAGTCTCAATTACTGCGCCACCAGGGAAGCCCCCCAGCATTGTAACTTTTGACTTGGTTGTGATGAAATTAACTTGGGTGGCAATCATGGCTACTCTGTTCCTGAAGGTACAGAGGTGGCACTGGAGGCAGATTGTTGTAAGGAAGCTAGGGGAGACCCACCCCGGTTGTACTGTTCTCACAACTCCTCCCCACCCCCACAAACAAAATAAAACAAAGCAAGCAAACAAAACCCCTCCAGGTAGTCTGTTGTATTTTCAGTTCTGCCCAGGATGATCCTCTCTTTAGCCTGTATTGTTTCCCAAGGGCTTCAGCTGGCCTAATGCTTGGTCAGGACCCACATCTTGGCAGGAACTGAGGAGAGAGACTTCCTTCCTGCTCAGAGGGAAGAGGGTCCCTCCTGGGTCTGCAGGGCTATACTCCCACCTGTGCTACAAGGAAAAACACACCGGACAGGAGTCAGATATGGTTCTATCTCTCTTCTCAGTCTCTCACTCACCAGGGCCTTGGACAAGTCAGTTCTTTGTCCTTACCAGCATCTTGGGCAGAATAGCCCTTGAGGGATCTTTCAACTCTTGAGTCTCCTTCCACATCCAGGCCTAGGTGGGGCAGGAGGGGACAGGGAAGAAGTCTTGGTGCAGATTGTATAGTGTACTTCACAGCAGGGCCTGCATGAGGGAGGAGTTGGATAAGAAGGGCTGAGTAAGACCCGGGGGTGGGATGAACAGTTAGTGATTCTTGGGCTGGAAGATAACCTTCAGGTCCTCTTAAGGCTTTACAGACGTGAGAGCTGGGGGTTTGCTGCAGCAGCTCCTCCTTTGCCGGGGCTTAGTTTTCCCATCCCTCACTTCTTGTCTGGACCAAACTTGGCTGTTTGTCACAAGGCTCACATGAAATTGTGACCGTGAAAAGTGTAAAGTGGGGTAGAAATACAAGAACGGGGCCCTGCTTTGTCACGGGCAAGGCTAGGATGTCTTTAATATTTGGGGTCTGGGGAAGCGGTTTGCAGGAGTGGGTGGATGGCTCATGCTCCAGTCCTCTGCCCTGGGAGCTCCCCACATGGGAGATGGATAGTAGAGTGTTAGGAGGAGCTCGAAATGGGGAAGGGCAGGCTGGATAGTCAGCCTCTGTGCCAAGTATGGCAGTACCAGTTACTACAATTTTGAAACACTAGATACTATCTATTTTTTTCTTTTCAATCTCAGCATTTTATTTTATATTTATTTATTTTTTATTTATTTTTTAACATCTTTATTGGAGTATAATTGCTTTACAATGGTGTGTTAGTTTCTGCTTTATAACAAAGTGAATCAGTTAGACATATACATATGTCCCCATATCTCCTCCCTCTTGCGTCTCCCTCCCTCCCACCCTCCCTATCCCACCCCTCTAGGTGGTCACAAAGCACCGAGCTGATCTCCCTGTGCTATGCGGCTGCTTCCCACTACCAATCTACTTTACATTTGGTAGTGTATATATGTCCATGCCGCTGTCTGACTTTGTCCCAGCTTACCATTCCCCCTCCCCGTATCCTCAAGTCCATTCTCTAGTAGGTCTGCATCTTTATTCCCGTCTTGCCCCTAGGTTCTTCTGACCATTTTTTTTTCTTGTTTTCTTTTTTTAGGTTCCATATATATGTGTTAGCATACGGTATTTGTTTTTTTCTTTCTGACTTACTTCACTGTATGACAGTCTCTAGATCCATCCACCTCACTACAAATAACTCAATTTCATTTCTTTTTATGGCTGAGTAATATTCCATTGTATATATGTGCCACATCTTCTTTATCCATTCATCTGTTGATGGACACTTAGGTTGCTTCCATGTCCTGGCTATTGTAAATAGAGCTACAATGAACATTGTGGTACATGACTCTTTTTGAATTATGGTTTTCTCAGGGTATATGCCCAGTAGTGGGATTGCTGGGTCATATGATAGCTCTATTTTTTTTTTTTTAAGGAACCTCCCTTCTGAAACACTAGATACCATTTGGAAATGGCTGGGGCCCCAAGCTCCCTGAGAACCCCCAGCCACCTTGGCCCCCAGAAACCTTGTGTGGACCCCATCAGGGGTTGAGCTTGTGCTCATTGGCTGACACACCATCAGTGCTGCTGTCCTCGGGCTGACCCCTGTGTCTGTGTGTCCACCGACCAGGGTGCGCACCTGGACCCTGGTGGGAAGACCACTTCCCCAGGGATGGTGCCGGAGTTCCCAGATGCACTCGTGGACCCCTGAGGCTGTGGCTGTGGGATGGTGCCTGAGTCACTCTCGCTTGGCAGCCTGTGGGACTCCTGCCTCCACTGTGAGGTGTATCTATTGTTAAATGTGTGTGTGTGTGTGTGTGTGTGTGTGTTTGTAAAAGATGCTACTCTGCACACATTTTATGCTTGGAGAATTCCTACGCATTCTTTTTTTTTTCTTTTTAATTTTTATTGGAGCATAGTTGACTTACAATGTTGTGTTAGTGTCAGGTGTACAGCAAAGTGAATCAGTCATACATATACATGTAACCACTCTTTTTTTTTTTTTTTTTTTTTTTGCGGTACGCGGGCCTCTCACTGTTGTGGCCTCTCCCGTTGTGGAGCACAGGCTCCAGACGCGCAGGCTCAGCGGCCATGGATCACGGGCCCAGCCGCTCCGCGGCATGTGGGATCTTCCCGGACCAGGGCACGAACCCGTGTCCCCTGCATCGGCAGGCGGACTCTCAACCGCTGCACCACCAGGGAAGCCCCGTAGCCACTCTTTTTTAGGTTCTTTTCCCATATAGGCCATTACAGAGTACTGAGTAGAGTTCCCTGTGCTATACAGCAGGTCCTTATTTGTTAACTATTTTATATACAGGGGTGTGTGTATGCCAGTCCCAATCTCCCAATTTATATCTCCCCGCTTTAACCCCTGGTAACTATAAGTTTGTTTTCTACATCTGTGACTCTATTTTTGTTTTGTAGATAAGTTCATTTGTACCCTCTTTTTAGATTCCACATATAAGCGGTAACATATGATATTTGTCTTTCTCTGTCTGACTTACTTCACTTAGTATGATAATCTCCAGGTCCATCCATGTTGCTGCAAATGGCATTATTTTGTTCGTTTAATATTTTCCCTATTTTTTTGCTGAACTGCACAGCATTCAGGATCTTAGTTCCCTGACCAGGGATCAACGCGCGCCCCCTGCTGTGAAAGCGTGGCATCCCAACCACTGGGCTGCCAGGGAAGTCCGTATTTCATTCCTTTTTATGACTGAGTAATATTCCATTGTATATATGTACCACATCTTCTTCATCCATTGCTCTGTTGATGGACATTTAGGTTGCTTTCATGTCCTGGCTATTGTAAATAGAGCTGCAATGAAAAATGGGGTGCATGCATCCTTTTGCATTATGTTATTCTCCGGATATATGCCCAGTAGTGGGATTTCTGAGTCATATGGTAGTTCTATTTTTAGTTTTTTAAGGAACCTCCATACTGTCCTCCATAGTGGCTGTACCAATTTACATTCTCACCAACAGTGCAAGAGGGTTCCCTTTTCTCCATGCTCTCTCCAGCATTTATTGTTTGTAGATTTTTTGATGATGGCCATTCTGACCAGTGTGAGGTGCGATTTCACTGTAGTTTTGATTTTCATTTCTCTAATGATTAGAGATGTTGAGCATCTTTTCATGCACTGTTAAGTATTTTGACAATCACTGCTGGATAGGGGTGGGGACAGCAGGGTGAGGAATTCTGTTCTGGCATCTGGTCTCTCCACTGTGGGGACAGGGTGGCAAGACCTGGCGGGTTTGTGGTCTTCCTCAGCTGTGGTGAAGAGGGTTGAGGGTGCCCAATCCAGTCCATCGGGGTTCCCACAGACCCTGGCATCTCCCCCCAACAGGCAGGGCCATCCGTCTGGTGCAGCCCACCCCCAGTTGTTACCTGCCCTTCCTGTTAGCCACCCCTGGCACAAGCCCCTGCTGTGCTCCCGGGAGCTGAGTCCTGCTGGGAGCTGGTGCCTGCCGAAGGCTGGGGGCCATTTCTTCCTCTACTCTCTGCGGGTAGAGCAGTTGAAGGGCCGAGTCCCTGCTTCCCTTGGCCAGTCCCTGCCACAGCTAATCTCCGTGTGTCCCGTTCCTGCAGTGAGCCCTCTCTGGCAGAGCAGGCTGCACGTGGGGTGTCTTTCCCAGGCAACCCTGCCTCTGTTGCTGGCACTGGCCCCGTTTCCCTGGAATCTTTCCTGGGTCGCACCATTCCCTGTAGAATTCTCCTGGGAGCCTCCAGAGTGCCTCTCTTGCTAGTCCAGCACACAATCACTTTCCTGGATATGCCCCCTTAAAGTCTCCTGGTGTTTGCAGGGTGTCTTAACGGTGCACAGAGCACGTTCGTATTTTATCTCATCAGATGCTCAGAAGCCCCTCCGAGAGGAAGTGGTGCCCTGAGGCTGAGGGCCCGGGACGAGGCAGATTTCCTGACCGATTTGCTCCAACTCTGCCTTTGGGGCCTCGGCCAGGGCTTCATGGGAGACTGTGTCCTGAAGGTCTGGATGGGGCATGTGTGTGGCTATCTCGTGGGGGTGGCCATGTGGCCTCTTCTTCTGGGGGAGGCATCAGAGAGGTCAGGAGAGTCTGGAGCTGCTGTGGTGGCCAGAGCTGAAACCAAGAGGGTCTTACAAGAGCAACTGCTTTGGGATTGATCTGTAGGGGCCGTGAGAAAGGGTGTGTGGGCTGGTCTGCTGCGTTCTCAGGCCTCATGGAGACTTTCTGGGCTTGGAGTGGGCTCAGGAAGCTACCCGACGAGGGGCACTCACTAGGACAGATGTGGGTATGGGGGTGGAGCTGGGAAGGAATAACTGATCCATCAGTTGGGTCCATACAATATCTTGAGTGCCAGAATTTGGGAAAATGTCGTTTCCCCAAACTGGACAAGGCAACCTGAAGTTTGCAAGAGCTGGTGAGCTCGCTAATCCTTCTTGGTGGTTTGTAGCAGGCTGCCGCCAAGGCCATTTCCACCAAACGATTCGGGGACGGCTCCCTGACCTTGCCCTGCCCGTCCTTCCGTGGGTCTGCCTGGCCCCAGGGCTGAGGAGGGCTTTGCGGGGTGGGAGTCCTTCCCCTGCAGCCTGGTGTGCCCTGTGGCTTCGGGTCCTCCCCTTCCACCGGACCTCCCCCCACGATGGGACTGGGCTCCAGTGCAGTAATCTGTGGACTCCGGGGCTCCATTTGTTTGTCTTCCAACAGTGGGAAAGTGAGATGGGGGAAGACAATTGTTTTCTCAAAATGTCACAGTTGATTAGTCATAGTCTGTGGCCCCTTCTAAGGGGTTCCTGGGGCCACCTCCCTCTCCATCTGCCCACTCCTTACCCCTGAGTCTGAGAGCCCCTCCAGGCTGACTCCTGTGTCCTTTTGTCACGTCCCCATCCTTCTCTGAGCACTTCCCTATTTTATGACACAACAAGGTATTCCAGGCTCGTCTTGTACTTTCTCTGCCCAAGCTCTGGAATGAGGTTTTTCTAAGAAACACTGTTTCTTTTTAGTAGAAAATGGTGTTTACAAACAAACCAAGACCTGGAATAGGTGTGTTCATCGCTGGGGTGCCATTGTTGCCAGGCTTTGTCAGGGGCTGAGCTAGGATACATGTGTATGCTTTAAGCACACACACATGTGTGTATACATACATGTGTGTATATGTGATCTATCAATATCTATATCTATCCACAAATATATAGTTAAATATACACACACAAACACAACCACCCGCGTTGATCTATCATCTTCTTATCTCTCTCCCTATGTATCTCCTATCTATCCATCTTAACAACCAGGAGTTCGTACTGATACGGGTTGGCCAAAAGGTTCATTTGGTTTTGCTGTAAGATGGCTCTAGTAGTGCTTAGTCGTCTTAACTTCCTTTGAAACAATTCTCTTAGATTGGATTGTGACAGCTGTCGTATCAGCACGCATTTAAAAAAAGACATCAAAATTGGTGAACTTTTGTGTAGCCATTTTAATATTGAAGATGGAAGAAAAAAAGCAACATTTTCAGCATATTATGCTTTATTATTTCAAGAAAGGTAAAAATGCAACGGAAATGCCAAAAAATATTTGTGCAGTGTGTGGAGAAGGTGCTGTGACTGATCAAAAGTGGTTTGTGAAGTTTAGTGCTGGAGATTTCTCTCTGGATGATGCTCCACCATCAGGTAGACCAGTTGAAGTTGATAGCGATCAAAATGAGACATTAGTTGAGAACAATCAGCGTTATACCACGCGGGAGATAGCCGACATGCTCAAAATATCCAAATCAAGTGTTGAAAATCATTTGCTTGGTTATGTGAATCGCTTTGATGTTTGGGTTCCACATTAAGTTCATCGAAAAAAAACCTTCTCGACCCTATTTCTGCACGTGATTCTCTACTGAAACATAATGAAGACGTTCCGTTTTTAAAACAAGTTGTGACGGGTGATGAAAAGTGGATACTGTACAACAATGTGGAACGGAAGAGATCGTGGGGCAAGTGAAATAAACCACCACCAACCACACCAAAGGCCGGTCTTCATCCAAAGAAGGGGATGTTGTGTATGTGGTGGGATTGGAAGGGAGTCCTCTATTATGAGCACCTCCTGGAAAACCAAACGATTAATTCCAACAAGCCCTCCTCCCAATTAGACCAAATGAAAGCTGCAGTCGCTGAAAAGCATCCAAAATTAGTCAACAGAAAATGCATAATCTTCCATCAGGATAACGAAAGACCGCATGTTTCTTTGATGACCAGGCAAAAACTGTTACAGATTGGCTGGGAAGTTCTGATTCATCCACCGTGCTCATCAGACATTGCACCTTCCAATTTCCATTTATTTCAGTCTTTACAAAATTCTTCTAATGGAAAAAATTTCAATTTCCTGGAAGACTATAAAAGACACCTGGAACAGTGCTTTGTTCAAAAAGATAAAAAGTTTTGGGAAGATGGAATAATGAAGTTGCCTGAAAAATGGAAGAAGGTAGTGGAACAAAACAGTGAATACGTTGCTCAATAAAGTTCTTGGTGAAAATGAAAAATGTGTCTTTTATTTGTACTTACAAACCGAAGTACACTTTTTGGCCCACCCAATACCTCCAGGTCCAATCAAACAGCTAAGATTCATTTGAACTTCCTCTCTTTCCATATATGTCAGTCCTCTAATGGTGAAGTACCAGGCTTCCATTATCTACAATATATTTACATGTTTGCTTAAGCCTAGAATACATAGACTGTAGTTTCAGAATTGCTAACTCATTCTGTGGTGGAAACCAATCAAATCTAGTACATGGAATCCAGTATTTGTTAGAACCTGAAGGTTTAGAGCCTAAATACTGGTTCAAAGCTTACTTTGTCATCCCTTCAGTGTGTTACATCATTCACTGGAAATATAGTTTGATTCACTTGCTTTCATTTGTATTCTATGTTAGGGTTTCTCTCTTTTATCCTTGATTTTTATTCATTAAAAAATTGAGTATGTGAAACATTAGCACAAACTCTAAAAACATAAAACCATAAAGTCTACTAAGTGTCTCTCCCCCATCTTTCCTACTCCGTTGCCACCATCTTATTCTTTTCACCCCATTTCCACCCACTCCCTGGATGTAATCAGTCTCATTAGTTTCTGGGTTACCTTCCTTTCATAAAAGGTGGCATACTGTAAATATTCTTTCTCACATTTTGCTTTTTTAAAAATTAATTTTTATTGGAGTATAGTTGCTTTACAATGTTGTGTTAGTTTCTACTGTACAGCAAAATGAATCAGCCATACATATACAAATATCCCTATCCCTTTAGGACTTCCTTCACACTTTGCTTTTTTAATTTAACAATATATTTTGGACTTCAATATATTTTTCTACTTCTGTATGATCTGATTTTTCAAAAAATAGCATACTTTCACATATTACTTTTATAGTGATCAGTCAGTATACAACATGAAATATAAAAGAACTAGGAAGCCTGCTACCTAGTAGTTATTCGAGAAATTTAATTTTACGAATGGGTAAATCAATGCCCATGAGTACTGAACCAGAAATCTTTTTATTTTTAATATGAATTTATTTATTTTATTTTTAGCTGCATTTGGTCTTTGTTGCTGTGCGCAGGCTTTTTCTAGTTTTAGCAAGCGGGAGCAACTCTTTGTTGTGGTGCACGGGCTTCTCATTGCAGTGGGTTCTCTTGCTGCAGAGCATGGGCTCTAGGCACGTGGGCTTCAGTAGTTGTGGCACACGGGCTTCAGTAGTTATGGCTTGTGGGCTCCCTCTAGAGCGCAGGCTCAGTAGTTGTGGCGCACGGGCTTAGTTGCTCTGAGGCATGTGGGATCTTCCCAGACCAGGGCTCGAATCCATGTCCCCTGCATTGGCGGGTGGATTCCTAACCGCTGCGCCACCAGGGAAGTTCCCCGAACCAGAAATCTTTTATGCACCACTTCAGATCCTCTTGGCCTCATCCATCTCTTTTTTCCTGTTGCTGCTGTGGCCAGCACCTCTGTCCAGCTTCGTGCAGCCTGACAGCACCTCTCCTCCAGCCTGTGCTGTGAGCCTCTGGGCTCCCACCTTGGGGCCTCCCCACCGAGGCTGTTGCTGGACTGCCCTTGGTGTTTGTACATAAGCAACCTGTGGTGCAAGGGATTCATGCCCCATGGAGTAAACCTCTGACCAATGGGGGATGGAGCCGGTGGGTGCACTCTTCACTGTGTCACCCATGGACGGTCTGGAGATGCAATTTAGAAGGATTATGTAACACTCACCCTTGCTTACTCTCACAGCTATACCTACCTCCCTGCTGGTTTTTGAATGATACAGGGGTGATCCCTCCCCAAGACAGTTGCTATAACTGGCCTTTCTTCCTGAAGCTCTATTCCCCAGGACAAGCTTGGCTGGCTCCCTCCTTTCCCTGTAGTCTTATCTTACATCTTATATTCTCAGGATACTGATCCTGACCCTTATTTAATATCACGGCCTGTCACCCCCAATCCTCTTACCCTCTACATTTTCCTGTTTCCATAACGCTTATCGTCTTCTAGCACATGGCACAATTTGATTATTTATTGCATATGTGGTTTATTGTCTCTCTCCCCTCTCCACACTGTAAGCATCACAAAGGCAGAATCTTTGTTCAAAATGTCCCATTTTCACCGATGCCTCCCAAATGCCTAGAGCAGTGTTTGGATCATACTATGGGCTGAATTAATTGTTGAATGAATTACCTTTATAAAGTGATTAGACCAGTTGCTGGTAGAAATAAAATTGTTTCTTAAACAAATACAATGTATAATGTAAGAAAACTGTCCTTTTGGCCTCTAAGCTCAGGCTCTTGAGCCCTCTGCAGGTGCGCCTAGCTCCTCAAGATCAGATACACTAGGAGAGTAACAGTGTACATTTTTTCTCCCTGTAACTTTACTTATAGACCCACATGGCGAATCTCTCTTAGAATGAATTATATGGTAAAGTTCTTTCTCCCGAGGAACAAAACTACTAGATTCATTTTATATTCCTACCGTTGTCATGGTAGCTCAGAGTTCCATGTTGTGCAAGTCAGGGCAGACAACTTTTCTAAGTTAAGGAACAATCATCTCCTCTATTCCTGCCTTCCTGTATGTGGTGTCAGACCTATATGTTACTTTTTTGTTCTATACCTTCCTTTTGGGGGCTGTCCCCACAAATACCTTTCAGAAGTAGGAGAAGTATGAATTATAACAAAAAATTTACACTTCTCACCCAAGAGATGACCTACCCCTGGGCACACTGAACCTTTTCCTGCTGGAGGAGATGAAGTACTCAAGAGGTGGCAATATGACCCAGAGATCAGCTTTCAGCACAGTCATTTTAAGTATGGAAACCTGGCTGGATCCCATGTGAGCCAGTTTAGGCAATTTAGCTCACCATTTTAAGCCTCAGTCTCCTGTTCTGTAAAATGGGGATAATAGAACTAATACACCATTGCAATGTTGAGAAAATTAAATGAGAACAATGTAAGCCACTGTTTTACTTTTATTAAGATTTTTTTGATGTGAATGTTACAATATTGCTTCTGTTTTATGCTTTGGTTTTTTGGCTGTGAGGCATGTGGGATCTTAGCTCCCTGACCAGGGGTCAAACTCACACCCCCTGCATTGGAAGGCAAAGTCTTAACCACTGGACCACCAGGGAAGTCCCTGTAAGCCACTGTTTTAAAGGCCCAATAAATATCACTTAGAAACTGTATCCATCTTATGTGGTGAAAGGACCTCTAATTCTTTGAAAGATCATCTACGTGGCACAAATTTCAGTTCAGGGCTCTTTCTACATTGCAATGTTTCATCTGAACTGATTGCGAAGATCAGTTCAGGTTTAGAGATGAATGGACTTTGGGCTGTGAAGAGAGCATGTACAGCAAGAGACTAATGCAGTCCATCGCCAGCTAAGGGCTCTTTTCATCTTTCCCTTAGTGCCCTCTCTTTGATAACTTCTGTAGCCCCTGTGATGCCCCCCATGGAAAGACCTAGCTCCAAGAAGTCCTCTAGCCCCAGAAGGGAGGTGGTTGTGAGGTGTGATCTTCAAAGGAACGTTTATGAGAACACCCTGAAGCGGGGGAAGAATTGGAAAGAATAGGCCGTCCATGGAGAACCCCATTGCTGGGCACTGGATCCCAGTGCCGTGGCTGTGATAGTCAAGGCCTCACCAAAGCATAGGCCCTGCCACATGTAGAGCCTTTCCCATTGTCTGGAAGGCTCACATTCACTTCGGGGGCTGCAGAGGGAGATCAACACACACCAGTTCCCATTTTCATTCCTTTTAAGCTTCTCCCTTTCAAGGCACCAACTGGATGCTGGAAAACTTATAAGCCCTAAGCACTTTAATACATCCTTGGTCAAAAATTCAATTGAAGATGGAGAATACAAAATAAAATAACATTTCATGAGAAGCCTAAAAAGGAGAGGTAGTAGACATAGCAGTTTTGAAATGTAATCCTCTGGGCAAAGATTATCCTTTGATGTGACAATTAGAGAGTTACAGATTATTTAAAAAGTCATAAGAACAACTACAACATTATTGAGGTGGGACAAAGGTCCTATTTATATTAGATACATGCATATTCTCTATTTTGTTATCATAAAATTGACTCCCAGATTAATTCTTTTGTAAGAAGTTTTCCTATAATATTTTTATTAAATTAAAAAAACTCATCTGTTGTGAAATGTAACACTTCATATCAGGATTCAAAGCTCATATGGATATTTGTAGTAGGAAACTACATTTATTAAAAATACATGTTAGAGAAAATAAACTAGAGAAAGGAACTTGTTCAGTTATACATTTTTTGCACTGATTATGATGACTTTAAACTTGTTAAAATCAATCTGGCTAGCTATAAGTCGTGCATGTTGTATTTTTTGTGAAACAATTTTTCTTTTTTAAATTTAGATTTTTTTCCTTGCAAGTGTTTTGCAAATAAAACATCAACTTGATCATAGAGAAGAATCTAATCCTGCATCCCAGCCAGGACTCTCTCTGGTGGATGGGGATTATTGGTGCATCAGCCCAGGAACCTCAGCTTCCTGGAATAATAAAACCGTTTCCTTTGTGGGTGTTTCATCTTCTCCACTTAAAAATATCCCTGGGAAGATTTAAAGCTCAGTGGAGAGATAATTAAGTAAATCAAACTCACTGTATTTATATTTTTGGGTTAGCATGGGAATATCCTGTATGTTTGTTACTTAATGTCTTATAATATGTAAGAGAATTTGGCATACTAGAGTACTGAAAGACATAGTACTTAATAGATTCCAACTTTTAAGTGTCTATATGAATAACTGCTATAGCATAATTTTAAATTTAAATGTATAATAAAATTCCAGTAAACTTACTTTAAAAAAATAAATTTATTTATTTATGGCTGTGTTGGGTCTTCGTTGCTGCGTGTAGGCTTTTCTCTAGTTGCGGCTAGAGGGGGCTACCCTTCGTTGCGGTGCACAGGCTTCTCAATGCGGTGGTTTCTCTCGTTGCGGAACACGGGCTGTATGTGCACGGGCTTCAGTAGTTGTGGCTCTCGGGCTCTAGAGCGCAGGCTTGGTAGTTGTGGCTCACTGGCTTAGTTGCTCTGCGGCATGTGGGATCTTCCTGGACCAGGGCTTGAACCCGTGTCCCCTGCACTGGCAGGCAGATTCTTAACCACTGTGCCACCAGGGAAGTCCAGTAAACTTATTTTTAAGAGAACCTCACATCTACCGTAGTTCTAAATTTATTTTATTAGATTGTAATTGTTTATTAGGAACTCGGTAAGACACTCAGATTGAAAAGCAATTTATATACTTAAAAGGGGAAATCAAAACTTGGAAGTTTATAAACATAGTTTAAAATTTTTAGAGAAAGTTAATTAAATAAGTAGTATTGGTCCCTTAAAAATGATTACTAACATTATCTAGAATTGTAAATAGAAGGAAAAATTTTGTAAATTGAACTTAAAAATATCAGAAATAATGAGGTTTCTTAGTATGTAAAGAATTACACACTGAAAACTTACCAAAAAAATGAAAGAAAGGGTTAAGTAACACACATAAGTGGAAAGACACCTTGTGTTCATGGACTGGAAGAACTAATATTGTTAAAATGTCCATACTACTCAAAGAAACCTACAGATTCAATGCAACCCCTATTAAAATCCCAAAGCTGTTAAATTTTTTTAAATTGAAATATAATTGATTTACAATGTTGTGTTAGTTTCAGGTATACAGTAAAGTGATTCAGTTATACATATATATATATATATATATATATATACATATAAATATATATCCTTTTTTTACATTCTCTTCCATTATAGGTTATTACAAGATATTGAGTATAATTCCCTGTGCTATACCATAAGTCCTTGTTGTTTATCTATTTTATATATAGTAGTGTGTATGTTTTAATCCCAAACTCCTAATTTATCCCTCTCTCCCCTTTGGTAATCATAAGTTTGTTTTCTATGTCTGTGAGTCTATTTCTGTTTTGTAAATAAGTTCATTTGCCTCCCTTTTTTAGATTCCACATATAAGCAATATCATACGATATTTGTCTTTGTTTGACTTACTTCACTTAGTATGATAATCTCTAGGTCCATCCAATTGCTGCAAGTGACATTATTTTGTTCTTTTTTATGGCTGGGTAATATTCCATTGTATATATGTACCACATCTTCTTTATCTATCCCTCTGTCAATGGACACTTAGGTTGCTTCCATGTCTTGGCTATTGTAAGTAGTGCTGCTATGAACATTGGGGTGCATGTATCTTTTTGAATTATAGTTTTCTCCAGATATGTGCCCAGGTAGCTCTATTTTTGGTTGGTTTCTTAAGGAACCTCTATACTGTTCTCCATAATGGCTGTACCAATTTACATAACCACACAACAGTGTAGGAGGGTTCCCTTTTCTCCACACCCTCTCCAGCATTTATTGTTTGTAAACTTTTTGATGACGGCCATTCTGACCAATGTAAGGTGATACCTCACTGTAGTTTTGATTTGCATTTCTCTAATAATTAGCGATGTTGAGCATCTTTTCATGTGCTTTTGGCCATCTGTATGTCTTCTTTGGAGAAATGTCTATTTAGATCTTCTGCCCACTTTTTTTTTTTTTTTGCGGTACGTAGGCCTCTCACTGTTGTGGCCTCTCCCGTTGCGGAGCACAGGCTCCGGACGCGCAGGCTCAGCGACCATGGCTCACGGGCCCAGCCGCTCCACGGCACGTGGGATCCTCCTGGACTGGGGCACAAACCCGCGTCCCCTGCATCATAGGCAGACTCTCAACCACTGCACCACCAGGGAAGGCCCTCTGCCCACTGTCTGATTGGGTTGTTTTCTTTTCTTGATATTGAGCTGCATGAGCTGTTTGTATATTTTGGAGATTAATCCCTTGTGGGGCGCATCGTTTGCAAATATATTCTCCCATTCTGTGGGTTGTCTTTTCGTTTTGTTTATGGTTTCCTTTGCTGTGCAGAAGCTTTTAAGCTTAATTAGGTCCCAATTGTTTATTTTTGTTTTCATTTTCATTATTCTAGGAGGTGGATCCAAAAACATATTGCTGCAATTCATGTCAAAGAGTGTTCTGCTTATGTTTTTCCCTGGGATAAATCCCACTTGATCATGGTATATAATCATTTTAATATTTTGTTGGATTTGATTTACTAGTATTTTGTTGAGGATTTTTGCATCTATGTTCATCAGTGATATTGGCCTGTAATTTTCTTTTTTTTTTTTTTGTGGTATCTTTGTCTGGTTTTGGTATCAGGGTGATGGTGGACTCATAGAATGAGTTTGGAAGTGTTCCTTCCTCTGAAATTTTTTGGAATAGTTTCAGAAGGACAGGTGTTAACTCTTCTTTAAGTGTTTGATAGAATTTGCCTGTGACGCCATCTGGTCCTTGACTTTTGTTTGTTGGGAGTTTTTAAACTGCAGACTCAAATTCAGTACTTGTAATTGGTCTGTTCATATTTTCTGTTTCTTCCTGGTTCAGTCTTGGGAGATTGTACCTTTCTAAGAATTTGTCCATTTCTTCTAGGTTGTCCATTTTGTTGGCGTATAGTTGCTTATAGTAGTCTCTTAGGCTTCTTTGTATTTCTGTGGTGTCGGTTGTAACTTCTCCTTTTTCGTTTCTAATTTTATTGATTTGGGCCCTCTCCCTTTTTCTCTTGATGGGTGTGGCTAAAGGCTTCTCAGTTTTGTTTATCTTCTCAAAGAACCAGCTTTTAGTTTCATCGATCTTTTCTATTGTTTACTTTTAATCTCTTTCATTTATTTCTTCTCCTGAACTTTATGATTTCTTTCCTTCTAATAACTTTGGGTTTTGTTTGTTCTTCTTTCTCTAGTTGCTTTAGGTGCATTGTTAGGTTGTTTGTTTGAGTTCTTTCCAAAGCCATTTTTAATAGAAATAGAAAAAAATAATCCTGAAGTTCATATGAAACCTGAAAAGACCCTGAATAGCCAAAGCAATTTTGAATGAAAAGAACACAGTTGGAGACATAGCACTTCCTGATTTCAAAATATATTACAAAGCTACAGTATGGAACTGGCAGGTACTGTCAACTCATCTTTAACAAGTGTGCCAAGAACACACAATGGGGAAAGGATAGTCTCTCTTCAATAAATAGTTTTGGAAAAACTGGATATCAACATCCAAAAAAATAAAATTGGACCCTTATCTTGAGTTGACTATTGATTTTAAAAAGTCAGACAATTGCACTGCAAAGCTTTCTGTAAGAAACTCAAAGAATTCACATGAACAAATGTAGCTTTAAAAAGTTTCAGTTCACTGATGTCCTAAAGTACATGAAACATAAATTGTTGCCTGGGTTCTTGAAGTAATTTGGAAATAAACAAACTGTGTTCAGCCACAGAAATACAACTGAGTGTCCACTGATTTCACATAAAAATGTGTCTGGAGAATATGGACTTTCTTGTAGAGGTAATTACAAGAAGACATAAGAACTTTGAGGGCAAGATATTTTTTTCCAGAATAGACTTCAAAAAATTGGAAATAAAGTAGTAATAATAAAAAAGACATTTAAAACATTCAAAAAATACTGACTATAGGAAAAACCATCTTTTAAAAAATTGAAGTATGGTTGATTTACAATATTGTGTTAGTTTTTAGGTGTACAGCAAAGTGATGCAATTATATATATATCTATATGTATATATATATATATTATATATATTTCCAGATTATTTTCCATTATGGGTTATTATAAGACATTGAATATAGTTCCCTGTGCTATACCATAAATCCTTGTTGCTTATCTATTTTATGTACAGTAGTTGTATCTGTTAATCTCATACTCCTAATTTATCCCCCCTCCCTTTCTCCTTTGGAGAGTGTAGCTTCAGGCAGGGGAAACCCAAGCCTCCTCATGCCCAAGGATATTATTTTCTCAGTTAGATGGTCACTTATCATTCAGGTCTGAGGGACCATGAACGGTAACATACAGTGGCTACTGTTCCTCATTCTTCTACTCCAATACTGTCTTCCAGCCAGGTCTGGACTTATTTCTGAGGTTGAAATATGAACCATGGACTAGAACCCACTTGAGCGTCTCATGGACTTTCCCAGGGATAAGAGCAGCTGGAGCTCAGGAAGCTGGGGAGGAAGCAGAGAGAAAAAAATAATTCTGAATAGTCACTGTAAATTTAGATTTATTCTTTGTACAAAATGACAGTACTTAATATAGAAGACAAAACTGTAAATTTAATTTAGAAAAAAATTAATATATAGGTATGCTGGTGCATCCATTGGTACATCCATAGCTTGTTTCACAAATTTTTCATTTTGGGCCTCAAACAAGTAGGGAAATATTTTTATTGCATAAAAGCATTGATTGTCTTGTACTTATACTCACTGCAGTATTCCAACTATATACTGGGTGACATCTTAACACGAGAGCTTCTCCTTCAACTCTCTGGCTGTCCTTCAACTTAGGCGGTTGAACAAGAAATTATTGTTGAGCTTGAAAACTTGGATGGTGCCTTTCAAAGCTTTCAAGCAGATTTTTCAGACCTCCAAAGGAAGAGATATATTATCTATTCCTGTATATTCTCTCAAGGAGTAAAAATTGGCTGCAAAACAACCTGACATTGAAGTGGATGAAACTACAGCAATTTTCATAGTCACCATCTTTCTGAAACACATTTGTATTTATATCCAAGAAATGAGAGAAAACAGATACATCTAGTCCATACATCTGAAAGTCAACTTTATCAAATAGGATTTTCTGTACTTAGATTCCCTTAGTAGCCGGATAACACAGGTACACAAATATTAGGTCTCTGGTCACCTAAGCTGAGTAAATTGGAGAGAGAATGCACAAAGGAGGTGATTGTGATCTGAGCAGTGGCTGTGTGTTCCTGCTGTAAACAAGCAGGACACTATGGGCCTTCTGGGGACTGACCCACCCTCCCCCCACTTGTCCTTTGCCTATCTCTTGTTTGTAGAAAAACTTTATCCTCCTAGGCCTTCTCTGAGTTCCAAAGAATAAATTTAATCAGAGAAGTGAGAAAATTCAGAAACAAAAGCAAACAGTTAATAAGATAAAATAATAGTTTTGTCATTAAACAAAGTCAAGGACCTTAAGTTCCTTCTCAAGGGCTGTAAGATGATATGCTGAGCCATATCCTTTGAGTGATTTTGCAGATGCTACAACCCCCACCAGGTGGAAGAAGTTAACTGCATGCTAATCACAAGCATGTAGACCCCAGACCAGTTGGAACTAGAAGGTTGATGATGCTGACTCCCCATTACCTCACCACCAACCAATCAGAAGAAAGTCTATGAGGTGATCACTCACCATGCAACCCTCTACTGCACACTGTCTTTAAAAACCTTTCACTAGAAGCCATGGGGAGTTTGGGTCTTTTGAGCATTTGCCACCTGGACTCCTTGTTTGGCACCTGCAATAAACACTGCACTTTCCTTTCCCCAAACCTGGTGTCAGTAGGTTGGCTTTACTGAGTTTGGGCAAGCGGACCAAAGTTTGGTTCAGTAAGACTACCCTCTCCTTCATCTGCTGTTTGAGGCACATCTTGTTGTCTTTTGTCAATTGCAAAGCTCTCAGGCCTTAGTCCTTGTCTTTGAAATATTTATAGAAGTAGTTCTCCCTGCCCTCCTTAGAGAAGCCCAAGATTTCTAGACAGTGGGAATTCTTCCAAAGGCCAAAGCTTTGTCAGGTCATTGAGTCAAATGGTGATGTGATGGGAGGTTTTGGGAAGTAGAATGCTCTGCAGTAAACTGCTCAGCAGGTGAGGTATTATTCGCCGCTCCACTCAGTCTTAATGGATCATATGTGTGCTCCTCACAGGGTTATCTCTGTTCCTTGAACTAATTCAGGAAGAACAGGAGTCTCTCAGACTGGGCCAGGATCTCTGAATAGGGTCACAGAAGTCTGTTTAATACAGGCATCACATCTGAGATACAGATGAGTCCTCATAGCTCACATTTATAGTTCAGTTCATAACATTAATTAAGGTTGGACCAACACTCAGTAGAAATTTTCCATGCATCTTCTTGCTGAGCCCGTGATGGCAATAGGCAACTACTTATGGTCCTGGAGATCCTGGATGGGGACTTCTCTTTTGGTGATGATTTAACTTTGAAGACACAATAGATATTTTCTAAAATGATCCAGATAAACATTTTATTAAAAAATATCTGTCTGATAATTCCAATATTTAATTCATTTGTAGTTCTGTGCCTGTTACATTTTCCTCAATGATTTTGTTATTGATGATATTTCTTGAAATGCTTGGTAATATTTGATTGGGTGTGATTGCATAATAGACATTGTATGTGAAAAACTGCAGAGGTTATAGCTACTGTTCTTTCTCCAAAAATGCAGATCTTGCAGTGATTTACCATTTCTCAAAGATATATAAGCAGATGTACACAACCTTAACAGGAAAGGTAAAGAATGCTAGAGCAGGAATGGAACCTTACACACCTTGGGAAGAAATGAGAGAATCAAACCCCACTCAGAAGATTCAAGACTGCAAGTATCCCTTTGATGTCAATTCCACCTGTGAGGAGAGCATCTTCAACAGAATTGTGGAAGATCTGTGTGCCAGAGAGCAGGAGACCTGTCAGACTGTGCACTTGATCAATGTGGACACGGATGACACCCTGGAGGACCCCACCCTTGGAGCTTTGATCATCTGTGAGCTCTGCCAATGCCTCCAGCATGCTGATGACCTAGAAGACCATCTGGCCCAGCTGCTCCTGGCAGTGGAGGGGAAAACTGGAAGGAGCTTTCTTCACATGGTCTGCTTCTACTGAAGATCTTGGGCTTCTTCAGCCATCAGAACTTGTGCCTGGAACTTTGAGCTAGTCTGTATTTTCTGTGAGAGGTGTCTTTAATGCTCTTTCCATTAAAATATCTTTGTACGATTTTTTTCAGGTACACCTACCCAGGGAAGAAAATGGATGGGAAAAGCGTTTTATGGAAATTGGAACATGGACTACCAGTAGTCATAAAATCCCTTCCTATGTGGGAGACGATGCTCAAGGTACTTACCTTGGAAGAGACAATTCAGGGATCACATCACTCTGCAATGAAGTTACCATCCAGGAACTCCATTTTCTAGATGAGCAAATTATGGCTGATCCTCCCAGTCTCCTCCCTTCACCTCTGTCCAAATTATACAGCACTATTTTGTGAACTGGCCTTCAAGGATTGGCTTAGCTTAGTGCTTCTCAATGCCTTTGAAACGTGATCCTCCCCTTAGGTCATGATTATAATTTGGGCTCTGAGACCTTAATTCTCTCCTTTAAAAATTTTATTTTATTTTATCTTTTTACACTATTCTTTACTGTTTAATTGAAGTATAGTTGATATACAATATTACATTAGTAATATTGTATATCAATATACAAAATGGGTACAGCAAGGTAATTCAAAATTTTATAGATTTTACTCCATTTAAAGTTATTACAAGATAATGTCTGTATTTCCCTGTGCTGTACAATATATCCTTGTTGCTTATCTATTTTATACCTAGTAGTTTGTGCCTCTTTATATATATATATATTTATATTAATATATATATATTTAATTGAAGTATAGTTGATTTACAATGTTGTGTTAGTTTCAGTTGTAGAGCACAGTGATTCAGGTGTATATATGTGTATATATATGTACACATACATATATATACACACATATATATACATATATATATTCTTCCTCACATTCTTTTCCCTTATAGGTTATTACAAAATTATGAGAATAGTTCCCTGTGCTATACAGTAGGTCTCTTTTTTTTTTTTTTTTTTTTTTGCGGTAAGCGGGCCTCTCACTGCTGTGGTCTCTCCCGTTGCAGAGCACAGGCTCCGGATGCGCAGGCTCAGCGGCCATGGCTCACGGGCCCAGCCGCTCCGCGGCATGTGGGATCCTCCCAGACTGGGGCACGAACCCATGTCCCCTGCATCGGCAGGCGGACTCTCAACCACTGCACCACCAGGGAAGCCCTCTCTTCTATTCTTGAAACAGTGCTTTTTACAACTTCCCAGGGACTTCCAAGGTCCAGTCAAGTTGCAGAAACCTCTGCCTCGAGGCAGGTGCTCTTAAGCCTTGGTGTAATACACAATCATATGAGTGTTTCTAAAAAAGACAGATCTATGGGCTCCACTCCCAGAGATACTGATTGGGTGATCTGGGGTCAAAATTTGCATTAACACATTCCCAATTGATGTTGATGCTTCTGGTTTGGGGATTCCACTATGAGACTGAGTGTAAAAGACATCAGAAACCTGGTGGAGGCCACTGGAGTCTTTCGAGAATTATCATGAATTTAAGAAAATCAAAAGGAGGATGTGTGGTGTTCTTGTAACTCCTGAAACACTATCAGCAGGGATGTTTTCCAGAAGTCACTTTTTACACTGGTGAATCATTTTATGATTTTATGGACAAAACTGTATGTGCCTTCCTCTGATTTAACACAGTTACATTTGTAGAGTATCAATTGTATGAAAGAAATACACAAAACACTTTTAATTTTACATATAACTGAATTAAGTGTAAGCATGGAAATTTCAAACACATTTTCCACATGTGTGTTCACAGGTCACTGGAGTGGTCGGTGACAAGCTTGGGAATAGTCTAGGTATTTTGTCTAATATCAATAGTAGTCCCATACACAGGTGAACAAACAGGGCTAACTAGAGATTTCAAAACGCTCCCAGTGGGTAACCATACCCTTGCAAAGAATTAGATTTTCAGTTCATTTAATCACCCGATTGTTCTGATGACTGGATTGAGTTCTCTGGTCAGAGCCCACTATCCAAACCCAGCCAATCAAGAGTTAACCCAATCAATCAATCAATCAATCAAGAGTTCTCCAGGCACCAAGGGTGGGTGGTGACTTCATATAAGCCTGGTCTCTGTTCTTTGACAGTACACTAGTTGGAAGAGCTGGATGGAGGCAGTCTTCTCCCTGGCTTCAGAGTCCCCTCAATCTCCAGCCGTCTGGCTGGAGTCCCGAGTGGCGACCACCATGCCCTCCTTCTCGCTCTGGGTGGCTATGGTCTGTATGAGTAACATGAACAGGAGCGTGGAAGCCCACAGCATCCTCATGAAGAAAGGGTTCAGTGTCAAATCTTTTGGAGCTGGATCCCGTGTGAGGCTCCCAGGACCCACAGGCAACCTCTATGTCCTTTGCTCAGTCAACTGTGCAAACTAACAAAAGGAATGGAACTATAAATGACTATTTCAGTATAGAATGGTCCGACAGAGCCATACTTGAAGACATGGGAGAGCTGGTGGAGGCCACTTCAGTCCCTGGAGAATCATCATGAATTCAAGAAAATCAATAGGAGGATGTGTAGTGTTCTTGTAACTCCTGAAACACTGTCAGCAGGGATGTTTTCAAGGAGTCGCTTTTTACACTGGTGAATCATTTTATTACTTTATGGGCAAAACTATAGGAATCCTCCTGAGATTTGACACAATTACACTTCTAGAATATCAGCTGATGAAAGGAATATGAAACAACCCTTGTAATTTTATGTAAAATTGACTTAAGTGTGAGCTTGGAAGTTTCAAACACGTTTTTCACAGGCATGTTCTCAAGTCACTGGAGGGGCTGGTGACAAGTTTTGGAGGAGTCTAGGTAATTTGCCTAATATCAATCGTAGGCCCATCCACAGGTGCACCAACAGGGCTAAGTGGAGATTTCAAGACACACCCACGGGGTAAGCATATCCTTGTGGAGATTTAGACATTCAGGTGATTTAACGACCGGATGGTTCTGATGACTGGATTGGGTTCTCTGGTCAGAGCCCACTATCCAAACCCAATCACTCAAGAGCTAAGCCAATCATCAATCAAGAATTCTCCTCCCACTGTGGGGAGGTGACTCCATGTAAACCCGGTTTCCGTTGTTTGACACTAACACAGGTTGGGAGAGCTGGACCCAGCCGGTCATCCTTCTGGCTTCAGAGTTCCCTCAGCCCCTGAAGTCCACTCATCTGGCTGGGAGTCCCAAGGAGCTTCCATCATGCCCTCCTCTCCACTCAGGGTGGCTGTGGTCTGTATGAGTAACATGAACAGGAGCATGGAAGCCCACAGCGTCCTCATGAAGAAAGGGTTCAATGTCAAGTCTTTTGGAGTCGGATCCTGTGTGAGGCTCCCAGGACGTGCAGGTAACCTCCCCGTGGTTTATGATTTTTCCACCACGTATGAGCAAATGAGCAAGGACCTTCTCCGCAAAGATGGAGAATGCTATAGAAGCAATGGTGTCTTACACGTCTTGGGAAGAAATGAGAGAATCAAGCCTCACCCGGAAAGATTTCAAGAGTGCAGGGATCCCTTTGATGTCATCTTCACATGTCAGGAGAGCGTCTATGACAGGGTGGTGGCAGATCTGTGCACCCGAGAGCAGGAGACCTGTCAACCTGTTCACGTGATCAACGTGGACATAGACGACACCCTGGAGGACGCCACTCTTGGATCTCTGATCATCTGTGAGCTCTGCCAAGGTCTCCAGCAGGCAGATGACATGGAAAGCAGTCTGGCTGAGCTTCTCCTGGCAGCAGAGGGGAAAACAGGAAGGAGCTTTCTGCACACGGTCTGCTTCTACTGAAGATCTTGGCTGGTTTGAACTCCTTTCTCGGTAAGAACTTGTGCCTGGACTTTTGGGCTAGTTGGTATTTTCTGTGAGAAGTGTATTCAAAACTCTTTTTGCTAAAGGACATGTGTATGATTTTTTTTTTCAGAGACACCCCAGCCAGGGAAGGAAGTGGGGAAAAGCATTTTATGGGAAATGGAACAGGGACTACCACTAGGCATAAAACCCTTCCAACACTGGGGACAGCATTCGAGGTACTTTCCTTGGAAGAGACAATTCAGTGCTCACATAGTTCCGTGAGGAAGTGAACATCCAGGAACTCCACTTCCAGATGAGCAAACCGTGGCCGATCCCCCGAGTCTCCCCCCTTCACCTTCTTCACATTATGTGGCACCAGTTAGTGTACTAGTCTTCAAGGGTTGGCTTAAAGAAGTATTTCTCAATTCTTCTGAAACATGGTCCTCCCCTCTGGTCTTGATTATAGTTTGAGCCCAAGATCTTGCTCTTCGCTGTGTGTTAGAATGTTTCAGGTCTGGGTCACTGACGCTAATAAAAAAAATTTCATGCTATATGTAAGTTCTGAGTACATTTTCATTTATGCCTGGTTTTTCCTACCATGACTTTTCTCTTACAAACATCCTGCTTCCCTTGTGCTCTTGAAGCCCTGCTTGGAACGAATTCCCAGGGACTTCTAAGGTCCAGCCAAGGCTCAGGACCCTCTGCTTTGAGACAGCTGCTCTCATGCTTTGGTGCACATCACAATCACCTGAAGGGCTTCGTACATCCCAGATCTCCAGGCTCGACTCCCAGAGTTTCTGATTTGGTGGTCTGGGGTCCAAATTTGCCTTTGTCTCATATTCCAGGTTGATGTTAAGGCCCTGGGTCTTGGATTCACGCTTTGAGAAGACCGAGTGCGTTTACCGAGGTAGGACTCTTTTCAATGTGATAATCACTATAATTGACAGAGGCACAGGGACATAAAATCTGTGGCTTTCTAAATGGATGTTCATTCTGTACCATTTTGAAGTGACAGGACTGTCTCTCCTTCCTGTTTGGTGTCCCGTTCATGAGTTTTACCTCTATGACCTTTGCTCAGTCAACTGTGCAAACTAACAAAAGGAGTGGAACTATAAATGACTATTTCAGTATAGAATGGTCTGACAGACCCGTACTTGAAGACATGGGAGAGCCGGTGGAGGCCGCTCCAGTCCCTGGAGAATCATCATGAATTCAAGAAAATCAATAGGAGGATGTGTAGTGTTCTTGTAACTCCTGAAACACTGTCAGCAGGGATGTTTTCAAGGAGTCGCTTTTTACACTGGTGAATCATTTTATTACTTTATAGGCAAAACTATAGGAATCCTCCTGAGATTTGACACAATTACACTTCTAGAGTATCAGCTGATGAAAGGAATATGAAACAACTCTTGTAATTTTATGTAAAATTGACTTAAGTGTGAGCTTGGAAGTTTCAAACACGTTTTTCACAGGCATGTTCTCAAGTCACTGGAGGGGCTGGTGACAAGTTTTGGAGGAGTCTAGGTAATTTGCCTAATATCAATCGTAGCCCCATCCACAGGTGCACCAACAGGGCTAAGTGGAGATTTCAAGACACACCCACGGGGTAAGCATACCCTTGTGGAGATTTAGACATTCAGGTGATTTAACGACCGGATGGTTCTGATGACTGGATTGGGTTCTCTGGTCAGAGCCCACTATCCAAACCCAATCACTCAAGAGCTAAGCCAATCATCAATCAAGAATTCTCTTCCCACTGTGGGGAGGTGACTCCATGTAAACCCCGTTTCCGTTGTTTGACACTAACACAGGTTGGGAGAGCTGGACCCAGCCAGTCAACCTCCTGGCTTCAGAGTTCCCTCGGCCCCTGAAGTCCACTCGTCTGGCTGGGAGTCCCAAGGAGCCGCCATAATGCCCTCCTCTCCACTCAGAGTGGCTGTGGTCTGTATGCGTAACATAGACAGGAGCATGGAAGCCCACAGCATCCTCAGGAAGAAAAGTTTCAGTGTCAGGTTTTTTGGAATGGGATCCCTCATGAGGTTCCCAAGACTGGCGCCCAAGGAACCAGTGGCTTATGACTTTTCAACTTCATGTAATATGATGCAGAAAGACCTTTCCTGTAAAGACCAAAAATACTACAAAGGGAATGGAGTCTTACACATCTTGAAAAGAAGTGACAGAATCAAGCCTCACCCAGAAAGATTTCAAGAGTGCAGAGATCCCTTCGATGTCATCTTCACCTGTGCGGAGAGAGTCTATAACAGGGTTGTGGCAGCTATGTGTGCCAGAGATCAGGAGACCTGGCAGCCTGTGCACGTGATCAATGTGGACATAGAGGACACCCTGGAATTAGCCACCCTTGGATCTCTGATCATCTGTGAGCTCTGCCAAGGTCTCCAGCAGGTGGAAGACATGGAAGGCAGTCTGGCTGAGTTGCTCCAGGCAGAGAAGGAGAAAACAGGAGGGAACTTTCTTCACACAGTTTGCTTCTGCTGAAGATCTTGGCTGATTTCAGCTCCTTTGCAGATAAGAACTTGTGCCTGGACTTTTGGGCTAGTGGTATCTTCTGTGAGAAGTGTCCTCAAAGCCCTGTCCACTAAGGCTGTCTCTATAATTTTTTTCAAGTACCCTTTTTTTCAACCCAGGGAAGGAAGTGGAGGAGAATATATTTCATGGGAAATGGAACATGGACCGCTAGTCGGCATCCAAAGCCTTCCAATTTGAGGGACAATGGTGTGGGTACTTGATTCAGAAGAAAGAATTCATGCCTCTCTCTCGCTTTGTCACAGCCCACCCTTCCCCCTCCCCATATCCTCAAGTCCGTTCTCTAGTAGGTCTGTGTCTTTATTCCTGTCTTACCCCTAGGTTCTTCATGACATTTTTTTTTTCTTAAATTCCATATATATGTGTTAGGATACGGTATTCGTCTTTCTCTTTCTGACTTACTTCACTCTGTATGACAGACTCTAGGTCTATCCACCTCATTACAAATAGCTCAATTTCGTTTCTTTTTATGGCGGAGTAATATTCCATTGTATATATGTGCCACATCTTTTTTTTTTAAACATCTTTATTGGGGTATAATTGCTTTACAATGGTGTGTTAATTTCTGCTTTATAACAAAGTGAATCAGTTATACATATACATATGTTCCCATATCTCTTCCCTCTTGCATCTCCCTCCATCCCACCCTCCCCATCCCACCCCTCCAGGTGGTCACAAAGCACCAAGCTGATCTCCCTGTGCTATGCAGCTGCTTCCCACTAGCTATCTACCTTACGTTTGGTAGTGTATATATGTTCATGCCTCTCTCTCGCTTTGTCACAGTTTACACTTCCCCCTCCCCATATCCTCAAGTCTGTTCTCCAGTAGGTCTGTGTCTTTATTCCTGTCTTACCCCTAGGTCCTTCATGACATTTTTTTCCTTAAATTCCATATATATGTGTTAGCATACGGTATTTGTCTTTCTCTTTCTGACTTACCTCACTCTGTATGACAGACTCTAGGTCTATCGACCTCATTACAAATAGCTCAATTTCGTTTCTTTTTATGGCTGAGTAATATTCCATTGTATATATGTGCCACATCTTCTTTATCCATTCATCCGATGATGGACGCTTAGGTTGTTTCCATCTCCAGGCTATTGTAAATAGAGCTGCAATGAACATTTTGGTACATGACTCTTTTTGAATTATGGTTTTCTCAGGGTATATGCCCAGGGTATATGCTGGGTCATATGGTAGTTCTATTTGTAGTTTTTTTTTTTTTTTAACATCTTTATTGGGGTATAATTGCTTTACAAGGGTGTGTTAGTTTCTGCTTTATAACAAAGTGAATCAGTTATACATATACATATGTTCCCATATCTCTTCCCTCTTGTGTCTCCCTCCCTCCCACCCTCCCTATCCCACCCCTCCAGGCTGTCACAAAGCACCAAGCCAATCTCCCTGTGCCATGCGGCTGCTTCCAACTAGCTATCTACCTTACTACGTTTGTTAGTGTGTATATGTCCATGACTCTCTCTTGCCCTGTCACAGCTCACCCTTCCCCCTCCCCATAACCTCAAGTCCGTTCTCTAAGGAACCTCCATACTGTTCTCCATAGTGGCTGTACCAATTCACATTCCCACCAGCAGTGCAAGAGTGTTCCCTTTTCTCCACACCCTCTCCAGCATTTATTGTTTCTAGATTTTCTGATGATGGCCATTCTGACTGGTGTGAGATGATGTCTCATTGTAGTTTTGATTTGCATTTCTCTAATGAGAGGCATGGACATATATACACGACCAAACGTAAGGTAGATAGCTAATGCCAACTGTATTAGAAACTCAGGGTAGATAATGGGTGGCATTTATTACTAAAATCCTGGTATGATCTGTTTAATTAAATAGCTCATTAAATGAAATAAAACCTCTAATTTAAAGGTAAGGTGTCTTTTCATTTGTGGTAGGGGATGCATATTACAAACGGATCCCCTTGGCTTCTTATTGTTCAAGCCATTTGAATTCCATGGAGAAAAGCATTCTTTCCTAAGGAGAATTTTCTTTATGTTTAAAACATTCATCGTTTTGAGTTTTGTGTTCCTCTGAAAGTGGATCCTTACTATTGGGAAGTAAAACACTCTTGGTTCTAATCAGCAGTGGCACCAAGTCCTGTGTGACATGCAGGAGAAAATAAAGGAGAGGTAGTTGGTTTGGTTGAATTAGGTTACTTGCTATGTCACAAAGTAGATGTCGACTTTCTTTACAGAGTGTAGGCACATTGGAGCAAGGTTGGACCTGTTGGGACTAGTTTGTACAGTAATTCCTGAGGATAAGTGTGGACCCAGTTTTAGGGTGGTGGCTCTGGAGAGGTGGAGTAGATATGGGACCAGAAAGATATTGGAGTTGAAATTACAGGACTTGCTGAAGAGCAGAGAGAGGGAGGAATTTAGAAGCACTCTCAATTTTCTGGTTTTCACCATAGGTGACCAGGTGCATGTACATTCATGTGGCAGTGCTGGTGGTAGGGCGGTGAGGGTTTCTTTCCTGGTAGATTCAGTACCCTTTATGATCAGTCTCTCCTCTGATGGTTGGTAGAGGGTCAGGATAGGTGCCAGTAGGGGATAATCCATTGAGGCTATCATTCCATGTGATGGGAACACCAAATTGAAGTAGATTTTTAGGTAGTTTTGGGTGTTCTGAAGATAGAAATGTTTTGTCCAGTTGATATTATTTTTGCTGGAAAATCCATTTTGAGGAAAATTTAATATGTTGCTAATTGAGTTCCTATCTGTTTGGGCAAGTCAATGAAAATATGACAGATCTGTAAAATGTTGCAGGTGTTAAAATGTAGTGATTACAGTGATGAATTACAAAACATAAAGTGTATATAAAATAGATAACTAATAAGGACCTACTGTATAGCACAAGGAACTCTTTTCAACTCTGTAATGAGCTATATGGGAAAAGAATCTGAAAAAGAGTGGATATATATATGTATAACTGATAAACTTTGCTGTACAGTAGAAACTAATACAACATTGTAAATCAACTATATAGTCCAATAAAAATTAAAAATAATATAATACATTTACTTAAAAAAACAAAATATAAAGTGTATGTGAATAAGTGAAAAGGAATGGGACTGGATTAAATAGATGGTGGAACATTGTTTGTCTAAGAGCCCTTATAGGCCATAAACATATAAAAGAGATTGGAAAGTTAGAACTTTAATGTTGGTGAATTTACTGTTTCAGTTTTGATCTAGTGGTAGAGTTCTTGATGGAACTGTAGAAGTTGGTGTCTCTTGTAGAGTTAGAAAAATGCAGTTGAGGGACTTCCCAGGTAGCCCAGTGGTTGGGACTTCACCTTCCAAGGTAGGGGGTGGGGGTTCGATCCCTGGTCAGGGAGCTAAGATCCCACATGCCTTGCAGGAAAAAAGCCAAAAAATAAAACAGAAGCAAGATTGTAACCAATTCAGTAAAGACTTTTTAAAAAATGGTCCACATCACAAAAATCTTTAAAAAAAAAGATGCAGTTGAGGAAGACGTCAAAACCCTGAACATTGTGGGCATTGAGTGGGTAAACTTTTGGTTGCTGGAGTTGCTAAGAATGAGAGCAGAAGGTGAGTTAAAGGTCACCTGGGAGGCTGCCTGGGCCCATGTTTCCTCCCGAACCCGTGCAGCACCGGGGGCTTCCTTGTGCGGAGAGTCGGAGACAGATTAGAAGGGGTGATTGGAACCCAGAGATCATTTACGTGGAGCTGTAGATGTTACCCACAGTGTTTAGCCAGGATTGCGAACTACTGGCTGTCTTCGGGTCTTACTCGTGGTGAGTGCAGTCCCAGGATGCCGAATCCTGATCTTCATCATTGGACAGTCCTTTTACCAGTATCTTAGGATGCTCTTCATTGTGGCAAGTTCTTTCCAGCTTCAGATCCACCAAAATTGAGTCAGAATTTGGACCAGAAAGCTGCTAAATTCTCTGTGGTCCTCTGGGTGCTACATTAAAAAAAATCATTGGGTGGGGAGGATGGGGCTAGATCAGGTGTTAGTTAAATATGGTGGGAGAACAGTTGCCGTGTGGTCTGAACACCACTGATGTTGGTAGTTTTGCTAAATGGAGGGGAAGTTATGCTTGTAAATTGTAATTGTAGCTAACAGTAATATCGTTCTGTCTAACCATGAGGAATGAGAAATAAAGATTCAGATGTGCTGCTGGAAATACAGCAGTTTCTTGAGTAGACAGACATGGTTCCAGTTAAGACACAGAGGCAAATGGAATATTTAGAAGGTTGTTGAAGATGAAATGGCAGCATTTAGATGCAAATTGCTGTAAGATATGAATATACGTATAACTAGAAAGGTTAGGTATGCTAAGGATGGCTTTGTGACTGTGACTGGGCACATGGACACAGCTGCAGGTGTGTCTGATCAAGTTTTATTACTTAACCTGGGTGATGTTTGCCTTATAAGAATTTGTTAAGCCATTCATTTGTTTTGTTTTGTTTTCTGTATTTGTGTGTTTACAATAACAATTTTAAAAAGTCCAAAAATGACAGAAATACTTTATAATCCAAGAAGCAATAACCTCACAATATAAGTGTGTCAGTAGCTTCATTTGTAATTATTTTATTTCAGTTCCCTCACTTCCCAAGTCCAATCTACCCTGGTGTTGCTTCTTGATTATATATTCACCTTCTGACTGTTGTTCCTACATTCACTTCACTGTAGATCCACTGGGCAGAGGATATAATACTTCCACCTCACTCCATTGGCCAAAGCATGTCATGAGGCCATCACAGATGCAAGAGAGTGGATAATAGACTGTAGCTCATGATGGAGGAGTTGTCTTGTGTGGACAGCAGAGGGAAGAATTATTGCCATCCATTTGTTCAGATAGTCCCACTCAACAAACTGTCAGATTGACAAATGTTCAATGACTTGACAATATAGTCTACAGGCAAGTCTGTGAGGAAAAAGTTACTTTCATACATTGCTGTTAGTAATGAAAGATAGTGTAGCCTCTCAAAGGGAATCTATCCACATAGGACAAAACTACAAATGCATTTACCTCTTGACCAAGGTAACCCTACTTGTGGAAATAGACAATCAGATCTTTCAATAGAATTATCCAACTGGAGAAGAGACAGAAAATACAGAAAAATCAAGAGACTTTCAAGTACTGACGCAACAATGTCAAAAGGTCTAACATATGTGTTGTTGTTGGGATGTCGAAATGAAATGAGAGAAGGGGACAGAAAAATGTTTTGTAGAAATAATTGCTGAGTATATCCAAATGTGGTAAAAACAATAAATTTACAGAGTCGAAAATCTCTGAGAACTTCAAGGACTTTAAAAACAAAGAAAGCTATGTGTAGGCCTCTGCAGATCAAACTGAAAATTAAGATAAAGTGAACAATCTTGAATGCAGTTAAAGGAGTTAGTTAGGCAAATGAAATAGAGACATGTCTAAGGCATCGAGACTCACACGTCTCCTACTAACTGCTAAGCTTGTACAATTCTATACCCTTAGACAACAGAGGTAAACATCAGTATTCATGACTCTGGAATTTGAAACTCATGTGAATTTCATTAATTGTTTTCATGAAGAATAAAACTTTAAAAACCATGAGTCCATATTAATTGTAGGTATTTATATTCCTGTTGTATTACAATAGGCCTGAAGCAAGGCTGGTTTACATGGTAGATGATTTATGTGTCAGATTATCTGGAGATGAAAAAGAGAGAAAAGGAGCGGAAGTGAGGAAGATGTGAAGTGGTCTTAGAGACCTAGCCCATTTAGGAAGAAGGTGAGGCTCTTGGAGACAGTTCTGTCCCTGGAGCCCTGGTGTAAGTGCTTTCCCTCAAGGGCTCTCGTGACAGAGGATAAACAGCCCAAATCCTGCAACAAGGTAAATTTCCTCTCCAATTGAACGGCTGTTCCTGAAGACTCAGTCTAAGGCTGATAAGTGAATTATACACCTGCAGATGGAGTTGGTTCAAGGACGAAGGTAAGTGCTGGGAAGGTGTTATGTCCCAGACAGGCCAGAGGGTACAGGACGCTTGGAGGCTGTTAATATGTGTGGAATGATAGTGACCAGAGACACAAATCTGGTTGGTTTTAGCAGAAGTGGAGGGTGAGGTCTGGGGAGGGAGGTGAGAATACATGGTCTATCTGATGTTCCTGAAAGTTAGTAATAAGGAGTCATCATCCAAAAAAATAACTGGTGCCCAATAAGTGGACCGGGCATTAAAAGATGGAGATACTGACTTAGACTGCAGATATGTCTTGGCAAATATGAGAGGAGCCCTGAGAATGTCTGGGATCTGTGCTGGGGTTCCTAAAGCAGGGTGTGGAAAGAGGAGACCTCCAGGCCCTCTTAGGCAGATGTGAGAAGAAAACATGAGACAGGAGACATTTGAAAGGGGATTTCTAGGATGAACATGTATTACACCAAAGTCGCTCTATCAGGAGACCAAACAGGCAAATACCCCTGAGTTCCCTGGCTTCCATTTTTCAGTGAAAAAACCCCCAAAAAACAAACAGCACTTCCCTTTTACTCTTTTTCTCCAAACACACACCCATCCTCAGCTTCTGTCATCTCCTCCCTTCTCAAGCCCCTCTCTGTGTTGAATTGTGTCTTTCTGGCTTTTTCCTTCTCACAGAGTAGCCCTATACTCTCCAGAGACAGTTCACTGTATCAAGGCCAGTGACTAGGCTCTCTTGACCAGTAACTGTAATTGTAGAACAGTTTCTTCCATCACTGGGAGGATGGTTATAGGAGCTGATTTTCCTCCGCTCAAAGAAAAAACAGAGGCACAAAGAGAGGTAACCTGGGATGGAAGATAAACTATTAATGAGCCTAAGACATAACTTATACTGAGATAGATATTCTGAGATACCCATCAACAGAAAGAATCAACATTTATCTCCAATATTCTAAAACCACCTGCTTAAAGTTTGCTTCACTCTCAAACTTAAGCCCCTAGGATCCTGGAAGTTTCCCATTTTTTTCTGCATCTGGATTAATGAATGAATGAATGTACACTAAGAACCAAATGACAATATTTCTGCCTGCAGAAAAATCTTCCAATGTCATCCCCATCCCCTTCCAGCACTAATGCCTTATTTTCCAATTTCAGTCATTTCTAAACGTAGTTCCTAAGATGTGAGCATGAGCAGTGTGTCACCTCAGGCACTCAGGCCCTGTCAGTGTTACTCCTTAACCTTTGTCTACTGAATCCCTTCACAAGTGTGCAAATTGTATGTGGTGAATTCAGAGAGATTTTAAATCTCATTTCCATTAGTTAGGCTAAATCTGCCTGTATGACCCCACATGCTGCTTTCTTCAGTATTCCCTGTGCATAGCCGCCTGGATCTGAATGAACACTGTTCATAAATGGTATACTTCAATTTGAATACCTATGTTTTCCATATTACTTTGTTCTCTTTTCATTCTCTTTATGATAAACCATCCACCACAAGGTGAAGTTCAAGTTTATATTCAAGAAACCTCTTGTTACAGCCTTCACAGGTACATATAATGATTTCCTTTGAATATTAATAAGCCTCTGTTGGTAGGAGAAATATATACAATGATATGTTTTGTTTGATTATCTGGAGATATGCATATCTTTTAATTAGACTGTCACTCATTGAAGCAGAGAACATACCCTATTGACCTTTTATGTTTCTTATTATTTGCATGTTCAAAGAAGATGGAGAGTGTGAGATATGCCAAAAGGATATTCCAGGAAAATCTGGATTTTTCATCTCTGTGAGTATGAGGTGATGTCCCTGGTGGTCTCCATGGGTATGTTTCCTTAAACCACACTGGTGTCAGTCACACAGTCTTCCACTTGCTGGGCATCCCTGGCCTAGAGGACCAGCACATGTGGATTTCCATCCCTTTCTTCTTTTCGTACGTCATTGCCCTATCTGGGAACAGCCTTCTCATATTCATTATTGTGACAAAACACAGCCTCCATGAACCCATGTACCTCTTCCTCTGCATGCTGGCTGGGGCAGACTTTGTCCTCTCCACATGCGTAGTACCTCAGGCCTTGGCCATCTTCTGGTTCTGTGCTGGGGACATCTCCTTGAATCGCTGCATCACACAGTTCTTCATTACACACAGCACTTTCATGTCTGAGTCAGGGACCTTGGTGGTGTGGTATTTGACTGCTACATTGCCATATGCTTCTACCCACTGAGATATACCACTATTCTCACACACACTGATCGGGCAAATTGGTGTTACCATCTTTCTGAGAAGTTATTGCATGATTTTCCCCATGATATTTCTTCTGAAAAGACTGACTTTCTGCCAAAGTAATATAATTCCAGACACCTGTTGTGAACACATCGGCTTGGCCAAATATGCTTGTAATGACATACGGGTAAACATCTGGTATGGACTCTCTGTTATAATGTCAACAGTGGTCTTAAATGTCCTATTAATTTTCGTTTCCTACACGCTTATTCTCCATGCTGTCTTCCACGTGCCTTCCCAAGATGCTTGTCACAAGGTTCTCAACACGTGTGGCTCTCATGTCTGCATCATCATCCTCTTTTATGGGCCTGCGATCATCACAACGCTTACTCAGCAGTTTGGAAGCCAGGTTCCACCTCATATCCACATCTTGTTGGATAATGTGTGCATTCTGGCTCCACCTATGCTGAATCCCATCACTTATGGGATCAAGATCGAGCAAATTCGAGAGCAGGTAGCTCACATATTTTTTCCAATGCAGAAATAACTTTGGAGGAGGAACAGCGTTTTCAACATCTCTAGCTATCCATGATGTGAACTATGGAACTGGTGGATATAAATGCTAGTGGTAAACTAACACACTACGTAATAGTTTAGTGAATTGTTTCTGTAGAATGTTCACCAGGTAGGTACTGAACTTCCAGTTTCTACTATCAAAGCAGTACAGTGAACAATGTCGTGTTTGACTGAGTAAGCTCCATCCTGCACAGAGTATGTGGCTAGAAATAGGACTTCCCAAAGTCTTACATCTTACATATCACTAACCTGATCTTTGGTAATAGAAGAAATGAGAACAATGCTCTGGTTTCACATTGTTTTCAATTATTCGTCACTGAGTTTCTCATCCTTTGAGACATCTTGTGACATCCCTGAACTATCACATATAAACCTGCATTCCTTTATGTCTTTCTATATAGCTAAGCGACTTTCTTAGAATCAGTGATTCTTAGGGTTTCAGGTATTTTTATTATACTATAATTTATATCCTATCACATATATGTCAGAGCACAGGAATGTAAATGAATTGCTTGAATCACATTTTCAAAACCCTTTGGGAGACTGAGGCTGACCCCTTGTGTAACGGGAAAATGCTAACGTGGTATTTGATGGGTGCTATGTACCAGGAGAATGTTGAAGAATGGGAAGTCCCTCAATTTTCACATCAGACCATGATCTTCAGTGATCTCATCAGCTGGGCAGTCAAGGACTGTTTTTTGGCCTCCTTTAATGCAGTACTTCCTAGATCAATTTCCAAGGAATCTGCTCTTCCACTGACCCGCCAGCTCACTAACTCTTTACCTTTCCTAATTCATGCCATACTCCAAATATATCCATGCTTTGTCTTGGGATAACATCTCTTGACTTGTAGAAAATATCTTCTCCCAGGTTTATTGAGATATAGTTGCCATACAACATTGTGTAATTTAAGGTGTATATCTTGTTGTTCCTACACACTTAGTTTTTTACAGCATGATTGCCACAGTAGCATTAGTTAACACCTCCATCATCGAACAAAACTATCATTTCCTTTTTTTGTGGTGAGAACATCTAAGATGTACAGTGTTATCGACTTTCAAGTATATGACACAGTGTTGTTCACTCTAATCACCATGCTGTTATTATCCTGAGAACTTAGTCCTCTTCTGACTGGTAGTTTGTACCCTTTGACCAACATCTCCTCCTTTCCCCCACCCCCAGACTCTGGCAACCACCTTTCTATTACCAATCTCTCTGAGCTCAACTTCTTTAGATTTCACATACAAGTGATATCACACAGTATTTATTTTTTCTCTGTCTAACCTATTTCACTTGACATAATGCCATCAAGTTCCATCTATGTTATCACAAATGGCAGGATTTATTTATTTTTTAACCTGGAATAATATTTCATGATACATATGCTGTATTTTCTTTATCTATCCATGCATCCATGTACACTTAGGTTGTTGCCATGCCTTAGCTATGGTAAATAATGCTGCAATAATAAACCTGGGGGTGCAGATGGTTTTTGAGTCAGTATTTTCATTTCCTTCAGATAAATACCCAGAAGTGCAATTTGAGGATCACATGGTAGCTATATTTTTAATTTTTTGAGGAACCTCCATACTCTTTTCTGTAGTGGTTGCAACAATTTACATTCCCACAACAGTGCACGGTGGTTCCCTTTTCTTCACATCCTCACTGGCACTTGTTATTTCTTGTCTTTTTGATAATATCCACTGCAAAGGTGTGAGATGACATCTCCTTGTGGTTTTGATTTGTATTTCTCTGATGATTAATGATGCTGACCTCCTTTTCATGTACCTGTTGGCCATCTGTATGTCTTCTTTGGAAAAATGTTTATTCAGATCCTCTGCTCATTTTAAAATCAGATTGTTTCAGTTTTTCCTATTGAGCTGTATGAGTTCTTCATATATTTTGGATATTAAGCCCTTACCATTGTTGAAAAATTCAATTAACAATCAAATTGAGAAGAAAAAGAGAATTTTTTTCGAGCCAAATTGAGGATTATAACCCGGGAGACAGACCCTCGGAATCTCTGAGAACTGTTCTGTCTCTTAGAAGTAGAAGGCAGAGTACATTTTTGAGACAAAGGATCATATATCAAATGACATACTGACATTTTACATAAAGTTCACCAAAGATACATAGTCCAGATAAGCAGGTACAAAGTGAACAGCAAGTCA
This sequence comes from Stenella coeruleoalba, assembly GCF_951394435.1. Taxonomy (NCBI): domain Eukaryota; kingdom Metazoa; phylum Chordata; class Mammalia; order Artiodactyla; family Delphinidae; genus Stenella; species Stenella coeruleoalba. The sequence goes on along the minus strand of NC_137154.1, from coordinate 48,940,704 downwards.
CCATGACCCCCTACAGAGTTGGAAAGAAGGCTGATATTTTAAGAAGTTACAGTGTTAGCTTCAGAAGAAAGGAAGAAACACATTGCTCTTTGTGATTGAGAAATATTTCTCCCTTTGAGGAGATCTGTTTAATGTGTAAGGCAGATGCACATTGCACATTAGGGAGGCAAGGAGGAAGCCCAGACAGACAGAGCAAAGAATCTTATGTTTAAATGTTCTTGTCCTGCCTTAAAATATACATTTTATTTCATTACCAGATATACGATTTGCAAATATTTTTTTCCCAGTTGCTAGGTTGTCTTTCCATTTTGTTGATGGTTTCGTTTGCTGTTCAGAGGCTTTTTAGTTTGATGTAATCTCACTTGTTTATTTTACTTTTGCCTTTGGTGTCAGTTTCAAGAAATTATCACCAAGACCAATGTCACATGGCTTACCGCCTATGTTTCCTTCTAGGTGTTTTACAGTTTCAGGTCTTCTGTTCAAGTCTTTAATCCATTTTGAATTGATTTTTATGAATGGTATAAGAGAGGGGTCCAGTTTCACTCTTTTGCATGTGGCTGTTGAGTTTTTCCAAGACCATTTGTTGAAGAGACTGTCCTTTCCCTATTGTATATGCTTGTCGTCTTTGTTGTAAGTCAATTAACTTTATATGGATAGGTTGATTACTTGGCTCTCTTTTCTGTTCCATTGATCTATGTGTCTGTGTTTATGCCAATACCATGTTTGATTACCATGGCTTTGTGAATTAGTGTGAACTCAGGAAGCATGATGCCTCTAGTTTGCTCTTTCTCAAGATTGGTTTGGTTATTTGGGGGTTTTGTAGCTCCATACAAATTTTAGTATTGTTTTTCTATATCTCTGAAAAATGCCATTGGAATTTTTATAGGGGTTGCATTGTATTTGTAGATTGCTTTGGGTAGTATGGTTCTTTCAACAACATGAGTTCTTCCAATCCATGACCACAAAATAATTTTCCATTTGTTTGTGTCTTCTTCAATTTCTTCCACCAATGTCTTATAGTTTTTAGGGTACAGGTCTTTCATCTCTTTGGTTAAATTTATTCCTAGGTAGTTTATTCATTTTATGTAATTGTAAATGGAATTGTGTGTTAATTTCTCTTTTGGATTGTTTGTTATTAGTGTATAGATACAGAACTGATTTTTGTGTATTGATTTGTATCCTGCAAGTTAGCTGAATTTGGGTTTTTTGCTAACAGTTTTTTGATTACTACTGAGTTTGAATATTTGTTGGATAGTTTTATTTCTTCTTGTGAGTTAAAGATAGCTATCATTTGTTAAGTGATTAGCAAATTGCAGCTCCATGCAATAAGCATGATACCGAGGAAACTGAAACTCTGCCAAGATCAATGGAAGAGGTAGGGACAAACCAATTTCTGTTTTATTTTTAAAGTCTGTTCTCTTGGGTCCTTTAACTTGTAAATGATCTGGCTCTTCCTGTCTTTGCTCATTTAACTCTTGAAAGTTCTATGTTTTTCTTTTCTATTTTCATTTTCTTTAAAAAAACCAATAATTATATTTTCTCTATTATATTTAGTTTAACTATTTGTGCAGTATTTTTAAAAACTTTTTATTTTATATTGGAGTCTAGCTGATTAACAAAGTTCTGATAATTTCAGGTGCACAGCAAAGCGACTCAGTCATACATATACATGTATCCATTCTCCCAGAAACTCCCCTCCCATCCAGGCTGCCACATAACATTGAGCAGAGTTCCATGTGCTATACAGTAGGTCCTTGTTGGTTATCCATTTTAAATATAGCAATGTGTACATGTCAATCACAAACTCCCTAACTATCCCTTCCCCCACCCTTCCCCCCAGTAACCATGTTTGTTCTCTAAATCTGTGAGTCTGTTTTGTAAATAAATTCATCTGTATCATTTCTTTTTAGATTCCACATATAAGTGTATCATACAACATTTCTCTTTGTCTGACTTGATTCACTTAGTATGATAATCTCTAGGTCCATCCATGTTCCTGCAAATGGCATTATTTCATTCTCTTTAATGGCAAAGTAATACTCCATTAGTTAAAAAAAAGACAAACATTAATAGCTATATTTGTGAAATATACTTTGTCTTTTTCATTGTTTAATGTTTGAAAATTCTTAAGCTACGATTTGAATGTTGTTTACATCAATTTCTATATTTTAGTTTTTAAACTTAAAAATGAAAGATTATTTAATCAACAGAGAATTTGAGTAAGGATTACATGGGATATTATACATAAAGTACTTGGAAAGGCATCTATAGATTTAGAGGTTTTATATATATATTTGCTGTCATTATGATTATGTTCATTCTTTTTTGTTTCATTGAAGTTTTATTTATTTTATTGATTTACAACGTGCAAGTTTCCAGTGCATAGCAAAATAACTCAGTTATAAGTGTATATGTATATATATTCTTTTTCATATTAATTTCCATTATGGTTTATTACAGGATATTGAATATATTTCCCTGTGGTATAAAGTAGGACTTTGTTGTTTATTTTATTTTTAAATTATTATTTTAAAAAACTGATGTATAGTGGAATTACAATATTGTGTTAGTTTCTGGTGTACAGCATAGTGATTCAGATATATATATGTGTGTGTATATATATATATATATATATACACACACACACACACATACATATAATCTTTTCCTTTTCTTTCTCATCAAAAGTATTAGAAGATATTGAATGTAGTTCCCTGTGCTATACATATATATATATGTTGTTTATCTATTTTCTATATAGTAGTTTGTATCTGCTAATCCTAAACTCCTAATTTATCCCTCCTCCACCCCCTTTCCCCTTTGGTAACCATAAGCTTGTTTTCTATGGCTGTGAGACTGTTTCTGTTTTATAAATGAGTTAATTTTTGTTATATTTTAGATTCCACATATAAGTGGTATCATATGCTATTTGTCTCTCTTTCTGACTTACTTCACTTAGTATGATAATCTCTGGGTCCATCCATGTTGCTGCAAATGTCATTATTTTGTTCTTTTTATGGTTGAGTAATATTCCATTGCATATAAGTACCACATCCTCCTAATCCATTCTTCTGTCAATGGACATTTAGGTTGCTTCCATGTCTGGCTATTGTAAATAGAGCTACAATGAACATTGGGGGTGCATGTATCTTTTCAAATTAGAGTTTCCTCCAAATATAGGCCCAGGAATGGAATTGCTAGATCATGTGGCAACTCTATTTTTAGTTTTTTGAGGAACCTCCATACAGTTTTCCATAGTTGCTGCACCAATTTACATTCCCAACCACAGTGTAGGAGGGTTCGCTTTCCTGCCCACCCTCTCCAGCATTTATTTTTAAACATTTTAATGATGGCCATTCTGACTGGTGTGAAGTGATATCTCATTGTAGTTTTGATTTGTATTTCTCTAATTAGTGATGTTCAGCATCTTCTTATGGGCTTATTGGCCATCTGTATCTCTTCTTTGGAGAAATGTCTATTTAGCTCTTCTGCCCGTCTTTTGATGGGTTGTTTGTTTTTTTGTTATTGAGTTGTATGAGCTGTTTGTATACTTCGTAAAGTAAGCTTCTGTTGGTTGTACGGTTTGCAGATATTTTCTCCCATTCTGTAGGTTGTCTTTTCATTTCATTAGTCGTTTTATTTGCTGTGAATGTTTATTTTTTTTTTTTTTTCTGGTACGCGGGCCTCTCACTGTTGTGGCCTCTTCCATTGCAGAGCACAGGCTCCAGACGCGCAGGTTCAGCGGCCATGGGTCACGGGCCCAGCCTCTCCGCCGCATGTGGGATCTTCCCAGACCGGGGCACGAACCCGCGTCCCCTGCATCGGCAGGCAGACTCTCAACCACTGCGCCACCAGGGAAGCCCTGTTTAGTATTTTTGATGTTTGTTTTGTGACCCAGGATGTGGCTTATTTTGTTGTATGATCTCCAAAATCTTGAAAAAATATATTCTGCTGTTGATGGATGGACTGATGTATACATGTCCATTAGAATTTGTTGGTGGTGTTATTCAGGCCTTCTCTATCTTTGCAGATTTACTGTCTAGTAGTTGTATCAATTAGTGAGAATGGGCTATTAAATCCCCAATTATAAATGTAGATTTGTCTGTTTTTCCTTATAGTTCTATCAGTTTGGGGAGGAGCGTCAAGATGGCAGAAGAGTAAGACGCGGAGATCACCTTCCTCCCCACAAATACATCAGAAATACATCTACATGTGGAACAACTCCTACAGAACACCTACTGAACGCTGGCAGAAGACCTCAGACCTCCCAAAAGGCAAGAAACTCCCCACGTACCTGGGTAGGGCAAAAGAAAAAAGAAAAAACAGAGGCAAAAGAATAGGGACGGGACCTGCACCAGTGGGAGGGAGCTGGGAAGGAGAAAAGGTTTCCACACACTAGGAAGGCCCTTCGCGGGCGGAGACTGCGGGTGGCGGAGGGGGGAAGCTTCGGAGCCGCGGAGGAGAGTGCAGCAACAGGGGTGCTGAGGGCAAAGCGGAGAGATTCCCGCACAGAGGATCGGTGCCGACCGGCACTCACCAGCCCGAGAGGCTTGTCTGCTCACCCACCCCGGCGGGCTGGGAGCTGAGGCTCGGGCTTCGGTCGGAACGCCGGGAGAGGACTGGGGTTGGCGGCGTGAACACAGCCTGCAGGGGGTTAGTGCGCCACGGCTACCCGGGAGGGAGTCCGGGGAAAAGTCTGGAGCTGTCGAAGAGGCAAGAGACTTTTTCTTCCCTCTTTGTTTCCTGGTGCGGGAGGAGAGGGGATTAAGAGTGCTGCTTAAAGGAGCTCCAGAGACGGGCGCGAGCCGCGGCTAAAAGCGTGGACCCCAGAGACGGTCATGAGACGCTAAGGCTGCTGCTGCCGCCACCACCAAGAAGCCTGTGTGCAAGCACAGGTCACCATCTACACCCCCCTTCCGGGAGCCTGTGCAGACCGCCACTGCCAGGGTCCCGGGATCCAGGGACAACTTCCCCGGGAGAACGCACAGCGCGCCTCAGGCTGGTGCAACGTCACGCCAGCCTCTGCCGCCAGCAGGCTCGCCCCGCACTCTGTACCCCCTCCCCCCGCAACCCCGGACTGAGTGAGTCAGAGCCCCCAGTCAGCTGCTCCTTTAACCCCGCCCTGTCTAAGCGGGAACAGAAGCGCTCAGGCGACCTACACCCACAGGCGGGGCCAAATCCAAACTGAACCCCAGGAGCTGTGCGAACAAAGAAGAGAAAGGGAAATTTCTCCCAGCAGCCTCAGGAGCAGCGGATTAAATCTCCACCATCAACTTGATGTGCCCTGAATCTGTGGAATACATGAATAGACAACGAATCATCCCAAATTGAGGAGGTGGACTTTGGGAGCAAAGATATATTATTTTTCCCCCTTTTTCTCTTTTTGTGAGTGTGTATGTGTATGCTTCTGTGTGTGATTTTGTCTGTATAGCTTTGCTTTCACCATTTGTCCTAGGGTTCTGTCTGTCCTTTTCTTTAAACAAAGAAACAAACAACCCAATCCAAAAATGGGCAGACCTAAATAGACATTTCTCCAAAGAAGATATACAGATTGCCAACAAACACATGAAAGAATGCTCAACATCATTAATCATTAGAGAAATGCAAATCAAAACTACAATGAGATATCATCTCACACCGGTCAGAATGGCCATCATCAAAAAATCTAGAAACAATAAATACTGGAGAGGGTATGGAGAAAAGGGAACACTCTTGCACTGCTGGTGGGAATGTGAATTGGTACAGCCACTATGGAGAACAGTATGGAGGTTCCTTAAAAAACTACAAATAGAACTACCATATGACCCAGCAATCCCACTACTGGGCATATACCCTGAGAAAACCATAATTCAAAAAGAGTCATGTACCAAAATGTTCATTGCAGCTCTATTTACAATAGCCTAGAGATGGAAACAGGCTAAGTGTCCATCAACAGATGAATGGATAAAGAAGATGTGGCATATATATACAATGGAATATTACTCAGCCATAAAAAGAAATGAAATTGAGCTATTTGTAATGAGGTGGATGGACCTAGAGTCTGTCATACGGAGTGAAGTAAGTCAGAAAGAGAAAGACAAATACCGTATGCTGACACATATATATGCAATTTAAGAAACAAAAATGTCATGAAGAACCTAGGGATAAGACACGAATAAAGACACAGACCTACTAGAGAATGGACTTGAGGATATGGGGAGGGGGAAGCGTAAGCTGTGACAAAGCGAGAAAGTGGCATGGACATATATACACTACCAAACGTAGAATAGATAGCTAGTGGGAAGCAGCCGCATAGCACAGGGAGATCAGCTCGGTGGTTTGTGACCACCTAGAGAGGTGGGATAGGGAGGGTGGGATGGAGGGAGAAGCAAGAGGGAAGAGATATGGGAACATATGTATATGTATAACTGATTCACTTTGTTATAAAGCAGAAACTAACACATCATTGTAAAGCAGTTATACTCCAATAAAGATGTAAAAAAAATTTCTTTTTCCTAATAATTATTTTTAGTTTTAATTATTTTATTTTATTTTACTTTATTTTATTTTATCTTCTTCTTCCTTTCTTCCTTACTTTTCTTTCTCCCTTTTATTCTGAGCCATGTGGATGACAGGCTCTAGGTGCTCCAGCCAGGCATCAGGGCTGTGCCTCTGAGATGGGAGAGGGAAGTTCAGGACACGGGTCCACAAGAGACCTCCCAGCTCCACGTAATATCAAACGGCGGAAATCTCCCAGAGATCTCCATCTCAACGCCAAGACCCAGCTCCACTCAAGGACCAGCAAGCTACAGTGCTGGACACCCTACGCCAAACAACTAGCAAGACAGGAACACAACTCCATCCATTAGCACAGAGGCTGCCTAAAATCATAAGGCCATAAACACCCCAAAACACACCATGAGACGTGGACTTGCCCACCAGAAAGACAAGATCCAGCCTCCTCCACCAGAACACAGACACTAATCCCCTCCACCAGGAAGCCTACACAACCCACTGAACCAACCTTAGCCACTGGGGACAGACACCCAAAACAACGGGAACTATGAACCTGCAGCCTGCGAAAAGGAGACCCCAAACACTGTAAGTTAAGCATAATGAGAAGACAGAGAAACAGCAGATGAAGGAGCAAGATAAAAACCCACCAGACCTAACAAATGAAGAGGAAATAGGCAGTCTACCTGAAAAAGAATTCAGAATAATGATAGTAAAGGTGATCCAATATATTGGAAATAGAATGGAGAAAATACAAGAAACGTTTAAAAAGAACCTAGAAGAACTAAAGAGCAAACAGTGATGAACAACACAATAAATGAAACTAAAAATTCTCTAGATGGGATCAATAGCAGAATAACGGAGACAGAAGAACGGATAAGTGACCTGGAAGATAAAATAGTGGCAATAATTACTGCAGAGCAGAATAAAGAAAAAAGAATGAAAAGAACTGAGGACAGTCTCAGAGACCTCTGGGACAACATTAAACGCATTAAGTTTCTAATGATCTCCTTAGCTCTATCCAATAAGCTGTTTAACCAATCCATTGTTTTAATGTTTTTAATTTCAAGGATTGCATTAAAAAATTAATAGATATTATTTTTTAAGAGTAGTTTTAAGTTTATAGAAAGTAGAGAGAGTTCCCATATACACCCTACCCCCTTCCTCCTCCTTTGATCAGAGAGTTTCCCCTATTATTAGCGTCTTGCATTAGTGTGGCACATTTGTTACAGTTAATGAACCAATACTGATACATTATCATTAATGAAAGACTGTAGCTTATATTAGGGTACACTCTTTGTGTTGTATAGTTTATGGGTTTTGAAAAATGTATAATGACATGTATCCACCATTATAGTACTATTCAGAATATTTTCAATGCCCTAAAAATCCCTGTTTGCCCCTATTTATCCCTCTCCTGCTCCCTCAAAATTCCTGAAAGCCATGGATTTTTTTTTTTACTATCTCCATAGATTTACCTTTTTCCAGAATGTCATAAGGTTGGTATCATACAGCATGTAACCTTTACAGAGCACCTTATTTTGCTGAGTATAATGCTTTTAAAATTCCTCCATGTCTTTTTGTCTTATCTCACTTCTTTATATTGCTGAATAATATTCCATTGTTCGGATGTACCTGAGTTTGTTCATCCATTCACCTGTTCAAAGGCGTTTTGGCTGCTTCCGAAATTTAGCAATTATGCATAAAGATTCTGTAAATGTCTGTGTGCAGGTTTTTGTGTAGACATAAATTTTCAGCTTCTTTGGGTAAATACTAAGAAGTGTGATTGCTGGATCATGTGGTAAGAGTATGTTTAGCTTTGTAGGAAACTGCAGAACAGTTTTCTAAAGTGTCTTTACCATTTTGCATTTCTACCAGCAATGAATAAGAGTCCTATTGATCCACATTCTTACCAGCATTTGGTATTGTTAGTGTATTGGATTTTAGCCATTCTACTAGGTGTGTAGTGGTAACTCATTGTTGTTTTAATTTGCATTTCCTTAATGAAGTATGATGATATTGGGTATTTTTTCATATGCTCATTTGACATCTCATTGGACCCTCCTTACCAGGACAGCTATTGGTTAATTTATCAACATTTTCCTCCCCAGACTATACAATCACTGCAAGTTTTAGCCCAAATAATGCTTTGCAGGTTCATGACTATGAATGCTCAGGCTAACCTTTCTTATTGGTGTCCAGAGAACAAATGGAGGGATTATTACTTGACAGGAGAGACAGTTCCTCAGCAAGAAGGAATGAAGAGAGGGTAGGAGCAGATGTAGTTGTGTTTTAAGATTTAGAGTCTTGAATTTGTGTGGGTTTCTCACTGATCAGTTCTGATTTAGTAGGCTACCTTTTCTGCCAAAGGTAGAGAGGTGGGTTCTTGAATCAAGGTTGGAGGTTTGAATAGGGTGTACACACGAAGCATTAATTAGGTGGAGTGGGGGAATGAGCTGACTTGAGCAAAATGTGTAAACTGGGCTCTGTTGGTAGCCTAGATTGGTAATCATTTAATGGCACCATTCTGTTCTCTGGGTGACTACCCAAATCTAGTTATTGATTTGGTGTATAATAACTTTGGGATGGGCCAGAAAGAATGGAGAAAAAGATTTAAAGGATTTGAGAATACTCAGAAGAGATTTATTATAATGAAGAGCATGGAATCTAAACTTAAGAATCAGAGAGTGGTTGGTGGTTTGGAAAGAAAATTGTAGTGTTAATAGATTAGCAGTTTTTGTGATGCTTAAAAAACAGGCATAGTTAAGACATATTTGGGCTTAAGTACTTATGGCTGGACAGTAGGATGTTAGAATTAGTGAATTTGGAAAAGGAGAAAGGAGGTGGTTATGGGAGTGCATAACTACAGCAGAGTGAAGGGAAAGACAACTCAGATTAGGAGGAAATGGAATCAAGAGCACAGGATGAAGAATTAGCTTTCCACATGGACACCGAAGTCCCTCTAATACTAATGTAATGACTTGCATGCATTTGTTTATGAGGGAATTGAAAAGAACTTAAGACAGCATTGAAGAGTAGAAGGAAGATAGCATGAGTCTCAAAGCAGAATTAGTCTATAAGAAAGTGAATGAGCATTATTTTGGAACAAAACCTGGGAAATATTTGGAAGTAAAAATGGCCCCCAAATCAGTTTATAACTTTAAAATATCAAGAGCTCCCACAAGTTCTAAATATATGGCAGCAAAGTACTAATGAACAAAAATACTTAACTGGAGGATTTTGCTTTTTGTCTTTGTACCATAAATTCCACAAAGACACCTGTGTTGTTCACTCTTGTATTGCAAAGTGCCTGGCACAGAGTAGGTTGCCAGTGAAAAAATTTAACTTTGTCACAAAAAAAGAACTCTAAATAATTATGAAAGTATGAGAAAATTATATCAATAAAAACTACATAGAAATAGAAACATTGCCATAATAATTTCCTTCTTTTGAATATTGAATATTTAAATAAAATAATCTGGAAAACATACAGAAGTTTATCTATAAATATACTCATCACAGGGCTTCCCTGGTGGCGCAGTGGTTGAGAGTCCGCCTGCCGATGCGGGAGACACGGGTTCGTGCCCCGGTCCGGGAAGATCTCACATGCCACGGAGCGGCTGGGCCCCTGAGCCATGGCCGCTGAGCCTGCGCGTCTGGAGCCTGTGCTCCGCAACGGGAGAGGCCACAACAGTGAGAGGCCTGCGTACTGCAAAAAAAAAAAAAAAAAAAAAAAAAAAAAAAAAAAAAAGTGCCACTCCAGTGAATGATGAGAAAGTCAAACAGCCTTATTACTGATATGGAGAAATTTAGTGGTCTGGATAGAAGATCCAAGAAGCCACAACATTCCCTTAAGCTAAAGTCTAATCCAGAGCAAGCCCCAAACTCTCTTAAATTCTATGAAGACTGAGAGAACTGAGGAAGTTGCAGAAGAAGAGTTTGAATGTAGCAGAGGTTGGTTCATGAGGTTTAAGAAAAGAAGCCATCATACAACATAAAAATGCAAGATGAAGCAGCAAGTACTAATGTAGAAGCTGCAGCAAGTTATCCGGAAGATATAGCTAAGATAGTTAATGAAGGTGGCTACACTAAACAACAGAGTTTCAATGTAGATGAAACAGCCTTGTATTGGAAGGAGATGCCATTGAGCACTTTCAGAGCTAGAGAGGAGGTCAATGCCTGGCTTCAAACTTCAAAGAACAGGCTGACTTTCTCGTTAGGGAATAATGCAGCTGGTAAATTTAAGTTGAAGCCAATGCTCACTTACCATTCCAAAATCCCAGGGCTCTTAAGAATTATGCTAAATCTGCTCTGCCTGTGCTCTAAAATGGAAGGACAAAGCCTGGATGACAGCACATCTATTTACAACATGGTTTACGGAATAGTTTAAGCCACTGTTGAGACCTACTGCTCAGAAAAAGAGACTCCTTTCAAACTGTTACTGCTCATTGACAATGACCTTGTCACCCAAGAGCTCTGATGAAAGATGTACAATGAAATTAATATTGCTTCAATGACTGCTAACACAATATTCCTTCTACAGTCCATGGATCAAGGAGTAATATTTAAGTCTTGTTATTTAAGAAACACATTTCATACGGCTATAGCTGCCATTGATAGTGATTCCCCTGGTGGACATGGACAAAGTAAATTGAAATCCTTCTGGAAAACATTCACCATTCCAGATACTATTAAGAACATTCATGATTTATGGTAAGAGGTCAAAATATCAACATTAACAGGAGTTTGGAAGAAGCTAAGTCCAAGACTCATGGATAACTTTGAAAGGTTCAAGACTTCAGTGGAGGAAGTAACTGCAGAAGTGGTGGAAATAGCAAGAGAACTAGAATTAGAAGATGAGCCTGAAGATGTGACTAAATTGCTGCAATCTCATGATAAAACTTTAGTGGATTAAGAGTTGCTTCTTACGGATGAGCAAAGAAAGTGGTTTCTTAAGATGGAATCTACTCCTGGTGAAGATACTGTGAAACCGTTGAAATGACAACAAAGGATTTAGAATATTACAGAAGCTTAGTTGATAAAGCAGCAGCAGGGTTTGAGATGACTGACTTCAATTTTGAAGGAAGTTCTACTGTGGGTAAAATGCTGTCAAACAGCACTGCATGTTACAGAGAAATCGTTTGTGAAAAGAAGAGTCAATCAATGTGGTAAACTTCATTGTTGTTTTATTTTAAGAAATTGCCACAGATACCTAACTTTCAGCCACCACCATCCTGACTAGTCAGCAACCATCAACACAGAAGCAAGATCCTTCACTAACAAAAAGATTAGGACTCGCTGAAGCCTCAGATGATGGGTAACATTTTTTAGCAATAAAGTATTTTTAAATTAAGGTATGTACATTGTTTTTTAAAGACAATGCTATTGCACACATAATAGACTAGTATAGTGTAAATATATTTTGGATACACGGGGAAATAAAAAATTTGTGTCATTGCTTTATCGTGATATTCACTTTATTGTGGTGGTCTGGATCTGAACCAGCAATATCCCTGAGGTATGCCTGTACTAACTATGTGTGTGGCATTGTGTCATACTGAAGACAAATGCAGCTGTAATAAAGGAGCAGAACAAAAATGTTGACAGAACATTTGTTACCAATGAAAATTTCTATATGATGAAATTAAAGAGCATGGCACGTGTACAATATGATCCATCATCACAATGTAAAAATCCATAAATAGAGCAGAGAAAAAACCTGGAGGGTTATCAATGAAAATGTTCCAGTGAAAATCCCCTGAAAAAGGGAACCGTGGTACACTGTTGGTGGGAATGTAATTGGGGGCAGCCACTGTGGAAAACAGTATGGAGGGTCTTCAAAATACTAAAAATAAAACTACCGACTTCCCTGATGGTGCAGTGGTTAAGAATCCACCTACCAATGCAGGGGACATGTGTTTGAGCCCTAGTCCGGGAAGACCCCACATGTCGCGGAGCAACTAAGCCCTCACGCCACAACTATGGAGCCTGAGCTCTAGAGCCCGTGTGCCACAACTACTGAAGCCCGTGCGCCTAGAGCCCGTGCTCCATAACAATGAGAAGCCCACGCACCGCAATGAAGAGTAGCCCCTGCTCGCCGCAACTAGAGAAAGCCCCCATGCAGCAACAAAGACCCAACGCAGCCAAAAAACAAAAACAAAAGAAAACTACCATTTGACCCAGAAATTCCACTGTTGGGTATATATCCCCCCAAAAAATGCTAATTCAAAAAGATACACCCCAATATTCATAGCAGCACTATTTACAGTTGACAAGATATGGAAGTGTCCAACAGATGAATGGATAAAGAAGATACACACACACACACACACACACACACACACACACACACACACACAATGGAATGCTACTCAGCCATAACAAAGAATGAAGATTTGCCATTTGCAACAACATGGATGGACCTGGAGTGTATTATGCTAAGTGAAATAAGTCAGACAGAGAAAGACAAATACTGGATGATGTCACTTATATGAGGAACCTAAAAAATACAACAAACTAGTGGATATAACAGAAAAGAAACAGACTCACAGATATAGAGAACAAACTAGTGGTTACCAGTGGGGGGAGGAAAGGGAGGAGGAGCTATACAGGGGGAGGGGATTAAGAGGTACAAACTATTATATATAAAATAAGCTACAGAGATATGTTGTACAACACAAGGAACATAACCAATATTTTATAATAACTGTAAATGGAATATAACCTTTAAAAATTGTGAATTACTATATTGTACACTTGTAACATATAGAATTGTACATCAACTCTACTTCGATGAAAATAAATAAATAATTAAAAAAGAAAATCCTTCAATGAAAGAATCAAAGCATTAGTCTCAATACAAAACAATATAATTAAATTTTAAGTGGATTTGATTTTGTTCAACATCTTATTATGGTGCCGTTAACATAGTTAGCACTTAATACACATTGGCTTGAATGAGTGGTGAATGAATACATGAATGTTTGAGAGACTCTATAGCAGGGATCCCCAGCCCGCAGGCCACGGACCGGTACCAGTCCGTGGCCTGTTAGGAACCGGGCTGCACAGCAGGAGATAAGTGGCGGGCAAGCGAGCTGTAATTACAGCTGCTTCCCATTGCTCGCATTACTGCCTGAGCTCCGCCTCCTGTCAGATCAGCTGCGGCATGAGATTCTCATAGGAGCGGGAACCTTACTGTGAACTGCGCATGCGAGGGATCTGGGTTGCAAGCTCCTTATGAGAATCTAATGTTTGATGATCTGAGGTGGAGCTGAGGCGGTGATGCTGGCACTGGGGAGTGGCCACAAATATAGATTATCATTAGCAGAGAGGTTTGACTGCACAGAGACCATAATAAACCAGTTGCTTGCCGACTCATATCAAAACCCTATCAGTGAGTGGCAAGTGAAAACAAGCTCAGGGCTCCCTGTGATTCTGCATCATGGTGAGTTGTATCATTATTTAATTATATATTACAATGTAATAATAATAGAAATAAAGTGCACAATAAATGTAATGCCCTTGAATCATCCTGAAACCTGCCCTCACCCCCCCGCCCCCACTCTCTGTGGAAAAATTGTCTTCCACGAAACTGGCCCCTGGTGCCAAAAATGTTGGGGACGGCTGCTCTATAAGACTCCAGCTCCTGAAGCGTTTCTATGCCTTCTGGAAGTCAGGGTTGATGAAGATAAACTGGAATAAGTTCCGGGGACTTGACCAAGCTCCGGGGACTTAACCACACTCCCATTCCTTGCCCTGACCTCTCACTCCAAAACTTCTCTCCCACCTCCTTTTCTCTCTTAAGCTCATATAACCTCTCTGGCATTCTTTTCACATGAGGCTTCTGGCACTCAGACAAGAAGGGTTAAGGACTTTACAGTTTCATCACGAAGGAGATCCTCAGTAGAGGAGATCCTAGGGGAGAAGAGAGTCACATGAGTAAGCCCATGGTCCCCAAAGATGCTCAGAGAAAAAATAATTTGCCCTGCAGTTCCTCCTCCGGCTTGGTCCCCTGGCCATTGAACAGTCTGCTGGTTATTGGAATACCCTGCCACCTAGGCAGGGGCATGGCTCCAGTCTGCGATTCCTGATGGCTGTGATAGACAGTTTTGGGTGAAGAGAGATGTAGGTTGCTACTGACCAGGGTGGGCTGGTGCCTCTTTGGGTCCTTCTGCCTATGGGCAGGAATGGTGGGGATATAGGAGGTGGGAAACGCTGAGTTTATTGATGAGAGAGATGGGAAACAATAATGAATTGTCTTCATCCTTTGGTCACCCAATAGAGGCTGTATTTGGAATTCTCCATCCCCTGAGAGCAGAGTCAGAGAGGACAGACCAAAATGTGTCTGCAGAAGCTTTGTGGCACGGTGGAAACAGTGGCATGATAGGCAAGAAATCTTAACTCACTTCCTCTGTGGCCTTGGGAAAATTACCTTTCCTTCTGTGGCTTTTATAAATAATAAATCATACAACAAGATTATTCTAAAGCAGGGATTGCCAAAATTTTTTTGTAAAGGGCAACAGCAAATATTTTAAGTTTCAAATGTGGTCTCCACTGCGACTATTCAATCTGTCCCACGAAAGCAGTCACAGACAATATGTAAGTAACTGGGCGTGGTTGTGTTCCAATAAGATTTTATTTATAAAAGAAGGCGGTGGGCAGGATTTGGCCCACAGGCAGCAGTTTGACGACCGCGGGTATAAAGTGTCACCCAGCATTGATATTTTACATCTCTGATTCATGTTTGGGCAATTCCAGGGTGGAACTGGTGAAGCAGGGTGGGGGGTTGTCTTGTGAATTGCATTCCCAGAGAGAGTTCTTTGTTCTGGCCTATGTTATAGGACTGTCAGGCTGGAGGCAGAGGTAAGAGTTGAATAACATTTGGAATCTCCACCTCCCTGAGGAAACTGATTTAATGGGAGGAAAGCTAGCATGCTGAATGGAGATAGGCAAAGTTATGACTTAGATAAGAGACAGTGAGTTTGACTGGGTAATGACTGTGCGAATTTCGGTGGGTATCTACGTGAAGGAAAGTTTAAAAGTGTGTGTGCGTGTGTGTGTGTGTGTGTGTGTGTGTGTGTTTGCGTTCATGGGGAAGGGCCGTTTGTGTGAATAGGGAAAATGTGTGTTAGTGTGTAAATCATCAAAATTTGTGTGAGTAAATATGTGTGTTGTGACTATAAATGAATGTGTTTGATAATATGGTAATATGAATGAAAGTTTGTGTGTTTGTGGATTTGAAGCAGGCAGAGCTGGAACTGAACTCAGGTAGGTCTAAAGCCCATATGATTTTTCCTCTATTACATTGTCTTACATGTCTCAGACATTCTGGCAAAATAAAAGAATGAGAAGGGAGTGGAGGGGAAGCCAAAGAAAGGTGGTTAGGTAATCAACAAACAAGTGGACGTTTCAAAAGCTAATGGAAGCTTTGGCTCTAATAATCTTGGTTTCAAATATCAGCTTAGCCTCTAACAGGTTGTTTGGCTTTGGGCAGTTGCCTATATGAGATTAGTTTCTTCACGCAGGAACTAGTGATACTTTCAATTTCATACGTTTGTTGCAATAATTACAAATAATAAATATATCTAACAGTAGATATTTAATGGTTTCTATCATCAAATAAAGAAGTATTAATGATAGAAATTGGAGATTACTAGTAATAAGAAATGAAAACTAATATTAGATTTGGCAACTATGATATGATAGATTATTTTGGAAAAGGAAGCTTTAGTGGCCCATTGGTGTTATAAGTAAAATGGCATTGGGTAAAGATTACGAGGGTGGTAAGAGGATAGATGAAGAGAGTGCACATCTCTCCTTTTGTAAAGCTGAGGTGAACAGGGGAAGAGACACACTAAGGAGAAGGGGCCAGCAGAGAGGGAGAGTTTGAAATTACCAGTGACAGATTAATGGAGAGAAGGTTGGGATCCAGTGCACCAATGGAGGGCTGAGCCTTGAATGGGAGCGAGAGGGAAAAGACAATTCAAATATAAATTTGTAGGTGGCAGAATGAGGGTGGTTAAGGGAATTAACAACAGGTGACTTTTGTTTTCTCCCTTGGATCAGGAGTCAGGAAACCACAAGCACCTGATGAAGGGGACCAAGGTGGAGTAAGGTAGATGTGATGTGATTCAAAGCATGGTGTGGGTAGCCAAATTCTAGCTCCACCATTTACCAGCCAGGTGACCTTGGGTGAGGGGATGATGAACTCTCCAAGCTCTCTTTGCTCTCCTTTGGTAAAATGGGAAAATGAGTACAGTTATCTCACATGGTGGTGATTGAGATAATGCACGTGCAGCCCTTAGTGCAGAGCTGCTCCTAAACGATCCGTCTCAGTCCTCCAACCTGCCTCTTTCTTTCCCCACCCTTCTTACACAGTACTGCCAGAGAGAGAGCGACCCAAAATGCAAACTGCACCATGCCGTTCTCTCACTACAAACCCTTCAGTGGCTCCAACTGCTTCAACATAAATTCTAAATTCCTTACACTTGTACCCAAAGCCCTAAGTGATGTGGCCCCTACTTCACTGCCTGACATTATTTCCTATCATTACATGTCATGTCCTCCAGGCTATGGTAACCCTGAATCATGATAATTTTCCTCCAAACTCCACGTCCTTTCAGATCTCTGTGACTTTGTGTTCTCCCCTCCTGTCATGACTTTACTTGGCAAACTCTTACTTATTTTTCAAGGTTCAACTCAGGGTGGCACCTTTAGAAAAACTTTTCTGAACTCCTAGAAAACTTTCCATGTTTCCACAGCCCCTGTGTTTAACATTCTTCTACACTATCTGTATTGTAGAGCTATTTTGTTTAACTGTCTGTCTCCCCTCAAGTAGGTCCTCCAGGAGCCATGGTACGTGCTCAGTGTGTTCAGTAAGGTTTGTTAAATTGATAACTCAGTTACCATTTGCCTTTTGAGATGCATATCCCATTCTGATGGTCCAAGTGGAAACTGCAGTGATATTCACAGCTCTCAACTGTTTGTAACCATCTGATGCTAAGAGCCTATGGCATTCTAGAGCTGGAACCACTCTCTTACAGAAATCTAGTTCAACTTTAGTTTTAAAGTGATAAAAGAGAAACCCAGAGCAGGGAAGTGATTTTACTGAGATCACATAGCTGGTGAATAGAATGGCAAGGTATGCGGGCCTCTCACTGTTGTGGCCTCTCCCGTTGCGGAGCACAGGCTCCAGACGCGCAGGCTCAGCGGCCATGGCTCACGGGCCCAGCCGCTCCGTGGCATGTGGGATCTTCCTGGACCGGGGCACGAACCCGCGTCCCCTGCATCGGCAGGCAGACCCTCAACCACTGCGCCACCAGGGAAGCCCTGGCAAGGAGTTTCAACCCATGTTTCCTGATTTCCTGACCAGGTCCCTTTCTACTTCTCATTCAGTGAAAAGTGATCTGTTTCCACTTCCCCCACTCCAGCCCCATTCACCATTTTGGAAAGAGAGAAGAGATGACTGCTAAATCCCATATACCAACATCCAAATGACTCATCCCAGGCATGGCAACCCCCAACCACACTGGTACCAGCCATTCACTCTTCATTCTGCTGGGGATCCCTGGCCTGGAAGACCAGCACATATGGATCTCTCGCCCCTTCTTTATTTCTTACCTTGTTGCTGTCCTTGGGAATAGCCTCCTTGTCTTCATCGTCGTCACTGAATGCAGCCTCCATGAACCCACGTACTTCTTCCTCTGCATGCTGGCTGTGGCTGACCTCATCTTGTCCACTACCACTGTGCCCAAAGCCCTGGCCGTATCCTGGTTCCATGCTGGAGAGATTTCCCTCGATGGCTGTGCCGCCCAAATCCTCTTCATCCATGCCACCTTCATTGCTGAATCGGGAATCCTGTTGGCCATGGCATTTGACTGCTCTGTGGCCGTCTGTGACCCACTGCGCTACGTCAGTGTGCCCCGTTGTGAAGTAATCATAAGGGTTGGTCTGGCTGTGGTCCTGAGGAGCTTCTCTGTGATACTCCCAGGTGTGTTCCTGGTGAAGAGACTACCTTTCTGCCATAGCAATGTGCTACCACATACCTACTGTGAGCACATGGCTGTTGCTAAATTTGCTTGTGCTGACATTCGTGTCAATGTCTGGTATGGCTTGTCTGCTCTGCTCTCTACTGCAATGATAGATGCCTTGCACATCTGGGTTTCCTATACCTTCATCCTCAACGCAGTCTTCCGCCTCCCTTCCCGAGGAGCTTGGCAAAAGGCCCTAGGCACGTGTGGCTCCCATCTTGGGGTCATTTCCATGTTCAACTTACTGGCATTTTTACCATAATCGCCCAGCAGTTTGGGCATCATGTTCCTCCTTATGCCCACATTCTGCTGGCAAACATCTGCATGTTTGAGGGGAACATCAAACATCCTCAACTGAAGGGAAAAAATCGCCACCATCATTTACATTGGTCAAACCCAAGACAGAGACACAGAGAAGCAGAAAAGCTGATTTCGTAACCTACTCTTCTATTAAAAAATATTTCTCTATGACCCATGTTGGGTATACAGAATCCAACCCTCCCCCAGTACATCCCATTCATAGAGGACTGAGTTTTCCTCCATATTCTCTCCAGTGGATCAACCAAGGCACTGGTCGACTTTGCCAACTTACACTGATTTAACTCTGTGATGTTGTCTCTTGCCTGAGGATTCTGTTCTTTTTATCTTTCCATCAAAGTATCTTCTTTCTGTCCAATGTTAAGATAGGCCATTACTCATTCTTAGAAACAACTCCTTTATCAATAGACTCTTTTTAAGGTCACTGACATCTTTGTATAGTATCTAAGTTTTTCATGAACTATTTAGATGTGCTAAGGGCAATCTGAGATTCTATTTAGATAAGGAATCAGGGTTCCTAGAAGGATAGTGGCTCTCAGGCAGCCTACTGATGCTCAGGTGTAGAACTTCATTGTGCCAAGCTTCAAAGCTTAAATTCGAGAAAGAGTTTGATGAAACCAGGTGACACTGTTACCTCCATCCTGGTCTTCACACCAGTAAGGGTTCAACTGGAGAAGGAGAACTAGCAGGAGATAAATATTAAGAGATTTACTTATTTATTGCAAAACATTCACATATGCAACAGTGGGAGCCGGCAAAGCAAGTTGTAAATCCGCAGGGCAGGCTATCAGGAAGGGGACGCTGGGACTCTTGGGCATGCGTTGAAGCTTCTGTTCACAAATGGAATAGCTTCTTCAGGAAATCCTCAGATCTGGCCCTTAGGGACTTTCATCTGATTGAACATTAGGCCTACCCAGCTTATCTAAGACAGTCTCCCTTACTTAAAGTCAAATGATTATGGACTTTGATGACATCTACAACAATACCTTCACAGCAACATCTGGATTAGTGTTTGATTGAAAAACTGGGGGCTTATAGCCTAGGCAAGTTGGCATATCAAAACCCATCACACCTGCCATTTATATTGATATGCCCTTTAACCAGCTCCACTAACAACAAGACGTGGTTGGGAGATAATAGTGGGAATGGGGGAGCACATCCGGCTGGATATTTAACATGGCAATCGGAGGCACGCATAATTCAGCCTTTATTTTACCTTTTTTTTTTTTCTTTTGGCTGCACCACGGGGCTTGCGGATCTTAGTTCCCTGACCAGGGATTGAACCCGCACCCTCAGCAGTGAAAGCGCGGAGTCCTAACCGCTGGGCCACCAGGGAATTACCTCAGCCTTTATTTTTTTTTTATTTTTATTTTTATTTTTTTCAGCCGTTATTTTAAAAGTGTGGCTGCTGGGCTTCCCTGGTGGCGCAGTGGTTGAGAGTCCGCCTGCCGATGCAGGGGACACGGGTTCGTGCCCGGGTCCGGGAGGATCCCACATGCCGCGGAGTGGCTGGGCCCGTGAGCCATGGCCGCTGAGCCTGTGCGTCCGGAGCCTGTGCTCCGCAACGCGAGAGGCCACAACAGTGAGAGGCCCGCGTACCGCAAAAAAAAAAAAAAAAAAAAAAAAGTGTGGCTGCTAATGGCTGTTTTTCTATAGGCAGTGGGGAGCCACTCATGATCTGATGCGTGTATGTTGGAAAGATAATCCTAGATGTGTACGAGACAGGAATGATGGGATAGACTGAGGCCCAATTTATTTAGGAAGCGCTTTGCAAGATACATAGTAGGGATCTGACCAAAGGCCTAGAGATGGAGAGGAGAAAACAAAACTCGAATCACATAAGGAAGGCAGAAACATGTTTTAGTTGATCCAGATGAGTTTGGGGGCCAAATACAAGTAGCTTGTTTCATGGAGGGAATCATAAGGCAATGCAGGGCAGGAATATTGGTGTTGCAGGTCATTTGATATAGACCTCCGGTGACCTCCCTGCCAAAGTTTGCCTGCTGGCATCCTGACACCTCTGCAGAGACAAAGGTGGTTTGGAGTTCATGGGCAAAGGAGA
Organism: Stenella coeruleoalba; assembly: GCF_951394435.1. Classification (NCBI taxonomy): domain Eukaryota; kingdom Metazoa; phylum Chordata; class Mammalia; order Artiodactyla; family Delphinidae; genus Stenella; species Stenella coeruleoalba. Next base: position 48,919,803 of record NC_137154.1, on the reverse strand, counting down.
CAGGGCCAGTGGCTGAGAAGGGGAACCAACAGAGAGGTGCTGGTGTCCGGAGAGAGCCATCTGGATCCCTACCAGCCCATCGTCAGTGGACAGAGGGTCAGAGGGGCTGTATTTCTTCCTCCGTCATTGAAACTAGGATTGAAGAAGGGCCGCAGAGGTCCAGTGAAGGCACATTCAGAGAAGGTGTACATGAGGGAGCCATGGTCAGTGATGTTGTAGAAGGAAACAGTGCTGGCCTCATAGTCTAGGAAGATCCCAACTCGGCGTGGAGGCACCTGAAGGTGGAGGGGAGTCGGGGGGCAGGTGCCAGCCTCATAGTTTTGTTTCTTCCATAGCCAAATTGTCCAGAAGCCATTGTCGGGGCTGAGCAAAAACTGCCCCTTCCTCTTCACGGAGTCTCTACAAACCCCCAGGTCCCAGGCCTCCTTTCCCGTCACATCTACCTCCCAGTAAACTTTTCCAGAGTCAAAGCGCTGGGTGCCCAGGACCATGGGGTAGGTATCAAATCTCTCCTCGTTTTCAGGCACTTCCTGCTGGGTGTCTCCAAGCCTCACTTGTCTCCGATTCTCCGAAAGGATGAGCCACGCATTGGCTGTTTGTGGATCCAGAGTGACGTGTACTGCAGAGAGGAGACTACAGTCAGGCCAGGAGAGTGTGGGGAGTCAGTGACCCTGTGTCTGGTGGGGGGATGAGGATGAAAGGGTGACCCTGAGCCTCACTGGGTGAGGAAATGACCCCCTAGCCAACTCTCACCCTTGCCCTGACCTTCGAGGGAACCACCTTCCCTATTTCTGCCCCTGCCCCACCTACTCTGACCTGCCATCTCTCTGCCACCCCGGGATGCACTGTGAAGCCTCCTTATCCCCTTTCACTCCCCGGCAGGCCAGTCCCACAACCCTGGTACTGGCCTCACCTCCACATGTCCTCAGCATCTTCTTAACCCCGGGCACATAGCACACACTCCTCAGGTCTGGGGAGGTGATGTCCAGCTCCTTCAGGTTCCAAGACTCACTCCTGGGGGAAAAAGAGTTAGAGACCCTGACTCCAACTCCTACCTCACCCAATTCCTGTTGCTATAATCGCCTTTGGGGATGACTGATAATTTAATATAATGCAAATTTGCAAAAACACCTCCCGTGTTAGGATTCCTGAGGGTGAAGGGCAAAAGGAGGTAGGATTTAGTGTCTATCCAAGCCTTGCTGGCTACAATGGGCCTCTGCAGCACCTGGACAGTCTGTATCTCCACTCCGAGCCTGAGGTCACCACGCAAGCACATTCTGTTTCATTTTACATCAAGGTGTCTGATATAGGCTGAATCACTTCCACGAGGAACCTGAGGAGTCTCACCCCTATCGTGGGTCTTACCCATGGCTCTTTCTGGGAGGTCTGAAACTGGTTAGATTCTTTTTAAAGAAAGAGTCCCAGCAGGCTGTAGACTCAGAACTTCCCTGTTGGTCGTAACTTCACTTTGTGAAGACGTTACAATCCAATTGCTCTGGGCAACTCACCAACTGAGATGTCCATTAATTAGCCTTCTGAGACCAGAAAATATTTTATGGAGGACTGGGTCTTTGAGAATAGGGAAGAGGATGGGTATAACTTCAGTGCACATTTTCTAACTCAAAACCGTTTTTCACAGGTATATATGCCTCCTACTGCCCCATCCTCTAACAAAGAAAACCTCTCCTTACCTTTCCAGGACACTTTTCACCTCCTGAGGAGAAAAGAGACAGAGAGTAAGATCTGGAGTCATTGGTTTACGACTGAGACTTCAGTCCTGTGGGTGACGCGATGCCACCCTGAGGTCCACAGGATACTGCTCGCTGCCCCATCCCTCTGGGCCAAGGCCCAAAAGATGCTTCTGACCAGCTTGGAACAAAAGGCATGTGTGGGTGCTTGTGGGGGAAGCAGAAACCCAGCATGGGTGTGACTTACAGTTAGGGGAAGCAAGAGCAGCTTACAAACTCTGACTCAGAAGACAAATTAAAAAGACCAGATTCTTGGTGGGGGTGGGTGGGAGAGAAAAAAGGCGCAGAAATAGCCAGGCTGGCTGAGGCCCAGAGACAGTCACAGAGAAAGAATGGCCAAGTCAGCATGCACAGAACGCACAGAAACTGCCCTTATCTGTGGGCTTGCACCATTCGGGGAGGAAGGGCTGGCTAGTTAGAGCTCTGTCTTCTGCTGTAGTTAATGTAGCCCCCGTCACGTATGTGAAACCAAAACGTCTGAGAATATTCTGTGGCAGGGGTTGGGGTCCTTACCTGGGGAACTGGCAGGCTCCTAGGCCCAGGCAAAAGTGCCTTAGAAAGCTCTGCTCAATGCTGGGCAGAAGCAAGATTTAGGTAACGGGAAGAAGACAGCCTGCCAAGTCAAATCAATCCTGTGGGCTTTTCTGCACAAACCAGAAATGGCTTCATGACCATATCTGACCCAGAGACAGTGAAAAGGTGTGGGGAAAAGAGGAACCATAGAATGTTACAGCATAGAGGGACTTTTGAGACCATCTAGTCCAAAGGTTCCCAAAGTGAGGCAAGCATTATCATTGGTGGATGTGAGATGACTTTAAGTAGAACACACATCAATGAATGTATAAAAACTAGTTAAAAAAAAATAAATTCATTGATGTGTGTTCTACTTAATACCTCTAACTATTCAGGTGAACTTGGTTAAGCTTTAGTCTCTCACTAAGTCTCTTCACATCTCTGCACCTTAGTTTTCTCATCTATGAAATGGGGATAACAGTAGCATCCAACTCATTGTGTTGTCATGAGGGACTAAACACCTGGCATGTTATATATACTATTTAAGAATTTGCAGTTATTAATATTGTTACGAAATACATTAGAAGAGGTATCAGTAACATAACACATGGCTACTATTGCTTAGGACAAATTTCTTTTTCTTTCTTTTTTTTGTATAACTTGTCTTGTTTAATTATTACTAAACTCCTATTAGGTAAGTACTGTTATTTATATTCCATTTACAGATTAGGAAACAGGCATAGAACAAGCAAAGTCACAAGGATAGCCATATAACTCAATAATTCGTGCAATTAGCATATACAGCTAAGCTATATTACCAAATGAGAACACTGGCTTAGGCCAAATAAGGGAGAAACGAAGTCACATTTTAATATTTCTCTAAAATTCTCATTTCCTGGTCCTGATTTTCCTGGGAGGACAAAATTATGCTCACAAGGTTTAATTTTATTTTCTCAGTTATTTTACTTTTAGCTTTATTTCCTCATTTCCAATTTACTGTTTTTATGTTCAGTAGCTAGTTAATAATATAAATGACAATAAAATTAACTAACATTTATGCAACCACATACTGTATTCCAGGTACTGTTCTAAGCATTTTATATGTACTGAAACCGAGCAGGACCCTGTGTGGCTTTCCCAAGAGCAGACCCTTTTTTTTGTCCCATCTCTTTTTTCTTTTTTTTTAAATTGAAGTACAGTTGATTTTAATTGAAGTATAGTTAATGTTTCAGGTGTACGGCAAAGTGATTCAGTTACACATATATATATATATATATATATATATATATACATATCGATTCTTTTTCAGATTCTTTTCCATTATAGATTATTGCAAGATATTGAATACAGTTCCCTGTGCTATTCAGTAGGTCCTTGTTATTTATCTATTTTATATACAGTAGTGTATATCTGTTAGTCCCAAACCTCTAATTTATCTCCCACCCCCTTTCCCCCTTGGTAACCATAAGTCTGTTTTTTATGTCTGTGAGTCTGTTTCTGTTTTGTAAAATAAGTTCCTTTGTATTATTTTTTTAGATTCCACATATAAGTGATATCATGATATTTGTCTTTGAGGACAAATTTCCTTTTAAACTAAATTTATTCAGGTAAAAGAGTGAGACAATTTAAAGAAAAAAGTAACATGCTCAAATCATTTGGGTAGCTCACAGAAGTAGCAGAAAGTGTAAAGACGATAAATTTATGACTAAAGCCTGGGGAACCCCTGTTATTTAGCCCACTCCCTCCCCCTTGTTTCACAAATGGAGAAATTAGGTCTAGGAAAGGAAAATGACAACTTAGGGTAACAGAGAGAATTGGTGGCAGGGCTGGGGCTGGTCTACTGTCTCTCTGAGATATGTAATACTCTAATATCCATTTAACATATGAGAAGCCTGATCCTCAGAAAGATTAAGGTACTTTCTCAAGGTCATGAATCTGGTCTGTATTAGAGCAGGCACTTAGCAGAGATGTCCATTTCTTTTAACTGCTGCATGGAATATTCCCACCTAAATTTGTACCTTTCCATGCCTTGAATGCAAACCACTCATGGGTCTGAATTCCAGTTTGTTTTATTTAAGAAAACTCCAGGGACCAAGTCTCTGTGTGCTCTGAAGGTAGCCCTGAAGAGCTCTGGCTTTTTTCAATTACTCCTTGAATCTCAGAGGGGAGCCCGTCCTCAGGCCTCACCTGCAGCAGTTCCAGCGCTGAGCCCCGACTCCTCCTGTCTAGTTCTGAGATCAGCTCCTGCAGGGCCTGGCTCTGCCGGGCCAGGCTGGCCTCAGTGGCCCCCAGGACTCTCAGCTGTTCCCTCTCATCCTCCTCCAGCTTCTGCAGTTGCCTCTGCTCCTCTTCAGCCAGGAAGTTTTTCTGTCTTACAAACTCTTTGTGAATCCTCAATTTGTGTCCCTCAACCTTCCCCTTTGGTGTCAATGGAAAGAAAAGAGGTGGTTTTTTTTTTTTAAATCACAGTCTCCTAAGCTTTGGGAATGGAAGTGCCCATATCTATTTCTATTCCTGGAAGACTCACCACTCTGGCTCTGTCTGGGAATAAACACACACATCTACAATTTTGCTGGGGAGGTGGGGGGCTGAGGCTCCTGGGACTAAGAGGGGAACAGGGCTGCTGGGGGTGCACCATGGCTGCCCTGCAACCACAGCGGCATCCGCCTATGGTATCGGAGATTTCCTCAACCTCCTTCAAATCGCCACCCAAACATGCCCCTTGGTCTTCATATCTCAGTGAGTAACTGAGGGAGTAACATCTGGCCCCACTGCCAACAACCTCGCAAAGACAGGCTCACAACCCCGTTCCTAAGTTCTGGGGAAAAGGAGTCTTTGGGATATTCTTGGCTTGCTCTCTCCTGCTTGTAACTGGAGGGTCACTCGATGACACAGGATGACCCCTTTTGCCACCACAGCCTGACTCACCCTTCCCCGGTCCCAAATCTTCCTCTTCTGGGATCTCCTGGCCATGAGCTCCTTCCCCTCCCTTCTAGTCCCTGGCATGCCCCGCCTCCTAATTCCTGGTGCAGAACAAGCTGTAGCTCTCCATTACACTTGGACCAGTGATCTGGACATGGTCAAGCAACCAACTGGTCAGACTGTTTTTCCTACCTTAGACCTTGATGGTTCCCTTAAGCCTGTTCCTCACAGCCCGTGTCATTTCCCGACGGGCCAAGTCATTGGCATCTCTCCTGGGATTCCTCCGTCCCAGACACTGAGGCTCTGTGCTGTCATCTCCAGAGACTGGGCTCAAGGAGAAGGAGCTTCAGGGTATGTCTCGTCCCTCAGCAGCTTCTCTTAAGACTCTCCATCTGATTGGGAGCTCTCTTTGAGCTCCACCCTTTTTTATTCCCCTCCCTCAGGAGACCTAGGGGACAGCTGGTTCTTGGGGAGTGAGATATAGGGACTGGCATAGCTATGGTTAGGGCTTTCTTGAGTCCAGGACCCTGGACCCTCCCCAGGCTTCTGATCTAAGATTCCCTTCAGGACATGACTCTTGCCTTCCAGGCTGCTTTCTTCTTCGCAACATCCACTTCCAACTTCTCAGTCAACCTCTGCTTGTTTCTTAGTTTCTGTAGTGCCACCTGGAGCTTCTCCTGCAGAGAAAGATAGCAGGTTAATGCCCACTCAGATCAAGAAGTAAGATGCGGTGGCATGAGGTGGGGGAAGATCATACTGATTCTTAGAAAAGTCTGAGTGCAGAGGATGAGCAAGAACTAGAGTCTGTTTGGGGTAGGAATTCTGTGGATGGGAAGACTTTGGAAAAAGCCTGATGTTTCTTACAAAATAGAGCCACACTGTTGGGGTAGTAGGGATGGGGGCACTACTCATTCTTAATTAACCAGGAGGCCACAGGGAAACATGATCCATGCAGCATTTTCCCATAGCATATACCCTGCTCCTGGGGAATGAGAAAATTGTGCTGAGCTTGCAATTCTCCCCTTAAATAAGACACAGAAGGCAGGAGACCCCCATCCTTTCCCCATCCCCTCAACTCCACAGGTGACTCTCTCCCATTCCCAGCCCTGGGGAACAAAGCAGTCATCAAGGCCCTATCTGCTTTCTACCCGTTCGTGCCTCCATGCTAAGGCCTCACCTGGTACTCCTGAGCTGCTTCCTCAATAGGGACCATGGGGTGGTCACGGTGTTTCTGGGACTGGGAACACACCCAGCAAAGGGCCTTCCCATCTTCCTTACAAAATAGGTGAAGTTTCTCTCTGTGCACCACACACAGCTCCCCTTGTGTGCCCTCCTTGGCATCCTGGCTGATTTTTCTAAGATTCTCCACCATGTTGGCCACCTGTCGATTGGGCCGGAGGTTCCGGAGCAGGAAGCGGTGCCGGCACACAGGACAGACGCTGCCCCCAATTTTCCCAACCTCAGAGATGCATTCCTGGCAGAAGCTGTGACCACATTCGATGCTCACGGGCTCCACCATGGGATCCAGGCAGATAGAGCACGTGACCTCCTCCCACATCATTGTCAAGGGCACTGCTGAGGCCATAGGGGTAATGTTCCTATTAAGCACCACTGGGGAGATCTTCCAGTAGCCTAGTGGGAGAGAAGAGGAAAGGAGGAGATGAGAAGAGCTGTGTGAGAAAAGCAAGACAATTCAAGGGAAACCACCAGGGAGAGTGAGCTGGAGGGGGTGAAAACAAGAAAAGAAAAGGAACTCAACCTGAATAACAAGAGCTTCTCCTCCGTAGTCTGGTTCACTGATCCAGTCAGACAGAAGGGGAAACTGAGTCCCCAAAAGAGATAGCAAAAATTGTTGAGAACCTGAGATACTGCTGCTTACAATTTGACTTTCATCATGTCCATCCCTTCTTAAGCCCTCAGTGCTCAGGCTTTACCTGTCCATCTTCCATCTCAGGCCACTGGTCTTTGACTCCGTTGACAGCTAATCCTAATAGTAGCGACCATTTACCATGCACCTTCCATGTGCCAGGTGCTACCTACTTCACATAGATCTTCATTAAGTTTTGCAATAATGGCAGGAACTATCTATATCTATCTATCTGTAATATGAATATATATAAGAATATTTATATTTATTCTTATATATTCTCATAAGTATGTATATATATCTGTATGTGTACATATGTATATGTGTATATACATATGTGTATACACACACACATACACACAAATGTGTGGTTGGTTGAGCACTCCCTGGGCTCTTCTCTCAGCTACTCTGAACCTGGCACCTGTCTTCGTTTCTTCCAGGGCATAGACCCGTACGTTTCTAACATTCTAAGCAACCCTGTCCCTCTCACCTTTAGAGGGGGCCTTTTGGGGATAGGAGTCTCAGGGATTGCAGAACCACCCCACACCGGGCTCCCCTGGACCACCCTCCGAGCTAGGTTGCCATCCTAGTTCTCCCAGTTTCCCTGGGTCCTTCATCCCAGCTCAGGTGCCGGCAGCAGGGCAGCCCGAGTTCATTCTTGGAAGTCAGGTTCGCAGCCCAGCCTCCACCCAGGCAGCAGGGGAAGAACTGCTGGGTTAGGGCTGAGGGAGACCTGCTGCGAAGGGAAAACTGAGATCGAAGGCTCTAGGGGTGGGAACTGCTTAGGAAGGGGCTCTTCAGATCTGGGGAAGGGGAGAGAGGTCCCCAAGGCAGGGCTGGGGTACCTCCGTCTAGCCAAATTCACTCACCTTTTCAAAGACCTTAGCAGGTAGTAGCCGGCTCCCTGTTTCACTTTCGATTTCCTGTCAAAGACCCGTCTGAAAGGGAGGGGGGCGGAGCAGGAGGTGAGTGGGAGGGGCAAAGGGAGGAGGAAGGAGGAGGGGTTGAGGTGCGGCCTGCGACGGGAACCGTGGGCGGGGGCTTTTTGGAGGCTGGGGCTGAGTGAAAGCTCCGCAGCATTTAGTCCTTGCTTTGCGCTCGCTCTCGTGTCCTCACTGTCTAAGAGAGTAAAATATCGTTATCTGCTGCGTGGAGGAGTCATGCTGCTTTACCTGCCACTGGTCATCACCCCACGCCTAAGTGGTGTGCCCGCGTGCAGGAGCGGCTTTTAAGGAGGTTTGGATGGACAGGAGTGCCCGGAGCTCTCCCGCAAAGGCCACCTTCTGTTTCCTACTTCCCCAAACCATTCCTTTTCAGGAGACTTGATATTCTTTTTCTTTTTTTTTTTTTTTTTTTTTGCGGTACACGGGCCTCTCACTGTTGTGGCCTCTCCCGTTGCGGAGCACAGGCTCCGGACGCGCAGGCTCAGCGGCCATGGCTCACGGGCCCAGCCGCTCCGCGGCATGTGGGATCTTCCCGGACTGGGGCACGAACCCGTGTCCCCTGCCTCGGCAGGCGGACTCTCAACCACTGCGCCACTAGGGAAGCCCAGGAGACTTGATATTCTTTTAATATCAGGGGGAGAGAGATTCTTTTCGCATCACCCCAAGGTGGCATCACATCAGTGAGTGGTAAGAAGGGACTTGACATTTATTTATTCAGCACCAACTGTGCACTTATCACTGAGCTAGGGATTTTCTCTGGCTGTTATATTAGTATTATTAAAGTTGTGGAAAAATACACATAACATTTACCATCTTAACCAATTTTAAGTGTATAGTTCAGTGTCATTCAATACATTCACATTGTTGTATAACCATTACCACCACCCATGCACAGAACTTTCTTCATCTTGCCAGACTAAAACTCTGTACCTATTAAACAATAATTTCCCATTCCCTCCCCTCAGACCCTGGCAACCACCGTTTTGTTTCTGTAAGTTTGACTATTTTAGGTGCCTCATGTAAGTGGAATCATACCCTATTTGTCCCTTCGTGACTGGTTTCTTTTACTTAACGTAATGTCCTCAATGTTTATCCATGTTGTAGCATGTAACAGAATTTCCTTCCTCTTTAAGTCTGAATAATATTCCAGTGTCTGGGTATACATTTTGATTATCCATTCATCTGTCAGTGGATGCTTGGGTGGCTTCCATCTTTTGGCTATTGTGAATAACACTGCTATGTCAGGTTATATTATTTAAGTCACACAACAACTTAGCGATTCAGGGTTTATTACTCATATTACAGGAACGGACACAGAGGCTGAATGGAGTGAGGTGACTTGCTTTAAGTGATGCAGTAGGCATAGTGCATGAGAGTTAAAGTTCCAGGGAAAATCCTCATTTTAGGGACAGCCAGGAGATAACAGGCTGCCCTGATAGTTCGGGCAGAGGCTGCAGGGGCAGCTGATAGAAATGTGGCTGTAGAGGAGGAAGGAGAAAAGAGGAAGGATGGTAAGGCTAGAAGAATTCTCAATTCCTTCTTACTCATTCTTTTTTTTTTTTTTTGGTCCCTGTATAACTTAAGGTAAAAACATCCGTTGAACTTCACTTAATATTTTCTATAGATTTTGGAAACCTAAAGACACTTCATGCTTCTTTGAAATTTCCAATTCTGTTTTGAAGAGAATTTGCTCAGTGAAAGGCTCTCAGGTGATATCTAATGTCCAAATTGTGCCACTCTACCCAGACTTAATTCCAGGAACATAGTCCCAGAAAGCAAAGTTGGAAACAGAGTTAAACAAACAAACAAACAAACAAACAAATGAAAAAATGAAAGGAAGAAGAGACTTGTATGTGAGTTTGAAAACACTCAGAAAATGGCTGCTTCACATCACTGCAGACCCTCTGTGGTTTCCAGCAGGCACGAAGTAGAACTGTCGGGAGGAGAACTGTAGAAAAGAGCACAGGTCTCATGATAGGGCAGACTGGATTCAGTGCTAGCCTTGCTATTTACTAGTGACATGCCATTTTCTGAGCATCCGTGTCCTCATCTATCATATGAGGATGTTAATCCATACGCCACAGGGTTTCTTTGGCAAATGTTCAATAATATGCACACAGATCAATTAACGTAATGCATACATGGCTGCAACAGTTCCCACCTTGGCAATTGGCCATAAGACCAAAGTTGCCACTCATTCCAAATTCTCCTCATTCACTGCCAGCACTTTAGTACTTCAGTGTTCTTTTCCTAGTAAGGTGACCCAAATCTTCATTCCTGAAGGTTCAATATCAATGTTCCTATCTTTAATGCATTGGCCACTGTTACTGGACAATGGTAACTAGGAATCTCTCCAATGCATATTTTAGGTTTTAGGCATAGTCTTCCTTGCCCCCATTATGTACCAGCGACTCAAGTTCTCTTGGTAATAGGGATGTCATTCCAGCTAGTATAGAAACCCCATCCTCTCTTTCTTCAGTGGCTTCTTCACTATCCCCAAAGATCCAGGGGATAGTGGCAAATTCCTATTTGTTAGAACAGATTTTCTTACTCTGGTGGAAGAGCTTCTCCTTTCTTTACTAGACCCTTCGAACAGTGCTGAGCCCTATGTTGGGGAGGTGGAAAGAAAATGTTCTGTAAATATTACTAGTTTGATGGTAATAGGGGCCACATCCACCTCCCTTCTTGATTCTCTGAAGAGTGTGTTTATAATGGATATAAAAATCACATATTAGTTGTTGATTTTAAGCATGTACCAGAATTTATGGGACAACTTTCCTATATCATAGGGTGGACTTTCCAAATTGCTGCCATACCTGAGCCTTCAGCAGTACATCCCAGAGTTTTATTGGGCCAGCTTTTTCTGGCTGACGGTGTACACTGTCAGACCACTGCATTCCACAGGGCAATCCCACTATCAGAATTCTTGGACTGTAAAATCAGTTCCTTGGTTGCAGGTGATATTGTTGGATACACAGATGGTGTAAGTCTAAAAATGGTGGTGCTGGCAGAAGCAATGTAAGATGGAAAATGAATCTGTCTCTGGATGGAAAATGAATCTGTCTCTGGAACAGTACCTATTTTGTGAGGACAAATTGCTGTTGGTTCAATGTAATTAACATTCCACTAGAAGACTGTCTAGATTCTCTTAGAAATAGGGAAAAATCAGGCTTCAGAGTTGGCCTTTTAGGTGCAAGTGTCGGTAGCAGCAGGGATATAATCTCTGCCTGAGCATGGGTTTCTCCTCAAGCTATCTGTTTACCACTACTGATAAAGACACTTGTATAAGAGCCCACTGAACAAGCAACATGTGACTGGGAAGAGGCTGATCAACACCCACAGGATGGGTCATCTTATTTACCTGATTATTGAGTGCCTTCTCTGTGTTGTATGTCCTCTGGTGTGTATTCACATGGGACAAAAATATTTTCACTCTGGACCCTTTCCTAGACGTTCAATGCATACTTCTATCCATAACTCTTTTATCAATCTTTGAATCTTTTATTTTTCAGCCCTGGACCACAGGCCAACCTGTAAGACACAGTCAAGGTGGTATATATATCATCTACATCAATTCATCTTTTTTTTTTTTTTCAAGCAAAGCAGACAACCCCCTGCTTCAAGTTTTGTCCATTGGGAAGATTTTCCTTCACCACTGTCTTGCGGGATGATATGTATTGGATACTAATCTTGTGCACCATATCAGATTCTCCAGAACCCCCTCTTATTCTCTTAGCACCCTACCAGTGCTGGGTTACCACTCCATACACACACTGTCGGATTTGGATGAGACATCACGCTGCAGGGCATGGGATCCAGATTTCTGAGCAGCTGTTATAGGCAAATGCCACAAGCAAAAAGTGCAGGAGGTTAGTTCTCCATGAGGTGAACATTGATAGGAGAGATAGGAGAGAGTGGGACTGATAAATTCCCTTCCATTCTCTCCCCTGGACTATTTCTAGATGAGACTCCTTCTTGCAGTTCTGATGAGCAAATCCACTGGCCAAGGAGCTTGTCAGGTCTTTTTGGAAACTCATTATGAATCATTATCCAGTGTGATAATGCATTGAATTGCATTGTTTTGCATTTTTTCCTTGCCTCACTCCCCTTTCCCCCAAGGCTGATTGTCTTGCTTCTCTTTTTTCTTACCCTCACTGCCTGCTGAATAAAGGCCACTAATTTAATCATACCTCAGGTTCATCTAGAGGATCTGGTCAACCTTCCTCCAATATTTGCAATGCTTAAACCCAGTTAGAAACCAGATCGCAAGGGAGCCTGGGAAACCCAGCATTCAGGAATTAACTTCTTGCAATAAAGAGGGAGAAGGGATATATTTGAGAGCAAACATGCAAATGACTGGCTCGGTGTTTTATACATATCATCTTATTTATAACTCTCTAGATAGTCTTATCATCTCAATTTTATAGAATGGATGCCGATGCATTTAGAGTCTAGGTACCTGGCACAGGGTACCTAGTTTAAAAGTCAGGAGTTTAAGTTCTACTTGATGCCATATACAATGATCTTAACTATAACCCAGGCAAGCCTTTTGTTTTTATGTATTTAAGGCCAACGTATCCTTAAAGTCTCAACTCAAACACCATCCTCTTTTACATAAAGCCTTCCCTATTCCTCCTTGTCTACTAAAGGAGAGAGTAATATACCAGTTTAGTTTTTACACACATTTACTCTTTTTTTGAGGCATAAGCTACTAGAGGATAGGATTGATGCCTATCTAATCTCTGGGTAAAGCACAGTGAATAAAGGGACCCCAAATTTGTGAACCATTTCAAATAATATTGGATAATTTAGATTTTAGAATGAGTAGAATGGGGAGCAGTCTCTCATAAGAAGATAGAATTACACTTAAGTTTCACCTGCCTACTTCCATTTATCATTCTTTATCCCATCCCTGATTTGAGAGCTGACTCTTGCATTAGCCATATTTATTACTTGTAAGGCAAAGAAAGCATCCTAGAATTAGGTACTGGAAAAGCTAAAGAAAATATTTCATCAGAGAGATGTCAGTATTTCAACAAACAGTTAAGAATTCATTAAAAAATGATCTCTTTATCCCTAGAAACTGAAATATAAGAAACTCCAAAATTTCTAAAATTTCAATGAATGAAAAAATAGTGTGTAGTAGGTATAGGAAGGCTTATATTGGGGTGTGGCCCATAGAGGACAGAGAGATTGGTCTCCTGGTTGAAAGAACCACCTGGAAAACCCCAGGAACTGCTAATAGCCTCAAGCAGACAGAACCTGGAAATATCCTGTTCCCTAATCTGCAGGAAACACTGGAACCTGGAGTGGAATAAAGAGGAGTTAGGACTCACAGATATAGAGAGCAAACAGTGGTTACCAATGGGCGTGGAGGGGAAATATAGGGGTGGGGGAGTGGAGCTTACAAACTACTGGGTGTAAGATAGCCTCAAGAATGTATTGTACAACACAGGGACTATAGACAATGTTTTGTAATAACTGTAAATGGAAAGTAACCTTTAAAAATTGTATAAGAAATAAAACTAAATTTAAAAAAAGAGGCGTCAGGACATCCTGCAGTGTAGCCTGACACCTCTACATTGTCTTCTTTTCATGCTAGAGAGAAAGGAAGAGAGGATGGCTTTTCTACAAAATAACTAACCAACTTTCTTAAGACTCTCAAGGTCATGAAAACCAAGGAAAAATTGAGAAACCATCACAGACCAGAAGAGACTAAGGAGACATGATAACTAACTGGGATATAGTACCTACATTGAATCCTGGAACAGACAGAAAACAGACACTAGTGAGAAAACTGGTGAAATCCAAATAAAATCTGAACTTTAGTTGATAGTAATGTACCAATATTAGTCCCTTAGTTTGGACAAATGTACCATGTTTATGTATCATGTTAACATTAAGAAAACTGGGTGAAGGGTATACAGAAATTCTCTACACTATCTTTTTAACTTTTCCACAAATCTAAATTTATCCCAAGATAAAAAGTTTATTTTAAAAGAGCCAAAACTCTGACTCTGAGTGGTGGAGGAAGTATGGCATATGGATGGACAATGCAGAAGAGTCCAGGCAGATGACTGAAGCCTGTTCTCAATTTCCTATTGGAAAGGAAAAGGGAGTATGTATGGAGCTTATATGATGTGTCAAGTTCCTTTCTGAGTGCCTTTCTATTGTAATATAATTCTAACCACGATCCCATGAAATAATTATTATTCCTGGTTTACAAGTGAACCATGAAAGGTTCAGGGAGTTAAAGTCATTTGCTCATTATCACACAGTTGATGAGTGACAGAGCCAGAAATAGATTGCAGCTTTTCTACATCATGCTTGATGTATGATCCCTGAGGGTATTAACAGGTGAGAGATGTTGCTTCATCATTATAACTGTTTTCAACCACCTACATTCCCTAGGTACAGGCATAAAGTTAGATAGAAAACTTTTCTCCTTTCCAGCACACTCTCCACCTTTAAAGCACTTACACATGTCTCTTCGGTTACATGCCTGATTTCTCATTCTCTCTAGAAATGGAAATTCCTTGCAGCCTCTGTTACCGCAGGAGGACAGACTATGTCCCAGTCTCTAACTATTACCGACCAGGGTTCTTGGCCTTCCCCAGTCAATAGAAATTGACTAGAGGCCAGACAAGAAATTCAAGCAAGGCTTTATTGGGGCCTCTGCTGCAGCAGCGGGGAGTGAGAACAAACAACAGGTTCCCTTGCTTGCTGCCTGAAGTGGGGGGCACGTTTGTTCCTTATATGGGGTGAGGGTAGGGGTGTGTCCAGGGGTCATGCCAGAGGGGTGGCTTAGGTGTTTTGCCCACTGCTTAGGTGGTGTGTGCAGGGGGCATGCTCAGTACCCTGCTTTTGCTCCCGACTCCCTGTTTTTGCTCCAGGCTCTTCAAAAGTGGCAGTTGGGTTTTTTTGGTCTCTTTGTAACTTTTGGGTCCAGAATTTGCCCGATCTGGGCATGCACGCAGTTATTTTTAGTTCCGTACAGTTTCTTTGTATTTTGTTGCTTGAGGAGAGGTGTGTCCAGGTGCAAGCACTGCAGCACTGCAGCAAAGGGCCCCAGGTCTCAGCCTGGCTCAGAACCATCCTCTTAGGCCCCACCTGTCTCCATTTATCTCTGGGCTACTTAGGGGCTGGCTCTTTGGGAAGGAGCAGGCGTACTGTAGTCTCCTCTGGCGGCCCCTCTGCGAAATCATCAGGATGTACTGCTTGATGCTCCCTTCCAAGTCCCAGGGCTGCCTGGCCCAGCACTCAGGGGGTTCAGGAAGTTCAACTATGAAAATCTCTTGGCTTTGCACGCAGATCTCAGCAGACCTGTTACTTCCCTACCTCCGTCAGGAGGTTTATAAAGTACTGGTCTTTATTGACACAGCAGAAAATGCTTTTCACAAACACCGGTTCAGATGAGAGGAGATACAAGCTCTGGAGCCATGGTGAGTGCCGGGACCGGGGTGTCAGAGCTGGGGCCTGGGGGGAGGGCACTGAGCCTGGAGGCTTTGCGCCACTGCCCTACACCAGCATCTCTTCCTCTGGGCAGCACTAAATGGTCTCTGCTCAGGGCAGGCAACTACCCTCCAGGTCTTCCCATAACCTGAGAGGTGAGAGTTACCTCAAGGCCTTTGCCATCCTCCTTTTAATAACATAATGGGCTTGGGTGGGCATCGCTAGTGAGTTCTTATCACATCAACGTCCTTTCTGAGCTTGACAGTTCCTTGCTGAGAAACATGGTCACCTCATGATAAAAGGAAATACTGAACTTTCTCAGTCCTCAACCAACTAGCCAAACTGACGCTACAAGCTCTAGATTCCCCAGATTCACCTGCAGGGGCTGCTCCTTGCACAGGCTTAAACTGACAGGTTTCCTGCAGCCTACTGTGGGTCTTCTGATTATCGGGCAAAGATAGTCATAAATGATAGACTCTGCCTTAATTTGGGGTCGAGCTGCGTGAGCAAACCTCCCCTTAGGCAGCATATTCTGACAAGTTTGAGCAGGCATAGAGGGCCACTTTCTAGCTCATCCTTAGCTAACTCAAGGTGAGAAGGCTAGTAGCTCTGTAACAGCTGATCAGAGTTAACGTTCATTAAGGGATTAGGAATTCTTGGTGACCTCATTTAACCTCAGCACAACTCAGTGCGAGAAATTTCTCTTTTACAGCTGAGAACCTTAGGACAGAGAAGTGTTAAGAAATTTGCCCATGGTCATATAGTTAATCAGTAGTAAAGCCAGGATTTAAACTCAGGCGGTCTGGGTCTGGAGCATGTACTTCTACTATGTACTGCCTACCCTGGATAAGATATATGTAAGATGCCAACCTATCCCAGCCTCTGAAATGCTAATGTGACGAGACTCACGATTTTAATAGAACATCCATTATTCATGCTATTTAAGACATTCAAGGAAGTTAAAGAGATATCACATTTACAGACATATCAGACATCCTTAGCAGATCTATCTTTGTTAATCCTGGAGGGAGACTCATAGAAGGCTGTGTTACAACGTCTTCACAGGTACTGGTGATTTACACAAACAAGCCTCTAAACCAGATTGATTCTACCTACCTACCTACTTACCTATCTACCATTTTAACTTAAATATTATTCAGTACTAGAGACATTCTTGATCCATTCCAGACCCTGGCATCTCTTCCTAAATAACCAGGCTTCACCAGTTAAATCTAATCAAGGATTTTGGTTGACAGCTTTTGAAATGAGGCAACACTTATATAGTCAGATTTGAAGGGGGTCTCCTGTTAAAAAACATTTAAAGAGATCAAGTAAAGAAAAGAATTTTTAAAAGACTGATGGGATCAGATTTATTTAATAATCATGATTTTTTTTTTTTGTATATGGATCCCAAATCTGTAAACAAACTAAGACTTTTAGAAGAATTCCAGTTTTATTCCTTTACTCAGATTTCACTGAAATTTCATTGATAGCTTTCAGGATTTAAGTCTTGTCTTTAAGGAACGGCCTCTGAGCATCTCTTAGTTTATATGTAGTGTGGGGTGGACATCTCTCCACACATTCCTTCTTCAGCCCTAGAACATAATAAAGCTTAACACTTCTAGAAAGCAGCAGGAGATGGAGGGGGTCCGAGTTGTTTCTGAGGAGCTGGAGCCCCTGCAGACAGGTAGTGGCTTCCCAGTTACAGGTGCCCGACCTAGACAGGTTTGTGCTAAGCTCATTTCCGAGCAGAGAAGTATTAGAGCTAATCTTGGCTAAAGCACAACAGTATCAAGGGCTTGGGGAAGACTTGGATTCCCGTCTCCTGATAGTTTTTGCTAGGCTAGGACTGCAGTGTCAGGGCCTATTTTTCTGTAACCTCCCTTTTGGCCCTAGGCCTGGGGCTTCTTCAGTCCCAGGACTCAGCTGGCAAATCCAGAGGCTTAAAGCCTTACATCCCCTTGGGCATTAGTTACCATAGGACTCTTCTTGTGGGAAGAGGGTCTCCAACTTTCTCTAAGCTGGGTCATTTCTTTTTGGTGGCTCATAATTTGGCCTTGAACCATCTGGGGACAGACTTCCTTGATTAGATAAATATAATCTTTGCACTATTCCTGGTCTTCTGGAACCTGGATGAGTAAAATGGTGGAGGGGCGGAGAGTGTAGTTTAATTTTTTTTTCACTCATCCTTGAAAGGGTCTGCTATGCATTGATTCTCTCTCTCCATCCCTTTCTTTCTTTCATTGTTTCCTCCCGCAGGTAGTTTTATCGCGTTTTTCTTTTGCTTTCTCAGGAGATTACTTCTTTGAGGAGGACATGCTTCTTCCTAAGCCATAAGCCTGTAACTAAACTCATGCAGTGTGCGATACAGAAATTGTCAGTATGCACGTGGGCCCCTTATAGTCTTAGAACTTCAAGGATTGATGCATAGAAGCAGTCAGGGAGGAGGTAGGAGTGGTAAATGAGATCTTATAAATCTGTAATCCTATTTCATCTTCTTTGGGGATGAGAATTTGCAGCTTTCATAATAATAGCCATCATAGCTAGCAGACAGAGGCAGCATAACACAGTGCTTAAGAATGTAGGCTCTGAAGTTACAGCACAGGGAACTTGACTCAATATTCTGTAATAACCTAAATGGGAAAATAATTTGAAAAGGAATAGTATATGTATAGCTGAATCACTTTGCTGTACACCTGAAACTAATACAGCATTGTAAATCAACTATGCTCCAATATAAAATAAAAATTAAAATAAATAGAAATTAGAGGGAAAAAAAGAATGTGGGATCTGGAATCCGACTGCTTAGATTTAAACCCTGGCTCATCCACTTTCTTACTTCATGATCTTAGACAAGTTAGTCAACCACTTGGTGCCTCAGTTTTCCTATATGCAGAATGGGAATGGAAATGGTTCCTACCTCATAAGGCAGTAAATACTTGATAAATATCAAGCATTATTATTTTTAAGTGCTTATTATGTGCCAGGCACTATGCTAAGTGCTTTGTATGTATTCTCAATCTCTATATTGATTTCAAGAGACAAATATTATTTTCAAAGATTTTAGAGAGGAGAGTGCTGAGAGATGGACAGATGCATGAGCTTTGGAGTCAAATGGGACATTCTTGAAACCAGTCTCTTCTGCTTCCTCTTAGTGGGGTCACTGACAGGTTTCCTCATCTCTGAGGCTCTATTGCCTCATCTACGGAAAGGGGATGACGCCACTCACAGGCTTTGTTTTTTTTCTTTTTAAACATCTTTATTGGGGTAAAATTGCTTTACAATGGTGTGTTAGTTTCTGTTTTATAACAAAGTGAATCAGTCATACATAAACATATGTTCCCATATGTCTTCCCTCTTGCATCTCCCTCCCTCCCACCCTCCCTATCCCACCCCTCCAGGCGGTCACAAAGCACTGAGCTGATCTCCCTATGCTATGCGGCTCTCACAGACTTTGGAAGGAGGTGGACATCATGAGATAAGGGGCGTGAAAATCCTAGGTGTCTCTGCTTATTGTTACATTTTAATAAATGCCTACTGTGTGCTAAACAGTTTACAGTCTTTCCCATGTTCACAACCACTCTGTGAAGTCAATGTTATTGTTCTTTTTTTTTTTTTTTTTTTTTACATGATAAGCACACAACTTTTTGTTGAATTCCTTGTCACCCTGCAGCATTAGAACAGGGGGAGGAGAATGCAGCCTCCCTTGTATCACACACTGCTGAATTCTTGGGTGCAGGTGCGCTGTGCAAGGTAAATTGGCCATTGTATTCAGACGATGAGCCACATCCTGTGTGGAAAGGTTGGAAGAACCGGGAGTGATGGAAGCAGAGAGGCCTGGCTGGACTGGTTTGAAGGCCACTTCTCTTAGCATATGACTTCACTCTGGTCTCAAACCTCTGCATCTGCTTTAAAGGGAGACGGGGTTGGAGGGAGGGGACAGAAAAACTGGCCTTTAAATTATCCTGAGGACAAAGGATCTAATAACCACAAAGCACCAGAATTGCTTTTTCTTCTATGAAGCAGTTAAGCGAGTAGCCTTTGTCTTTAGGCCAGCTTGGATTTAAATCCTGGATCTATCACCTAACATCACGACCTTGGGGAAGTTACTTAGCCTCTCTGAGACCCAATTTCTTCATCAGAAAATGGGAAAATATACCAGAGGGTCAGAGGATTAAGTAAGCATAGGTGTAGAGAGCATTTATAAAAGACAAATGTGTTTTTTTCTGACTCTTACTATTATTTAGTAAAAAAAAATAAACTTAGGACCCTGAAGAAGTGTCAGAAAGCAAGAGACCTGGCAAAAAGGGGAAAAATAGGGTAAGGCAAGGTGTATTTAACCCCAGCACAGTGATGCAGGGATCTCTAGGGACCACAGAGAAAGAGGATGTCCAAGTTGCTTGAGAAGGTCCAAATGCTTGAGAAGGCCGTTCTATTTTTCAGGCGGGATTGTGGGCACTTGGGTGTCATTTTACTCTGCTGTGGACAGAAGTTTTGTGCAAAACTATATGATGCCATATGGAATGACAGTCCATGAAAACATTGCTCGCAGGTGGGCCTCAAGCTGCTACTTTTGTATGGGTTAAGTTGCATCTGGAGAAAAAACCTTTCTATTTGGGCTCCGGCCTATCAGGTAATGTATGTCTTGCCTGATGGTTTGGGAAATGTTTCAGAGCTTTCTGATAGCACATGGCCTTGAGAATCAGGGCTGAGCTGAGATCAGGATCATTCACTCTGGCTTAACAGCAAGTTATTCAGCCTGAGACTCGGCTCTTTACTGTGAAGATGGTAGGGAACATCCTTACTCAGTGTCTGAACATAGTCAAGAGATGATAGCAATTACTCTTACTATCATTGCGAATAATCATCATCAGAAACCAGGTGGTGGAATCGCACATGCTCCTAGTGGAACAAATAAGCACATTCCTTTAGGGGACTCCTGCTTTACGTGAGCTTTCATTGCTATATGCTGTTTCCTGGCACAGTTTTTGACACATAATGGAAAGTCAGTTTAGTAAGACGGTGATTGTAAAACGTAAATCAAACCATCTATTCATTCCTTCAATAAATAGACATAAAGTTGAGTGGAGGGAGGCAGACAGGAAAGAGTATATATATAGATAATGCATGACATATACAGGCAAAATCAGGATAGTGATTATCATTGAGAGGATGGCGTGACTGGAAGGGGTAACAAGGGAATTCTGGGAGGCTGACAATATTCTGTTTCTTGATCTGGGTGCTTGTTACGTGGGTGTGCTCACTCTGAGGAAATTCATCAAGTTTTACATTTAGGAGATGTAGGCTTTTCTATGTGTATTTTATATTTCAACAAAAAAGACATTTTAAGAATTATCAAATATGGTAAGTTTGATGAGTAGAATGATAGCCTATGAGTAGCATTTATAAGGCTTAGGGGAGAGGTGACTGTATAGGCTACAGATGTCGGATGAACAAGGTCCTTCCTCTTCTGGACCCAGTATAAAGATCTTACTTAGACCTGATCCTGAAGCATCAGGGACCAGTGAGGATCATTAAAGTTATGGTAGGAGATATATTCCTGAAGCAAATATGATCACTGTGTTTCCTCCCCAGGCGCATACTCATTTCCATGTCCATGCTTGCCTTTTCTTCAGTATTCTGATCATGATTCGAATGGAAATTTAGAAGGTGAATGAGAATACAGAAAGACTGAAGAAAGTGGGATAGTTAGGAGGCTGTTATAATATTAAGGGAAATGATGGTGATTTGGGCTAGATTATTTTCATTGGGATCTGAAAGGAGGGGATAGTTCAAAGTTGACTTGGGGAACGTATTACAGAGTGTTTTGTTTGTTTTGTTTTCCTGGAGTTTTCATGGATAACAGGAAAGGGAGGAAGGCCCAACAGGTCTTAGAGGGTGAACTCGGGGGAAAGGGGAATTATAATTTGTGGTTCTGCTGGACGTTCAGTTTACAATGCACACCAATGTGAAGATACTTAATAGACAAATGGAGACAAACGTTCCCATTGCAGAGGAAAGAAGTTGGGGAGGCTTTGCAGCCCAAAAGTGTTATGTGAAGTAATGGGAATATATGAGCTTACACACTACACTCTGGGCTCCTTGCTAAATGTTATTAACCCTGGGGTTCTGGAAACTCATGATTCTCTGCCTGGCTCTGTAGGTGATGCCCCTCAAGACCTGTCAGCTTCACCCTCCAGCCCCCAACTCTGGAGAACTTCAAAGCACTTGGTGCTGTCATAACAGCTCTTATGATAAGAGGGATGAAAAAAAAGATATTTAAGAGAAAAGTGCCTTCTAATTAAGCCCATGGCCATAGGACTGTCTCAAAGGCAAGGTCAGAAGAAAATGTACAAGTTTAAGCAGCCAGTGAGGTGGAGGTGGGATTGGGTAAGAAGGAGTTTAACAAAAGTGAATTCATCTCAGTTCCCATCTTGTTTACCAGATTTAGCTTCAAAGAACTGTTGAATACTTCCTCTAGGCCAACCCACCTTCACGGGAGATAAATTTGTCACTATTGAGCACATTGGATAGAACCTTTGCGCTCCAAAGGCTTTTCCAGAAAAGAAACACAGAAAATGTTGATTCTTTAACAGCGCCAGAGGAAAAAACAACCAGCCTCCTCAGAGGGTGGTTTTGAAAATACATCATTTGTTTGAATGTGTCTCTTTTGTTAACAGGTAGGTCACACTATGGAAAACCTGTCTCTAAGAATAAATAGAAATGGAGTCTAAACTACTTGTTCCTAACATCATACTAAATTTAAACAGAAGATTATTCTCCCTTCTTCATTATTTATTTTGAGAATACAGTCTGGAGATAGGCTTTTGGGTATAGCTTAAGTGAGAAAGGAGGTTGTTTATTTAGGTCAAAGAGAGAATAGATACTGAGAGGCTAAGGCAATAAGCAGAGATTAGCTCATAAAATTTATTCAATATCACTTTATTCAAGGAGAAGATTAAATTATACAGAAAATGGAGGGAATGGAGCTCCTCAGAGGAATGAGTTTTCTCTCATGGCATGAGAAAGGGTGACGGGGCAGCTCTTCCTTTCCAGCCCTTAGTACTTGGTAGGGACTTTATAAGTGATGATCAAGTGAATGAATGCTTCTTACATATAGGGTGGACAACTCCCTCCTGGAATCACTATGGTTTCCTGCAACACCAGCACTTCTGGTTATTCTACCTTCCTCCTCACTGGCTTCCCAGGTCTAGGAGCGTCTCATCATTGGGTTTCCATCCCCATCAACCTCAACTGTGTGGTTTCCATCCTGGGTAACAGCATCATCCTCTTCCTGATCTGCACAGATCCAGCCTTACACGAACCCATGTACATCTTCCTGTCCATGCTGGCAGCCTCTGATCTGGGCCTCTGGGCCTCCATCTTCCCCACCATGGTGCAGCTCTTCTGGCTGGGTGTTGGTGAGCTGCCCTTCAATCTTTGTGCGGCACAGATGTTCTTCATCCACACGTTCACCTATGTGGAATTTGGTGTGCTGCTGGCCATGGCCTTTGATCACTTTGTTGCCATCCGGGACCCTCTGCACTGTGCCTCAGTTCTTACCCACTCAGCCATGGCCAAAGTGGGGCCTGCCATCCTGGTGAGGGCCATCCTGCTCAATCTCCCAGGACCCATCCTCCTGCAGTGTCTGCTCTTTCCCCAGATCAGTGTACCCTCTCACTGTTACTGCCTTCACGTGACCTTGTGGGTTTGGCCTGCTCAGAAACTCAGGTCAACAGCCTGGTTGGCCTGGTCTCCATCCTCCTCTCTTTGGGCTTTGACTCTTCCCTCATCATACTCTCCTTTGCCCTGATCCTACGGACTGTGCTGAGCATTGCATCACCTGGGAAACGACTAAAGGCACTCAACATGTGTGTCTCACACCTCTGCATTGTTCTCATATTTCACTCGCCCAAGCTGGGGCTGTCTGTGTTGCACCGAGTAGAGAAGCACAGCTACCCTGCTCTGGCGGTGCTTATGGCCAACCTGCACTTCTTGGTTCCGCCCTCCATGAACCCCATTGTCTACTGCATCAAGCCTAAGCAGATCTGTCAGGGCCTCCTAAAGCGTTTCCAGCAGAAAAGGGTTGATGTATCGTAGAGCAGCAGAAGGACACAGTGGCACACAACCCCTGTGGGTCAACCTGGATCTCGGGGGAGGATTAGTGGTGGAGTTAACTTTTGAGGTTTCTGAATGTTTCAGATCTTACCACTGAGCCTTTTGTGGGGCAGCATCAGCTTCTATATTTACCGTTTTGGGGGACTGAGATCATTGGAAAGCATATAGAAGTATCATCTTGGTAATCCTCTTGTTGCACTGATCAGAGTTGAACTCTTTCATACTCATATATACTGTAACATCTCCTTGCCTAGAGGACTCACTGAGAGGATGTGTGTGCGTATCTATTCGTGCAGGCACTTCTATCCTTTTCCCCACTGAATTTTACCCCGACCCATTTCATTTCAAACCTAAGGAAGAACTATATTTCTATTCTATTATGTATAATAAGAATATTATGTGTAAGTAAGCTATATTCACCTTAATACTAGCCCTCTTCTCCCACATTTAATATTAACCAGCTCATATACCAAGAAATAGAAAAGGGGAGTGGTTGGTGGGAAACACGTAGGATAATACTGTACCTGCTGAGTTCACTTAGCACCTATTTACACCTTAGGGCGTGGCAGTTTTCTTTTGGTTCTCTTCATGTGTGTTTCTGCTTTGAGCTAGAGAGAAAGTTTGGTGTTGCCAAGCCCAGGAAAGCTTCTCACTGTCCACTTAGATTTTCTTATGATTAAGTATTGATATTTGAAATTATGGTTAGGGCCACATTCTGAGCCTGCATTAGAGCCCACATGAGGAAAAAGTCCACATTTGTTGCTAGATTCTATCGTTTTTTTAAGAAAGAATTTCACCTAGGATTTACAAAATGTCTGTCTCTAAAACTGCCAACCCTATCAGGTATGATTAATAAAGATTTAAATATTAATTTTCACATTCTGATGTCACTACTTAGTAACTGCATGATGGGTGAGCCATTCCCACGCATGAGACAATGAAAGGAATTCCTTCAGCATTAACAGCTCCTATCTTTCAGGGCTTTATTATTTTTTTTCTTCCTTCCTGAGGGGAGTTCTTTTTATTGATTCATTTTTTTTTTAAAAAAGCCAGTTTATTGAGGTATGATTGGCATATTAAAAGGTGTGCATATTTAGTATATACAACTTGATGGGTTTGGCGATAAGAGGTCTACCGTACAGCATAGTCCCTGTCGTTAACAATACTATATTGTATCTTAAAAATTTTCTAAGAGGGTAGATCTTGTGTTCCTATCAAATATAAAACTAATAATAAATAAAAAAGGCAAGAGGAAACTTTTGGAGGTGATGGATATGTTTATGGCATAGATTGGGGTGATAGTTTCACAGAGCCCTTAATTTTATTGGTGTCATCTACTTGACATTTTTGAGATGTGAACCCTATCATTCTGACTGAACACTTATATCACAGGAGGCTGGGTAGGTTTGCAGCCATGTACACTTTAGCCATTTGCCTTATTTATTTATGTAATTGAAATGTAGTTGATTTACAATGTGGTTGTTTCTGGTGTACAGCAAAGTGATTCATTTATATACACATACACATATATATTCTATTTCATATTCTTTTCCATTAAAGTTTATCACAAGATATTGAATATAGTTCCATGTTCTATATAGTAGGACTTTTTAAAAAAATCTATTTTATATATAGTAGTTTGTATCTGCTAATCCCAAACTCCTAATTTATCCCTCCTCCCATTCCCCTTTGGTAACCATAAGCTTGTTTGCTATGTCTGTGAGTCTGTTTCTGTTTTGTAAATAAGTTCATTTGTATCATATTTTTAGATTACACATATAAGTGATATCATATGATATTTATCTTTGTCTGAATTACTTCACTTAGTATGATAATTTCTAGGTCCATTCATGTTGCTGCAAATGACATTATTTCATTCCTTTTAATGGCTGAATAGTATTCCATTGTGTGTGTGTGTGTGTGTATCTGTATATTACATCTTTATTCATCTGTCAATGGACATTTAGGTTGATTCCATATCTTGGCTATTGTAAATAGTGCTACTATGAGCATAGGGGTACATATACCTTTTTGAACTATACTTTTGTCTGGGTATATGCCCAGGAGTGGGATTGCTGGATCATATGGCAACTTTTTAGATTTTTAAGGAATGTTTGCACTATTCTCCATAGTGGCTATACCAGTTTATATTCCCACCAACAGTGTAGGAGGGTTCCTTTTTCTCTACATCCTCTCCAGCATTTAACATTTGTAGACTTTTTGGTGATGGCCATTCTGACTGGTGTGAGGTGACACCTCATTGTAGTTTCGATTTCATTTCTCTAATAATTAGCTATGTTGAGCATTTTTTCATGTGCCTCTTATTGGCCATCCATATTCTTTGGAGAGATGTCTGTTTATGTCTTCTGCCCAGTTTTTGGATTCGGTTGTTTGGTTTTTTTCGATATTGAGCTGTATGAGCTATTTGTTTATTTCGGAAATTAAGCCATTTTTCGTCGCATTGTTTGCACATACCTTCTTCCATTCCATAGACTGTCTTTCTGTTTTCTTTATGGTTTCCTTTGCTGTGCAAAAGCTCATAAGTTTGATTAGGTTTCATTTGTTTATTTTTACTTTTATTTCTATTGCCTTGGGAGACTGATTGAAGAAAACATTGCTACAATTTATTTCAGAGAAAGTTTTGCCTATATTCTCTTCTAGGAGTTTTATGGTGTCATGTCTTATATTTAAGTCTTTAAGCCATTTTGAGTTTATTTTTGTGTATGGTGTGAGTTAGTGTTCTGAACTTCATTGATTTGCATGTAGCTGTCCAGCTTTCCCAACACCACTTGCAGAAAAGACTGTCTTTTCTCCACTGTATATTCTTGCTCCTTTGTTGAAGATGTATTTATCATAAGTGTGTTGGCTTTCTGTTCTGTTCCACTGATCCATATGTCTATTTTTGTGCCAGTACCACACTGTTTTGATTACTGTTGCTTTGTGGTATTGTCTGAAGTCTGAGAGGGTTATGCCTCCAGCTTTGTTCTTTTCCCTCAGGACTGCTTTGGTAAGTCTGGGTCTTTTATGGTTTCACATAAATTTTAGGATTATTTGCTCTAGTTTGGTGAAAAATGTCATGGGTAATTTGATGGGGATCACAATAAATCTATAGATTGCTTTGGGTAGTATGGCCATTTTAACAATATTAATTCTTCCAATCCAAGAGCATGGGATATCTTTCCATTTTTAAAATCACCTTCAATTTCTTTTATCAATGTTTTTTCATTCCTAGCATACAAATCTTTAACCTCCTTGGTCAGGTTTATTCCTACATATTTTTTTTTGATGTGATTGTAAAAGGGATTTTTTTAAACTTTCCCTTTCTGATATTTCATTGTTAGTGTAAAGAAATGTGACAGATTTCTGTTTGTTAATCTTGCATCCTGCTACTTTGCTGAATTTGTTTGTCAGTTCTAGTGGTTTTTGTGTGGAGTCTTTAGGGTTTTCTATATATAGTATCATGTCATCTGCATATAATGACAATTTCACCTCTTCCCTTCCAGTTTGGATCCCTTTTACTTCTTTTCCCTGTCTGATTGATGTGGCTAGGTCTTCCAGTACTATGTTGAATAACAGTGGTGAGAGTGGGCATCCTTGTCTTTTTCCAGATTTTAGAAGGAAGGCTTTCAGTATTTCACCATTGAGTATTATGTTGGTGGTGGATTTGTTATAAGTAGCTTTTATCATGCTGCAGTATATTCCTTCTATACCCACTTTGGTGAGAGTTTTTATCATGAATAGATGTTAAATTTTATGAAATGTTTTTTCTGTATCTAATTGAGATGATCATGTGGTTTCTGTCTTTTGTTGGTATGGTATATATCACATTGATTCGCATATGTTGAATCATCCTTGTCACACAGGGATGAATCCAACTTGGTTGTGGTGTATGATCCTTTTTATGTGTTGTTGGACTCAGTTTGCTAATATTTTATTGAGAAATTTTACATCTATATTCATAAAAGATATTGGCCTTTTATTTTTTGGTAGTGCCTTTGTTTGGTTTTGGTCATGGTGGCTTCATAGAATGACTTTGGGAGTGTTCTCTCCTCTTCAATCTTTTGGAAGAGTTTGAGCAGAATCGGTTTAAGTTCTTTGTATATTTGGTAGAATTCCCCAGTTAAACCATCCAGTCTTAATCTTTTGTTTGCAGGGAGTTTTTTTTTTTCCTTCTAAAATTACAGATTCAATTTTACCTCTAGCGATTGGTCTGTTCAAATTATCTATTTCTTCTTGATTCAGTTTTGGTGGGCTACATGTTTCTAGAAACTTGTCCATTTCTTCTAGGTTGTCCGGTTTGTTGGCATATAATTGTTCATGGTGTACTCTTATAATTTTTTGTAGTTCTGTGGTAGTGGTTGTTATTTCTCCTCCTTCATTTCTTATTTTTATTTGGGTCCTCTGTCTTTTCTTCTTGGTGAACCTGGCCAGAGGTTTGTTGATATTTATCCTTTCAAGAAACCAGCTCCTGGTTTGATTAATTTTTTCTATTTTTTTGGTCTAAAATCTTTGTTTTTATTTATATTCATTAAAAAAAATTTATTGAAGTACAGTTGATTTACAATGTTGCATTAATTTCTTCTTTACAGTAAAGTGACTCAGTTATACACACACATATTTATGTATGTATACACATACATATATACATACATATATATATGTGTGTGTGTATATATATATATATATATTCTTTTTCATATTCTTTTCCATTTTGGTTTGTCAGAGAATATTGACTATAGTTCCCTGTGCTATACAGTATGACCTTGTTGTTTATCCATCCTGTATATAACAGTTAGCCTCTGATAATTCCAAGCTCCCATTCCTTTCCTCCCCTCCCCCCCACCTCCCTTGGCAACCACAAGTCTGTTCTCTATATCTGTGAATCTTTTTTTGTTTCATAGATGTGTTGATTTGTATTGTATTTTAGATTCCACATATAAGTGATATCATATGTTATTTGTCTTTCTCTTTCTGACTTACTTCACTTAGTATGATAAGCTCTAGGTCCATCCATGCTGCTGCAAATGGCATTATTTCATTCTTTTTGATGGCTGAGTAGTATTCCATTGTATATATACCATGTCATCTTTATCCATTCATCTGTTGATGGACATTTAGATTGTTTCCATATCTTGGCTATTGTAAATAGTGCTACTGTGAATATAGGGGTAAATGTGCCCTTTCGAATTATACTTTTCTCTGGGTATATGCCCAGGAGTGGGATTGCTGGGTCATTGGCAACACTATTTTTAGTTTTTTGAGGAAGCTCCATACTGTTTTCCATAGTGGCTGCACCAATTTACATTCCTGCCAACAGTGTAAGAGGGTTCCCTTTTCTCCAAACCCTCTCCAGCAATTGTTATTTGTAGACTTTTAAATGATGGTCATTCTGAGTGGTGTGAGGTGGTACCTCATTTTAGTTTTGATTTGCATTTCTCTAATAATTAGCGATGATGAACATCTTTTCATGTGTTTGTTGGCCATCTGTATGTCTTCTTTGGAGAAATGTCTACTTAGGTCTTCTGCCCATTTTGTTGTTTGGGTTGTTTGTTTTGTTGTTGTTGAGTTATAAGAGCTGTTTGTATATTTTGGAAATTAAGCCCTTGTCAGAGGCATTGTTTGAAAATATTCTCTCCCACTCCAGAGGTTGTCTTTTCATTTTGTTTATGGTTTCCTTTGCTCTGCAAATCTTGTAAGTTTGATTAGGTCCCATTTGTTTACTTTTGCTTTTATTTCTCTTGCCTTGGGGGACTGACCTTAGAAAACATTGGTATGATTTATGTCAAAGAATATTTTGCCTATGTTCTCTCCTAGGAGTTTATGGTGGTATACCTTATGTTTAAATCTTTAAGCCAGTTTGAGTTTATTTTTGTGTATGATGTGAGGATGTGTTCTAAATTTACTGATGTACATGCAGCTGTCCAACTTTCCCAGCACCACTTACTAAAGAGATTGTCTTTTTCCCATTTTATATTCTTGCCTCCTGTATCAAAGATTTTTTTTAAACATCTTTACAGGACTATAATTACTTTACAACAGCGTGTTAGTTTCTGCTCTATAACAGAGTGAATCAGCTATACATATACATATATCCTCCCTATACATATCTCCCCATTCTTGTGTCTCCCTCCCACCCTCCCTATCCCACCCCTTTAGGTGGACACAAAGCACTGAGCTGATCTCCCTGTGCTATGTGGCTGCTTCCCACTAGCTATCTATTTTACATTTGGTAGTGTATATATGTCCATGCCACTCTCTCACTTTGTCCAGCTTACCCTTCACCCTCCCCATGTCCTCAAATCCATTGTCTAGTCTGTGTCTTTATTCCTGTCCTGCCCCTAGGTTCTTAAGAACAATTATTATTATTTTTTAGATTCCATATATATGTGGTAGCGTACGGTATTTGTTTTTCTCTTTCTGACTTACTTCACTCTGTATGACAGTCTCTAGGTCCATCCACCTCACTACAAACAACTCAGTTTCTTTTTATGGCTGAGTAATATTACATTGTACATATTAGCTACATCTTCTTTATCCATTCATCTGTTGATGGACACTTATGTTGCTTCCATGTCCTGGTTATTGTAAATAATGCTGCAATGAACATTGTGGTACGTGACCCTTTTTGAATTATGGTTTTCTCAGGGTATATGCCCACTAGTGGGATTGCTTGTTCATATGGTAGTTCCATTTTAAGTTTTTTAAGGAACCTCCATACTATTCTCCATAGTGGCTGTATCAATTTACATTCCCACCAACAGTGCAAGAAGGTTCCCTTTTCTCCACACCCTTTCCAGCATTTACTGTGTGTAGACATTTTGATGATGGCCATTCTGACTGGTGTGAGGTGATACCTCATCATGGTTTTGATTTGCATTTCTCTAATGATTAGTGATGTTGAGCATCCTTTCATGTGTTTGTTGCCAATCAGTATATCTTCTTTGGAGAAATGTCTATTTAGGTCTTCTACCCATTTTTGGATTGGGTTGTTTGCTTTTTTGATATTGAGCTGTGTGAGCTGCTTGTATATTTTGGCTATTAATCCTTTGTCAGTTGCTTCATTTGCAAATATTTTCTCCTATTCTGAGGGTTGTCTTTTTGTTTTACTTATGGTTTCCTTTGCTATGCAAAAGCTTTTACATTTCATTAGGTCCTATTTGTTTATTTTTGTTTTTATCTCCCTTTCTCTAGGAGGTGGGTTAAAAAAGATTGTGCTGTGATTTATGTCATAGAGTGTTCTGCCTATGTTTTTCTCTAAGAGTTCTATAGTGTCTGGACTTACATTTAGGTCTTTACTCCATTTTGAGTTTATTTTTGTGTATGGTGTTATGGAGTGTTCTAATTTCATTCTTTTACATGTAGCTGTCCAGTTTTCCCAGGACCACTTATTGAAGAGGCTGTCTTTTCTCCATTGTATACTCTTGCCTCCTTTATCAAAGATAAGGTGACCATATGTGCAGGGGTTTATATCTGCGCTTTCTGTCCTGTTCCACTGATCTGTATTTCTGTTTTTGTGCCAGTACCATACTGTTCTGATTACTGTAACTTTGTAGTATAGTCTGATGTCTGGGAGCCTGATTCCTCCAGCTCCATATTTCTTTCTCAAGATTGCTTTGGCTATTCGGGGTCTTTTGTGTTTCCATACAAATTGTGAAATTTTTTGTTCTAGTTCTGTGAAAAATGCCAGTGGTAGTTTGATAGGGATTGCATTGAATCTGTAGATTGCTTTGGGTAGTAGAGTCATTTTCGCAATGTTGATTCTTCCAATCCAAGAACATGGTATATCTCTCCATCTATTTGTATCATCTTTAATTTCTTTCATCAGTGTCTTATAGTTTTCTGCATACAGGTCTTTTGTCTCCTTAGGTAGGTTTATTCCTAGGTATTTTATTCTTTTTGTTGCAATGGTAAATGGGAGTGTTTCCTTAATTTCTCTTTCAGATTTTTCATCATTAGTGTATAGGAATGCAAGAGATTTCTGTGCATTAATTTTGAATCCTGCTACTTTACCAAATTCATTGATTAACTCTAGTAGTTTTCTGGTGGCATCTTTAGGATTCTCTATGTATAGTATCATGTCATCTGCAAATACTGACAGCTTTACTTCTTCTTTTTCAATTTGGATTCCTTTTATTTCTTTTTCTTCTATGATTGCTATGGCTAAAACTTCCAAAACTATGTTGAATAATAGTGGTGAGAATGGGCATCCTTGTCTTGTTCCTGATCTTAGTGGAAATGGTTTCAGTTTTTCACCATTGAGAACAATGTTGACTGTGAGTTTGTCATATATGGCCATTATTATGTTGAGGTAAGTTCCCTCTATGCCTACTTTCTGGTGGATTTTTATCATAAATGGGTGTTGAATTTTGTCTACAGCCTTTTCTGCATCTATAGAGATGATCATATGGTTTTTCTCCTTCACTTTGTTAATATAGTGTATCACATTGATTGATTTGCATATATTGAAGAAATCTTGCATTCCTGGGATTATTCCCACTTTATCATGGTTTATGATCCTTTTAATGTGCTGTTGGATTCTGTTTGCTAGTATTTCGTTGAGGATTTTTGCATCTATGTTCATCAGTGATATTGGCCTGTAGTTTTCATTTTTTGTGACATCTTTGTCTGGTTTTGGTATCAGGGTGATGGTGGCCTCATAGAATGAGTTTGGGAGTGTTCCTCCCTCTGCTATATTTTGGAAGAGTTTGAGAAGGATAGGTGTTAGCTCTTCTCTGAATGTTGATAGAATTCGCCTGTGAAGCTCTCTGGTCCTGGGCTTTTGTTTGTTGGAAGACTTTTAATCACAGTTTCAATTTCAGTGCTTGGGATTGGTCTGATTATATTTTTATTTCTTCCTGGTTCAGTCTTGGAAGGTGGTGCTTTTCTAAGAATTTGTCCATTTCTTCCAGGTTGTAAATTTTATTGGCATAGAGTTGCTTCTAATAATCTCTCATGATCCTTTGTATTTCTGCAGTATCAGTTGTTACTTCTCCTTTTTCATTTCCAATTCTATTGATTTGAGTCTTCTCCCTTTTTTTCTTGATGAGTCTGGCTAATGGTTTATCAATTTTGTTTATCTTCTCAAAGAACCAGCTTTCAGTTTTATTGATCTTTGCTATCATTTCCTTCATTTCTTTTTCATTTATTTCTGATCTGATCTTTATGATTTCTTTCCTTCTGCTACCTTTGGGTTTTTTTTGTTCTTCTTTCTCTACTGCTTTAGGTGTAAGTTTAGGTTCTTTATTTGAGATGTTTCTTGTTTCTTGAGGTAGGATTGTACTATAATCTTAATCTTAGTACTATAATCTTAGTACTATAAACTTCCCTCTTAGAACTGCTTTTGCTGCATCCCATAGGTTTTGGGTCATCGTGTTTTCATTGCCATTTGTTTCTAGGTATTTTTTTTATTTCCTCTTCAATTTCTTCAGTGACCTCTTGGTTATTTAGTCGCATATTGCTCAGCCTCCATGTGTTTGTATTTTTTTACAGTTTTTTTCCTGTCATGGATATCTAGTCTCATAGCATTGTGGTCAGAAAATCTACTTGGTATGATTTCAGTTTTCTTAAATTTACCAAGACTTGATTTGTGACCCAAGTTATGATCTATCCTGGAGAATGTTCCAGGAGAACTTGAGAAGAAAGTGTATTCTGTTGTTTTTGGATGGAATGTCATTTAAATATCAATTAAATCTGTCTGGTCTGTTGTGTCATTTAAAGCTTGTGTTTCCTTATCTATTTTCATTTTGGATGAACTGTCCATTGGTGAAAGTGGGGTGCTAAAGTCCCCTACTATGATTGTGTTACTGTTGATTTCCCCTTTTATGGCTGTTATATTTGCCTTATGTATTGAGGTGCTCCTATGTTGGGTGCATAAATATTTACAATTGTTATATCTTCTCCTTGGATTGATCCCTTGATCATTATGTAGTGTCCCACTTTGTCTCCTGTAATAGTCTTTGTTTTAAAGTCTATTTTGTGTGATATGAGAATTGCTACTCCAGCTGTCTTTTGATTTCCATTTGCATGGAATATCTTTTTCCATCCCCTCACTTTCAGTCTGTATGCATCCCTAGGTCTGAAGTAGGTCTCTTGTAGAAAGCATATATTTGGGTTTTGTAATTGTATTCATTCAGCCAGTCTATGTCTTTTTGTTGGAGCATTTAATCCATTTACATTTCAGGTAATTATTGATATGTATGCTCCTATTACCATTTTCTTAATTGTTTTGGGTTTGTTATTGTAGGTGTTTCCCTTTTCTTGTGTTTCTTGCTTAGAGAATTTCCTTTAGCATTTGTTGTAAAGCTGATTTGGTGGTGTTGAATTCTCTTAACTTTTCTTGTCTGTAAATATTTTAATTTCTCTGTCAAATCTGAGTGATATCCTTGTTGATTAGAGTAATCTTCATTGTAGGTTTTTCCCTTTTATCACTTTAAATATGTCCTGCCACTCCCTTCTGGCTTGCAGAGTTTCTGCTGACAGATCAGCTGTTAACCTTATGGGGATTCCCTTGTATGTTATTTGTTGCTTTTCCCTTGCTGCTTTTAATATTTTTTCTTTGTAATTAATTTTTTATAGTTTGATGAATATGTGTCTTGGCATGTTTCTCCTTGGATTTATCCTTTATGGGACTCTCTGTGCTTCCTGGACTTGATTAACTCTTCCCTTTCCCATATTAGGGATGTTTTCAACTCTAATGTCCTCAAATATTTTCTCAGACCCTTTCTTTTTCTCTTCCTCTTTTAGGAACCCTATAATTTGAATATTGGTGTATTTAATGTCCCAGACGTCTCTGAGACTGTCCTCTATTCTTTTCATTCTTTTTTCTTTATTCTGCTCTGTGGTTGTTATTTCCAGTATTTTATCTTCCTGTTCACATATCCATTCTTCTGCTTCAGTTATTCTGCTATTGATTCCTTCTAGTGAATTTTTAATTTCATTTTTTTTTGTGTGTTGTTCATCATTGTTTGTTTGGCCTTTTTTTCTTCTAGGTCCTTGTTAAATGTTTCTTGTATTTTCTCCATTCTATTTACAAGATTTGGATCATCTTTACTATTATTACTCTGAATTCTTTTTCAGGTAACTGCCTATTTTCTCTTTGTTTTGTCTGGTGGGTTTTTACCTTGCTCCTTCATCTGCATATTTCTCTGTCTTTTCATTTTGTTTAACCTACTGTTTTGGGGGTCTCCTTTTTGCAGGCTGCTGGTTCATTGTTCCCATTGTTTTTTGTGTCTGCCCCCAGTGGATGAGGTTGGTTCAGTCTTGTGTAGGCTTCCTGGTGGAGGGAACTGGTGCCTGTGTTCTGGTGGGTGGGGCTGGATCCTGTCTTTCTGGTGGGCAGGGTTGCATCTGATGGTGTTCTTTTGGGGTATCTGTGAACTTATGATTTTAGACAGCTTCTCTGCTAATGGGTGGGGTTGTGTTCTCATCTTGCTAGTTGTTTGGCCTGGGACATTCAGCAATGGAGCTTGCTTGCCGTTGGGTGGAGCTGAGTCTTAGTGTTGAAACGGAGATCTCTGGGAGAGCTCTCACCGATTGATATTACTTGAGGCCTGGATATCTCTGGTGTTCCAGTGTCCTGAACTCGGCTCTCCCACCTCAGAGGCTCAGGTCTGACACCAGGATGGAGCACCAAGACCCTGTCAGCCACACAGCTCAGAAGAATAGGGAGAAAAATGAAAGAAAAAAATTAAAAAAAGAAATAGAAGAAAATAAAACAATTAAAATAAAAAATGAGAAATTATTAAATAAAAAAGTAATAAAAAAAAAAGAGAGCAAGGCGACCAATAAACAAGTCCACGAATGATAACAAGCGCTAATAACTATACTAAGATAAACATGAAAATCAGAACAATTCAGTCGCATACAGCAAACCTGAAGTCTACAGTTGCTCCCAAAGTCCACCACCTAAATTTTGGGCTGATTTTTTGTCTATTCAGGTATTCCACAGATGCAGCATACCTCAAGTTGATTGTGGGGATTTAATCTGCTGCTCCTGAGGCTGCTGGGAGAAATTTCCCTTTCTCTTCTTTGTTCACTCAGCTCCTGGTGTTCAGCTTTGGTTTTGGCCTCACCTCTGCGTGTAGGTTGTCCTCAGGCTTCTGTTCCCGCCTAGACAGGATGGGGTTAAAGCAGCGGCTGGTTAGGAGGCTCTGCCTCACTCATGCCAGGGGGAGGGAGGGGTAGGGTAGTTATAATTGGGATGGAGGGTGAGCCTGCAGTGGCAGAGGCCAGCGTGACATTGCAGCATCCTGAAGCATGCCGTGTGTTCTCCCAGGGAAGTTGTCCCTAGATCACGGGATCTTGGCAGTGGTGTGCTGCATAGGCTCCCGGGGGGTAGTGTGGATAGTGACCTGTTCTTGCACACAGGATTCTTGGTGGCTACAGCAGCAGCGTTAGTGTTTCATGCCCATCTCTGGTGTCTGAGCTGATAGCCATGGCTCACCCCTGTCTCTGGAGCTTGTTTAGGTGGTCCTCTGCCTTCTGTGGGCAGACAGGGAAGGAGTCCCCTCTCCTTGTGCACCCCGAAACAATGGTCTCTTGCATCTTAGGCAGGTCCAGAGTTTTTCTTGGACTCCCTCCTGGCTAGCTGTGGTGCACTAGCCCCCTTCAGGCTGTGTCCACGCAGCCAACCCCAGTCCTCTCCCTGGGATCCGACCTCTGAAGCCCGAGACTCAGCTCCCAGCCCCCACCTTACCAGCGGTTGAGCAGACAAGCCTCTTGGGCTGGTGAGTGCTGGTTGGCACTGATCCTCTGTGCGGAAATCTCTCCACTTTGCCCTCTGCACCCCTGTTGCTGCACTCTCCTCTGTGGCTCCAAAGCTCCGCCCCCGCCCACCCACCGTCTCTGCCAGTGAAGGGACTTCCTAGTGTGTGGAAACTCTTCCTCCTTCACAGCTCCCTTCCAGTGGTGCAGGTCCCGTCCCTATTCTTTTGTCTCTGTTTTTCCTTTTTTCTTTTGCCCTACTCAGGTACGTGGGGGAGTTTCTTGCCTTTTGGGAAGTCTGAAGTCTTCTGCCAATGTTCAGTAGGTGTCCTCTGGAGTTGTTCCACATGTAGATGTATTTTTGATGTATTTGTGGGGAAGAAGGTGATCTCCATTTCTTACTCCTCTGCCATCTTGAAGGTACCCCGTCTTCTTGAGTGTTTAAAGACTTTATTTGAAGTTGTTTTCTCGTCCAAGTTTTCTCTTAGTGTTAGGACTTCTGATAGTTAAAACAAAAAATTTATAAAGATCTAAATGTGAATCTTTCCATTTGGAATGTCTTGATTTAAGGCACTTTTGAAAATTTAGTCAAATCTTCTAGCTTTCTTGGAAGAAACATCTGTCTAAATCCTCACCTACCCTAAGACCTAACATATTCACCCATATTGCTATACCAAGAATTAAAGTTACTTTCATGTTTAAATTCTGAATTCAACTGGAGTTCATTTTTGTATATGGAGTGAGGTTGGGATCTAATGATCTTCCATGTGGATAGTGATTTTTTCCAGCTACACTAATTGAACAGGGCTTCCTTTCAATAAGTTCTTACTGAGTTAAGATAAAGGTGGAATGCCGTGTACGAAGAGATGATTGTCCTGTTTACTGTGATCTTCTGGTCTGTGAGATTGTACCTGTACCCAGGGGTCTGTGGCATAGGTCTTAGACATATATAATTGAAAAGGCAAGATTCCAGTGGGATATCAATGCAGGGATCTCTGAGTAAAGTGCAACTTAACTCATTTTAGCCTCATCCTTTCATTCTTTCTTATCCTCAAACATTCACATCCCTGCAGGGATGAGGAGTCCAAGAGGCTGCATAGTTGTAGGACCTCACAATGGGATTGAAGATGGAGGACTGCTCTATTTCCTGTCCCCTATACTTCTACAAAGCTAAGCCAATTTTATGCCAAATTAAAGCCTATTGTGTCTTATGCACATAATCCAAACACATGATCGCTGCTCCTAGTGAGCCGTCTATTCTAATAATTCTCCTTCTGATGGACTCTAATTCAGTGAGGTCTTTTTTCTTAAACAGTTGTTTTTCAGACATATTTGTTATGTTCTGTGAGTTCACCTCCCCTGGAGGCATTGGCTACTGTAGGACAATGAACATGTGCTGCAAAATCCCCAGCATCAATGAAAGGGTGTGTGAGGTCCTTGGATGAAGAGCCTAAGGCACCAAATACAGATAGTAAATCTTCCCCCTCCCCATGAAACTAAATAAAAAAACCTATGTCCACTAGGGAGAAGCAGATTTGGGAGTAGAAATATCCTTGGGTAATGTGTCAGTCCTGAGAGCTTTAGAAGGTTGGGGACACTATTTACTGAGGTTAGTTGTGAACCAAAATGGGCAAAGACCATTCTATGTGCTATGAATGTTCTAATATCAAAGCTATAGTTGGGGCTGAGAAAGTCCCTTTAGATAATAGCTATTAAATCAGTAAGAGACATTTTCTAAAAGTGGGCTCAGTAGAGATGAGGATAGGGCAACCTCAGGGAACAGGTGGAGAAAGGGACCTCCACATAGGAAGAAAGTCCAAACAACTCAGATTGGTAGTCAACACAACTAAAATTTCAGCCCAGTGGCTGAGATGCTGAGGTACCTCCAGGAGTATTTTAGTCTGCTTCCTTTGAAAACCTAGAGCTATTTAGAAGTTTTGTCCTCACAAGGGCCAAGCAGTTGGTAATATATCCTTTATGCTCTTTTCCCATCTGTTCTGAATACAACAGTTGGGAGGGAGAGGGAGGGACAACTTAGAATGAAAACTTAAGTGGTAAGTCAATAGTCATAATCAAACACTTAAAAATAAGCTGCTACAGGGCAAAACTGACATTGCAGCCCAGTTTCCTCAACCTGCTAGGATACAGCAGTCTCAGGCTATTCTTGTAGCTGTCTCTCCCTTCCAACCAGGCATCATGAATTGTGAGAAAGCCTGTTAACTTCAAGCCAGCTCTGCCTTCAGGCTACACCTTGAACTCAATTGTTTGACACTTCTGACAGGAGGTCCTTCAGATTTATCTACACTAGAACGACCCTCATGTATTCTGTTCCAGGGTTAGGAAAAGAGAGCATCGCTAAGCTATGTGTTGAGGGTTGTGACAGTTACATGGCTTTCATTCTCAAAGGTCTGAGAGCAGTCTTTGAAAAGGGGCTTGTTGAAAGAAATAACCAATAAACAACCTATAATAGGAAATACTTTCTTGAGCCAAACTAAGGACTGTAGCCCAGGAGACAGCCTCTCAGCTTTGAGAAATTGCTCAGTTGATGCATATTTCCGCATAGTCTTATGTTCCTTGTTCTGATAAGATATCAACATGACAGGGGGATATTCCTTCAAAGTTTCAAAAGAGACACACTGAGTATTTATACAGTGAGACAGCAGGACCCTCGTGTCTGGGAAGGGAACCTTATCTTTGAAGGAGTGTTAACATGAACACCATAGGAAGGGAGTTATTTATCCTTATCTTTGAAAGGGACGTTTTTTACCTTAATGGTTAAAAAGCATGTGCTGTGTGTTTAATAGGCCATGAATAAGGCTGTCTTATTTCACACAGTATTCAAGCTGAACCATGTGTAAGCCAAAAAGATTTCCCCATACCTCAATATGTGAACATTTTCTCCATCAGGTTTATAGTCATAGAGGTATTAGCTTTCCCCACAGGACTGACTTGTGCACACGAGTTGAAGATTTTTCAGTGGGAGTTGCTATAGTTGCATTAGAATGGGCCCTGTGAGAAGCAGGTGCCAACATTAAATTAGATGTGTCAGAGGTATACAGAGGGGAAATGCTCATGAAGGAAATGCTCATGAAGTAAGACAAAGAGGGATCCTGAGGCTGGAAGAGCCATGAAATCACAAGAAGATCTGATCCGAGAGGGAGGGAGGAAAGAAGAGAAAGCTCTTAGACTTTAGTATAGCACTAAGACCACTTTGGCAAAGCTGCAGGTAAGTCTTGAGTCAATGGAACTCATGAAGAAATTAGTATTGCACTGCAATAGACCTGTCTTATTAGTGCTGTGCTCACCCATTGGTTGGAAACAGCTCATAACAAGGGCTTAGGCAATGCTATAAACTCCATAGCACAATGACTGAGGCTATCAGTCAAATATGCTCCCTGCAGTCAAATCTGAAAAGAATATTTTTTATGGCCACCACAGTGCATTCTTGCATTGCAGAGGTCTCCTTCGGATTTTAGGAGCAGTTCCTCCATAGTTCCCATGGGTCTGTCTTGCTAACGGCAAAATTGAAAGGAGGGAAGGATGAGCTCTACAGCCCCAGTTTCTGAAATTCCTTGCAGAGCCACAACTGTTACTCATCCTCTCCTTCTATTTGGAATTCCCTTCACCCTCAGCTTTCAACCCCATAAATCTAGGTGGCTTACCAGTGGAGTGACCCAAACCTTCATTTCTGAGGGGGTTGAAACCTGAATAATCATACTCTTCAAGATGGTTGCATTTGTACACCCATGGTTACAATGAAGCAAGGGAATACCATTAATCACCCCAGTGGATCACCTGAGTTCTCCACTATTTACAAATTCTTCCCTGCATTTATTGTATAAGAGCAGCCCTGTCTCCTCAGTTCAGGGTCTACTACTCCTGTCAGTATGGTAACTCCTCTTCTCACCTGTTTGTTCCTGGGCATAGGGGTCTGGAGGAGCCTGATGGTAGCTGTAACTTGTAGCTCAATTGGACCCTTGCTGTGTCCCTTTGAGGACCAGGACTTCCAATCCTGCAAGACCAACATTTATAGGGAAAGGAAGCAGAAATCCCCTAGTGGATCATTGGGAATGAGAGATGGAATATTCCTCCCTCTATCCCTTTGTTTCTGGCCTCCTGTATTCTTCCTGTTGGGGAGCTAGTACCATATAGAGATCTGGTTTAGTTCATAGACTGCATCCTAGAGGACAGCACTCCACTTCTGTGAACTGCTGCCTTCTGAACTGCTTTTTAGCTGTGTTTTAGAAGACGGCTCTGGCATTCTGTGAGGCCAACTGCTTCTGGTTGGTGAGGAAATGTAATACTATCAGTGGGTCCCATGGTCATGAGCCCTATCCTTCTCTGAATAATGTCTTTTCTTTGAGTACTATGTCATGTGGGATGTCCTGTCTATAAATCCGGCATTCAGGAAGCCCTTAAAGAGAAGTGCTGGCCAAGGCTCTGTGAGCAAGAAAGGCAAATCTACACCAAGAACAAGTATGTTATCATTGGCAGTGCAAACCACCACACTTCCTAGGATGCAAGAGACCCAGAGTGGTTGACTTGCCACCAAGTGGCCTCCTTGAAGAATAATCCTATTGTAACTAGGTTTCAACATTGATGTCTCTTGCTGACAGGCATTCAAAGGCAGCAGTCAACCTTGGTCATTGGGGATCTATATGGCTGGGCCCACACATAGTCTCCTTTGCTGCTACTGTTGCTAGTGCATCACAAGCAGTGATGCTTGTACCGTAGTCTGGACCCGAAACAGTCTATTCTTGCTTTGGACCCACTCAAAGCTATACTTCCATATCCTTTTGTATATGGACTAAAGCAAGATTCCTAAATGAGGAATACATTCTCTTCAGAATCCAGTGTGGTATGCATTGTGCTTTCTTTCTGGTAGAAGATGAAAGATGACGATCTTTTACCTTGATAATGTTTCTTTACCATTGGACCCCTAACATTCACTTAAGTTCTAGGTTCCTGAATATTCTTAGGATCTGTCTCCTGCCCTCTGGAACATATGTGTCTTACTAAGGCCTCTATTGTACTAAACACCTCTAGCTCATTTTGCCCAATCAACATGATGCCATTGATGGATCAAGGTGGTGGTCCATGGGATGCCCAGTCATCTCTTAGAACTATATTATGGCACATGAAAAAAAAGAGTTAATATGCCCCTGAGGCAAACCATGTATGAAAACTATTGCCCATCCCCTGTTAATGGAAACAACTTCTGATCTTTTATAACTAGAGTGGAAAACATTTGCCAAATTCTATACCATGCACCTGGGAAGCATTTTTTTACTCTCTTGGTTGAGAGAAGTGTTAGAGGTTATTTTGCCTTCCCCACTCTTTGGTTCTTACCTCACAGGCCAGGAACACAGGTAGTTACTTCAACTACCAAGAATAGCCATTCTAATTATGCATTAAGTGACTGAGCACTGGCTTTCTCCAGGACTCCATTTACTAACTGCTACC
Organism: Stenella coeruleoalba; assembly: GCF_951394435.1. Classification (NCBI taxonomy): domain Eukaryota; kingdom Metazoa; phylum Chordata; class Mammalia; order Artiodactyla; family Delphinidae; genus Stenella; species Stenella coeruleoalba. The sequence continues at coordinate 48,878,074 of NC_137154.1, read as the reverse complement.
TAGAATAGAGCCCCAACTCTAACCCAGGGGACCATAACCATGCTTTTGATTTCTGAGTAACAATGTCAACTCAAACTCTGTTTGTTAACATTCAATGTCTTGGTATTCTCCTCTTCTTTAGTATAAAATTGCCTATGTAGCCAATACCTTTAAGGAAGGTCTCAGGAAATCTTCAGGATATATAATATACATTTTTTTTTTGTAATTCTTCTAGTTAGGGATCAGGTACCTCTTTAGGTAATGAGTCCAGGACCTGAACATTGGCACAGGTCTGGGAAATGAGCAAGAGACTGACTTTACTGGAATGAATATCCTCAGCTTTCTAACCCTCCATTCTTGCCTTGCTCTTTTTTTTTTAATTTTTAATTTTTTTAAATTTTATTTTATTTACTTTTTGTACAGCAGGTTCTTTTTTCTTTTAACATCTTTATTGGAGTATAATTGCTTTACAATGGTGTGTTAGTTTCTGTTTTATAACAAAGTGAATCAGTTATATATATACATATGTTCCCATATCTCTTCACCCTTGCATCTCCCTCCCTCCCACCCTCCCTATCCCACCTCTCTAGGTGGTCACAAAGCACCGAGCTGATCTCCCTATGCTATGCAGCTGCTTCCCACTAGCTATCTATTTTACGTTTCGTAGTGTATATATGTCCATGCCACTCTCTCACTTTGTCCCAGCTTACCCTTCCCCTCCCCACATCCTCAAGTCCATTTTCTAGTAGGTCTGTGTCTTTATCCCCGTCTTATCCCTAGGTTCTTCATGACCATTTTTTTTTCTCTTAGATTCCATATATATGTGTTAGCATACGTTATTTGTTTTTCTCTTTCTGACTTACTTCACTCTGTATGACAGACTCTAGGTCCATCCACTTCACTACAAATAACTCAATTTCGTTTCTTTTTATGGCAGAGTAATATTCCATTGTATATATGTGCGATATCTTCTTTATCCATTCATCTGTTGATGAACACTTAGGTTGCTTCCATGTCCTGGATATTGTAAATAGAGCTGCAATGAACATTTTGGTACATGACTCTTTTTTTTTACATCTTTATTGGAGTATAACTGCTTTACAATGGTGTGTTAGTTTCTGCTTTATAACAAAGTGAATCAGTTATACATACACATATGTTCCCATATCTCTTCCCTCTTGCGTCTCCCTCCCTCCCACCCTCCCTATCCCACCCCTCCAGATGGTCACAAAGCACTGAGCTGATCTCCCATGACTCTTTTTGAATTATGGTTTGCTCAGGGTATACGCCCAGTAGTGGGATTGCTGGGTCGTATGGTAGTTCTATTTTTAGGTTTTTAAGGAAGCTCCATACTGTACTCTATAGTGGCTGTATCACTTTACATTCCCACCAAAAGTACAAGAGGGTTCCCTTTTCTCCACACCCTCTCCAGCATTTATTGTTTCTAGATTTTTTGATGATGGCCATTCTGACCGGTGTGAGATGATATCTCATTGTAGTTCTGATTTGCACTTCTCTAATGATTAATGATGTTGAGCATTCTTTCATGTGTTTGTTGGCAAACTGTATATCTTCTTTGGAGAAATGTCTATTTAGGTCTTCTGCCCATTTTTGGATTGGGTTGTTTGTTTTTTTGATATTGAGCTGCATGAACTGCTTGTAAATTTTGGAGATTAATCCTTTGTCAGTTGCTTCATTTGCAAATATTTTCTCCCATTCTGAGGGTTGCCTTTCGTCTTGTTTATGGTTTCCTTTTCTGTGCAAAAGCTTTTAAGTTTCATTAGGTCCCATTTGTTTATTTTTGTTTTCATTTCCATTTCTCTAGAAGGTGGGTCAAAAGGATCTTGCTGTGATTTATGTCATAGAGTGTTCCACCTATGTTTTCCTCTAAGAGTTTGATAGTGTCTGGCCTTATATTTAGGTCTTTAATCCATTTTGAGTTTATTTTTGTGTATGGTGTTAGGAAGGGTTCTAATTTCATACTTTTACATATACCTGTCCAGTTTTCACAGCACCACTTATTGAAGAGGCTGTCTTTTTTCCATTGCATATTCTTGCCTCCTTTATCAAAGATAAGGTGACCAGGGCTTCCCTGTTGGCGCAGTGGTTGAGAGTCCACCTGCCAATGCAGGGGACATGGGTTCATGCCCCGGTCTGGGAAGATCCCACATGCCGCTGAGTGGCTGGGCCCGTGAGCCATGGCCGCTGAGCCTGCACATCTGGAGCCTGTGCTCCACAATGGGAGAGGCCACAACAGTGAGAGACCTGCATTCCACAGGAAAAAAAAAAAAAGACAAGGTGACCATAGGTGCGTGGGTTTATCTCTGGGATTTCTACCCTGTTCCATTGATTTATATTTCTGTTTTTGTGCCAGTACCATACTGTCTTGATTACTGTAGCTTTGTAGTATAGTCTGAAGTCAGGGGCCCTGATTCCTGCAGCTCCATTTTTCTTTCCCAAGATTGTTTGGCTCTTCAGGGTCTTTTGTGTTTCCATACAAATTGTGAAATTTTTTGTTCTAGTTCTGTGAAAAATGTCAGTGGTAGTTTGATAGGGATTGCATTGAATCTGTAGATTGCTTTGGGTAGTAGAGTCATTTACACAATGTTGATTCTTCCAATCCAAGAACATGGTACATCTCTCTATTTGTATCATCTTTAATTTCTTTCATCAGTGTCATTTCTGCATACAGGTCTTTTGTCTCCTTAGGTAGGTTTATTCCTAGATATTTTGTTCTTTTTGTTGCAATGGTATATGGGAGTGTTTTCTTAATTTCTGTTTCAGATTTTTCATCCTTACTGTATAGGAATGCAAGAGATTTCTGTGCATTAATTTTGTATCCTGCTACATTACCAAATTCATTGATTAGCTCTAGTAGTTTTCTGGTGGCATCTTTAGGATTCTCTATGTATAGTATCATGTCATCTGCAAACAGTGACACCTTTACTGCTTCTTTTCTGATTTTCCTTTTACTTCTTTTTCTTGTCTGATTGCTATGGCTAAAACTTCCAAAGCTATGTTGAATAATAGTGATGAGAGTGGGCAAACTTTTCTTGTTTCTGCTCTTAGTGGAAATGGTTTCAGTTTTTCACCATTGAGGATGATGTTGGCTGTGGGTTTGTCACATATGACCTTCATTATGTTGAGGAAAGTTCCCTCTATTCCTACTTTCTGCAGGTTTTTTTTTTTTATCATATATGGGTGTTGAATTTTGTTGAAAACTTTCTCTGCATCGATTGCAATGATCATATGGTTTTTCTTCTTCAATTTGTTAATATGGTGTATCACATTGATTGATTTGCATATATTGAAGAATCCTTGCATTCCAGGGATAAACCCCACTTGATCATGGTGTATGATCCTTTTAATGTGCTGTTGGATTCTGTTTGCTAGTATTTTGTTGAGGATTTTTGCATCTATGTTCATCAGTGATATTGGCCTGTAGTTTTCTTTCTTTGTGACATCTTTGTCTGGTTTAGGTATCAGGGTGATGGTGGCTTCGTAGAATGAGTTTGGGAGTGTTCCTCCCTCTGCTATATTTTGGAAGACTTTGAGAAGGATAGGTGTTAGCTCTTCTCTAAATGTTTGACAGAATTCACCCGTAAAGCCATCTGGTCCTGGGCTTTTGTTTGTTGGAAGATTTTTAATCACAGTTTCAATTTCAGTGCTTGTGATTGGTCTGTTTATATTTTCTATTTCTTTCTGGTTCATTCTCATAAGGTTGTGCATTTCTAAGAATTTGTCCATTTCTTCCAGGTTGTCCATTTTATTGGCATAGAGTTGGTTGCAGTAATCTCTCATGATCTTTTGTATTTCTGCAGTGTCAGTTGTTACTTCTCCTTTTTCATTTCTAATTGTATTGATTTGAGTCTTCTCCCTTTTTTTCTTGATATGTCTGGCTAATGGTTTATCAATTTTCTTTATCTTCTCAAAGAACTATCTTTTCATTTTATTGATCTTTGCTATTGTTTCCTTCATTTCTTTTTCATTTATTTGTGATCTAATCTTTATGATATCCTTCCTTCTGCTAACTTGGGTTGTTTTTTGTTCTTCTTTCTCTAATTGCTTTAGGTGTAAGGTTAGGTTACTTATTTGAGATGTTTCTTGTTTCTTGAGGTAGGATTGTATTGCTATAAACTTCCCTCTTAGAACTGCTTTTGCTGCATCCGATAGGGTTTGGGTCATCGTGTTTTCATTGTCATTTGTTTCTAGGTATATTTTGATTTCCTCTTTGATATCTTCAGTGATCTCTTAGTTATTTAGTAGTGTATTGTTTAGCCTCCATGTGTTTATACTTTTTACAGTTTTTTTTCCTGTAGTTGATATCTAGTCTCATAGCATTGTTGTTGGAAAAGATACTTGATACGGTTTCAATTTTCTTACATTTATGAAAGCTTTATTTGTGACCCAAGATATGATCTATCCTGGAGAATATGCCATGAGCACTTGAGAAGAAAGTGTATTCTGTTGTTTTTGGATGGAATGTCCTATAAATATCAATTAAGTCCATCTTGTTTAATGTGTTATTTAAAGCCTGTGTTTCCTTATTTATTTTCATTTTGGATGATCTGTCATTGGTGAAAGTTGGGTGTTAAAGTCCTCTACTATTATTGTGTTACTGTCAATTTCCCCTTTTACAGCTGTTAGAATTTCCCTTATGTATTGAGGTGCTCCTATGTTGGGTGCATAAATATTTACAATTGTTATATCTTCTTCTTAGATTGATCCCTTGATCATTATGTAGTGTCCTTCTTTGTCTTTGTAATGGTGTTTATTTTAAAATATTTTGTCTGACATGAGAATTGCTACTGCAGTTTTCTTTTGATTTCCTTTTGCATGGAATATCTTTTCCCATCCCCTCACTTTCAGTCTGTATGTGTCCTAGGTCTGAAGTGGGTCTCTTGTGGACAGCATATATATGGGTCTTGTTTTTGTATCCATTCAGCCAGTCTGTGTCTTTTGGTTGGACATTTAATCCATTTACATTTAAGTTAATTATCAATATGTATGTTCCTATTACTATTTTCTTAATTGTTTTGGGTTTGTTATTGTAGGTCTTGTCCTTCCCCTGTGTTTCCTGCCTAGAGAAGTTCATTTAGCATTTGTTGTAAAGCTGGTTTTGTGGTGCTGAATTCTTTTAGCTTTTGCTTGTCTGTAAAAGTTTTAATTTCTGAATGAGACACTTGCTAGTTAGAGTAATCTTCATTGTAGGTTTTTCCCTTACATCACTTTAAATGTATCTTGCCACACCCTTCTGGCTTGCAGTTTCTGCTGAAAGATCAGCTGTTCACCTTATGGGAATTCCCTTCTTCGTTATTTGTGCATTTTCCATTGCTGCTTTTAATATTGGTTCTTTGTATTTAATTTTTGATAGCTTGATTAATATGTATCTTGGCATGTTTCTCCTTGGATTTATCCTGTATGGGACTCTCTGAGCTTCCTGGATTTGATTGACTATTTCCTTTCCCATATTAGGGAAGTTTTTAACTATAATCTCTTCAAATATTTTCTCAGTCCCTTTCTCTTTCTCTTCTTCTTCTCTGACCCCTATAATTCGAATGTTGGTGAGTTTAATATTGTCCCAGAGGTCTCTGAGACTGTCCTCAGTTGTTTTCATTCTTTTTTCTTTATTCTGCTCTGCAGTAGTTATTTCCACTATTTTATCTTCCAGGTCACTTATCCGTTCTTCTGCCTCTGTTATTCTGCTATTGACTCCTTCTAGAGAATTTTTAATTTCATTTATTGTATTGTTCATCATTGTTTGTTTGCTCTTTAGTTCCTCTAGATCTTTGTTAAATGTTCCTTGTATTTTCTCCATTCTATTTCCAAGATTTTGGATCATCTTAGTATCATTACTCTGAATTCTTTTTCAGGTAGACTGCCTATTTCCTCTTCATTTGTTTGGTCTGGTGGGTTTTTACCTTGCTCCTTCATCTGCTGCATATTTCTCTGTCTTCTCATTTTGCTTAACTTAATCTGTTTGGGGTCTCATTTTTGCAGGCTGCAAGTTCTTAGTTCCCATTGTTTTTGGTGTCTGCCCCCATTGGGTAAGGTTGGTTCCATGGGTTGTGTAGGCTTCCTGGTGGAGGGGACTGGTGCATGTGTTCTGATAGATGAGGCTGGATCTTGTCTTTCTGGCGGGCAGGACTGCGTTCAGTGATGTGTTTGGGTGTGTCTGTGAACTTATAATTTTAGGCAGCCTCTCTGCTAATGGGTGGGGCTGTGTTCCTGTCTTGCTAGTTGTTTGGCATTGGGTGTCCAGCACTGTAGCTTGGTGGTCGTTTAGTGGAGCTGGGACTTTGTGTTGAGATTGAGATCTCTGGGAGAGCTCTCACCGATTGATATTATGAGGGGCTGCAAGGTCTCTGGTGGACCAATGTCCTGAACTTGGCTCTCCCACTTCAGAGGCTCAGATCTGACACCCAACCGGATCACCAAGACCCTGTCAGCCACACGGCCAGGTACTTGGGGAGTTTCTTGCCTTTTGGGAAGTCTGAGGTCTTCTCCCAGTGTTCAGTAGGTGTTCTGTAGTTGTTCCACATGTAGATGTATTTTTTAATGTATTTGTGGGGATGAAGGTGATCCCCATATCTTACTCACTCAGCATCTTGAAGCTTATTTTTTGGTTAACTTTTTGATTGAAGTATAACATATCAATATATACTGTGTAAAATGCACAGAAGGTGTATAGTTGATAAAGTTTTATAAAGTGAGCACATGAACACACCCTCATGGCCACTACCCATATCAAGATACAGGCACAATTGCTTCCTGGTTGTTAAGGTGCACTGTTCTTCAGAAAGCTCTGTCCAAACTCTCCTATGACATTTCCAGCCTAGAGCCTGCCTCTGCCTTCAACACTGCAGAGACATTCACATGAAGACCTGGAGAGCCAATCACTAAACAAAAGCTTAGACAAGTCACTTAACTAAATCATAGGATATGTGAGGGATTTTTTATTCCTATTTTAATGGTGGGAAATACACAATTCAAATTAAGATTGTCTTAAAGGTAAAAGCAGTTATGCATAATTCATTCAAATGAAGGCTTTGTGTTTATGATAACCCTATGCCTCCACTCTACAACTAAAAGCACATACCCCCAATCAGCCCTACTGCCCAGTTTCTATTCTCATAACTCCCCCTTGTCCCTGAAAACTGTCTCTCCATTATCCCAAGGTGAGACATACCCCTTCCTCTCACAGCTTTGAACCAAAGTATCATGTGTTCCCTGTTCCTTTCCTTTCCCCAATTGTCCCATCACTTCCAGAATGTGATCCTAATATCAGCAGTACTCACAAGACCTGACCAGCCCTTTTTAGTGGGGTTAAGGACTTATATCCTCCTTTCTAGGGTGACCCTGCCTTTGAGACTTCATCACGCCCAACACCCAGTCCCCAACTCAGTTACCCATCACTCTGGAGTTTTCTGTATTTGACTTCCTCTGGTAGTCCACATTTCTTTCACTGAAAAGAAGGAGGATTTATACAGGAACCTTCAGGAGGAGCAGGAAAAGTGACACAAGATCAAATATGAACAACGTAGAGTCATGGTGAGGAGTATTGTCATTTTCAAAGACTTCCCATGGGGAGCCCTCTTCCCCTATAGATTCTCTATCACCCTGCTTTTTCCCTGGACCCTCCAGCTTCCCTTGGCCTCTGCCCAGCAACCAAACACTGTAACTCCTCCAGAGACTGATTTTTTGTTTGTACTCTACCCCCTGGAGTGTTCCAAATGGCAGGAACAGGAAGGTGCTTAGTGGATGAAAAGTCTTTGTTTCTTCAAGTCCTCAGGGGATACCTAAGAGTTAGAAGAATATAGCACGCATTCTGAAAAGAAAACAAAAGGCCCAAGATTAGTTAGATTTGTGAAACCCTGTTATATGCTAAGCACCCTGCTAAACACTTTTCAAAGATGATCTCATTCAATTTTCACAATCCTTTGAGGTAAGCTACCATTATCACATCTACATTTTACAGATGAAATTGAGGTGCATAGAAGGTCACAAAGATAGTAAACCAGTCATGGTTCAAATTCTAGCACTCATATTTCATATCACTTTGTTGTCACACTGATAGTATACTTAATCTCCAAAGTCTGCTTCTCTGTTCATTTCCTCCATTCCGCCTGAGAACTCATGTAGAGCTTCTCCTAGCAGTGTGTTATAAAGTCTTATTTGAACAGAGAATGGAAATAGAGTATAAGGGAAGCCAAGGAAGATAAGCTTTTCAAACTGGGGGAAGAGCGTGGACCTCAGCACAAAGATATGAAAAGACAAAATATTCTCCAAACAGAAGATAAACCAGAGATGGTAGAATGCAGGGTACTTGAAAGAGAATGCAAATAAATGAGGCTAGAGAGGTGCATGGGCCATATTTTAGAGGTCCTGACTTCTGCCTGGGTATCACCATGGGGCAGGAATAAAGCTGAGAGAAAGAAGCCAACATGTGCAAGATATAAAGGTTTTTTAGTGGCAAAAGATACAGAGAGGGCTTCCGTGGTGGCGTAGTGGTTGAGAGTCTGCCTGCTGATGCAGGGGACATGGGTTCGTGCCCCGGTCCGGGAAGATCCCACATGCCGTGGAGCGGCTGGGCCTGTGAGCCATGGCCGCTGAGCCTGCACGTCCGGAGCCTGTGCTCCACAACGGGAGAGGCCACAACAGTGAGTGGCCCACGTACCGCAAAAAAAGAAAAAAAAATAGAAAAAAAAAGAGATATAGAGATATATGGAAATATGAAAAATCAGGAGACAATGCTGCATGCTCCCTGTTCCCTGATTCCTCAGCAGAGACATAGTTATTAGTGATGTGAATGGTGAGAGGCATTCTGCTGCCTTTTGAAGGGGCATGGAGCTGCTTCATGCCTTCCTCAGCCAATACATTTCTAATGACTGGGAGGTAGTCTAGGTTCAATGTACTATGCTTAGCCTCCATTAGAAGGTCCATTCTTCAAGCCTGAAAGAGAACTAGTCCCCAAAACTGCTGTACTGTGCTCTGCCCCAAGGCAGACAAGGAGACATTCAGAAATAAACCAAAGATCTATCCTTAGGAACATGCCATCCAAGTTTATTAACTTGTTATTGACATTAGTTGATACAGAACCTCAGTTCCCAAGACCCCTGCCCAAAATATTACTGAGGTTTCTCAGGAGTTACCTGTAGTAGGTATCTGATATTCATACCCATTTGTAATCCCCTCCTCCCCTTGAGTGTGGACTCAACTTAGTGACTTGCTTCTACTGAGTAGAAAGCTGCAAAAGTGATGGGATTTCACTTTGGAGAGTAAGTTACCAACAGACTGTGACTTCCAACTTGCTCACTCTGTTTTTCTGTCTTTCTCACTCTTTCTGAGGTTCTGAGGTAAGCCAGCTGCCATGTTATGAGCTGCCCTGTGGAGAGATCCAAATGGCAAGGAAATTATATCTCTGAGTGAGCCTGGAAGTGCATCTTCTGAGGCTTGCCACCAGCCATGTGAATGAGCTGGGAAGCAAATCCTCCTCCAAGTGAATCTTCAGATGACTAAGTTCTGGTCAACACCTTCATTGCAACCTGTAAGGCAGTCTGAGCCAGAGGCACCTAATTAAGCCACATCCATATTTCTGACCACCCCTCCCCCATCAGAAACTGTGAGATAATAAATGTTGTCTAAGCTGCTGAATTCGGGCTAATTTGTTACACAGGAAATATAACTAATACAGTAGATAACCACATATCTATAGTTTCACATTTACTACAAGAGGAAAGTTAATGCCACCACCACTGGCCATTTTTGCTCTTGAGGGCAGTTAATTGATCATGACATGACCATCCTGGACCTCTGGGTCCCAAAATTGCATGATAATGTGTGGGGAAGATGACTTTTCCTGCTGTTAATGATCTGATAGTTCTGCTCCACTAAAAACTGAGAGGCAGATCTCAAGGCAGTTTGCTTGTGACATGGTATGTCTGAGTTTATTTGCAAACCTCTGTGCCTGGGACCCTGGAGGAACAGACAGGGGCCAGATGCAATTAACCTCTTTCAGGCTCTCTACCTAAATTACCTCTCACATTCAACATACCTGGCTTCTATTCCTCTTAGGAGATATTATCTGTCTAGATGATCTTCAGTGCCACTCTGCAGGCAACAACCAGACTACTTTTGGAATATTTGACCATTTAAATCTTCGACTCAGGAAGAGTCTGCTTCTGAGAAAACACAGTCTAAGGAAGTGGATGCTCTTGCCTTATTCCTGATCTTCATGGTAATGGTTTACTCTTTCTCCCTTAAGTAAGATGCATTTAGGAATGAAGTACACATATCAATTACAATCAGTTCTTATTCGAGTGCTTTATGAACAGTAAGTGGCAAGAGTCTTTTTACCATCTCTGGAAAGAAGCCTGTTGTGCTGTGTTTTCCTTTTATTGATTAATGTGGTGATTTAAATTAAAGGATTTCCCATAATTGAACCACACTTACTTTCATTGAATAATCCCACTTGGTCATGGTGGGTTACTTTCATAATGTGGTTGGATTTGTTTGCTGATATTTTAATTAGTATCTCTGTATCAATACTTTTGAGGAAGTTCATCCCTAGTTTTCTTTTTCTGCACAGTCTGTCTCAGGTTCAGCCATCGATGTAACTCTTCCTATGTAGAGGAAAAATGGATGTCTTCTTAGAAATCTCTCTTTTGTTTTCTGACTCTCCTGTGAAATCATCTGCTATTGTTTTTTCAGTAGTTCTTAGCTTTATTTCTTCAGTGCAAATTTGTACTTTCTACCGCTACTGAGGTCAATTTTGACCAAAGGTATTACATTCTATTTTACTGTATTGTACTGTATTCTACTGTACCTATTTCACCCAGGTTTTCCAACTTATTTGCATAGAATTGTGTAATCTCTAATCATTTTTTATTTTATCAGTTTCAGTGATTACTTCTTGTTCTTTTTATTTTCTCATACTTTAATGAAGTATAGTTGATTTACAGTGTTGTGTTAGTTTCAGGTGTGCAGCAAAGCAGTTCAGTTATATACATATTTACATTCTTTTTCAGATTCTTTTTCATTATAGGTTTTTACAAGATATTGAATATACTTCCTTATATTATACAGTAGGTCCTTGTTATTTATCTATTTTATATATAGTAGTGTGTATCTGTTAACCCCAAACTTCTAATTTATCCCTCCGCAGCCCTGTCCCCTTTGGTAACTGTAAGTTTGTTTTGTATGTCTTTGTAAATTAGTTCATTTGTATCATATTTTATATTCCATATATAAGTAATATCATATGGTATTTGTTTTTATCTTTCTGACTTACTTGATTTACTATGCTAATCTCTATGTCCATCCATGTTGCTACAATGGCAATATTTCATTATTTTTATGCCTGAGTAATATTCCATTGTATATATATACCACATCTTCTTTATCCATTCATCTGTCAATGACATTTAGGTTGCTTCTATGTCTTAGCTATTGTAAATAGTGCTGATATGAACAGCACTGGGGTACTTGTATCCCAGTGTACATTGTACATTGGGGTACTTGTATCTTTTCAAAACAGACTTTTCTCCGGATATATGACCAGGAGTGGGATTGCTGGATCATATGGCAACTCTATTTTTGGTTTTTGAAGGAACCTCTATGCTATTTTCCATAGTGGCTGTATCAATTTACATTCCCACCAACAGTACAGGAGGGTTCCTTTTTCTCCAACCCTCTCCAGCATTTATTATTTGTAGACTTTTTGATAATGGCCATTCTGACCAGTGTGAGGTGATACCTCATTGTAGTTTTGATTTGCATTTCTCTAATAATTAGCAGTGTTGAAAATCTTTTCATGTGCCTGTTGGCCACCTGTATATCTTCTTTGCAAAAATGTCTATTTAGGTCTTCTTCCCATTTTTGATTGGGTTGTTGTTATTTTTTTGATATTGAGCTGTAAGAGCTGTTTGTATATTTTGCAAATTAACCCCTGTCAGTCGCATTGTTTGCAAATATTTCTGCCAGTCTGTAGGTTTTCTTTTCATTTTGTTTGTGGTTTCCTTTGCTATGCAAATCCTTTAAGTTTAATTAGGTTCCATTTTTTATTTTTGCTTTTATATCCATTACTCTAGGAAATGGATCCATAAAAAGTGTGGCTGCGATTTTATGCCAAAGACTGTTCTGCCTATGTTTTCCTCTAGGAGTTTATAGTATCCAGGCTTACATTTAGGTCTTTAATACACTTTTTTTTTCTTTAATACACTTTTAATTTATTTTTGTTTATGCTGTTAGAGAATGTTCTAATTTCATTCTTTTATATGTAGCTGTCCAGTTTTCCCATCACCACTTATTGAAGAGACTGTCTTTTCTCCATTGTATATTCTTGTCTCCTTTGTTGTAGATTAATTGCCCATTTAAGTATGGGTTTATTCTTGGGCTCTCAATTTTGTTCTATGATCTATGTGTCTATTTTTGTGCCAGTACCATAATCTTTTGATTACTGTAGCTTTGTAGTATAGTCTGAAGTGATGGAGCCTGATTCCTCCAATGTTCCTTCTTTCTCAAGATTGTTTTGGCTATCTGGGATCTTTTGTTTCCCTACAAAGTTAAATTTTTTTGTCCTAGTTATGTGAAAAATACCATTGGTAATTTGATAGGGATTGCATTGGATCTGTAATTGCCTTGGGTAGTATGGTCATTTTAATAATAGTTTCTTCCAATCCAAGAACATGATATATCTTTCCATCTGTTTATGTCATCTTCAGTTTCTTTCAGCAGCATTTTATGGTTTTTGGAGTACAGGTCTTTTGCCTTCTCTGATAGGTTTATTCCTAGATATTTTATTCTTTTTGATGTGATGGTAAATGGGATTGCTTTCTTAATTTCTCTTTCTGATATTTGGATGTTAGTGTATAGAAGTGCAACCGATTTCTGTATATTGATTTTGTATCCTGCAACATTACCAAATTCATTGATGAGCTCTAATAGTTTTCTGGTGGTGTCTTTATGATTTTCTATGTATAGCATCATGTCATCTGCAAACAGTGACACTTTTACTTCTTTCCAATTTGGATTCCCTTTATTTGCTTTTCTTCTCTGATTGCTGTGGCTAGGACTTCCAAAACTATGTTGAATAAAAGTGGTGAGAGTGAACACTCTTGTCTTGTTCCAGTTTTTAGAGGGAATGCTTTCAGGTTTTCACCACTGTGTATGGTGTTAGCTGTGGGTGTCATATATGGCCTTTATTATGTTGAGGTACATTCCCTCTATGCCCAGTTTTTGGAGAGTTTTTGTCATAAATGGATGTTGAATTTTATCAAAAGCTTTTTCTGTATCTACTGAGATGATCATTAGTTTTTATCTTTCAATTTGTTAATGTGATGTATCACATTGATTGATTTGTGGATACTAAAAACCCCTTCATCCCTGGGATAAATCCCACTTGATCATAGTGTATAATCCTTTTAAAGTATTGTTGGACTCAGTTTGCTAGTATTTTGTCGAGGATTTTTTCTTCTGTGTTCATCACTGGTATTGGTCTGTAATTTTCTTTGTGTGTGTGTGTGATATCTTTTTTTTGTGTGTGGTATGCGGGCCTCTCACTGTTGTGGCCTCTCCCATTGTGGAGCACAGGCTCCGGACGTGCAGGCTCAGTGGCCATGGCTCATGGGCTCAACCGCTCTGCGGCATGTGCAATCTTCCCGGACTGGGGCACGAACCTGTGTCCCCTGCATCAGCAGGCAGACTCTCAACCACTGTGCCACCAGGAAAGCCCAGTGTGTGTGATATCTTTGTCTGGTTTTGGTGTCAGGGTGATGCTGGCCACATAGAATGAGTTTCAAAGTGTTCCTTCCTCTGCAATTTTTGGGAATAGTGTGAGAAGGATAGGTGTTAACTCTTCTTTGAATGTTTGGTATAATTCACCTGTGAAGCTATCTGTTCCTGGACTTGGGTTTGTTGGAAGGTTTTAAATTCCTGATTCAATTTCAGTACTGGTAATTTGTCTGTTCATGCTTTCTATTTCTTCCTGAGTCAGTCTTGGGAGATTGTACCATTCTAAGAATTTGTCCATTTTTTCTAGGTTTTTATTTTACTGGCATATAGTTGCTTGTAGTAGTTTCTTATGATCCTTTGTATTTCTGTAGTGTTGGCTTAACTTCTCCTTTTTCATTTCTGATTTTATTGATTTGGGACCTCTCCCTTTTTTCCTTGATGCATCTAGCTAAAGCGCTATCAATTTTGTTTATCTTTTCAAAGAACCAACTTTTAGTTTTGTCGATCTTTTTTTTTTTTTTGTCTTCATTTCATTTATTTCTGCTCTGGCTGTTATGATTTCTTTCCTTCTACTAACATTGGGTTTTGTTTGTTCTTTTTCTAGTTGCTTTAGGTGTAAGGTTATGTTGTTTATTTGAGATTTTTCTTGTTTCTAGATGTAAGTTTGTTATCACTATAAACTTCCCTTTTAGAACTGCTTTTGCTGCATCCCATAGGTTTTGGATGGTTGTGTGTTCATCTTCATTTGTCTCTAGGTATTTTTCAATTTCCTCTTTGATTTCTTCAGTGATCCATTGGTTGTTTTGTACCATATTTAGCCTCCATGTGTTTGTGTTTTTTTGTAATTTTTTTCTTGTAGTTGATTTCTAGTCTCATAGTGTTGTGGTCAAAAAGGTGCTTGAAAAAAAAGGTGCTTGATATTATTTCAGTTTTCTTAAATTTACTGAGGCTTTATGGTCTAGCATGTGATCTATCCTGGAGAATGCTCCATGTACGCTTGAAAAAAATATGTGTTCTGCTTTTGGATGGAATGATGTGTATGTATGTGTATATATATATATAATATACATACATAAAATCAATTAAGTGCATTTGGTGTAATGTGTTGTTTAAGGCCTGTGTTTCCATGCTGATTTTCTGTCTGGATGATCTCTCCATTGGTGTAAATGGGGTGTTAAAATCTCCCACTCTTATTGTGTTACTTTCAATTTCTCCTTTTATGTCCATTAATATTTGCTTTATATATTGAGCCGTTCCTATGTTGGGTGCATATGTATTTACAATTGTTATAACTTCTTCTTGGATTGATCACTTGGTCATTATGTAGTGTCCTTCTTTGTCTCTTGTAACAGTCTCTATTTTAAAGTCTATTTTGTCTGATATATGTATTGCTACTTTGGTAGTTTTGGTTTTGATATATGTATTGCCACTTTGCTTTTTTTGGTTTCCATTTGCATGCATTACCTTTTCCCATCCCCTCACTTTAGTGTGTATGTGTCCCTAGATCTGAAGTGAGTCTCTTTAGGCAACATATATACAGGTCTTGTTTTTGTATCCATTCAGCCAGTCTATGTCTTTTGGTTTGAGCATTTAGTATGTTTACATTTAAGGTAATTATCAATATGTATGTTCTTATTGCCATTTTGTTGTTTTGTATTTGTTTGTAATAGGTCTTTTTTTCCCCTTTCTTCTTTTGTTCTCTTGTGATTTGAAGACTATCTTTAGTGTTATGTTTGGATTCCTTTTTATTTTTTGTGTGTAGATCTATTATAGATTTTTGGCTTGTTGTTACCATCAAGTTTTATATTGTAGTACATGCACACACACACACACACACACACATACACACACATAATGTGATTCTCTGAAGTTGCTGATCTCTTAATTTCAAATGCATTTTAAAAACCCTGCATTTGTACTCTCCTACCTTCACAATTATTATTTTTGATATCATATTTTACATCTAATTTTTTTGTATATCCCTTAGTTGCTTGTTGTACATGTAGAAAAGTTTACTATTGGGTGGGCCAAAAGGTTCATTCGTTTTTTCCTGTAAGAAGGCTCTAGTAGGACTTAGTTGTCTTTAACTTCATTTGAAACAATTTTGTTAGATTGTACGTGACAGCTGTCATATCAGTGTGCATTTAAAACAAGACTTATCAGGCTTCCCTAGTGGTGCAGTGGTTAAGCATCTGCCTGCCAGTGCAGGGGACACAGATTCGAGCCCTGGTGCGGGAAGATTCCACATGCCACGGAGCAACTAAACCTGTGCGCCAAAACTACTGAGCCTGCGCTCTAGAGCCCAGAAGCCACAACTCCTGAAGCCCGCACGCCTAGAGCCCATGCTCCACAACAAGAGAAGCCACCGCAATGAGAAGGCTGCGCACCGATACGAAGAGTAGCCCCCACTCGCCGCAAGTAGAGAAAGCCCGCACAGCAACGAAGACCCAATGCAGCCAAAAATAAATAAATAAATTAAATAAATCTATATTAAGAAAAAGACATCAGGGCTTCCCTGGTGGTGCAGTGGTTGAGAGTCCGCCTGCCGATGCAGGGGACGTGGGTTCGTGCCCTGGTCCGGGAAGATCCCACATGCTGCGGAGCGGCTGGACCCGTGGGCCATGGCCACTGAGCCTGTGCGTCCGGAGCCTGTGCTCGACAACGGGAGAGGTCACAACAGTGAGAGGCCCGCGTACCGCCAAAAAAAAAAAAAAGACATCAAAATTGGTGAATTTTTGTGTAGCTATTTTAATATTGATGATGGAAGAGAAAAAGCAACATTTTCCGCATATTATGCTTTATTAGTTCAAGAAAGGTACTAACGCAACTGAAACGCAAGAAAAGATTTGTGCAGTGTATGGAGAAGGTGCTGTGACTGATTGAACATGTCAAAAGTGGTTTGTGAAGTTTCGTGCTGGAGATTTCACACTAGACGATGCTCCGTGTTGGGTAGCCCAGATGAAGTGGATAGAAATCAAATTGAAACAATAATTGAGAACAGTCAACGTTATACTACATGGGAGATAGCCGACATACTCAAAATATCCAAAGCAAGTGCTGAAAATCATTTGTACCAGCTTGGTTATGTTCATTGCTTTGATGTTTGGGTTCCACATAAGTTAAGTGAAAAAACCTTCTTGACCATATTTCCGCATGTGATTCTCTAATGAAACGTAAGGAAAATGTTCCGTTTTTAAAACAAATTGTGACAGTGATGAAAAGTGGATACTGTACAACAATGTGGAATGGAAGAGATCATGAGGCAAGTGAAATGAACCACCACCAACCACACCAAAGTTCGGTCTTCATCCTAAGAAGGTTATGTTGTATAAGTGGTGGGATTGGAAGGGAGTCCTCTATTATGAGCTCCTTCTGGAAAACCAAATGATTAATTCCAACAAGTACTGCTCCCAATTAGACCAAATGAAAGTGGCCCTCGACAAAAAGCATCCAAAATTAGTCAACAGATAAAGCATAATCTTCCATCAGGGTAACACAAGACTGCATGTTTCTTTTCTTTTTTTCTTAACATCTTTATTGGAGTATAATTGCTTTACAATGGTGTGTTAGTTTCTGCTTTATAACAAAGTGAATCAGTCATATATATACATATATCCCCATATCTCTTCCTTCTTGCGTCTCCCACCCTCCCTATCCCACCCTTCTAGCTGGTCACAAAGCACCCAGCTGATCTCCCTGTGCTATGCGACTGCTTCCCACTACCTATCTATTTTACATTTGGTAGTGTATATATGTCCATATATACACTACCACTCTCTCACTTTGTCCCAGCTTTGGCCAGGCAAAAACTGTTACAGCTTGGCTGGGAAGTTCTGATTCACCCGCCGTACTCACCAGACATCGCATCTTTGGATTTACATTTATTTCAGTCTTTACAAAATTCTTTTAGTGGAAAAAATTTCAATTTCCTAGAAGACTGTGAAAGACACCTGGAACAGTTCTTTGCTCAAAAAGATAAAAAGTTTTGGGAAGATGGAATTATGAAGCTGCCTGAAAAATGGCAAAAGGTAGTGGAACAAAAGAGTGAATACATTGTTCAATAAAGTTCTTGGTGAAAATGAAAAATGTGTCTTTTATTTTTGCTTAAAAAACTGAAGGCACTTTTTGGCCCACCCAACACTTTTCTCTTTTAACCTCCCTACTAGCTTTGTGTGTGGATGATTTCCTACCTTTACTGTATGTTTGCCATTACTGGTGAGCTTTTTCATTTTGTAATTTTCTTTTTTCTAGTTGTGGCCTTTCATTTTTTCACCTAGAGAAATTCCTTTAACATTTGTTGTAAAGCTGGCTTGGTGGTGCTAAATTCTTTTAACCTTCGCTTGTCTGAAAAGCTTTTAATATCTCCATAAAATCTGAATAATAGCCTAGATGCCAGTTTGGGAAGGCCTTGCTAGTTGGGGAGCTGTCCTCCAGAGTGAAGTATTCTCTAAACCAACAACCAACATATAGCACTGTGTCCCCAATACCTAGAATCCATGTTCCAGGAAGCAAGGGATAGGAATATGTTTAGCTTCTCTCACCATCACCCCCAGCATTCCAGTTTTGGTATTTAAACTTCCTCTTCTCACAATCGTAGGCTCTTTTGAGTTTGAGATCTTAGTTCAGAGGAAATATTTCTACCAGAGTTCTAGTAAAACTTCTACTGAACTTGAATCCTCAACTACCACTTGGTCTCTTTGGGTTCTTCATGTCAACAGACTAGCAGGTAAAGATGTGTATCTCTACTGATAACCTTAGCTGACCCTGATTACCAAAATGAGCCATCATTGTTGCTACACGATGGAGGTGGAGAGGAATATACCTGGAATGCAGGGGATTAATCAGCATGTCTCTTGGTTTTTCCATGCTCAGTAGTAATAGTCTATGGGCAAATGAAGCAACTGGCCTGACAAAGACAAGACACATAATAGTTCAGACTCCTGGGGAGTAAAGATCTAGTTTACCCACTAGGCAAGCAAAGGACACTAGTCAAAGGGTTAGACAAGAGTGAGAAAAATCTATAATGAGTGGAGGAGGAAGAGGAGATGAACATCAAATGCAACCTTAGGGTCAGAAATTACAGTAGAGATTATAGCTTGGTTTACTCATCCCCTTGCCTTAAATCATTCCAGAGACTGCAGCTAGCTACTACTTTGAAGATAAATACATAAATGATTAACTCGTACCTTACCTTTCTGGGAAGAAGTGAAAGCATGTTGTTTTTACAAAATAGATAGGCCACGTATTGTGGTGTGAGAGCTGGATATAATGGATGGCATGCATAGACATGCATGGTGCAAGGAGTGAAATATATCCACCTTTGTATACACCACGTTGGGTCTTCTCATCTTCATCTGTCCCCTGCACCTTCGTCCACTTGTTTCATTCCATCCACTGCTGTGGCAGCTTCTCTGTGTGGAGCCTGATCAAGTTCATGTAGGCACATCCACACAGTTCTTCACCTCATGCCCAAAATGCTTATGTCTCACTTGCCACCTCTAGGCTTCCTTGTTCACACTGAGTAATAATGTCCTGTGGAACCTACTTGGTACTCATGCATGGGCAATCCAGAGGTAGGACCAGTTAATACGTAATGCAGCCCACCTTTATTAACAGGATATGGAAGCTGGAAGATAAATTCTCCTTCCCCTATCCTTACTCCAGACAGGTTCTTCTAATATGATATCGTTCATTTGCACTTTTACAAGATGCTTGCCTGTTGGTAAGCATTCAGTCACGCTTGTTACAAAATGGTGATCATCTTAGTAAAACACCATCATATTCCCTTGCCTTTCTTCTCTGTATCACTTCAGCTTTTCTCACTCCTGCTTCCCTGAAATTACAACTGTTAATGAAGTACCAGTAAATAAGCTTTTTTTTACATTGATCTACATGCATTTTATTTATTTTTTTAACACCTTTATTGGAGTATAATTGCTTTACAATGGTGTGTTAGTTTCTGCTTTATAACAAAGTGAATCAGCTATACATATACATATATCCCCATATCTCCTCCCTCTTGTGTCTCCCTCCTACCCTCCCTATCCCACCCCTCTAGGTGGTCACAAAGCACCGAGCTGATCTCCCAAACAAAAACAATCAGTTAAGTTTCTTAAGCTTCTACTCTAGAATGTTCTTTTTTTGCAGGCAGGTCCTGTGTCTTTCTGGTTTCTCCCTTTTCCCACAGTGAAATCTCTAGTGTGTAGTAGAAAGTTAAATATTTGTTGTGCATATTTGTTGAACACAGATGTTGACTATGTTCAACAAGTACTAATGTTTCATTAATTCTCTAAATGTAATCAGAAAGAAATAAGAAATGGTCTTTCAAAAATGAAAGAAGCTGAAGGTAGAAATACTATTTGACTATCCATGGGCACTAATCCTATCCCTGAATGCCTTTTTGACATTGAGTTTGCTTCAAGAAGCCAGAGAACTTGATGCTTGTAAACATTCTCTTAAAGGATACACATAAAATTAGCATTCCTTGCTTTTTAGATTTTACTTGAGTAGTGACATAATTTCCCAATCTAAAAGGTCAGGTGAGGGGGCGGTGGGGGAGGGTTTGATTGGGAGTTTGGGACTAGCAGATGCAAACTATTATATATAGAATGGATAAAAAACAAGGTCGTATTGTATAGCACAGGGAACTATATTCAATACCCTGTAATAAACCATAATAAAAAAGAACAAAATTTTTTGGATAAAATTAAATGATGTGGGGAAAAAGCTGGTCAGGTGCAACAAGTTTTGAGCTTCCAGATCCGGGGGATTCTAAGTGTCCCCGGCAGCTGTGACCACCCCCTTCAAGTAGGAACCCTTCTGAAGTATGATGTATCTACGTCTCCTCTGGGTAGACACCTAAGCTCTGATAAGTTTCTGCATCCTAGGGAAAAAATTATGGATTTAAACTACCCTGATAGTAAGCCCATATGAGATCTCTTTTTTTCTAATCTGTGACCTGCCAGGAATGCGTTGAAAAATGAATTGCATTAATAAGTTACCTAATGTTAACCTATCTTTGCAGTATTTGGTTAGAATCGCTTGGTTATTTATGTGTTATTATGATGCACCTTTGGTTTTGATTTGCTGATTTTAATTTTGGGAAGATTTTTTATCCTTTGTCATAAGTGAATAGTGTATAATTTTGTTTGTTTCTTTTCTATACTATTGTTATTCTAATTTGACTTCAGGATGATGTTACCTCCATATTGTGAAGCTTTCTATATTTAACATATTGTACAATAAGCCCCCATTTGGATTTCCATCAAGGTTTTTCCATAGCAATTACCTCCTTCCCCATATGCCTTTGTCTATACTTAGTAGAGTTTTTGCTACATAGGAGATACTTGAGTGCCCACTTGTTATTTATTGATTTACTAATTCATTGAACTGGCAATTCTGCAATGCTGTTGTTGAGTTGCTTGCCTTTTCCTTTTATCTCTAGGAAATTAGATAATCTTAAAAAAATAAACAAAACAGTGCTTCTAGGTAACTTTAGGGTGAGTATAATGTAAAACCTTTATTCTGTAGCTAGGGGAATAGAAGAGACCTATGGGGGAGAAGGGCTTTTCTTGACATATCAAAGAAATGCCTCAACTTTGGTTCCCCAAATCTGTAATTGCGCTTATGTTCTATGAAACCCTCCTTTCAGGATTTTCTATATGCTGTGTGACTCCTAGCTCCTCCATAATTTTCGGAAGTCTGTATTCTAAGTCTATTCTGTCACTCATGTCACACTTCAAGTCAGCTGATTCTGTTCAGTAATGAACTGCTGAGAAGTAGCACGGACAATAGCAGAGTGTAGTAATCTTCAAAAAAGTCATGTTCTTGAATCTGGGCTTGGTCACTTATTAATTTCTTAGTTTTGAGTAGGTTATTTAATATCTAAAAAGCTCAGTTCCTCAAATATAAAAGAGCTCCGAAAATAGCTACCTCACAGTGATTAAATAAAATGGTAAATTGTAAAGCACTTAGCACATGGCCCTACTTGTAATTAGTTCTCTATAAATCAGCTGGGTATATTGTTCTGGAGGTGATGAGGGAGGTCTGGATGCGAGTTAAAGATTTGGTAATCAACTTCAGTTTGCACCAAGATGGTAACTGAATTCATGAATAATGAAGGCAGTGGTTAACAACCTTGGCTGCACAAATCACCCAGAGAACTTTGCAAAAGCTACAGTTGGTGTTTAGAAAAGCAACACAGCCCCACAAGATTCTGACTGATCTGGTATAGAGCAGTGGTTCTCCAACTTCAGCATGCATTGGAATCACCTGGAAGGCTTGGTAAACCACAGATTGTTGACCTCTATCCCAAGAGTTTCTGATTCAGAAGATTAAGAATTTGCATTTCCAATACATCTCAGGTGATGCTGCTGGTGCAGCTGCTGGAGAGACGATTCATAAACATGAATATTCTCCTGGCAGCATAAGCACTCTTCTACTAATGTGTCAGAGTAAAAATAATAACTGCACTCCAGCTGTCCTCATTAGAGATTTCACCAATTTTCCTAAGCTCAAAGCTGAGGATGAGGATGTACTGATGAGAAAAACTAAGACATGAAAAGTGGGTTTTGATATCAGGTACAGCTATCTAGAGGGAGAGTGTGAGATGATGAACTGACTGAATGGCTACTAGTCACAGTCTTGTTTTGCCCCCACCTGTTTCTGGAGGGAGACAGTTGGGCTGTAAGAAGAGACTCTAAAAAGGAGGGAGTTCACAGTGGTTTCTGCTCACACAGAAAGTGATACGACTTGTGTCTTCTTCTATAATAATTAAGGAAATGTTTATTGTTTTTCAGGTGGAGTGGTGTAATATCACTATTTACTAAGTTTATTTCCTTTACTATCAAGTTTAAGATTCTAGCCCATTTCTGACAGTTGCAACTTTTTTTTCTTGTTGAAGAGTGAATTACCATAAGTACTTACAGGTGGACATACTTTAAGGTCTCCCTCCCAATTAAAAACAGTAAGCACCAGTCCTCAGCTGCCACTTTACTTCTGGTTTAACAGATTCAGGAATCTCATTGGTTCCAGCCTGACCAATCATGTCCGGCCCCCAACTCTGACCAATTAGGTTCACTTCACTTCTGCTTAAGTGAGATTTTGCAGGTTGCCAGCTCTTTCTACTGCAGACTGGAGCGAAACGAGGATTGATCATAAGTACTAGAGGTGAGAGCCTGGAGCTTTTCAAATTTAGGTTCTATTTTCTGTTAGTGTCTGTTTTTCTTTGCTTTTCTGTTTCTACCTCCTTTGGGAGACAGTGAATTTCCTGCTGCTGGGTGGGGGTGGGGTGGAAACAAGCAAAATGAACAAGGCACCTAGATTTTAGCCCTCTTTCCTTTCATCTCGCTTACAATCCCAAACTATTTGCAAGAATTCAAGACTTGGGTTTTCTTTTCACTAATGAAAAAAGAGAAGCTTGGGGCTTCCCTGGTGGTGCAGTGGTTGACAGTCTGCCTGCCGATGCAGGGGACACGGTTTCGTGCCCCGTCCGGGAAGATCCCACATGCCGCGGAGCGGCTGTGCCCGTGAGGCATGGCCGCTGAGCCTGTGCGTCCGGAGCCTGTGCTTATTAACGGGAGAGGCCACAGCAGTGAGAGGCCTGCGTACCGCAAAAAAAAAAAAAAAAAGAAACTTGGTACTGAGTTGAAGAAATGCTTTGGGCTGATCAGATACTGGAAACTATCTCTTCAGGTGGAATTCTTTCCTCCACCCCTGCTTCATTTACTTGGCTTGTTGTGGGGCTCTTGGAAAACCTGGAACTGGAAATAAGTCTCAAAGATGATGCTAGCTAAAGGACTGGGCTACCAGCACTAACCCTGCTTTCATTAGGAAGGGCATTCCTAATTTTCCATATGGCATCCCTTACGATGGAGCTGCAAGAAGGACCTTCTTTGGTTGGCTCAACCTTTGGTTCTAACTCTAGCTTAATCTCTTAAAAGTAGCCTCACCATCCCTGACAAGGGTGGATATGGACTACTTTCTCTCCTGACTCATAACATCAGAGGGAAACTATGAATACAGCCTATTGTCTTCCTAGTGGCTTCAGTAGGCTTACTTTATAGCCACCTTCTACTCCAAAGCCATCCAGAACTTTCAGGAAGGATTCAGTGTCTAGTCATTTTGTGTCTAGAACATTTGTCCTGTATGAGATCCATTTTTTAACGAAGTCTTTTCAGGACACAAGGGTTGTTAGTCCAATTTAACTTTCCTGATCTCTCCATTCCTCTTAATCAGACTCTTTCTTAGGTTGAAATCTGGGAGACACTTTTTTTTTTAATAATAATAACTTTTATTAAAGTGTTTAAAATTTTAAATTAAAGCATTATTATAAACATACACATATATACATATGTATATGTATACATATGTGTGTGTGTTATGGAAGTAAACCAAATTTCTGGTGAAAATTGGAAATTACAAGATAATTTCATTCTGACCTAATGCAGTTTTTCTTGATAAATTATAAGGAAATAATTCCTTGAAATTTGCTATCCCTTAGAGAGACTAATTCCTAAGAAGCATCATAAGAAGCATCATTAAAGTTGATAGGACATCTCCTCATGACATTTTTTTGTTGTTATTAATAAACATTATTTTTTAGAGCAGTTTTAGATTCACAACAAAATTGAGCAGGAGGTATAGAGAGTTCCATGTACATACAACTTCTATGCTGTGCACATTCCTCACCAGAATCCTACACTTGTTAACAATCAATGCATCTTTGCTGACACATCATCACCCAAAATCCATAATTTACATTAGGGTTTACTCTTGTTGGTATACATTTTATGAGTTTTGATAAATATAAAATGACATGTATCCACCATTGTAGTATCATAAAGAATTGTTTCACTGTCCAGAAGTCCCTTGTGCTCTGCCTATTCATCTCTCCCTCTGGGAGACACTCGTGTTCATTTAGATTCTGATTCCATTTGTATTTATGGAATTTTGGAGGCAAGACCCAAGGCTAGGGAATGACTTGTACTGAGGGGATAGACTATACTATCCATAATGTCCTCATATTCGTGCTGTTTAGATGTCCCTCTTTTTGTTTCGAGCTCTTGACTTGGCGTTTTTGTCTTCATAGAAACAGGTGGTTCGTCTTGTGTACTTCCTTGGCCCCTAACTGTTAAAGTCTTTGAAATTATTTAATTTTGTTAGAAATAGTCTTTCTTTTATAACCCTAGGATTTTCGATTAATCATAACGGTATTGCTGAAATCAAAGTCTGCAGCTTTCTTATGGGACACCAGACTTGAGAGTTCCCTTCCATAATTCATGTCCAAACTACAGACCTTTAAATTCAAGAATCTGTACTTCAGAACCTATTTTCTGGTAGGGTTTGCTCATGTTCCTCAGCCTGCAGTTGCGACTCATTAACCTCATAATTGAGTTGAGAAACAAGATCCCTGTAAGGTATATGGGTTGGAGGATGGAATTGGGCCAGTAAATGGGATTATGACACTGATTCCAGAAGTTTTCCTTCCTCCCTGATACTGCTTGTGTCCTCAGAGAGTGAAAGAATCCTATTACAGGAGAAGCCATGAAATGCTCTGGGACCCTGTTGATAGGTGAAATCTAAGTGCACTTCCTAAAGGACTCATTTGTCTGTTGCTTAAAGGGAATTCAAAGTTTTCCTTAGTGCATGAGTAGTTATTTCTGACTGAGGGCTGAGATAGCATGTTAAGTCAGAAGCTCACAGATGCCGTTCATCACTTACTAATACGACTAACCCAGCAGGATTAAATACCCTCACTTGTGGCTGGCTTCCTTTAGAGAGCTTATCTTCATCCATGTAGAATAATCTTATTCTTATTGTGAGCCATCACAACATGAAGCAGAATATCTTAGGACCCTGATTCCTATCAACTATTACAGAATTTTTAACTTAAAGATGTCATAAGGCAGACCAACAACCCACTAACAATCCTAGTTATGTGGTGAAAGTGGCAGCTGCCATATTGTGTGGGGGGAGGTGGTCAAATCCTGGATCAAATGATGAGGAAGGAGTTTTCACCGGGGAAGATGAGAGCAGGGACAATTAAGGAGACCTGCGAGTTCAGGAGAAATGCCCCTTGCAGTAGGGTACCCTAGGTGTTTGTAGCCTCGAGGACTCCCTTTCAGGAATGCAACACTGCTATAGTAGCAGGAGTTGCTGTTCAATCTAACATGTTATCTTCAGCAGCTGTTACCTAGACATAATATTAAATACCAGTGGAAAGCTTCCTAGTCTCTGTTTTGCTAACAGTATTGCCTTGGGCTTATTTTAGGACTCTTGTCCCACAGGAACTAGAGGTTGATGGTTCAGTGCTCTTCACAAGATTTGTGAGTCTGCATAACGGTTCTTCTAACTGAAGACTATTCAGGTCATTGGGAGCTTTTTGTTTATGGTTACATGATGGCTCCTGAGCTGGGTTCAACTTGGGATGATGTTTTAAAGCAGTCTTAAACTTTCGCTGTCTGGTCTTGTGGAAGCTGTCCAGGTCAGAGCGGTGATAATTGTCAACCCTAAGAAAAGGACATGACAGGGTAATTGCATCTTCAGTTTCCTCATATTTCTGTGTTCTGTTGCTGAGGATTCCAAGCGGCCATGTGGGGTTTCTCCAGGGTTTGCATGTCCTATATTGGTATCAAGAATTCTTTTGAGTAGATCTAGGTAGAAAGCAATCCTTTTTTGGAACAGTTAAGTCTGGACTCACTGCACGTAAGTTTGGATGCACACAATAGGGTGCAAGCTGTTACCTTGCTTCCTTTTTTCCTATAAACAGACTTCTGATTGGCCGCCTTACTCCATGCTCTTTATAGAGGTTGTGGCATCAACAGCCAGAAGAAGTGGGATGTGTGGTGAGGGGTTAATGCAAACTCAGTACATGCCTTTTCCTTCTGGCTGCTGCTACTTAACACTAGTTTCTTGGACAGCAAACTTTGCAGTATCTCTCTTCTGCAATGACCACCAGCTAATGCATGTTCTTAAAGAATCACTATTGAACTTGACTGTCAAATAACAAGCCATAAACATTCATCCCTCTGATAAAGAACCTCCTATAAGCAGTCACCTTTTCCACCAATGACTGCCTAACACTCAAAAAGGTTCTTTATTCATGCCCTTAAAGACAGTTTTCAGATTTATCCAGGTTCCTCTAAAACCTTGCATTTTGATAGTGTTGGGGTGAGTTAGGGTTAGCAACTGGGAGAATCTGAGTGAGATACCAAGAAACTTAGTTAACATTCTACAGCTAGGATACTGGGGCTTTGTATTGTCTAGCTGACAACTTGACTCAGCAACCTAACTAGTTTTGAGGAAATAAAACTTTAAACACAACATCCTGCCAACAGAACCACTCCACAAAGGTACAAGAGAAGTATTGAATAAGCGTTAGCATGTGGTGCTCATGACAAGCAACTAGCTAAAGAGATTGCAAAGACAGAAATTTTGTCCATTTATATAGCAAAGTAGATATCCCATTACATGCCTGTTATCAAGATAGATGATAAATAAGGACTGAAGAGCACCATTAGTTGCACAGTTATCTTAAATTCACCTGGTAATTTGGATAGTCACCTGTGTTTAGTAGCCTTTATCCAGAGGAAAAATTTCTCACATTTTCATATGTGAGGTAGATTGGCAACTTGGAGCCAAGCATTGGCTGAAATAAGGCTCCTACCCTCCTGCCACAGAAACTTGGAGATAGACTAGTACAATTCAATTTTAGATGGCTTAGAAAGCCAGGGAGAGCAGTAGAGATAAGATGCCTATAGAAAGAGATGTGGTACACCCAAGTTAATACTCCTTACAAGACTTGATCTGTTTTTGCAGCAGCTCAAATTAATTGAGCTCTGCCTTAAATGCAGAGCACAAAATCCATGTTTATGTTTATCTAAATGTACATATTAGAAGTTAGTCATTCTTTACTTAAACAGTGTTCTGTGTAATCTCTTCATATATCTGATTTGAAGACTTCATCTCTATGTTGCTGTTGTTCATTCTGACTTGTCTGACATTTCATTGTGTAAATACATAGTTTATGCATGCTCTTAGTCTTTGGAGTTTTAGGACTTTGCTATTAAGTGCATCTGTGAACACTTTTACATGTCCATTGTTGTACATGTAAGCTTCTTGGTATACTTACAGTGAAACTCAAACTATAAGGGTATACAAATGCTCAGTTGTAGGAGACAGTGCGAAACCGTCATTCAAAGTCATTGCCTTGATTTACACCATAAAAAAAACTTAACCAACACCCTCTCCAACACTAATCAGATCTTATTTTTCAAAATTAAATGGCCTTCAATGATAATATCTCGATATATATTACTGATTGCTATTTATAATTTCTTGTGTGTTTAAAGGTTTTTTTGAAACCATTTTCTTGTCCAATTTCTCTTAATATTAGGACATTTGATAGTTATTTAGATCTTTATAAGTCCTTTGTGTATGTGAATCTTTCCATTTATAATGTCTTATAATTTAAGGCGCTTTTGAAAATTTAGTCCAATTTTCTACATTTCTTGGAGGAGACATATGTCTAAATTCTCATTTCCCCTAAGAACTAACTTATTCACCCATATTTCTATACCAAGAATTAAAGTTACTTTCACATTTAAATTCTTAATACATCTGGAATTCATTTTTGTTTATGGAGTAAGGTTGGGATCTAAAGAATTTCCATGTGGATAGTGATTTTTCCAGGTACACTAATTGAACAGGCCCTCCTGTCGGTAAGTTCTTTTTTTTTTTTTTAACATCTTTATTGGGGTATAATTGCTTTACAGTGGTGTGCCAGTTTCTGCCTTATAACAAAGTGAATCAGTCATACATAAACATATGTTCCCATATGCCTTCCCTCCCGCGTCTCCCTCCCTCCCACCCTCCCTATCCCACCCCTCCAGGCTGTCACAAAGCACCGAGCCAATATCCCCGCGCCATGCGGCTGCTTCCCACTAGCTATCTACCTTACTACGTTTGTTAGTGTGTATATGTCCATGACTCTCTCTTGCCCTGTCACAGCTCACCCTTCCCCCTCCCCATAACCTCAAGTCCATTCTCTAGGAGGTCTGTGTCTTTATTCCTGCCTTACCCCTAGGTTCTTCATGACATTTTTTTTTTCTTAAATTCCATATATATGTGTTAGCATACGGTATTTGTTTTTTTCTTTCTGACTTACTTCACTCTGTATGACAGACTCTAGGTCTATCCACCTCATTACAAATAGCTCAATTTCATTTCTTTTTATGGCTGAGTAATATTCCATTGTATATATGTGCCACATCTTCTTTATCCATTCATCTGATGATGGGCACTTAGGTTGTTTCCATCTCCGGGCTATTGTAAATAGAGCTGCAATGAACATTTTGGTACATGACTCTTTTTGAATTTTGGTTTTCTCAGGGTATATGCCCAGTAGTGGGATTGCTGGGTCATATGGTAGTTCTATTTGTAGTTTTTTAAGGAACCTCCATACTGTCCTCCATAGTGGCTGAACCAATTCACATTCCCACCAGCAGTGCAAGAGTGTTCCCTTTTCTCCACACCCTCTCCAGCATTTATTGTTTCTAGATTTTTTGATGATGGCCATTCTGACTGGTGTGAGATGATACCTCATTGTAGTTTTGATTGCATTTCTCTAATGATTAATGATGTTGAGCATTCTTTCATGTGTTTGTTGACAGTCTGTATATCTTCTTTGGAGAAATGTCTATTTAGGTCTTCTGCCCATTTTTGGATTGGGTTGTTTGTTTTTTTGTTATTGAGCTGCATGAGCTGCTTGTAAATTTTGGAGATTAATCCTTTGTCGGTTGCTTCATTTGCAAATATTTTCTCCCATTCTGAGGGTTGTCTTTTGGTCTTGTTTCTGGTTTCCTTTGCTGTGCAAAAGCTTTGAAGTTTCATTAGGTCCCATTTGTTTATTTTTGTTTTTATTTCCATTACTCTAGGAGGTGGGTCAGAAAGGATCTTGCTGTGATTTATGTCATAGAGTGTTCTGCCTATGTTTTCCTCTAAGATGTCAGTAAGTTCTTACTGAGTTAAGATAAAGGTGGAATGCTGTGCACAAAGAGATGATTGTCCTGTTGACTGATCTCCTGGTCTATGAGAAAAAGATGGACCTGTGGGTCTATGGCATAGGTCCTGGACGTATATACTTGAAAAGGCAAAACTCCAGTGGAATATCAATGCAGGGATCTCTGTGTAAGGTGGAATATAACTCATGTTAGCCTCATCATTTGATCCTTTCTCATCTTCATTCACATCCCTGCAGGGATGAGAGTCCAGGAGGCTGCATAGTTATAGGACCTCCCAATGGGACTTAGGATGAAGGACTGTTCTATTTCCTTATCCATATACTTCTACAAAGCAAAGGCAACTTTGTGCCAAGTTAAAGCCTGTTTGTCTTATGCACATAATACAAACACATGACCACTGCTAGTAGTCATCCATCTGTTCTAATAACTCTCCTTTAACACCTTTATTGGAGTATAGTTGCTTTACAATGTTGTGTTAGTTTCTGCTACATAACAAAGTGAATCAGTGATATGTATACATATATCCCCATATCCCCTCCCTCTTGCATCTCCCTTCCACACTCGCTGTCCCACCCCTCTAGGTGGTCACAAAGCACGGAGTTGATCTCGCTGTGCTATGCTGCTACTTCCCACTAGATATCTATTTTATTTGGTAGTGTGTATAAGTCAGGGCTACTCTCTCTCTACACAGCTTACCCTTCACCCTCCCTGTGTCCTCAAGTCTATACGTCTGTGTCTTTATTCCTGTCCTCCCCGAGGTTCATCAGAACCATTTTTTTTTTAGATTCCATACATATGTGTTAGCATACGGTGTTTGTTTCACTCTTTCTGACTTCACTCTGTATGAGAAACTCTAGGTCCATCCACCTCACTACAAATAACTCAATTTCATTTCTTTTTATGGCTCAGTAATATTCCATTGTATATATGTGCTACATCATTTTTTTAAACATCTTTATTGGAGTATAATTGCTTTACAATGGTGTGTTTCTGCTTTATAACAAAGTGAATCAGTTATACATATGTTCCCATATCTCTTTCCTCTTGCATCTCCCTCCCTCCCACCCTCCCTATCCCACACCTCTAGGTGGTCACAAACCACCGAGCTGATCTCCCTGTGCCATGCAGCTTCTTCCCACTAGCTATCTATTTTACGTTTGGTAGTGTATATATGTCCATGCCACTCTCTAACTTTCTCACAGCTTACACTTCCCCCTCCCCATATGCTCAAGTCCGTTCTCTAGTAGGTCTGTGTCTTTATTCCCGTCTTACCCCTAGGTTCTTCATGACTTTTCTTTTTCTTAGATTCCATATATGTATGTGTTAGCATACGGTATTTGTTTTTTTTCTTTCTGACCTACTTCACTCTGTATGACAGACTCTAGGTCCATCCACCTCACTACAAATAACTCAATTTCGTTTCTTTTTATGGCTTAGTAATATTCCATTGTATATATGTGCCACGTCTTCTTTATCCATTTATCCATCTGATGATGGACACTTAGGTAGCTCCCATCTCCTGACTATTGTAAATAGGGCTGCAGTGAACATTTTGGTACATGACTCTTTTTGAATTATGGTTTTCTCAGGGTATATGCCCACTAGTGGGATTGCTGGGTCATATAGTAGTTTTATTTTTAGTTTTTTAAGGAACCTCCATACTGTTCTCCATTATGGCTGTATCAATATACATTCCCACCAACAGTACAAGAGGGTTCCCTTTTCTCCACACCCTCTCCAGCATTTATTGTTTCTAGATTGTTTGATGGTGGCCATTCTGACCGGTGTGAGGTGATATCTCGCTGTGCTTTTGATTTGCATTTCTCTAATGATTAGTGATGTTGAGCATCCTTTCATGTGTTTGTTGGCAGTCTGTCTATCTTCTTTGGAGAAATGTCTATTTAGGTCTTCTGCCCATTATGGATTGGGTTGTTTGTTTATTTGGTATTGAGCTGCATGAGCTGCTTGTATATTTTGGAGATTAATCCATTGTCAGTTGCTTTGTGTGCAAATATTTTCTCCCATTCTGAGGGTTGTCTTTTGGTCTTGTTTCTGGTTTCCTCTGCTGTGCAAAAGCTTTGAAGTTTCATTAGGTCCCATTTGTTTATTTTTGTTTTTATTTCCATTTCTCTAAGAGGTGGGTCAAAAAGATCTTGCTGTGATTTATCTCATAGAGTGTTCTGCCTATGTTTTCCTCTAAGAGTTTGATAGTGTCTGGCCTTACATTTAGGTCTTTAATCCATTTTGAGTTTATTTTTGTGTATGGTGTTTGGGAGTGTTCTAATTTCATTCTTTTACATGTACCTGTCCAGTTCTCGCAGCACCACTTATTGAAGAGACTGTCCTTTCTCCAATTGTATATCCTTGCCTCCTTTGTGATAGATTAATTGACCATAGGTGCATGGGTTTATCTCTGGGATTTCTATCCTGTTCCATTGATCTATATTTCTGTTTTTGTGCCAGTACCATACTGTCGTGATTACTGTAGCTTTGTAGCATAGTCTGCAGGTTCATAGTTCCCATTATTTTTCGTGTCTACCCCCAGTGTGTGAGGTTGGTTCAGTGTCTTGTGGAGAGGACTGGTGCCTGTGTTCTGGTGGATGGGGCTCGATCTTGTCTTTCTAGTGGGCTGGGCTGCATCCGGTTGTGTGTTTTGGAGTGTCTGAACTTAGTATGACTTTAGGCAGCCTCTGTGCTAATGGGTGGAGTTTGTTCCTGTCTTGCTAGTTTGGCATGGGGCTTCCAGCACTGGAGCTTGCTAGCTGTTGAGTGGGGCTTGGTCTTAGTGTTGAGACAAAGATCCCTGGGAGAGCTCTCGCCGATTGACATTACGTGGGACTGGGAGGTTTCTGGTGGTCCAGTGTCCTGGACTCAGCCCTCCCACCTCAGGGGCTGGGTCTGACACCCAGCCAGAGCACCAAGACCTTGCCAGCCACACAGCTCAGAAGAAAAGGAAGAAAGAAAGAAGAAGAAGAAAAAAAACCAGACAAAATCCTGGGACAAATGGTAAAAGCAAACCTAAAAAGACAATCACACAAATAAGCATACACATACACACTCAGAGAAGAAGGAAAACAATTTTTTTTAATGTTTAAAAATGTATAAAAATAAAAAATGTATATAAAAATTTAGAGAGCACCAAACGAATAAACAAATCCAACAATGATAATAAGCACTGAAACTAAACTAAGATAAATATAAAATCAGAAACAAATTAGACACAGAAAGCAAACCCCAAGTCTACAGTTGCTCCCGTAGTCCACCACCTCAATTTTGGGAACATTTGTTGTCTATTCATGTATTCCACAGATGCAGCGTTTATCAAGTTGATCGTGGGGATTTAATCAATTCCTCCTGAGGCTACTGGGGAGATTTCCCTTTCTCTTCTTTGTTCTCACAGCTCCTGGGGTTCAGCTTTGATTTTGGCCCCCGCCTCTGTGTGTAGGCCACCCTGAGGCGTCTGTTCCCCACCCTTACAGAAAGGGGTAAAGCAGCAGCTGATTAGTGTGCTCTCTTGCTCACTCAAGCCTGGGAGAGGGAGGGGTACGGTAGTCATAATTGGAATGAGGGGTGATCCTGTAGCAGCAGAGGCCAGTGTGACATTGCAACAGCATGCCATGTGTTCTCCTGGGGAAGTTGTCTCTGGATTACGCGACCCTGGCAGTGGCGTGCTGCACAGGCTCCCAGGGGGGTGTGCATAGTGACCTGTGCTTGCAGACAGGCTTCTTGGTGGCAGTGGCAGCAGTGTTAGCAGTTCATGCCCAACTCTGGGGTCCGAGCTGATAGCCGTGGTTTGTGCCCGTCTCTGGAGCTCGCTTACGTGGTGGTGCTCTGCCTTCTGTGGGCACACAGGGAAGGAATCCCCTCTTCTCATACACCCTGAAACAATGGTCTCTTGCCTCTTTGGCAGGTCCAGACTATTTCCCGGACTCCCTCCCAGCTAGCTGTGGTGCACTAGCCCCCTTCCGGCTATCTTCACACAGCCAACCCCAGTCTTCTCCCTGGGGTCTAATCTCCAAAGTCTGAGCCTCAACTCCCAGCCCTCACCTGCCCAGGTGGTTGAGCAGACAAATGTCTCAGGCTGGTGTCCTTTATGTGAGAATCTCTCTGCTTTTTCCTCTGCACCCCTGTTGCTGTGCTCTCCTCTGTGGCTCCAAAGCTTCTCCCCCTCCACCTCCCATCCTGGCCAGTGAAGAGGCTTCCTAGTGTGTGGAAATTTTTCCTCCTTCACAGCTCCCACCCAGAGGTGCAGGTCCTGTCCCTATTCTTTTGTCCTTTTTTTTTGCTTTTGCCCTATCCAGGTATGTGGGGATTTTCTTGCCTTTTGGGAAGTCTGAGGTTTTCTGCCAGTGTTCAGCAGGTGTTCTGTAGGAGTTGTTCCACATGTAGATGTATTTCTGATGTATTTGTGGGGAGGAAGGTGATCTCCACATCTTACTCCTCTGCCATCTTGAAGGTCTTCCCAGTAATTCTCCTTCTAATGGACTCTAATTCAGTGGGGTCTTTTTTCTTAGAGTAGTTTCTCAGGCATCTTTGTTCTGTCTTGTGAGGTCACTGCCCCTGGACGCATTGGCTACTATAGGACGATGAGCATGTGCTGCAAAATCCCCAGCATCCGTGAAAGGTTGTATGAGGTCCTTGGATGAAGAGCCCAAGGCACCAAATGCAGATAGTAAATCTTCCCTCTCCCCACAAAATAAAATAAAAACCCTACATCTAATAGGGAAGAATCAGATTTGGGGGTAGAGATGTCCTTGTGTAACGTGTCAGTCCTCAGTATAAGAAGGCTGGGGACACTATTACCTGTAGCTCTATGTGAACCAAAATGGGCAAAGACCATTATCTATGAGCTATGAATGTTCTAATATCAAAGCTTAGTTTGGAGCTGAGAGAGTCCCATTAGGTAATATCTATTGAATAAGTAAGAGACACTTTCCAAGAGTGAGCTGAGTAGAGATAAGCATAGGGCAACCTCAGGGAACAGATGGAGAAAGGGACCTCCACATAGGAAGAAAGTCCAAACAACTCAGATTGGTAGTCAACACAACTAAAATTTCAGCCCAGTGGCTGAGATGCTGAGGTACCTCCAGGATTTTAGTCAGCTTCCCCCCAAATCCCAGAGCTGTTCAAATTTTTGTCTCACAAGGGCCAAACAGTTGGTAATATATCCCTTATACTATTTTCCCATCTGTTCTGAGTACAACAGTTGGGAGGGGGAGAGAGGAGCAATTTGGAATGAAAACTTAAAAAGTGGTAATTTAATGGTATTGAAACACTTGAAAAAAGTGGCAATTCAATGGTAAAAAAGTGAAAAAAGTAATTCAATGGTAAAAAATTGAAAAAAGTGGTAATTCAATGGTATTGAAACCCTTAAAAACAAGCTGCTACAGAGGAAAACTAACACTGTTGCAGCCCAGGTTCCTCAATCTGCTAGTCTAGAGCAGTATCAGGCTATTCTTATAGCTGTGTCTCCCTTCCCATGAGGCATCATGAATTGTGGGAATGCCTGTTAACTTCAAGCTAGCTGCTCTGCCTTCAGGCTACACCTATAACTCAATTGCTTGAGGACATTACTGACACGAGGTCCTTCAGATTTATCTGCACTTAGAACTTTGCTCATGTATTCTGTTCCAGGGTAAGGAAAAGAGAGCATCGCTAAGCTATGTATTGAGAGTTGTGACAGTTACACAGCTTTCATTCTCAAAGTTCTGAGAGCAGTCTTTGAAGAGAGATCAGGGGCTGGATGACAGAAATAATCAATAAACAGCCTATAATAGGAAAGACTTTCTTGAGCCAAATAGGACTGTAGCCCAGGAGACAGCCTCTCAGCTTCGAGAAACTGCTCAGTTGATGCATATTTCTGCATAGTCTTATATTCCTTGTTCTGATAAGGCATAAACATGATAGGGGGATGTTCCTTTAAAGTTTCAAAAGAGACAAACTGAGTATGTGTACAGTGAGACAGCAGGACCCTGGTGTCTGGGAAGGGAACCTTATTGTTGATGGAGTGTTAACATGGATGCCATAGGCAAGGAGTTATTTATCCTTATCTTGAAAATGGACATTCTTTAGCTTAATGGTTAAAGAGCATGTGCTGTGTGTTTGATAGGCCATGAATGAGTCTGTCTTAGTTCACAAAAAGTCAGGTTGAACCATGTATAAGCCAAAAAGACTTCCCCATACCTCAATATGTGAACATTTTCTCCATCAGGTTTATAATCATAACAGGTATTAGCTATCCCCACAGGACTGACTTGTGCACACGAGTTGAAGATTTTTCAGTGGGAGTTACCATAGTTGCATTAGAATGGGCCCTGTGAGGAGCAGGTGCCAACATTAAATTAGATGTGTCAGAGGTATACAGAGGGGAAATGCTCATGAAGGAAATGCTCATGAAGTAAGACAAAGAGGGATCCTGAGGCTGGAAGAGCCATGAAATCACAAGCAGGTCTGATTCGAGAGGGAGGGAGGAAAGAAGAGGAAGGTCTTAGGCTTTCGTGTATTTCTAAGAACACTTTGGCAAGGCTGCGTGTAAGTCTTGAGGCAAGGGAACTCATGAGAAATCCGGTCTCACACTCCAGTAGATTTGCCTTATTAGCGCTGTGTTCATCTATTGGTTGGAAGCCACTAGGGCTTAGCAATGCCATGAACTTGAGAGCACAATGATTGAGACTATCAGTCCAATATGCTCCTTGCAGTCCAATCTGAAAAGCATAATTTTTATGGTCACCACACCCCTGCTTGCCTTGTACAGATCTCCTTCAGATTTTAGGAGCAGCTCCACCATAGTTACTGTGGGCCTGTCTTGCTAAGGGCAAAATGGAAAGGAAGGAAGGATGAGCTCTACAGCCTCAGTTTCTGAAATTTTGCTCAGATACAGCTGTTACTTCAGTTGATAGATTGCATCCTAAAGGATAGGACTCCAATTCTCTGAAGTGCTGCCTCTTGAACTGTGTTTTAGCTGTTTTTAGAAGACTGCTCTGGCATTCTATGGGTCCAGCTCCTTCTGGTCGGTGAAACTGGTAATGCTACCAGTGGATCCCATGGTTATGAGCTCTGTCCTGCATATCCTTCTCTGAAGAGTGTCTGTTCTTTCAGTACTATGTCATATGGGATGTCCTGCCTATAAGCAGGCATTCAGGAAGCCCTCAAAGAGAAGTGCTGGTCAAGGCTCTGTGGGAAAGAAAGGCAAATACATGCCCAGAATAGTATGTGTCATTGGTAGTGCAAACCACTGTACTTCCTAGGATTCAAGAGGCCCAGAGGAGTTGACTTGCCAGCAAGTGGCCTCCTTGAGGAATAACCCTAATATATCTGGGTTTCAGCATTGATGTCTATTGCTGACAGGCATTCAGAGGCAGCAGTCAGCCTTGATCATGGGGCACCTACATGGCTGGGTCCACACGTAGTCTCCTTTGCTGCTACTGTTGCTCGTTCATAATGTTAAGTGGCAGTGATACTTGTACCGTAGTCTGGACCTAAAACAGCCTTCTTGCTTTGGGCCCACTCAAAGCTATACTTCCATGTCTTTGGGTATATGGACTAAAGCAAGATTCCTAAGTGAGGGATACATTCTCTTCAGAATCCAAGGTGGCAGGCATTATGCGTTCTATCTGGTAAAATATGTAAGATGAAGATCTTTTACTGATAATGATTTTTAACCATTGGCCCCCTAAAATTCACTGAAGTTCTAGGTTTTGAGTGTTAAGATTTGTCTCCTACCCTTTGGAGCATGTGTGTCTTACTAAGGCCTCTATTGTACTAAACACCTTTAGCTCATTTTGCCAGATCAACATGCCATCGATGGATGATGGTGGAGGTCCATAGGATGCCCAGTCATCTTTAAATTATGTTATGACACAGGAAGAGTTAACATGCCCTTGAGGCAAACCACATATGAGAACTATTGTCCACCCCCTGTTAATGGAAATTGTTTTTGGGATTTTATCACTAAGATGGAAAACAATACATTTGTCAGATTCTCCATGTACCTCTGCAGCATTTTTGACTCTTGGTGGAGAGAAGTGTTAGAGGTTATTTGGCCTTCCCAACTCTTTGGCTCTTACCTCACAGGCCAGCAACACCACATGGAAGTTACTCAACCTACCAAGTACAGTCATTCTAATTATTCATCAAGTGACTGAAAACAGACTTTCTCCAAAACTTCAATTACTAACTAGACTCTGCTACCCAGAGTAGAACCCCAACTCTAATAGAGGGACCACGATTATGCTTTTGATTTCTGGGTGTCAGGGTCAACTCAAACTTTAACCTTCAATGCCTTGGTATTCCCCTCTTTTTAGTATAAAATTGCCTGAGTAAATGGCCAAAGTTATCTTTTAGGAAGGTCTCAGGAAATCATCATGGTATATAATAGGCATGCTTTTTTCACAGTTCTTCCACTTAGGTATCCAGGTACCTCTTTAGTTACAGTCCTAGATCTTAACACTGGCACAGGTCTGGGAACTGAGCAAGAGACTGACTCTATTGGAGTGACCATCCTCAGCCTCCTCATCCTCCATTCTTGCCTTGTTCTATGAATGGTAAGCAGAGCCTTGCTGGATGCCCATCTATTTTGGCCCTTGGGACACAATATCCTATTAACTATCTTTAACACTCCCTGTGGGCCAAGCCCCTTTGATTTTCACCAGTTTTTAGAGTAATTTCAACCCTCTGGCTTGTTAAGTGCTTCCATCTGGCCTCTGCTATGGCAAGGGGACCACAGCCTTGTGCTCACAGTAGAAGTGGAGATGACACAGGCTTTGTAAAGGGGCAGCTGCAGGTGGATCATCAGAGGCAGGGGTCCAATGTGGAATACACCCCAGAAGAGGCCAGCTAGCCCCAAACATCCCACCATAGTATGAGTGAGCACTGTGGTATGATGGAGTGGGTCGCAGATGGCTATGTAGTGGTCAAAAGCCATGACAAGGAAGATGCCTTACTCAACCGTGGCAAAGCAGTGGATGAGGAACATTTGAGCCAAGGAGGCCTCCAAGCCAATGTCAACAGCACCAAATCAGAAGATTCCCAGCAGTCTGGGAATAGTGGAAGTGGACAGAACCAGGTCAATGATAGCCTCTAGGCACAGGAAGAAGTACATGGGCTGGTGCAGGTAGTGCTCCACCATTACCACAGCTAGAGTGGTGACATTCCCTTCCATGGCCACCAGGTATATGGAGCCAAAGGGGATGGAGAGCCAGATGTGCAGGGACTCCAATCCTGGAATGCCAGTGAGCTGGAAGGAGCTGGGTGTCGAGCAGACATTATGAAAAGTGAGTGTGGCTAGTTATAAATGCACCTTCTCACCTGTGCCTCAAAATGCAGTAGGACTTTTTTCTGGAAATAAAAGACAAGAATATTCTTAGGTTCTATAATAAGGAATAGGTTGTTGACTAGATAAGATTCTATAAACATTCTTCAAAGTTACAGAATAATGTCACAAGTTATTACTATGTGAAGATATCTACAGATTTTTCAAGCACAAGCCAGAATACATATTTGAATGAAATGTATGAATATCTTTTTTGCAATATGACTCTCAAAGTAATGTTTTTGCATCAATGAAAGTGACCTAAGGTGGACAAGTAACTATTAAGTCATTTAACTCTTGTAGGTTGGCTATTAGGTATTTCTCAGAATCATATAAGCAGGATTCGGTGTGAGGGCTCCTTGATTAGAGATGCATTGATACTGAAAGATACAGTGTGGGACTCTAGATAGACCCCTGGGACTATCTAGACTCTATAGTAAGTCAAAGCTTAATCTTGGGGCCAGCATTAGCTATTGGATGAGCTGAAATATTTAATCTGCAGACCAAGATCACAAGGCAGATGCAAGCTGGTGAAGAAGACTCTCCGGGGGGTGGAACAAAAATGATTTCTGACAGGTGAGAGCTGATGGTTGGAGCTCAGTTTGCGTCTGCCCAAAGGCAGATCCATGCAAGGGCTTACTGCTTTCTTGGAGGCTGAGTGAGGATAAGATTCTAGAAGCAGAGAGGGTTCTCCCCAGGAGGGAAAAAATATAACATACATTGTAGAATAACATGAAGCCTGGATGACCATTTGGCCAAAGAATTGGCCTTACTCAGAGTTCAGAGTAATTGGCTAATGGGGAGATGTATATTGAGAAAGACAACGTGGAAATAGTTTTATTTTTTTTTAGGATCTAAAGGATCATGCCAGAATGTGTTCCTATATACAATAGAAGAATGTCAGGGAAATAAGTATGTAAGAAGCTTTGTCTTCTACATCTTGAGCCTAGTTGGTTTGAATATAGCAAAGTAGCCAGTATCTGGCCTTTAGAATTTTTCAGATCTGATTTCATATCTTGGCAGTAGGAGCTTGAGGCAAATTACTTTATCCCATTAGTTAAATACAACTGACCTCATTCTACAACAAAATTAAGTAGTGTGTCCTAGAGAAGTCATGAGGATTGAATGAGAAGGCAGTGTCTGAGGAACAGTAACCCTAAGCTTTAGCTCTTTAGATAGTTGAGACTAATGTGTAAAACCAAAGATACATTCAGTAAACTTCAAGAAACGTTGGAATGTCTCTCTCCAGGTAGCCGTGGTGCCAGGAGGATGGCAACTCGTGTAAGCTGTTTGTAGTGACTTTATCCCACAGAATCCCTCTGCTTGAGCTGGGTTTTTCCTCCATCTCAAGATTCTCATAGATGACTATGAATGAGAATAGAGAAAGTGTTGGCAGAAGCAGGAAAAAGGGAAGGTGAAAAGGCTGAGTTACTGGGGCTGGGAAAGAACGTGTGCACAGAAGTCAGCCTGTGATTGAGGTGAGGAGGTGGGGTGAGGCAGGGCTGTAGGCTGGGGGGACCCTGTCTTTGTTTATTACCCTTTGTGTTGCTTATTCTCCATCTGTTCTCCATCTATTCCTCCCGATCTCTGTTCTCTGTCCCCAGAAGCTGACATTTATGGAGTACTGCTTTTCTTTTTCCCTCCAGTTTCTAGGTGGGTTCAGCCCATGTGATGCAGGAGATGAGAGGGTGAGACTAGCCATCAAGAACTTATTCCCCAGTCCCTTTCTGCCAGGCACACTTGACAGTGCTGTGATTTTTCTACCAAAGACCACAGCTCCTGAAAAGTGACACCCCACCCCCCGCACTTGTGTTCTGGCAACTGCATCTTGCCTTACCTGGTAGGCCTGAGTTAGGTGATGCTGCTCCCTGGGGTTAGTCCTGGGCCTCTACCATCCCTTGTCAGTTTTCTTAACCCTTCCCAGACCTCTGTAGATGATCTCTTCAGTTGCCCCCTTGACCATGCCACTTCTTCTTTGGATATATCAGACCAGATCCCAATAGTGTACAGTCTTCACCAGTATCATCGCTTGAAAACTTGCCTGCTTCCTCAGAAGGACACATTGGAAAGTGGACAACTTCACAGAACTAGTTCCAAAGGCAAAAGAGTTCTAATCTCATTGTGGTCAAATGCTAAATGATCTTTACCGCGATTTTTAGATTTACAATAAAAGGGGACTTGTCTACTTCACTCCTACCGCCTAATTTACTGGCTCTCATAACTTGATGTTTTACCAAGCAAAGTGTAATCATGTGAAGAAATCTAGTTTCCCTCCAGAAAAGAGAGAGTCCTTAAATGGAAAAATCAGTGAGACTTGCCA
This sequence comes from Stenella coeruleoalba, assembly GCF_951394435.1. Taxonomy (NCBI): domain Eukaryota; kingdom Metazoa; phylum Chordata; class Mammalia; order Artiodactyla; family Delphinidae; genus Stenella; species Stenella coeruleoalba. The sequence goes on along the minus strand of NC_137154.1, from coordinate 48,836,712 downwards.
AATGAATTTGTCTTCTGTTCTGATGCTTGTCTCCCTTACTGTGGTTACCTTCCTCCTATGTTAGTGGGGAAGCTGTTTGACTATCTTCCCTTCTGAAGTTATTTGAGTCCCATCACTACTGAGCCACACCCTGGGGCAGTGGTTCCCTTCTAGGTTTGAGCAGAGAAGACACATTGTAGGATGATCTCACAGACCAAATTACATAAGAGGCTAAATCTATATCCAGTGAATTATGAGCATAAGAAATGTTTTCTCTCGAAAGTAGGCAGACCTCTACTACATCTCAGACCTTGTTAGATCCAAGCCAAATGTCCTCAGTCCTGTGAACTGGCCTCAAGCCCTGGAGAAGGTGGATTTGATTTTTATCCCTCTTTCCTTCCTCATACCTGACAACACACAGAGCTGTTTTCCTGATGGATGTTCCATCTACATTTCATCTCTTCCTCTTCCTATCCATCTCCAGGAACGTATCATGAAACTGAAAGGGGTACCTATGACTGGAGGGATGTACTTCAGCTCCTGGATGGAGATGGATGAGCCTTGGGGTTAGCTTTACTGACTTTTATCCTTTCCCTAATATCGTAACACTCCTTAGCTTATGCCTCCCTAGTCTGAATGGCAGCCCTTACTGCTTAAACACAGTAGAAGGAGGCTACGGCAGCTCCTGTTCAGTGGGGCTGTGAGTATATGCGATCAGAGCAGGACAGCTCCCAGCTGAGCTATATCCAAATAGATTTGCGAATACAAACCACAATTCTTAGCATTTTCACCCTGCTCACTACCTTTCTACATGGCTGAATTTTTCTTTTTCCCAAATGTGTCATGATCTTTTGCCCCTGATAATTACCGATGTTCTTTCCTGGTGTTGGAATAGCCTACTCATCTTCCTCTTCTGGCTAGTCCTTATACATGGCACATTGCCACAGCTTAGGTATCAACCTAAAGAGGCCTGTCTTTGTACTGCACACACATAGTACTCTGGATTGCTTGTTTACCTGCCTGTTTCCCTGGACAGAATATAAGTTTCCTGACAGTAGGGAGCATGTTTATCTAATTCTCTGTTGTAATACTTATGCTAGCACAGTGCCTGGCAATTGAAGAATAAAATACATCGTGCCTTTTTAAAGCACCTGGAGGTATTTTGGAGGTTCCTGTATTGGCATTAGTGAACTAGAGGGCCTCTTCAGCCTCCTTGTGTATGGCTCTGTGTGGACTCCACCCTCTCTGTCTCCTTCCAAGAGAATTCCTTCCCTCTGGGTCTTAGAAACTTATATAGGAGCACGATCTAAAGTTGGTTGCCCAACTTTAAGTTCTTTCTTATAGGCTGGGAACACATACTGATGACCTTTGCTCCTTTTCTAGATCCTCCTTGTAAGATGTTCTTACCTGGGATGTGTAGTGTCAGCAAGAGCCTGGGGCTCTGCAAATGCCTGTGAGGCCTGGCACGTATAAGCATTCTGCTCAGGGGTAATTCCACTTGTAACCTTCCCACTATTTTAGTGGAGAAGGAAAATAGCAGTCTTTGTCCCAGAAGGATGGACACAGGTTCTAAATTTGAACACAGCTATCCGCAGCATGTTAGGGTTGGTCCAGAGAGGTCTAAGTCTATGGAGGACAGACCTGTTAACTGAGTCATGATCCCTTGGGTCCAAGTCCTGCTCTTGTTTGTTGTCTGGCCTCCCTGGAGTCTGCAACTAGTCTAAGGACGCCAAGTAGAAATCAGAAAGGCCTTTCTAGAAGAGGGATGAAGAATCTTTTTGGGGTTAGAACTCAGCCTGGCTGTCAAACTTTAAGGAAGTTTGATACCCTTACAGCACTTGGAAGTGGTGGTAGAATCCTGAATTAACTTCAAGACAGACAAATAGCAATTACCTAAAAGTAAGATACTGCAGACTGTTCCCCTTGCTCTGGTTTACATTGTGAGGGAAGGACCCCATGGACTTGTGTGGAGCAGTGCATGTCCTTTACATCCTTCTGAACCTAAATTTCCCAACCTGAAATCCTGTTTCTTAGGAAGGGGAAAACCTGCTTTCTCAGTTTGACTTATCCCCTGGTGTGTCCTAATGGGCTTCTCTTGGGTTGTGGGGCATCACACTTTAGGACATGTGACAAGACATGGCCTTTGAAGCTCCAGTGGCTTGAGTTTGCAAGCCAGCTCAGTGACATACCTACTGTGTAACCTTGAACAAGTTGTTTCACTTTCACTTCTTCAAGCATGAAGTGGGAATAGTACCTATCTCTGGGTAGCTCTTATAATTGAGATACTATATACAAAGGGGCTAGTAAGGAAACTAACATACCAGGTGCTTAAATAGCATTGTTGTTACCATCACTGCTTTTTTGTTTCTTGGAGGGGTTAAACCTCGGAGAGACATTTTTAACTGTCTCTTTCAGACCAGGAGCCAATATGGTCAGGGCAGTGGCTATGAAGTAGAATCAATGAAGAAAGAATTTACCTTTTACTCTTACTCCCCTTTTAGAGGATTCTATTTCTATGGCACGTCAGGAAAAGCTAGGAACTTCTAGAAGCTTGCTCTCTGCTCCCCAATCTTAAACTTTACTTGCTATGTAAAACTGCTTGTAGTTGATTTGAAATATAGTGTTATTTCTTCCAAACCTGTGCACAGGTTATACCCTCAGCCCAGTAAAAGGAGGAATTTCATTCCATACAGATTCATATCTAGCTTTTGAAACTTTGGTTCAGTAACCTCCTTGTCCAGTTGACGAACTCTGCCTTTAGAGTTTAATGGATGAGCTATGTTTCTTTTGTACCTGACTCTCTTGCATGATATTTAGAAATAAGTATTCAATAAGTCAGTGCATTTGAATTTAATCATTATAGCTTAAAGTAAGGCTTCTGCCTTTAATAATTAGATTTTAAAGACCAACTCAGTACAACCTTTCTCAACTGATGGAAAGGTACAGAAGAGCATTAGAGATAAACTTTTCCATAGACTATATCTTAAATATATATTAAATAAGATTTGTATTCAGCCTTGGAAGCAGAGATGAATCAGAAGCAAACTTTACCTGTGCTCATTCTAACACTGTCCAGGAGAGGGAATTCTGGCCCAAGGATGAGAAACCAATAGCAGACTGGGCTCTACAAAACAAAGGAAAACATCAACCTTGGTGTCACTAAATATCTTTTTAAAAAAATTTTATTTTATATTGGAGCATAGTTAATTAATAATGTTGTGTTAATTTCAGGTGTACAGCAAAGTGATTCAGTTATACATATATATGTATCTGTTTTTTTTCAAATTCTTTTCCCATTTAGGATATTACAGAATACTGAGCAGCGTTCCCTGTGCTATACAGTAGGACTTTGTTGGTTATCTACTTTAAACATAGCAGTGTGTACATGTCAGTCCCAAACTCCCAATCTATCCCTGCCCCACACCCTTCCTCCCTGGTAACCATAAGTTTGTTCACTAAGTCTATGAGTCTGTTTCTGTTTTGTACATAAGTTCATTTGTGTCATTATTTTTAGATTTCGCATATAAGTGACATCTTTTTTTTCTTAAGTGACATCTTATGATATTTGTCTTGCTCTGTCTGACTTACTTTATTAGTATGATAATCTCCAGGTTCATCCATGTTGCTGCAAATGGCATCATTTCATTCTTTTTTTTGCTGAGTAATATTCCATTGTATATATGTACCACACCTTCTTTATGCATTCTTCTGTCAATGGACATTTAGGTTGCTTCCATGTCTTGGCTATTGTAAACAGTGTTGCAGTGAACATTGGGGTGCATGTATCCTTTTGAACCATGTTCTTCTATGGATATATGCCCAGGAGTGGGATTGCTGGATCATATGGTAACTCTAGTTTCTTAAGGAACCTCCTTGCTGTGCTCCATAGTGGCTATACCAAGTTACGTTCCCACCAACAGTGCAAGAGGGTTCCCTTTTCTCCACACCCCCTCCGGCATTTATCGTTTGTAGATTTTTTGATTATGGCCATTTGGACTGGTGTGAGGTGGTACCTCGTTGTAGTTTTGATTTGCATTTCTCTAATAATTAGTGATGTTGAGCATCTTTTCATGTGCCTGTTGGCCATCTGTATGTCTTCTTTGGAGAAATGTCTATTTAGGTCTTCTGCCCATTTTTTGATTGGGTTGTTTGTTTTCTTGAGCTGTTTGTAAATTTTGGAGACTAATCCCTTGTCAGCTGCATTGTTTGCAAATATTTTCTCCCATTCTGTGGATTGTCTTTTTGAAAACAAGTTCCACCAAATGAGATATTCAGAGATCAAAAACAACTTCTCTCTTCAATTCTTGCTGGATATCTGGGGTTCTCTGAGCCACAAAGGGTCTGATTAACTAACTTGAAATTCCTCAGGTTATCTTTATCCACACCTGTATATTGCAATATGTGTCAAATCTGAGGGATTTTCTGGTGGCCATGGGCACACCCCTTACAGCTTATAGAAACTTCCGCTTCGGCACTTGCTTTCAGAGCCCTACCAGGATGCGCTCTCCATAATGCTCAATTCAAGCCTTATCTTCTAGGTCATTCATGTCCCACCCTGGATCTATGGTGGGAATTGCATTTGCTGCTGGTGCTCAGATAGGATTGCCAGGCAGTAACATGCAGTGTATTTGCCTCTTCATTAGCCTTTTCTAGCACCATCTCTCTCTTCCTCAGTCAACAGGGTAGTTAGTACACTTTGAACATAGCCCTACTTGAGTTGTGGGTGGCAGAGATGGAGAATAAATTTCCTATCCTAGTAGGGTCATTCCAAAAAGTTGGCATATTTTTCCAATTAAACAAGTCAGATGTGGAAAGGGAGAGTGAAAATAAAGGGGGGTAGGAGAGTGTATCCACACAGATCCTGCTGCCTGATCTTGGGTATTTATTCCTCCAATGGGAATCTGCCTCAGTGGGAATTGCCCTACCTGAACAAGAGTGGCTCCCTGGCTGAATTGGGTGCCCTGTCAGGTACAGGAGGGAGAGATCGTCCCTCTTTCCTCCAGGTTGTTTTCTTCTCCTTCAGCTCCCACCAGAGTTGGTAGGAGTGTGTCAGCACTATGGGATCAAGGTCCCTAGCCCCTGCTTCCCCATTCTGCTCTCCATGCAATAGTGGCAGTGCTGTAGGATCATTTGTTTGTTGAATTTGTTCATCTCTCAATTCCTGAGAATTGGGTAAAACTTTTAATATCTCCTTATTGGAAGGAATTTTTTTGTATCATAATTCTGTGCATGTTACATTTTCTCTGAATAGTCCCCCTTTGATGCAACATAATAAAAGCCTGTATATAAGAAACTTCACTCTATTTTCCTCCCATTTCACAAAACAGTTCTAGTTGAAAGATGGTGTTACAATTTAGAGAGCCATTAGGGGCTCCAGATCCTAAGGAGCACTGAGGCCAAGTAGTGTTACAAGAGAACACCATCTTATTTCTTTTCATTGGTGCATAACTAAAATTCCCAATTCTTCAAAATACACCCTAGTGGGCTACAAGGTGGAACAGAGCTCTGAGTACTCATTTTTAGTTGTTCACGGCTGATGCTGTCAAATATCAAGCAAGCAAGCAAATACAATGAGGTCTCTCAGGGTTACAGATTGCTTAGTGCAGTAGGGAATAATCCCAGCAAAATCAGTGTCCCATCACAGACAGAGCCAAGTGACTAAGAGAAAAATACCCTGGTGCCAGTGCCTGTGAGCTCTGCTACTTACCAGAGGCATGTCAACCAGCAAGTGCTTTGTTTCCTTCACCACAAAATCAAAAGCATCATGGGCCAATGATGTCTGGTGGCAGCAAGCACTTGGTGCTGTCCATGAGACAAAGGTGCTCGGGCATCTTCTGGACAGAACTTGAGAACTGCCACTAGCCAGGGGCCAATGTGCCATCGGCAAGATGCCCACTCAGGATGGTACTGCCTTTGTGGTCACCAAAATTGTTACCAAATGGATCTCAGTTTCACTCACCTGACACACAGCAAAGCCAATCTACTGACACTGGCTTGTGATAAAGGAAACTACAGTGTTTATTTGCAGAGCACCAAGCAAGAATAAGCAGCTAACGCTTAAAGGCCCCAATCTCTCCAATGACTTTCAGGCAAGGGTTTTTAAAGAACAAAATTAAGGGTAAGGGTCTTAAGTGCATGATCAACTCATGCGTTCTTCTGATTAGTTGGGGTTAAGCAACAAAGAGATATTTATGGGCCTTGAGCATCACTCTTCTTGCTCCAAATTGATGGGGTCTCCATGGCTGTGGTCAGCATTTTCCATCTGGTGGGGTCCTGGTTTCTGCAAAATGACTGAAGCATATGCATCAGATTGTTAGCTATATCCCTTGAGGAGAAGCTAGGAGTCCTGTGACTGTTTTATGGTGGAAGTCCTGTGACCGCTTTATGGTTGACTGGTTGTTCAAATTATTACTTTTCTTGCTTAACTGTTTTTCGTTTTTCTGCATTTTCTCACTTCTCTAATTACTAACTGCTCAAGGCTGCTCTTTGGAATTCAGAAGGTCTAGGAAGGCTTTTTTTTTTTTTTTTCAAACAAGCAGGGGGCATTGAAGAACTTGTATCTGGAAGTCCCAGTGGGTCCTGCTCAGTTTCAAATCTATAAATCTATGCCTTGATTAATCTGGCAAATCATTGCCCCTTGCATTTCCTGGTCAGAGTTTTCATTATAATCTTTGCCTTCCAGCTCTTTAAATTCTTCCAAACTGAGGTAAATAGAAGAGATGTGCTTGGGGCCCTTTAGGTCTATCCAATCTCTGGTAGTGCTGCATTAACACCTTTGTTTTACTCCATCATTGTCCACTTTATTTATTCTGTTTCTCAGTCACCTAAAGTTTCACTCTGCTAGAGTTCCTTGACACTCCCCTTTGTCTCTCCCCATTTTCTTAATTACTCTAACGTTCTTGGTATTAGTCAGATCCATACAAGGAAGCTGAGAGAGCAAATCATTGTTTAATTTTGTAGGAGTAAAGTTACATGAGATACGTATGCAAGAGGGGCCCCCTTAATTACAGCATTTACCATACCTGGCTAATGGACATATCCAGGAGGTGAATATCCTGGTCATCATAAAGCCAATCCCACGTGGTTTGCATGCAAAGCATATCAGCTGCTTCATCTGGGGTGTTCCATTTTGGCATTTATAGGGGGAGTTGGGAAGTTCCCCTCCTCAGGATAAACACTCTTTATAGTAGTGGCTTTATCCAGTCCGCCAAGCTGGCTGTTCCCTCAGAAATAACCTCCCATGTGTCTGGATCACAAACAGCTGTCTCATTGTTCAATAGTGAATTGCAGGTGCTGTATCAACGCAAACATATGCTTGCATTCTGTAGCATTCAAATCCAAAGACACAGCCCCCTAACTGGTTGTTCTCACCATGCATTTTATTTTATTTATTTATTTATTTTTTGCGGTACGTGGGCCTCTCACTGTTGCAGCCTCTCCCCCTGCGGAGCACAGCCTCCGGACGCGCAGGCTCAGCGGCCATGGCTCATGGGCCCAGCCGCTCCGCGGCATGTGGGATCCTCCCGGACCGGGGCACGAACCCGTGTCCCCTGCATTGGCAGGCGGACCCCCAACCACTGCACCACCAGGGAAGCCCTCACAATGCATTTTAGTAAAGATTCTTTAGTAAGTTGGTTCTGATCCACAAAGTAACAGTTCTTTGACACTATATCTTCTGTTTCAGTAGTTCCTTAGTTTTGTCCTTCTAAATTGACTAGCATCGTGGTGTGGTTATAGCTGGTATTTCTAACTACCTTCTTCCACTATTCGTTCTGTATTACCTTTACCTTCAGCAAGCACCTCAACTTGTCATTGTTCTTTACTTAGTAGAGTGACTCAAATCTTTATTCCTGAATAATATGGTCGATTAGTAGTCCTGCCTGAATTGGGTTGTTGGAGTTTTCCATTGACCTTAATCACAGGGCATGGTAATACCTAAGGAATCTCCTGTATATCCAGATACCTTCTTCCTTACTTCCATTGTGAAGTAGTAGACCAATTTCCCCTCGGTAGTAAAGATCAATCTTACCAGCCCACAGAGTAATTCCCTACTTTACCTTTTGATTCAGACATGAGCTCAAAGTGACTGGGTGGCAATCTTAACTTTCAGTTCAATGGAATCATTGTGTCTCCTGGTAGAAGCTTTGAAACTAAGACTTCTAGGTCAACAAGGCATAAGGTTGTGGAAACAGCAAAAATTTTGCTAGTAGCTCACTAGGGGAAATAATGGTATCACTCCCATTTTATTCCTTCATTCCTAGACCTGTGAATCCTGGCTATGGGAGAAATAGTACCATATATTGGATGCTGATTCAGAGAATACGCAGCCTTCTGGAGAACCTTCTGCAGGCTTGCAAGGTATTGCTAACTAGCAGGTATTGTAACTGAGCCTTCAAAAGGCCATTCCATTGTCCTATAAATCCAGCTGCTTCAGGGTGGTGGGAAACATGGTAACACTAGTGAATTCCATGAGCAGGGACCCATTACTGCACTTCATTTGCTGTGAACTGAGTTCCTGTCAGAAACCATGGAATACCATGATGGTGGATAAGGCATTCTATATGTCCACAGATAAGTTTGGAAGAAGCATTGCATGCAGGGAAGGGAAAACCATATCCAGAATGTCTATTCCAATAAGAACAAAACACTGCCCCTTCCATGATGGAAGCAGTCTAGTGTAATCAACCTGTCGCACGGTAGCTGGCTCGTCACCTTGGGGAATGGTGCCATATTGGAGACTTGGTGTTCATCTCTGCTACTGCCAGATTGGGCAGTCAGCAGTGACCATAGACAGTTTGGCCTTGGTGAGTCCATATTACTGAGGTCATACATAACCTCCATCCCTGGCACCATGGCCACTTTGTTCATGACTCCATTGGGCAATGACAGGGGTGGCTAGGAAAAGAGACTGATTAATATCTATAGGGCAGGTCATCCTATCCACCTGACTTTTAAATCCTCCTCTGCTGAGGTCATCCTTTGATGAGCATTCACATGGGACACATCTTCATTTTTTTGCCCTTCCTGAGAAGTCTCTCATTTTCCCTAAATTTTCTTGTTACCAATTTTCTCATTATGTTCCTTCCAAGTCCCTGACCATCCAGCCAAACCATTGGCCACAGCCCATGAGTCAGTATATAATTGTGCCTCTGGCCATTTCTCCTTCCAAGCAAAAGAAAACAACCGGCTGTGCTGATCAGAGTTCTGCCCACAGAGGGATTTTTCTTCAGCACTTTCCTTTAGGGATGGCCCAGAAAGGGATTATAGGATGCAGCATCCATTTTTGGGTGGTACCTGTATATTGTACAGAACCTGCTATAAACTAGGTCCAAGTCTTAGGTTCCTCTGTAAACTGATCCTAGGGGACTCCTCATGAGGTCATAGCTGTAAGTATGGAGAAAGTGTAGCAGGAGTGCAGACAGTGGGCATTGGGGCCACTTCATGTAACTTGTGCCTTCGGGACCTGCTTGGGTCTGATCACATGTGTACCACTTCTCTTTGATGGAGTCCTGCTGTTCAAGCTCCATTTAATGGCTTGGTGAGTCAGATAAAACCCAGGTTAGGAAGGGAAGCTCCAATCACATGGTCACTTGATGGCCCATGCTCAAGCATTCAGCCTCTACTAAGGCCCAGTAGTAGGCCAAGAGGTATTTCTCAAGTGGAGAGTAGTAATCCACAAAAGATGTCAGGGCTTTACTCCAAAATCCTAAGTCCCTCTACTTCAATTCATCTATAGGTGCCTGCCAAAGGTTCCAATCAGCATGCCTATCTGCCAATGATACTTCAAGCATCATTGGATCCTATGGCCCAGGTGGCAAGGGAGCTTGTTCAGCAGCCTGAGACTGCTGCAGATTCTATTGCCAGGTCCCAGTCAAAACTAGAAGCTTTGAGCATCACTCAGTAAGTGGGCTGGAGTAACACACCCAAATGAGGAATATGTTGCCTCTTAAACCCCCCAAAGAAGGCCACTAGGCATTGTGGTTTTTTTTTTTTTGGTTTTATAAGAGGCCAGATGCACCAACTTATCCTTCACCTTAGAAGGGATATCTCAACATGCTTCACACCACTGGACCCATAGAAGTTTTTTTTAATTCATTTTATTCAAGTGTAGTTGATTTACAATGTTGTGTTAATTTCTGCTGTACAGCAAAGTGATCCAGGTACATATATATGTGTATATATATACATATATATACATGTATGTATATATATTATTTTTCATGTTCTTTTCCATTATGTTTTATTACAGGATATTGAGTATAGTTCCCTGCGCTATACAGTAGGACCGCCCTGTTTATCCATCTATGTATAATATTGTGCATCACCTAATCCCAGACTCCCACTCAATCCCTCCTCAATTTACCCTCCCTCTTGGCAACCTCAAGTCTGTTCTCTATATCTGTGAGTCTGTTTCTGTTTTGTAGATAAGTTCATTTGTGCCATATTTTAGATACCACATATAAGTGATATCATACGGTATTTATCTTTCTCTTTGTGACTTACCTCAGTATGATAATCTCTAGGTTCACCCATGTTGCTGCAAATGACATTATTTCAGTCTTTTTTATGGCTGAGTAGTATTCCATTATATATATATGTGTATATATATATATCAATGAACATTTAGATTGCTTCCATGTCTTGGCTATTGTGAATAGTGCTGCTATGAACATTGTGGTGCACGTGTTTCTTTTTGAATAGAGTACTGTCCAGATAGGTGTCCAGGAGTGGGAGTGCTAGATCATATGGCAGCTCTACTTTTAGTTTTTTGAGGAACCTCCATACAGTTTTCCATAGTGGCTGCACCAATTTATAGTCCCACCAATAGTGTAGGAGGGTTCCCTACTCTCCACACCCTCTCCAGTGTTTGCTATTTGTAGACTTTTTAATGACAGCCATTCTGACTGGTGTGAGGTGGTACCTCACTGCAGTTTTGATTTGCATTTCTCTAGTGATTAGTGATGATGAGCATATTTTCATGTGCTTATTGGCCATGGCTGTGTCTTCTTTGGAGGATGTCTATTTTTTGACTGGGTTGGTATTTTTTTGTTATTGAGTTGTATGATCTGTTTGTATATTTTGGAAATTGAGCCCTCGTTGATTGCATTATTTGCAAATATTTTCTCCCAGTCTGTAGGTTATCTTTTCATTTTGTTTATGGTTTCCTTTGCTTGCAAAAGCTTATAAGTTTGATTAGGTCCCATTTGTTTATTTTTGCTTTTATTTTTATTGCCTTGGGAGACTAACTTAAGAAAATATTGCTATGATTTGTGTCAGAGAATGTTTTCCGTATGTTCTCTTCTAGGAGTTTTATGGTGTCGGGTCTTATATTTAAGTCTTTAAGCCATTTTGAGTTTATATTTGGGTGAGATGATGGAGTGTTCTAACTTGATTGATTTACATGTGGCTGTGCAGCTTTCCCAGCACCACTTATTGAAGAGACTGTTTTTTCCCCATTGTATATTCTTGCCTCCTTTTTTGAAGATTAATTGACCGTTGGGGTGTGGGTTTATTTCTGGGCTTTCTATACTGTTCCATTGATCCATATGTCTGTTTTGGTGCCATTGCCACACTGTTTTGATTACTCTAGCTTGTAATATTGTCTGAAGTCTGGGAGGGTTATGCCTCCTGCTTTGTTCTTTTTCCTCAGGATTGCTTTGGCAATTCTGGGTCTTTTATGGTTCCATATATATATTTTAAGATTACTAGTTGTAGTTCTGTGAAAAATGTCATGGGTAATTTGATAAGGATCAGATTAAATCTGTAGATTGCTTTGTGGACTCATAGAAGTTTTATTGAAGTAGAAGGCCCTTGAATGTAATACATACTTTATATTTTAGAGCAGTTTTAGGTTCATAGCAAAAATGAGCAGAGGGTACAAACTTCCTATATATTCCCCATCCCCACACATGCATAGTTGCCTTCATCACCAATATCTCCCAAGAGAGCAGTACATTTGTTACAAGTGGACCACATAGATGCAAACTACACCCAAAGTCCATGGTTTACATCAGGGTTCTCTTGGTGTTGTATGGGTTTGGACAAATATATAATGACATGCATCCACTGTTGGTATCATACAGGATATTTTCACTGCCCTAACATCACTTTGTGCTACCTACTCATCTTTCCCTATGCTAACCCCTGCAACCACTGATCTTTTAATTGTCTCAGTAGTTTGGAGATTACTGTAAAGGGCGGAGATGGATCTGAACCAGTAACTTTCAGACTGTGTATGTGTTGCACAATCTAAGCTTCAGTATCCTCTTTTTGAAAATGGAAGTAATGATAGTAACTCCTCATGGGTTAGTTATAAGGATATAATGAGATAATGAATCTAAAATTCCTGCATACTCACTGGCACATAAAAAAACAATTTGCCTTTTAATAACCATATTTTATCATTCACTGAAAGGCCTATGGGAGGATCAGGCATAAAGAATAACTGCAGAAAGTTCCTTGGGAAAGCCAAAGAATGTCTGCAGTTGTGCCTCACTCATAAATGTACCAGCCTCAGCTTTGGAAAACACTCTCTGTCCTCTGCTTCTCTGTAGAAAATCATATCAACAGAGCCAGCTTTCCTCTGTTCTCCTTGGCTGCCCAGTACCCACCCCTGTAAATCTGAGGCTTTTTAACTAGTGACACCCACCTAATTATAGTCTTGTGATGGTAAAAGTCTAAATACCTCTAAATATTTCCTTGTATAACAAGTAAAAAAATTATAATCATAGACTCAGTTGTGCAAAATGTCATTTACTTCATTCTTTCTCTTTCTGCATTATTTATGCACAGTGGGGGTTAGAATAATAATAAAATCAAACTGAGTTGTAGAAGATAGCACTTCCAAGCAAATTCAATCAACTTTGGATTTCTTAGTCAATTCCAATTTATAATTTAGTCTGATACCGGATTAACTCCCCCCCGCCCCCGCTCCCCCCCAACCACCACCACAGGAGTTTTTATATCACCGTCTTCCTTGTGCTAGATTTAAAACTGCAGTAGGGGATGGGTGGGTTCTCACATGATTGCCACCTTGGTACTCATATGGGAGAGGACTGTCTCCTGCTTCCTTGGCTGGCCTCAACTCCAGATACATCTTATGCTGTAATTATGGTATTTCTTCACACCGTGGCCTCTGGTACATGACCTCCTTCTACTAGACTCTCTAATACTGTTGATCCACTGAGATTGCAGTCACAGCCCCATAGTACCCTGGCAGAGACTATCTACTCTATCTTTCCGTTACTCATCCCTTTGTCCCAGCTGCTGAACCCTCTGCAAACTGACCTGACGGATCACTCTTACTCTCTCTCAGCCAACTTATTTATTTTACTCATGCCCCAGGAATGCTTAGGATCCACTTCCACACCACTTGGAGCCTTGGGAGCCTAAGTTTAAGGAGTGGGAGGCATGGTCCCAACTAATGTTCTTCCATCTGCCAGGCACAGAGGATCTTTGTGCCTAACCTAATCTGAAACCAGGAAAATAAACCTATTCTGCCATATCAGATGCGCTTATACATCTTTTGTCATCTTTTTTTTATTTGTCTTTCTCTTTCTGACTTACCTCAGTATGATAATCTCTAGTTGCAACCATGTTGCTGCAAATGGCATTATTTTGTTCTCTTTTTATGGCTGAGTAGTATTGCATTGTGTATATATTGACCTGGGTTTGAAACCTCGTTCTACCATTGTGTCTACAAAGACACAATGTTTTCACTGTCATGCTATCACTGTGCTACTACTCCCTCTGTTGGGACATCCTTCATTGAGGTGGACCAATAATGAAGAGAGAGAATTGTTCAACAGACTTGTTTTGTTTAACCAGAGGTCCTGCTGGCTCCTAGAGTTTAGGACAGGTACCTCATAGTAGATCAGGCTCACTTACTCTCATCTGTTTCAAGAAAGTTCAGCTCTGTATAATTCTATTTTGAACCATGAATCAATGAGAAAAATAATACTTCTGTTTCTGTATTATCTCTGGGAAGAACTTCTGCGAAGATTAAATGACCAAAATTTATAAGCGTTAGTTTGTTTTAAGGCTTATAGGCCCAAACCAGGAAATTCCTGGTTCAGATAGCTTTCTTAGCTTGACACACCCTCTGTTGCGTGCCTCCTTATCTTTCAAGGCTCTTTCTGAGCTAACAATATAGTCTTACATAAGAGAGAGATCTTGACTGGCAGGCTTCCCCAGGATGAATCTTCCCAAGCCTCCCTGAATGTCGAGGTTTCTGAATTAAAATTTTTTGTGTAAAAATAAATACTTATCTATAAAAATCAAGCTATGAGATTTTATGACTATATTTAAAAAAAAACAGTAATTCATTTGTACTCAACTATATATGACCTTCAATGAGAGATTTACCTACTAATTTTGGGACTTCCATGGCATCTGTAAAATGAGATTTTAGCAGATCACCCCAAGCTCCTTTTTAAGTTCTAAATTAAAAAGAAATAGTGGGTCTCACCAAGGGAAGAGAGGGGTGGACCCTTTTACATACCTATGAGGACCAGATATAGAAGCAATATTCCATTAAGGATCTTTCAGCAGGCTCAGCTTCTGAGGATTTTTATCCCTCATTGAATGATTATGGAAACTGCTGTTTCTGATCATGATACAGGATCTAGAAGTTTTCCTTCCATTCTTGTCTTTCATTCTTATATCTTTCTTGTGGGTGATACTGCTGGTAATGGCAGAAACTTGGAACTATAGAATAGTATAGACTGTAGCCAGAGTCAGAAGATGGGAAGAAGCAAGATGTCAGTCATTAAATAGATTGCAGTTAGACTCACAGCTAACTCTTAGGCAAAACTTTGAAGCAGCCATCAGAAAACCAAGCACTTACCAAGCTGGAATAGGGCAGAGAATCAGGGCAGAGTAGGCTTTTAGGAATGGGTGCTGAGAGAGACCATGGATGAAAGGTTCTAACTTTAGCATTCAAGTCTCTTTGATGCTGGTCTCTCACACTTGGTCTCCTGTCACATTGCCCTATAGCTCTGATCCTGTAATTCATGAGTACAAGAATACCACCTGTAACATTAAGGGCTCAATAAATGTTTGGATATATGGATGGATGAATGAAAAAATTTCTCTAAGTTCAGATTGATGAGATGATCAAATTGTGTATGACTCAGGGGTTTTACAAAGTAATGTAATTAAGATGTTACTGTCTTGAGGCTTCAGAAAAAACTTAGAGTCATAGGTGGTTATTGGTTCCACCAATAGCCCAAGCCAAGTGCTGACAGTGGACTTGGCGATCATTATTAAGGATCAAATCGGTACTTATGTTATCTATAAGTTGACACTGCACCATGCACATAATATTAGTTTCTTGATTAGTGCTTAACCTCATGAAGGATTAAGATAGGTAAAACCACTCTAAAGTCCTACAGTGGAAGCCAAGTTGTTTGATCTGCATTTCTATATTGAAGATAGGTCCATCCAAATCCTGCCCATTCTGGAAGTTTCAGATCAAACACCAGGGTCTGCATATGTGCTTTAGAGAATAGATTCTCCAACTTTTTGCAAGTGAACTCCTTAAATGCATGAGGACAAATGCAATTTTTCAAAATCAAGTTTACATCTAGAATCTTTATCATCCCATTAAATAATTCCAAATATATAATTCCTGGGTTATACTTAACATGGTCATTTAAAAATAAAACTGCTACATTAAAATTTTAAATATATTCAATGTTATAAAAAATAATTGATACCTACCATTACCTGTTTAAATTAAGAACAAACTCTTAACAGTCAGAAAATTTATATCATCTTTTTCTTCTTAAAATTGTAGAATTTGTCTTGAAAAAGAAGTGACGTTACAGCCTCAGTGTCACAAAAGTTTCAGAAGTAAGGAGGGAAGCAAAGCTAGGACCAACCAACCATTCTCAGAGGGAGGTCTCAGCATTATAGGAACTCACCTACCAAAAATGAAACTAGACATCTCCCAACCTGAGATCACACCTAAGGGAGACCTTCTCTCAGACTCCTAGGCTCTAGTCGTGTGGTTTACTGAGGGTAGCAGCAAGGGTCACTCTTCAGTCCACTCCTAGTTTTACTCACTGAGCTTCTCAAACACAATTGTGCACGAAACTCCTCTTCTAAGAATGACTATAGAAATACTTAGGATTCAACTCTACTTGGTATCACAACCACTTAAAAAATACACCAAATGCCATCCCTGGGTAAAGGCGGGGGGACTTAACCCTTGGACTAGAGCAGAAATCAGAACATGCTTTCCCAAGAAGAGGTAAGAATAGCTGAAGTAGACTTAAAAAATTCAAGTCAGTATACTGTAGATTTGATCATTCACGTGTTTATGTGTATGTATGTATGTATCAAAGACCGTAGCCAGATTCTGGCATTTCTACCTTCACGGAATACAACAAAAATCAAGAATGACATCAATGTAGAAGTAGTCATTGGAAAATGAGGAAATGTGGAGTTGGTAAAGGATTGAAGAAATCATGAAGTGATAGACTATCCATAAACTGTAGAAGCAGAAATCTGAATTTAAACTATTGAAGGTGTGTGTATGTATATATGTGTATATATGTATACATATATATGTATATATACACATTGATTACTGTATTATGTAAACAAACAATATGTACTTTATCCCATGGCATTATATTAGTATTTTATATTATAAAACATACAATAATGTAAATATTAAAAGGCTTAAGAAAATAGGAACAAAAGGAAACTTTAAGATTCTTCCTTTACCTGAGTAGACCATTTTGTGCCCCTGTTTTGCAGACCAACCTTTTTAGACAATTGGGGACTTTGGAATCTATGAGAATATATGCACCACTTTGACATCTTTAGTAGTTTAAATTCAGATTTCTGCTTCTACAGTATATGAACAGTCTATCACTTCATGATTTCTCCAACTCTTTACCCAATTCCACATTTTCTTAGGTTCTGATGACTACTCCTGCTTTGATGTCATTCTTGATTTTTGTTCTATTCATAGAAAGCCAGGATCTGGCCATGGCCTTTGATTCTTTCTATACTATCTGATTAAGTGATCACATACACTTTAAAAAATCTGACTTCCAATTTTATGCATGTGGTACCCCCCAAAATACATCAAACATATACATCCACGGGAGCTAGGGTTCATAGGGCAGAGTACCAGAGAGGAGAGAGCTGCAGAGAGAGAGAGAAGGCATTGGAGATCTTCAGTCTTCATCTGAGTACTGTTCAGTGCTTACATGGGAGGAAAATTACCTGAAACTAGGGAAAGCCCACTCAAAATCAGAGGAAAATATCTCCAATACTCATACAAGGCTGGGAATAGTTTCTGTTCCCACAAGCCAGAGTGGAAAGCCTCATAACTTACAAGTCACCATAGATTTTTCAAAAATGTTTTTATTCGGTAGTGGTAACAAATAAAGCCTGAACTAAAAGCTTCTCTAGTCCTGACTAATAAAACCTAAAAGCAAAACCTGAATGGAATCAAACTGTTTTCAACAACTTAACCATGTCCCAGAACAAAGCTCAAGAATATATATAAGAATACAGGAATAAAGACGCAGACATAGAGAATGGACTTGAGGACACAGGGAGGGGGAAGGGTAAGCTGAGATGAAGTGAGAGAGTGGCATGGACATATATACACTGCCAAATGTAAAATAGATGGATAGCTAGTGGGAAGCAGCCGCATAGCACAAGGAGATCAGCTCAGTGCTTTGTGACCACCTAGAGGGGTGGGATAGGGAGGGTGGGAGGGAGGGGATATGGGAATATATGTATATGTATAGCTGATTCACTTTGTTATACAGCAGCAACTAACACAACAATGTAAAGCAATTATACCTCAATAAAGATGTTTTAAAAAAAGAAAGAATACAGGAGTATCCAGTACCCCAAAATTCAACACATCTGGCATTCAATAAAGAAATTACCAGGAAAATATACATAATAAAAATCAATCAGTCAAAACCAATAAAATAGGTACCTATGATAAAGTTAGCATATAAAGATATTAAACAATTATAAAGATTTTGTATATTCAAGATGCTAGAGAAAATATTGAGCATGTCAGATACAGGCCTCAGAAGATGTAAAAAATAACCAAATCAAATTTTGAGAGATGAAAACCACAATATCTGAGATGAAAGAAAAACACATTTATCTATGAAAATTACAATATCTGAGATGAAAAATACACTAGAGGGAGGTAACAAGCACAGTAGTGATGCAGAAGTATTCCAAGCAAAATACATGAAATGATATTCAAGTACTTTGGTTACTTCTAATGTGTTTGCTAAAATGTAGACTGAAGCTTGACTTCCTTGTTTTGTTAGTCGGTATTCTAAGTCTGTCATTTGGTCATTTCCAAGCTATCAATGGGCTGGGACTGTCATAGCTAACATGGATGTCTGGGTCACTCAATGATTCATGCAGAGGCATTGTCTGGGCAACTTACTGACAGTTACTCAGGGTCCAGGAAATCCAGAGCTAGGGTGCATGAATGATTGGAGGTGTTGTAATTAAGTTAGAATTCGTTCAAATGCATTTTCTGTATCCTCTTGTATCTGTGTAATGGTAAACCTTCAAGTCTAAAAATAGCTTGCGTGTACTGTTCTCATGAGGGCTGTGCTCCATCTAAGCACACAGTGTTGATATAAGATAGGAAATAACTATTTGTGAATAAAGCTAACAGTGCATACTGTTGTTTATTACATGGTAATGGAGTTCATATACTATTAGACTTCTGTGTGGGGCAAAAATCACTCTCTGTGGGAGGGTATGAGTGTCACCTAAAAGGCAAGGTCATTCCTGTACCAAACATAGGGACAAATCAGATCTTATATCCTGGGAATACTTAATCAATTATATTCAATTTACTAAATAATAATGACAGAAACAGTTATTTTCCAGAATGTACTGTGGAACAAATACCCACAAAAATCTCAGTGGCATACAACATAAAATGTATGTTGTACATACATAAAAATGTATCTCTCATACATCTGGAGATTGGCTGAGATGACTGCTGATCTCAACTGGATTTGCTTATGCATCTGAAGGTCAGCGGAGGATCTGATGATCCAAGCTGCACTTGGCTGTGAGGCTCTGCTTCAAGCTGCAAGTTGATCAGGCAGCTCTGCTCCACTTTTCCCTCATCCTCCTTGGACCAGTGTGCTAACCAGGGCACATTCTCATGGTGCAGCAGAGTCAGAAGACAACAAGCCCGACTGTATAAGCAAATTTCAAGCCTCTGCTTGTACCACATCTGCTTATACCCCATTGATCAAAGTGATGCAGATGGCTATCCTCATGGTCAATATGTGGGGAAGTATACTCTGGGAGAGTGAATATTCTTGAACAATTTGTCACATAGAATGCTTCATCTCTACTGAGAAAAACCAAACTAGAGTTTGGGAAGTCTTAGGGGACAGAGTCAGAGGCCTTTGTTTCATACTGCTTCTTTCCTTGCTGTCCAATTACCCCACCTCAACGTCTGGATGACTGAGACACTGGGAACTGGCCAGAGACCCATTGAAACCACCAACCTTCATGTGTGCCTAAGAGGCAAGCCGTGACACAACATGGGCCTGGAGGGTCAGGAGATGCTTTTTCAGAGACTGTCAGGTTTCTGTGTTCTTTTCTTAGAATCGAAGAAACTTCTTTTAATTATTACTGAAGAAAGAAAAGGGTCACAAAATGAAAAACAGAACATGGTTGTATAAGCAGGCCTTCATGAAAAGTGTGTATGAGAGATTCTTTTACAAAGAACTGACTAAAGGAGTGTTCAATTATTAGAGTTTGCATAAGAAGACAAAAGCAGAAAGATAAGTGAAATCCAGTATCATTTTTAAGATATACTAGAAGAAGAAATAGTGCATTTTCTTTTCTTTAAATACTTGGTCTTGAACTGTCATGAGTTGGAGTGCAAGAAAGAGCTCACAACTCCAACGATCAGCTTTCCCTGGCTTATTCGATGAAACAACTTCCAAATCTCAGTGGTTTACTACAAAAAAATAAACCCAACAAAATCATCCTTGCTCATGTTATATGAACACTGTGGGTCATCTGTGGCTATATTCCAGGCTGTGAGTCAGATTCACATCTGCTCCATGTATCTTTTCTATCACTGGTCTAGATTGAAGGAAGAACTCTGGGGACATGATCATTGTCGTAAGCAGAGGAGAAAATTGAGCGCTACTGAGCCAAGCTACACAACACATTTTAACATTTCTGATTATTGCGGCACATTTCAAGACCACTCAAATTCCACTGGTCAAAGAAAGTCAATATTTAACATTCCTTGAGTGAGGAAAACCCCCTCCCATGGTAGAGGGACAAGAGAATAAATATCCTAACAGTAATTCAGCCTATCGCAATTATGTATTGTAACTATTTTCTTCTTTAGCTTCAGCAGTCTCAACTTTAAGCTGGAAAGGTATTAATTACTGTTTCTACATTCCATAGCTCAAGGATCGTGTTCAGCTCTTCTATTCATTCATTCAATAAATATTACTAAGTTTTTTTGGAGACAGAAGGCATATACATGTGAAAAGTTAGTTACATGATGATATAAGTTAATATAAATGGATGTCAGGAGACTCTTCTGCTAAGTGTTCAATAAAAGAATTGGTCATTAGTATGAGTCAGAAGTCAGAAAGGAACTGACTTAATGGAAGGAATAAGTCTCATTAGAAGTGGAGCTGTCCAACTGTAGAGCTAATAACATTGAGTGGTAGTAGGCTAAAAAAGAGTGGCAGAGGCTGGAGGCCACTTACCAGAAGGATTTTGTGGCAATTTCAGTACTAGTTGTGGTGTTGGCATTTTAGTCATAAAATTTGTGGTTCAATTCCTCAGTCTGGATGAAGAGTTCACCAAGACCTCAGTTTCTTGTGCCAATCTCAGGCAGTATTTCGACTGTCTTTCACTTAGATGACAATAATGCTTTGAGAGGTTCTTTATGTTTTCCTTTATCATGTGATGAACCTATAAGAATAGGAAGGTCAAACCTCTGCTATCAGACTATAGCGACACACCCAGTTTGATCTGACTGGTAGATCTGTGAGGAGTGGGACCTTGTCATACTGGAGAATTGCCAAACTCTGAAATTTTCTTACTGAGATTTTCCCTCTCCATCTCAATTCAGTATCCACTGGACTGATAGGTCCTGGACTAGTGGTTAAGGAAGAAAGTATGTATCTGTACATTCTTTCTCTGGAATAGACTGAGCACATGATCACAAATCTGCTTGGTCTTGACACCATAGATGGGCTTGACCATGGGTGAGAAAAGAAGATAAAAGATAGCAAGGAATATGTGGACATGAGGGGCATCCCGGCGAGCCACACGGTGTATCACTGAGCAGATGACCACAGGTGTGTAGGTGGACAAGATAGCACCTATGTGGGACACACATGTCCCAAAGGCCTTGTAGTGGGCCTCCTGAGAGGCAAGCTGTAGAACTGCCCGAAGGATGAAGATATAAGACAGGACAAAAAAGAGCAGGTCCAACACCACTATGAACATGGCCACAGCAATGCCATGGATATTGTTGAAGCGAATGTCCCCACAGGCCAGCCTTACCACACCCACGTACCCATAGTAACAGTGGGCAATCACTGGACCTCAGCAGTAATGGAAGCATCTAAGCAGAAAGGGGAGTGGAGTCATTAGTGTCACAGCCTGAGTCACAGCAGCCAAGCCAGTCTTGGTGATAAGTGGCCCAGTAAGCATGGTGATATAGTGCAGTGGCTTGCAGATGGCCACATAGTGGTCAAAGGCCATGGCCAGCAGCACTGCTGACTCCATGATAGAGAAGGAGTGGAGAAAGAACATCTGGACTAGATTGGCATAGAAGTTGATCTCCTGATCTCTGAACCAAAAAATAGCCAGCATTTTGGGAAGTGTTGTAGAAGAGAAGACCAGATCAGTGGCTGCCAACATGGCCAAAAAGAGGCACATGGGCTCGTGGAGGGCTGTATCACCTCGAATGATGAAGAGGAGGGTGCAGGTTACCAAGCAGGGCCAGAGTATAGGCAAAGCAGAAGGGAATGGAGATCCAGACATGCAGTTGCTCCAAACCTGGAATTCCTACCAACAGGAAGTCAGCTGGATGGATTGAGGTAATATTAGAGGCTAGCAAGGCTCCTAAAGATTCTCCTTGTCAGTTTTTACAGGGTCCCTTCTCCCATGTATAACTTCTTGGGAGGATTAGCCCTTATTCTCATTGCTGGACCTTAAACAAAATTAGTAGTCCTGATAGACTAGAGAAGACATAGCCATAGACATGGAGAAGCATAACCCATATTTTCTACCCTTAAGGAACTTTGAATCTCATTTAGTAGATAGAACATTAAACATCATTAAAATGGATATCACCAGACAATTTTATAAAGGAACGGAGAAAAGGTAGTATTTTCTGTGTTCATAGTGATGTCAGAAATACCCTGATAAAAAGAAGTAAAAATACACTTAAACCAATTTCCTTAGAATATACATTGGTACCTTTCTATATGATAATCAAGCTAAACTCACGATCATAAAAGCCAATGTTCTGTTCAGAAATCTCAGGCTTGGGTGCCTCGATAAGTCAGTTAATAGGGGCATGCAATTTCCAATGCTCATATTAATCACACAATCTGTATATTTTCTCTAACACTACTACATCTGATGTGGTTGCCACTAGCCACACATGGCTATTTAAATTTGTTGAAATTAAATTAAAATTCAATACCTCAGTCACACAAAACACTTTTTAAGTGCTCAGTAACACACGTAACTAGTGGCTACAATATTGGACCATTCAGATACAGAATATTTCCATCACTGCAGAAAGTTCTACTGGAGAGAACTGTTCTAGAATATATCTCCCAAGTCCCTTCCACAACCACAAATCTCTGTAAATACAGCTCTGCCTCCAGCTTGCTGAAAAATGAACCACCTCTTTTGATTCTCCGTCATCTCAATTCAAATTAACTTCCATATTCATGTGGCTCTCCCTCCACCCATCTTCCAGCTCCTTCATTTTCATCACAGGAGACTTCTCATCTTCAGTAAGACTGATATCTGGCTTCCATTTTTAAAAAAGCCCTTTATTCCTAACACTATTTAATCTTTCCCTCTTCTCTTATTTTTCTCTTTTCTTTCGAATCCTTAAACATTGGAGTGGCCCAGTTTTTACACAGCTACTCTTCTCTCTTCTAGGTCCAGGTAATGTGTTTTTTTTAACGAGCATTAACAAGATAATGAATTTAAAACATTTACCATAACACTGAATAAAGTAAGTACTGAAAGAACTTGCTCTCTTGTCAATATTAGAAAATTTTTGGAAACTTAAAATCTCTAAAATATCATAGTAGTGTTAGGCAGCTGGTTCTAGCTTTCTCCAATTCCAGTGTCCTAAATAAAAAGGCTTTATTGCTTCCATTAAAATGCTTTATATGAAATACAAGTTCAGCATATCCAAATTGAAAACAACCTAATTTCTTTCCATGCGGTAGAGAAAAAATTTAGAATCTGAAGGTCTTGTATCAAATCATGACTGCCACTTATACTAGCTGCATGACCTTGCACATATCACTTATCTCCAAGCCTGTTTCTTTGTAAATGGGGAATTGCAATGCTCTACCTCACGTAGTGAAGGCTGTAAGGAGTGTAAGTGGGATTATGTATAAGATCTTTTTGTATAATTCTTTAGTGTTTGCAGAGCTTTATTTGCCAATTTACATCTCTCCTCCTCCATAGAACTACACTTTTCTTTAAAAAATTATATTAATATTCTCCCTCCCTTGTTTTTATGTTCTCCTCCTTCTATTACCTCAAATCTCTGCTGCTTTTCACAGAAAACATCTAGAAATGCTTATATTCAGTCTCAACTGATTCAAATAGCATTTGGTAATAAAACATTTCATTCCCATTACTTCCCTGGAACTGCTCTCATTCACCACCAATGACCTCCATGATGATGGTGCCATTGTAACTTACCTTCTTTCATGCAACTCAGCCTCTCAGCAACTTTTATCTGAATTACAACTGTCTCCTTTTTAAAACCCTCTTTTCTCTTTGGTATGATGATATTACCATTTCCTACCTTCTTAGATTCTCATTTCACTCCTTTTTCTGCCTTACCTCTAAATATTGAATTCCTGAAGGGCTCAGTATTGAGCTGTGGTCAATTTTATATTCACAGAACATTCAGTAAATATATTCAGTAAATTTCTGGAAAAATATTTTTACTGAATAGGTTAGGGATAAATCCAAGAACAAAGCAGACTAATACCTTTAGTAGAACGTTTGTTCTAATAAAAGAACATAATAATTGAATTACATAGTATGATTGAAGGTATTATTATAGTGAAAAAAAACAGGGTGATGAGGATAGTAAATCCTGAAGTTGGAGGAGTGGTAAGGTAGCAATTTTAAATAAAGAGATCAAGAAGGGAACTTACGCAAAGATTGAGGTGAGAAAATAAATTAGCTTGGTTTCTGGCTTCTTTAATAGAACTTGGGGTTCCATGCAGGTGGTTTATGTGGAGAAAATAATAGGAAGCAAGAGTGGGATGACATGGTAAAACGGGAAAGCAGAGAAGCATGTCCAAAAGTGCAGTACTGAGCTGGATAATGCTATCAACTGTGTCCAGTCCCCCACGAAGAACCATGTAGAAGGCACCTCAGAATTATCTACTCAAGACACAAAAGAGGGGTATATTTATCCACTGGTTTCCACCCCACCACCAGGTCAAGGGTTAATTTCTTCACACTTCCAGGTTCACATAGGCTCCAGAACAGCTGAGCAGTCTCCTTCAGGTACACCACACCATGGAGCAGAGAAACACAGGGGCAGGAAACAGCTGAGTAAGGTGCAGTCAGGTTCTAACTGCACTCAAGTGGTTGCCACAGCAATGGCTTGAGCAAAAAGGTGGATGAGAGGATATGAGACAGGCATAAAAGATGGAGAATATAGGGAATTACCCTTGTGTGAAGAACTCTAAGCAAAGGGAACAGTCAGAACAAATGCCCTAAGACAGAATACACTGAGGGCTCAAAGATCAGCTAGAGGTCCATGTAGTTAGATGATGTGAATGAGTGGGAGATTTCTAGAGGTCATATATTTAGATCCAGATCACACAGGGCCCTATAGGTCTTCATAGAACTTTGCAAATGCTGCTTATTTCTCTCACTGACACTTTTTTTTGAGAAGAAAAGTGATAGACTTGAAAAATATATTTTTAAAGTTTTTTTTGCATCTCCTGTAATGAGAATAGCATGAAATGGTAAGGGCAAAAACAGAAGGAAAAAAGACTCTAGAGGCTGGCTGTAATCAGGGAAGGAGAATGTTGGCTAAGAACCAAGGTGGCAGCATATGTGGTAAGAAGCGATTCAGATTTGGGATATATTTGAGAAAAGAGCCATGGGATTTTTTGACAGATTAAATACAGGTCATGAGAGAAAAGGAGGTCAAAGATGACACCAAGATATTTGGCTTGAGCAACTGAAAAAAGAAGTTGCTCTCAGTTGAGATGGGGGAGGCTATGAAGGGGAAGATCAACATTTTAATTTTGGATATGTTTTATTTAGGAAGTCAATCAGAAATCCAAGTGAACATGTTGATATATTTAGATATACAAGTCTGGAGTTCAAGACAGATCTTGGCTGCTGATATAAACTTATGATCACTGGAAACAGATAATATTAATAGCTATGAAGCTGAGATCACCAAGGCACTGAGTGTTCATAAAGAGCAGAGAACCAAGAACTAAATCCCAATATTAAGAACTGGAGTAAAGTAGAAATTGAGGCGAATGGAGGAAGAGTCAGCAAAAGAGACTGAGAATGGGCAACCTATCAGAGACTTTTAAAGATGATGTACTGTCTTGATAGGCTGTTGAATGTAGTGTATTAAGGAGGAGGGGACTATTAACATACTAAGTGCTACTGATGAGTCAAATAATTCCAGTACAGAGAATTGGCCTTGTGTTTAGAAATGAGGTAAACTGGATACCTTGGTAAGAAAAATTTTGAATAGAGGGAGGAAAAACCTGGTTTGACTGAGTTGGATAAGAAAAATAGGAGGAATTGAAATTGGTTCACATGGCTCACTCTTTTGAGGAGGTTTGCTGCAAAGACCATCAGTAAAAGGGACACTGGCTGCAAAGGAAAGTGGAGTAAAGGCAAGGTTATGTGTGTGTGTGTGTGTGTGTGTGTGTGTGTGTGTGTGTGTATGCGTGCATGGATGTGTGTGTGTGTGGAAGTGTGGGGGTGTTCATTTGTTTTTAAGAAGGAAGAGAAAATGGCATGTTTTTAAGCTGAGGAGAATTATCCAGTAGCAAGGGAAAACTTAAAACACAGGAGAGGAAGGAGAATATTGCTTCTGAAAAGTCTTTGAACATTGTTCTCTTTCTAGGTGTTGTACTTGTTTACCATGGATTTTGTTCTCAGACGCTAAAACTTCACAAATAAATTTCCATGTCTTACCTTCCCTCTGAGCCACAGACTAGTATATCCAACTGTCTATTTAATAACCCCATGTAGCAGTCTTGCAGATATCTCAACCTATAATGCTTAAGGCAGAAATATTGATTTCTGCCCTCTGTGTGAATTTCATACATCAACATGCAATATCCTCTTTAATCAGCTGCTCCACCTAAAATCAAGTGAACCTTTGTTCCACCCTTTACTTTCTGCACCACATCAGCAGGTCCAATTGGGTCCACCTCCACAGTAAGTCACAAAGTTGCCTACTCTGATTTAATTACCTCCACTCTATTCAAACCACCATCATCTGTCAATTACTTAAAGTAGATAGCTAGTGGGAAGCAGCCGCATAGCACAGGGAGATCAGCTTAGTGCTTGTGACCACCTAGAGGGGTGGGATAGGGAGAGTGGGAGGGAGACGCAAGAGGGAGGGTATATGGGGATATATGTATATGTATAGCTGATTCACTGTTATACAGCAGAAACTAACACACCATTGTAAAGCAATTATACTCCAATAAAGATGTTAAAATAAAATAGAGAAAAAAAAGACTCCTAAAATTTTTTAAACATTTCTGCTTTTGTTCTCCAATTTCTATCCTTCCACAGTTACCTGCCATATTCTGAAGTGAAGGATAGAGCAAAGGGACTGTACCTTAATTCACTTCTATGACCCCCAACCTCTGGCATACATACTGTGTTGAATATTTCACCAAATGAAGCATGAACAACCAGACTAATGGAAAATGTCTCCTCACTTTGTTAGAAGACCTCCCTATCTGATCCAATCCTAGAATAGTTGCTTCTCATCTAATTTTTCATCCATGATAGAAGTTCTAAGGAACCCCCCACTAGCCTTGGTTGCATGTATCAGCATAACATCCTCTTCTCATTGGAAAGTATTTTTGCATGTCTTACTAATATTCTCTGGAACCAAGGACTTAGCTTTGTAGGAAACAAAATTATGACAGCAGGAACTTCTTTTGTTTTTCACTGGTTTATCTTCAGTGCCCCAAACAGTGCCAGGTACATATCAAGCACTCTATAAATGACTGTTAATGATCCCATATACCTGTTGCAACTTTACCTTCAGTAAATATGCATTTCCACAAAACCAAACATATTTAACTTTACCTCTGAGTCTCTACATTTCCCTGGCTTACTCTGTACATTTTCAGAACATAACTGACTACTCTGTGTAGTAGTCAGTACAGAGAGTGAGAGTACAGTCACACAAAGAAAAATGTAATCCTGGTAAAGAAATTGGATTGCTCAGATACATTTTTCTAATCTCTTCTCTGAGGGTTGACATTAGGGTTCCCCTATCCCAGGGCTCCACCCCTGGGGTTTTCTGCAGCCCATGTCCTGTCCATATTTAGTGGTGCCAATTCATGCCTCCCAAAGGTCATTTCTTGCTCTCCAGAGGCTGTGAGCACTTCAGGTACAGCCCGCTTGTACCTTGGTCTTTCATGTGCCTCTCCTTATTCCTACCCTACATATACAGTGTCATCTAAGAAAGAGAGCCCCATTAGAACATGTAAACTGCAACCAAGTCCTATCTGATAGGACCTGTAAGGGCAGGAGTTCTAGCTGAACCAGGCTAAGGCCAAGATCATCTCTTAGGTATTTGTTTTGCATACATGTTACATATTGGCACTGATTTCCAGCTTATAACTTTGGAATGGCACTTTCTCTGGTTTTACTCTGTTTCTTATATCTAAAATGGAGATAATATTCTCAATTTTTCCTAATTCACAGGATGAAGGGAGGATATAAGTATATATTTGAGAAGCTACTATTATTATAATTATCAATAAATAATTACCAACCATCTATAAATAATAAAGGTTGATCTTTCTACCTACAACTGACTTTAATATCTGCTATTTTGCAAAGTCCAGAGTCAGAAGCCAGTTTTTATCAGGGTCCCCCATGAACTTTACCTGCCCTAATTCCCCATGATACTTTAAGAAAAGTAATTTCAGATCTATGTACCTCAATCACACCCACTCCCTTCCTACAGAGACACCTGGACCTAACTTTATCTTCCCTTATTGTTAGCCTCCAGGGGTAGTTGATTCAGTGAACTCAATCCCCCAGAGCCCACAACCTCCAGCTCCAAAGACAGGCCTGATACCCTGAGATGTTAAGATAAAGTGGAATTCCTGCATAATACCTTTAAAGTTGGAGCCTAAATTAACCAAGCATAGATAGTCCAAAAGTTGGCATCAGGACCAAAGCAAGCAAGATGGAGAAAAAACAGGCTTGCGTTGAGAGGAAGCTAATCATGGAACAGAGGATACACTGTTAAGTTAGAAATAGCACACTCATAGGAAATGGGGATCTAGGCCATGGCCAGGAAGGCTGAGGTGATACAGACTTAATTGAGCGACTATAGCTTATAGTCGGAATGTCCAGACAAGAGCCAGATAAAGCAGGCAGGGCTTGAGGGGACGAAATACCTTATTTTGCCCCCTGACTCCATTCTGGGGGCCTAAAGCCTGATGTCATGGGGAAAGGATGAAAAAGACATGGAGTGGGGAGTGACCATAGGCTAGATAACTGTGTTGGAGATAACAGATAGAATACTGGAACATCTCTGCTCAATTCCATGTGTGTTTTCCTGACTTTTGTGCATCAATATTAATTTACATTTATCCACATATTTAACTTTTCTGGTATTCTTCATTCTCTCTGCAATTCTATGTTTCTATCTGATTCACTTTTCTTCTGCCTGAAGAACTTTTAGTTTTGCTTTTAGTGCAGGCCTAGTAGTGATGCTCTCCATCAATAATTGTTTATAAAACTCTTTCAATCATCTTCAATCTCAAAAGATATTTTCACTGGGAATAGAGTTCTGGATAAGCTATTCTCTTCTTTTACCCATTTAAAGCTATTACTCAATTTTATTCTGCTTTCTCTTTTTTTATTTTTGGTCCCATGAATTTAATTAATTTTTAATGTGTCTTTCACACCCACTCTGGCACTTTTTTTTTTTTTTAGCTTGTTTGTTCCTTTGCTTGTTTGTTTGTCTTTGGCTAGCTGAGTTTTGTGATCACACAGAAACTTAGACCAGGTAAGGACTTAGCAAAGGTTCTTAATTTTTCTCAGGGTAAAAGCCAGAGTTTTGAGCAGAGAATTGGCATGACTTGACATATGTTTTTAAAAGCTTGCTTCTGAATTCTGTGATAAGAACAGAGGAAGGAGGTGAGGGTAGAAGCAGGGAGAGGTCCTAGAGTAATCCAGAGAACATGATGTTTCATAACCAAAGTGGTAACAATGCATGAGGTGAGAAGTCATCAGATTTTGTATTATTTCTAAAATGTGCCAATGGGATTTCTTAAAAGATTAGATACAGGATTTAAGAGAAAAGAGATTTAAAGATAACAGCAAGACTTTTGACTCAAGTAACAGAAGGAAGGAGTTGTGTGATCGCTGAGCAGAACTAAGTCCTACCCTCAGGCACTGTTCCTGCTACTTCATAGGTGATATGCAGCTCTGCACCCTCATTTGGGATGTTGGGAAGTCTAGTTATTAGGTGATTAGAAATATCATCACTAGGCCCAAACTAATGCATCAGGCTTCTTTTTCATAATCTCATATTCCTGCGTGACAGTAAAATTTTATGTACCTATAGGCTGCTCCCATTTCTTGTTCATGCTTTGTTTGTATGCCACACTCAGATGAGCAAATACAGAAGGTAATTTCCTTTTACTGTTTGTGACTAATCACGGTTGCTTTGGTGTTAGAGGTATCACCTGACTATGGGAGCCTTGTGATATTGAACTTGTACTGGAAACAAAGCCATTCCTTCTTCATTGGGAATGGATATGACCTACAGGCTGGTGATATTCCTTGCATAAGTCCTCGAGGGGATAAGCAGACCTCTGTTTTGAAAATTGTTTCTTTTAAGGCATGTTACTCTCTATGTGTTGTTAGAATTTACTGTCATTTTTAAGCTTTCCAACTGTCCCCACTATGCTAAAAAAACAAACAAACAAAAAACAAGAAAGAAGTTTTGACCACATAGGAACTAAAGGTAGAATCTTATTTTCTTGGGGATTTACGTGTATATGTGTGTGTGTGTGTGTGTGTGTGTGTGTGTGTGTGTGTGTGTCAGAGGGAATTATGAGAGTAAAGATAGAAACAGCATAAGTAGGTCTCTGGGTTCTTTCTGTACCCTTCCCTCTTTGACAACTTCCAACCTTTCATATCCCATTTGACACAGGCTTGGAGATTCTCTGTCAAAGATAAAAAATAAAGATAGGAATATGTAGAGATAGATGTACATAATTCATAAACAGTAGTCTCTGAAGAAACAAAGGGATCATTGGATAAAAGTGCAAAAATACATCTGTGAAAAATGTTGTATGATGGTGTACAAGTTTGCTGAGCTCTCGTAATAAAGCACCATATACTGGGTGGCTTAAATAAGAGAAATTTACTTTTTCACAATCTTGGAGGCTAGAAGTCCAAGTTAAGGTGCTGGCAGGGTTGGTTTCTTCTGAGGCTTTTCTCCTTAGCTTGTACCTGGCATTTGTCTCCCGGTACCTTCACAGGGTCTTCCCTCTGTGTGTGTCCATGTCCAAATTTCCTCTTCTTATAAGGACATATATTAGAACTCCTTTATGGTTTTTTTAAATTGTGGCAAAAGACACATCACCAAAAATTTAGCATCTTAACCATTTTGAAGTGTATAGTTAAGTAGTATTACATACATTCATACTGTTGTGCAATCATCACCATCCATCTCCAGAACTCTTTTCATCTTGAAAAATTGAAACTCTGTACACACTAAACAGTAAAAGCTTATTCCTCCTTCCCCTCTGTCCTGGGATACCACCATTCTATTTTCTATCTCTATGAATTTGACGATTTAGGAACCTCATATAAGTGGAGTCACGTAGTATATGTCTTTTGTGACCAGCTTATTTCTTTTAGTATAATGTCCTCGAGGTCCATCCATGTGGCAGCATGTGTCAGAATATCCATTCATTTTAAGGTTAAATAATATTCTATTATTTGTATACATCACATTTTGTTTATCCTTTTATCCATACTTAGACACTTGGGTTGCTTCCACCTTATACATATTATGAATAACATTACTAAAGGAATGGGTGTACAAACATCCCTTTGAAATCCTGCTTTCAGTTCTTTTGGGTATATATACAGATTTGGAATTGCTGGATCATATGGTTTTTGAGAAACTGCCATACTGTTATACCTTTTTATATTCCCATCAACAGTGTATAAGGGGTTCCAATTTCCCCACATCCTCATCAGCAATTTTCTGGGTTTTTTTTGAAGTATAGTTGATTTACAACATTATATTAGTTTCAGGTGTACAACATAGTGAATGAATATTTTTATAGATTATTTCACATCCCAAATATGAATGAAAACATATAGTATTTATGTCTATCTGATTTCCTTCACTGAGTATAATATCCTCCAAGTCCATCTGTGTTGTTGCAAATGGCAAAATTTCATTCTTATTTATGGCATTCTTATTCGGGCTGATTTATATATATAATATGTATATTATATATATAATATGTATACTATTAAATACCATCACATCTTCTTTATCTATTAACCTGTAGTTGGATACCTAGCTTGTTTCCATATCTTGGCTGTTGTAAATAATGCTGCTATGAACATTAGAGTACATGTTTTTTTGAATTAGTGTTCACATTTTCTTCAGATATATACCCAGAATTGGAATTGCTGGATCATATTGTATTTCTACTTTTAATTTTTTGAGTAATCTCCATACTGTTTTCCATAATGGCTTTCCCAATTTACATTCCCACCAATAGTGACTAGGGTTCCCTTTTCTCCACATCCTCACCAACACTTATTTGTTGTCTTTTTGATGACAGTCATTCTAACAGTTGTGAGGTGATATCTCATTGTGGTTTTGATTTGCATTTCCCTGATAATTAGTGATGTTGATCATATTTTCATGTGCTTCTTGGCCATCTGTATGCCTTCTTTGAAAAAAAAGTCTATTCAGGTCTTCTGCCCATTTTTAAATTGGATTGTTGCTTTTTTTGATACTGAGTTGTATGAGCTCTTTATATATTTTGGACATCTACGCCTTATTTGTCATATCACTTGCAAATATCTTCTCCCATTCAGTAGGTTGTCGTTTCGTTGATGGTTTCCTTCACTGTGCAAAAGCCTTTACATTTAATTAGATCCTATTTGTTTATTTTTACTTTGGTTTTACTTACCTAAGGATACAGATTGAAAAGAATATATTTCTAAGTCTTATGTCAAAAAGTGTACTGCCTATGTTTTCTTCTAGGAGTTTTGGGATTTACAGTCTTACATTTAAGTCTTTAATTCCTTTTGAGTTTATTTTTGTATATGGTGTGAAGAATGTTCTAATTTCATTCATCTACATGTAG
Source organism: Stenella coeruleoalba (assembly GCF_951394435.1). NCBI lineage: Eukaryota > Metazoa > Chordata > Mammalia > Artiodactyla > Delphinidae > Stenella > Stenella coeruleoalba. The sequence continues at coordinate 48,803,863 of NC_137154.1, read as the reverse complement.
CTCTCTAGTTTTCTCATAATTGTTTATTAAAGAGACTGTCTCTATTGTATATTTTTGCCACCCTTGTCATAAATTAATTGACCATATGTGCGTGGGTTTATTTGTGGCTCTCTATTCTGTTGCATTGATCTATGTGTCATTTTTGTACCAGTGCCGTAGTGTTCTGATTATTGTAGCTTTGTAGTATAGTCTGAAGACAGGGAGGGTAATACTTGCACTTTGTTCATTTTTCTCAAGTTTGCTTTGGCAATTTGGGGTCTCTTGTTTCATAAAAATTTTAGGATTATTTAAGTTCTATGAAAAATATGGGTATTTTGAGAGGGATTACTAATTCTGTAGATTGCTTTGAGTAGTATGGACATTTTAACAATATTCTTCCAATCCATGAAAATAAGACATCTTTCCCTTTACATGTATCATCTTCAGTTTCCTTCATCAATGTCATAATTTTTAGAGTATAGGTCTTTCACCTCCTTGAAGTTTATTCCTAGATATTTTGTATTTCTTGATGCAATTGTAAATGAGATTGTTTTCTTGATTTCTATTTCTGATAGTTTATTACTAGTGTATAGAAAAGCAACAGATTTCTGTATGTTAACTCGTATCCTGCAACTTTACTGAATTCATTTATTCTAATAGTTTTTTGGTAGAGACTTAAGCGTTTTTTATATATACTGTCATGTTATCTGCAAATAGTGACAGTTTTACTTCTCTTCCAATTTGGATGCCTTTTACTTCTTGTCTGATTGCTGAAGCTAGGACTTCCAATACTATGTTAAATAGAAATGGTGAGAGTGGCCATCCTTGTCTTCCTGATTTTAGATGAACACTTATTAGTTTTTCACCATTGAGTATGATGTTAGCTGTGCGTTTGCATAAATGGTCTTTATCATGTTGAAATATGGTCTCTCTATACCCACTTTGTTGAGAGTTTTTATCATGAATCGGTGTTGAATTTTGACAGATGCTTTTCCTGCATCTATTGAGATGATCATGTGATTTATGTGTTTTGTAAATGTGTATTACATTGATTTTTTGTGGATATTGAACCATCCTCGCATCCCTGGAATAAATTCCACTTGATCATGGTGTATGATCCTTTTTATATATTGTTGAATTTGGCTTGCTAATATTTTCTTAAGGATATTTGCATCTATATTCATCAGAGATAGTACCCTATAATTTTCTTTCTCCCCTCCTCTCCCTCCTCCCCCTCCTTCTCCTCCTTCCCCTCCTCCCCCTCCCCTCCTTCTCCTCTCCCTCCTCCCCCTCCCCTTTATCCTCCTCCTCCTCCTTCTTCTTTTTTGGTAGTGTCTTTGTGTGGTTTGGTATCAGGGTAATGGTGGCCTGATATAATGGATTTGGGAGTGATCCCTCCTCTTCAATTTTTTTGAATAGTTTGAGAATCATAGGTATTAAAAACTCTTCTTTATATGTTTGGCAGAATTCCCCTGTAAAGATGTCTGGTCCTGGACTTTTGGTTTTTTGGGAGGTTTTTGACTACTGATCCAATTTCAATACTAGTAATTGGTCTGTTCACGTTACATATTTTTTTCCTAATTCAGTCTTAAAAGGTTGTATGTTTGTAGCAATGCATCCATTTCTTCTAAGTTGTCCATTTTGGGGGAATATAACTGTTCATAGTATTCTTATGATTGTATTTCTGTGATATTGGTTGTAATTTCTCCTCTTTCATTTCTTATTTTGTTTATTTGGGTACTCTATCTTTTTTCTTAATGAGGCAGGCTAAAGGCTTATCAATTTTATCTTTTCAAAAAAACAGTTCTTGGTTTCATTGATATTTTCTATTGATTTTTGGTTTCTATTTTACTTATTTCCTCTCTGATCTTATTTCCTTCCTTCTGGCATTCATCTTTGTTCTTCTTTCTATAAATCTTTTAGATAGTAGGTTAGGTTGTTTAAGATGTTTCTTTGGTAGGCCTGTATTAGAAAATTCCATCTTAGAACTGCTTTTGCTGCATCCCATAGGAAAAGGGTGTTTTTATTTTCATTGGTCTCAAGCTATTTACTGATTTCCTCCTTGATTTCTTCATTGATGTATTGGTTTTTTAGTAGCATGTTATTAGGCTCCACAAAATGGTCCTCGACAGGTCTTTGCACATAAATCTACTTCTATCCCTGGTTTCTGCTGAAATGGCTATTTGGATCAACAAGTCACAAACCTAATCTCTTTTAGAAAATGGTTTCCCAAGCATGCCCTAGATGTTTTCTCCTCAATACATTCTAATTTTTTGCATATAAATAGGCTGAGAGTTTTCCAGATATTCAAGTTTTGGTTCCTTTTTGCTTAACAAATCTTTCTTCAGTTTCTCTCTTTCCACTCTCATTTTACTGTAAGAAGCAAGGTAAAATCAGGACATATCTTCAAGACTTTGTTTAGAAATATCAGCTAAATATCCAAGTTCATCACTTACAAGTTCTGTATTGCACAAAATTTAAAAACAAAGTGGCAAAAAACATGGCCAAACTGTAATTAGGATCACCTTTCCTCCAGTTTCCAATAACACATCTCACCTTTCTGTCTGAGACAGTATGAGAAACACTTTATTGTTCATATTCTACCAAAGTTCTGTTCATGATGATGTATAATATCTGTTCTATCTTCTAAGAAGATAGAAATTTTCTCTACAGTTCTTTTTCTGAGCCCTAACCAGAATTGCCTTTATTTGTTTTAAGTGTCATAATTTATTTTTAAGTTGTTATAACAATAACACACAAATTGCAGAAGATAAATTTTTTAAAGAGACTATATGTCAATCCTAATCTCCCAATTCGTCCCACCCTCCATGCATTAAATAGATAGCTGGCAGGAACATGCTATAAAGCACAGAAAGCTCAGCTCGGTGCTCTGTGATGACCTAGATGGGTGGGATGTGGGAGATAGGAGGGAGGTCCAAGAAGGAGGGGATATAGGTATACATATAGCTGATTAATTTCATTGTAGAGCAGAAACTAACACAACATTGTAAAGCAATTATATGCCAATAAAAATTAAAAAACGAGACTATAGACCTAACAAGGTTATAACTAGAGACCTTAGCAATGATAATAAAAACGCTCCCATTGTATATATGTACCACATCTTCTTTATCCATTCCTCTGTTAATGGACATTTAGGTTGCTTCCATGTCCTGGCTATTGTAAATAGTGCTGCAATGAATATTGAGGTGCATGTATCTTTTGGAATTATGGTTTTCTCTGGGTATACGCCCAGGAGTGGGATTGCTGGGTCATATGGTAGTTCTATTTTTAGTTTTGTAAGTAACGTCCATACTGTTCTCCATAGTGGCTGTATCAATTTACATTTCCACCAACAGTGTAAGAGGGTTCCATTTTCTCCACACTCTCTCCAGCATTTATTGTTTGTAGATTTTTTTGATGATGGCCATTCTGACCAGTGTGAGGTGATACCTCATTGTAGTTTTGATTTGCATTTCTCTAATAATTAGTGACGTTGAGCTTTTTTTCATGTGCCTCTTGGCCATCTGTATGTCTTCTTTGGAGAAATGTCTATTTAGGTCTTCTGCCCATTTTTTGACTGGGCTGTTTGTTTTTTTGATATTGAGCTGCATGAGATGTTTATATATTTTGGAGATTAATCCCTTGTCAGTCGCTTCATCATATTTTCTCCCATTCTATGTGTTGTGGTTTTGCTTTGTTTATGGTTTCCTTTACTGTGCAAAAGCTTTTAAGTTTAATTAGGTCTATTTGTTTATGTTTGGTTTTATTTTCATTACTCTGGGAGGTGGATCAAAAAAGATATTGCTGAAATTTATGTCAGACAATGTTCTGCTTATTTTTTTTTAACATCTTCAATGGGGTATAATTGCTTTACAATGGTGTGTTAGTTTCTGCTTTATAACAAAGTGAATCAGTTATACATATGTTCCCATATCTCTTCCCTCTTGCGTCTCCCTCCCTCCCACCCTCCATATCCCACCCCTCCAGGCGGTCACAAAGCACCGAGCCGATATCCCTGTGCCATGCGGCTGCTTCCCACTAGCTATCTACCTTACGTTTGTTAGTGTGTGTATGTCCATGACTCTCTCTCGCCCTGTCACAGCTCACCCTTCCCCCTCCCCATATCCTCAAGTCCGTTCCCCGGTAGGTCTGTGTCTTTATTCCTGTCTTACCCCTAGGTTCTTCATGACATTTTATTTCTTCTTAAATTCCATATATATGTGTTAGCATACGGTATTTGCCTTATTCTTTCTGACTTACTTCACTCTGTATGACAGACTCTAGGTCTATCCACCTCATTACAAATAGCTCAATTTCGTTTCTTTTTATGGCTGAGTAATATTCCATTGTATATATGTGCCATATCTTCTTTATCCATTCATCCGACGATGGGCACTTAGGTTGTTTCCATCTCCGGGCTATTGTAAATAGAGCTGCAATGAACATTTTGGTACATGACTCTTTTTGAATTTTGGTTTTCTCAGGGTATATGCCCAGTGGTGGGATTGCAGGGTCATATGGTAGTTCTATCTGTAGTTTTTTAAGGAACCTCCATACTGTTCTCCATAGGGGCTGAAACAATTCACATTCCCACCAGCAGTGCAAGAGTGTTCCCTTTTCTCCACACCCTCTCCAGCATTTATTGTTTCTAGATTTTTTAATGATGGCCATTCTGACTGGTGTGAGATGATATCTCATTGTAGTTTTGATTTGCATTTCTCTAATGATTAATGATGTTGAGCATTCTTTCATGTGTTTGTTGGCAATCTGTATATCTTCTTTGGAGAAATGTCTATTTAGGTCTTCTGCCCATTTTTGGATTGGGTTGTTTGTTTTTTTGTTATTGAGCTGCATGGACTCGTAAATTTTGGAGATTAATCCTTTGTCGGTTGCTTCATTTGCAAATATTTTCTCCCATTCTGAGAGTTGTCTTTTGGTCTTGTTTCTGGTTTCCTTTGCTGTGCAAAAGCTTTGAAGTTTCATTAGGTCCCATTTGTTTATTTTTGTTTTTATTTCCATTTCTCTAGGAGGTGGGTCAAAAAGGATCTTTCTGTGATTTATGTCATAGAGTGTTCTGCCTATGTTTTCCTCTAAGAGTTTGATAGTTTCTGGCCTTACATTTAGGTCTTTAATCCATTTTGAGCTTATTTTTGTGTATGGTGTTAGGAAGTGATCTAATCTCATACTTTTAAATGTATCTGTCCAGTTTTCCCAGCACCACTTATTGAAGAGGCTGTCCTTTCTCCACTGTACATTCCTGCCACCTTTATCAAATATAAGGTGTCCATATGTGCATGGGTTTATCTCTGGGCTTTCTATCCTGTTCCATTGATCTGTCTTTCTGTTTTTGTGCCAGTACCACACTGTCTTGATTACTGTAGCTTTCTAGTATAGTCTGAAGTCAGGGAGCCTGACTCCTCCAGCTCCTTTTTTCGTTCTCAAGATTGCTTTGGCTATTCGGGGTCTTTTGTGTTTCCATACAAATTGCGAAATTTTTTGTTCTAGTTCTGTGAAAAATGCCAGTGGTAGTTTGATAGGGATTGCATTGAATCTGTAGATTGCTTTGGGTAGTAGAGTCATTTTCACAATGTTGATTCTTCCAATCCAAGAACATGGTATATCTCTCCATCTATTTGTATCATCTTTAATTTCTTTCATCAGTGTCTTATACTTTTCTGCATACAGGTCTTTTGTCTCCTTAGGTAGGTTTATTCCTAGATATTTTATTCTTTTTGTTTCAGTGGTAAATGGGAGTGTTTTCTTGATTTCACTTTCAGATTTTTCATCATTAGTATATAGGAATGCCAGAGATTTCTGTGCATTAATTTTGTATCCTGATACTTTACCAAATTCATTGATTAGCTCTAGTAGTTTTCTGGTGGCATCTTTAGGATTCTCTATGTATAGTATCATGTCATCTGCAAACAGTGACAGCTGTACTTTTTCTTTTCCGATTTGGATTCCTTTTATTTCCTTTTCTTCTGTAATTGCTGTGGCTAAAACTTCCAAAACTATGTTGAATAAGAGTGGTGAGAGTGGGCAACCTTGTCTTGTTCCTGATCTTAGTGGAAATGCTTTCAGTTTTTCACCATTGAGGATGATGTTGGCTGTGGGCTTGTCATATATGGCCTTTATTATGTTTAGGAAAGTTCCCTCTATGCCTACTTTCTGCAGGGTTTTTATCATAAATGGTGTTGAATTTTGTCAAAAGCTTTCTCTGCCTCTATAGAGATGATCGTATGGTTTTTCTCCTTCAATTTGTTAATATGGTTTATCACATTGATAGATTTGTGTATACTGAAGAATCCTTGCATTCCTGGAATAAACCCCACTTGATCATGGTGTATGATCCTTTTAATGTACTGTTGGATTCTGATTGCTAGTATTTTGTTGAGGATTTTTGCATCTATGTTCATCTCTGATATTGGCCTGTAGTTTTCTTTCTTTGTGACATCCTTGTCTGGTTTTGGTATCAAGGTGATGGTGGCCTCGTAGAAGGAATTTGGGAATGTTCCTCCCTCTGCTATATTTTGGAAGAGTTTGAGAAGGATAGTTGTTAGCTCTTCTCTAAATGTTTGATAGAATTCACCTGTGAAGCCATCTGGTCCTGGACTTTTGTTTTTTGGAAGATTTTTAATCACAGTTTCAATTTCAGTGCTTGTGATTGGTCTGTTCATATTTTCTATTTCTTCCTGATTCAGTCTTGGCAGTTGTGCATTTCTAAGAATTTGTCCATTTCTTCCAGGTTGTCCATTTTATTGGCATAGAGTTGCTTGTAGTAATCTCTCATGATCTTTTTTATTTCTGCAGTGTCAGTTGTTACTTCTCCTTTTTCATTTCTAATTCTATTGACTTGAGTCTTCTCCCTTTTTTTCTTGATGAGTCTGGCTAGTGGTTTATCTATTTTGTTTATCTTCTCAAAGAACCAGCTTTTAGTTTTATTGATCTTTGCTATTGTTTCCTTCATTTCTTTTTCATTTATTTCTGATCTGATTTTTATGATTTTTTTCCTTCTGCTAGCTTTGGGGTTTTTTTCTTCTTCTTTCTCTAATTGCTTTAGGTGCAAGGTTAGGTTGTTTATTCGAGGTGTTTCCTGCTTCTTAAGGTGGGCTTGTATTGCTATAAACTTCCCCCTTAGAACTGCTTTTGCTGTATCCCATAGGTTTTGGGTCATTGTGTCTCCATTGTCATTTGTTTTTAGGTTTTTTTTAATTTCCTCTTTGATTTCTTCAGTGATCACTTCATTATTAAGTAGTGTATTGTTTAGCCTCCATGTGTTTGTTTTTTTTTTTTACAGATTTTTTCCTGTAATTGATATCTAGTCTCATGGCGTTGTGGACGGAAACGATACTTGATACAATTTCAATTTTCTTAAATTTACCAAGGCTTGATTTGTGACCCAGGATATGATCTATCCTGGAGAATGTTCCATGAGCACTTGAGAAAAATGTGTATTCTATTGTTTTTGGATGGAGTGTCCTATAGATACCAGTTAAGTCCATCTTGTTTAATGTATCATTTAAAGCTTGTGTTTCCTTATTTATTTTCATTTTGGATGATCTGTCCATGGGTGAAAGTGGGGTGTTAAAGTCCCCTACTATGAATGTGTTACTGTTGATTTCCCCTTTTATGGCTGTTAGTATTTGCCTTATGTATTGAGGTGGTCCTATGTTGGGTGCATAAATATTTACAATTGTTATATCTTCTTCTTGGATCGATCCCTTGATAATTATGTAGTGTCCTTCTTTGTCTCTTCTAATAGTCCTTATTTTAAAGCCTATTTTGTCTGATATGAGAATTGCTACTCCAGCTTTCTTTTGGTTTCCATTTGCATGGAATATCTTTTTCCATCCCCTTACTTTCAGTCTGTATGTGTCTCTAGGTCTGAAGTGGGTCTCTTGTAGACAGCATATATAAGGGTCTTGTTTTTGTATCCATTCAGCCAATCTGTGTCTTTTGGTGGGAGCATTTAGTCCATTTACATTTAAGGTAATTATTGATATGTATGTTCCTATTCCCATTGTCTAAATTGTTTTGGGTTCATTATTATAGGTCTTTTACTTCTCTTGTGTTTCTTGTCTAGAGAAGTTCCTTTAGCATTCGTTGTAAAGCTGGTTTGGTGGTGCTGAACTCTCTCAGCTTTTGCTTGTCTGTAAAGGTTTTAATTTCTCCATCAAATCTGAATGAGATCCTTGCTGGGTAGAGTAGTCTTGGTTGCAGGTTTTTCTCCTTCATCACTTTCAGTATGGCCTGCCACTCACTTCTGGCTTGTAGGGTTTCTGCTTAGAGATCAGTTGTTAAACTTATGGGGATTCCCTTGTGTGTTATTTGTTGTTTTTCCCTTGCTGCTTTTAATATGTTTTCTTTGTATTTAATTTTTGACAGTTTGATTAATATGTGTCTTGGCGTATTTCTCCTTGGATTTATCCTGTATGGGACTCTCTGTGCTTCCTGGACTTGATTAACTATTTCCTTTCCCGTATTAGGGAAGTTTTCAACTATAATCTCTTCAAATATTTTCTCAGTCCCTTTCTTTTTCTCTTCTTCTTCTGGAACCCCTATAATTCAAATGTTGGTGCATTTAATGTTGTCCCAGAGGTCTCTGAGACTGTCCTCAGTTGTTTTCATTCCTTTTTCTTTATTCTGCTCTGCAGTAGTTATTTCCACTATTTTATCTTCCAGGTCACTTATCCGTTCTTCTGCCTCAGTTAGTCTGCTATTGATCCCATCTAGAGTACTTTTAATTTCATTTATTGTGTTGTTCATCTTTGCTTGTTTTATCTTTATTTCTTCTAGGTCCTTGTTAACTGTTTCTTGCATTTTGTCCATTCTATTTCCAAGATTTTGGATCAACCTTACTATCATTATTCTGAATTCTTTTTCAGGTAGACTGCCTATTTCCTCTTCATTTGTTAGGTCTGGTGCATTTTTATCTTGCTCCTTTATCTGCTGTGTGTTTTTCTATCTTCTCATTTTGCTTATCTTACTGTGTTTGGGGTCTCCTTTTTGCAGGCTGCAGGTTTGTAGTTCCTGCTGTTTTTGATGTCTGTCTCCAGTGGCTAAGGTTGGTTCAGTGGGTTGTGTAAGCTTCCTGGTGGAGGGGACTAGTGCCTGTGTTCTGCTGGATGAGGCTGGATCTTGTCTCTCTAGTGGGCAGGTTCACATATGGTGGTGTGTTTTGGGGTGTCTGTGGCCTTATTATGATTTTAGGCAGCCTCTCTGCTAATGGGTGGGATTGTGTTCCTGTTTTGCTAGTTGTTTGGCATAGGTTGTCCAGCACTGTAGCATGCTGGTCGTTGAGTGAAGCTGGGTGCTGGTGTTAAGATGGAGGTCCCTGGGAGATTTTTGCCGTTTGATATTATGTGGAGCTGGGAGGTCTCTTGTGGACCAGTGTCCTGAAGTTGGCTCTCCCACCTCAGAGGCAGAGCCCTGACTCCTGGCTGGAGCACCAAGAGCCTTTCATCCACACGGCTCAGAATAGGGAGAAAAAGTAGAGAGAATTAGTAGAAGTATGAAGAAAGAAAGAAAGGAGGGAAGGAAGGAAGGAAGGAAGAAAGAAAGAAGCAAAGAAGGAAAGAAGGCAAGAAGGAAAGAAAGGAGGGAGGGAGGGAGGAAGGAAGGAAGGAGGGAAGGAAGGAAATAAGGCAGAAAGAAAGAAGATACAGTAAAATAAAATAAAGTATAATAAAGTTATTGAATTAAAAAATATTTAGAAAAAAAGGGATGGATAGAACCTTAGGACAAATGTTGGAAGCAAAGCTATACAGACAAAATCTTACACAGAAACATACACATACACCCTCACAAAAAGAGGTAAAGGGGAAAAAATCATAAATCTTGCTCTCAGAGACCACCTCCTCAATTTGGGATGATTCGTTGTCTAAAGGAGGGAGGGAAGGAAGGAAGGAAGGAAGGAAAGAAAGAAAGAAAGAAAGAAAGAAAGAAAAGTATAATAAAGTTATTAAAATTAAAATTAATTAAGAAAAAAATTTAAAAAACAACCATGGACGGATAGAACCCTAGGACAAATGGTGGAAGCAAAACTATACAGACAAGATCTCACACAGAAGCATACACATACACATTCACAAAAAGAGGAAAAGGGGGAAAAATCATAGATCTTGCTCTCGAAGCACACCTCCTCAATTTGGGATGGCTCGTTGTCTATTCATGTATTCCACAGATGCAGGGTACATCAAGTTGATTGTGGAGCTTTAATCCGCTGTTTCTGAGGCTGCTGGGAGAGATTTCCCTTTCTCTTCTTTTTTCTCACAGCTCACAGGGGCTCAGCTTTGGATTTGGCCCTGCCTCTGCGTGTAGGTCGCTGGAGGGCGTCTGTTTTTTGCTCAGACAGGACGGGGATAAAGGAGCCGCTGATTTGGGGGCTCTGGCGCACTCACGCCGGGGGGGGGAGGGGCACGAAGTGCGGGGGGGGCCTGCGGCGGCAGAGGCCGGCGTGATGTTGCACCAGCCTGAGGCCTGCCGTGCGTTCTCCCGGGGAAGTTGTCCCTGGATTCCGGGAACCTGGCAGTGGCGGGCTGCACAGGCTCCGTGGAAGAGGGGTGTGGATAGTGACCTGTGCTCGCACACAGGCCCCTTGGTGGCGGCAGCAGCAGCCTTAGTGTCTCCCGCCCTTCCCTGGGGTCTGTGCTTTTAGCCGCGGCTCGCGTCCGTCTCTGGGGTCCGCGCTTTTAGCCGCAGCTCGCGCCCGTCTCTGGAGATCCTTTAAGCAGCACTCTTAAACCCCTCTCCTTGCGCACCAGGAAACAAAGAGGGAAGAAAAGTCTCTTGCCTCTTCGGCAGGTGCAGACTTTTACCCGGACTCCCTCCCGGCTAGCCGTGGTCCACTAACCCCTTCAGGCTATGTTCAAGCCGCCAACCCCAGTCCTCTCCCTGCGCTCCGACCGAAACCTGCTTATGTTTTTGTCTAAGAGTTTTACAGTATCTGGTCTTACATTTAGATCTTTAATCCATTTTGAGTTTATTTTTGTGTATGGTATTTGAGAATGTTCTAATTTCATTCCTTTACATGTAGCTGTCCAGTTTCCCCAGCAACGCTTATTGAAGAGACTGTCTTTTCTCCACTGGATAGTCTTGCGTCCTTTGTCATAGATTAATTGACCACAAGTGCATGGGTTTATTTCTGGGCTTTGTATCCTGTTCCATTGATCTATATTTCTGTTTTTGTGCCAGTACCATACTGTCTTGATTACTGAAGCTTTGTAGTATAGTCTGAAGTCAGGGAGCCTGATTCCTCCAGCTCTGTTTTTCATTCTCAAGAGTGCTTTGGCTATTTGGGGTCTTTTGTGTTTCCATACAAATTGTAAAATTTTTTGTTCTAATTCTGTGAAAAATGTCATTGGTAATTTGATAGGGATTGCATTGAACCTGTAGATTGCTTTGGGTAGTACAGTCATTTTCACAATATTGATCCTTCCAATCCAAGGACATGGTATCTCTCTCCATCTGTTTGTGTCATTTTTGATTCCTTTCATCAGTATCTTATAGTTTTCTTTTGCCTCCTTAGGTAAGTTTTTTCCTAGGTATTTTATTCTTTTTGTTGCAATGGTAAATGTGATTATTGCCTTAATTTCTCTTTCTGATTTTGTGTTGTTAGTTTACAGGAATGCAAGAGATTTCTGTGAATTAATTTTGTATTCTGCAACTTTACCAAATTCATTGATTAGCTCTAGTAGCTTTCTGGTTGCATCTTTAGGATTTTCTATGTATAGTATCATACCATCTGCAAACAGTGACAGTTTTGCTTCTTTTCAAATTTGGATTCCTTTTATTTCTTTTTCTTCTCTGATTGCCATGACTAGGACTTCCAAAATTATGTTGAATAATAGTGGCGAGAGTGGACACCCTTGTCTTCTTCCTGGTCTTTCCTTTTTTCACCATTGAGAATGAAGTTTGCTGTGGGTTTGTTGTATATGGCCTTTATTATGTTGAGGTAGTTTCCTTCTATTCCCATTTTCTGGAGAGTTTTTATCATAAACGGGTATTGAATTTTGTTAAAAGTTTTTCTGTGTCTATTGAGATTATCATATGGTTTTTATTCAGTTTGTTAATATGGTGTATCACATTGATTGATTTGTGTATATTGAAGAATCCTTGCATCCCTTGAATAAATCCCACTTGATCACAGACTGTGATCTTTTTAATCTGTTTTTGGATTCTGTTTGCTAGTATTTTGTTGACGATTTTTGCCTCTATGTTCATTAGTGATATTGGTCTGTAATTTTCTTTTTTAGTGATATCTTTGGTTTTGGTATCAGGGTGATGGTGGCCTCATAGAATGATTTTGGGTGTACTCCTCCCTTTGCAATTTTTTGGAAGAGTTTGACAAGAATTGGTGTTAGCTCTTCTCTAAATGTTTGATAGAATTCTCCTGTGAAGCCATCTGGTTCTGGACTTTTGTTTGGAAGTTTTTTAATCAAAGTTTCAATTTAATTACTTGTGATTGGTCTGTTCGTATTTTTTATTTTTTCCTGGTTCAGTCTTGGAAGGTTGTACCTTTCTAAGAATTTGTCCATTTCTTCCAGGTTGTCCATTTTATTGGCATATAGTTGCTTGTAGTAGAGCACAGAATTTGAGAGAGTATCCTAGATTATCTGGTGGGCCAATCTAAATCCTGAAAAGCAGAGAACCTTTCCTGGTTGGGTCAGAGAAATGAGACATTGCTGAAGTTGAACATGGAAGAAGATGACTACAAGCCAAGGAAAGCAGGTGGCCTCTAGAAACTGCAAAAAGCAAGGAAATGAATTCTCCACCAGAGCCTCCAGAAGGAAAGCAGCCCTACCCATGCCTTGATTTTTACCTCAGTGAAACTCATGTTGGGTTTCTAACCTAACTGAAGAACTGTAAGGAAATTAATTAGTGCTGCTTTAAGCCACTCCCTAAGTTTGTGCTAACTTGTTATAGCAGTAATAGAAAAATAATGCAGCGTGTTACAGGAAAAGACTTCTGAGTTCACAGCATTGTTAGCAGTAATCATAGGGAGAAAAATCTTCATATTTTTTGTTTATCTTTAAAGAAGGTAAAATTTTACCAGGTGAGAATGTGTGTTAGGTGCATCCATTTATACCTCTGCATTTACTGCTCCTTAATTCAGTTGTGGAGAAGAATCAATTTCATACTGTAGATTTTTTGCTTACCTTGCATGGAAGAAAATTGTCCAGCTATTATTACCTTTTAAATTTGTCAAGGTTTGGACATATAAAAACCAGAATTGCCTTTAATGTCCATATTACTACCAGCAATATCTTTGAGGCAATACAGGCTTTTTCTAACATGTACCTCAAATTTTCTAACCTCTACTCATTTCCCAGTTCCAAATCCACTTATATATTTTAGGTATTTGTTACATCAGCACCTCACTTAGCACTAAGAACCTTTATCCCTGGAAGGTCACAAGCTCTCCAAAATTCTAAGCATTTAGTCAGAGGCTGGACACCACCTGTCAGAGTGACTAAGGAAGGATTCTCATATCAGATGCAATGTTAAGACCTGAGAGAGGACTGAGTAGATAATTAACCAAATTCTTATGGACTCAAGGTAGAAACTAAGATTCTCAGTCTTCTCTTAAGTAATCGAACTTGGAAACATCTTTGTTTTCAGGTGATGTCACCAAGAGGAGAGTTGGTTAAGCCTTTATGAAGCCCGTATCATTAATGAGGACTCTGTGAAGAAAGAGCAGAGTCAGCAGTTTGAGTCCAAGGACTCAGACCCTTGAGCATTTTGGGACATTATTTAGTTTTTTCATTTTACCAGGAAGGGTCTAAACAAGGAGACTCTGGAAGCCCTTTACTTCTTATTATATCACCATCCCCACTCCAGCATTCAACATGTCCCACTCTTTCTCCACCTGTCCCTCACTTTCCATTTACACATCTTTTCTCAGGAATAATCCTAAGACTTGTTCACAAATCTGCTTGGTCTTGACCCCATAGATGATTGGATTGACCATGGGTGTGAAGAGCAGATAGAAATTGGCAAGGAATATGTGCACAGGTGGGGCAGCCCGACAAGCCACATGGTGCATCACTGAGGAGATGACCACAGGTGTGTAAAAGGCTAAACTGGCACCTATATGGGACATGTATGTCCCAAAAACATTGTAACGGGCCTCCTGAGTGGTGAGCTATAGAACTGCCCAAAGGATGAAGATATAAGACAGGATAATAAAGAGCAGGTCCAACACCACTATGAACATGGCCATAGCAATGCCATAGATATTGTTGAAGTGAGTGTCCCCACAGGCCAACCTTACCACAGCCATGTGCTCACAGTAGCAGTGGGCAATCACTGGACTTCAGCAGTGGTGGAAGCGTCTGAGCAGAAAGGGGAGTAGAGTCATTATTGTCACAGCCCGAGTCACAGCAGCCATGCCAACCTTGGTGCTAAGTGGTCTAGTAAGGTGTAGTGCAGTGGCTTGCAGATGGCCACGTAGTGATCAAAGGCCCTTGCCAGCAGCACTGCCGACTCTATGACAGTGAAGGAGTGGAGAAAGAACATCTGGACCAGGCAGGCATAGAAGTTGATCTCTCAGTCCCTGAACCAGAATATGGCAAGCATTTTAGGCAGTGCTGAAGAAGAAAGGACCAGATCAATGGTTGCCAACATGGCCAGGAAGAGGTACATGACTTCATGAAGGGTTACATTAACCAGGATAATAAAAAAAAGTGTGTAGTTTGCCAGCAGGACCAGAGTATAGGCAAAGCAGAAGGTAATGGAGATCCAGATATGCGAGTGCTCCAAACCTGGAATTCCTACCAACAGGAAGGAGCTTGGATGGGTTGAGGTAATACTGGCTCCTGGAAATTCTTCTTGTTGATTTTCTTAGGCTCCTTCACCTTGGGAGAGTATTCAGGGCATATAGGATTAGAGAGATCAAGCTATGACATCCCGCCTTGGAGGATTAATTCTTGATCCTGGTCCTAGTCTTTAAATAAAATCAGCTAGTCTTGAAAGATGTGAAGAAACATAATTCAGGTTTCCTGCCCACACAGAACTTTGTGTTTTATTGAGTAGGTAGTATTTTAAATATCAATAGAACTGATACCACACAACAGCTGTCATAAAAGAATGCAGAGAAGGTAGTGTTTTGTGTTCTTAATGATGACAGGATTGTACTGATAAAAGAAGTGAAATGTATTTAAATTAACTGCTTTAGAAGGCATATTTTTACCATACTACCTGCCAAACAAAATTCCCAACCACATAAGTAAATATTCTGTCTTAATCTCTGGTTTGGGTGCCTATATAAATCAAATAAACTGCAATTTCTAGTGCCCCAATTAATCACACAATGTTTATTTTCTCTAGAACTGTGCAATTGGATATGGTTGCCACTGGTCACATGTGTCTATTTCTGTTAATTAAAATTAAATTAAAAATTCAATACCCCAGTCACACAAAATGCTTTAAGCGTTCAATAGCCACATGTGACTACTGGCTACCAAATTGTACTTTTCAGATACAGAAAATTTCCATCCTTGCAGAAAGTTCATTGGAGGGAACTGTTCTGGTATGTATGTTCCAGGTGTTCTCAACACCCAGAAACCTCTAAATACAGCCCTGCCTGCCCCTTACTGAGAAAATCAGGAGCCTCATCTTTTGTCTCTCCTTCATCTAAATTCATGGTAACCTCTCTATTCATGGAGCTCTACCTCCACCCATCTTCCAGCACCTTCATTTTCATCAAGAAGAACTCTCATTTAGCAAGACTGACCTCTTAATTCCATGCAAAATATGCTTATTCTCAACAATCTTTAATCTCCACCCCCCCGCCCTCATTTTTCTCCTTTCTTCTGTTAAATTATTAAACACTGAAGTTGCCCCGTTTTTATCCAGGTACTCTTCTCTACTTTTACAGGATCAACTTAATGAAGCTCTTCTGAGTATTAAATGAAATAATGTATTCAAACACCAAGGTCCATGAACAAAATAAGCACTAAAAAATTTATTAGTCTCTTTTTTCAACAGGAAAAAATTGAGTTTGGAAAATTAAGTAATATCTCTAAAATACCATAGCTAGTAGTATCAGGCAGCCAATTTTGTGTTTTAGGACTTTCCAAATCCAGTGTCCTAAAAATTGTGCCTTACTGTTTTCACCAAAACACCCAGAGGCAACATACATCAGCATATCCAGATTGGAAATAGACTAACTTATTTCCATGTGGTATGGGAAAATTTTAGAATCTGATTTCTTGGTTCAAGTCATGACCACCACTTATTCTAGATGCATGACCTTGTATAATACAAATCCATCTCTGTAAATAGGGAATTTCACTGCCCTACCTTTATCTGAGAGTTGTAGGGAGAGTAAGTTCAATTATGTATAAAATTTTTGTATAATTATTTACTGTTTACACAGCCTTAATTTTCATTTATGTTACTATATCTTAATAGAATTCTGATGTTTTTTAAAAAAGTCATTGTTGATTAATACCTACATAATCCTTCCTTCCATGATCTTATATCCTCCTCCAAATTTCTGCTCCTCTTCACATCAAAATATCAAGAAGTACTTCTGTATTCAGTCAACGCTCTCAAATCTCATTTGGAAATGATACGTTGCAAATTGTACTGAAATTGCTCTTACCAGGGCCAGAAATGACCTTCATATGGTGGTACCATGGGCACTTACCTGCATTCATTTATCTCTACTTTATAGCAGATTTTATTTGAATTGACCACGGTCCTCTTAAAATACTTTCTTAGCTCCCATAATATATCCACTCCTCACCTCCCTGACTTCTCTTTTTAGTTTCCTACTTCTGACCTTCCTCTAAATGTGCAATTTGTTCAGGTATTAAGCTTGAACTCTGTTCAATTTTTTTAAAAACATCTTTATTGGAGTATAATTGCTTTACAATTGTGTGTTAGTTTCTGCTATATAACAAAGTGAATCAGCTATACATATACATTTAACCCCATTTCTCATCCCTCTTGTATCTCCCTCACACCCTCCCTATCCCACCCCTCTGGGTGGACACAAAGCACCAAGCTGATGTACCTGTGCCATGTGGCTGCTTCCCACTAGCTATCTATTTTACGTTTGGTAGTGTATATATGTTCATGCCACTCTCTCACTTCGTCCCAGCTTACACTTCCCGCTCCCCATGTCTTTAAGTCCATTCTCTACATCTGTGTCTTTATTCCTGTCCTACCCCTAAGTTCATCAGAACTTTTTTTTTTTAAGATTTCATATATATATATATATGTAAGCATACAGTATTTATTTTTCTCTTTCTGATTTACTTCACTCTGTGTGACAGACTCTAGGTCCATCCACCTCACTACAAATAACTCAATTTTGTTTTTTATGGCTGAGTAATATTCCATTGTATATATTGCCACATCTTCTTTATCCATTCATCTGTCAGTGGACACTTACGTTGCTTCCATGTCCTGGCTATTGTAAATAGTGCTGCGATGAACATTGTAGTACATGACTCTTTTTAAATTATGGTTTTCTCTGGGTATATGCCCAGTAGTGGGATTGCTATGTCATAAGGTAGTTCCATTTTTAGTTTTTTAAGGAACCTCCATACTGTTCTCCATAGTGACTGTATCAATTTACATTCCCACCAACAGTGCAAGAGGGTCCCCTTTTCTCTACACGTTGTCCAACATTTATTGTTTGTAGATTTTCTGATGCTGCCCATTCTGACCGGTGTGAGGTGATAGCTCATTGTAGTTTTGATGTGCATTTCTCTAATTATTAGTGATGTTGAGTGTCATTACATGTGTTTGTTGGCAATCTGTATATCTTCTTTGGAGAAATGTCTATTTAGCTCTTCTGCCCATTTTTGGATTGGGTTGCTTGTTTTTTAATATTGAGCTGCATGAGCTGCTTGTATATTTTGGAGATAAATCCTTTGTCAGTTGTTTCATATGCAAATATTTTCTCCCATTCTGAGGGTTGTCTTTTTGTCTTGTTTACAGTTTCCTTTGCTGTGTAAAAGCTTTTAAATTTTCATTAGGTCCCATTTGTATACTTTTGTTTTTATTTCCATTTCTCTATGAGGTGGTCAAAAAGGATCTTGCTGTGATTTATGTCGTGGAGTGTTCTGCCTATGTTTTCCTCTAAGAGTTTGATAGTGTCTGGCCTTACATTTAGGTGTTTAATGCATTTTGAGTTTATTTTTGTGTATGGTGTTAGGAAGCGTTCTAATTTCATCCTTTTACATGTAGCTGTCCAGTTTTCCCAGCACCGCTTATTGAAGAGGCTGTCTTTTCTCCATTGTATATTCTTGCCTCATTTATCAAACATAAGGTGACCATATGTGCACAGGTTTATCTCTGGGCTTTCTATCCTGTTCCATTGATCTGTTTTTCTGTTTTTGTGCCAGTACCATACTATCCTGATTACTGTTGCTTTGTAGTATAGTCTGAAGTCAGGGAGCCTGATTTCTCCAGCTCCATTTTTCTTTTTTTAACATCTTTATTGGAGTATAATTGCTTTACAATGGTGTGTTAGTTTCTGCATTATAACAAAGTGAATCAGTTATACATATACATATGTTCCCATATCTCTTCCCTCTTGCATATCACTCCCACCCACCCTCCCTATCCCACCCCTCTAGGTGGTCACAGAGCACCAAACTGATCTCGCTGTGCTATGCGGCTGCTTCCCACTAGCTATCTATTTTACGTTTGGTAGTGTATATATGTCTATGCCACTCTCTCACTTTGGCACAGCTTACCCTTCCCCCTCTCCACATCCTCAAGTCCATTCTCTAGTAAGTCTGTGTCTTTATTCCCGTCTTACCCCTAGGTTCTTCATGATATATTTTTTTCTTAGATTCCATATATATGTGTTAGCGTACGGAATTTGTCTTTCTCTTTCTGACTTACTTCACTCTGTATGACAGACTCTAGGTCCATCCACCTCACTACAAATAACTCAATTTCGTTCCTTTTTATGTCTGAGTAATATTCAATTGTATATATGTGCCACATCTTCTTTATTCATCCAATGATGGACACTTAGGTAGCTTCCATCTCCTGGCTATTGTAAATAGAGCTGCAATGAACATTTTGGTACATGACTCTTTTTGAATTACGGTTTTCTCAGGGTATATGCCCAGTAGTGGGATTGCTGGGTCATATGGTAGTTCTATTTGTAGTTTTTTAAGGAACCTCCATACTGTTCTCCATAGTGGCTGTACCAATTCACATTCCCACCAGCAGTGCAAGAGTGTTCCCTTTTCTCCACACCCTCTCCAGCATTTATTGTTTCTAGATTTTTTGATGATGGCCATTCTGACTGGTATGAGATGATATCTCATTGTAGTTTTGATTCGCATTTCTCTAATGATTAATGATGTTGAGCATTCTTTCATGTTTTTGTTGGCAATCTGCATATCTTCTTTGGAGAAATGTCTATTTAGGTCTTCTGCCCATTTTTGGATTAGGTTTTTTGTTTTTTGTTATTGAGCTGCATGAGCTGCTTGTATATTTTGGAGATTAATCCTTTGTCAGTTGTTTCATTTGCAACTATTTTCTCCCATTCTGAGGGTTGTCTTTTGGCCTTGTTTATGGTTTCCTTTGCTGTGCAAAAGCTTTGAAGTTTCATTAGGTCCCATTTGTTTATTTTTGTTTTTATTTCCATTTCTCTAGGAGGTGGGTCAAAAAGGATCTTGCTGTGATTTATCTCAGAGTGTTCTGCCTATGTTTTCTTCTAAGTGTTTGATAGTTTCTGGCCTTACATTTAGGTCTTTAATCCATTTTGAGCTTATTTTGTGTATGGTGTTAGGAAGTGTTCTAATCGCATACTTTTACATGTACCTGTCCAGTTTTCCCAGCACCACTTATTGAAGAGGCTGTCCTTTCTCCACTGTACATTCCTGCTTCCTTTATCAAAGATAAGGTGACCATATGAGCATGGGTTTATCTCTGGGCTTTCTATCCTGTTCCATTGATCTATATTTCTGTTTTTGTTCCAATACTGTCTTGATTACTGTAGCTTTGTAGTATAGTCTGAAGTCAGGGTGCCTGATTCCTCCAGCTCCATATTTCTTTCTCAAGATTGCTTTGGCTATTCGGGGTCTTTTGTGTTTCCATACGAATTATGAATTTTTTTGTTCTAGTTCTGTGAAAAATGCCATTGGTAGTTTGGTAGGGATTGCATTGAATCTGTAGATTGCTTTGGGTAGTAGAAGCATTTTCACAATGTTGATTCTTCCAATCCAAGGACATGGTATAGCTCTCCATCTGTTTGTATCATTTTTAATTTCTTTCATCAGTGTCTTCTAGTTTTCTGCATAGAGGTATTTTGTCTACTTAGGTAAGTTTATTTCTAGGTATTTTATTCTTTTTGTTGCAATGGTAAATGGGAATGTTTCCCTAATTTTTTTTTCAGATTTTTCATCATTAGCGTATAGGAATGCAAGAGATTTCTGTGCATTAATTTTGTATCCCGTTCCTTTCCCAAATTCATTGATTAGCTCTAGTGTTTTCTGGTAGCGTCTTTAGGATTCTCTCTATATAGTATCATGTCATCTGCAAACAGTGACAGCTTTACTTCTTCTTTTCTGATTTGGATTCCTTTTATTTCCTTTTCTTCTGTGATTGCTGTGGCTAAAACTTCCAAAACTATGTTGAATAGTAATGGTGAGAGTGGGCAACCTTGTCTTGTTCCTGATCTAAGTGGAAATGGTTTCAGTTCTTCACCATTGAGAACGATGCTGGCTGTGGTTTTGTCATATATATCCTTTATTATGCTGAGATAAGTTCCCTCTATGCCTACTTTCTGGAGAGTTTTTATCATAAATTGGTGTTGAATTTTGTAGAAAACTTTTTCTGCATCTATTGAGATGATCATATGGTTTTTATCCTTCAGTTTGTTAATATGGTGTATCACATTGATTTATTTGTGTATACTGAAGAATCCTTGCATTCACGGGATAAACCCCACTTGATCATGGTGTATGATCCTTTTAATGTGCTGTTGGATTCTGTTTGCTAGTATTTTGTTGAGGACTTTTGCACTTATGTTCATCAGTGATTTTGGCCTGTAGTTTTCTTTCTTTCTGACATCTTTTTCTGGTTTTGACATCAGTGTGATGGTGACCTCATAGAATGAGTTTGGGAGTGTTTCCCCCTCTGCTATATTTTGGAAGAGTTTGAGAAGGATAGGTGTTAGCCCTTCTCTAAATGTTTGATAGAATTCGCCTCTGAAGCCCTCTGGTCCAAGTCTTTTGATTGTTGGAAGAATCACAATTTCAATTTCAGTGCTTGTGATTGGTCTGTTTATATTTTCTATTTCTTCCTGGTTCACTCTCATAATGTGCTTTTCTAAGAATTTATCCATTTCTTCCAGGATGTCAATTTTATTGGCATATAGTTGCTTGTAGTAATCTCTCATGATCCTTTGTATTTCTGCCCTGTCAGTTGTTACTTCTCCTTTGTTATTTTTAATTCTATTGATTTGAGTCTTCTCTCTTTTTTTCTTGATGAGTCTGGCTAATGGCTTATCAATTTTGTTTATCCTCTCAAAGAGCCAGCTTTTAGTTTTATTGATCTTTGCTATCATTTACTTTATTTCTTTTTCAGTTATTTCTGATCTGATCGTTTTGATTTCTTTCCTTCTGCTAACTTTGGGTTTTTTTAAATTCTTCTTTCTCTAGTTGCTTTAGGTGTAAGGTGGGTTGTTTATTTGAGATGTTTCTTGTTTCTTGCGGTAGGATTATATTGCTATAAAATTCCCTCTTAGAACTGCTATTGCTGCATCCCATAGGTTTTGGATCATTGTGTTTTCATTGTCTTTTGTCTCTAGGTGTTTTTTTTTTGTGTGTGTGGGGTACTCAGGCCCCTCAGTGCCGCGGCCCCCGCCCCCCCCACCACGGAGCATAGGCTCCGGACACGCAGGCCCAGTGGTCACGGCCCACGGGCCCAGCTGCTCTGCGGCATGTGGGATCCTCCCAGACCGGGGCATGAACCCGCATCCCCCAAACCAGCAGGCAGACCCCCAACCACTGCGCCATCAGGAAAGCCCTCTCGGTATTTTTTGATTTCCCCCTTTGATTTCTTCCGTGATCTCTTGGTTATTTAGTAGTGTATTGTTTAGCCTCCAGGCATTTGTATTTTTTACAGATTATTTCCTGTAATTGATACCTAGTCTCATAACGTTGTGATTGGAAAAGTTACTTGATACAATTTCAATTTTTGAAAATTTGCCAAGGCTTGATTTGTGACCCAAGATACGATCTGTCCTGGAGAATCTTCCCTGAGCACTTGAGAAGAAAGTGTATCCTGTTGTTTTTATATGGATTGTCCTATAAATATCAATTAAATCCATCTTGTTTAATGTATCATTTAAAGCTCGTGTTTCCATATTTATTTTAATTTTGGATGATTTGTCCATTGGTGAAAGTGGGCTTTTAAAGTCCCTTACTATGACTGTGTTACTGTTGATTTCCCCTTTTATGGCTGTTAGCATTTGCCTTATGTATTGAGGTGCTCCTATGTTGGGTGCATAAATATTTACAAATGTTATATCTTCTTCTTGGATTGACCCCTTCATAATTATGTAGTGTCCTTCTTTGTCTCTTGTAATAGTGTTTATTTTAAAGTCTGTTTTGTCTGATAGGAGAATTGCTATGCCAGCTTTCTTTTGATTTCCATTTGCATGGAATATCTTTTTCCATCCCCTCACTTTCAGTCTGTATGTGTCCCTAGGTCTGAAATGGGTCTCTTGTAGACAGCATATGTATGGTTCTTGTATTTGTATCCATTCAGGCAGTCTATGTGTTTTAGTTGGAGCAGTTAATCCATTTACTTTTAAGGAAGTTATTGATATGTATGTTCCTATTACCATTTTCTTAATTGTTTTGCGTTTGTGATTGTAGGCCTTTTCGTTCTCTTGTGTTTCCTGCTTAGAGAAGTTCCTTTAGCATTCGTTGTAAACCTGTTTTGGTGGTGCTGAAGTCTCTTAGCTTTTGCTTGTCTGTAAAGGTTTTAAATTCTCTGTCAAATCTGAATGAGATCCTTGCTGGGTAGGGTAATCTTGGTTGTAGGTTTTTCCCTTTCATCACTTTAAATATGTGTTGCCACACCCTTCTGGCTTGCAGAGTTTCTGCTGACAGATTACCTGTTGACATTATGGGGATTACCTTGTATGTTATTTGTTGCTTTTCCCTTGCTGCCTTTAATATTTTTCCTTTGTATTTAATTTTTGATAGTTTGATTAATATGTGTCTTGGCGTGTTTCTCCTTGGATTTATCATGTATGAGACTCTCTGTGTTTCCTGGACTTGTTTGACTATTTCCTTTCCCATATTAGGGAAGCTTTCAACTATAATCTCTTCAAATATTTTCTCAGTCCCTTTCTCTTTCTCCTTGTGGGACCCCTATAATTCGAATGTTGGTGTGTTTATTTCTGTTCCAGAGGTCTCTGAGACTGTCCTCAATTCTTTTCATTCTTTTTTCTTTATTCTGCTCTGTGGTAGTTATTTCCACTATTTTATTTTCCAGGTCACTTATCCGTTTTTCTGCCTCAATTATTCTGCTATTGATTATTTCTGGAGAATTTTAAATTTCATTTACTGTGTTGTTTATCATTGTTTGTTTGCTTTTTAGTTCTTCTAGGTCCTTGTTAAATGTTTCTTGTATTTTCTCCACTCTGTTTCCAAGATTTTGGATCATCTTTACTATCATTATTCTGAATTCTTTTTTAGGTAGACTGCCTATTTCCTCTTCATTTGTTAGGTCTGGTGCATTTTTATCTTGCTCCTTCATCTGCTGCATATTTCTCTGTCTACTAATTTTGCTTAACTTACTGTGTTTGGGGTCTGCTTTTCACTGGCTGCAGGTTCGTAGTTCCTGTTGTTTTGGGCGTTTGTCCCCAGTGGTTAAGGTTGGTTCAGTGGGTTGTGTAGGCTTCCTGGTGGAGGGGACTGGTGCCTGTGTTCTGGTTGATGAGGCTGGATCTTGTCTTTCTGGTGGGCAGGACCACATCCAGTGGTGTGTTTTGTGGTGTCTGTGACCTTATTATGATTTTGGGCTGCCTCTCTGCTAATGGGTGGGGTTGTGTTCCTGTGTTGCTTGTTGTTTGGCATAGGGTGTCCAGCACTGTAGCTTGCTGGTCATTGAGTGAAGCTGGGTGCTGGTGTTGAGATGGAGATCTCTGGGAGATTTTCGCCATTTGATATTATGTGGAGCTGGGAGGTCTCTTGTGGACCAGTGTCCTGAAGTTGGCTCTCCCACCTCAGAGGCACAGCACTGACTCCTGGCAGCAGTACCAAGAGCCTTTCATCCACACGGCTCAGAATAAAAGGGAGAAAAAGTAAAAACAAAAAATTAGTAGAAGTAGAAAGAAGAAAGGAGGGAGGGAGGGAGGGAGGAAGGAAGGAAAAAAGAAAAGAAAAGGTAAAGTAAAATAAAGTAAGATAAAATATAAAGTTATTAAAAATATTAAGAAAAATTTTTTAAAAAAAGGATGGATAGAACCCTAGGACAAATGATGGAAGCAAAGCTATACAGACAGGATCTCACACAGAAGCATACACATACACACTCACAAAAAAGAGGAAAAGAGGAGAAAATCATAAGTCTTGCTCTCAAAGTCCACTTCCTCAATATGGGATGATTCGTTGTCTATTCATATATTCCACAGGTGCAGGGTACATCAAGTTGATGGTGGAGATTTAATCTGCTGCTCCTGAGGCTGCTGTGAGAGATTTCCCTTTCTCTTCTTTGTTCTCACAGCTCTCAGGGTCTCAGCTTTGGATTTGGCCCCGCCTCTGCGTGTAGTTCGCTGGAGGGCGTCTGTTCTTCGCTCAGAGAGGACGGGGTTAAAGGAGCAGCTGATTCGGGGGCTCTGGCTCACTCAGGCCGGGGGGGAGGGAGGGGCACGATGCGGGGCGAGCCTGCGGAGGCGGAGGCCAGTGTGAGGTTACACCAGCATGAGGAGCGCCGTGCGTTCTCCCAGGGGAGTTGTCCCTGGATCCCGGGACCCTGGCAGTGGCGGGCTGCACAGGCTCCCCGGAAGGGAGGTGTGGAGAGTGACCTGTGCTCGCACACAGGCTTCTTGGTGGCGGCAGCAGCAGCCTTAGCGTCTCATGCCCGTCTCTGGGGTCCACGCTTTTAGCCGCGGCTCGCGCCCGTTTCTGGAGCTCCTTTAAGCAGCACTCTTAATCCCCTCTCCTTCCGCACCAAACAAAGAAACAAAGAGGGAAGAAAAAGTCTCTTGCCTCTTCGGCAGCTCCAGACTTTTCCCCGGACTCCCTCCCGGCTAGCCGTGGTGCACTAACTCCCTGCAGGCTGTGTTTACGCCGCCAACCCCAGTCCTCTCCCTGCTCCAACCGAAGCCCGAGCCTCAGCTCCCAGCCCCGCCCGCCCCGGCAGGGAAGCAGACAAGCCTCTCTGGCTGGTGAGTGCCCGTCGGCACCGATCCTCTGTGCGGGAATCTCTCCGCTTTGCCCTCCGCACCCCTGTTACTGTGGTCTCCTCCGCGGCTCCGAAGGTTTCCCCCTCTGCCACCTGCAGTCTCTGCCCGCAAAGGGACTTCCTAGTGTGTGGAAACCTTTCCTCCTTCACAGCTCCCTCCCACTGGTGCAGGCCCCGTCCCTATTCTTTTGTCTCTGTTTATTCTTTTCTTCTTTTGCCCTACCCAGGTACGTGGGGAGTTTCTTGCCTTTTGGGAGGTCTGAGGTCTTCTGCCAGTGTTCAGTAGGTGTTCTGTGGGAGCTGTTCCACGTGTAGATGTATTTCTGGTGTATCTGTGGGGAGGAAGGTGATCTCCGCATCTTACTCTTCTGCCATCTTCCCCTCGTCCCCCCCGTTTTATTCTTTTTAATGCAATTGTCAATGGGATTGTTTTCTTAATTTCTCTCTTTTTAAAATTAAAGTATAGTTATTACATATTTCTTCAGATTCTTTCCCCATTATCGTTTATTACAAGCTATTGAATATAGTTCCCTGTTCTATGCAGTAGGTCATTGTTTATTTTATATATAGTAGTTTGTATCTGCTACTCCTAAACTCCTAATTTATCCCTTCCCTACCTCTTGCTCCTTTGGTACCCATAAGTTTGTTTTCTATGTCTGTGAGTCTGTTTCTGTTTTGTAAATAAGTTCATTTGTATCATTTTTTTAAGATTCCACGTATGAGTGATATCATATGATATTTGTCTTTGTCTGACTGACTTCACTTAGCATAATCTCTAGGTTTATCCATGTTGCTGCAAATGGCATTATTTCATTCTCTTTTGTGGCTGAGTAATACTGTATTGTTTATATACATACCACATCTTCTTTATTCATCTGCAAGTGGACACCTATGTTGCTTCCATGTCTTGGCTATTGTAAATAGTGCTGCAGTGAACAGGGGGGTGCATGTATCTTTTCGAATTATGGTTTTCTCCAGATATACGCCCAGAAGTGGGATTGCTGGATTGTATGGTAATTGTATATTTAGTTTTTAAAGGAATCTTTATTCTATTCTCCATAGTGGCTGCACCAATTTACATTCCAGCCAACAGTATAGGAGGGTTCCCTTTTCTCCACACCCTCTCCAGCATTTATTATTTGTAAACTCTTTGATGATAGCCATTCTGACTGGTGTGAGTTGATACCGCATTGTAGTTTTGATTTGCATTTCTCTAATAATTAGTGTAGTTGAGCTCTGGCCATGTGTATGTCTTTGGAGAAATGTCTATTTACGTCTTCTGTCCATTTTTTGATTGGATTGTTTTTATGTTGTTGAGTTGTGTGAGCTGTTTGTATAATGTGGAAATTAATCCCTTATCAGTTGCATCATTTGCAAACATTTTCTCCCAGGCAGTACATTGCTTTTTGTTTTGTTTACAATTTCCTTTGCTGTGGAAAAGCTTATAAATTTGATTTGGCCCCATTAGTTTATTTTTGCTTGTATTTCTATTGCCTTGGGAGACTGACCTAAGAAAACTCTGGTACAGTAAGTCCCCTACATATGAACAAGTTCATCCTGAGAGCACATTCATAAGTCCCATTTGTTTGTAAGTCCAACTAAGTTAGCCTAGGTACCCAACTAACACAACTGGCTATATAGTACTGTACTGTAATAGGTTTATAATACTTTCCACATAAATAATACATAAAGTACAGTAGTACCAGCTGCATTACCACTGCTTTTACGCTTGCTTCCAGACATCCTGGGCTTTAAATAAAGATTCTGTACTACTGTACTCTATACAGTACTGTAAAGTACATAAAAACACAACCACTTGTACAGGATGCATGCACATGACAATGTACGCCAGACAAGTGAACTTATGTGATTGGACATTTGAATGCATGTTCACTTCTTTGAAAGTTTGGCACTTGAAGGTTTGTATGTAGGGGACTTACCATACAATTTATATCAGAGAATGTTTTGCCTATGTTCTCTTCTAGGAGTTTTATGATGTCATGTCTTATATCTAAGTCTTTAAGCCATTTTGAATTTTTTGTGTGTATGGTGTGAATTAATATGCTAAGTTCATTGATCTGTATGTGGCTGTCCAGGTTTCCCAGCACTATTTGCTGAAGAGACTGTCTGTTCTCCACTGTATATTCTTGCTTCCTTCGTTGAAGATTAATTGACTCTAGGTGTGTGGGTTTATTTCTGGGCTCTCTATTCTGTTTTATTGATCCATATGCCTGTTTTTGTGCTAATACCACACTGGTTTGATTACTGTTGCTTTGTAGTATTGTCTGAAGCCTGGGAGTGGTATGCCTCAGCTTTGTTGTTTTTCCTCAGGATTGCTTTGGCAATTCTGGGTCTTTTGTGGTTCCATATAGATCTTTTCACAAAACTTGAATAAATAATGATAAGTGTCATGGGTAATTTGATAGGGATCACATTGAATCTGTGGATTGCTTTGGGTAGTATGACCATTTTAACAATGTTAATTCTTCTAATCCAAGAGCATGGGATATCTTTCCATTTCTTTTTAATTCTTCAGTGTTTTATGGTTCTCAGCATATAAGTCTTTCACCTCCTTGGTCAGGTTTATTTCTGTGTATTTTATTTTTATTTTTTTGATGCAATTTTAAAATGTTTTTCACTTTCTTTTTCTGATATTTCATTGTTAGTGTAAAGAAATGCAACAGATTTCTGTATGTTAATCTTGTATCTTGCTACCTTGCTGACCATATATGGTACCATGTCATCTGCATATAATGACAATGTTACCTCTTCCCTTCCAATTTGGATACCTTTTACTTTACTGATTTCTGTGGCTTGGACCAATACTATGTTGAAAAGAAGTGGTGAGAGTGAGCATGCATATCTTATTTCAGATTTTAGTGGGAAGGCTTTCAGCATTTCACTGAGTATTATATTGGCTGTGGGTTTGTCATAAATAGCTTTTATTATACTGAGATATGTTCCCTCTATGCCCACTTTGGTAAGTGTTCTTATCATGAATGGATGTTGAGTTTTATCAGATGCTTTTTATGCATCTATTGAGATGATCAGGTGGTTTTTATCTTGTTGATGTGATGTACCACACTGATTCATTGGCATATGTTTTTATTTTTTTTAATTTAATTTTTATTTTATATTGCAGTATAGTTAATTTAAAACATTGTGTTAGTTTCAGGTGTACAGAAAAGTGATTCGGTTGTACTTATACATATATCATTCTTTTAAAAATTATTTTCCCATATAGATTATTACAGAATATTGAGTATAGTTCCCTGTGCTATACAGTGGGTCCTCATTGATTATGTATTTTATATATAGTAGTGTGTATATGTTAATCCTAAACTCCTAATTTATCCCTCCCTCCCAACTTTTCCTTTTGGTAACCATAAGTTTGTTTTCTAAGTCTGTGAGTCTGTTTTTGTTTTGCAAATAAGTTCATTTGTATAATTTTTTTCGATTCCACATATAAGTGATATCATATGATGTTTGCTTCCTTTGTCATAGATTGACCATAGGTGCATGGGTTTATTTCTGGGCTTTCTATCCTTTTCTACTGATCTATATTTCTGTTTTTGTGCAGGTACCATAGTGTTTTGATGACTGTAGTTTTGTAGTATAGTCTGGTCAGGGAGCCTGATTCCTGCAGCTCCATTCTTCTTTCTCAAGATAGTTTTGGCTATTCAGGGTCTTCTGTGTTTCCATACAAATTTTAAAATTATTTGTTCTAGTTCTGTGAAAAAAAATGCCATTGGTAATTTGTTAGGAATTGCATTTAATCTGTAGATTACCTTGGGTAGTATGGTCATTTTGACAATATTGATTCTTCCAGTACAAGAACTTGGCATAACTTTCCCTGTTTGTGTCATCTTCTATTTCTTTAATCAGCATCTTATAGTTTTCAGAGTACATACAAGTTTTTTCCTCCTTAGGTAGGTTTAATCCTAGATATTTTATTCTTTTTGATGCAATGCTAAATCAGATTGTTTCCTTAATTTATCTTTCTGGTGTTTCATTGTTAGTGTATAGAAATGCAAGTGATTTCTATGTATTAATTTTTTATACTGCAACTTTACCGAATTCATTGATGAGCTCTAGTAGTTTTCTGGTAGCATCTTTAGGATTTTTCTATGTACAGTATCATGCCATCTGCAAATAGTGACAATTTCACTTCTTATTTTACAATTTGTATTCTTTTAATTTCTTTTTCTTCTTTGATTGCCATGGCTGGGACTTCCAAAACTATGTTGAATAAAAGTGGGTGAGAGTGGACATCCTTGTCTTGTTCCTGATCTTAGAGGAAATTCTTTCAGTTTTTCACCATTGAGTATGATGTTAGCTGTAGGTTTGTCGTATATGGCCTTTATTATGTTGAGGTAGGTTCCATCTATGCCCAATTTCTGGAGAGTTATTATTACTATAAATGGGTGTTCAATTTTGTCAAATGCTTTTTCTGCATCTCATGAGATGATCGTATGGTTTTTATTCAGTTTGTTAATGTGGTATATCACACTGATTGATTTGTGGATTTGAAGAACGCTTACATCCCTGGGATAAATCCCACTTGATCATGGTGTATGATCCCTTTAATGTATTATTGGATTCTGTTTGCTCGTATTTTGTTGAGGATTTTAGCATGTATGTTCATTAGTGATACTGGCCTGTAATTTTCTTTTTTTGTGGTATCTTTGTCTGGTTTTGGTATCAGGGTGATGATAGCTTTGTAGAATGAGTTTGGGAGTGTTCCTTCCTCTGCAATTATTTGAAATACCTT
Organism: Stenella coeruleoalba; assembly: GCF_951394435.1. Taxonomy (NCBI): domain Eukaryota; kingdom Metazoa; phylum Chordata; class Mammalia; order Artiodactyla; family Delphinidae; genus Stenella; species Stenella coeruleoalba. The sequence continues at coordinate 48,773,712 of NC_137154.1, read as the reverse complement.
TAGAAGGATACCTTTAGCTCTTCTCTAAATGTTTGATAGAATTCACCTGTGAAGCCATCTGGTCTTGGACTTTCGTTTGTTGGGAGTTTTTAAATCAGTTTCAGTTTCAATACTTGTGCCCGGTCTGTTCATATTTTATATTTAATTCCTGGTTCAGTCTTGGAAGGTTGTACATTTCTAAGAATTTGTCCATTTCTTCCAGGTTGTCCATTTTATTGGCATACAGTTGCATATAGTAGTCTCTTATGATCCTTTGGATTTCTGTGCTGTCTGTTGTAACTTCTTTTTTGTTTTTAATCTTATTGATTTTAACCCTCTCCCTTTTTTTCTTCATGAGTCTGGCTAAAGGTTTATCAATGCTGTTTATCTTTTCAAAGAACCTGGTTTTAGTGTCATTGATCTTTTCTCTTGTTTTCTTCATCTCTATTTCTGCTCTGATCTTTATGATTTCTTTCCTTCTACTCACTTTGGGTTTTCTTTGTTCTTGTTTCTCTAGTTGCTTTAGGTGTAAGGTTAGATTGTTTGAGATTTTTCTTGTTTCCTGACGTAAAATTGTATTGCTATGAAATTCTGTCTTAGAACTGCTTTTGCTGCATCCCATAGGCTTTGGATTGTTGTGTTTTTGTTTTCCTTTCTCTGTATTTTCTGATTTCCTCTTTGATTTCTTCAGTGATCCATTGGTTGTTTAGCAACACTGTTTAACCTCCAAGTATTTGTGTTTTCTTGCAGCTTTTTCTTGTAGTTGATTTCTAATCTCATAGTGTTTTCAGAAAAGTTGCTTGATATGATTTTAATTTTCTTAAATTTACTGAGGCTCGCTTTGTGGCTCAACATGTGATGTATCCTGGAGAATGTTCCATGTACACTTGAGAAGATTGTGTATTCTGCTGCTTTCAGATGGAATGCCCTATAAATATCAATTAAGGCCATCTTTTCTAATGTGTCATTTAAGGCCTGTGTTTCCTTATTGATTTTTCTGTCTTGATGATCTGTCCATTGATGAAAGTGGTGTGTTAAAGTCCCCACTATTATTGTGTTACTGTCAATTTCTCCTTTATGGCTGTTAGTATTTGCCTTATGTATTGAGGTGCTCCTATGTTAGGTGCATATATATTTATAGTAGTTATATCTTCTTCTTGGATTTATCCCATGATCATTATGCAGTGTCCTTGTCTCTTGTAACATTATTTTAAAGTTTATTTTGTCTGATATGAGTATTGCTACTCCACCTTTCTTTTGATTTCCATTTGCATGGAATATCTTTTCCATTCCCTCACTTTGTCTGTATGTGTCTCTAGATCTGAAGTGGGTCTCCTGTAGACAGTATATATATGGGTCTTGTTTTGTATCCTTTCAGCCAGCCTATGTCTTTTGGTTGGAGAATTTAATGTTTACATTTAAGGTAATTATCAATATGTATGTTGCCATGTTAGTTGTTTTGGGTAGGTCTTTGGGTTTTGTTTTTATAGGTCTTTTTTTTCTCTTTTTTTTTCTCTTCTCTTGTGATTTGATACCTAACTTTAGTGCTGTGTTTGGTTTGCTTTCTCTTTTGTGTTTCTATTGTAGATTTTAAGTTTGTGGTTACCATGAGGCGCTGATATAGCAGTCTATTATATAAACAAGATTGTTTTAACTTTCTGGTCTTTTAATTCCAAATGCATTTCCAATATCATGCATTTGTACTCTCCTCACAATTGCTGGTTTTGATATCATATTTGTGTGTGGATTGTTTCCTACCTTTCCTGTATGTTTGCCTTTACTGGTGAACTTTACCACTCTTAATTTCCTTGTTTCTAGTTGTGGCCTTTTCTTTTCTGCCTGGAGAAGTTCCTTCAGTATTTTTGTAAAGCTGGTATGGTGGTGCTGAATCCTCTTTATGATTTCTCCACTGAGTTTGAACAAGAGCTATGCTGGGTAGAGTATTCTTGGTTGTAGGTTTTTCCCTTTCATCATTTTAAATATATCTTGCCACTCCCTTCTGGCCTGCAGGGTTTCTGCTGAAAAATCAGATGATAACCTTATGGGGATTCCTTTGCATGTTATTTGTTGCTTTTCCCTTTTTGCTTTCAATATTTTGTCTTTAATTTTTGTCAGTTTGATTAATATGTGTGTTGGCGTGTTCCTCCTTGGGTTTATCCTGTATGGGACTCTGTGTGCTTCCTGGACTTGAGTTAATGTTTCCCATGTTAGGGAAGTTTTCAGCTATTATCTCTTCAAATATTTTCTCAGGCCCTCTTTCACTTTTCTCCTTCTGGGATCCCTATAATGTGAATGTTGGTGCATTTAATGTTGTCTCAGAGGTCTCTGAGACTGCCCTCATTCCTTTTTTTTTGTGGTATGCGGGCCTCTCACTGTTGCATTGTGGAGCACAGGCTCAATGGCCATGGCTCATGGGCCCAGCCACTCCGTGGCATGTGGGATCCTCCTGGACTGGGGCACGAACCCAGCAGGCAGACTCTCAACCACTGAACCACCAGGGAAGCCCATTCTCATTCCTTTTTATTCTTTTTTCCTTATTCTGTTCTGTGGCAGTGATTTCCACCACTCTGTCTTCCACCTCACTTATTCATTCTTCTGTCTCAGTTATTGACTTGCCCCCATTTCTTTTTAAAAGTTTATTAGTGTGTAGAAATGCAACAGATTTTTAAAAATTAGTTGATTTATAATGTTAGGTATACAGCATAATGATTCAGTATTTTTGCAGATAATACTCCATTATAGGTTATTACAAGACAATGGCTATAATTCTCTGTGCTATACAGTATATCCTTGTTGCTTATCTATTTTATACATAGTAGTTTGTATCTATTAATCTCACACCCAGATTTGTCCCTCCACTTTCCCTTTCCCCTTTGGTTACCACAAATTTGTGTTCTATATCTATGGGTCTGTTTTGCATATATATTCATTGTATTAATTTTAGGTTCCATATATAAGTGATATTATACAGTATTTGTCATTCTGAGCCTGACTTATTTCACTGAGCATAATATTCTCTAGGTCCATCCACATTGCTGCAAATGGCAGTATTTTATTTATGGCTGAGTAATACTCATATATATACATACACAACATATATGTATATGTATATGTGTGTATATATATATATATATATATATATATATACACATATATATATAAGTCTCACATCTATATAATGCAGTCGCCGGTTTGATGGGCACTTGGGTTGTGTCTATGTCTTGGTTGTTGTAAATAGTGCTGCTATGAACATTGGGGTGCGTATATCTTTTTGAATTAGAGGGTTTTTTTTTCAGATATATGCCAAGCAGTTCAATTGCTGGATCATATGGTAGTTCTATTTTTAGTTTTTTGAGCAAACTCCATATTTTCCATAGTGGCTGCATCAACTTACATTCCCACTAACACTGTACAAGGGTTCCTTTTTCTCCACATCCTTGCCAACATTTGTTATTTGTAGACTTTTTATGATAGAAATAGCCATTTCATTTCTGCCTTCCAGTATCACAGAAATATGTCTTCTGGCCAGCCCCAACCAGAAACCACACCAGGAAAGGAATTCTAGGAAACATAGTTCCAGCTTGGCCAAGATGATACAGTACAATACCCTTACAACACTGGATGCATCTGAGAAATCTTGGCTAAACCAAATTAAGAATAACATTAGTTCCTGAGTGATCATCTACTGGTTTGTCTACTTATCTATATCATATATCTGTCCAACTAATCTGCCTATAGAACATAGTGAGATGCTTGTATCCTTTAACTATGTCTCACCTCAATTACTCATACCCACCCAACTTTAACAGATAAGGATTGAACCAAAAAATATTCCTTGAAAGGGAGGAGTCCTGGCCAAGATTCTCATCCAGCTCTCAATTCTGAATACCATAATCAATTTTATATTTTGTTGGTGTTTGTTCCATTTGAATCAAGTGAGTCAGTTTTCCTTGTTGAAGACAGAAGTAAACAGTCAACCATACTATTCCCTAAAAAGATTTGCACTGGTCAGGCAATATTTCTAGAACTATAGATCCTTCAGATCTTAGGCTTTTCTTTTTAGATCTTCTGCAGAGTCATTTCTCAAACTCAATTCTAGAATTCTCATTTCTAGAATCCAGTCATAGAAGGATACCAGTGCCTCCAGGACCTCGCATGTTGCCCCTTTAGCAGGACATAGAATTCTTGGCTTTTAAATTTAAAAGCTTTGAACCAAAATGTATAAGGGTATCTGACCTGGCAGAACAGATTTCTGTTCCTGGTTTCAGATTAGGTTAGGCACAAAGACTGTCTGTGCCTGGTGGGAGGAAGAACACTAGTTGGGACCATACTTTCTCCTTCTTAAGCTGAGGCTCCCAAGACTCCAAGTGGTGTGAAATCGGATCTGGGGGCACAGATGAAATAAGTTGGCTCAGAATAAGAGTGGTCACTTTGGCCAGCTTGCAGAGGGTGCCGCAGCTGGGACAAAGGGATGAGTATGAGAAAGATAGAGTGGACAGTCTCTGCCAGGGTCCTGTGGGGGTGTGACTGCAATCTCAGTGGATCAACTGTATCAGAGACTCTAGTAGGAGGAGGTCACGTACCACAGGCCACAGTGTGAAAAAATACCATAATTATAGCACAAGATGTATATGGGGTCGAGGCCAGCCAAGAAAAGGAAGCAGGAACTAGTTGTCTCCCATATAACTGCCATGGTGGCAGTCTTGTAAGAACCCACCCCCCCCCCCACTGCAGTTTTAAATCTAACACAAAGAAGAGGGTGATGTAAAAACTCCTGGGGGAGTTTTAAAAACTGTATTAGCCTAAATTAAGGATTTCTTAATCAATTGCAATTTATAAAGTTGATTGGATTTGGTTGGAAATCCTATCTTGTATAACTTAATTTTATTTTTACTCTAAGCCCCATTGTGGATGGATGATGCCAGTGAAAAAAAGAAGGAAATGACATTTTGCACAACTGAGTTTGTGAGTATTAATTTTTTACTTGTTATACCAGGAAATATTTAGAGGTATTTAGCCTTTTACTGTCACAAGACTAATTAGGTGGGTGTCAATAGTTAAAAAGCCTCAGATGTACATGAGTGGGTACCAGGCAGCCAAAGAGAACAGAGGAAAGCTGAATCTGTTTATATAACTAATTTTCTGTAGAGAAGCAAAGACAGAGAGTGTTTTCTAGAGCAGAGACTAGTACACTTACGAGTGAGGCACAATTGCAGACATTCTTTGGCTTTTCCAGGAACTTGTTCCAGTTACTCTTCCTGACTTATTACCCTTCCCATGGGCCTGTCAGTGCATGATAAAATACTATTTTTAAAAGACAAGTTGTGTTTCGTGTGCCAGGGATTATGCAGGCATTTTAGATTCATTATCTCATTATATCCTTATAATTAACCCATGAGGAGCTACTATTGTTGCTTTCATTTTTAATAGGAGGAGACTGGAGGAAACTTACTTACAAAAGCCTCTTAGATAGCCTCATCCACCAGAGGGCAGACAGCAGAAGCAAGAAGAATTACAATCCTGCATCCTGTGGAACAAAAACCACATTCACAGGAAGATAGACAAGATGAAAAGGCAGAGGGCTATGTACCAGATCAAGGAACAAGATAAAACCCCAGAAAAACAACTAAATGGAGTGGAGATAGGCAACCTTCCAGAAAAAGAATTCAGAATAATGATAGTGAAGATGATCCAGGACCTCGGAAAAACAATGGAGGCAAAGATCGAGAAGATGCAAGAAATGTTTAACAAAGACCTAGAAGAATTAACAAACAGACATGAACAATATAAATAATACAATAACTGAAATGAAAACTGCACTAGAAGGAATCAATAGCAGAATAACTGAGGCAGAAGAATGGATAAGTGACCTGGAAGACAGAATGGTGGAATTCACTGCTGCAGAACAGAATAAAGAATGAAAAGAAATGAAGACAGCCTAACAGACCTCTGAGACAACACTAAACACAACAACGTTCGCATTAAAGGGGTCCCAGAAGGAGAAGAGAGAGAGAAAGAACCTGAGAAAATATTTGAAGAGATTATAGTCGAAAACTTCCCTACCATGGGAAAGGAAATAGCCACCCAAGTCCAGGAAGTGCAGAGAATCCCATACAGGATAAACCCAAGGAGAAACATGCCGAGACAAATAGTAATCAAATTGGCAAAAATTAAAGACAAAGAAAAATTATTGAAAGCAGCAAGGGAAAAACGACAAATAACATACAAGGGAACTCCCATAAGGTTAACAGCTGATTTCGCAGCAGAAACTCTACAGTCCAGAAGGTAGTGGCATGATATACTTAAAGTGATGAAAGGGAAGAACCTACAACCAAGATTACTCTACCCGTCAAGGATTTCATTCAGATTCCATGGAGAAAAAAGCTTTACAGACAAGCAGAAGCTAAGAGAATTCAGCACCACCAAACCAGCCCTACAACAAATGCTAAAGGAACTTCTCTAGGCAGGAGACACAAGAGAAGGAAAAGACCTACAAAAACACACCTAAAACAATTAAGAAAATGGTCATAGGAACATACATATCAATAATTACCTTAAACGTGAATGGATTAAGTGCTCCAACCAAAAGACACAGGCTTGCTGAATGGATACACAAACAAGACCCATATATATGCTGTCTACAAGAGACCCACTTCAGACCTAGGGACACATACAGAGTGAAAGTGAGGGGATGGAAAAAGATATTCCATGCAAATGGAAATCAAAAGAAAGCTGGAGTAGCAATACTCATATCAGATAAAATAGGCTTTAAAAGAAAGAATGTTACAAGAGTCAAGGAAGGACACTACATAATGAAGGGATCAATCCAAGAAGAAGATATAACAATTATAAATATATATGCACCCAATATAGGAGCACCTCAGTACATAAGGCAACTGCTAACAGCTATAAAAGAGGAAATTGACAGTAACAATAATAGTGGGGGACTTTAACACCTCACTTACACCAATGGACAGATCATCCAAAATGAAAATAAATAAGGAAACAGAAGCTTTAAATGACACAATAGACCAGATAGATTTAATTGATATTTATAGGACATTCCATCCAAAAACAGAAGATTACACTTTCTTCTCAAGTGTGCACAGAACATTCTCCAGGATAGATCACATCTCGGGACACAAATCAAGCCTCAGTAAATTTAAGAAAATTGAAATCATATCAAGTATCTTTTCTGACCACAACGTTATGAGATTAGAAATGAATTACAGGGAAAGAAACGTAAAGAACACAAACACATGGAGGCTAAACAATACGTTACTAAATAACCAAGAGATCACTGAAGAAATCAAAGCGGAAATCAAAAAATACCTAGAGCCAAATGACAATGAAAACACGATGATCCAAAACCTATGGGATGCAGCAAAAGCAATTCTAAGAGGTAAGTTTACAGCTATACAAGCCTACCTCAAGAAACATCTCAAATCAACAATCTCACTTTACACTTAAAGGAACTAGAGAAAGAAGAACAAACAAAACCCAAAGTAAGCAGAAGGAAAGAAATCATAAAGATCAGAGCAGAAATAAATGAAATAGAAAGAAAACAATAGCAAAGATCAATAAAACTAAAAGCTGGTTCTTTGAGAAGATAAACAATATTGAAAAACCTTTAGCCAAACTCACCAAGAAGAAGAGGGAGAGGACTCAAATCAATAAAATTAGAAATGAAAGAGGAGAAGTTACAACAGACACCACAGAAATACAAAGCATCCTAAGAGACTACTACAAGCAACTCTATGCCAATAAAATGGACAACCTGGAAGAAATGGACAAATTCTTAGAAAGGTATAACCTTCCAAGACTGAACCAGGAAGAAACAGAAAATATGAACAGACCAATCACAAGTAATGAAATTGAAACTGATTAAAAATCTTCCAACAAACAAATGTCCAGGACCAGATGGCTTCACAGGTGAATTCTATCAAACATTTAGAGAAGAGCTAACACCCATCCTTCTCAAACTCTTGCAAAAAACTGCAGAGGAAGGAACACTCCCAAACTCATTCTATGAGGCCACCATCACCCTGATACCCAAACCAGACAAAGATAGTACAAAAAAAGAAAATTACAGACCAATATCACTGATGAATATAGATGCAAAAATCCTCAACAAAATACTAGCAAACAGAATCCAACAACACATTAAAAGGATCATACACCATGATCAAGTGGGATTTATCTCAGGGATGCAAGGATTCTTCAATATACGCAAATCAATGTGACACACCATATTAACAAATTGAAGAATAAAAACCATAAAAGAAAAATAAGAGGAGACTGAAGCTTAGATTGTGCAACACGTCCAAAGTCTGAAAATTACTGGTTCAGATCCATCTCTGCCCTTTATTCTAAGTCCAAAGCCCAAGTTAACTACCTGTGCCACAAGACCCTTTAATAGCTATAATGATTCCTCCTCCCTTAACTGTTCCCTAGTCTTCATTTTTTTCCATGAAGACTTGCAGAGTCACAAGACGATGATGAGGACTTCCCTGATGGTTCAGAATCTGCCTACCAGTGCAGGGGACACGGGTTCTAGCCCGGGCCCAGGAAGATCCCACATGCCTCAGAGCAACTAAGCCCACACACCACAACTATTGAGCCTGTGCGCCACAACTATTGAGACCACACACCTAGAGCTAGAGAAATGGTCTGCAGCAAGAGAAGCCACTGCAATGAGAAGGCCGTGCACCACAATGAAGAGTAGCCTTCACTCGTCGCAACTAGAGAAAGCCCGTGCACAGCGACGAAGACCCAATGCAGCCAAAAATAAATACATTTATTAAAAACAAAACAAAAAAAAGGCGATGATGAAAGTGTCTTTTACTTCCAGCCTGAGTATCAGTAACAGAAAGTAACAGAAGAGAAAAAGGTATTTGTGTGAAGGAGAAACATGGTGTTGGCTTTGAATAAGATGGATATTCAGTTGTTGGACCTATTTGTCACATCCTCATATTGCATTCACCAGGGTATCTTACCTCTTATCCTGTTCACCATGAAAGGGCTCAGCCATGACTATAGTTGACAATGGGATTAAATGCTCTACTATATGGTCTATAATTTACCTCATATCCTGAGTCTGATAGGCCTGGGTGTTGTCATGGTTGGTTGTCCCTGGATGGAGCAGGAGCACACATACAGGTAGTATTTTTCTTCTTTTTCCTCATACAGTATTGATTGACTGACTGGAGATAAAGAAAGTGGAGATTATTGGTATTTGTTCTTGATCTAAAGAAGAACTAACAGGTCATCTATAGAGGAACCCCTCACTGTGGCATTTCGGAGGATATTCGGCTAGAAAGTACTTAGTACTAATCCTCTTGAATTCAATTAAGTCCACATTAAGAGCCATGGATCTCCATACACACACTCTGCTTTACATAGTATAAATGGATTTTTCAGCTAATGCCAAAGAGCTATCCCATGACAAAGGTTCCTTGTCATTTCTCTCACAGCACTGGTGCCACTGACAGACATGAACATCATCTTCATTTTCTCCAAAGCACAAGTTATGGTCAGGAGATAACTCTGTAAAATAAGCTTCTAACTCTGGTAAGTTTATGGTATCTTTTCATCAACTCCTAATAAAATCTAGCAGACACATTACATTTGGCATTTAAATTATGTTCATAGAACACAATGTTTCCCCAATAAATGACTTAGGTTTGGTACTGAACTCCAGGACCCTAGGTAAGGAGATGGGGAAATAAGTACCCTTCACCCCAAAACAATGGGAAAAAATTAATAAATGTTATCCATTCAACCTTAGGCTTAGGCATAGGATTCTGAGGAAATAGAAATTTAGACCTGGCTTAGGGACATTAAGCCAAACTTTAGAAAAAATTTCTGATATTCTAAGTCCTTCATTTTTTTGTTGATGACATATGAGGTTTAAATTTTAGCTCTGGTTTAATCATTGGCTTCTTTAGATTATACGTTCAAATGTGAAGATGATTCCTTTTAAGCCTAAGGTAAGTCACCTTAGCTTTTAAATTTTTGTAATGGTTTGTAAATTGAGGAGGCTAAATGAGCATTTTCAATTTAAAGTCTGAAACATTTTACAACTAAAATGGACATACTATAATTGAGTGTGATTGCTTCATTCCGTTTTTTTCATGCATTATCACAAAATTTCTATAGGTTTCTAGCCTGAAGTAGTCATCTCATTATGGAACTTCTATCATAAATAATAAAAGTTCATACATTTATTTTGATAATTTGTCCCTAAGAATTCTCCAAAGAAATCTAAAGTTATATAAAGGTTTGCATCTACCACTGGGAATATATTTATTCTCATCACCTTTACTCAGTCCTCAACCCAACCTCTTTCATGTCAATAATCCCACTCTTACCTTCTTGCTTCTGTTGTTTTACTTCAGTTTGGCTGCTGTCCTTCATGTAGGCTATTTCAGGGTCTCCAAAATGGAATCTCCTACTGTCCTTCTGTCTCCTCCTCCCGACTCGTAGTTAATTTTATTATGAGGAGATGTGGGATACTCATCTCCTGAGAAATGTGGAGGTAAATGGAAATGCCCACATTTCCAGTTATCTATTTAAATGGGAGAATGACCTGGCTTGAGGACTTTAACTCCTGTGAGCAGTAGAGTCCCATTCCAAGGCGCATTATATTAAGGTTTCTCACATTCATATCGCCTCCATTATCAACAAAAGACCTTTTATGGGGCAAGTGAAAAGGATTGGAAAATCTTGCCAACACAATTTTTCCAGACCTTTACGAACAGAATTTGTAAACTGTTTTCAAGAAGGTGTTAAATTATAATTTTACCTTCTAGAAATTGTGCAAAACGCTCTCTCCAAAGAGAAACCAGAAATCCTTCACCAAAAAAGTCAAAGAAATAAATGACTACAGACTACTTCTGTGGTCTGTATGCTTGTGTCTATTGATAAATTTTGTGAAGTCAAATAGTAAAAGGAATATTGTACAAAAACTCAAGCCCTTATTTCCTCTTTCAAATATTTCAGATATTCCCCTTTCAGGAAATCCATGGTCAAGCAGAATATATTCTAGCATTCCTCTTAGACCCTTTTCTCCATAACTCAGGTAAGACTTGGTTGCATGGGTCTTATTTCATTGGTTTCCCTGGTCAGAGCCTTTTCCTGCCATCACTAAATATCTGTCTCATAGATTCAGAACAGTCACTTGGGTTGAGCCCCCGACTTAATGTGGAGAAGTCTCTCTCAAATTTGTTTAGTGTGAACAGCATAGACAACTGGGTTGAGAACGGGTGGAATGAGGAAGTAAAAGTTGGCCAAAAGGATATGGATATGGGGAGGGACATGATGGCCAAAGCGGTGAGTGAGAGAGGAAACAGCAATGGGGATATAGAAGACAAGGATAGCACAAATATGAGAACTGCATATTTGAAGCCTAGCCTCAGGGGTGGTCAACCCTAAAAATCACCACATAGGAGGCAGTGATGGCTAATGAATCCAGGATCAATACCAGGAAGCCAATTCCCATTCCATATAAGTTGCTGTGTCACTAGATGCCAAGGTGACCACGGCCATGTACTCACAGTAGGAGTGGGCAGTGATTTGGGCCCGGTAAAGGGGCAGCCTCAGGCAAATCAGCAGCGGCAGAGGTCCAATGTAGAGTACTCCATGAAGGAGGGCAGCCGGGCCCAAACGTCCTACCACTGCATGTGAGCATTGAGGTGTGGCATAGTGGGTCACAGATGGCCACATAGTGATCAAAAGCCATGGCAAGGAAGATGCCTGACTCTACTGTGACTAAAGAACAGTTGGGTCAAGCAAGTATCTAGGTCAATGTGACAGGCACAAAAACAGAAGATGGTTAGCAGTTTGGGCATGGTAGATGTTGACAGGACCAAGTCAATGACAGCCTGGGCATGGTAGATGTTGACAGGACCAAGTCAATGACAGCCAACATGCACAGGAAGAAGTACATGGGCTGGTGCAGGCTGTGCTCCAACTTTACCACGGCCAGGATGGTCACATTCCTCACCACAGCCACCAGGTACATGGAGCTAAAGGGGATGGAGAGCCATATGCAGGGACTCCAGCCCTGGGATGCCAGTAAGCCAGAAAGAAGTAGGCACCAAGCAGGAATTATTAGCAAGCAGACATGAACATGTTTGAGGGCTTAGAGTAGCTAGGGGACAGGAGCTCTTAGTTTTAGATTTTTACTGCTATAACAGATATTGCCTCTGGAATCTTATTTCCATCCTGGCAGAACCTATAATAAAGAAGAATTCTGAATGCCTACTTGAAAATTGACATGTATTTTATAAAAGAGCCTGCATGAAAACACCCACTGGTAAATGTAGAAACAAGTATGCTTAACATTTCTACTGCTAAATTGCTCTTTTCCATTTCCTTTAGGAAATATTTCCCAAAGCAAAATTACTGGATCAAAGGGGCTGAACAAGTTAGGGGACTTCTACACTGGAAAACACAAAGTTCTACCTGCAACGATTAAATGTAAGTCCACGTAATGTGTTTAGCCTAGTGCCTGCATATGCTTCTCTTTGTTGTATAAAGAGTAACATCAATAACAATGATTAGCTATTTGCAATTCACGATTTTATAGTGAAAATTTAGAATCAATGCGTTCAAAAGTAAAGCATTATTCAATGAATTAGATTTATTATAATATTTTTAAAGCTATGTATTACCTGGTAAAACGTTTACGTCATATTACAGTAAGTGAGGGAATGGCAGAAAGCAGATTAAAGTATTGATATGATATGATTTCATTAAAATATGTGTTTCTTATAGGAATATACCTTGGATGTAAAAACACATTCTTTTAATTTTCTTTCATGTATGGGTATATTCAGGTTTTGAAGAATAGTGAAAAGCTTTAAAAGTCTTACTTTTTAAAAGTCAAAAACATAACGGGACAACTTACTAAGGGGACAATTTACTAAGGAAAATATATTAGTGAGGTACAATTCCCTTTTCTTTAATGGCTTAATAATGGTTTGGTCAGACTGACGAATCTAATTGATTTCTTTAAAAGATACCTGGCATAGGACCTAATTTTTCAAAGGAAAATATCTCATTTAAGGTTGCCCAGATTTCATGGTTAGAAAGATAGAGTCAACAGCTAGAGTCAACTGTCCTAAGGAACATTAAGGACAGAGTCTATTAAACTTTCTGAGAATCTGGGCATCATCTATAATTTGAGATAGGTAAAAGATGAGGTGCATCTTTTTATGAGCAAATCTCACTGGACATTTGCCCATTATCTGATCACAGTGATTAAAAAAAAATGTACTGACAGAAAACAGTCAACAGGACCCTTCTTACTGGCCACATACTTCTTGGTCTCTATTCTTTGAAGAGATAGGGAGATCAGCGCTAAACCACTGTCCATTACTTGTAAAAGCCTGGTCCACTTCTTGTTCTTTTGCCCTTCAGGTGCCTCTAAGAATCTAGCAATGGCTCCTACTGCTACACATCCTCAGGGTTCAGAAGCTGAGGGCACAGGGTATAATTTGGGTCTTGTCCTGTCTTGGGCTTTCCCTCCTCATGTTTCCCATTAGAGTCTCAGATTCAACAAGTCAGGCTCCCCATACTCATGTCATGGTAACATGGTGACTTTCTTCACATGGCTACATTTTTGCTGAGAGATCTCACCACCTTCTTGGTTTTTTTACCCAGGCATCAAGTCCCATTCCAGACCATCTCTCCTCTACAAAGCCTTCTTTGATATCTCTATACCAGAGTGGATGGGTACATAGTCACTGAATTCCCCCCAACTAAATTCCATGCACATTTCAAATTACTCATGTCTAAAATATAAATAGAAGTTACATTTTCATAGCAAATAAGCATAAGAAATGCCCCTACGTAACCTCATGGATTTGTGATTCAGGCTCCAACACACAATGTTAGGATTTTTGAGTTTACTTACTTCTGGGTCAGGTATTGACTAGGTATTGAAAAAAAAGATTAAAGTTCTGTGAACTTTAAAATCGTTCACAGATGTTCTTTTATATTAACTCTGACTTTAGCAATTCTGTGAGTTGAGTATTTGAATATGCCAATAAGTGATACCATGTGTGAAACTACTTCCTCAGGGATCAAATGTAAAGATTCTGTGAATCTTTTGGATAAGAAAAGGAAAGGATGGGAGATAGCACCACAGTAGCAGCTTAGGGTATCAGCTTTACCATCTAACAAAACCAGATTTCCCATCCAGACCATCTTACCCTATGTTTGGGTAAATTGCTTAAACTCTTGAAGTCTCAGTCTTTTTCTTATTAAAAATGGGGAGACTATCAACTGCAAAGGGTAAGGATAAAGAACAAATGAAATAAGTGTGACGCTCTTGGCATAGGGCATCAGCTTCCTTTCCCCAAATTCTTACTGTTCACTATGGGGTGGCGAGTAGAGCAGAAATTTACATCCTGCAAATTGGAATAGTTTCCTTTGTTTCATTGTCATGTGGGACATCTTTGAAGATTCCTCAAAAGTCCAGGAATTGTAGAGATAAGACAGGGATTTATTGGGAACACTGGTCAATACACAATTTTATCTCATAAAAGGGAGAATATCTGAATTGTTCTCTGAAGATACTGTGATAGGTCCCTTTATGGTTTAGGATGGTGGCCTAATTACTCAAAATCAGGGAAGGTCAAAGTATCTCATCATAAAAGAATCAATGTTCATGCGATGGACTTAAAACCAGATTTCTAACTTTGATTTGTGCCAGACCCAGTTTAGTCAATGAAATTGTAACTGAGTTTTAGGCTGGGACAAAGAATATGAGCATATGAATAAAAATCCACCAAGTTGATAATTGGCATCTTAAGTGGTGGTTTGAACTAGGTGTGACACCTAAACTGTGTCACCTGACCTAGAACATTCTAGAGAAACATTTTCTGTATCAGTCCACATAAGGGCATCCTTACCTGAACACGGGAGACATGCCTGCAAGTCCTGGAAGAGACATCCTGATGGTGGGTCTGAAGCTCCTGAGACAGATGTTTTGCTGTGGTGAAATAAACATGGATTAGAAGCAAGACAAACTTAGTGCAAATACGAACTTTACTGTTTCTGGCTCTGTGACTTAGAAAACAAAGGCAGAGAGATTACATTGCCTGTTTGCCAGTCTGTGAAAGGAAGGGAGTAACAGCTGCCTTAGAGTTGCATCATGTATTAAAATGAACTGTTCATAAATGTGTGTGTTCGCACACACAGAAGGTGAAATATTAGAATGCCTGGCCTCTGGAACAGGCACTGTATTCCCTCCTTACCTACTCCTCTCCTCTGTTCTTTTCCCCCTTCCAGAGAACACAGACACAGTGCTATTTTCATATGACCTTGGTAACTCCATATCCTTCTTTCCCAACTGTATGAATAGCCTTTTAAACATGGATAAAAATAATTAAAAATACCTGTTGATGGTGTAAAGATGCAGTTGGGAGAGAAGTTTGACTGACTGTGGAGCAGAAGACAAGAGGTCCAATCAGGATGGAATAGTTCAATCTTTTCTCTCATGTTCTGATGGGGAGTACTAGGCAACAAAGCTTTCTACATTGGGGTTTCGCCTCTTCCTTGATACATAACCCAGCCCAATTTGTACTCAACTTATTTCCTCTACTTTTTAATTTTTTAATTTTAAAATTTTTTAAAAAAATTTCCTCTAGTTTTGACTAGAACTATAAAGAAGATAAGCCCTGGATGGACCAAAGACAAATGGAGTCTGATTCCAATAACTTTGTCTCCATCTCTGGAATGTACTTACCCATTTGGGCAAATGTCCACAGAGCTCCTTACAGTAGTCATCTCTTGTCTGGATGCTTTGATGAATTTAGTTCATAGTCAAAGGGAGGCCATGGCTCTGACCTCTTCAATATTTTCTCCTGTGTCCCCTCTTTATCCAGGTACTGAAAACAGCCAGTTGCTTCCCAAGGGTTGCAACAGAGACACCTGCATTCTTCCCTTTGTATCCTGAGTTACCTACCATGGGAGTAATCTTCATACCTTACTCCACTCTACCTCCCAGGACTAGATTATAAGACTTATTCTTACTCTCCTCCTGGGGCCTGTTCACTAGCCCCAGGTCTCTGACTATTCTCCCCCAAGGCCTGAAGTATTCAAGGACTCTAAGAGTGACATTGGGAGAGAGTTCACAGAAGGGTGGGGGAAAAAATAAACATCAGATACTGGTATAACCAATATGGACACTTTTTTTTGGTTAATCTTTGCTTATATTATTTAAAAAACTTAATATAGGGTCTAGGCTATACAAAAGTGATGCTTAAATATAAATTTATTAACATTTTAATTTTCCAGTCTGCTACATTTTTTCAATTTGTGTTTGCTTAAATATTTATAATAAGTTACAGTAGTTGTGTCCTTGTCTGTGGTTATTTTAACCTATTTTTTTTCTGGAATAGAAGGCTAGCTTCAGTTTTTTCCACTAAGTGGCACAGACATATTTGTCAATGTCCTTTTTTCTGCTTATCCTTAGGATAAAATACCAGAAGGAAAATTATTGACCATTGTGCAGACCTCATAAATCCTGTTGTCAAATTGTTTTCCAAAAGTGGTTGTAAAGTGGTTGTCAAATTTGTGTTTAACCCAGCATCAAGTGAGTTCATTCGCTAAATTGCCCTAGTCATTTAAAAAATATAGTAAGTCCCGTACATATAAACAAGTTCCATTCCGAGAGCACGTTTGTTAAGTCCAGTTTGTTCGTAAGTCCTACAAAGTTAGCTTAGGTACTGAACTAACACAATCAGCTATATAGTACTGTACTGTAATAGGTTTATAATACTTTTTACACAAATAATACATAAAAAACAAAAAATGAAAACATTTTAAAACAGTACAGTACCTTGAAAAGTACAGTAGTACAGCACAACAGCTGGCATACAGGGGCTGGCATCAAGTGAAGAGGCAAGAAGAGTTACTGACTGGAGGAGGGAGAAGAGGTGGGAGATGGTAGAGCTGAAGGATCGTCAGCAATAGAAGATGGAGGGCAAGCTGCAATTTCACTCATGTCCAATGTTGATGACACAGGTTCTGGTTCCTTGCTGGATTCAATTCTGTTTACCCTATTGAAGAAAAGATCCAGTGATGCCTGGGTAGTGGCTCTTATTTCCTCGTCATAGATGACATGGTAGCACTGGATTGCATTCTGAATGGCTGCTGCAACCTTCATGTACCATTCTATGTTTGGGTCCTGTGCCTCAAAAACTAACAGTTCCTCCTCAAATAAAGAAAATTCCGTTGCCGTTTCCTGTGTTGTGAATCTCTTTGGTTCTTCAGCAGTACCAGCTACATCACCACTGCTTTTACGCTTTCTTCCAGACATCCTGGGCTTGAAATAAAGATACTGTACTACTCTACTTTATACAGTACTATACAGTGAAGCACACAAAAGCACAATCACTTGTAGGTGATGCATGCACGTGACAATGTACACCAGACATGTGAACTAACTTACGTGATTGGACATGTGAACACACGTTCGCATCTTTGAAAGTTTGCAACTTGAAGGTTCGTATGTAGGGGACTTACTGTATTTTTATATAGATGAGAACACAAATGCAATAGTTTCATTTCTTTGATTTCTGGGTGAACACGTTAATGTTTGAAAAATTTGTGGCCAGCGTATTTTTTTAAATAATTTCTCCCCTATTTTTTCTACCATATACTTAATATGCTTAAAGTGGGGAGAGTGGTTTAATAAAATCTGTGAAAATGTTTCCTATAGGAAGTTCTGACATACATACAAAAGAGCTACTTTTACAATCACCATTAGCGATTCATGATATTCCATCTTGAATAGAGAACCCTGCTTGAGATTTCCCAATTATTCCTACAGTGGTCTCTCTCTTCTGTATCCTTATAGCTAGGCCCTGAACTCTTATTTCAACCTCCTCACTGGCATGGTTGGCTCCTGTCTTACTTTTCTGTCTTCCTCCTCTCTACCACTCAGGTGCCATTTTGAAAGTGCAAAATTGATTATTTGTTCTAAATGTTTAAAAAAATGATTGTGATTGCTTTTTTCATAAAGCTCTAGACTATCTTCCAAACATCTCTGGGAAATATCTGCTTTACCACACGTTAAGATCCTCTGTTCTAGAAGATTATTGCTCTCTACCTGATACAGACGCAAGTTAAAGGAATTGTTAAAATCTTAGGCAAAATTGGAAGGATATAGAGATGTAGGATACAGGAGTTAGGTTTAATTTTAAAGTTCCTTTTCTCCCCCCATCAGATTTCTTGAGCTATAATTGGCACAACATTAAGTTTAAGGTCTACAATGTGATGATATGATACACATGTATCAATATTATTAAATGATTAACACAGTAAGGTTAACACATCCATTACTTCATACAATTATAATACGTTTTTGTGGTGAGAACACTTAAGTCTACTCTCTTAACAACTATCAAGTACACTTGACTTTTGGGAGAATGGCAGCCTGGAAAGGGTAGGGAAGCTCCAAGCCCTTTTCCTATACCTTCCTCTCTGCATGTCTTCCATCTGACTGTTCCTGAATTTTATCTGTCATAATGAGCCAATGATCTAAGTTATTTGAGGCTTTGGGTGGAGACAAGATGGCAGAGGAGCAGGACATGGGCTCACTCTTCTTATGAAAATGTCAAAATCACAACTAACTGCTGAACAACCATCGACAAAAAAAAAAAATGCTGGAAACTACCAAAAAAGATATCCTACAATCAAAGATAAAGAAGAAGCCACAATGAGATGGTAGGAGGGTGCAGTTGCAATAAAATCAAATCCCATACCCACCAGGTAGGTTACCCCAAAACTGGAAAAATATTATATCACAGAGGTTCTCCCACAGGAGTTAAAGTTCTGCACCCCATGTCAGGCATCCCAGCCTGGGGGTCTTGCAATGTGAGGAACAGTCACCAGAGCATCTGGCTTTGAAAGCCAGTGGGGTTTGATTGAAGGAATTCTACAGGACTGGGGGAAACAAACTCCACTCTTGGAGGGTGAACACAAGGTCTCATGTGCATCAGGACCCAGGGGAAAAAGCAGTGACCTCATAAAAGACTGGGTCAGACCTACCTGCTAGTATTGGATGGTATCCTGTGGAGGTAGAGGGGTTGGTTGTAGCTCATTGTGGGGATAAAGACTGGTGGCGGTAATTCTGGGGATTACTCATTGGCATGAGCCCTACTGGAGGCTGCCATTTTCTCACCAAGACCTGGTCCCACCCAAAAGCCTGTAGCCTCCAGTGCTGGAATGCCTCAGGCTGAACACCAGCAGGACAGGAACACAGTCACACCCATCAGCAGACAGTCTTTCGGAGCCCATAGCTTCCCGATAAACACACCCCTCGACATGGCCCTGTGCACCAGAGGGACAAGACCCAGCTCCACCCACCAGTGGGCAGGAACCAGTCCCTCCCACCAGGAAGCCTGCACAAGCCTCTTAGACTAGCCTCATCCACCAGGGGGCAGACAGCAGAAGCAAGAAAAACTACAATCCTGCAGACCACAAGCACAGACAGACAACCTGAGATGGCAGAAGAATATGTTCCAGACGAAGGAACAAGATAAAACCCCAGAAAAACAACTAAGTGAAGTAGAGATAGGAAATCTACCCAAAAAAGGATTCAGAGTAATGATAGTAAAGATGATCCAAGATCTTGGAAAAAGCATGGAGGCAGAGATTGAGAATATATAAGAAATGTTTAACAAAGACCTTGAATGGATCACTGAAGAAATCAAAGAGGAAATCAAAAAACACCTAGAGAGAAACAAAAATGAAAGCACAACAATCCAAAACCTATGGGATGCAGCAAAAGCAGTTCTAAGTGGGAAGTTTATAGCAATACAAACTTACCTCAGGAAACAAGAAAAATCTCAAACAAACTAACCTTACACCTAAAGCAAGTAGAGAAAGAACAAAGAAAACCCAAAGTGAGTAGAAGGAAAGAAATAAAGATCAGAGCAGAAATAAATGAAACAGAGATGAAGAGAAAAGATTAAATTAAAAGCTGGTTCTTTGAAAAGATAAACAAAATTGATAAACCTTTAGCCAGATTCACCAAGAAAAAGGGAGAGGACTCAAATCAATAAAATTAGAAAATGAAAAAGGAGAAGTTACAAAGGGCACAGCAGAAATACACAGGATCATAAGAGACTACTACAAGCAACTATATGGCAATAAATTGGACAACCTGCAAGAAAAGAACAAATTCTTTGAAAGGGACGATCTCCCAAGACTGAACCAGGAAGAAATAGAAAATATGAACAGACCAATCATAAGTACTGAAATTGAAACTGTGATTTACAAACTCCCAACAAACAAAAGTCCAAGACCAGATAGCTTTACAGCTGAATTTTATCAAACATTTAGAGGAAAGTTATCACCTACCCTTCTGAAACTCTTCCAAAAATTGCAGAGGAACGAACACTCCTAAACTGATTCTATGAGGCCACCATCATCATGATACCAAAACCAGACCCCCCCAAAAAAAAATTACAAGCCAATTATCACTGATTGAATATAAACACTACAATCCTCAACAAAATATCAATACTAGCAAATCAAATCCAACAATACATTAAAAGGATCATACACCACAATCAAGTGAGATTTGTCTCAGGGATATAAGTATTCTTCAACATATGTAAAATCATTGTGACACACGACATTAACAAACTGAAGAATAAAAACCACATGATCTCAATAGATGCAGAAAAAGCTTTTGATAAAATTCGACACCCATTTATGAAAAAAATTCTCCAGAAAGTGGGCATAGAGGGAACATACCTCACCATAATAAAGGTTGTCTATGACAAACCTACAGCTAACATCATACTCAATTGTGAAAATCTGAAAGCATTTCCTCTAAGATCAGGAACAAGACAAGGATGTCCACTGTCACCACTTTTATTCAACATAGTTTTGGAAGTACTAGCCATGGCAATCAGAAGAAAAAGAAATAAAAGTAATACAAATTGGAAAAGAAAAAGTAAAACAGTCACTGTTTGCAGATGACGTGATACTATACATAGAAAATCCTAAAGATGCTACCAGAAAACTACTAGAGCTCATCAATGAATTCAGTAAAATTGCATTGTACAAAATGAATACAAACTATTGCATTTCTATACCATGAAAGATCAGAGAGAAATTAAAGAAACAATCCTGTTTACCGTCGCATCAAAAAAATAAAATACCTAGGAATAAACCTACCTAAGGAGGCAAAAGACCTATACTCTGAAAACTATATGATGTTGATGAAAGAAATCAAAGATGACACAAAGATGTCATATCTTTCCAAAGATGGAAATATATACTGTGTTCTTGGAATGGGAGAATATTGTCGAAATGACTATACTACCCAAGGCAATCTACAGATTCAGTGCAATCCCTATCAAATTATCAATGGCATTTTTCACAGGACTAGAACAAAAAATTTTACGTTTTGTATGGAAACACAAAAGACCCCAAATAGCCAAAGCAATCTTGAGAAACACAGAGCTGGAGGAATCAGACTACCTGAATTCAGACTATACTAAAAAAACTACAGTCATCAAAACAGTATGGTACTGGCACAAAACCAGAAATATAGATCAGTGGAACAGGATAGAAAGCCCAGAAACAAATGCACACACCTATAGTCACCTAATCTATGACAAAGCAGGCAAGAATATACAATGGAGAAAAGACAGTCTCTTCAATAAGCAGTGCAGGGAAAACTGTACAGCCACATGTAAAAGAATGAAATTAGAACACTCCCTAACACCATACACAAAAATAAACTCCAAATGGATTAAAGACCTAAATGTAAGACCAGACACTATAAAACTCTTAGAGGAAAACATAGGAAGAACACTCTTTGACCTAAATTGCAGCAAGCAAGATATTTTCTGACCCATCTCCTAGAGTAATGAAAATAAAAACAGAAATAAACAAATGAGACCTAATTAAACTCAAAAGCTTTTGTACAGCAAAGGAAACCATAAAGAAAATGAAAAGACAACACACAGAATGGGAGAAAATACTTGCAAATGATGCAACCAACAAGGATTAATCACCCAAATTTACAAATAGCTTATGAAGCTCAAAACCAAAAAAAAAAAAAAAAAAAAAATCAGAAAAGTGGGCAGAAGACCTAATCAGATATTTCTCTAAAGAAGACAGGCAGATGACCAAGAAACACATGAAAAGATGCTCAACATCACTTTATTATTAGAGAAATCCAAATCAAAACTACAATGAGGTATCACTTCACACCAGTCAGAATGGCCATCATCAAGAAGTCTACAAGTGGGCTTCCCTGGTGGTGCAGTGGTTGAGAGTCTGCCTGCCAATGCAGGGGACACGGGTTCGTGCCCCGGTCGGGGAAGATCCCACATACCGTGGAGCAGCTAGGCCCATGAGCCATGGCCGCTGAGCCTGTGCATCCGGAGCCTGTGCTCTGTGATGGGAGAGGCCACAATGGTGAGAGGCCTGTGTACCACAAAAAAAAAAAAAAAAGAAGTCTACAAGTAATAAATGCCAGAGATGGTGTGGGAAAAAGGGAACCCTCCTACCCTGTTGGTGGGAATATAAATTGGTGCAGCCACGATGGAGAGCAGTATGAATTTCTGTAAAAAAAACTAAATGTAGAGTTACTATAAGATCCAGGAATCCCACTCCTGGGCATATATCTGGAGAAAACTCTACAATGTTCACTGCAGCACTGTTTACAATAGCCAAGACTTGGAAGTCACCTAAATGTCCATTGACAGATGAATGGATAAAAAGATGTGGTATATACACACAACGGAATATTACTCAGCTATAAAAAAGAATGAAATAATGCCATTTTGCAACATGGATAGATGTAGAGATTATAATGCTAAGTGGAGTCAGAGAAAGACAAATATTATATGATATTGCTTATATGTGGAATCTGAAAAATGATACAAATGAACTTATTTATAAAACAGAAACAGACTCACAGACTTGGAAAACAAACTTATGATTACCAAAGGGGAAAGGTGGGGAGGAGAGATAAATTGGTAGTTTGGGATGGACATATACATACTACTATATTTAAAATAAATAACCAAGAAGGACCTACTGTATAGTACAGGGAACTCTGCTCAATATTCTGTAATAACCTAAATGGGAAAAGAATTTGAAAAAGAATAGATACATGTATATTTATAACTGAATCACTTTGCTGTACACCTGAAACTAACACAACACTGTTAAATCATACTTTAATATAAAAAAAATTTCCAAAAAGTGAGTTCCTTGAAAATTTGACAGTGTTATAATATAAAATAGATAAACAACAAGACCTGCTGTATAGCACAGGGAACTATATTCAGTATCTTGTAATGACCTATAATGGAAAAGAATCTGAAAGTGTGTGTGTATGTGTATGTATGTGTGTGTGTATATATATATATAATGTAACTGAATCACTTTGCTGTACACCAAAAACTATCACAACACTATAAATCAACTATACTTCAACTTAAAAAAATGTTGGGAAAAATAGGACATTTGACTTTTGAACAATGAGGGGGTTAGGGGAACAGTGGAAAATTTACCAGTAACTTTACAGTTAGCCATGGGATCCATGGTTCCACACCTGCAGATTCAATCAACCACGATTCACGTAGTAATGTAGTATGCTTTTAGTAGGGAAAAAAAAATCAGAGCTTAAAGATGGCGGAAGACTAAGACACGGAGATCACCTTCCTCCCCACAAATACATCAGAAATACATCTACACGTGGAACAACTCCTACAGAACACCTACTGAACGCTGGCAGAAGACCACAGACCTCCCAAAAGGCAAGAAACTCCTCATGTACCTGGGTAGGGCAAAAGAAAAAAAAGTAAAAACAGAGACAAAGAATAGGGACGGGACCTGCACCAGTGGGAGGGAGCTGTGAAGGAGGAAACGTTTCCACACACTAGGAAGCCCCTTCGTGGGCAGAGACTGCGGGTGGCGGAGGGGGGAAGCTTGGGAGCAACGGAGGAGAGCGCAGCAACAGGGGTGCGGAGGGCAAAGCAGGGAGATTCCCGCACAGAGGATCGGTGCCAACCAGCACTCACCAGCCCGGAAGGCTTGTCTGCTCACCCGCCGGGGCGGGCGGGGCTGGGAGCTGAGGCTCCGGCTTTGGTTGGATCCCAGGGAGAGGACTGGTGGTGGCTGCGTGAACACAGCCTGAAGGGGGCTAGTGCACCACGGCTAGCAGGGAGGGAGTGTGGTAAAAAGTCTGGAGCTGCCGAAGAGAGAAGAGACTTTTTCTTGCCTCACTGTTACCTGGTGTGCAAGGAGGGGATTAAGAGTGCTACTTAAAGGAGCTCCAGAGACTGGCGTGAGCCATGTCTATCAGCGCGGACCCCAGAGACGGGCATGAGACACTACGGCTGCTGCTGCAGCCACCAAGAAGCCTGTGTGCAAGCACAAGTCACTATCCACACCTCCCCTCCTGGGAGCCTGTGCAGCTTGCCATTGCCACGGTCCCCAGGATCCAGGGACAACTCCCCCAGGAGAATGCAAGGCATGCCTCAGGCTGGTGCAACGTCATGCTGGCCTCTGCCACCACAGGCTCGCCCCGCACTCCGTGCCCCTCCCTCCCCCTGGCCTGAGTGAGCCAGAGCCCCTGAATCAGCTGCTCCTTTAACCCCGTCCTGTCTGAGTGAAAAACAGATGCCCTCAGAGGACGTACATGCAGAGGCGGGTCCAAATGCAAAGCTGAACCCCAGGAGATGTGCGAACAAAGAGAAAGGGAAATTTTCCCTAGCAGCCTCAGGAGCAGCAGATTAAATTTCCACCATCAATTTGATGTACCCTGCATCTGTGGAATACCTGAATAGACAACAAATCATCCCAAATTGAGGAGGTGGACTTTGGGAGCAACGATAAATATATTTTTTCTGCTTGATCTCTTTTTGTGAATATGTATGTGTATGCTTCTGTGTGTGATTTTGTCTGTATAACTTTGCTTTTACCATTTGTCCTAGGGTTCTGTCTGTCTGGTTTTTTTTTTTATTACTTAAAAATTTTTTTTCTTAAAAATTATTTTTTATTTTAATAACTTTATATCATCTTACTTTATCTTATTCTTTCTTTCTTTTTTCCTCCCTTTTATTCTGAGCCATGTAGAGGACAGGTTCTTCGTGCTCCAGCCAGGTGTCAGGGATATGCCACTGAGGTGGGAGAGCCAAATGCAGGACACTGGTACACAAGAGACCTCCCAGGACCCACGTAATATCAAACAGTGAAAATCTCCCAGAGATCTCTATCTCAAAGCCAAGACCCAGGTCCACTCAAGGACCAGCAAGCTACAGTGCTGCACACCCTATGCCAAACAACTAGCAAGACAGGAACACAACCCCATCCATTAGCACAGAGGCTGCCGAAAATCATAATTAGGTCACAGACATCCCAAAACACAGCACCAGACGTGGACCTGCCCACCAGAAAGACAAGATCCAGCCTCATCCACCAGAACACAGGCACTAGTCCCCTCCACCAGGAAGCCTATACAACCCACTGAACCAACCTTAGCCACTGGGGACAGACACCAAAAACAATGGAAATGACAAATCTGCAGCCTGTGAAAAGGAGACCCCAAACACAGTAAGTTAAGCAAAATGAGAAGACAGAGAAACACACAGCAGATGAAGGAGCAAGGCAAAAACCCACCAGACCTAACAAATGAAAGAGGAAATAGGCAGTCTACCTGAAAAAGAATTCCGAATAATGATAGTAAATAACGAATAACGACAGTAAAGATGATCCAAAATCTTGGAAATAGAATGGAGAAAATGCAAGAAACGTTTAACAAAGACGTAGAAGAACTGAAGAGAAAACAAACAATGCTGAACAACACAAAAAATGAAATTAAAAATTCTCTAGAAGGGATCAAGAACAGAATAACAGAGGCAGAAGAACGGATAAGTGACCTGGAAGATAAAATAGTGGAAATAACTACTGCAGAGCACAATAAAGAAAAAAGAATAAAAAGAATAGAGGACAGTCTCAAAGACCTCTGGGACAACATTAAATGTGCCAACATTCGAATTACAGGGGTCCCAGAAGAGGAAGAGAAAAAGAGACTGAGAAAATATTTGAAGAGATTATAGTTGAAAACTTCCCTAATATGGGAAAGGAAACAGTTAAGTCCAGGAAGCACAGAGAGTCCCAACAGGATAAATCCAAGCAGAAACACGTCAAGACACATATTAATCAAACTATCAAAAATTAAATACAAAGAAAACATATTAAAAGCAGCAAGGGAAAAACGACAAATAACACACAAGGGAATCCCCATAAGGTTAACAGCTGATCTTTCAGCAGCAACTCTGCAAGCGAGAAGAGAGGGGCTGGACATATTTAAAGTGATGAAAGAGAAAAATGTATAACTAAGATTACTCTACCCAGCAAGGATCTCATTCAGATTTGATGGGGAAATTAAAAGCTTTACAGACAAGCAAAAGCTAAGAGAATTCAGCACCACCAAACCAGCTTTACAACAAATGCTAAAGGAAGTTCTCTAGGCAGGAGACACAATAGAAGGAAAAGATCTACAATAATAAACCCAAAACAACTAAGAAAATGGTAATAGGAACATACATATTGATAATTACCTTAAATGTAAATGGATTAAATGCTCCAACCAAAAGACATAGACTGGCTGAATGGATACAAAAACAAGACCGGATATATGCTGTCTACAAGAGACCCACTTCAGACCTAGGATACGTACAGACTGAAAGTGAGAGGATGGAAAAAGATATTCCATGCAAATGGAAACCAAAAGAAAGCTGGAGTAGCAATTGTCATCTCAGACAAAATAGACTTTAAAACAAAGACTATTACAAGAGACAAAGAAAGACACTAAATAATGATCAAGGGATCAATCCAAAGGAGAAGACATAACAACTGTAAATATTTATGCACCCAACATAGGAGCACCTCAATACATAAGGCAAATATTAACAGCCATAAAAGAGGAAATCAACAGTAACACAATCATAGTAGGGGACTTTAACACCCCACTTTCACCAATGGACAGTTCATCCAAAACGAAAATAAATAAGGAAACACAAGCTTTAAATGATACATTAAACAAGATGGACTTAATGGATATTTATAGGACATTCCATCCAAAAACAACAACACACATTCTTCTCAAGTGCTCATGGAACATTCTCCAGGATAGATCATATCTTGGGTCACAAATCAAGCCTTGGTAAATTTAAGGAAATTGATATCATTTCAAGTATCTTTTTCGACCACTACGCTATAAGACTAGATATAAATTACACGAAAAAATCTGTAAGAGATACAAACACATGGAGGCTAAACAACACACTACTTAATAACCAAGAAATCACCAAAGAAATCAAAGAGGAAATCAAAAAATACCTAGAAACAAATGACAATGAAAACACAACCCAAAACGTATGGGATGCAGCAAAAGTAGTTCTAAGAGGAAAGTTTATAGCTATACAAGCCTACCTTAAGAAACAAGAAACATCTCAAATAAACAACCTAACCATACACTTAAAGCAATTAGAGAAAGAAGAACATAAAACCCTAAAGTTAGCAAAAGGAAAGAAATCATAAAAATCCAATCAGAAATAAATGAAAAAGAAATGAAGGAAACAATAACAGAAATCAATAAAACTAAAAGCTGGTTCTTTGAGAAGATAAACAAAATTGATAAAGCATTAGCCAGACTTATCAAAAAAAGGGAGGAGACGCAAATGAATAGAATTAGAAATGAAAAAGGAGAAGTAAAAACTACCACTGCAGAGATACAAAGGATCATGAGAGATTACTACAAGCAACTCTATGCCAATAAAATGGACAACCTGGAAGAAATGGACAAATTCTTAGAAATGCACAACCTTCTGAGACTGAACCAGGAAGAAATAGAAAATATGAACAGGCCAATCACAAGCACTGAAATTAAAACTGTGATTAAAAATCTTCCAACAAACAAAAGCCCAGGACCAGATGGCTTCACAGGCAAATTCTATCAAACATTTAAAGAAGAGCTACACCTATCCTTCTCAAACTCTCCCAAAATATAGCAGAGGAAGGAACACTCCCAAACTCTTTCTAGGAGGCTACCATCACTCTGATACCAAAACCAGACAAAGATATCACAAAGAAAGAAAACTACAGGCCAATATCACTGATGAACATAGGTGCAAAAATCCTCAACAAGATACTAGCAAACAGAATCCAACAGCACATTAAAAGGATCATACATTATGATCAAGTGGGGTTTATCCCAGGAATGCAAGGATTCTTCAGTATACACAAATCAGTCAATGTGATACACCATATTAACAAACTGAAGGAGAAAAACCATATGATCATCTCAATAGATGCAGCAAAAGCTTTCAATAAAATTCAACACCTATTTATGATAAAAACTCTCCAGAAAGTGGGCATAGAGGAAACTTACCTCAACATAATAAAGGCCATATATGACAAACCCACAGCAAACATCATTCTCGATGGTGAAAAACTGAAAGCATTTCCTCTAAGATCAGGAACAAGACAAGGATGTCCACTCTCACCACTATTATTCAACATAGTTTTGGAAGTCCTTGCCACAGCAAACAGAGAAGAAAAAGAAATAAAAGGAATACAAATTGGAAAAGAAGTAAAACTGTCATGTTTGCAGATGAAATGATACTATATATAGATAATCCTTAAAATGCCACCAGAAAACTACTAGAGCTAATCAATGAATTTGGTAAAGTTGCAGGATACAAAATTAATGCACAGAAATCTCTTGCATTCCTATACACTAATGATGAAAAATCTGAAAGAGAAATTATGGAAACACTCCCATTTACCACTGCAACAAAAAGAGTAAAATACCTAGGAATAAACCTACCTAGGGAGACAAAATATCTGTATGCAGAAAAGTGTAAGACACTGATGAAAGAAATTAAAGATGATACCAACAGATGGAGAGATATATCATGTTCTTGGATTGGAAGAATCAGTATTGTGAAAATGACTATACTACCCAACGCAATCTACAGATTCAATGCAATCCCTATCAAATTACCAATGGTATTTTTTACGGAACTAGAACAAATCATCTTAAAATTTGTATGGAGACACAAAAGACCCCGAATAGCCAAAGCAGTCTTGAGGGGAAAAAACGGAGCTGGAGGAATCAGACTCCCTGACTTCAGACTATACTACAAAGCTACAGTAATCAAGACAATATGGTACTGGCACAAAAACAGAAACATGGATCAATGGAACAACATAGAAAGCCCAGAGATAAACCAACGCACCTGTGATCAACTAATCTATGACAAAGGAGGCAAAGATATACAATGGAGAAAGGACAGTCTCTTCAATAAGTGGTGCTGGAAAAACTGGACAGCTACATGTAAAAGAATGAACTCAGAACACTCCCTAACACCATACACAAAAATAAACTCAAAATGGATTCAAGACCTAAATGTAAGACTGGACACTATAAAACTCTTAGAGGAAAACATAGGAAGAACACTCTTTGACATAAATCACAGCAAGATCTTTTTTGATCCACCTCCTAGAGTAATGGAAATAAAAACAAAAATAAACAAATGGGACCTAATGAAACTTCAAAGCTTTTGCACAGCAAAGGAAACCATAAACAAGACCAAAAGACAAAGCTCAGAATGGGAGAAAATATTTGCAAATGAATCAACGGACAAAGGATTAAGCTCCAAAATATATAAACAGCTCATGCAGCTCAATATTAAAGAAACAACCCAGTCCGAAAATGGGCAAAAGAGCTAAATAGACATTTCTCCAAAGAAGACATACAGATGGCCAGGAAGCACATGAAAAGCTGCTCAACATCACTAATTATTAGAGAAATGCAAATCAAAACTACAGTGAGGTATCACCTCACACCAGTTAGAATGGGCATCATCAGAAAATCTACAAACAACAAATGCTGGAAAGGGTGCGGAGAAAAGGGAACCTTCTTGCACTGTTGGGAATGTAAATTGATATAGCACTATGGAGAACGGTATGGAGGTTCCTTAAAAAACTAAAAATAGAATTACCATATTATCCAGCAATCCCACTAGTGAGCATATACCCAGAGAAAACCATAATTCAAAAAGACACATGCACCCCAAAGTTCATTGCAGCACTATTTACAATAGCCAGGTCATGGAAGCAACCTAAATGCCCATTGACGGATGGTTAAAGAAGTTGTGGTATATATATACAATGGAATATTACTTAGCCATAAAAAGGAATGAAATAGAGTCATTTGTTGAGACGTGGATGGATCTAGAGACTGTCATACAGAGTGAAGTAAGTCAGAAAGAGTAAAACAAATATCTCATATTAACACATATATGTGGAACCTAGAAAAATGGTACAGATGAACTGGTTTGCAGGGCAGAATTTGAGACAGAGATGTAAAGAACAAACGTATTACCACCAAGGGGGGAAAACCGCGGTGGGGTGGGTATGGTGGTTGTGCTGAATTGGGTGATTGGGACTGACATGTATACTCTGATGTGTATAAAATTGATGACTAATAAGAACATGCAGTACAAAACAAACAAAAAACCCCACTAATATTAAACTTTCTCTGGTTTATTTGTAAGCAAATATGTTAATATAAATGTTTCAGACATTACATGAAATTTCTAAAAATCTTATATGTTCTGGTATAATGTTATGTCATAATTCTAGTTATTACTTTAAAATGTATATCTCAGAAATAACTAAATTTCCTTGTCAATTACATTATTATGAACTTTCATCAGATCTTTGTGGTCATTTTTAAGTCTTTTGTCATTTACAGACAATTCTGGGTGTACTCTGATGCTTTTGCAAATATGTTCCTATAAAAGGGTTTTATCTTCAAGGAATTCATGGAAAAGACTCTGACAAGTACAGGTTTCTGGTAACTGACTACACTGCTGAACTGAATGAATAGGCATTTTCAGAACTCTAATGGAAAACTGATGAATTCATAAAAGTGCTAACAAAAGATCGAGATGAAAAAAAATTAATTACATGGGACTGAGTGAACTGATGAGGATGTTTATAATTTTTGTGACTTTCTGTTTGAATTAAAAAAAATCCCACAAGGACTCAGAGGCAAAAAATATACAAATCAATTTTCACTGCAAAGTAAAGGAGCTGTTACAGTGGAGGATTACTGGACTGAGTATCAATATTATGACATAGTATGAGTGTGTTTCATGTTTGGTAATTGCAATCATTGTTGCTTTTGTTGTGGTCATCCATTTACAATGCTTGGTGTCAGTTTATTTGTCTCTTGTAAAAATAAAATACAGTATGTTTGTGTGAAAAAAAAGAAAAAAATGCATATTAAGTGAAAAGTCAATCTGAAAAGGCAACATACCATATGGCTCAACCTGTATGATGTTCCGGAAAAGGCAAACGATGGAGACAATTAAAAGATCAGGGGTTGCAGGAGTTAGGCATAGGGAAAGATGAGTAAGTAGCACACAGGGATATTAGGGTAGTGAAAATACCCTGTATAATACTATAATAGTGGATACATGTCATTACATATTTGTCCAAATCCATACAACACCAAGAGAACCCTAATGTAAACCATGGACTTTGAGTGATTATGATGTGTCTATGTAGTTCAACTGTAACAAGTGTGCTGCTCTGATTGGAGACTTCGGTGGTGAAGGCAACTATGCATGTGTGGGGGCAGGGGGTATATAGGAAGTTTGTACCCTCTGCTTATTTCTGTTGTGAACCTAAAACTGCTCTAAAATATGAGGTATCTATTATATTCAGGGTCCTTTTACTTCAATAAAACTTATGAGCCCAGTGGTGTGAAGCATGTTGAAATATACCTTTTAAAGTGAAGGATAAGTTGGTGCATCTGGCCCCTCCTAAAAAAAGGGGGGACAACACCTACTGGGCTTCTTTGGGTTTAAGAGGCAACATAACTCTTCATTTGGGTGTGTTACTCTGACCCACTTACTGAGTGACCCTCAAAGCTTCTAGTTTTGACTGGGGCCCAGAAATAGAATCTGCAGCAGTCTCAGGCTGCTGAACAAGCTGCCTTGCCACCTGGGTCATAGGATCCAGCAAATCCAATGATGCTTGAAGTATCAGAGGCAGATAGGCATGCTAATGGGAGCATTTGGCAGGCACCTATAGGTGAACTGCAGTAGAGGGATTTAGGATTTAGGAGTAAAGCCCCGACGTCTTTTGTGGATTACTACTCTCCACTTGAGAAATACCTCTTGGCCTACTACTGGGCCTTAGTAGAGGCTGAATGCTTGAGCATGGGCCATCAAGTGACCATGTGATTGGAGCGTGCCTTCCTAACCTGGGTTTTATCTGACCCACCAAGCCATTAAGTGGAGTTTGAACAGCAGGACTCCATCAAAGAGAAGTGGTACACATGTGATCAGACCCAAGCACGTCCTGAAGGCACAAGTTACATCAAGTGGCCTCAATGCCCACTGTCTGCACTCCCGCTACACTTTCTCCATGCCTGCAGCTATGACCTCATGAGAAGTTCCCTAGGATCAGTTCACAGAGGAACCTAAGAATTGGGTCTGGTTTACAGGAGGTTGTGTATAGTATACAGGTGCCACCTGAAAATGGACAGCTGCATACTATAATCCCTTTCTGGGCCATCCCTAAAGGAAAGTGCTGAAGCAAAATCCCCCTCTGGGCAGAATTTTGATCAGCACAGCTGGTTGTTTACTTTTCTTGGGAGGAGAGATGGCCAGAGGCACAATTATATACTGACTCATGGACAGTGGCCAATGGTTCAGCTGGATGTTCAGGTACTTGGAATGAATATGATTAGAAAATTGGTAACAAGAAAATTTAGGGAAAATAAGAGACTTCCTGGGAAGGGCAAAAAATGAAGATTTCTGTCCCATGTGAATGTTCAAAGGATGACCTCAGCAGAGAAGGATTTAATAATCAAATGGTTAGGATGACCTCAGCAGAGAAGGATTTAATAATCAAATGGTTAGGATGACCTCTTCTAGAGATATTAATCAGTCTTTTTTCTTAGACACCCCTGTCATTGCCCAATGGAATCACGAACAAAGTGGCCATGGTGCCAGGGATGGAGGTTATGTACGACCCCAGCAATAGGGAATCACCAAGGCCAACTTGGCTATGGTCATTGCTGACTGCCCAATCCGCCAGCAGCAGAGACTAACACCAAGTCCACAATATGGCACCATTCCCCAAGGTGATAAGCCAGCTATCCTGTGGCACATTGATTACACTAGACTGCTTCCATCATGGAAGTGGGGGTAGTGTTTTGTTCTTATTGGAATAGACACTCTGGGTATGGTTTTGCCTTCCCTGCATGCAATGCTTCTTCCAAACTTATCTGTGGACTTACACAATGCCTTATCCACCATCTGGTATTCCATGGCTTCTGATAGGAAATCAGTTCACAGCAAATGAAGTACATTTCTCCTTCACTAGTGTTACCATGTTTCTCAACACCCTGAAGCAGGTGGATTTACTGGACAATGGAGTGGTCTTTTGAAGAATCACTTATAGTACCAGCTAGGTAACAATATCTTGCAGGGCTGCAGAAGGTTCCCCAGAAGGCTGCATATGCTCAGAATCAGCATACGACATTAGAACTATTTTCCCCATAGCCAGGATTCACAGGTCTAGGAATGAAGGGGTAAAATGGGAGTGACACCACTATTTCCCCTACTGAGCTACTAGCAAAATTTTTGCTGTTTCCACAACCTTAGGCCTCGTTGACCTAGAGGTCTTAGTTTCAAAGCGGATAATTCTTCCACCAGGAGACACAGTGATTCCACTGAACTGAAAGTTGACTGCCACCTGGTCACTTTGAGCTTATGTCTGAATCAAAAGGTAAAGTAGGGATTTACTGTATGGGCTGGTAAGTTTGATTTTTACTACCAAGGAGAAGTTGGTCTACTACTTCACAATGGAAGTAAGGAAGAATTTATCTGGATATACAGGAGATTCCTTAGGCTGTCTCTTGGTATTACCATGCCATGTGATTAAGGTCCATGGAAAACAACCACCCAATTCAGGCAGGACTACTCATCGACCATATTCTTCAGCAATAAAGATTTGGGTCACTCTACCAAGTAAGGAACCATGACAAGCAGAGATGCTTGCTAAAGCCAAAGGTAATACAGAATGAATAGTGGAAGTACGTAGGTAGAAATACTAGCTATAACCACATCACCATGCTAATCAATTTATGGGGAGGACAAAACTAAGGAACTACTGAAATGGAAGGTATAGTGTCAAAGAAATATCACTTTGTGGATCAGTACCAGCTTACTGAAGTATCTTTACAAAAACGCACTGTGAGAATAACCAGTTTGGGGGCTGTGTCTTTGGATTTGAATGTTACAGAGTAGAAGCGCATGTTTGTGTTGATACAGCACCTGCAATTCAGTATTGAACAATAGACAGCTCTTTGTATTCCAGACACAGGAAGTTATTTCTGAGGGAACAGCCAGCTGTTTATCCTGAGGAGGGGGAATTCCCATCTCCCCCTATAATTGCCAAAATGGAACACCCCAGATGAAGCAGCTGATATGCTTTGTATGCAAACCATGTGGGATTGGCTTTATGGTGACCAGGATATTCAGTCGCTGAATATGTCCATTACCCAGGTATGGTAAGTGCTGTAATTAAGGGGGCCCCTCTTGCATAGGCATCTCATGTAACTTCACTGCTACAAAATTAAACAAAAGTGTGAGAAACCTTATCAGATTTGCTCTCTCTGCTTCCCTGTATGTATCTGACTGATTCCAAGAACATTAGAGTAATTAAGAAAATTGGGAGAGACAAAGGGGAGTCTCAAGGAACTCTAGCAGAGTGAAAGTTTAGGTGGTTGAGAAACAAGATGAATAAAGTGGACGATGATAGAGTAAAACAAAGATATTGATGCAGTACTACCAGAGATTGGATAGACCAATGGAACCCCCTGATGGTCCCCCAACAATAAAGGGCCCCCAAAATGTCTCTCCTATTTACCCCAGTTTGGAAGAATTTAAAAAGCTGGAAGGCAAAGATTATAATAAAAAATTTGACCAGGAAATGCAAGGGGCAATGATTAGGCAGATTAATTAAGGCATAGAGTTGAAACTGAGCAGAATCCTATGGGGACTCCCCAGGTACAAGCTGCTCCCTGCTTGTTTGTAAAAAAAAAAAAAAAAAAAAAAAAAAAAGCTTTAGTCTCCTAGGCCTTCTGAGTTCCAAAGAGCAGACTCGAGCAGTTAATAATTAGAGAAGTGAGAAAATACAGAAAAAGTTCAACCATAAAACAATCCCAGGACTCCTAGTTTCTCCCCAAGGGATATAGCTAACAATCTGGTGCATATGTCAATACTTGAGTCATTTTATGGAAACCAGGATCCCACCAGATGGAAAACACTGACTACAGCCACGGAGATCCAGTCAATTTGGAGCAAGAAGAGTGATGACCAAAATGCCACAAATATCTACTTTTTGCTTAAGACCCAACTAACCAGATGAACCCATGAGCTGATCATGCACTTGAGACCCTTACCCTTAATTTTAGTCTTTAAAAGCCCTTGCCTGAAAGCTACTGGAGAGATTGGGGCCTTTGAGCATTAGCTGCTTATTCTCCTTGCTTGGTGCTCTGCAGATAAACACTATAGTTTCCTTCATCACCACCCAGCATCAGTAGGTTGGCTTGGCTGTGTGTCAGGTGAGTGAAACCAAATTTGCTTTGGTAACAACTTCAGTGACCACAAAAGGACTACAGTCCTGAGTACGGATCTTGCTTATGGCAATTGGCCCCTGGCTAGTGGTGGTTCTCAGGTTCTGTCCAGAAGATGCACGAGCACCTTTGTCTCATGGACAGCACCAAGTGCTTGCTGCCACCAGACATCATTGGCCCATGATGCTTTTGATTTTGTGGTGAAGGAAACAAAGCACTTGCTGGTTGACATGCCTCTGGTAAGTAGCAGAGCTCCCAGGCACTGGCACCAGGGTATTTTTCTCTTAGTCACTTGGCTCTGTCTGTGATGGGGCACTGCTTTTGCTGGGATTATTCCCTACTGCACTAAGCAATCTGTAACCCTGAGAGACCTCATTGTATTTGCTTGCTTGCTTGATATTTGACAGCATCAGCTGTGAACAACTAAAAATGGGTACTCAGAGCTCTGTTCCACCTTGTAGCCCACTAGGGTGTATTTTGAAGAATTGGGAATTTTAGTTATGCACCTATGAAAAGAAATAGAATGGTGTTCTCTTCAAACATTGCTTGGCCTCAGTATTCCTTAGGATCTGGAGAACAGTGCCTCCCTAATGGCTCTCTAAATTGTAATACCATCGTCCAAGTAGAACTGTTTTGTGAGAGGGAAGGAAAATGGGGTGAAGTTCCTTTTGTACAGGCTTTTATGATGTTGTATCAAAGTGAGACTATTCAGAGAAAATGTAACATGCATACAATTATGATACAAAAAGTTCCCTCCAATAAGGAGATATTAAAAGTTTTACCCAATACTCAGGAATTGAGAGATGAATAAATTCAACAAATAAATGCTCCTACAGCACTCCCACTGTTGCATGGAGGGCAGAATAGTGAAGCAGGGGCTAGGGACCTTGATCCCATAGCAGCTGACACACTCCTACCAACTCTGGTGGGAGCCGAAGGAGGAGGAAACAACCTGCAGGAAACAGGGATGATCTCTCCCTCCTGTACCTGACGACAGGGCACCGAATTTGGCCAGGGAGCCACTCTTGTTCAGGCAGGGCAATTCCCACTGGAAGAATAAATGCCCAAGATCAGGCAGCAGGATTTGTGTGGATGTACTCTTCTAACCTGCCCCTTTATTTTTCACTCTCCCTTTTCACCTCAGACTTACTCAGTTGGAAAAATATGCCAATTTATTGGGATGACCAGTGGTCAAGGATGGAAAATTTATTCTCCATCTCTACTACCCACAACTCAAGTTGGGTCGATGTTCAAAGTGTACTAACTACCCTGTTCATTGAGGAAGAGAGGAGGATGGTGCCAGAAAAAGCTAGAGAAGAGGCAGATACACTGCATGTTGCTGTCCTGGCAATCCTACCCAAGCACCAGCAGCAAATGCAATCCCCATCACAGATCCAGGGTGGAACATGAATGACCTAGAAGATAAAGCTTGAATTGAGCATTATGGAGAGTGCATCCTGGTAGGGCTCTGAAAGGGAGTGCTGAAGCAGAAGTTTTAATAAGGTGTAAGGAGTGTGCCCATGGCCACCAGAAAAATCCCTCAGATTTGAGAGAATACAAGGCATATTGCAATATACAAATGTGAATCAACATAATCTGAAGAATTTCAAGTAATCAGACCTTTTGTGTCTCAGAGAGCCCCAGATACCCAGGAAGAGTTGAAGAGAGAAGTTGTTTTGGATCTCCGAATATCTCATTTGGTAGAACTTGTTTTCAAAGTTTTTGAAAAAAACACAAGACCAAAAAGACCTGAAAAATGAAGCAGCAGGTGTCCCTTGTGGTGGTGGCATTCTGGAGAAAAAGGGAACAAGAAATCTGAGGAGAGGGTAAGATTCCCAGGGCCCAAGGGAGTGAAGGACGGCCCACAGAAGGGAGACCCCAAAAAGGGACATGTTAAGATGAGTCCCCAATAATGCCTATTGTAAGCAAGAAAGCTAGGGCAATTTTTCTCCCATTGGCCTAGAAAAGAAACTGGAAGAGGATGAGAAAGCATTGTTCATGCCAGAGATAACCGAAGGTGATGAAGAATTGAGGGAGCCTGGGGAGTCTTTCAGGGGAAACAGGCTCCATCTCCCTTTCCCACCAGGAGCCCCAGGTAAACCTTTTGGTGGGAAACAGACTTTCTGATTGATCCTGGAGCCACTCATTTTTTGAACACTCGATTAAGTTAACCCCAAAAGGCAAAATGGTGTAGAGAGTCTCCAAAAAGCTTCTCCAAAACCTATTGCAGTCCCTAGCCTGTCAGATTGGGGCCACCAACTTAAAAGACAGTTTGTTTGCATGGCAGAGTGCCCAGTCCCACGGCTGGGGTGAGATTTATTAACTAAATTGGATGCTACAGTGGCTTTCACACCTGGATGACTGGAAATCATGGTATCCTGTGCCTTGCAGGTGGCCCTCTGTCAAGGAATGGAGGAGCCCACCAACAGCATTCCTGAAGACATCTTTCTTTGGGATCATGGGCTGATGGAGGCTCAGGAAGAGCCAGGACTACTGGACCAGTAAAGATGACGCCGAAGCTGGATACTCAAAACTCCGAGCTTAAGGCGATATGCCTGAAAGGTGCAAGCAAAACAGGTATCCAGCCTTTGATAACTGCTTTTTCCAATACCAGCTTATTCTCCCTTGTCAGTCACCATATAATACTCCCATCCTGCCTGTTAAAAAGCTCTACACTGAGGAGTACTGGTTTGTTCAGGACCTAAGAGCCATACATTAGATAGTGGAAGATGTTTAACCTGCAGACTACCTTATCTAGAGACTTCCATCAGTTCACGGTGCTAGACTTAGAAACATTTTTCTGTATCCATTTGAATCCTGAGTCTCAAGAATTATGTTTTTGAATCCAGTTTGACAGTATTGCATCCTCAAGGATTTAAAAACTCCCCCACAATATTTGAGGACCTGCTGGCTAAGGATTTAAGAGCTCCAGCTATAGGAGCAAGTGCTGCTTCCTTAATCGCTAGGACGATGAAGGAGAACTCAAAAACACTGTGACTACTTTGAACTTTCTGGCCGAATGAGATTATAAAGTCTCAAAAAAAGGCCCAGATGTCCCAAACTGTGCTGAAATACCTTGGATTTGAACTGAAAAGGGGCCAAAGGAATTTGCTTCCAGATCACAGTGAGGCAGTAGCCAGAGTGGCACTGCCCACCACCAAAAGACAGTTTTGTGGGTTTCTGGGAATGGCAGGATTCTTCCACATTTGGATTGCAAACTTTGGGCTAAGAGCTAACTGTATGAGGCCCTAAAAGAGGCTGACTGTGATCCCTTAGAAGAGAGAGAATGTCAAAAGGCCTTCCAGACAATTAAGGAAAAAAGTACGACTGCTCCTTTTATGGGGTTGACAGATTTGAAAGAGCCATTTGATCTCTTTGTCCTTGAGAGGCAAGGAGTGGGACTGGGGGCACTGACCCAGAATCTGGGGAATACAAAACACCCAGGAGACTATTTCTCAAAGACTTTGGGCATTGTAACTCAGGATGGCCAACATGTTTGAGAGCCATAGCTGCTACTTGTGATTTGTTGCAAAGGCAGAGAAATTTATTCTAGGAAAGTCAACCATGGTGCATACATCCCACTGTGTATTGCCACTTTGGGAACAAAAGTGTGGATACTGGCTTACTTCAGGCTGCTTAGGAAGATATATGGCAATTTTGCTTGATAGTCCAAATGTGACTCTGAAGACTGTGCCCTCTTTCAACCCAGCCATGTTTTTCCCCACTCCTTTGGAGGGGCCATGCATGATTGTTTGCAGATCACTGAGCAGGTATACTCTAGCCACCTGGACCTGGATCTCCCTTTGGAGATCTGGACTTGGAGATAGACTATGATGGAAGTATTCAAGGACCATGGAAACAAGATGGCTAGATATGTGGTGGTAAGCTCACAAGAGATCCTAGAAGCAGAAGCTTTGCTAGCAGGTACCTTGGCTCAGAAGGCTGATATGATCACCCTCACTCTATTTTTTACATCTCGGCGAAAGTAAGAAGGTTAACAACTATACGGACTCAAAATACTCCTTTTTGGTTGTGCATGCACATAGGGCAATTTGGAAAGAGAGGGCTGCTCACCTCTGAAAAGAAATCCAACATGTGCCAGATGTTTTGAAACTGCTAGATGAAGTGCTCAAGCCAAAGGAGGTGGCAATTATGCATTGCCTGAGACATCAGAGATCTGACTAGTTTCAAAAAGAAAAAAAGCTGACCAAGCTGCTAAAGCAACTTCCAGGACAAAAACTCCTCCAGTTATGGCTCTGATCCCAAGTATACATCTGACCCAATTTAGCCTGAAATGCTAAATGCACCTGAGGACCTTAAAATTTCACAAGAATGGGGGTTTGATGCTACTCATCTAGAATCTGGGGCTTGGCTGGTGAATGACTAAGGAATGGTTTTAATTCCTGAACATCTAATGGAGGAAATAATTGGATCAATACACCAGGGCACCCAGTATGGGCGTGATGCCACC
This sequence comes from Stenella coeruleoalba, assembly GCF_951394435.1. Taxonomy (NCBI): domain Eukaryota; kingdom Metazoa; phylum Chordata; class Mammalia; order Artiodactyla; family Delphinidae; genus Stenella; species Stenella coeruleoalba. Next base: position 48,733,549 of record NC_137154.1, on the reverse strand, counting down.
CTCCGGTGGATACAGGACCACCTCAAAGGACTAAACATGCAGAGGACAATTCAAAGAATCACATGAAAATGTATGATTTGTGTTAAAAATAATTCCAAGACTGGGCCTCCCCTAGCCCACATTGAAGTCCAAGCCAGAGGGGAAAGCCTGGGAGAAGACTGGCAAATAGACTTTACAGTCCTGCCCAAAGCAAAAGGAAAGTTTTGCTACCTGCTGGTGATGGTAGACACCTTTACAGGTTGGGTAGAAACATGCCCTTGCCAGACTGAAAAAGTTTCAGCTGTAGTAAAGGTTTGCTTAAGGAGATAATTCCTAGATTTGGGCTACCCAGCTAAATTCAGAGTGCCAGCAGAGGCACCTTTATTGCTAATGTTACTCAGGAGGTATCTAAACAACTTGGAATAAAATGGGATTTGCATGAATCTTGGAGGCTTCAATCAACTGGAAAGATGGAAAAGATGAATGATACTTTAAAAAGAACTACAGCTAAAATCTGTTGCGAACCTAACTTAAAATGGGATAGAGTATTCCTGTTTGCACTGCTTAGAATTAGAGTGGCCCCTAGAAGCAGGTTCCAATTGAGTACTTATGAAGTACTGTGTAGGAGGCCTATCCTCTATTCTGAGTGGGTAGGTAGACAGATACCTGATCAAAAGGTAAAATAACTAGACACTATGTTATGTACAAACATTCTTATTATTTTTAAGTGTTATTAATAAATTTGCTACTAATCTATTTTTCGACAAACGTTACCCTCCACCATATTAGACCTGGAGACTGGGTATTCCTAAAAACTTGGAAGGATGCACACCTGGAGAATCAACTCCAGACCTGGTGGGTGGGGCCTTACCAGGTTCTGCAAATAACCGGTTCACTTCTATTAAATTAACAGGAGTCAAGCTGTGGATCCATCACATGAGTGAAGCTGCCTCCTGACTCGACTATAAATCTACAGTCATCCCCATTTACAAAAAAAAAATAAGACATCTACAGCCCTAGCAGAAAGTCAGTTCTTCTACATGTCTGAACTGGGGGTTCTGGTTAAAATCAAAGAACGTATCTTAGATAAGTAATGAATGACTCATACCAATTCATAATAATATTTGTAATTGGTTGGAGTATTTTTCTGATTATTTGCTTATGTCCCTTTGCTTGCTTCCTGATTTAAACATTTATCTGAGTGTATGGTAGGCAAACTTGTTATTTGTCATGATATTAATAGGAGATACTTAACCCTGTTCTAACTTAATCCCTGTAATAATGGGTTTAGTACCAAAGGTTAGGGTCACCAGTGTTTTCCCATAAGCTGTTGGCCCTGAGTATACTGATGGCTCTTGTAATTATCATCTCACTGGTGTCTGCTGCCTCCTAGAAAGAAAATAATTATGTTGTCTCAGAGTATAGCCAGAGGTGAAAATTTAAGTGGTTGTTGGATATACCATATCATCTCTCAAACTATTCATGAACAAAATCTCCCTTCAATGGTCCTGATAATTGATTTTGATATTGTACTGGACCCCATGACCGCCTATAATCTTTTGCCTTCAACCATCACATTCCAAATCCAGAGATTTAGGGGACCTCAAAATATTCCAATCCCTTGCTTCATTCTGTTTTAGGTGGCTTCCATTTCAGGGAAAGTTACTATTGGTCCATTGCAGTCCCTTGCATTTCTCATGAGAAAATGTGATGCCCCCAAATCACCTGAAATGTACAAGTGACAAATGTGTAAGGGCTAAAAATAACATCCATTCTGGAGAGCCAAACAAGTTAGATATCATGTAAACAAACTATGGAAGTCTTGCAATGGCTCTCGCCTCTGGCTTGATAATGTAATTTCTGAACTCCCCAAAAGTCAAAGCATCAATGACTACCTGGGAGGTAAAGCTGGTGCTACTCCAGGATATATTTGTTGTATAGCGAGTGACTCACCAACATGAGGATGGGCACATTGCTTAGCTAGCTAGCAAATTGAGGGGTCATGCCTGCTGGGACACTTTATAACCCCTCTTTCCATGCACAGCCCAGAGAACATCACTTCCCTCCCTAAATCAAACCCTAACCTTTAGAGAGATGTTGGCAGGGTATGAGGACAATATAAGATAAAGTATTCTTGGCATCTTCATACCAAGGTTAGAGTGTGTCAATATAGATATGATTCATAACGTTGCCACAATTGGACAAACTGCCGAGGACATGGCTAAAAGTACTGTGGTCCAATAAACATCTTTGGATTCAATGACTTGAGTGGTCCTCAATTATAGAGTAGCCCTTGATTTCTTAGTGGCAAAATGAGAGTATGTGTAGGGGCTCATACCATGTGCCGAATGATATAAATACCTCTAGAGAAACTGAAACATATGTCAAAAGGCTACTTGGTTGCAGGATGCAGGTAAAGAGGACCTGTTCCAGGACTTATTTTCCTGGTTGCCATCTGGGAAAAAAAGGACTCTTTCGGGGATTGCTACAAGATTGCATTTTGATCATCATTCTTATTGTAATCTGTTAATTCTCAAATGTTTGTCTACGTGCTGTGACAAAGCAAAGAGGGATGTAGTGTGTTCATAATACAAAATACTGATATTAGGTCTGGGACTCAGGAATTCTTTGAAATGATAGTCTTTCTCTCCTCTAATCCTGAAAGACTAACATCATCAACCACACTCAGCAGGAATTAGCCAGAGCCGTCATCACCCCTGTTCCCCTCATGATTGAGGAATATGGAAGAAAGGAGGGGAATGAAACCAAGCAGATCCCTATGGGGCCTTCCTGGGTATAAGGCCCTCTGCATCCCGTTTCTCATTTGTAGAAAAATCTTTGGTCTCTTAGGCCTTCCAAGCTTCAAAAAGCAGACTTGAGCAGTTAAAAATTGGACAAGTGAGAAAATGCAGAAACAAAGAAAAAGAAGTCAAGCAAGAGAAGTAATAATAGCTTGAACAACAGTTCAGCCATAAAACAGTCACAGGACTCATAGTTTCTCCCCAGCGGATATAGATAACAATGTGGTTCATATCCTTGAGTTGTTTTTACAGAAATCAGGACCCCATGGGATGGAAAGTGCTGACCACAGTCAGGGAGACCCAGACAGTTGAAACCAGAAGAGTGATGACCAAGATGCCACAAATCTCTCTTTGTTGCTTAAGACCCAACCAATCAGAAGAACCCCTGAGCTGATCATGCATTTAAGATATTTACCCTAAATTTTAATCGTTGAAAATCCTTACCTGGCTGGGAAAACTGGACAGCTACATGTAAAAGAATGAAATTAGAACAGTCCCTAACACCATACACACAAATAAACTCAAAATGGATTAAAGACCTAAATGTAAGGCCAGAAGCTATCAAACTTTTAGAGGAAAACATAGGCAGAACACTGAGATAAATCACAGCAAGATCCTTTTTGACCCACCTCCTAGAGAAATGGAAATAAAAACAAAAATAAACAAATGGCACCTAATGAAACTTAAAAGCTTTTCCACAGCAAAGGAAACCATAAACAAGACCAACACACAACCCACAGAATGGGAGAAAATATTTGCAAACGAAGCAACTGACAAAGGATTAATCTCCAAAACATACAAGCAATTCATGCAGCTCAAAATCAAAAAAACAAACAACCCAATCCAAAAATGGGCAGAAGACCTAGACATTTCTCCAAAGAAGATATACAGATTGCAAACAAACAAATGAAAGAATGCTCAACATCATTAATCATTAGAGAAATGCACATCAAAACTACAATGAGATATCATCTCACACCAGTCAGAATGGCCAACAAAAAATCTACAAACAATAAATGCTGGAGAGGGTGTGGAGAAAAGGGAACCCTCTTGCACTGTTGGTGGGAATGTAAATGGATACAGCCACTATGGAGGTTCCTTAAAAAATTAAAAATAGAACTACCATATGAGCCGGCAATCCCACTAGTGGGCATATACCCTGAGAAAACCATAATTCAAAAAGAGTCATGTACCACAATGTTTATTGCAGCTCTATTTACAATAGCCAGGACGTGGAAGCAACCTAAGTGTTCATCAACAGATGAATGGATAAAGAACACGTGGCACATATATACAATGGAATATTACTCAGCCATAAAAAGAAACAAAACTGAGTTATTTGTAGTGAGTTGGATGGACCTAGAGTCTGTCATACAGAGTGAAGTAAGTCAGAAAGAGAAAAACAAATACTGTATGCTAACACATATATATGCAATCTAAGAAAAAAAAATTGTCATGAAGAACCTAGGGGCAAGACGGGAATAAAGACACAGCCTACTAGAGAATGGACTTGAGGATATGGGGAGGGGGAAGGGTAAGCTGGGACAAAGTGAGAGAGTGGCATGGACATATATACACTACCAAACGTAAAATAGATAGCTAGTGGGAAGCAGCCGCATAGCACAGGGAGATCAGCTCGATGCTTTGTGACCACCTAGAGGGGTCGGATATGGAGGATGGGAGGGAGGGAGACGCAAGAGGGAAGAGATATGGGAACATATGTATATGTATAACTGATTCACTTTGTTATAAAGCAGAAACACAGCATTGTAAAGCAATTATACTCCAATAAAAATGTTAAAAAAAAAGTCACATACCAAAACGTTCATTGCAGCTGTATTTACAATAGCCAGGACATGGAAGCAACCTAAGTGTCCATCAACAGATGAATGCATAAAGAAGATGTGGCACATATATATAATGGAATATTACTCAGCCATAAAAAGGAAAGAAACTGAGTTATTTTTAGTGAGGTGGATGGACCTAGAGACTGTCATACAGAGTGAAGTCAGAAAGAGAAAAACAAATACTGTATGCTAAGACATATATATGGAATTTAAAAAAAAAGAAAATGGTGAGAAGAACCTAGGGGCAAGATGGGAATAAAGATGCAGACCTACTAGAGAATGGACGTGAGGATATGGGGAGGGGGAAGGGTAAGCTGGGACAAAGTGAGAGAGTAGCAAGGACATATATACACTACCAAACGTAAAACAGGTAGCTAGTGGGAAGCAGCCGCACAGCACAGGGAGATCAGCTCAGTGATTTGTGACCAACTAGAGGGGTGGGATATGGAGGGTGGGAGGGAGAGAGATGCAAGAGGGAAGAGATATGGGGACATATGTATATGTATAACTGATTCACTTTGTTATAAAGCAGAAACTGACACATCATTTTAAAGCAAGTATACTCTAATAAAGATGTTTAAAAAAAAAAAAACACTTACCTAAAAGCCACGGGGGAGTTGGGGTCCTTTGAGCATTAGCTACCTATGGTATTGTTATACATTTCCTTTCAGTGAAAAGAAAAAAGCTTCAGGAGATGATAGCAGAGGAACCAAAGTATAGCAGCACAAGGCAACAAAGGGATGAGAACATAAGACAAGAGGAGTACTTGGTGATGCTGGGATAGGGATTTCATTCAATGGCTAAGAACAGAAGGTATCTTTAAATTAGGATAATACAACCTAACACTTGCCAGGTCATTCTGACACACAAATTAACTGACATTTCCAAGTGGTATCTAGCCAAATACGAATATCTATGAGGATGTATATCACAAGGGGATTCCCATCTAATTGTATATCCATGGTTGTTTTAGGTTCTAACAAAATCCTCCCATGTGTGGAAAACACAGAACAGAGTAGACTATCAATACCCTACATAAGTGTGGATGTGGGGAGGCTAGGGATTGGATGGGTTCAGGCTCAGAGAAAATTTATGGGTAGGATGAAGGAGGTACAGGGAATTCATTATAAGTACAGGGAGCCAGATACAGGGCTAAAGAATGTGGGAAAGCTCACAAAAGAGGTGAAACTCAGGGGTGGGTATCAAGAAGAGATGGGGATAAAGAATTCAGGTATAGGAATAACTTGGTCCAGGACACATGTCTAGTGTCAGTACTAGCAGTTAGAAGCAGACAGATGTGGGCTCATGTCTATGCTCTTAACCACTGTGGTGTACCACTTCCCTCAAACAAAGGATGAGTTCAGGTTTGATTCAATACCCCAGCTCTAACACTTGTAAGCCATGAATTTGAAAAAATGCTTTACCTATACTGAGCATCAGTATTCCTATTTTGAATGAGAATTAATCTTCTAGCTTCAGAGAAGATGAATTTTCATTTCACTCAAGTATTTTTTCCCTTATAATCATTTCATTCCCTGGCCTAACAAGCTCAGGGTTCTGTTCATACACCAGAGTTGTGCATGAACACTGGCTTATTTCAGAGCAAGAGTAACAACTCATTGGTAAGGTTATAAAACAGAAATGCAGTATTCAATTTATAAACAGAAATGGAGCTACATATTTGGGGTTGCTGGTATCATTATGTTGGCCTGAAGCAGCACATTCTCTTCAGCTTTGACTGACCTACATCGGAAGCTAGGTTGCAAGATAGGTTTGTCTTATCTAATTAACCCTGAATTGGCACAGTCAAAGGAAGGATTAAGATATTTATTGACACCAAGCTTGATGCTTTCCTTTGTTCTGTAGAGCCCAGTCAGCCATTGGTATCTCATGCTTGTGCCAGGATGCCCTCTCCTGGACAGTGTTAGAATGAGCACAGATAATGTTTGCTTCTGATTCACCTCTGCTTCCAAGGCTGAATACACATCTGATTTAATATATATTTAAGGTGAAGAAAATTAATTTCTAATGCTCTTCTGCACATCTCATACCTCTGCATCAATTGCGAGGTTGTTTTGATTTGTTCCATAAAATCAAGTTAAGGAGAGAAGCCTTATTTTAGCCTTCAATTTAAATGCACTGATTTATTGAATACTTATTTCTAAATAACATGCAAGAGGGGAAGAGGGGGAAGATGGCGGAAGAGTAAGACGCAGAGATCACCTTCCTCCCCACAAATACATCAGAAATACATCTACACGTGGAACAACTCCTACAGAACACCTACTGAATGCTGACAGAAGACCTCAGACCTCCCAAAAGGCAAGAAACTCCCCACGTACCTAGGTAGGGCAAAAGAAAAAAGAATAAACAGAGACAAAAGGATAGGGACAGGACCTGCACTAGTGGGAGGGAGCTGTGAAGGAGGAAAGGTTTCCACACACTAGGAAGCCCCTTTGCGGGTGGAGACTGTGGGTGGCCAAGGGGCAAAGCTTCGGCGTCGTGGAGGAGAGCGCAGCAACAGGGGTGCGGAGGGCAAAGCAGAGAGATTCCTGCACAGAGGATCGGTGCCGACTGGCACTCACCAGCCAGAGAGGCTTGTCTGCTCACCCGCCGGGGGGGTGCGGGTCTGGGAGCTGAGGCTCGGGCTTCGGTTGGAGCACAGGGAGAGGACTGGGGTTGGCGGCGTGAACACAGCCAGCAGGGTGTTACTGCACCACGGCTAGTCCGGGAGGGAGTCCAGGGAAAAGTCTGGAGCTGCCGAAGAGGCAAGAGACATTTTCTTCCCTCTTTGTTTCCTGGTGCGCGAGGAGAGGGGATTAAGAGCGCTGCTTAAAGGAGCTCCAGGGACGGGCATGAGATGCTAAGGCTGCTGCTGGCACCACCAAGAAGCCTGGGTTCGAGAACAGGTCACCCTCCACACCTCCCCTCCCGGGAGCCTGTGTAGCCCGCCATTGCCAGGGTCCCGGGATTCAGGGACAACTTCCCCAGGAGAACGCACGGCACGCCTCAGCTGATGCAACCTATCGCCGGCCTCTGCCGCCGCAGGCTCTTCCTGCATCCGTACCCTTCCCTTCCCACGGCCTGAGCGAGCCAGAGCCCCTGAAGCAGCTGCTCCTTTAACCCCGTCTTGTCTGAGCGAAGAACAGACGTCCTCCGGCGACCTACACGCAGAGGCGGGGCCAAATCCAAAACTGAGCCCCGGGAGCTGCGCGAACAAAGAAGAGAAAGGGAAATCTCTCCCAGCAGCCTCAGGAGCAGCGCATTAAATCTCCACCGTCAACTTGATGTACCCTGCATCTGTGGAATACCTGAATAGACAACGAATCATCCCAAATTGAGGACGTGGACTTTGACAGCAAGATTTATTAGTTTTTCCCCTTTTCCTCTTTTTGTCAGTGTGTGTGTATGCTTCTGGGTGAGATTTTGTCTGTATAGCTTTGCTTTCACCATTTGTCCTAGGGTTCTATCCGTCCTTTTTTTTCTTTATCTTTAAAAATATATTTTTGTTAATTATTATTTTTTATTTTAATAACTTTATTTTCTTTTCTTTCTTACTTTCTACTTTTTCTCCCTTTTATTCTGAGCCGTGTGGATGAAAGGCTCTTGGTGCTGCAGCCAGGAGTCAGTGCTGTGCCTCTGAGGTGGGAGAGCCAACTTCAGGACACTGGTCCACAAGAGACCTCCCAGCTCCACGTAATATCAAATGGCGAAAATCTCCCAGAGATCTCCATCTCAACACCAACACCCAGCTTCACTCAACGACCAGCAAGCTACAGTGCTGGACACCCTATGCCAAACAACTAGCAAGACAGGAACACAACCCCACCCATTAGCAGAGAGGCTGCCGAAAATCATAATAAGTCCAGAGACACCCCAAAACACACCACCAGACGTGGACCTGCCCACCAGAAAGACAAGATCCAGCCTCATCCAGCAGAACACAGGCACTAGTCCCCTCCACCAGGAAGCCAACACAAGCCACTGAACCAACTTTAGCCACTGGGGACAGACACCAAAAACAACGGGAACTACAAACCTGCAGCCTGCAAAAAGGAGACCCCAAACACAGTAAGATAAGCAAAATGAGAAGACAGAAAATCAAACAGCAGATGAAGGAGCAAGATAAAAACCCACCAGACCTAACAAATGAAGAGGAAATAGGCAGTCTACCTGAAAAAGAATTCAGAATAATGATAGTAAAGATGATCCAAAATCTTGGAAATAGAATAGAGAAAATGCAAGAAACATATAACAAGGATGTATAAGAACTGAAGATGAAACAAGCAACGATGAACAACACAATAAATGAAATTAAAAATACTCTAGAAGGGATCAATAGCAGAATAACTGAGGCAGAAGAATGGATAAGTGACCTGGAAGATAAAATAGTGGAAATAACTACTGCAGAGCAGAATAAAGAAAAAAGAATGAAAAAAAACTGAGGACAGTTTCAGAGACCTCTGGGACAACATTAAACGCACCAACATTCGAATTATAGGGGTTCCAGAAGAAGAAGAGAAAAAGAAACGGACTGAGAAAATATTTGAAGAGATTATAGTTGAAAACTTCCCTAATATGGGAAAGGAAATAGTTAATCAAGTCCAGGAAGCACAGAGAGTCTCATACAGGATAAATCCAAGGAGAAACACGCCAAGACACATATTAATCAAACTGTCAAAAATTAAATACAAAGAAAACATATTAAAAGCAGCAAGGGAAAAACAACAAATAACACGCAAGGGAATCCCCATAAGGTTAACAGCTGACCTTTCAGTAGAAACTCTGAAAGCAAGAAGAGAGTGGCAGGACATACATTTAAAGTGATGAAGGAGAGAAACCTACAAGCAAGATTACTCTACCCAGCAAGGATCTCATTCAGATTTGATGGAGAAATTAAAACCTTCACAGACAAGCAAAAGCTTAGAGAGTTCAGCACCCCCAAACCAGCTTTACAACAAATGCTAAAGGATCTTCTCTAGGCAAGAAACACAAGAGAAGGTGAAGAACTACAATAACAAACCCAAAACAATTAAGAAAATGGGAATAGGAACATACATATCAATAATTACCTTAAATGTAAATGGATTAAATGCTCCCACCAAAAGACACAGACTGGCTCAATGGATACTAAAACAAACCCATATATATGCTGTCTAGAAGAGACCCACTTCAGACCTAGAGACACATACAGACTGAATGTGAGGGGATGGAAAAAGATATTCCATGTAATGGAAACCAAAAGAAAGCTGGAGTAGCAATTCTCATATTAGACAAAGTAGACTTTATAATAAAGACTATTAGAAGAGACAAAGAAGGACACTAAATAATGATCAAGGGATCGATCCAAGAAGATATAACAACTGTAAATATTTATGCACCAAACATAGCACCTCAATACATAAGGCAAATACTAACAGCCATAAAAGGGGAAATCTACAGTAACACATTCATAGTAGGGGACATTAATGCCCCACTTTCACCAATGGACAGATCATCCAAAATGAAAATAAATAAGGAAACACAAGTTTTAAATGATACATTAAACAAGATGGACTTAATTGATATTTATAGGACATTCCATCCAAAAACAAAAGAATACACATTTTTCTCAAGTGCTCATGGAACATTCTCCAGGATAGATCATATCTTGGGTCACATATCAAGCCTTGGTAAATTTAAGAAAATTGAAATTGTATCAAGTATCTTTTCCGACCACAATGCTATGAGGCTAGATATCAATCACAGGAAAAGATTTGTAAAAAATACAAATACATGAAGGCTAAACAATACACTACTTTATAACGAAGTGATCACTGAAGAAATCAAAAACTACTTAGAAACAAATGACAATGGAGACACGACGACCCAAAAGCTACGGGATGCAGCAAAAGCAGTTCTAAGAGGGAAGGTTATAGCAATACAATCCTACCTTAAGAAACAGGAAAAATCTCAAATAAACAACCTAACCTTGCACCTAAAGCAATTAGAGAAGAAGAACCAAGAAACCCCAAAGTTAGCAGAAGGAAAGAAATCATAAAGATCAGATCAGAAATAAATGAAAAAGAAATGAAGGAAATGATAGCAAAGATCAATAAAACTAAAAGCTGGTTCTTTGAGAAGATAAACAATATTGAAAAACCATTAGCCAGACTCATCAAGAAAAAAAGGGAGAAGACTCAAATCAATAGAATTAGAAATGAAAAAGGAGAAGTAACAACCAACATCGCAGAAATACAAAGGATCATGAGTTACTACAAGCAACTCTATGCCAATAAAATGGACAACTTGGAAGAAATGGACAAATTCTTAGAAATGCACAACCTGCCAAGACTGAATCAGGAAGAAATAGAAAATATGAACAGACCAAGCACAAGCACTGAAATTGAAACTGTGATTAAAAATCTTCCAACAAACAAAAGCCCAGGACAAGATGTCTTCACAGGCGAATTCTATCAAACATTTAGAGAAGAGCTAAAACCTACCCTTCTCAAAGTCTTCCAAAATATAGCAGAGGGAGGAACACTCCCAAACTCATTCTATGAGGCCACCATCACCCTGATACCTAAACCAGACAAGGGTGTCACAAAGAAAGAAAACTACAAGCCAATATCACTGATGAATATAGATGCAAAAAACCTCAACAAAATACTAGCAAAGAGAATCCAACAGCACATTGAAAGGATCATACACTACGATCAAGGGTGGTTTATTCCAGGAATGCAAGGATTCTTCAGTATACACAAATCAATCAATGTGATACACCATATTAACAAACGGAAGGAGAAAAACCATATGGTCATCTCAATAGAGGCAGAGAAAGCTTTCGACAAAATTCAACACCCATTTATGATAAAAACCCTCCAGAAAGTAGGCACAGAGGGAACTTACCTCAACATAATAAAGGCCATATATGACAAACCCACAGCCAACATCATCCTCAATGGTGAAAAGCTGAAAGCATTTCCACTAAGATCAGGAACAAGACAAGGTTGCTCACCTCTCACCCCTCTTATTCAACATAGTTTTGGAAGTTTTAGCCACTGCAATCAGAAAAGAAAAGGAAACCAAATCGGAAAAGGAGAAGTAAAGCTGTCACTGTTTGCAGATGACATGATACTATACATAGAGAATCCTAAAGATGCCACCAGAAAACTACTGGAGCTAATCAATGAAGTTGGCAAAGTAGCAGGATACAAAATTAATGCACAGAAATCTCTGGCATTCCTATACACTAATGATGAAAAATCTGAGAGTGAAATCAAGAAAACACTAGCATTTACCCTTGCAACAAAAGAATAAAATATCTAGGAATAAACCTACCTATGGAGACAAAAGACCTGTATGCAGAAAATTATAAGACACTGATGAAAGAAATTAAAGACGATACAAATAGATGGAGAGATATACCATGTTCTTGGATTGGAAGAATCAACATTGTGAAAATGACTCTACTACCCAAAGCAATCTACAGATTCAATGCAATCCCTATCAAACTACCAATGGCATTTTTCACAGAACTAGAACAAAAACTTTCACAATTTGTATGGAAACACAAAAGACCCCGAATAGCAAAAGCAATCTTGAGAACGAAAAACGGAGCTGGAGCAATCAGGCTCCCTGACTTCAGACTATACTACGAAGGTACAGTAATCAAGACACTATGGTACTGGCACAAAAACAGAAATATAGATCAATGGAACAGGATAGAAAGCCCAGAGATAAACCTGTGCACACATGGTCACCTTATCTTTGATAAACGAGGCAGGAATGTACAGTGGAGAAAGGACAGCCTCTTCAATAAGTGGTGCTGGGAAAACTGGACAGGTACATGTAAAAGAATGAAATTAGAACACTCCCAAACACCATACACAAAAATAAACTCAAAATGGATTAAAGACCTAAATGTAAGGCCAGAAACTATCAAACTCTCAAAGGAAAACATAGGCAGAACACTCTATGAGATAAGTCACAGCAAGATCCTTTTTGACCCACCTCCTAGAGAAATGGAAATAAAAACAAAAATAAACAAATGGGACCCAATGAAACGTCAAAGCTTTTGCACAGCAAAAGAAACCATAAACAAGACCAAAAGACAACCCTCAGAATGGGAGAAAATAGTTGCAAGTGAAGCAACTGACAAAGGATTAATCTGCAAAATTTACAAGCAGCCCATACAGCTCAATAGCAAAAAAAACAAACAACCCAATCCAAAAATGGGCAGAAGACCTAAGTAGACATCTCTCCAAAGAAGATATACAGACTGCCAACAAACACATGAAAGAATGCTCAACATCATTAATCATTAGAGAAATGCAAATCAAAACTACAATGAGATATCATCTCACACCAGTCAGAATGGCCATCATCAAAAAATCTAGAAACAATAAATGCTGGAGAGGGTGTGGAGAAAAGGGAACACACTTGCACTGCTGGTGGGAATGTGAATTGGTACAGCTACTATGGAGAACAGTATGGAGGTTCCTTAAAAAACTACAAATAGAACTACCATATGACCCAGCAATCCCATCACTGGGCATATACCCTGAGAAAACCAAAATTCAAAAAGAGTCATGTACCAAAATATTCATTGCAGCTCTATTTACAATAGCCCGGAGATGGAAACAACCTAAGTGCCCATCATCGGATGAATGGATAAAGAAGATGTGGCACATATATACAATGGAATATTACTCAGCCATAAAAAGAAACGAAATTGAGCTATTTGTAATGAGGTGGGTAGACCTAGAGTCTGTCATACAGAGTGAAGTATGTCAGAAAGAGAAAGACAAATACCGTATGCTAACACACATATATGGAATTTAAGAAAAAATGTCATGGAGAACCTAGGATTAAGACAGGAATAAAGACACAGACCTACTAGAGAACCGACTTGAGGATATGTGGAGGGGGAAGGGTAAGCTGTGACAAAGCGAGAGAGAGGCATGGACATATATACACTACCAAACTTAAGGTAGACAGCTAGTGGGAAGCAGCCGCATAGCACAGGGAGATCAGCTGGGTGCTTTTTGACCTCTGGGAGGGGTGGGATAGGGAGGGTGGGAGGGAGGGAGATGCAAGAGGGAAGAGATGGGAACATATGTATAGGTATAACTGATTCACTTTGTTATAAAGCAGAAACTAACACAGCATTGTAAAGCAATTATTCTCCAATAAAGATGTAAAAATAAATAGTAAATATCAAATAAATAAATAACATGGAAGTGATCCAGTACAGAGAAACATAGCTCATATATTAAAATCTAAAAGGCAGAGCTCATTTTTTGGACAAGGTGATTACTGACCCAAATTTCGAAAGCTAGATATGAATCTGTATGGAATGAAATTCCTCCTTTTACTGGGCTGAGGGTATAACATGTTCACAGGCATTGGAGCAAGAAATTACCCTGTATATTTCAACAACCACAAGCATTTTTACATAGAATATATCATTTAAGATTGGGGAGCAGGTAGCAAGCTTTTAGAAGTTCCTAGCTCCTCCTGAGGTGCGAGAGAAGTAGAATCCTCTGGAAAGGGCGTAGAAGTAAAAATTAGATTATTTCTGTATTGATTCTAGTTCATTAACCCCTGCCCTGACATTGGCTCCTGGTCTGAGGGAAACGATTAAGGATGTCTGTCTCAGTCTTAACCCCTCCCAGAAGCAAAAACAGCAGTGATGGTAATAACAATGCTGTTTCAGCACCTGGTATGTTTCCTTACTGGTCCGTTTTTATACAGTATCTCAATTATGAGAGCTACCCAGAGGTAGGTATTATTCCTATTTTATGCTTGAATAATTGAGTATGAAACAATTTGTTCAAGTTTACACAGTGAGTATGTAACCAAGCTGGCTTGCAAACTCAAGCCTTTTCAGCTTCAAAGCCCATGTCTTGTCACATGTCCTAAAGCGTGATGCCCCACAACCCATGACAAGCCCATTAGGACACACCAGGGGATAAGCCAAACAGAAAAGTTTTCCTCCTTTCTAAGAAATGGGATTTTAGGTTGGGAAGTTTAGGTTCAGAAAGATTTAAAGGAGATGCACTGCTCTACTCAAGTCTCTGGGGTCCTTCTCTTACAATGTAAAGCAGAATGAGGGAAAAACCTGCACTATCTCATTTGTAGGTAATAGCCACTTGTCTTTTTTTTTTTTTTTTTTTTTGCGTGACGTGGGCCTCTCACTGTTGTGGCCTCTCCCATTGCGGAGCACAGGCTCTGAACGCGCTGGCCCAGCATCCATGGCTCACGGGCCCAGCTGCTCTGAGGCATGTGGGATCTTCCCGGACCGGGGCACGAACCCGTGTCCCCTGCATCGGCAGGCAGATTCTCAACCACTGCACCACCAGGGAAGCCCCCACTTGTCTGTCTTGAAGTTAATTCAGGACTCTACCACCATCTCCAAGTGCTGTAAGGATATCAAACTTCCTTAGAGATTGACAGCCAGGCTGAGCTCTAATCCCAAGAAGATTCTTCATCCCTCCTCTAGAAAAGCCTTTCTGATTTCTACTTGGTGTCCTTAGACTAGCTGTAGACTACAGGGAGGTTGGAGAACAAGCAAGAGCAGGACTTGGACCCAAGGGATCATGATTCAAATAAGAAGTCTCCCCTACATAGATCCAGACCCCTATGGACCAACCCTGACATGCTGCAGATAACTGTTCAGTTTTAGAATCTGTGTCCATTCTGTGGGACAAAGCCTGCTATTTTCCTTCTCCACTGAGATGGTGGGAAGGTTAGAAATGAAATTCCCTTTACCCCTGAACAGAATGCTTATAAGTGACAGGCCTCAGAGGCATTTGCAGAGCCCCAGGTTCTTGTTGACACTACCCATCCCAGGTAAGAGCATCTTACAAGGAGAATCTAGAAAAGGAGTAAAAGTCATCAGTAAGCATTCCCAACTCATAAGGAAGAACAGACTTGGGACTCCTGGGCATCCAACTTTAGATCATGATCCTGTATAAGTCTCCAAGACCCAAAAGGAAGGAATTCTCTTGGAAGGTGACTTAGAAAGGGTGGAGTCCACATAGAGTCACACACAAGGAGGCTGAAGAGGACTCTAGTTCACTAGCCAATACAGGATCCTCCAAAATACCTCCAGGTGCTTTAAAAAGGCATGATATTTTATTTTTATTTAACATAGCCAGGCACCGTGCTAGCATAAGTGTTACAACAGAGAATGAGATAAACATGCTCCCTACTCTCATGAAACTTATATTCTGTTCAGGGAAACACGCAGGTAAGCAGGCAATCCATATTACTATTTGTGTGCAGTACAAAGACAGGCCTGTTTAGGGTGATACCTAAGCTGTGGCAATGTGCCATGTATAAGGACTAGCCAGGAGAGGAAGATTTGTCCAAACCCATACAACACCAAGAGAACCCTGATGTAAACCATGGACTTTGGGTGTAGTTTGCATCTATGTGGTCCACTTGTAACAAATGTACTGCTCTCTTGGGAGATATTGGTGATGAAGGCAACTATGCATGTGTGGGGATGGGGAATATATAGGAAGTTTGTACCCTCTGCTCATTTTTGCTATGAACCTAAAACTGCTCTAAAATATAAAGTATGTATTACATTCAAGGGCCTTCTACTTCAATAAAACTTCTATGAGTCCACAAAGCAATCTACAGATTTAATCTGATCCTTATCAAATTACCCATGACATTTTTCACAGAACTACAACTAGTAATCTTAAAATATATATATGGAACCATAAAAGACCCAGAATTGCCAAAGCAATCCTGAGGAAAAAGAACAAAGCAGGAGGCATAACCCTCCCAGACTTCAGACAATATTACAAGCTAGAGTAATCAAAACAGTGTGGCAATGGCACCAAAACAGACATATGGATCAATGGAACAGTATAGAGAGCCCAGAAATAAACCCACACCCCAAAGGTCAACTAATCTTCAAAAAAGGAGGCAAGAATATACAATGGGGAAAAGACAGTCTCTTCAATAAGTGGTGCTGGGAAAGCTGCACAGCCACATGTAAATCAATCAAGTTAGAACACTCCATCATCTCACCCAAATATAAACTCAAAATGGCTTAAAGACTTAAATATAAGACCCGACACCATAAAACTCCTAGAAGAGAACATACGGAAAACATTCTCTGACACAAATCATAGCAATATTTTCTTAAGTTAGTCTCCCAAGGCAATAAAAATAAAAGCAAAAATAAACAAATGGGACCTAATCAAACTTATAAGCTTTTGCAAGCAAAGGAAACCATAAACAAAATGAAAAGATAACCTACAGACTGGGAGAAAATATTTGCAAATAATGCAATCAACGAGGGCTCAATTTCCAAAATATACAAACAGATCATACAACTCAATAACAAAAAAATACCAACCCAGTCAAAAAATAGACATCCTCCAAAGAAGACACAGCCATGGCCAATAAGCACATGAAAATATGCTCATCATCACTAATCACTAGAGAAATGCAAATCAAAACTGCAGTGAGGTACCACCTCACACCAGTCAGAATGGCTGTCATTAAAAAGTCTACAAATAGCAAACACTGGAGAGGGTGTGGAGAGTAGGGAACCCTCCTACACTATTGGTGGGACTATAAATTGGTGCAGCCACTATGGAAAATTGTATGGAGGTTCCTCAAAAAACTAAAAGTAGAGTTGCCATATGATCTAGCACTCCCACTCCTGGACACCTATCTGGACAGTACTCTATTCAAAAAGAAACACGTGCACCACAATGTTCATAGCAGCACTATTCACAATAGCCAAGACATGGAAGCAATCTAAACGTTCATTGATATGTATATATACACATATATATATATAATGGAATACTACTCAGCCATAAAAAAGACTGAAATAATGTCATTTGCAGCAACATGGATGAACCTAGAGATTATCATACTGAGGTAAATCACAAAGAGAAAGATAAATACCATATGATATCACTTATATGTGGTATCTAAAATATGGCACAAATGAACTTATCTACAAAACAGAAACAGACTCACAGATATAGAGAACAGACTTGAGGTTGCCAAGAGGGCGGGTAAATTGAGGAGGGATTGAGTGGGAGTCTGGGATTAGGTGATGCACAATATTATATGCACAATATTATACATAGATGGATAAACATATGGATAAATATTATACATAGATGGATGCACAATATTATACATAGATGGATAAATAGTTCCCTGCGCTACTGTATAGCGCAGGGAACTATACTCAATATCCTGTAATAAAACATAATGGAAAGAACATGAAAAATAATATATATATATATACACATATATATGTACCTGGATCACTTTGCTGTACAGCAGAAATTAACACAACATTGTAAATCAACTACACTTGAATAAAATGAATTAAAAAAAAACTTTTATGGGTCCAGTGGTGTGAAGAATGAGATATCCCTTCTAAGGTGAAGGATAAGTTGGTGCATCTGGCCTCTTATAAAACCAAAAAAAAAACCCACAATGCCTAGTGGCCTTCTTTGGGGGGTTTAAGAGGCAACATATTCCTCATTTGGGTGTGTTACTCCAGCCCACTTACTGAGTGACGCTCAAAGCTTCTAGTTTTGACTGGGGCCTGGCAATAGAATCTGCAGCAGTCTCAGGCTGCTGAACAAGCTCCCTTGCCACCTGGGCCATAGGATCCAATGATGCTTGAAGTATCAGTGGCAGATAGGCATGCTGATTGGAGCCTTTGGCAGGCATCTATAGATGAATTGCAGTAGAGGGACTTAGGATTTTAGAGTAAAGCCCCGACGTCTTTTGTGGATTACTACTCTCCACTTAAGAAATACCTCTTGGCCTACTACTGGGCCTTAGTAGAGGCTGAATGCTTGAGCATGGGCCATCAAGTGTCCATGTGATTGGAGCTTCCCTTCTTAACCTGGGTTTTATCTGACTCACCAAGCCATTAAATGGAGCTTGAACAGCAGGACTCCATCAAAGAGAAGTGGTACACATGTGATCAGACCCAAGCAGGTCCCGAAGGCACAAGTTACATGAAGTGGCCCCAATGCCCACTGTCTGCACTCCTGCTACACTTTCTCCATACTTACAGCTATGACCTCATGAGGAGTCCCCTAGGATCAGTTTACAGAGGAACCTAAGACTTGGACCTAGTTTATAGCAGGTTCTGTACAATATACAGGTACCACCCAAAAATGGATGCTGCATCCTATAATCCCTTTCTGGGCCATCCCTAAAGGAAAGTGCTGAAGAAAAATCCCTCTGTGGGCAGAACTCTGATCAGCACAGCCGGTTGTTTTCTTTTGCTTGGAAGGAGAAATGGCCAGAGGCACAATTATATACTGACTCATGGGCTGTGGCCAATGGTTTGGCTGGATGGTCAGGGACTTGGAAGGAACATAATGAGAAAATTGGTAACAAGAAAATTTAGGGAAAATGAGAGACTTCTTAGGAAGGGCAAAAAAATGAAGATGTGTCCCATGTGAATGCTCATCAAAGGATGACAGCAGAGGAGGATTTAAAAGTCAGGTGGATAGGAT
Source organism: Stenella coeruleoalba (assembly GCF_951394435.1). Classification (NCBI taxonomy): domain Eukaryota; kingdom Metazoa; phylum Chordata; class Mammalia; order Artiodactyla; family Delphinidae; genus Stenella; species Stenella coeruleoalba. The sequence goes on along the minus strand of NC_137154.1, from coordinate 48,714,415 downwards.
GACCTGCCCTATAGATATTAATCAGTCTCTTTTCCTAGCCACCCCTGTCATTGCCCAATGGAGTCATGAACAAAGTGGCCATGGTGCCAGGGATGGAGGTTATGTATGACCTCAGTAATATGGACTCACCAAGGCCAAACTGTCTATGGTCACTGCTGACTGCCCAATCTGGCAGTAGCAGAGATGAACACCAAGTCTCCAATATGGCACCATTCCCCAAGGTGACGAGCCAGCTACCGTGCGACAGGTTGATTACACTAGACTGCTTCCATCATGGAAGGGGCAGTGTTTTGTTCTTATTGGAATAGACATTCTGGGTATGGTTTTCCCTTCCCTGCATGCAATGCTTCTTCCAAACTTATCTGTGGACATATAGAATGCCTTATCCACCATCATGGTATTCCATGGTTTCTGACAGGAACTCAGTTCACAGCAAATGAAGTGCAGTAATGGGTCCCTGCTCATGGAATTCACTAGTGTTACCATGTTTCCCACCACCCTGAAGCAGCTGGATTTATAGGACAATGGAATGGCCTTTTGAAGGCTCAGTTACAATACCTGCTAGTTAGCAATACCTTGCAAGCCTGCAGAAGGTTCTCCAGAAGGCTGCGTATTCTCTGAATCAGCATCCAATATATGGTACTATTTCTCCCATAGCCAGGATTCACAGGTCTAGGAATGAAGGAATAAAATGGGAGTGATACCATTATTTCCCCTAGTGAGCTACTAGCAAAATTTTTGCTGTTTCCACAACCTTATGCCTTGTTGACCTAGAAGTCTTAGTTTCAAAGCTTCTACCAGGAGACACAATGATTCCATTGAACTGAAAGTTAAGATTGCCACCCAGTCACTTTGAGCTCATGTCTGAATCAAAAGGTAAAGTAGGGAATTACTCTGTGGGCTGGTAAGATTGATCTTTACTACCGAGGGGAAATTGGTCTACTACTTCACAATGGAAGTAAGGAAGAAGGTATCTGGATATACAGGAGATTCCTTAGGTATTACCATGCCCTGTGATTAAGGTCAATGGAAAACTCCAACAACCCAATTCAGGCAGGACTACTAATCGACCATATTATTCAGGAATAAAGATTTGAGTCACTCTACTAAGTAAAGAACAATGACAAGTTGAGGTGCTTGCTGAAGGTAAAGGTAATACAGAACGAATAGTGGAAGAAGGTAGTTAGAAATACCAGCTATAACCACACCACGATGCTAGTCAATTTAGAAGGACAAAACCAAGGAACTACTGAAACAGAAGATATAGTGTCAAAGAACTGTTACTTTGTGGATCAGAACCAACTTACTAAAGAATCTTTACTAAAATGCATTGTGAGGGCTTCCCTGTGGTGCAGTGGTTGGGGGTCCGCCTGCCAATGCAGGGGACACGGGTTCATGCCCCGGTCCGGGAGGATCCCACATGCCGCAGAGCGGCTGGGCCCGTGAGCCATGGCCACTGAGCCTGCGCGTCCGGAGCCTGTGCTCCGTAGAGGGAGAGGCTGCAACAGTGAGAGGCCCACGTACCGCAAAAAATAAATAAATAAATAAAATAAAATGCATTGTGAGAACAACCAGTTAGGGGGCTGTGTCTTTGGATTTGAATGCTACAGAATGCAAGCATATGTTTGCGTTGATACAGCACCTGCAATTCACTATTGAACAATGAGACAGCTGTTTGTGATCCAGACACATGGGAGGTTACTTCTGAGGGAACAGCCAGCTTGGCGGACTGGATAAAGCCACTACTATAAAGAGTGTTTATCCTGAGGAGGGGAACTTCCCAACTCCCCCTATAAATGCCAAAATGGAACACCCCAGATGAAGCAGCTGATATGCTTTGCATGCAAACCATGTGGGATTGGCTTTATGATGACCAGGATATTCACCTCCTGGATATGTCCATTAGCCAGGTATGGTAAATGCTGTAATTAAGGGGGCCCCTCTTGCATACGTATCTCATGTAACTTTACTCCTACAAAATTAAACAATGATTTGCTCTCTCAGCTTCCTTGTATGGATCTGACTAATACCAAGAACGTTAGAGTAATTAAGAAAATGGGGAGAGACAAAGGGGAGTGTCAAGGAACTCTAGCAGAGTGAAACTTTAGGTGACTGAGAAACAGAATAAATAAAGTGGACAATGATGGAGTAAAACAAAGGTGTTAATGCAGCACTACCAGAGATTGGATAGACCTAAAGGGCCCCAAGCACATCTCTTCTATTTACCCCAGTTTGGAAGAATTTAAAGAGCTGGAAGGCAAAGATTATAATGAAAACTCTGACCAGGAAATGCAAGGGGCAATGATTTGCCAGATTAATCAAGGCATAGATTTATAGATTTGAAACTGAGCAGGACCCACTGGGACTTCCAGATACAAGTTCTTCAATGCCCCCTGCTTGTTTGGAAAAAAAAAAAAAAAAAGCCTTCCTAGACCTTCTGAATTCCAAAGAGCAGCCTTGAGCAGTTAGTAATTAGAGAAGTGAGAAAATGCAGAAAAATGAAAAACAGTTAAGCAAGAAAAGTAATAATTTGAACAACCAGTCAACCATAAAGCGGTCACAGGACTTCCACCATAAAACAGTCACAGGACTCCTAGCTTCTCCCCAAGGGATATAGCTAACAATCTGATACATATGCTTCAGTCATTTTGCAGAAACCAGGACCCCACCAGATGGAAAATGCTGACCACAGCCATGGAGACCCCATCAATTTGGAGCAAGAAGAGTATGCTCAAGACCCATAAATATCTCTTTGTTGCTTAAGACCCAACTAATCAGAAGAACCCATGAGTTGATCATGCACTTAAGACCCTTACCCTTAATTTTGTTCTTTAAAAACCCTTGCCTGAAAGTCATTGGAGAGATTGGGGCCTTTAAGCGTTAGCTGCTTATTCTTGCTTGGTGCTCTGCAAATAAACACTGTAGTTTCCTTTATCACAAGCCAGTGTCAGTAGGTTGGCTTTGCTGTGTGTCAGGTGAGTGAAACTGAGATCCATTTGGTAACAATTTTGGTGACCACAAAGGCACTACCATCCTGAGTGGGCATCTTGCCCATGGCACATTGGCCCCTGGCTAGTGGCAGTTCTCAAGTTCTGTCCAGAAGATGCCCGAGCACCTTTGTCTCATGGACAGCACCAAGTGCTTGCTGCCACCAGACATCATTGGCCCATGATGCTTTTGATTTTGTGGTGAAGGAAACAAAGCACTTGCTGGTTGACATGCCTCTGGTAAGTAGTAGAGCTCACAGGCACTGGCACCAGGGTATTTTTCTCTTAGTCACTTGGCTCTGTCTGTGATGGGGCATTGATTTTGCTGGGATTATTCCCTACTGCACTAAGCAATCTGTAACCCTGAGAGACCTCATTGTATTTGCTTGCTTGATTGATATTTGACAGCATCAGCCGTGAACAACTAAAAATGAGAACTCAGACCTCTGTTCCACCTTGTAGCCCACTAGGGTGTATTTTGAAGAATTGGGAATTTTAGTTATGCACCAATGAAAAGAAATAAGATGGTGTTCTCTTGTAACACTACTTGGCCTCAGTGCTCCTTAGGATCTGGAGCCCCTAATGGCTCTCTAAATTGTAACACCATCTTTCAACCAGAACTATTTTGTGAAATGGGAGGAAAATGGAGTGAAGTTTCTTATATATAGGCTTTTATTACGTTGCATCAAAGGGGGACTATTCAGAGAAAATGTAACATGCACAGAACTATGATACAAAAAAAATTCCTTCCAATAAGGAGATATTAAAAGTTTTACCCAATTCTCAGGAATTGAGAGATGAACAAATTCAACAAACAAATGATCCTACAGCACTGCCACTGTTGCATGGAGAGCAGAATGGGGAAGCAGGGGCTAGGGACCTTGATCCCATAGTGCTGACACATTCCTACCAACTCTGGTGGGAGCTGAAGGAAGAGAAAACAACCTGGAGGAGAGAGGGACGATCTCTCCCTCCTGTACCTGACAGGGCACCCAATTCAGCCAGGGAGCCACTCTTGTTCAGGTAGGGTAATTCCCACTGAGGCAGATTCCCATTGGAGGAATAAATACCCAAGATCAGGCAGCAGGATCTGTGTGGATACACTCTCCTACCCCCCTTTATTTTCACTCTCCCTTTTCACATCAGACTTGTTTAATTGGAAAAATATGCCAACTTTTTGGAATGACCCTACTAGGATAGGAAATTTATTCTCCATCTCTGCCACCCACAACTCAAGTAGGGCTATGTTCAAAGTGTACTAACTACCCTGTTGACTGAGGAAGAGAGAGATGGTGCTAGAAAAGGCTAATGAAGAGGCAGATACACTGCATGTTACTGCCTGGCAATCCTATCTGAGCACCAGCAGCAAATGCAATTCCCACCATAGATCCAGGGTGGGACATGAATGACCTAGAAGATAAGGCTTGAATTGAGCACTATGGAGAGCGCATCCTGGTAGGGCTCTGAAAGCAAGTGCCGAAGCGGAAGTTTCAATAAGCTGTAAGGGGTGTGCCCATGGCCACCAGAAAATCCCTCAGATTTGATGCATATTGCAATATACAGTTGTGGATAAAGATAACCTGAGGAATTTCAAGTTAGTTAATCAGACCCTTTGTGGCTCAGAGAACCCCAGATATCCAGCAAGAGTTGAAGAGAGAAGTTGTTTTTGATCTCTGAATATCTCATTTGGTGGAACTTGTTTTCAAAAAGACAATCCACAGAATGGGAGAAAATATTTGCAAACAATGCAACTGACAAGGGATTAGTCTCCAAAATTTACAAACAGCTCAAGAAAACAAACAACCCAATCAAAAAATGGGCGGAAGACCTAAATAGACATTTCTCCAAAGAAGACATACAGATGGCCAACAGGCACATGAAAAGATGCTCAACATCACGAATTATTAGAGAAATGCAAATCAAAACTACAATGAGATATCACCTCACACCAGTCCGAATGGCCATAATCAAAAAATCTACAAACGATAAATGCCGGAGGGGGTGTGGAGAAAAGGGAACCCTCTTGCACTGTTGGTGGGAACGTAACTTGGTATAGCCACTATGGAGAACAGCAAGGAGGTTCCTTAAGAAACTAGAGTTACCATATGATCCAGCAATCCCACTCCTGGGCATATATCCATAGAAGAACATGGTTCAAAAGGATACATGCACCCCAATGTTCATTGCAACACTGTTTACAATAGCCAAGACATGGAAGCAATCTAAATGTCCATTGACAGAAGAATGCATAAAGAAGGTGTGGTACATATATACAATGGAATATTACTCAGCAAAAAAAAGAATGAAATGATGCCATTTGCAGCAACATGGATGAACCTGGAGATTATCATACTAATAAAGTCAGACAGAGCAAGACAAATATAAGATGTCACTTAAGAAAAAAAAGATGTCACTTATATGCGAAATCTAAAAATAATGACACAAATGAACTTATGTACAAAACAGAAACAGACTCAGACTTAGTGAACAAACTTATGGTTACCAGGGAGGAAGGGTGTGGGGCAGGGATAGATTGGGAGTTTGGGACTGACATGTACACACTGCTATGTTTAAAGTAGATAACCAACAAAGTCCTACTGTATAGCACAGGGAACGCTGCTCAGTATTCTGTAATATCCTAAATGGGAAAAGAATTTGAAAAAAAACAGATACATAAATATGTATAACTGAATCACTTTGCTGTACACCTGAAATTAACACAACATTATTAATTAACTATGCTCCAATATAAAATAAAAATTTTTTAAAAAGATATTTAGTGACACCAAGGTTGATGTTTTCCTTTGTTTTGTAGAGCCCAGTCTGCTATTGGTTTCTCATCCTTGGGCCAGAATTCCCTCTCCTGGACAGTGTTAGAATGAGCACAGGTAAAGTTTGCTTCTGATTCATCTCTGCTTCCAAGGCTGAATACAAATCTTATTTAATATATATTTAAGATATAGTCTATGGAAAAGTTTATCTCTAATGCTCTTCTGTACCTTTCCATCAGTTGAGAAAGGCTGTACTGAGTTGGTCTTTAAAATCTAATTATTAAAGGCAGAAGCCTTACTTTAAGCTATGATTAAATTCAAATGCACTGACTTATTGAATACTTATTTCTAAATATCATGCAAGAGAGTCAGGTACAAAAGAAACATAGCTCATCCATTAAACTCTAAAGGCAGAGTTCATCAACTGGACAAGGAGATTACTGAACCAAAGTTTCAAAAGCTAGATATGAATCTGTATGGAATGAAATTCCTCCTTCTACTGGGCTGAGGGTATAACCTGTGCACAGGTTTGGAAGAAATAACACTATATTTCAAATCAACTACAAGCAGTTTTACATAGAAAGTAAAGTTTAAGATTGGGGAGCAGAGAGCAAGCTTCTAGAAGTTCCTAGCTTTTCCTGACGTGCCACAGAAATAGAATCCTCTAAAAGGGGAGTAAGAGTAAAAAGTAAATTCTTTCTTCATTGATTCTACTTCATAGCCACTGCCCTGACCATATTGGCTCCTGGTCTGAAAGAGACAGTTAAAAATGTCTCTCCGAGGTTTAACCCCTCCAAGAAACAAAAAAGCAGTGATGGTAACAACAATGCTATTTAAGCACCTGGTATGTTAGTTTCCTTACTAGCCCCTTTGTATATAGTATCTCAATTATAAGAGCTACCCAGAGATAGGTATTATTCCCACTTTATGCTTGAAGAAGTGAAAGTGAAACAACTTGTTCAAGGTTACACAGTAGGTAGGTCACTGAGCTGGCTTGCAAACTCAAGCCACTGGAGCTTCAAAGGCCATGTCTTGTCACATGTCCTAAAGTGTGATGCCCCACAACCCAAGAGAAGCCCATTAGGACACACCAGGGGATAAGTCAAACTGAGAAAGCAGGTTTTCCCCTTCCTAAGAAACAGGATTTCAGGTTGGGAAATTTAGGTTCAGAAGGATGTAAAGGACATGCATTGCTCCACACAAGTCCATGGGGTCCTGCCCTCACAATGTAAACCAGAGCAAGGGGAAAAGTCTGCAGTATCTTACTTTTAGGTAATTGCTATTTGTCTGTCTTGAAGTTAATTCAGGATTCTACCACCACTTCCAAGTGCTGTAAGGGTATCAAACTTACTTAAAGTTTGACAGCCAGGCTGAGTTCTAATCCCAAGAAGATTCTTCATCCCTCTTCTAGAAAGGCCTTTCTGATTTCTACTTGGCGTCCTTAGACTAGTTGCAGACTCCAGGGAGGCCAGACAACAAACAAGAGCAGGACTTGGACCCAAGGGATCATGACTCAATTAACAGGTCTGTCCTCCATAGACTTAGACCTCTCTGGACCAACCCTAACATGCTGCGGATAGCTGTGTTCAAATTTAGAATCTGTGTCCATCCTTCTGGGACAAAGACTGCTATTTTCCTTCTCCACTAAGATAGTGGGAAGGTTACAAGTGGAATTACCCCTGAGCAGAACGCTTATACGTGCCAGGCCTCAGAGGCATTTGCAAAGCCCCAGGCTCTTGCTGACACTACACATCCCAGGTAAGAACGTCTTACAAGGAGGATCTAGAAAAGGAGCAAAGGTCATCAGTATGTGTTCCCAGCCTATAAGAAAGAACTTAAAGTTGGGCAACCAACTTTAGATCGTGCTCCTATATAAGTTTCTAAGACCCAGAGGGAAGGAATTCTCTTGGAAGGAGACAGAGAGGGTGGAGTCCACACAGAGCCATACACAAGGAGGCTGAAGAGGCCCTCTAGTTCACTAATGCCAAAACAGGAACCTCCAAAATACCTCCAGGTGCTTTAAAAAGGCACGATGTATTTTATTCTTCAATTGCCAGGCACTGTGCTAGCATAAGTATTACAACAGAGAATGAGATAAACATGCTCCCTACTCTCATGAAACATATTCTGTCCAGGGAAACAGGCAGGTAAACAAGCAATCCAGAGTACTATGTGTGTGCAGTACAAAGACAGGCCTCTTTAGGTTGATACCTAAGCTGTGGCAATGTGCCATGTAGAAGGACTAGCCAGAAGAGGAAGATGAGTAGGCTATTCCAACACCAGGAAAGAACATCGGTAATTATCAGGGGCAAAAGATCATGACACATTTGGGAAAAAGAAAAATTCAGCCATGTAGAAAGGTAGTGAGCAGGGTGAAAATGCTAAGAATTGTGGTTTGTATTTGCAAATCTATTTGGATATAGCTCAGCTGGGAGCTGTCCTGCTCTGATCGCATATACTCACAGCCCCACTGAACAGGAGCTGCCGTAGCCTCCTTCTACTGTGTTTAAGCAGTAAGGGCTGCCATTCAGACTAGGGAGGCATAAGCTAAGGAGTGTTATGATATTAGGGAAAGGATAAAAGTCAGTAAAGCTAACCCCAAGGCTCATCCATCTCCATCCAGGAGCTGAAGTGCATCCCTCCAGTCATAGGTACCCCTTTCAGTTTCATGATACGTTCCTGGAGATGGATAGGAAGAGGAAGAGATGAAATGTAGATGGAACATCCATCAGGAAAACAGCTCTGTGTGTTGTCAGGTATGAGGAAGGAAAGAGGGATAAAAATCAAATCCACCTTCTCCAGGGCTTGAGGCCAGTTCACAGGACTGAGGACATTTGGCTTGGATCTAACAAGGTCTGAGATGTAGTAGAGGTCTGCCTACTTTCGAGAGAAAACATTTCTTATGCTCATAATTCACTGGATATAGATTTAGCCTCTTATGTAATTTGGTCTGTGAGATCATCCTACAATGTGTCTTCTCTGCTCAAACCTAGAAGGGAACCACTGCCCCAGGGTGTGGCTCAGTAGTGATGGGACTCAAATAACTTCAGAAGGGAAGATAGACAGTCAAACAGCTTCCCCACTAACATAGGAGGAAGGTAACCACAGTAAGGGAGACAAGCATCAGAACAGAAGACAAATTCATTTGGCAAGTCTCACTGATTTTTCCATTTAAGGACTCTCTCTTTTCTGGAGGGAAACTAGATTTCTTCACATGATTACACTTTGCTTGGTAAAACATCAAGTTATGAGAGCCAGTAAATTAGGAGGTAGGAGTGAAGTAGACAAGTCCCCTTTTATTGTAAATCTAAAACTCGTGGTAAAGATCATTTAGCATTTGACCACAATGAGATTAGAACTCTTTTGCCTTTGGAACTAGTTCTGTGAAGTTGTCCACTTTCCAATGTGTCCTAGTGAGGAAGCAGGCAGGTTTTCAAGCGATGATACTGGTGAAGACTGTACACTATTGGGATCTGGTCTGATATATCCAAAGAAGAAGTGGCATGGTCAAGGGGGCAACTGAAGAGACCATCTACAGAGGCCTGGGAAGGGTTAAGGAAACTGACAAGGGATGGTGGAGGCCCAGGACTAACCCCAGGGAGCAGCATCAGCTAACTCAGGCCTACCAGGTAAGGCAAGATGCAGTTGCCAGAACACAAGTGCGGGGGGTGGGGTGTCACTTTTCAGGAGCTGTGGTCTTTGGTAGAAAAATCACAGCACTGCCAAGTGTGCCTGGCAGAAAGGGACTGGGGAATAAGTTCTTGATGGCTAGTCTCACCCTCTCATCTCCTGCATCACATGGGCTGAACCCACCTAGAAACTGGAGGGAAAAAGAAAAGCAGTACTCCATAAATGTCAGCTTCTGGGGACAGAGAACAGAGATCGGGAGGAATAGATGGAGAACAGATGGAGAATAAGCAACACAAAGGGTAATAAACAAAGACAGGGTCCCCCCAGCCTACAGCCCTGCCTCACCCCACCTCCTCACCTCAATCACAGGCTGACTTCTGTGCACACGTTCTTTCCCAGCCCCAGTAACTCAGCCTTTTCACCTTCCCTTTTTCCTGCTTCTGCCAACACTTTCTCTATTCTCATTCATAGTCATCTATGAGAACCTTGAGATGGAGGAAAAACCCAGCTCAAGCGGAGGGATTCTGTGGGATAAAGTCACTACAAACAGCTTACACGAGTTGCCATCCTCCTGGCACCATGGCTACCTGGAGAGAGACATTCCAACGTTTCTTGAAGTTTACTGAATGTATCTTTGGTTTTACACATTAGTCTCAACTGTCTAAAGAGCTAAAGCTTAGGGTTACTGTTCCTCAGACACTGCCTTCTCATTCAATCCTCATGACTTCTCTAGGACACACTACTTAATTTTGTTGTAGAATGAGGTCAGTTGTATTTAACTAATGGGATAAAGTAATTTGCCTCAAGCTCCTACTGCCAAGATATGAAATCAGATCTGAAAAATTCTAAAGGCCAGATACTGGCTACTTTGCTATATTCAAACCAACTAGGCTCAAGATGTAGAAGACAAAGCTTCTTACATACTTATTTCCCTGACATTCTTCTATTGTATATAGGAACACATTCTGGCATGATCCTTTAGATCCTAAAAAAATATAAAACTATTTCCAAGTTGTCTTTCTCAATATACATCTCCCCATTAGCCAATTGCTCTGAACTCTGAGCAAATCCGATTCTTTGGCCAATTAGTCATCTAGGCTTCATGCTATTCTACAATGAATATTATATTTTTTCCCTCCTGGGGAGAACCCTCTCTGCTTCTAGAATCTTATCCTCACTCAGCCTCCAAGAAAGCAGTAAGCCCTTGCATGGATCTGCCTTTGGGCAGACACAAACTGAGCTCCCATCATCAGCTCTCACCTGTCAGAAATCATTTTTGTTCCACCCCCCAGAGAGTCTTCTTCACCAGCTTGCATCTGCCTTGTGATCTTGGTCTGCAGATTAAATATTTCAGCTCATCCAATAGCTAATGCTGGCCCCAAGATTAAGCTTTGACTTACCGTAGAGTCTAGATAGTCCCAGGGGTCTATCTAGAGTCTCAGACTGTATCTTTCAGTATCAATGCATCTCTAATCAAGGAGCCCTCACACCAAATCCTGCTTATATGATTCTGAGAAATACCTAATAGCCAACCTACAAGAGTTAAATGACTTAATAGTTACTTGTCCACCTTAGGTCACTTTCATTGATGCAAAAACATTACTTTGAGAGTCATATTGCAAAAAAGATATTCATACATTTCATTCAAATATGTATTCTGGCTTGTGCTTGAAAAATCTGTAGATATCTAGTAATAACTTGTGACATTATTCTGTAATGTCACATAGTAATAACTTGTGACATTATTCTGTAACTTTGAGGAATGTTTATAGAATCTTATCTAGTCAACAACCTATTCCTTATTATAGGACCTACGAATATTCTTGTCTTTTATTTCCAGAAAAAAGTCCTACTGCATTTTGAGGCACAAGTGAGAAGGTGCATTTATAACTAGCCACACTCACTTTTCATAATGTCTGCTGGACACCCAGCTCCTTCCAGCTCACTGGCATTCCAGGATTGGAGTCCCTGCACATCTTGGCTCCATATACCTGGTGGCCATGGAAGGGAATGTCACCACTCTGGCTGGTAATGGTGGAGCACTACCTGCACCAGCCCATGTACTTCTTCCTGTGCCTAGAGGCTATCATTGACCTGGTTCTGTCCACTTCCACTATTCCCAGACTGCTGGGAATCTTGATTTGGTGCTGTTGACATTGGCTTGGATGCCTCCTTGGCTCAAATGTTCCTCATCCACTGCTTTGCCACGGTTGAGTAAGGCATCTTCCTTGCCATGGCTTTTGACCACTACATAGCCATCTGCGACCCACTCCATCATACCACAGTGCTCACTCATACTATGGTGGGATGTTTGGGGCTAGCTGGCCTCTTCTGGGGTGTATTCCACATTGGGCCCCTGCCTCTGATGATCCACCTGCAGCTGCCCCTTTACAAAGCCTGTGTCATCTCCCACTCCTACTGTGAGCACACGGCTGTGGTCCCCTTGCCATAGCAGAGGCCAGATGGAAGCACTTAACAAGCCAGAGGGTTGAAATTACTCTAAAAACTGGTGAAAATCAAAGGGGCTTGGCCCACAGGGAGTGTTAAAGATAGTTCATAGGATATTGTGTCCCAAGGGCCAAAATAGATGGGCATCCAGCAAGGCTCTGCTTACCATTCATAGAACAAGGCAAGAATGGAGGATGAGGAGGCTGAGGATGGTCACTCCAATAGAGTCAGTCTCTTGCTCAGTTCCCAGACCTGTGCCAGTGTTAAGATCTAGGGCTGTAACTAAAGAGGTACCTGGATACCTAAGTGGAAGAACTGTGAAAAAAAACATGATTATATACCATGATGATTTCCTGAGACCTTCCTAAAAGATAACTTTGGCCATTTACTCAGGCAATTTTATACTAAAAAGAGGGGAATACCAAGGCATTGAAGGTTAAAGTTTGAGTTGACCCTGACACCCAGAAATCAAAAGCATAATCTTGGTCCCTCTATTAGAGTTGGGGTTCTACTCTGGGTAGCAGAGTCTAGTTAGTAATTGAAGTTTTGGAGAAAGTCTGTTTTCAGTCACTTGATGAATAGTTAGAATGACTGTACTTGGTAGGTTGAGTAACTTCCATGTGGTGTTGCTGGCCTGTGAGGTAAGAGCCAAAGAGTTGGGAAGGCCAAATAACCTCTAACACTTCTCTCCACCAAGAGTCAAAAATGCTGCAGAGGTACATGGAGAATTTGACAAATGTATTGTTTTCCATCTTAGTGATAAAATCCCAAAAACAATTTCCATTAACAGGGGGTGGACAATAGTTCTCATATGTGGTTTGCTCAAGGGCATGTTAACTCTTCCTGTGTCATAACATAATTTAAAGATGACTGGGCATCCTATGGACCTCCACCATCATCCATCGATGGCATGTTGATCTGGCAAAATGAGCTAAAGGTGTTTAGTACAATAGAGGCCTTAGTAAGACACACATGCTCCAAAGGGTAGGAGACAAATCTTAACACTCAAAACCTAGAACTTCAGTGAATTTTAGGGGGCCAATGGTTAAAAATCATTATCAGTAAAAGATCTTCATCTTACATATTTTACCAGATAGAACGCATAATGCCTGCCACCTTGGATTCTGAAGAGAATGTATCCCTCACTTAGGAATCTTGCTTTAGTCCATATACCCAAAGACATGTAAGTATAGCTTTGAGTGGGCCCAAAGCAAGAAGGCTGTTTTAGGTCCAGACTACGGTACAAGTATCACTGCCACTTAACATTATGAACGAGCAACAGTAGCAGCAAAGGAGACTACGTGTGGACCCAGCCATGTAGGTGCCCCATGATCAAGGCTGACTGCTGCCTCTGAATGCCTGTCAGCAATAGACATCAATGCTGAAACCCAGATATATTAGGGTTATTCCTCAAGGAGGCCACTTGCTGGCAAGTCAACTCCTCTGGGCCTCTTGAATCCTAGGAAGTACAGTGGTTTGCACTACCAATGACACATACTATTCTGGGCATGTATTTGCCTTTCTTTCCCACAGAGCCTTGACCAGCACTTCTCTTTGAGGGCCTCCTGAATGACTGATTATAGGCAGGACATCCCATATGACATAGTACTGAAAGAACAGACACTCTTCAGAGAAGGATATGCAGGACAGGGCTCATAACCATGGGATCCACTGGTAGCATTACCAGTTTCACCAACCAGAAGGAGCTGGACCCATAGAATGCCAGAGCAGTCTTCTAAAAACAGCTAAAACACAGTTCAAAAGGCAGCACTTCACAGAATTGGAGTCCTATCCTTTAGGATGCAATCTATCAACTGAAGTAACAGCTGTATCTGAGCAAAATTTCAGAAACTGGGGCTGTAGAGCTCATCCTTCCTTCCTTTCCATTTTGCCCTTAGCAAGACAGGCCCACAGTAACTATGGTGGAGCTGCTCCTAAAATCTGAAGGAGATCTGTGCAAGGCAAGCAGGGATGCGGTGACCATAAAAAATATGCTTTTCAGACTGGACTGCAAGGAGCATATTTGACTGATAGTCTCAAGCATTGTGCTCTCAAGTTCATGGCATTGCTAAGCCCTAGTGGCTTCCAACCAATAGATGAGCACAGCGCTAATAAGGCAAATCTACTGGAGTGTGAGACCGGATTTCTCATGAGTTCCCTTGCCTCAAGACTTACACGCAGCCTTGCCAAAGTGTTCTTAGAAATACACGAAAGCCTAAGACCTTCCTCTTCTTTCCTCCCTCCCTCTCGGATCAGATCTGCCTGTGATTTCATGGCTCTTCCAGCCTCAGGATCCCTCTTTGTCTTACTTCATGAGCATTTCCTTCATGAGCATTTCCCCTCTGTATACCTCTGACACATCTAATTTAATGTTGGCACCTGCTCCTCACAGGGCCCATTCTAATGCAACTATGGTAACTCCCACTGAAAAATCTTCAACTCGTGTGCACAAGTCAGTCCTGTGGGGATAGCTAATACCTGTTATGATTATAAACCTGATGGAGAAAATGTTCACATATTGAGGTATGGGGAAGTCTTTTTGGCTTATACATGGTTCAACCTGACTTTTTGTGAACTAAGACAGACTCATTCATGGCCTGTCAAACACACAGCACATGCTCTTATCCATTAAGCTAAAGAATGTCCATTTTCAAGATAAGGATAAATAACTCCTTGCCTATGGCATCCATGTTAACACTCCATCAACAATAAGGTTCCCTTCCCAGACACCAGGGTCCTGCTGTCTCACTGTACACATACTCAGTTTGTCTCTTTTGAAACTTTAAAGGAACATCCCCCTATCACATTTATGCCTTATCAGAACAAGGAATATAAGACTATGCAGAAATATGCATCAACTGAGCAGTTTCTCGAAGCTGAGAGGCTGTCTCCTGGGCTACAGTCCTATTTGGCTCAAGAAAGTCTTTCCTATTATAGGCTGTTTATTGATTATTTCTGTCATCCAGCCCCTGATCTCTCTTCAAAGACTGCTCTCAGAACTTTGAGAATGAAAGCTGTGTAACTGTCACAACTCTCAATACATAGCTTAGCGATGCTCTCTTTTCCTTACCCTGGAACAGAATACATGAGCAAAGTTCTAAGTGCAGATAAATCTGAAGGACCTCGTGTCAGTAATGTCCTCAAGCAATTGAGTTTAAGGTGTAGCCTGAAGGCAGAGCAGCTAGCTTGAAGTTAACAGGCATTCCCACAATTCATGATGCCTCATGGGAAGGGAGACACAGCTATAAGAATAGCCTGATACTGCTCTAGACTAGCAGATTGAGGAACCTGGGCTGCAACAGTGTTAGTTTTTAAGTGTTTGGTTACTACCATTGAATTACCACTTTTTTTTTTAAGTTTTCGTTCCAAATTGCTCCTCTCTCCCCCTCCCAACTGTTGTACTCAGAACAGATGGGAAAATAGTATAAGGGGTATATTACCAACTGTTTGGCCCTTGTGAGACAAATTTGAACAGCTCTGGGATTTTGGGGGAAGCTGACTAAAATCCTGGAGGTACCTCAGCATCTCAGCCACTGGGCTGAAATTTTAGTTGTGTTGACTACCAATCTGAGTTGTTTGGACTTTCTTCCTATGTGGAGGTCCCTTTCTCCATCTGTTCCCTGAGGTTGCCCTATGCTTATCTCTACTCAGCTCACTCTTGGAAAGTGTCTCTTACTTATTCAATAGATAATACCTAATGGGACTCTCTCAGCTCCAAACTAAGCTTTGATATTAGAACATTCATAGCTCATAGATAATGGTCTTTGCCCATTTTGGTTCACATAGAGCTACAGGTAATAGTGTCCCCAGCCTTCTTATACTGAGGACTGACACGTTACACAAGGACATCTCTACCCCCAAATCTGATTCTTCCCTATTAGATGTAGGTTTTTTATTTTATTTTGTGGGGAGAGGGAAGATTTACTATCTGCATTTGGTGCCTTGGGCTCTTCATCCAAGGACCTCATACAACCTTTCACGGATGCTGGGGATTTTGCAGCACATGCTCATCGTCCTATAGTAGCCAATGCGTCCAGGGGCAGTGACCTCACAAGACAGAACAAAGATGTCTGAGAAACTACTCTAAGAAAAAAGACCCCACTGAATTAGAGTCCATTAGAAGGAGAATTACTGGGAAGACCTTCAAGATGGCAGAGGAGTAAGATGTGGAGATCACCTTCCTCCCCACAAATACATCAGAAATACATCTACATGTGGAACTACTCCTACAGAACACCTACTGAACACTGGCAGAAGACCTCAGACTTCCCAAAAGGCAAGAAAATCCCCACATACCTGGATAGGGCAAAAGCAAAAAAAAAAAAAAAAAAAAAAGGACAAAAGAATAGGGACAGGACCTGCACCTCTGGGAGGGAGCTGTGAAGGAGGAAAAGTTTCCACACACTAGGAAGCCTCTTCACTGGCCAGGATGGGAGGTGGAGAGGGGGAAGCTTTGGAGCCACAGAGGAGAGCACAGCAACAGGGGTGCAGAGGAAAAAGCAGAGAGATTCTCACATACAGGACACCAGCCTGAGACATTTGTCTGCTCAACCACCTGGGCGGGTGAGGGCTGGGAGTTGACGCTCAGGCTTTGGAGATTAGAACCCAGGGAGAAGACTGGGGTTGGCTGTGTGAAGATAGCCAGAAGGAGGCTAGTGCACCACAGCTAGCTGGGAGGGAGTCTGGGAAATAGTCTGGACCTGCCAAAGAGACAAGAGACGATTGTTTCAGGGTGTATGAGAAGAGGGGATTCCTTCCCTGTGTGCCCACAGAAGGCAGAGCACCACCACCTAAGTGAGCTCCAGAGACGGGCACAAACTACGGCTATCAGCTCGGACCCCAGAGTTGGGCATGAACTGCTAACACTGCTGCCACTGCCACCAAGAAGCCTGTGTGCAAGCACAGGTCACTACGCACACCCCCCTGGGAGCCTGTGCAGCACGCCACTGCCAGGGTCGCGTAATCCAGAGACAACTTCCCCAGGAGAACACACGGCATGCCTCAGGCTGTTGCAATGTCACACTGGCCTCTGCTGCTACAGGATCACCCCTCATTCCAATTATGACTACCGTACCCCTCCCTCTCCCAGGCTTGAGTGAGCAAGAGAGCACTAATCAGCTGCTGCTTTACCCCTTTCTGTCTGGGTGGGGAACAGACTCCTCAAGGTGGCCTACACACAGAGGCAGGGGCCAAAATCAAAGCTGAACCCCAGGAGCTGTGAGAACAAAGAAGAGAAAGGGAAATCTCCCCAGCAGCCTCAGGAGCAACTGATTAAATCCCCACGATCAACTTGATAAACGCTGCATCTGTGGAATACCTGAATAGACAACAAATGTTCCTGAAATTGAGGTGGTGGACTTCGGGAGCAACTGTAGACTTGGGGTTTGCTTTCTGTCTCTAATTTGTTTCTGATTTTATATTTATCTTAGTTTAGTTTCAGTGCTTATTATCATTGTTGGATTTGTTTATTTGGTGCTCTCTAAATTTTTATATATATTTTTTTATTTTTATACATTTTTAAACATTAAAAAAATTGTTTTCCTTCTTCTCTGAGTGTGTATGTGTATGCTTATTTGTGTGATTGTCTTTTTAGGTTTGCTTTTACCATTTGTCCAAGGATTTTGACTGGTTTTTTTGCTTCTTTCTTTCTTCCTTTTCTTCTGAGCTGTGTGGCTGGCAAGGTCTTGGTGCTCTGGCTGGGTGTCAGACCTGAGCCCCTGAGGTGGGAGGGCTGAGTCCAGGACACTGGACCACCAGAAACCTCCCAGTCCCATGTAATGTCAATCGGCGAGAGCTCTCCCAGGGATCTTTGTCTCAACACTAAGACCAAGCCCCACTCAACAGCTAGCAAGCTCCAGTGCTGGAAGCCCCATGCCAAACTAGCAAGACAGGAACAAACTCCACCCATTAGCACAGAGGCTGCCTAAAGTCATACTAAGTTCAGACACTCCAAAACACACAACCAGATGCAGCCCAGCCCACCAGAAAAACAAGATCGAGCCCCATCCACCAGAACACAGGCACCAGTCCCCTCCACAAGACACTGAACCAACCTCACACACTGGGGGTAGACACCAAAAATAATGGGAACTATGAACCTGCAGCCTGCAGACTATGCTACAAAGCTACAGTAATCACGACAGTATGGTACTGGCACAAAAACAGAAATATAGATCAATGGAACAGGATAGAAAGCCCAGAGATAAACCCATGCACCTATGGTCAATTAATCTATGACAAAGGAGGCAAGGATATACAATGGAGAAAGGACAGTCTCTTCAATAAGTGGTGCTGGGAAAACTGGACAGGTACATGTAAAAGAATGAAATTAGAACACTCCCTAACACCATACACAAAAATAAACTCAAAATGGATTAGAGACCTAAATGTAAGGCCAGACACTATCAAACTCTTAGAGGAAAACATAGGCAGAACACTCTATGAGATAAATCACAGCAAGATCCTTTTTGACCCACCTCTTAGAGAAATGGAAATAAAAACAAAAATAAACAAATGGGACCTAATGAAACTTCAAAGCTTTTGCACAGCAAAGGAAACCATAAACAAGACCAAAAGACAACCCTCAGAATGGGAGAAAATATTTGCACACAAAGCAACTGACAATGGATTAATCTCCATTGCAGCTCAATATCAAAAAAAACAAACAATCCAATCCATAATGGGCAGAAGACCTAAACAGACATTTCTCCAAAGAAGATATACAGATTGCCAACAGACACATGAAAGGATGCTCAACATCACTAATCATTAGAGAAATGCAAATCAAAACCACAGCGAGATATCACCTCACACCGGTCAGAATGGCCACCATCAAACAATCTACAAACAATAAATGCTGGAGAGGGTGTGGAGAAAAGGGAACCCTCTAGCACTGTTGGTGGGAATGTATATTGATACAGCCACTATGGAGAACAGTATGGAGGTTCCTTAAAAAACTAAAAATAAAACTACCATATGACCCAGCAATCCCACTAGTGGGCATATACACTGAGAAAACCATAATTCAAAAAGAGTCATGTACCAAAATGTTCACTGCAGCCCTGTTTACAATAGCCAGGAGATGGAAGCTACCTAAGTGTCCATCATCAGATGAATGGATAAAGAAGACATGGCACATATATACAATGGAATATTACTCAGCCATAAAAAGAAACGAAATTGAGTTATTTGTAGTGAGGTGGATGGACCTAGAGTCTGTCATACAGAGTGAAGTAGGTCAGAAAGAAAAAAACAAATACCATATGCTAACACATATATATATGGAATCTAAGAAAAAGAAAAGTCATGAAGAACCTAGGGGTAAGGCAGGAATAAAGACGCAGATCTCCTAGAGAACGGACTTGAGGTTATGGGGAGGGGGAAGTGTGAGCTGTGACAGGGCGAGAGAGAGTCATGGACATATACACACTAACAAACGTAGTAAGGTAGATAGCTAGTGGGAAGCAGCCGCATGGCACAGGGATATTGGCTTGGTGCTTTGTGACAGCCTGGAGGGGTGGGATAGGGAGGGTGGGAGGGAGGGAGACGCAAGAGGGAAGACATATGGGAACATATGTTTATGTATGACTGATTCACTTTGTTATAAAGCAGAAACTAACACACCATTGTAAAGCAATTATACCCCAATAAAGATGTTAAAAAAAAAAAAGAACCTAGGGGTAAGACGGGAATAAAGACACAGACCTACTAGAGAACGGACTTGAGGATGTGGGGAGGGGGAAGTGTAAGCTGTGAGAAAGTGAGAGAGTGGCATGGACATATATACACTACCAAACGTAAAATAGATAGCTAGTGGGAAGAAGCTGCATGGCACAGGGAGATCAGCTTGGTGGTTTGTGACCACCTAGAGGGGTGGGATAGGGAGGGTGGGAGGGTGGGAGGGAGGGAGATGCAAGAGGGAAGAGATATGGGAACATATGTATAACTGATTCACTTTGCTATAAAGCAGAAACACACCATTGTAAAGCAATTATACTCCAATAAAGATGTTAAAAAATGATGTAGCACATATATACAATGGAATATTACTGAGCCATAAAAAGAAATGAAATTGAGTTATTTGTAGTGAGGTGGATGGACCTAGAGTCTCTCATACAGAGTGAAGTCAGAAAGAGTGAAACAAATACCGTATGCTAAAACATATGTATGGAATCTAAAAAAAAAATGGTTCTGATGAACCTCGGGGAGGACAGGAATAAAGACACAGACGTATAGACTTGAGGACACAGGGAGGGGGAAGGGTAAGCTGTGTAGAGAGAGAGTACCCCTGACTTATACACACTACCAAATAAAATAGATATCTAGTGGGAAGTAGCAGCATAGCACAGCGAGATCAACTCCGTGCTTTGTGACCACCTAGAGGGGTGGGACAGCGAGTGTGGAAGGGAGATGCAAGAGGGAGGGGATATGGGGATATATGTATACATATCACTGATTCACTTTGTTATGTAGCAGAAACTAACACAACATTGTAAAGCAGCTATACTCCAATAAAGGTGTTAAAGGAGAATTATTAGAACAGATGGATGACTACTAGCAGTGGTCATGTGTTTGTATTATGTGCATAAGACAAACAGGATTTAACTTGGCACAAAGTTGCCTTTGCTTTGTAGAAGTATATGGGTAAGGAAATAGAACAGTCCTTCATCCTCAGTCCCATTGGGAGGTCCTATAACTATGCAGCCTCCTGGACTCTCATCCCTGCAGGGATGTGAATGAAGATGAGAAAGGATCAAAGGATGAGGCTAACATGAGTTACGTTCCACCTTACACAGAGATCCCTGCATTGATATTCCACTGGAGTTTTGCCTTTTCAAGTATATACGTCCAGGACCTATGCCATAGACCCACAGGTCCATCTTTTTCTCACAGACCAGGAGATCAGTCAACAGGACAATCATCTCTTTGTGCACAGCATTCCACCTTTATCTTAACTCAGTAAGAACTTACTGACAGGAGGGCCTGTTCAATTAGTGTACCTGGAAAAATCACTATCCACATGGAAATTCTTTAGATCCCAACCTTACTCCATAAACAAAAATGAATTCCAGATGTATGAAGAATTTAAATGTGAAAGTAACCTTAATTCTTGGTATAGAAATATAGGTGAATAAGTTAGTTCTTGGGAGAAATGAGAATTTAGACATATGTCTCCTCCAAGAAATGTAGAAAATTGGACTAAATTTTCAAAAGCGCCTTAAATTATAAGACATTATAAATGGAAAGATTCACATACACAAAGGACTTATAAAGATCTAAATAACTATCAAATGTCCTAATGTTAAGAGAAATTGGACAAGAAAATGGTTTCAAACAAAACCTTTAAACACACAAGAAATTATAAATAGCAATCAGTAATATATATCGAGATATTATCATTGAAGGCCATTTAATTTTGAAAAATAAGATCTGAGTGTTGGAGAGGGTGTTGGTTAAGTTTTTTTTATGATGTAAATCAAGGCAATGACTTTGAATGACAGTTTCGCACTGTCTCCTACAATTGAGCATTTGTATACCCTTATAGTTTGAGTTTCACTCTAAGTATACCAAGAAGCTTACATGTACAACAATGGACATGTAAAAGTGTTCACAGATGCACTTAATAGCAAAGTCCTAAAACTCCAAAGACTCAGTAAGAGCATGCATAAACTATGTATTTACACAATGAAATGTCAGACAAGTCAGAATGAACGACGGCAACGTAGATATGAAGTCTTCAAATCGGTTTTATGAAGGGATTATGCAGAACACTGTTTAAGTAAAAAATGACTAACTTCTAATATGTACATTTAGATAAACAGAAACATGGATTTTGTGCTCTGCATTTAAGGCAGAGCTCAATTAATTTGAGCTGCTGCAAAAACAGATCAAGTCTTGTAAAGAGTGTTAACTTGGGTGTACCACATCTCTTTCTACAGGCATCTTATCTCTACTGCTCTCCCTGGCTTTCTAAGCCATCTAAAATTGAACTGTACTAGTCTATCTCCAAGTTTCTGTGGCAGGAGGGTAGGAGCCTTATTTCAGCCAATGCTTGGCTCCAAGTTGCCAATCTACCTCACATATGAAAATGTGAGAAATTTTTCCTCTGGATAAAGGCTATTAAACACAGGTGACTATCCAAATTACCAGGTGAATTTAAGATAACTGTGCAACCAATGGTACTCTTCAGTCCTTATTTATCATCTATCTTGATAACAGGCATGTAATGGGATACCTACTTTGCTATATAAATGGACAAAATTTCTGTCTTTGCAGTCTCTTTAGCTAGTTGCTTGTCATGAGCACCACATGCTAATGCTTATTCAATACTTCTCTTGTACCTTTGTGGAGTGGTTCTGTTAGCAGGATGCTGTGTTTAAAGTTTTATTTCCTCAAAACTAGTTAGGATGCTGAGTCAAGTTGTCAGCTAGACAATACAAAGCCCCAGTATCCTAGTTGTAGAATGTTAACTAAGTTTCTTGGTATCTCACTCAGATTCTCTCAGTTGCTAACCCTAACTCACCCCAACACTATCAAAATGCAAGGTTTTAGAGGAACCTGGATAAATCTGAAAACTGTCTTTAAGGGCATGAATAAAGAACCTTTTTGAGTGTTAGTCATTGGTGGAAAAGGTGACTGCTTATAAGAGGTTCTTTATCAGAGGGATGAATGTTTATGGCTTGTTATTTGACAGTCAAGTTCAATAGTGATTCTTTAAGAACATGCATTAGCTGGTGGTCATTGCAGAAGAGAGATACTGCAAACTTTGCTGTCCAAGAAACTACTGTTAAGTAGCAGCAGCCAAAAGGAAAAGGCATGTACTGAGTTTGCATTAACCCCTCACCACACATCCCACTTCTTCTGGCTGTTGATGCCACAACCTCTATAAAGAGCATGGAGTAAGGCGGCCAATCAGAAGTCTGTTTATAGGAAAAAAGGAAGCAAGGTAATAGCTTGCACCCTATTGTGTGCATCCAAACTTATGTGCAGTGAGTCCAGACTTAACTGTTCCAAAAAAGGATTGCTTTCTACCTAGATCTACTCAAAAGAATTCTTGATACCAATATCGGACATGCAAACCCTGGAGAAACCCTACATGGGGGCATGGAATTCTCAGCAACAGAACACAGAAATATGAGGAAACTGAAGATGCAATTACCCTGTCATGTCCTTTTCTTAGGGTTGACAATTATCACTGCTCTGACCTGGACAGCTTCCACAAGACCAGACAGCGAAAGTTTAAGACTGCTTTAAAACATCATCCCAAGTTGAACCCAGCTCAGGAGCCATCATGTAACCATAAACAAAAAGCTCCCAATGACCTGAAGAGTCTTCAGTTAGAAGAACAGTTATGCAGACTCACAAATCTTGTGACGAGCACTGAACCATCAACCTCTAGTTCCTGTGGGACAAGAGTCCTAAAATAAGCCCAAGGCAATACTGTTAGCAAAACAGAGACTAGGAAGCTTTCCACTGGTATTTAATATTATGTCTAGGTAACAGCTGCTGAAGATAACATGTTAGATTGAACAGCAACTCCTGCTACTATAGCAGTGCTGCATTCCTGAAAGGGAGTCCTCGAGGCTACAAACACTAGGGTACCCTACTGCAAGGGGCATTTCTCCTGAACTCGCAGGTCTCCTTAATTGTCCCTGCTCTCATCTTCCCTGGTGAAAACTCCTTCCTCATCATTTGATCCAGGATTGGACCACCTCCCCCCACACAATATGGCAGCTGCCACTTTCACCACATAACTAGGATTGTTAGTGGTTTGTTGGTCTGCCTTATGACACCATTAAGTTAAAAATTCTGTAATAGTTGATAGGAAACAGGGTCCTAAGATATTCTGCTTCATGTTGTGATGGCTCACAATAAGAATAAGATTATTCTACATGGATGAAGATAAGCTCTCTAAAGGAAGCCAGCCACAAGTGAGGGTATTTAATCCTGCTGGGTTAGTCGTATTAGTAAGTGATGAACGGCATCTGTGAGCTTCTGACTTAACATGCTATCTCAGCCCTCAGTCAGAAATAACTACTCATGCACTAAGGAAAACTTTGAATTCCCTTTAAGCAACAGACAAATGAGTCCTTTAGGAAGTGCACTTAGATTTCACCTATCAACAGGGTCCCAGTGCATTTCATGGCTTCTCCTGTAACAGGATTCTTTCACTCTCTGAGGACACAAGCAGTATCAGGGAGGAAGGAAAACTTCTGGAATCAGTGTCACAATCCCATTTACTGGCCCAATTCCATCCTCCAACCCATATACTTTACAGGGATCTTGTTTCTCAACTCAATTATGAGGTTAATGAGTCTCAACTGCAGGCTGAGGAACATGAGCAAACCCTACCAGAACATAGGTTCTGAAGTATAGATTCTTGAATTTAAAGGTCTGTAGTTTGGACATGAATTATGGAAGGGAACTCTCAAGTCTGGTGTCCCATAAGAAAGCTGCAGATTGTGATTTCAGCAGTACCGTTATGATTAATTGAAAATCCTAGGGTTATAAAAGAAAGACTACTTCTGAAAAAATTAAATAATTTCAAAGACTTTAACAGTTAGGGGCCAAGGAAGTACACAAGAGGAACCACCTGTTTCTATGAAGACAAAAACGCCAAGTCAAGAGCTCGAAAGAAAAAGAGGGACATCTAAACAGCACGAATATGAGGACATTATGGATAGTATAGTCTATCCCCTCAGTACAAGTCATTCCCTAGCCTTGGGTCTTGCCTCCAAAATTCCATGAATACAAATGGAATCAGAATCTAAATGAACACGAGTGTCTCCCAGAGGGAGAGATGAATAAGCAGAGCACAAGGGAATTTTGGACAGTGAAACAATTCTTTATGATACTACAATGGTGGATACATGTCATTTTATATTTATCAAAACTCATAAAATGTATAACAACAAGAGTAAACCCTAATATAAATTATGGATTTTGGGTGATGATGTGTCAGCAAAGATTCATTGATTGTTAACAAGTGTAGGATTCTGGTGAGGAATATGCACAGCATAGAAGTTGTATGTATATGGAACTCTCTATATCTCCTGCTCAATTTTGTTGTGAATCTAAAACTGCTCTAAAAAATAAAGTTTATTAAGAACAACAACAAAAAGTTTATGAGGAGATGTCCTATCAACTTTAATGATGCTTCTTATGATGCTTCTTAGGAATTAGTCCAAGGGATAGCAAATTTCAAGGAACTAATTACTTCCTTATAATTTACCAAGAAAAAATGCATTAGATCAGAATGAAATTATCTTGTAGATTTCCAATTTTCACCAGAAATTTGGTTTACTTCCATAACACACACACATATGTATACATATACATATGTATATGTGTATGTTTATAATGCTTTAATTTAAAATTTTAAACACTTGAATAAAAGTTATTATTATTATTTAAAAAAAAGTGTCTCCCACATTTCAACCTAAGAAAGAGTCTGATTAAGAGGAATGGAGAGATCAGGAAAGTTAAATTGGACTAACAACCCTTGTGTCCTGAAAAGACTTCGTTAAAAAATGGATCTCATACAGGACAAATGTTCTAGACACAAAATGACTAGACACTGAATCCTTCCTGAAAGTTCTGGATGGCTTTGGAGTAGAAGGTAACTATAAAGTAAGCCTACTGAAGCCACTAGGAAGACAATAGGCTGTATTCATAGTTTCCCTCTGCTGTTATGAGTCAGGAGAGAAAGTAGCCCATATCCGCCCTTGTCAGGGATGGTGAGGCTACTTTTAAGAGATTAAGCTAGAGTTAGAACCAAAGGTTGAGCCAACCAAAGAAGGTCCTTCTTGCAGCTCCATCGTAAGGGATGCCATATGGAAAATTAGGAATGCCCTTCCTAATGAAAGCAGGGTTAGTGCTGGTAGCCCGGCCCTTTAGCTAGCATCATCTTTGAGACTTATTTCCAGTTCCAGGTTTTCCAAGAGCCCCACAACAAGCCAAGTAAATGAAGCAGGGGTGGAGGAAAGAATTCCACCTGAAGAGATAGTTTCCAGTATCTGATCAGCCCTAAGCATTTCTTTAACTCAGTATCAAGTTTCTCTCTTTTTTTTTTTTTTTTTTTTTTTCAGTATGCGGACTTCTCACTGCTGTGGCCTCTCCCGTTGATGAGCGCAGGCTCAGCCGCCATGGCTCACGGGCCCAGCCGCTCCGCGGCATGTGGGATCTTCCCGGACCGGGGCACGAACCTGTGTCCCCTGCATCGGCAGGCAGACTCTCAACCACTGTGCCACCAGGGAAGCCCCAAGTTTCTCTTTTTTCATTAGTGAAAAGAAAGCCCAAGTCTTGACTTCTTGCAAATAGTTTGGGATTGTAAGCGAGATGAAATGAAAGAGGGCTAAAATCTAGGTGCCTTGTTCATTTTGCTTGTTTCCACCCCACCCCCACCCAGCAGCAGGAAATTCACTGTCTCCCAAAGTAGGCAGAAACAGTAAAGCAAAGAAAAACAGACACTAACAGAAAATAGAACCTAAATTTGAAAATCTCCAGGCTCTCACCTCTAGTACTTATGATGAACGCTCGTTTCGCTCCAGTCTGCAGTAGAAAGAGCTGGCAAGCTGCAGAATCTCACTTAAGCAGAAGTGAAGTGAACCTAATTGGTCAGAGTTGGAGGCCGGACATGATTGGTCAGGCTGGAACCAATCAGCTTCCTGAATCTGTTAAACCAGAAGTAAAGTGGCAGCTGAGGACTGGTGCTTACTTTTTTTTTAATTGGGAGGGAGACCTTAAAGTATGTCCACCTGTAAGTACTTATGGTAATTCACTCTTCAACAAGAAAAAAAGTTGCAACTGTCAGAAATGGGCTAGAATCTTAAACTTGATAGTAAAGAAAATAAACTTAGTAAATAGTGATATTACACCACTCCACCTGAAAAACAATAAACATTTCCTTAATTATTATAGAAGAAGACACAAGTCGTATCACTTTCTGTGTGAGCAGAAACCACTGTGAACTCCCTCCTTTTTAGGGTCTCTTCTTACAGCCCAACCGTCTCCCTCCAGAAACAGGTTTGGGCAAAACAAGACTGTGACTAGTAGCCATTCAGTCACTTCAGCGTCTCACACTCTCCCTCTAGATAGCTGTACCTGATATCAAAACCCACTTTTCATGTCTTAGTTTTTCTCATCAATACATCCTCATCCTCAGCTTTGAGCTTAGGAAAATTGGTGAAATCTCTAATGAGGACAGCTGGAGTGCAGTTATTATTTTTACTCTGACACATTAGTAGAAGAGTGCTTATGCTGCCAGGAGAATATTCATGTTTATGAACCGTCTCTGCAGCAGCTGCACCAGCAGCATCACCTGAGACGTATTGGAAATGCAAATTCTTAATCTTCTGAATCAGAAACTCTTGGGATAGAGGTCAACAATCTGTGGTTTACCAAACCTTCCAGGTGATTCCAATGCATGCTGAAGTTGGAGAACCACTGCTCTATACCAGTTCAGTCAGAATCTTGTGGGGCTGTGTTGCTTTTCTAAACACCAACTGTAGCTTTTGCAAAGTTCTCTGGGTGATTTGTGCAGCCAAGGTTGTTAACCACTGCCTTCATTATTCATGAATTCAGTTACCATCTTGGTGCAAACTGAAGTTGATTACCAAATCTTTAACTCGCATCCAGACCTCCCTCATCACCTCCAGAACAATATACCCAGCTGATTTATAGAGAACTAATTACAAGTAGGGCCATGTGCTAAGTGCTTTACAATTTACCATTTTATTTAATCACTGTGAGGTAGCTATTTTCAGAGCTCTTTTATATTTGAGGAACTGAGCATTTTATACATTAAATAACCTACTCAAAACTAAGCAATTAATAAGTGACCAAGCCCAGATTCAAGAACATGACTTTTTTGAAGATTACTACACTCTGTTATTGTCCGTGCTACTTCTCAGCAGTTCATTACTGAACAGAATCAGCTGACTTGAAGTGTGACATGAGTGACAGAATAGACTTAGAATACAGACTTCCGAAAATTATGGAGGAGCTAGGAGTCACACAGCATATAGAAAATCCTGAAAGGAGGGTTTCATAGAACATAAGCACAATTACAGATTTGGGGGACCAAAGTTGAGGCATTTCTTTGATATGTCAAGAAAAGCCCTTCTCCCCCATAGGTCTCTTCTATTTCCCTAGCTACAGAATAAAGGTTTTATATTATACTCATCCTAAAGTTACCTAGAAGCACTGTTTTTTTTTTTTTTAAGATTATCTAATTTCCTAGAGATAAAAGGAAAAGGCAAGCAACTCAACAACAGCATTGCAGAATTGCCAGTTCAATGAATTAGTAAATCAATAAATAACAAGTGGGCACTCAAGTATCTCCTATGTAGCAAAAACTCTACTAAGTATAGACAAAGGCATATGGGGAAGGAGGTAATTGCTATGGAAAAACCTTGATGGAAATCCAAATGGGGGCTTATTGTACAATATGTTAAATATAGAAAGCTTCACAATATGGAGGTAACATCATCCTGAAGTCAAATTAGAATAACAATAGTATAGAAAAGAAACAAACAAAATTATACACTATTCACTTATGACAAAGGATAAAAAATCTTCCCAAAATTAAAATCAGCAAATCAAAACCAAAGGTGCATCATAATAACACATAAATAACCAAGCGATTCTAACCAAATACTGCAAAGATAGGTTAACATTAGGTAACTTATTAATGCAATTCATTTTTCAACGCATTCCTGGCAGGTCACAGATTAGAAAAAAAGAGATCTCATATGGGCTTACTATCAGGGTAGTTTAAATCCATAATTTTTTCCCTAGGATGCAGAAACTTATCAGAGCATAGGTGTCTACCCAGAGGAGACGTAGATACATCATACTTCAGAAGGGTTCCTACTTGAAGGGGGTGGTCACAGCTGCCGGGGACACTTAGAATCCCCTGGATCTGGAAGCTCAAAAGTTGTTGCACCTGACCAGTTTTTTCCATATCATTTAATTTTATCTAAAAAATTTTGTTCTCTTTTTTATTATGGTTTATTACAGGGTATTGAATATAGTTCCCTGTGCTATACAATACGACCTTGTTTTTTTAATCCATTCTATATATAATAGTTTGCATCTGCTAGTCCCAAACTCCCAATCAAACCCTCCTCCACCGCCCCCTCACCTGACCTTTTAGATTGGGAAATTATGTCACTACTCAAGTAAAATCTAAAAAGCAAGAAATGCTAATTTTATGTGTATCCTTTAAGAGAATGTTCACAAGCATCAAGTTCTCTGGCTTCTTGAAGCAAACTCAATGTCAAAAAGGCATTCAGGGATAGAATTAGTGCCCATGGATAGTCAAATAGTATTTCTACCTTCAGCTTCTTTCATTTTTGAAAGACCATTTCTTATTTCTTTCTGATTACATTTAGAGAATTAATGAAACATTAGAACTTGTTGAACATAGTCAACAGCAGTGTTCAACAAATACGCACAACAAATATTTAACTTTCTACTACACACTAGAAATTTCACTGTGGGAAAAAGGGAGAAACCAGAAAGACACAAGACCTGCCTGCAAAAAAAGAACATTCTAGAGTAGAAGCTTAAGAAACTTAACTGATTGTTTTTGTTTGGGAGATCAGCTCGGTGCTTTGTGACCACCTAGAGGGGTGGGATAGGGAGGGTGGGAGGGAGACACAAGAGGGAGGAGATATGGGGATTATATGTGTATGTATAGCTGATTCACTTTGTTATAAAGCAGAAACTAACACACCATTGTAAAGCAATTATACTCCAATAAAGGTGTTAAAATAAATAAATAAAATGCATGTAGATCAATGTAAAAAAAAAGCTTATTTGCTGGTACTTCATTAACAGTTGTAATTTCAGGGAAGCAGGAGTGAGAAAAGCTGAAGTGATACAGAGAAGAAAGGCAAGGGAATATGATGGTGTTTTACTAAGATGATCACCATTTTGTAACAAGCGTGACTGAATGCTTACCAACAGGCAAGCATCTTGTAAAAGTGCAAATGAACGATATCATATGAGAAAAACCTGTCCGGAGTAAGGATAAGGGAAGGAGAATTTATCTTCCAGTTTCCATATCCTGTTAATAAACATTGGCTGCATTACGTATTAACTGGTCCTACTTCTGGATTGCCCATGCATGAGTACCAAGTAGGTTCCACAGGACATTATTACTCAGTGTGAACAAGGAAGCCTAGAGGTGGCAAGTGAGACATAAGCATTTTGGGCATGAAGTGAAGAACTGTGTGGATGTGCCTACATGAACTTGATCAGGCTCCACACAGAGAAGCTGCCACAGCAGTGGATGGAATGAAACAAGTGGATAAAGGTGCAGGGGACAGATGAAGATGAGAAGACCCAACGTGGTATATACAAAGGTGGATATATTTCACTCCTTGCACCATGCATGTCTATGCATGCCATCCATTATATCCAGCTATCACACCACAATACGTGGCCTATCTATTTTGTAAAAACAACATGCTTTCACTTCTTCCCAGAAAGGTAAGGTACGAGTTAATCATTTGTGTATTTATCTTCAAAGTAGTAGCTAGCTGCAGTCTCTGGCATGAGTTAAGGCAAGGGGATGAGTAAAACAAGCTATAATCTCTACGGTAATTTCTGACCCTAAGGTTATATTTGATGTTCATCTCCTCTTCCTCCTCCACTCATTATAGATTTTTCTCATTCTTGTCTAACCCTTTGACTAGTGTCGGTTGCCTGCCTAGTGGGTAAACTAGATCTTTACTCCCCAGGAGTCTGAACTATTATGTGTCTTGTCCTTGTCAGGCCAGTTGCTTCATTTGCCCATATACTATTACTACTGAGCATGGAAAAACCAAGAGACATGCTGATTAATCCCCTGCATTCCAGGTATATTCCTCTCCACCTCCATCGTGTAGCAACAATGATGGCTCATTTTGGTAATCAGGGTCAGCTAAGGTTATCAGTAGAGATACACGTCTTTACCTGCTAGTCTGTTGACATGAAGAACCCAAAGAGACCAAGAGGTAGTTGAGGATTCAAGTTCAGTAGAAGTTTTACTAGAACTCTGGTAGAAATATTTCCTCTGAACTAAGATCTCAAACTCAAAAGAGCCTACGATTGTGAGAAGAGGAAGTTTAAATACCAAAACTGGAATGCTGGGGGTGATGGTGAGAGAAGCTAAACATATTCCTATCCCTTGCTTCCTGGAACATGGATTCTAGTTATTGGGGACACAGTGCTATATGTTGGTTGTTGGTTTAGAGAATACTTCACTCTGGAGGACAGCTCCCCAACTAGCAAGGCCTTCCCAAACTGGCATCTAGGCTATTATTCAGATTTTATGGAGATATTAAAAGCTTTTCAGACAAGCGAAGGTTAAAAGAATTTAGCACCACCAAGCCAGCTTTACAACAAATGTTAAAGGAATTTCTCTAGGTGAAAAACGAAAGGCCACAACTAGAAAAAAGAAAATTACAAAATGAAAAAGCTCACCAGTAATGGCAAACATACAGTGAAGGTAGGAAATCATCCACACACAAAGCTAGTAGGGAGGTTAAAAGAGAAAAGTATTGGGTGGGCCAAAAAGTGCCTTCAGTTTTTTAAGCAAAAATAAAAGACACATTTTTCATTTTCACCAAGAACTTTATTGAACAACGTATTCACTCTTTTGTTCCACTACCTTTTGCCATTTTTCAGGCAGCTTCATAATTCCATCTTCCCAAAACTTTTTATCTTTTTGAGCAAAGAACTGTTCCAGTTGTCTTTCACAGTCTTCCAGGAAATTGAAATTGTTTCCACTAAGAGAATTTTGTAAAGACTGAAATCAATGTAAATCCAAAGATGCGATGTCTGGTGAGTACGGCAGGTGAATCAGAACTTCCCAGCCAAGCTGTAACAGTTTTTGCCTGGCCAAAGCTGGGACAAAGTGAGAGAGCGGTAGTGTATATATGGACATATATACACTACCAAATGTAAAATAGATAGCTAGTGGGAAGCAGTTGCATAGCACAGAGAGATCAGCTCGCTGCTTTGTGACCAGCTAGAAGGGTGGGATAGGGAGGGTGGGAGGGAGGGAGACGCAAGAAGGAAGAGATATGGGGATATATGTATATATATGACTGATTCACTTTGTTATAAAGCAGAAACTAACACACCATTGTAAAGCAATTATACTCCAATAAAAATGTTAAAAAAAAAAAAAGAAACATGCAGTCTTATGTTATCCCGATGGAAGATTATGCTTTATCTGTTGACTAATTTTGGACGCTTTTTGTCGAGGGTCACTTTCATTTGGTATAATTGGGAGCAGTACTTGTTGGAATTAATCATTTGGTTTTCCAGAAGGAGCTCATTATAGAGGACTCCCTTCCAATCCCACCACTTATACAACATAACCTTCTTAGGATGAAGACCGAACTTTGGTGTGGTTGGTGGTGGTTCATTTCACTTGCCTCATGATCTCTTCCATTCCACATTGTTGTACAGTATCCACTTTTCATCACTGTCACAATTTGTTTTAAAAACGGAACATTTTCCTTATGTTTCATTAGAGAATCACATGCGGAAATATGGTCAAGACGGTTTTTTCACTTAACTTATGTGGAACCCAAACATCAAAGCAATGAACATAACCAAGCTGGTGCAAATGATTTTCAGCACTTGCTTTGGATATTTTGAGTATGTCGGCTATCTCCCATGTGGTATAACGTTGACTGTTCTCAATTATTGTTTCAATTTGATTGCTATCCACTTCAACTGGGCTACCCAACATGGAGCATCGTCTAGTGAGAAATCTCCAGAACAAAACTTCGCAAACCACTTTTGACATGTTCAATCAGTCACAGCACCTTCTCCATACACTGCACAAATCTTTTTTTGCGTTTCAGTTGCATTAGTACCTTTCTTGAACTAATAAAGCATAATATGCTGAAAATGTTGCTTTTTTCCTTCCATCATCAATATTAAAATAGCTACACAAAAATTCACCAATTTTGATGTCTTTTTTTTTTTTTTTTTTTTTTTTTTGCGGTATGCGGGCCTCTCATTGTTGTGGCCTCTCCCGTTGCGAAGCATAGGCTCCGGACACACAGGCTCAGAGGCCATGGCCCACGGGTCCAGCCGCTCCGTGGCATGTGGGATCTTCCCGGTCCGGGGCATGAACCCGCGTTCCCTGCATCGGCAGGCGGACTCTCAACCACTGCACCACCAGGGAAGCCCTGATGTCTTTTTCTTAATACAGATTTATTTAATTAATTTATTTATTTTTGGCTGCATTGGGTCTTCGTTGCTGTGCGGGCTTTCTCTACTTGCGGCGAGTGGGGGCTACTCTTCGTATCGGTGCGCAGCCTTCTCATTGCGGTGGCTTCTCTTATTGTGGAGCATGGGCTGTAGGCACGCGGGCTTCAGCAGTTGTGGCTTCTGGGCTCTAGAGCACAGGCTCAGTAGTTGTGGCGCACGGGTTTAGTTGCTCCGTGGCATGTGGAATCTTCCCGGACCAAGGCTCGAACCCGTGTCCTCTGCACTGGCAGGCGGATACTTAACCACGGCACCACTAGGGAAGCCTGACAAGTTTGTTTCAAATGCACACTGATATGACAGCTGTCACGTACAATCTAACAAAATTGTTTCAAATGAAGTTAAAGACAACTAAGTCCTACTAGAGCCATCTTACAGAAAAAAACGAATGAATCTTTTGGCCCACCCAATAGTAAACTTTTCTACATGTACAACAAGCAACTAAGGGATACACAAAAGAATTAGATGTAAAATATGATATCAAAAATAATAATTGTGAAGGTAGGAGAATACAAATGCAGGGTTTTTAAAATGCATTTGAAATTAAGAGATCAGCAACTTCAGACGATCACATTATGTGTGTGTGTGTGTGTGTGTGTGTGTGTGTGTGCGTATACTACAATATAATAACTTGATGGTAACAACAAACCAAAAATCTATAATAGATCTACACACAAAAAATAAAAAGGAATCCAAACATAACACTAAAGATAGTCTTCAAATCACAAGAGAACAAAAGAAGAAAGGGGAAAAAAAGACCTATTACAAACAAATACAAAACAACAAAATGGCAATAAGAACATACATATTGATAATTACCTTAAATGTAAACATACTAAATGCTCAAACCAAAAGACATAGACTGGCTGAATGGATACAAAAACAAGACCTGTATATATGTTGCCTAAAGAGACTCACTTCAGATCTAGGGACACATACACACTAAAGTGAGGGGATGGGAAAAGGTAATGCATGCAAATGGAAACCAAAAAAAGCAAAGTGGCAATACATATATCAAAACCAAAACTACCAAAGTAGCAATACATATATCAGACAAAATAGACTTTAAAATAGAGACTGTTTCAAGAGACAAAGAAGGACACTACATAATGATCAAGTGATCAATCCAAGAAGAAGTTATAACAATTGTAAATATATATGCACCCAACATAGGAGCAGCTCAATATATAAAGCAAATATTAATGGACATAAAAGGAGAAATTGAAAGTAACACAATAATAGTGGGGGATTTTAACACCCCATTTACACCAATGGAGAGATCATCCAGACAGAAAATCAGCATGGAAACACAGGCCTTAAACAACACATTACACCAAATGCACTTAATTGATTTTATGTATGTATATTATATATATATATATATACATACATACACATCATTCCATCCAAAAGCAGAATACATATTCTTTTCAAGTGTACATGGAGCATTCTCCAGGATAGATCACATGCTAGACCATAAAGCCTCAGTAAATTTAAGAAAACTGAAATAATATCAAGCACGTTTTTTTTTTCAAGCACCTTTTTGACCACAACACTATGAGACTAGAAATCAACTACAAGAAAAAAATTACAAAAAACACAAACACATGGAGGCTAAACAATATGGTACAAAACAACCAATGGATCACTGAAGAAATCAAAGACGAAATTTAAAAATACCTAGAGACAAATGAAGATGAACAAACAACCATCCAAAACCTATGGGATGCAGCAAAAGCAGTTCTAAAAGGGAAGTTTATGGTGATAACAAACTTACATCTAGAAACAAGAAAAATCTCAAATAAACAACCTAACCTTACACCTAAAGCAACTAGAAAAAGAACAAACAAAACCCAATGTTAGTAGAAGGAAAGAAATCATAACAACCAGAGCAGAAATAAATGAAATGAAGACAAAAAAAAAAAAAAAGATCGACAAAACTAAAAGTTGGTTCTTTGAAAAGATAAACAAAATTGATAGCCCTTTAGCTAGATGCATCAAGGAAAAAAGGGAGAGGTCCCAAACCAATAAAATCAGAAATGAAAAAGAAGTTAAGCCAACACTACAGAAATACAAAGGATCATAAGAAACTACTACAAGTAACTATATGCCAGTAAAATGACAACCTAGAAGAAATGGACAAATTCTTAGAATGGTACAATCTCCCAAGACTGACTCAGGAAGAAATAGAAAGCATGAACAGATAAATTACCAGTACTGAAATTGAATCAGGAATTTAAAACCTTCCAACAAACCCAAGTCCAGGAACAGATAGCTTCACAGGTGAATTATACCAAACATTCAAAGAAGAGTTAACACCTATCCTTCTCACACTATTCCCAAAAATTGCAGAGGAAGGAACACTTTGAAACTCATTCTATGTGGCCAGCATCACTCTGACACCAAAACCAGACAAAGATATCACACACACTGGGCTTCCCTGGTGGCACAGTGGTTGAGAGTCTGCCTGCTGATGCAGGGGACACAGGTTCGTGCCCCAGTCCGGGAAGATCCCACATGCTGTGGAGCAGCTGGGCCCATGAGCCATGGCCACTGAGCCTGCACATCTGGAGCCTGTGCTCCACAATGGGAGAGGCCACAACAGTGAGAGGCCTGCGTACCACAAAAAAAAAAAAAGATATCACACACACAAAAAAAGAAAATTACAGACCAATACCAGTGATGAACACAGAAGAAAAAATCCTTGACAAAATACTAGCAAACTGAGTCCAACAATACTTTAAAAGGATTATACACTATGATCAAGTGGGATTTATCCCAGGGATGAAGGGGTTTTTCAGTATCCACAAATCAATCAATGTGATACACCACATTAACAAATTGAAAGATAAAAACCAATGATCATCTCAATAGATACAGAAAAAGCTTTTGATAAAATTCAACATCCATTTATGATAAAAACTCTCCAGAAAGTGGGCATAGAGGTAATGTACCTCAACATAATAAAGGCCATATATGACACCCACAGCTAACACCATACACAGTGGTGAAAAGCTGAAAGCATTCCTTCTAAAAACTGGAACAAGACAAGAGTGTTCACTCTCACCACTTTTATTCAACATAGTTTTGGAAGTCCTAGCCACAGCAATCAGAGAAGAAAAGAAAATAAAGGGAATCCAAATTGGAAAGAAGTAAAACTGTCACTGTTTGCAGATGACATGATGCTATACATAGAAAATCATAAAGACACCACCAAAAAACTATTAGAGCTCATCAATGAATTTGGTAATGTTATAGGATACAAAATCAATATACAGAAATCAGTTGCACTTCTATACACTAACATCCAAATATCAGAAAGAGAAATTAAGAAAACAATCCCATTTACCATCACATCAAAAAGAATAAAATATCTAGGAATAAACCTATCAGAGAAGGCAAAAGACCTGTACTCCAAAAACCATAAAATGCTGCTGAAAGAAACTGAAGATGACATAAACAGATGGAAAGATATATCATGTTCTTGGATTGGAAGAAACAATATTATTAAAATGACCATACTACCCAAGGCAATTACAGATCCAATGCAATCCCTATCAAATTACCAATGGTATTTTTCACATAACTAGAACAAAATAATTTAACTTTGTAGGGAAACAAAAGATCCCAGATAGCCAAAACAATCTTGAGAAAGAAAAACTAAGCTGGAGGAATCAGGCTCCATGACTTCAGACTATACTACAAAGCTACAGTAATCAAAAGATTATGGTACTGGCACAAAACATAGATCATAGAACAAAATTGAGAGCCCAAGAATAAACCCATACTTAAATGGGCAATTAATCTACAACAAAGGAGACAAGAATATACAATGGAGAAAAGACAGTCTCTTCAATAAGTGGTGATGGGAAAACTGGACAGCTACATATAAAAGAATGAAATTAGAACATTCTCTAACAGCATAAACAAAAATAAACTCAAAGTGGATTAAAGACCTAAATGTAAGCCTAGATACTATAAAACTCCTAGAGGAAAACATAGGCAGAACAGTCTTTGACATAAAATCACAGCCACACTTTTTATGGATCCATTTCCTAGAGTAATGGATATAAAAGCAAAAATAAAAAATGGAACCTAATTAAACTTAAAGGATTTGCATAGCAAAGGAAACCACAAACAAAATGAAAAGAAAACCTACAGACTGGCAGAAAATATTTGCAAACAATGAGACTGACAAGGGGTTAATTTGCAAAATATACAAACAGCTCTTACAGCTCAATATCAAAAAAACAACAACAACCCAATCAAAAATGGGAAGAAGACCTAAATAGACATTTTTGCAAAGAAGATATACAGATGGCCAACAGGCACATGAAAAGATTTTCAACACTGCTAATTATTAGAGAAATGCAAATCAAAACTACAATGAGGTATCACCTCACACTGGTCAGAATTGCCATTATCAAAAAGTCTACAAATAATAAATGCTGGAGAGGGTTGGAGAAAAAGGAACCCTCCTGCACTGTTGGTGGGAATGTAAATTGATATAGCCACTATGGAAAATAGCATAGAGGTTCCTTCAAAAACCAAAAATAGAGTTGCCATATGATCCAGCAATCCCACTCCTGGTCATATATCCGGAGAAAAGTCTGTTTTGAAAAGATACAAGTACCCCAATGTTCATATCAGCACTATTTACAATAGCTAAAACATAGAAGCAACCTAAGTGTCATTGACAGATGAATGGATAAAGAAGATGTGATATATATATATACAATGGAATATTACTCAGCCATAAAAATAATGAAATATTGCCATTGTAGCAACATGGGTGGACATAGAGATTATCACAGTAAATCAAGTAAGTCAGAAAGATAAAAACAAATACCATATGATATCACTTATATATGGAATATAAAATATGATACAAATGAACTAATTTACAAAGACATACAAACTTACAGTTACCAAAGGGGACAGGGGTGCGGAGGGATAAATTAGGAGTTTGGGGTTAACAGATACACACTACTATATATAAAATAGATAAATAACAAGGACCTACTGTATAATATAAGGAAGTATATTCAATATCTTGTAAAAACCTATAATGAAAAAGAATCTGAAAAAGAATGTAAATATGTATATAACTGAACTGCTTTGCTGCACACCTGAAACTAACACAACACTGTAAATCAACTATACTTCATTAAAGTATGAGAAAATAAAAAGAACAAGAAGAAGTAATCACTGAAACTGATAAAATAAAAAATGATTAGAGATTACACAATTCTATGCAAATAAGTTGGAAAACCTGTGTGAAATTGGTACAGTATAATACAGTACAATACAGTAAAATAGAATGCAATACCTTTGGTCAAAATTGACCTCAGTAGAGGTAGAAAGTACAAATTTGCACTGAAGAAATAAACGTAAGAACTACTCTGAAAACACAATAGGTTCAGATGATTTCACAGGAGAGTCAGAAAACAAAACAGAGATTTGCAAGAAAAGAACAAAGACATCCATTTTTCCTCTACATAGGAAGAGTTACATCGATGGCTGAACCTGAGACAGACTGTGCAGAAAAGGAAAACTAGGGATGAACTTCCTCATAAGTATTGATACAAAAATACTAATTAAAATATCAGCAAACAAATCCAACCACATTATGAAAGTAATCCACCATGACCAAGTGGGATTATTCAATGAAAATAAGTGTGGTTCCATTATGGGAAATCCTTTAATTTAAATCACCACATTAATCGATAAAAGGAAAACACAGCACAACAGGCTTCTTTCCAGAGACGGTAAAAAGACTCTTGCCACTTACTGTTCATAAAGCACTCGAATAAGAACCGATTGTAATTGATATGTGTACTTCATTCCTAAATGCATCTTACTTAAGGGAGAAAGAGTAAACCATTACCATGAAGATCAGGAATAAGGCAAGAGCATCCACTTCCTTAGACTGTGTTTTCTCAGAAGCAGATCCTGAGTCGAAGATTTAAATGATCAAATATTCCAAAAGTAGTCTGGTTGTTGCCTGCAGAGTGGCACTGAAGATCATCTAGACAGATAATATCTCCTAAGAGGAACAGAAGCCAGGTATGTTGAATGTGAGAGGTAATTTAGGTAGAGAGCCTGAAGGAGGTTAATTGCATCTGGCCCCTGTCTGTTCCTCCAGGGTCCCAGGCACAGAGGTTTGCAAATAAACTCAGACATACCATCTCACAAGCAAACTGCCTTGAGATCTGCCTCTCAGTTTTTAGTGGAACAGAACTATCAGATCATTAACAGCAGGAAAAGTCATCTTCCCCACACATTATCATGCAATTTTGGGACCCAGAAGTCCAGGATAGTCATGATCAATTAACTGCCCTCAAGAGCAAAAATGGCCAGTGGTGGTGGCATTAACTTTCCTCTTGTAGTAAATGTGAAACTATAGCTATGTGGTTATCTACTGTATTAGTTATATTTCCTGTGTAACAAATTAGCCCGAATTCAGCAGCTTAGACAGCAACATTTATTATCTCACAGTTTCTGATGGGGGAGGGGTGGTCAGAAATATGGATGTGGCTTAATTAGGTGCCTCTGGCTCAGACTGCCTTACAGGTTGCAATGAAGGTGTTGACCAGAACTTAGTCATCTGAAGATTCACTTGGAGGAGGATTTGCTTCCCAGGTCATTCACATGGCTGGTGGCAAGCCTCAGAAGATGCACTT
Source organism: Stenella coeruleoalba (assembly GCF_951394435.1). Lineage (NCBI taxonomy): Eukaryota > Metazoa > Chordata > Mammalia > Artiodactyla > Delphinidae > Stenella > Stenella coeruleoalba. The sequence continues at coordinate 48,674,623 of NC_137154.1, read as the reverse complement.
CCAGGCTCACTCAGAGATATAATTTCCTTGCCATTTGGATATCTCCACAGGGCAGCTCATAACATGGCAGCTGGCTTACCTCAGAAAGAGTGAGAAACACAGCAAAACAGAGTGAGCAAGTTGGAAGTCACAGTCTGTTGGTAACTTACTCTCCAAAGTGAAATCCCGTCACTTTTGCAGCTTTCTACTCATTAGAAGCAAGTCACTAAGTTGAGTCCACGCTCAAGGGGAGGAGGGGATTACAAATGGGTATGAATATCAGATACCTACTACAGGTAACTCCTGAGAAATCTCAGTAATATTTTGGGCAGGGGTCTTGGGAACTGAGGTTCTGCATCAACTAATGTAAATAAGTTAATAAACTTGGATGGCATGCTCCTAAGGATAGATCTTTGGTTTATTTCTGAATGTCTCCTTATCTACCTTGAGGCAGAGCACAGTACAGCAGTTTTGGGGACTAGTTCTCTTTCAGGCTTGAAGAATGGACCTTCTAATGGAGGCTAAGCATAGTACATTGAACCTAGACTACCTCCCAGTCATTAGAAATATATTGGCTGAGGAAGGCATGAAGCAGCTCGTTGCCCCTTCAAAAGGCAGCAGAATGCCTCTCACCATTCACATCACTAATAACTATGTCTCTGCTGAGGAATCAGGGAACTGGGAGCATGCAGCATTGTCTCCTGATTTTTCATATTTCCATATATCTCTATATCTTTTTTTTTTGCGGTACGCGGGCCCCTCACTGTTGTGGCCACTCCCGTTGCGGAGCAGAGGCTCCGGACGTGCAGGCTCAGTGGCCATGGCTCACGGGCCCAGCCACTCCGTGGCATGTGGGATCTTCCCGCACCGGGGCACGAACCCCTGTCCCCTGCATCGGCAGGCGGACTCTCAACCACTGTGCCACCACGGAAGCCCTCTCTATATCTTTTGCCACTAAAAAACCTTTATATCTTGCACATGTTGGCTTCTTTCTCTCAGCTTTATTCCTGCCCCATGGTGATACCCAGGCAGAAGTCAGGACCTCTAAAATATGGCCCATGCACCTCTCTAGCCTCATTTATTTGCATTCTCTTTCAAGTACCCTGCATTCTACCTTCTCTGGTTTATCTTCTGTTTGGAGAATATTTTGCCTTTTCATATCTTTGTGCTGAGGTCCATGCTCTACCCCCAGTTTGAAAAGCTTATCTTCCTTGGCCTCCCTTACACTCTATTTCCATTCTCTGTTCAAATAAGACTTTATAACACACTGCTAGGAGAAGCCCTATATGAGTTTCCAGGTGGAATGGAGGAAATGAACAGAGAAGCAGACTTTGGAGATTAAGTATACTATCAGTGTGACAACAAAGTGAAATGAAATATGAGTGCTAGAATCTGAACCATGACTGGTTTACTATCTTTGTGACCTTCTATGCACCTCAATTTCATCTGTAAAATGTAGACGTGATAATGGTAGCTTACCTCAAAGGACTGTGAAAATTGAATGAGATCATCTTTGAAAAGTGTTTAGCAGGGTGCTTGGCATATAACAGGGTTTCACAAATCTAACTAATCTTGGGCCTCTTGTTTTCTTTTCAGAATGCGTGCTATATTCTTCTAACTCTTAGGTATCCCCTGAGGACTTGAAGAAACAAAGACTTTTCATCCACTAAGCACCTTCCTGTTCCTGCCATTTGGAACACTCCAGGGGGTAGAGTACAAACAAAAAATCAGTCTCTGGAGGAGTTACAGTGTTTGGTCACTGGGCAGAGGCCAAGGGAAGCTGGAGGGTCCAGGGAAAAAGCAGGGTGATAGAGAATCTATAGGGGAAGAGGGCTCCCCATGGGAAGTCTTTGAAAATGACGATACTCCTCACCATGACTCTACGTTGTTCACATTTGATCTTGTGTCACTCTTCCTGCTCCTCCTGAAGGTTCCTGTATAAATCCCCCTTCTTTTGAGTGAAAGAAATGTGGACTACCAGAGGAAGTCAAATACAGAAAACTCCAGAGTGGTGGGTAACTGAGTTGGGGACTGGGTGTTGGGAGTGATGAAGTCTCAAAGGCAAGGTCACCCTAGAAAGGAGGATCTAAGTCCTTAACCCCACTAAAAAGGGCTGGTCAGGTCTTGTGAGTACTGCTGATATTAGGATCACATTCTGGAAGTGATGGGACAATTGGGGAAAGGAAAGGAACAGGGAACACATGATACTTTGGTTCAAAGCTGTGAGAGGAAGGGGTATGTATCATCTTCGGATAACAGAGAGACAGTTTTCAGGGACCAGGGGGAGTTATGAGAATAGAAACTGGGCAGTAGGGCTGATTGGGGGTATGTGCTTTTGGTTGTAGAGTGGAGGCATAGGGTTATCATAAACACAAAGGCTTCATTTGAATGAATTATGCATTACTGCTTTTACCTTTAAGACAATCTTAATTTGAATTGTGTATTTCCCACCCTTTAAATAGGAATAAAAAATTCCTCACATATCCTATGATTTAGTTAAGTGACTTGTCTAAGCTTTTGTTTAGTGATTGGCTCTCCAGGTCTTCATGTGAATGTCTCTGCAGAGTTGAAGGCAGAGGCAGGCTCTAGGCTGGAAATGTCTAAGGAGAGTTTGGACAGAGCTTTCTGAAGAACAGTACACCTTAACAACCAGGGAGCAATTGTGCTTGTATCTTGATCTGGATAGTGGCCATGAGGGTGTGTTCATGTGCTCACTTTATAAAACTTTATCAACTATACACCTTCTGTGCATTTTACACAGTATATACTGATATGTTATACTTCAATCAAAAAGTTAACCAAAAAATAAGCTTCAAGATGCTGAATGAGTAAGATATGGGGATCACCTTCATCCCCACAAATACATGAAAAATACATCTACATGTGGAACAACTACAGAACACCTACTGAACACTGGGAGAAGACCTCAGACTTCCCAAAAGGCAAGAAACTCCCCAAGTACCTGGCTGTGTGGCTGACAGGGTCTTGGTGATCCAGTTGGGTGTCAGATCTGAGCCTCTGAAGTGGGAGAGCCAAGTTCAGGACATTGGTCCACCAGAGACCTTGCAGCCCCTCATAATATCAATCGGTGAGAGCTCTCCCAGAGATCTCAATCTCAACACAAAGTCCCAGCTCCACTAAATGACCACCAAGCTACAGTGCTGGACACCCCATGCCAAACAACTACCAAGACAGGAACACAGCCCCACCCATTAGCAGAGAGGCTGCCTAAAATCATAATAAGGTCACAGACACTCCCAAACACACCACTGGAAGCAGTCCTGCCCACCAGAAAGACAAGATCCAGCCTCATCCATCAGAACACATGCACCAGTCCCCTCCACCAGGAAGCCTACACAACCCATGGAACTAACCTTACCCAATGGGGGCAGACACCAAAAACAACGGGAACTAAGAACTTGCAGCCTGCAAAAATGAGACCCCAAACAGAGTAAGTTAAGCAAAATGAGAAGACAGAGAAATATGCAGCAGATGAAGGAGCAAGGTAAAAGCCCAAGAGACCAAACAAATGAACAGGAAATAGGCAGTCTACCTGAAAAAGAATTCAGAGTAATGATACTAAGATGATCCAAAATCTTGGAAATAGAATGGAGAAAATACAAGGAACATTTAACAAAGATCTAGAAGAACTAAAGAGCAAACAAACAATGATGAACAATACAATAAATGAAATTAAAAATTCTCTAGAAGGAGTCAATAGCAGAATAACAAAGGCAGAAGAACGGATAAGTGACCTGGAAGATAAAATAGTGGAAATAACTACTGCAAAGCAGAATAAAGAAAAAAGAATGAAAACAACTGAGGACAGTCTCAGAGACCTCTGGGACAATATTAAACTCACCAACATTCGAATTATAGGGGTCAGAGAGGAAGAGAAAGAGAAAGGGACTGAGAAAATATTTGAAGAGATTATAGTCAAAAACTTCCCTAATATGGGAAAGGAAATAGTCAATCAAATCCAGGAAGCTCAGAGAGTCCCATACAGGATAAATCCAAGGAGAAACATGCCAAGATACATATTAATCAAACTATCAGAAATTAAATACAAAGAACCAATATTAAAAGCAGCAAGGGAAAATGCACAAATAACAAACAAGGGAATTCCCATAAGGTGAACAGCTGATCTTTCAGCAGAAATTGCAAGCCAGAAGGGTGTGGCAGGATACATTTAAAGTGATGTAAGGGAAAAACCTACAATGAAGATTACTCTAACTAGCAAGGATCTCATTCAGAAATTAAAACCTTTACAGACAAGCAAAAGCTAAAAGAATTCAGCACCACAAAACCAGCTTTACAACAAATGCTAAATGAACTTCTCTAGGCAGGAAACACAGGGGAAGAACAAGACCTACAATAACAAACCCAAAACAATTAAGAAAATGGTAATAGGAACATACATATTGATAATTACCTTAAATGTAAATGGATTAAATGTCCAACCAAAAGACACAGACTGGCTGAATGGATACAAAAACAAGACCCGTATATATGCTGTCCACAAGAGACCCACTTCAGACCTAGGGACACATACAGACTGAAAGTGAGGGGATGGGAAAAGATATTCCATGCAAAAGGAAATCAAAAGAAAACTGGAGTAGCAATTCTCATGTCAGACAAAATACTTTAAAATAAACACCATTACAAGAGACAAAGAAGGACACTACATAATGATCAAGGTATCAATCTAAGAAGAAGATATAACAATTGTAAATATTTATGCACCCAACATAGGAGCACCTCAATACATAAGGGAAATTCTAACAGCTGTAAAAGGGGAAATTGACAGTAATACAATAATAGTAGGGGACTTTAACACCCCACTTTCACCAATGACAGATCATCCAAAATGAAAATAAATAAGGAAACACAAGCTTTAAATAACACATTAAACAAGATGGACTTAGTTAATATTTATAGGACATTCCATCCAAAAACAACAGAATACACTTTCTTTTCAAGTGCTCATGGACCATTCTCCAGGATAGATCATATCTTGGGCCACAAATAAAGCTTTCGTAAATGTAAGAAAATTGAAATTGTATCAAGTATCTTTTCCAACCACAACACTATGAGACTAGATATCAACTACAGGAAAAAAAACTGTAAAAAATAAAAACACATGGAGGCTAAACAATACACTACTAAATAACTAAGAGATCACTGAAGATATCAAGGAGGAAATCAAAATATACCTAGAAACAAATGACAATGAAAACATGATGACCCAAAACCTATGGGATGCAGCAAAAGCAGTTCTAAGAGAGAAGTTTATAGCAATACAATCCTACCTCAAGAAACAACTCAAATAAACAAACTAACCTTATACCTAAAACAATTAGAGAAAAAAGAACAAAAAACCCCCAAAGTTAGCAGAAGGAAAGAAATCATAAAGATCAGATCAGAAATAAATGAAAAAGAATTGAAGGAAATGATAACAAAGATCAATAAAACTAAAAGCTGGTTCTTTCAGAAGATAAACAAAACAGATAAGCCATAAACAAAATGGATAAGCCATTAGGCAGACTTATCAAGAAAAAAGGGAAGAAAACTCAAATCAGTTGAATTAGAAATGAAAAAGGAGAAGTAACAACTGACACTAAAGAAATACAAAGGATCATGAGAGATTACTACAAGCAACTATATGCCAATAAAATGGACAACCTGGAAGAAATGAACATTTTCTTAGAAAAGCACAACCTACAGAGACTGAACCAGGAAGAAATAGAAAATATAAACAGACCAATCACAAGCACTGAAGTTGAAACTGTGATTAAAAATCTTCCAACAAACAAAAGCCCATGATCAGATGGATTCACAGGCAAATTCTATCAAACATTTAGAGAAGATCTAACACCTATCTTTCTCAAACTCTTCCAAAATATAGTAGAGGGAGGAACACACCCAAACTCATTCTACAAGGCCACCGTCAGCCTGACACCAAAACCACACAAAGATGTCACAAAGGAAGAAAACTACAGGCCAATATCACTGTTGAACATAGATGCAAAAATCCTCAACAAAGGGACTTCCCTGGTGGCACAGTGGTTGAGAATCCACCTGCCAAGGCAGGGAACATGGGTTCAAGCCCTTGTCCAGGAAGATCCCACATGCTGTGGAGCAACTAAGCCCATGCGCCACAACTACTGAGCCTGTGCTCTAGAGCCCGCAAGCCACAACTACTGAGCTCACGTGCCACAGCTACTGAAGCCCGTGCACCTAGAGCCCATGCTCCACAATAAGAGAAGCGACTGCAATCAGAAGCCCAACACCGCAACGAAGAGTAGCCCCTGCTCACCGCAACAAGAGAAAGCCATGTGCAGCAACGAAGACCCAATGCAGCCATAAGTAAATAAATAAATAAATAAAATTTACAAAAATAAATCTTCATCAAAATACTAGCAAACAGAATCCAACAGCACAATAAAAGGATCATACACCATGATCAAGTGGGGTTTTTCCCAGGAATGCAAGGATTCTTCAATATACGCAAATCAATCAATGTGATAAACCATAGTAACAAATCAAAGGAGAAAAAGTATATGATCATCTCAATAGATGCAGAAAAAGCTTTCGACAAAATTCGTCACTGATTTATGACAAAAACCCTCCAGAAAGTAGGCATAGAGGGAACTTACCTCAACATAATAAAGGCCATGTATGACAAACCCACAGCCAACATCATCCTCAATGGTGAAAAACTGAAACCATTTCCACTGAGATCAGGAAAAAGACAAGGCTGCCCACTCTCACCACTATTATTCAACATAGTTTTGGAAGTTTTAGCCACAGCAATCAGAGAAGAAAAAGAAACAAAAGGAATCCAACTTGGAAAGGAAGAAGTAAACTGTCACTGTTTGCAGATGACATGATACTATTCATAGAGAATCTTAAAGATGCTACCAGAAAACTAGTAGAGCTAATCAATGAATTTGGTAAAGTAGCAGGATACAAAATTAATACACAGAAATCTCTGGCATTCCTATACACTAATGATAAAAAATCTGAAAGAGAAATTAAGGAAACACTCCCATTTACCACTGCAACAAAAAGAATAAAATATCTAGAAATAAACCTACCTAAGGAGACAAAAGACCTGTATGCAGAAAACTATAAGACAGTGATGAAAGAAATTAAAGATGATACCAACAGATGGAGAGATATACCATGTTCTTGGATTGGAAGAATCAACATTGTGAAAATGACTATACTACACAAAGCAATCTACAGTTTCAGTGCAATCCCTATCAAACTACCAATGAAGGGCATTTTTCACAGAACTAGAACAAGAAATTTCACAATTTGTATGGAAACAGAAAAGACACTGAATAACCAAAGCAATCTTGAGAAAGAAAAACAGAGCTGGTGGAATCAGGCTGCCTGGACCTCAGACTATGCTACAAAGCTACAGTAGTCAAGACAGTATGGTACTGGCACAAAAACAGAAATATAGGTCAATGGAACAGGATAGAAAGCCAAGAGATAAACCCACGCACATATGGTCAATTAATCTATGACACAGGACGCAAGGATATACAATGGAGAAAGGACAGTCTCTTCAATAAGTGGTGCTGGGAAAACTGGACAGGTACATGTAAAAGAATGAAATTAGAACACTCCCTAACACCATACACAAAAATAAACTCAAAATGGATTAGAGACCTAAATGTAAGACCGGACACTATCAAACTCTTAGAGGAAAACATAGGAAGAACACTCTTTGACATAAATCACAGCAAGATCTTTTTTGATCCACCTCCTAGAGTAATGGAAATAAAAACAAAAATAAACAAGTGGGACCTAATGACACTTATAAGCTTTTGCACAGCAAAGGAAACCGTAAACAAGACCAAAAGACAACCCTCAGAATGGGAGAAAATATTTGCAAATGAATCAATGGACAAAGGATTAAGCTCCAAAATATATAAACAGCTCATGCAGCTCAATATTAAAATAACAAACAACCTAATCCAAAAATGGGCAGAAGACCTAAATAGGCATTTCTCCAAAGAAGATATACAGACTGCCAACAAACACATGAAAGGATGCTCAACATCACTAATCATTAGAGAAATGCAAATCAAAACCACAATGAGGTATCACCACACACCGGTCACAATGGCCATCATCAAAAAATCTAGAAACAATAAATGCTGGAGAGAGTGTGGAGAAAAGGGAACCCTCTTGCACTGTTGGTGGGAATGTAAATTGATACAGCCACTATGGAGAACAGTATGGAGGTTCCTTAGAAAACTAAAACTAGAACTACCATACGACTCAGCAATCCCACTACTGGGCATATACATGGAGAAAATCATAATTCAAAAAAGAGTAATGTATCACAATGTTCATTGCAGCTCTATTTACAATAGCCAGGACATGTAAGCAACTTAAGTGTCCATCATCGGATGAATGGATAAAGAAGATGTGGCACATATATACAATGGAATATTACTCAGCCATAAAAAGAAAGGAAATTGAATTATTTGTAGTGAGATGGATGGACCTAGAGTCTGTCATACAGAGTGAAGTAAGTCAGAGAGAGAAAAACAAATACTGTATGCTAACACATATATATGGAATCTAAGAAAAAAAAATGGTCATGGAGAATCTAGGGGCAAGATGGGAATAAAGACACAGACCTACTAGAGAATGGACTTGAGGATATGGGGAGGGGGAAGGGTAAGCTGTGACAAAGTGAGAGAGTGGCATGGACATATATACATTACCAAACGTAAAATAGATAGCTAGTGGGAAGCAGCCGCATAGCACAGGGAGATCAGCTCGGTGGTTTGTGACCGCCTAGAGGGGTGGGATAGGGAGGGTTTGAGGGAGGGAGACGCAAGAGGGAAGAGATATGGGAACAGATGTATATGTATAAGTGATTCACTTTATCATAAAACAGAAAGTAACACACCATTGTAAAGCAATTATACACCAATAAAGTTGTTAAAAGAAAAAAAAGATGTGGCACATATATACAATGGAATATTACTGAGCCATAAAAAGAAACGAAATTGAGTTATTTGTAGTGAGATGGATGGACCTAGAGTCTGTCATACAGAGTGAAGTGAGACAGAGAAAAACAAATACTGTATGCTAACACATATATATGGAATATATTAAAAAAGAAAAAGGTTCTGAAGAACCTAGGGGCAGGACAGGAATAAAGACGCAGACGTAGAGAGTTGACTTGAGGACACGGGAAGGGGGAAGGGTAAGCTGCAAGGAAGTGAGAGAGTGGCATGGACGTATATACACTACCATATATAAAATGCATAGCTAGTGGGAAGCAGCCGTATAGTACAGGGAGATCAGCTCTGTGCTTCGTGACCACATAGATGGGTGGGATAGGGAGGGTGGGAGGGAGACACAAGAAGAAGGGGATATGGGGTTATATGTATACGTATAGCTGCTTCACTTTGTGATATGGCAGAAACTAATACACCATTGTAAAGCAATTATACTCCAATAAAGATGTTTAAAAAAATTTAACCAAAAAAAATGAGAGACCAAGTAGTAATGTTAAATGTTTGGGATAGGTCAAGTAAAATAAAGAATGAAAAGAAAGCGCTGGATTGGCAACATGTTATTGATGGAGATCATTGTTGGTCTTAGCAAGAAAATTTTTAGTAGCAATAGACTGAAGAGTGAAAAAGGAAAAAAAAAAGACCAACCAAACTGTCCAGTCATTTGAAAGCACTAATAAGATATGTAAACCTTTAGCAGTGCTAATTGAGAAGAAAAAGGAATGAGGGGGAAAAAATCTCTCAAGAGAATGAAAGGTATGACTAGTTACAACTTGCGAGGGCTAGAGAGAGGAGGGATGGGCAGGCACCGGCTGAGACTGCCCTCAGAAGAAAGGTGATTTTATACAGGGCAGAGATGCAGAGAGGAAGATCTTGGATCAGAGGTGAGTGGGGGGGAGCTCGTTAGTTTATTCAGTCTGTTCCGTTATAAGGCATTTCTTCTGTTTAGGGTTTTTTTTTGTTTGTTTCAATAAAGACCACAGATTGTAATCATATCCCAGAAATTTGCCTTTTTAGAAAACTTCTGAGGACTCTCATCAAGGCTGCTTTGGTACCTGGGTGTGGCGTCAATTAGTGGTAGGCTCTCCAGGGGGTAAATGGAAGGGGCAAATGTATGTCACTTGATTAGCATTGAGAACCAGGTAAATTTTTGTCTCATCCTTGGTTAAAAGAGAAAATGCTACTGTAGCTGATGGGATTCTGTGGCCAGTACTCCATCAATCTGATCTACTCAATTTTTTAGGGAGGAGCCAGGCCTGATGAGAAATCCAAGAAGGGTCAAGTGAAGGCAGTGTCCAAGGATATGGAAAGTTCTTAGCCTTAAAAAACTCCTGACTGAGGGGAGGGACGGGGTGATAATTAATAGCATGCTAGTCTCCAGGCTTGGCAAATAAGCACTCTTCATTTAAGATTGCCTGGACACCTGGGAAACAGTTCTTGGGCTATATATGACTATCGTAAAGTCAACATAGTCACACAATTGGTGTGGTGACCCACTAGCCGGAGGCCTTGAGAGATGCAATATTAGGGAAGTGAGAGACTGAGGAAGGAGAAGATGCACAATGTGACATGTTCAATCTCACAAAGTTTCATTCAACAATTATTAAATATTAGGAACTGAACATACAAAAATAACAGAAAAACTCTTTCCTTTGTTTTCTCATTCATTCATTCAACTGTTTGCTATAATGAGTACATATATCTTCTTTTAATGGACTTGTGCACCACAGCTATGGGTGCACACAGTTGGTATAAGGTATAAGGCCATGAACAAGACACATATGATTGAATACAATAAAGTCACAGGTAGAGTATTGGAATTGTCAATTTAGGTCCCTCAGAGGTCAGCATGGATGAGAGTCCATAAAAGCTCTGAAGGTACCTAATTTAGTTTCCGCATGGGATGGGGCAGGAGGCAGAGAAGGCTTCCTGAAGGACGTAACTCATGATATTTGAACGATGAACAGAAGTTAGTAAGGCACAGTACTGAGGAGGATGGAAGGTGGAGCAGGAAAACTTTGTCAGATGTCACTTCCTTAATCCTGTGGTCCACTGAGTTAAGAATACCATCAGGCTCTCCTAACACCATAGCTGGGAACAAGTCTTACAGGATTGCATCCTTTTACATCATTTTATATATTAACAGGAAAGCAGTCTCATCTGTGATGCTGGGGCCACCCTACAACCATACAATGGAACCCCCTGCCACCTCGTCCTGGTGGGTATTCCAGGTTTGCAATCTTCACATCTTTGGCTGGTTACCTCACTGAACATCGTGTATACCATAGCCCTGTTAGAAAACACCCTCATAGTGACTGTAATTTGGATGGATTCCACCCTACAAGAGCCCATGTACTGCTCCCTGGATATTCTGGCTGCTGTGGACATTGTTATGGCCTCCTTGGTAGCGCCCAAGATGGTGAGCATTTTCTCCTTAGGAGACAGCTTCATCAGCTTTAATGCTTGTTTCACTCAGATGTATTTTGTCCATGCAGCCACAGCTGTGGAGACAGGGCTGCTACTGGCCATGGCTTTTTGCTGTGTGGCCATCTGTAAGCCCCTACAAGAGAATTCTCACACGTCAAGTGATACTGGGAATGAGTGTGATCATCACCATCAGAGCTATCATATTCATGACTCCATTGAGTTGGATGGTGAGTCATCTGCTTTCTGTGGCTCCAATGTGGTTCTCCATTCCTACTGTGAGCACATAGCTGTGGCCAAGTTGGCATATGCCCACCCCATGCCCAGTTGTCTCTACAGCTTGATTGGTTCCATTACTGTGAAAACCCACAGAACCTCCATTACTGTGGGTTCTGATGTGGCCTTTATCGCTGCCTCCTATAACTTGATTCTTCAGGCAGTATTTGGTCTCTCCGCAAAGAATGCTCAGTTGAAAGCATTAAGCACATGCGGCTCCCATGTCGGGGTTATGGCTCTGTACTACCTACCTGGGATGGCATCCATCTATGTGGCCTGGCTAGGGAAGGACACAGTGCCTTTGCACATCCAGGTGCTGGTAGCTGACTTGTACCTGATCATCCCACCAACCTCAAACCCCATCATCTATGCCCTGAGAACCAAACAAATAAGGGAGCGAACATGGAGCTTGCTGACGCACTGCCTCTTTAACCACTCCAACCTGGGTTCATGAACACAAAGTCTGTTCAGACCTTGAGCATTCCAGCCAAGTTCAAAGATGCCTGAGAGGTCTGTGGAGCTGCTTTGGTTCACCTGGTACCACAGAAGTTCTAAGATGAAGCTGTAAAGGGTAACTTTGCCTAACTTTTCAATTTTTAGCAAGGATATAAAAGAAATAATTTTCTGACAATGGTTTTATGGTTTCAATTAACTAGTATCTGAATCAGAGGTAAGTTTGGGAAGAGAATACAGATTTGGGGTTTTCCCTTCCTGACCTACACTTCCAACTTAGTATCCTACCAGTCCCTCTGCAGAAGAAACCAACTGTTAGGTACCCCTATACCTGACTGATTTTCTCACAACTGTTCATCTCTTTATGTTATTATACGGAAGCAACTGTTAATATATGTGACCCTGACCTCTGGCCCATTGATGAATCCACTCAACTTGGGTCATGTGCTCACACCTGGACCAGAGTCTGTCTCCAGTCAAAATGGATCCCAGTTTATCTGAGGAGATACAAACTTGGGGTCACTGATGGTGGCCATTTTCCAACACACGAACTTGGAAAGAGAAATCTGTTCCACAGCAAGAGAAACAGATTAGCAAAATGGGATGAAGAAACTGAGTCTCTGGTTCCAATTCATTTTGAACACCTAGGTACACCCCTGTTATTAAGTTCTGTAAGATATACCTCTATAGCCTTTTAATATCCCCACTATTGTTAAGCTAGTTGTAATCAGTATACTAATCACCAGCTTTTTGTTTCTAAGCAACAGAAGCTAAAGCAACGTGAGTTTGGTTTTGACATCTATCTCTTTGCTTCTTAGTCCTGCCTGTGTAACTAAACTGTAAGATACAAAATAGAGGGATCAAATATAACACAGGTCTTTCTTCTTTTGGACATCTCTAAGGAGGTATGCTCTGGGATAAAAAGTTAATAGAGAACAATAATAATAATGAAGTTGAAATATCACCACTCTTTCCAGGTCATCAGATAATTCATTGGCTTTTGTTTTTATTTTTCCCCTTTCAGAAAGTCTTAAACTGAATAATCAGTGTATGTTAAAAGAAAGAGATTTTATATGTAAGAGGTACATATATTTGACCCTGGTATATTTGAAAATCTTAAGATAATTTCCCAGTAAGTGTTGACAGCAAGTTATTGTATTTGAGTCTTAATATCTCCTTTCTACTGATGAGGAAACGACACTAATTCATAGAGGATATTGAAGATAAAATAATGAATGGAAAGCACATAAAACAATACCTGAATCACTGTATATACTTTAAAAATATACCCAGTAAATTTCTAATTCCATAATTTTAAAGGGTAGCCCTAGGCACTATTGAAACTGTATTCCTGCGTAGATCAGCATTCATGTAGTAACTGTTCCAGAGGGATCTCATGCTTAACAACTTAGCATCCATACTCTTTGCTAATATTGATATTTACCTACCTAGAATGTATTCTATTTCTGAATATCAGAGAAGTAGGAATCAACCTCTCAAAATCAGATAACAATGCATTGAGTTCCCAAAGAGTAGAAAAAAGAGACTCTCCTTCCCTTGCAACCCCATAACATAAAACCAAATCAAGATCGTGAGATGGTTAAGCGTATTTGATAAGATTTCCATTTAGTCACACTATTCTTTCTCTACAAGCAACCCAATGATTTGGCTATGCCCATTTAATCAACGAGTTATTAGATGCATTATAGCATCTGATGGAAAGTGACAAAGGGATAGTCCAGCCTGCATTCAAAACAGCAATTTCTTTTCGGCATTTCAATCAGAAGCCTGCCCTGCCAGCTTTGTGTTTCATTCACGCCAGTACTCACTGAAACTAGCTGAGACTCACCGTTGGTACTCAAATATTGAACTTCATACTTCCCAAAATGGACTGGTTCTCTGCCATGGCTGCCCCAAACAGAAAAACCTGCGCGTCTCCCAATATATTCAGATACGACCCCTGCCCAGCACGTGAAGCAACGTGTGCTCATTTAACTAGAGCCTGGGAGCAACAGTAGACTCTGTGTTAGGATTCTTGAGATTACAGCCAATCCTGCTTGGAAAAAAGAAAGATTGGATTTCCTGTGGGGAGTTGCTACCCCAAGGTTTGCCCGCTGTATCCACCTTTCGCAGGACCCAAGCATTTTACCCTTTGAATAGCCTTTCCCCTCAAGACTCAGGCATTGCACCCCTTGGTTTCTTTGCCAGCAAAACAAGGATGGGCAAAGTTCACCCCTGCCTTGTAGTGAATTATCACACCAAGTTGGAGGTACAACCCTAGGCATTCCAGGGAGCGGTGCAGGCACTCTGCCCTCCACATGGCTACCTGCCTTGTCCCCTTCAGGACCACTTTTGTAATTAGCCATCCAATCAGTTTCTGAACAGGACTGTAATTAAATAACATCCAGTCTTTCATGCCCCTATGAGGCAAGAAGATCTTATTTTCGTTTTGATTCTAGGTATATGAATGAAAGTTCCCTCACTTAAATATTTAGACCTGCACACACACACACACACACACACAATGCTAGACTTGGGCTACAATGGTGACGCAGACAAATAAGGTTCTTGTTCTTAGAAAGGAAGTGTAAGCAACTGCCCTAGAGAAAAGGATTTTCATACACTTAAGACCTTTTACCTTTTTGCCTGGTCTTAAAAATCAGACATTATGATAACACATAATATATTTAACCTTCTAATTCTTTTAACAAGTAATCACAGCACCCAAATCAGCTTATAAATGTAAAAACAAAAACAAAAACCCAAAGAGCACATTACAAATAATGCCATTCCACTCCTTAATTCATTCTGGGTTTGAATGAATTTATCACCTAATAATTCTCTCTTTTAGGAACCTTCCAAGATTTGGCCTTATAAAACCACAGAAAAGAACACTGATGCAGTTCCTAGACTCTCTGTTAAGTTTCCATGGACATAGCTGGAAGCACTTCCTAAAGATCTATTTCTCAAGTCTATACACACTTCCCCAGGGAGTCCCCGTGCCCTGCCCTGCTCCCCTACACACACAAAGATATATGGTGCCTCTAATGTAGGTCTGTTCAACCCTTGGCCAATACCAGGTCTGTGACTTACCAGTTCATTTCCCTCCAGGCGGATGATAGCAAGTTCTCCCCTTCTACTGCTAATGCTCAAGGAGCAACTTGGAAGCATGGTGGGAGGAATGAGTTTATTTCTCCACTTTGGCCTGTTTCACCTCCTTCATATGTGAACAACAACACAATTAAGGTAGAAAGACAATTTTGGCTATTCTTTATTACAGGAATGATTTTGCTTCTGCCTGTACCTAACCTAGTATCTACTTTGCTGCCCAATCCTAACTCAACAGTCACTACTTTCAAGCTTAGACTACATCAGAGGTTGTGTTACACAGCATCACAGTGACAATACATAATGTATATATTGTAGCCCCTCACAACAGGCAAAACCCATAGTTCTCATATGCTTGCTTTACAGTTTGTTTCCAGCACAATCATTCCCACATCACACTTTTAAGACTGGTAATGAATTATTTTCGTCACACACAACAATCACTCTGAAGGGCCAATAGCCCAGATCTACAGTCTTAATTCCCTTTCATTATCATATATGGCTTTTTCTGCCTAGTCCTATTCTTCCTCCCCACACCTCCCTCCTGCTTTATTCCTTCTGTCACAGATTTAGGGAAGAGAAAGGCAGAATATTTACCAGAACCATGAAGATTCCCTTGGTGACAAACCAAGATCCAAACTTTAGCCCAATGAGCTTGTGGGTGAGCCTTCCTTTCAGTGCATTTGTTTTACATTTGTCTTTGTATTATTTCCATTCTCTACCCTAACGTCACAGTCCCTGTTCTAACCCAAAGACAAACACATATAATAGACGCTCAATATATTACCGTGGCCCGGAGTTGGCCAGGGCATGGGTATCTTTTGGTCTAAAAGACAGGACTGTCAGGAGAGGCCCTAAGAAGCTAAGGCAGTGCTGCAAAGATGCTGTAAAAAGGTGAGATGGGAAGGTTGCCACCACAGGCAAAATCCATGGCTTGCCTTCCCTGTCCCTGAGAAAGGAACAAAAGTACGGGATGGAACTGAGATCTTCACAACAATCCTGCGAGGTAGGAGAGTATGCAGTTACTATACCCATTTTCCCATTGAGGACACTTAAAATCTTTCAAACATTGGGGTGTTTCAGACCTGAATGTAATGAATGATATGCAGACATGTGACCTGAGAAGTGAGTTTGTCAGTCTGGTTTCATTTGAATGTGAGAAATACTTTATAATCGATACACTCTTCTTTCCATCAGCTTTGTTAGAAATAACTGACTGCACTAAGGCCATTTCAGTCTCTTCATCCATGAAGTGAAAATACAAACAAGGCGCACAGGTCTTCCGATTCTGACATTTAGAGAAAAGGGCAGGACCAGGACACAGCTCTCATTACAGTCTGAGATTAGTGACTTGCCCAGCTTGTGCTCAGAGAGGAGATGGCCACTGGGGCGGTCTGGGCAATTGGTGATGCATTTCTCTAGCTGGGAGGTCAGAGAGTTGGGGTGAAATATGGGTGCTCAGAGGCACCTCAGTACACCTCAGGTGAAGCATCCTCCTGCTGCTATCAGCACAGCAACCAGCTCTGGACACGGACAGTATTCTTCTGGCTTGTCCGTAAACCTGACCCAATGGGTTTCCTGAAGATCGGATCTAATCCATCACGCTCACTGAATTATGGCACTGACAGGGACAGGGAAGAGGGGCGTGACCTGCAGAAAGCACTATCCTGGTCCTTAGAGCCGCTGTGATCCTCACCAAAAGCCTTGTCATACTTCCCGCGGGGGTGCAATGCTCCTTTTGCCGAGCCTCAGCTTTTTAACATGAGTGGTTTAGTGGGAGACTGGCCCGGTAGCGACACACCACTGGGTCAGGCAGAGGAATCCCTGGGTTCCAGGCTCAGCTCAGTTCCAGGGGACACTCATCAGGGGCAGGGTCCTCCAAGACCCCTGCGGGCCAGGTGACATTCCAAGGCCTCTGGGTAAAATGGTGGCTCTCTTAGTCGTCCCCGTCCAGGGAGCAGATGGCCAGGGGAGCGGTGTTGTTGGCTCCGATGCTGTAGCAAGGACTGAAATAGGGCAGGAGGCGCCCAGGGAAGGGATAGTGGGGGAAAGTGAAAATGTGGGAGCCGCTGTCAGTCACGTTGTAGAAGGAGATATCATGAGCCTCGTAATCCAGGAAGACTCCCACCCGGCGGGGAGGGACGGGCAAGGACAGGAGTGGGTATTCGTCGGTGCCTGCCCGGTACTCATCGCCCTTCCTCAGCCTGATCACCCAGAATCCGTAGTGGGGGGATAAATAGACCACCTCCTTCCGGTCTACATTTTCCTTACACACTCCCAGGCCCCATTCAGACCTGTCTCCCACCTCCACCTCCCAGTAGTGCCGACCCGAGGAGATGCACTGACTGCCCAGGACGATATTGTAGCGGTAAAATCTCTCAGGATTGTCGGGCAGCTTCTGCTTGGTGTCTCCATAGCGCACGCATTTTCTGTCCTCAGACACGATGAGGCGAGAATAAGCAGTGTCTGGATCCAGCCGCACATCCGCTAGGGAAAAAGATCCTGGTTGGTACCCTGACACAGAGCGAGGGGGCCTGGGCGAGGTCTCTGCGATAGATACAGCCAGCGATTTCCTCAGTGGCGGGTGGGCAATGGGCATCCAGAGGGCACTGAGCCATTTCATTTCTCCGGGAGGGGTCCCGCCCCCCGCTCATCACAATCCCGCCGAGCGTTCATTACCTGCATACGTCTTCAGGATCTCTCTGAGCCCCAGCACACGGCAGTCCGTCTTCAGCTCCAGCGAGACTGGTTCTGGTCTCTGCAGGCTCCAAGACTTGCTCCTGATAGAGAGGGGTAGGCCTTGGGGCCAGAAGTCCTGGCTCTGCCACATGGGCCTTCCCTTAGTACAGGGAAGGGGGCTTGGCCAGGGACGGGGTCAGCGAGGTGCCCCTCCCCAGCAATACCAGGCAGAGCAGAGATGTGATGATTATTTGACTGAGCTGAACGGCTTGTGGCACAGAGAGAATATTCACATACCTAGGCCATGGGAAGGGTTAGGTGTGAATCTGACATTGGGAGAGGAAGAGGTGTACTGCAGAGGAGAAGGGCCCATATGCAGACTCAGAGCACCGATGCTGCTGGAGACAGCTGCAGTCTTCTCCCCTCCTTGAGCCATCTACTTGAAACCATACATTTTATAGCTCTACCTGAAACTCTTATTGGTAATGCTTGAAATGAATTTGGCCAAGCACAAAGAAGAAAAAAGAAAGATGCTGAAAGCTTCCTTAGCCAATACAATGGAAGGGGCAGAAGATTACGGACCAGCACCCACTTTTCTGTAGGTACTTGGTCTACGTTCCTTCCCCAATTCTGGCTCTGGCCAGGACCCACTTTCTCTTACAGGGCTGTCGAGGGGCTCCAGAGATGGAAACATACCTGTTTAAGACTTCCTGAATACCCTAGAAGGAGAAAAAGATATGCAGCACATGAGTATGCCCCATTCCTTGGAGGGACCAGACAGACACAGAGCTGTAGGAGGGAGTTTCTCCGAGGGAAGGGGAAGGCAGAGAGCAAAGCTGGAGAGAAGGCGTGTAGAGGGAGCGGGGGAGAAGCCTACAGGAGGCAGGCAGGGCAGGCTGAGCCCTGGCTTCACTGGCCAACTTCGGGCTCCATCTCAACTCTCTGGCCAGAGGGACGGACGGGTATGATGTGAGGGCCGCCTAGACAATGTCCCTCTAGGAGGCCACGAGGTCATCCACCCAACCAGGGGTAGGGGAACAGCCGGCATTAGCAGCGGGTATACGGAATCCACATCTGGTAGGCTGAGTGCTGACAGGTCCCACTGAAGACGAGGTCCCCCCTCTCCTACAGTCCCAGGCCACCCTCAGCTCTTGCTCAGACTTCCCAGGAAAGCCTGCCCCTCACCTGCAGCATCCAGCGGACAGGCCTCTGAGACCTTTCTTCCAGCTCTGCGATCATCCTCCACAGGACCCGGCTCTGCTGGATGAGTGCGTTGTGACTCACCCCCAGTTTCTGCGTGGTCTCCCCTTCCTCCTGCTCCAGGCTGGCCAGAGCGGCGGCGGCCTCTACTTCCAGCCGCCGACCTGGTGGCTGTTTTTTCTTTAGTAATCGCCGGTACTTCTCAAACTCCCATATGATGCTCTGCTTGCGGGTTTCCACCTGTATCTGTAAAGCCAAGATCAGAAATCAGCACGGATACTGGTCGTGTAAGGGCCACCCAGGATTGAGGACGCTGGTATGTGCACACACACACGCACTCTGGAATGTCCTGGTACCAACTGTGTGCCAGGCACTGTAGAGGCACAGACAAAGGATATGATTTTTCCTAACTTCCTGTTCCCTCAGCTCCAGTACATGCTCCTCAGTCCCTATTACTAACTCTTGTTGACCCCAGGAGGGCCCAGGATATTACCTTTGCACTATATATTCCAGACTATTTTCCATTTTCAGAATAATATATTCTATTTTCAGAATAATGACCAGGCAGTGTAACAACTACACTGTCAGATGATTTTGCTTCTTACTGGTATTGTTATCAATTCTATATGCTGTTTTAGACTGATTCAGTGTTACCTTCCGTCGATCACAAGTTCTGATAGTTTGATAGTTGTGGGCCTTGGGTTTATTTCTGAAGTGATTTTCCACTATTTTAATGACTTAACTTTTAGTAAATATGCTTTAGCTGAGGAAAGAGAAACAGAAACTATGCTTTACTAAGCATTATACAAGTCATACCTCTGTGAGCTAAAGCATATGTGAGGTGTGTACTTTTCCTTTCTCACATATGAGGAGAGCCCAGAAGTTATCTCTACATCACATTCAAGAAACTGGAAGTGAGTGGTCCCAAGGCCAGCTGAAGGCCGCACACCTAGTAGAGAAAGCGGGCATGAGGACCCCAGGCTCTCTGACCTCAAACCCCACATTCTGCCTCACAGAGATGAGGAAGGTACCATGGGCCAGCTTCAGGACAACACAGGGACCACACAGACTCCTTTCCCCAGGGGGCAACTTGCCTTCCAGTTTGCAGTTCGTTTCCTCTCACCAACTTCCAGCTTCCAGGCCTCTTCTTGCTCTTTCCTCAGATGTTCCAAAGCCTCATGGAGTTTCCACTGAAAGAGACAAAAACCTCATGAGGACACCTCGGGCAGCCTGGGTGGATAGCCAGGCTTCCTAGCATTGGTAGGTGATGGGAAAACAAGCATCCCTCAGGGGGTGGGCCAGAATGCATGCTGGGAGAAAAGGGAACACCACAGAGGGAGCAGATTCCTGCCCAGGTTACATCCAAGGTCTCTCAATCTGAGAATCATTTCAACTCCCACAGTCTCTAAGTTTCTGTAAAGCAGAAGAAAAGGTCCATTTCCAACCTGGCCAGAAAACTATCTTGGACTTTTCCTATCCATGCCTCTTTTTATCCTTATCTGCTTTGTTATCCTACAGCCTCCTAAACCTTGTTATTCAAAGTGTGGTCCACGTGTGTCAGCAGCATCAACATCACCTGGGAGCTTGTTAGCAATGCAGGATCTTGGGCTTCACCCCAGACCTCCTGAATTTTAGCAAGACCCTTGTGTGGTTCATATGCACCCTAAAGATAAGAAGTACCATCCTAGACTCTAATGCAAGAGATGACTACTGGGAAGCATAAAGTAAACTCATAATAATATGGACCATTTTATTAAAGATGTACCAACAAAACTGAGGCTTAGAGAGTGACCTACGCAAAGTCACTCATCTAGTAAATGGTTGGGCTGGGATTTAACCCAGCTCTTTAACTCTTATGCCTATGGTATACTGCCTCCCTATTCTAATACTTGCAAAACAAAATAAATAAATACTTTTAATTTTTCAGAAATTCTTTTTGCATAGGAAAACAGCTAATTCAGGGGATTCATCTTACAATTTTACCTTCTAATCTCAACTTCAAAAAAGAGAATTAAGACCAGTACAGGATCAATGGATCACAGAATCATTGGGATAGTGATTCCAATAAAGATATGTCAGCATGGACATCTAAGGAAAATATAAGAAGTTAGAAGTTGATAGGATAGCTATAAAAAAGGAGCAGTGGGTGTCAGAGATGGCTCCCCCTATTGCCCCCAATAAATAGAAGGTAAGGAGAAGAGAAAGAACAGTGGCTGAAGAGTAAGAAGGCCTTTGATCTTCCTTTAACTAACTTAAGTCAGAAGGGTCCCTACAACATCAGACAATCTCACTCAATCCTAAATGACTCAGCCACGGTCCCTTCTAGCTCTAAAACCAATGATCATGATCTCAAATTTCTAAGCCTTTGTTTTGTCTATAAAATGAGGAGTTTAAAGTGACTCACCTGATGTTCAATGATTATCTGTGGCATTGCTAGGAGGAGTTTGCACGCCCTGATAGGTACAGACTTGACCACTTCATCCAAGGCGCCCAGAACCCCAACTAGACCAAAATGGTCTCCCTCAAATTCTTAGTAAGGAAAGCAAGTTTGGGTTAGGCATTAAACCTGTTGGGACTGGGGTGAGGTGTGGAAGTGGGAAAGAAGGAAGTCAAAGGAGGTCACAAACGTAAGGAGAGGAACGGCTCACAGGTCCCTGGGATCTGGGGGTGCGAGAAGCCAAAGGAATCAGCTCTCATTTTGTCTCTGGGGTCCCTGGTCAAGTTCTTGATCTAGAGATAGCCAAGTGAAGGGCAGGGGAGAGACTGGGGGGAGCTGGCCTTAATCTCCCACCTTATAATCCCAGGCGACATCCTCCATGGGCACGACACTGTGGGCCTCGTGCTCGGGGGACCGGCCACAGGCCTCGCACACGATCAGGCCATCCTCTTTGCAGAACATCTTAAGCTGCTCCTCGTGGGTCTCGCACACGTCGCCCTTTAGCCCCATTCCTGGATGCAGCCCTAGCCGTCGGACTTTTTCTACAACGTTGGCCAGCTGCCAATTAGGCCGCAGGTTCCTTGGCTGGACGGGAGCCCGGCAGAGGGGACACGAGTAACCCCAGTTCTGGGATTCTCCTGGGACCTCCCAGAGTCCAGAGAGACAGTTGTGGCAGAAGCTGTGGCCACAGTCGATGCTCACGGGCTCTTTCAGGAAGGTCATGCAGATGGGACAGGCCACTTCTTCTACAACGGCTTCCACCAATGCTGCGGGATCCATGGCTCCTGTCACACCCTCCTCAGAATATGAATAAAACCAGGCGGAGCCACTGAAGGCTGAGAAGAACGAAAGAAACCCAAATAAGGGATAAAAGAGCAGAAGAGCAGAGGGATAGGTAAAAGGGATAAGTAGTGACTGAAAAAAATAACTTTCTCTTTTGGATCCTTTATGAACCCTGTTTAATAAGCTCTGGCCTTCCCAACTGAATCCACTGGGTCACGTTTCTCACACCATGGAAGGGACATCTGGGGATGCCTGAATGTTGGGATGCTGGGAATTCTCAGTTCCCATTCACCTGGTCATCTCTGACCCTCCTGTGGGTTCGCTCGCCAGCCCATTCTCACTCCACCTCCATTGTGCTCTTGAAATCAGCACTGTTTCTCTTGAACTTCGTGTGGTTTCACTCTCCAAAATAAGGCCAGAAATACCCACCTTCCTCACTCTCTAGGATGTTTCCATGTATATTTATGTACGTCAAGGTGCAGAAAAGGTAATATGCCAGAAGCCCATGGCCTATATGCTCAATTTCTTTTCTTGTGTTGCACACTGAAGTGTAAGGTATAAGGGAACCAGCAACTCTCCCCACCTCCTGTAAACCTCTGCCCACTTCTCCAGCACTAACAACTGCTAAGATGCCAAGACACCCTCCTCAGTGATACATTAGAAGCAGATATGGACAAACAGCCCTTGGAAGATAAAAACAAAGGTCATCTGATGATAATTAAACCCATATTGATGAATCCACTACTCCAGCAAGAAACCTGAGATTTCTGCTAGGGCCATATGTGGGCACAGAACTTGAATGACCAATGGCAGGCTCTTGGTACAGCTGACAATGTTTATTTGTTCACCATGCAAGTCTGTGTTACAGTTAGTCTATAAAGGGAAAAGCCCTGATGGTCTTAGTCATCATTGTATCCTTAGGACCTAAAAAGTGCCTGTCATGCAGTTATTGCTGAATAAACATTTGCTGAAGGAATAAATGAGCTAGACACAGAAAACAGTTCTAAAACCCAAAATGCTTTTATAATTAAGTTAGGGAGTTGAGAGCATATTATACATTAATAATAAAAGCGAGCACTCCTTGAGTACACTACACGCCAGGCACTCTTCTGAGCATTTTACATGGATTGGCTCAATGTATTTCAAAACCCTAAGTAGAAACCATTATTCTACCCTCCCCTCATTTAACAGATGCTTGGTCCTGGGCTCTGCCATTCTATCTTGGGCAAAGTACTTAACCTCTCCAGCTGCAAAGTATAATAAAAATTCAAGAGGAGAGAGAAATCACTGTGGTTTAATGGTAGTCCTGTGAGGTTTCCTGAAGGAAGTGGGGCAGTAAGTAGATTTTGCAGAACTGTCTGTTACAGGCCATCAGCAGGTCCTGCCTTCTCACTGGCCTCCCTGTCTCTTACTTTTCCTCCTCCCACTGTCACTACCAAACTGTAGGACCAATATCCTAAAACCTTGTTTTACTAAATCACTAACCTACTGAAGAGCCTATCCTGGTTCCCCAGCCCTCAGTCCAACAAGAAGCTCTCTCTTCACCCTGAAACAGCCCAGTCAAGCAAAAGGAGGAACTTCCACATTTTCTCGCAGACCCCATGTCCATTCATTCCACCCACTTGGATTCCTGCTGTCCTCCCAGCTTGAAATGACTTCTCCAAATTCCTGCTCTTAATGTCATTTGACACATATGTGTTTATTGTCTTACTTCCCACAGTAGAAGTTTCATGAGGATACTGACATACTCTATTTTGTTCACGACCATATCCCTAAGGCCAGAAACAGTGCTCAAATATTTTTGAATACACGAGTATTAAACGTAAATGTTAAGGTCTAGCTGATAGTAGGCTGGATATGGAAGAAATGTCAATATCCTCATCTACCACCACGGAGGGGCCCCAAGAACTACTACCTAAGGCTGACACAACAGAGGCTGATATCTATGATTTAAAGCTACAGAGATTAACAAAGAATTGAAAATAGCTACTGAAAAACTGAGAAGATGGTGGAGAAGGGAAGTGAGGTAAAGAAATATCAAAATGATAAATCAAGAAATGCGATGGAAGCACATTATTTAGATTTAGTAGGGCATGAAAAGCTCTAAACATGAACAAGTTAAATGTAGTGGCCTCTGCAAAAAAGGATTTAGGGGCGGGCATCTATTGCCTTACTGTTTTGTTTTCATGATACACAGATTACTTTGACAAAACTTTAATTATTAAACATTTAATTGCTTCAACCGTTCATTTGGCACAGTGGGAAGCCTTCTAGGAAAGACATTTGCGGGGGGTTGGGGCGGGGGGCGAAGCCGGGAAGAGACTCGGGAGGAGGGGCCAAAGTGGGAAGTGAGGAGGCGGTGACCTCCGGGGTTCGGGAGGAGAGAGGGGGAGGGTAACCTCCGGGCCACAGGACGCCGGGCAGGGCCCGAAGGTCCCGGGCGGGTGGGGGCAGAGTGAGGCTAACGGCCTGCAGGACCTCTGAAGAGGCACAACTGTCTACCCACCTCCCTTCTCAGCCGGGAGTAGCGCCCCGAGGCTGAAACCAAACGTGGAGACGCCCGCTTGGTTCCCACGGCCGAGTGTCCGCAGCTTCCGAACCGGCTGGCCCAGCCAGCCCGGCACTTACCGCCGGCTCGGAGACCAAGGCCTCAGCAGCACCCAGCTCCTTGGTTTCTCCTGCAGGATTCCGAGGCCCCGCCCACAGGGCCGGAGCCAATGAGCTCGCCGGCGGCATCTTTGTGGGAGCAGCCAATCACAGACAGGGAACAGGACAACCCTAGCCAATCGGAGGAGGGGACAGGGCCCCGCACACCTCTTGGCCGGACGGCGTATTTTCTCTTCGGTTTTTCTGGCCTCTTCCCCCACTCAGAGCCCTCTAAACTGTAAGAGGGCCCAGGAGTCAGTCGAGGACGGGTCGAAGGGGTGAGGCCCTTGGATGAAGCCCCTCGGGCCATGCAGTAACAGAGGCCTAGCTGGCCCTCGGCTCAAAGAACCCCTTGCGCCTCACGCTTACGCTCTGGATGACTAGTGGCTCTTCAGAGCGAACCTTGTTCCTTCCGGGTCGTAGCCCCGGACCTAATGCTGTTCCTTTGCCAGTTTTCCACGTTAAACTCAGCAGCCTATGAGATCAGCCATGTCTGATTCTGAGACCCAATTTAGTGCGGGGCTGGGCACTGATAATGCAGTGGACTCTGCACTTTTCCTGCAAGATGAGCGACCTCTCCTGGCTCCAGGCTGCAGATGGTGGTTTCTCATAAAAAACCCTGGGTTTTCTTGGCAAGCTCTTATCCTTCAGTACTTCAGCAGGCAGTCTCTCATCACTATTGCCACATCCCCCCCTTCAGAGTTAGAAGCAGATGGTGGGAACTGGCGGAGGAGAAGTGGAATTCCTCGTCTGAAACTGCTATACAAATTGGAAAAAAATTTTAAACGAGCGGTGTTCGTCCCTCGCCTAAACACACAGACATGTGCACACGCAAAGTCATACTTAAGGCAGTGATTTCGGTTTTTCTTTGTAGTCTCTGCACCTTGTCCTTTTCCTGATACTTCAGTGTTTACTGAATAAGCAAATAAAGGCACATCCTGCCTGTGTGGAAAATAACCAGGAAATCCTCCAACTGAAGCCCAGTTCCAAATGATTTTCTTGTTGGGACTGCTACTCTTTGGTTCTTCATGCCAATGTCAGGGCTCAGGCCATGGCTGAAATTCTGAAGGGTGAGGCCCAGAAAATTCCTGAAACAAATGGGACCATGAGCAAAAAAAGAAGAAAAGAGGTAGCTGAGGTCTGAGCTGTACCCTGTGTCTCACCTGGATCTATAGGCACGGCTGCCTAACAGAGTAGTAAATGGATTAATCGGAACAAGCCACTTTAAACATTTATTGAGCATTCACTTTTTGCACTTTGTGCTGGATGCTGGAATTACAACCATAGGCCACAGACTGTTTAAGGAACTCAAAATCAAGTTAGTTGTACAGTGAGCCCTTAAATATTGCAGGGGCCACCTGTACAGTCAGAAATATGCATATAACTTTTGACTCCCCCAAACCTTAACTGCTAGTAGCCTACAGTTGGCCTGAAGTCTTACCAATAACATAAAACAGTCGCTTAATACATATTTTGTTTGTATTATATGCTTATAATAAAGTAAACTAGAGAAAAAACGTTAGCAAGAAAATTATAAGGAAGAGAAAATGCATTTACTATACTGTACTATATCAACATCATAACTTTACATCTTCTGTTTAAAAGATGAATCACCAGTCTATCAGTACATACATCAATATTGTCTTATACAAAACACTGTAGATGTTATAGATATTATTAACACTAGACATAAAAAATGAAAAGATAATGTGAAAAAGAAATTAATATTTGTAGTTATAATAATTCATGCATTGATAACAAAGAAGCAGCAATATGATTGCTTTGTGGTAGCCTATATAATTGATATGATTGCTTCACCGTAGCCTAGCCTATACACTAATGAAGGAATCATTATAAAATTTTTATGGCATTCAGTATTATAGTCATATTAATAATATAGTATTGGAAACACTTTCATTTTTTAAAAAACAACTTAAATGTGATGATAGGCTGATATACAATTTCTCCATTTATGAGACAGACAGGTATATTGTATGATAATGTAATTCTTTGAAAGCAAAGTTGTAAATCAGTAAGAAAATTAACACATTAATTTTATATTAAATATCACTCACCTTATGCCTATGTAAGGATAGACTAGTATCTACATATAATTTATGCATTCATGACACACCTAACTTTTTCTTACTTTTTCAGTATTTCCAGGCTACATGGTTCATCTGTGAGATTTTTCAAATTGTTGCAAATCTCCAAAACATTTTCTGATATATTTATTGAAAAACATCTGCATATAAGTGGACCCACACAATTCAAACCTGTGTTGTTCAAGGGTCGATTGCACTTCTCTGGAGCTTCTGTGAAGTTAAAGCAGTTAAAGGGGAGATCTTTTTCATTTGTAACTTGGCAATTTGTCCATAACTATGATTGAGTCTCAAGGGCCCTGGCAAAAGGGCACCTTAGTATTCCTGGGGGCGGGGGTTTGTGTTCCCGAGGAGAAAGCTGGACAGAGCACTTTTGAAGATACATCAGTGCAGTGCACAAGCACAGCAGCTCTTCTTCCTGGCCTCCATCAGGGTGCTTTGTTTGCTGTGAGAGGCAGACAGCTGTGTCCAGGTGAGGCTCTGTCTTGGATATAGCCCATGACTGTAACTACAGATTCCAACCCTCTGCCTGAATCCAAGATGGACCAGGACAACAAGTTGAGTGGCTAACTGTGGGATGAGCTGTTTCTGTGCTAAGGGAGAGGAGTGGCAGAGAATGGAGTCCCAGCTTCCCATGGTGATAACCTGCTTGATAATACACACTTTATTGACTTCCTTTCCTTCCATTTCTCACTTCTCAACACTCCTGATATTTCATCCTGGGATCACCTCCCAGATAAGCTACTTGAAATCAGATCCATGTTTCCAGTTTGTTTCTGGGACATCCACACTAAGACAAGTCAGATTATTTGCTAAGACAATTCTTAAATAATTTCTCCATGTTATCATAGTAATTATGAAAGTGTGATATTGGTGCAGGGTACCACTGGGCCAATGAATAGAAAAAAAAGCCCAGAAGCACACCCATTCATATATGGCCAGTTGTTCTATGACAAAGGTAGTACTATAGAGCAATGAGGAAAGAAGGATATTTTTAATAAATGGTACTGGCGACACCAAATATCCATATGGAAAAGAATGAAACACGAACCCTAACCTCATATCACTCACATATGGATTGTAGCTATAACTATAAAAGTCAAAGCAATTAAACTTCCCAAAGTAATTTAAAAGAATATTTTCATGACCTCAGGTAGAGATTGATTCCTTAATGCCAGCAAATTCATCCATGAATATTTATTGAGTGCCTGCTATGTAACAGGCACTCTTTCAAGTGATCGAAATATATCAGTGAACAAAACAGAAAAATGCTTTTGTGGAGCTTACATGCTAGCTGGTATATTTTGGCATTACTTTGTAGGCATATCTGTCTAGATGCATACAGGATAGTTTATTTTTTATTGGAATTCAGAAATTTCATCTGAAATTAAGTGTACATCTTTTATTTTATGAATGAGTGAGCATGTTGTATCTTAAGACAGGTTTTGGGCTTTTGGAAATTTTCTCCTAGTTATTTCCTTGATTGTTGATTTTACTCCATCTGCTCCATCCCCTCCTTCCTTTCCTTCTGGAATGCCTGTATTTTCCCCTCCATGTCTCTTACTTTTTCTTGCCCAAGTCTGTATATTTGCTGAAAAAGCAAAGAACTGTGCGTGGCCAACTCGAGAGATTCTCCTAGAATGTTGTGCAGAAAGACAAAGGATACTCTGTTTCTATTCAGTGATTTGGTTTTGTTGTTGTTATTGTTGTTGTGTTTTACACCTTAGGGATTAAGGGATTCAAGAAAATACTCCTATCTCTTCCCACTCTTGGTTAAGAACCAACCAAGATTTCCCCATAAGATTTGCACACTCTGTTTTATTGTTATTATTTCAAATAATTCTTATTTTCTTGCACATTGCTTTTATTCAGTAGCAATCTGTTCATGTTTTAACACAACAGGATTTTCTCAGCTCTCACTGATGCTATGGATTTTTTTTTTTCTAAATTCTCCCAGTTCTGCCCTGTTTCCTGCTGGGCATTTGATCTGTTTTCTCATATTTGTTCCCTTTCTTCAAGCTCTGATATTTTCCACATTACTTGCTTCCTTTGTTTGCTCATGGTTATGAGAGATGATTTGATAAGTCACTGTTCTTAGCTGATGCAGGTTCTCATGGAGTTCTGCCTCCTTCTCAGTGAACATTAGATTGGGCGTCATCTTAGGAAGGTTATAAGGAACGGCACAGGTCAGCTGGCCAGCCCATACTCTTAAGTAAGGTAAGACCCATGGAGACATGAGGCAGAGCTCTTTCCACAGGGGCCAAATACTGGAGGCTCCGAAGTGAGGGTCTCTCAGCATGGTTTCATGAAAGCTTTCCTTCAAGGTAGGTTAGTTGCCTTCCACCTTACTCTGTACAGACTCATAGGAATCCCAAATTTTAGAAACAACTTTTGCTTTCTTTTGTGTGACAGGATTGTAGATTCTTACTGAATTTTATTTTATTTGAATTTTTTGACACACAAAATTAGAATCGAAGATGTGTTGCCATGTTCCCAGAACCCTCCTGGGTGCAATGTTGAATCTTTTCTTCTTCTTCTTTCTTTCTTTCTTTGGCTGCGTCGGGTCTTCGTTGCTGTGCGCGGGCTTTCTCTAGTTGCGGTGAGTGAGGCTACTCTTCGTTTCGGTGCATGGGCTTGTCATTTCTCATTGCGGTGTCTTCTCTTGTTACGGAGTACAGGATCTAGGCACACGGGCTTTAGTAGTTGTGTCACGCAGGCTCAGTTGTTGTGGCTTGTGAGCTCTAGAGCGCAAGCTCAGTAGTCGTGGCGCACGGGCTTAGTTGCTCCACAGCATGTGGGATCTTCCCAGACCAGGGCTCAAACCTGTGTCCGCTGCA
The DNA here is from genome assembly GCF_951394435.1 of Stenella coeruleoalba. NCBI lineage: Eukaryota > Metazoa > Chordata > Mammalia > Artiodactyla > Delphinidae > Stenella > Stenella coeruleoalba. The sequence continues at coordinate 48,644,652 of NC_137154.1, read as the reverse complement.
TCAGCTGGCGGATTCTAAACCACTGCGCCACCAGGGAAGTCCTCTTGTTATTATTTTATAATGGGCTTCCTTTATGCTACATAGCCTTGTATGGTCCCAAGATAGATAGATAGAAATATCAGGTGCAATCCTAGCACTGAGGATACAGTGATGATCAAGATATTCCTTGCTATCACTTGAGTTTGAGTTGAACAGGCATAATAACAAAAGAAACAATCAGTAAAATAAAAAGACAACTTATGGAACAGGAAAAAATATTTGCAAATCATGTATCTGATGAGAGTAATATCCAAAACATATAAGGAACTCATACTACTCAATAGCAAAAAACAAAAACAATCCCATTAAAAAGAACTTGGGCAAAGGACTTAAAACACATTTTTTCCCAAGAAAATATACAAATGGACAACAAGTAATGAAAAGGTGCTCAACATCACTAGTCATAAGGAGATGCAATGAGATTATACCTTACATCTATTGGGTTGGCTATTATCAAAAAGACAAGAGATCAGTGTTGACAGGATGTGAAGAAAAGAAACCCTTGTGTACTGTTAGTGGGAATATACATTAGTACAGCCACGATGGAAAACAGCATTGAGGTTTCTCAAAGATTAAAAAAGAAATAGAATTACCATATGATCCAGAAGTACCACTTCTGGGTATATATCTGAAGAAAATAAAATACTATCTGAAAAAGATATCTGCACCGCCACATTCATAGCAGCATTATTTACAATAGCTAAGAAATGAAAACCACCTAAATGTCCACTGATGAATGAATAAAGCAAATGGACTTTCATTTCTATTCATTGGCCCAATTTTCTACCTTACACCAATATCACGCTTTCATAATTACTATAGCTTTATAATAAGTCTTGATATTTGATATAGCAAGTCTTCCCACATTGGTCCAATTCTTTAAGAGTGTTGTGGTTATTTTCAGCAATTTACATTTCACTATAAATTTTTAATTAAACTTATCAAGTTCTACAAAATGACCTGTTAGGATATTAATGAGATTGCATTGAATCTGTAGAAAAATTAGGGGAGATAATTAAATTCTTCAATTAAATTCTTAATATTATTGAGTTTTCCAATAAAAGAACATAGTTTATTCTTCCATTATTTAGATCTTCTTCAGTTTCTCTTAGGGATTCCTTCTGGTTTCCGTGTAGAAGTTTCTCTATATCCTTTACTGGATTTATTCTTAGATATATGACTTTTCTCTCCTATTGTAAATGCTGTTTTAATAAAACCATGTCTATTTTATAAAGAAATACAGTGGAATTTTGTATATTGACTTTGTAATTTGCAATCTCTTTGTACTTATTAATTCTAATTATTTATCAATGGATTCTTTTGGATTTTTATACATATTCAGTCACTAATCCACAAATAATGATTATATTCGGTTGGCCAAAAAGTTCGTTTGGGTTTTCCATAACAGTTTATGGAAAAACCCAAACGAAGTTTTTGGCCAACTCAATATAATTTTTTTCTAACTCTCATGCTATATATTTCTTTTTCTTGCCTTAATACAAGTTATTAATGTAAAGAATCATTTCTAAAGCCATATTCTCTTTCATGAAGGCTGTCTGTGGCTTTGTATGGCCATGTCCATCAGTGTTTCCTAGCAAAAAACAAGGGAATTATTCATCTGCAAAAGGAATTTGGATACGCTTGGAAACAAGAGAACATTTTCTTACAGGAAAGATTTCCTTGTAGAAACAGTACCTACAGTGGAATCTAAGAATAGTTAATATGTAGAGGAGGGAAACAAAGAGGTTGACTATTCCAGCCAAAGCAAGTGCTTGGAAGTGGGTGTAAGAAAAGAGAACTTTCATTTGAGGAACTGAAAGAATGCCAGTGTAGGACCATATTGAGGGACAGCTGGTGGGTCATGATATGGAGCTGGGGAATTATTATCAGCAAGTTCATATAACTGAGCATCTCCTATGACAAGAATTTGAGTATATCCCCGGCCAGAAGTCTCCATTATTGGCTGGACCTTTTAACACTCTGTTTATGCTGAATGATTTTTTCCTTATTTCTTGTGAAAAATATTGAAACAAAAATATAGGGATATACTATTATTTTAAAAGTTCACCTTATGCAGTAAGATACTATTCTTGTGACTGTAACAAGTGAAAAAATGCTTGAAAAATTCCCATGAAAAATCTTCATTCAAAAATTGTGCCAACTTGGTGCTTGATGTTCCTAATAAAAATTTAAGGGGACCGGCCCATTAGACATGACTCAATTGAAGTAACTGAATTGTGAGTTATGAGTGAACATCAATAAGAGGACCAATAATTTCTGTATTAAGAGTGAATGAAAGAAGTCTATGTAAACCTCCCCTATTAAACGTACACATCAGTGTCCATCCCCCACTATAAAAATAGGAGGATATGCTCTGTTTGGAACTATGAAGAATAATTAATCTCATAACATTAAAGTCTTTAAGTGAAACAAAGGGAAAAAAAGTAAAGTGATTACATCAAGATTAGGACCCAGAATAGATCTTCCTAAGGAAGGTTGTTTAAACAGATATCTGAAAGCTAAGAATTAAGAAAAACAGGAAGTAAGATGAGTATTTTTACCATGGGGAAAAACATATGCGAAAGCTGAAGGGTGAGAGAAAGCATGGTACATTGAAGCAGGGGGATAATTTCAGTGTGCCTGCTACTTGGCATGCAAAAAGGGAGGTAGAATGGTTGAAGATAGGGTGGAAATGTGCACTGAGATTGCACAAGAAGGTTTAAGAATTGGGTTATAGAGTGTGAACTTCAACTTTTCATTCTAAAGTCAATGAGGAAATGCTATGAACTGATTTGTGTTTGGAAGATCACACTGGCCACAGTGTGGACAGTGAATTGGTAGGAAAGATCTTCAATGAGGCTGACCAGTGAACAAGTTATTCTGATGGTCTAGGCAAGAGATTATCTTGGTTAGGAGGCAAAGGGGATGGAGAAAAATAATCTGATTCATGAGATATCCAGGATGTAAATTAAAGAGAACTTGGTGACTGATTGGATGGGATCAGAGAGAGGTAAGAGAGAGGGAGAAGGCAGAGATGAAGCCTTCTAGGTTCCTGGCTGGGGCAACAGAGTCATTTCTGTGACAGGGAACAAAAAATACAGATTGGGGGCAGAGACTGCAGATCAGAGATAATGAACTTAGTTGGAGGCACTGAGTTTGAGGTACCTGAAGGATGCTTAAATAGTGATGTCCAATAGACATTACCATGTCTGGAGTTCAGGATATTGGTTTTGCCTGTTTGGGTGATGCTATGGGAGCAATTACAATTTCTCATGGTCACTATATAGAGGGGGAAGGACAGAGGGTTTACCTGGGTCACAGCGTTAATGAACTCCACTAGGAATATGAGAAATAAAGGACAGGGAGCCTCTCTACTAACTTCATCCTGTTGACATTTACTTGTGTTTAAGCTCCAAAATACAAATTTTAAAACTCTCCTTAGAGCTATCAATTCTTCATGTATTGCCCATTTCACTCCTTCTCTTCACATACAAACTTCTCAAAATAGTGGTCTACATCCACTTTCTCCATTTCTTCCCAACTCACTCACTCCTCACTCTGCTGCATTCAGGACTCCACTCATACCAACGCACCTCAACAGTTCTTCCCAAGGTAACCAGTGGCTTTTTATTTTCAGTCCTCATACTACTTGATCTCTAAGCAGCCTTCTGCACTGCTGTCCACTCTTCCCCCTCAATGTATTTTCTTCCTTTGGCTGTTGTAGCACTATCTCAACTGGATTTCCTTCTATTTCATTGGCCCTTCCAGTTGTTTTGAGCAATAATAATGAACACAGTAATTTACTGGAGAATTGCTAATATCTCATTTTATTTTTCACATCAAACTGAGGCTAAGGATGGTATGTGATTGAGCCCATATTTGGACATAAGTCTGTTTCCTGATAGAGCCCCACATTTAAACAACCATTCTACACTGTCTCATTTGGGGGCGGGGGGCAGGAGAGCTATTATTAGCAGCCCGAGGGATAAAGAGTTGGCTTATTAGGGAGAGGGGTGTGAGCTAAGGAGCAGCCGTAGTGCAGTGGCAGGAGCTCACATTCAAGGTAAGTTAGGTCCTTGGTTCATCAACCTCAGTCAGTGCCCAAGTAGCCACAAGGCTGCAATTTGCCTACATTACCATAAGGGGGCAGCATCAAGAAGCGAGAGGCAGTGCCTGAGCACAGGGCTGGATCCCCTAGGATAGTGCCTCTGAGAGTGAGCAGGTGTATTCACGTCTGTGTGCTTTTAGGTGTGCGCCCACGCCTCCATTCCAGTAGCTCCTTTCTTCCAGTGCAGGTTATCCCTCACCTCCACTGCATTACCCTTACCTCTAGTCTCCTAAGGTGGCCTTAGACTAGTAACAGAATGCAGCCCCCCGGGGTAGGAGTCTGGGTTCAGATTTACTTGAGCACCTGAGCGGAGCGGTGCTCCCAGGGAGCCTGGCGTAGTGCACTGTTCATCATCCCTCACGCTCCCTAGGGCCCCCAGGGAAGCTATATAAGGGCAGCTGCCTGGGGCAGAAGCATTGTTGGTGAGTGTGCCAGGCTTAGCCCAGGGTGGGGAGGAAAGGGGAGGGGAGGGGAGACCACAGAGTGGTCTGTGTAGAGAAAGGAAATTGACCTTGGGGTGTTCTGTGTTCCCCAGGGAGGGTAGTGGAGGAAGGAGGATGTGCTTGTGGATACCACAGAGCACTGGTGACAACACAGACTGATTTTCTTTTCATGTCTCAACTGTATCTGGTTTCCATGTCACAGCCCAGCCAAGCACAATCTGGGACTGACTCTCATGTGGGCCTTGAGAGATCCCAATGAAAGACTATATTCTGTTCTTTGCTGGGGACTGGAAATGATAGTCTTTCTTCACTCCTGTCTCCCTACCTCCCAGAAGACCAGAAAGCTTTTCCCAAATTTTTCTGATTAAAAAAAAAAAAAAAATCACCTGGAGAGAAAGGATTTATTGTTTTTTAAACCAGATTTCTGGGCCCTTTCCCAGGAAAACCTTATTCTCTGGGCCTGGAGTAGGACCTGGAGAGATAGTGTTTTCAATAACCACTTCAGATGATTCTATCAAGGAATTTTGAGAAACGGTACTCAGGCTGAAACACAAACCTATCTCTTGAAATCTAGGCTCAGACTGACTCCCTGCTTCCCATCCTAAAATCAGATTAGAGTGAGTCTTAAAGGCAACCACAGACTGAACCTCAAACCCTGAACTCAGACAGACCCTAACCCTAACATGCACTAGAAAAGCTGGGATCTGGAAGGATCTGTGCAAGCCTGGCAGTTCTGTTGTGGAAGTAGCCAACAGCAGTGTCTGTGGTCAGAAACATCAGCTCTGGAAATGAAGAGCTGTTGCACATGTGTTCTGAGTGGGCTTCATACACTGAGATTAATGGGACCCCCAGGGAGGTATTAGAGCAGAAGGAGGCTGGAGTTCAGAATTACCAGAAGTACTTAGTCTTTGTTTGCTGCCCTCACTGTTTCAGTGTCCTTTCCTAATAAGTCCTTTCTCTCCTCTGAGCCATGATTGAGTGATTTCTCCTTTTCCCTTTCATAGACCCTGGACTTGGGATGCAGAAACCTTGATTCTTGATTCCTGCCATGGCCACACCAAATGGAACTCTGGTCTACCCAGCATGCTTCCTGCTGGTGGGCATCCCTGGCCTGGGGCCTGGGACCTAATGTCCACTTTTGGCTGGTTTTCCCACTGTGTTGGCCACCCTGGGCAACCTGGCCATTGTCCTCATCATCCGTGTGGAAAGGTGCCTTCATGAGCCCATGTACCTCTTCCTGGCTGTGCTTTCTAGCTTTGACCTAGTCCTCTCCTCCATTACTATGCCCAAGATGGCCAGCCTCTTCCTGACGGGCCGAGTTCAACGTCTGTCTGGCCCAGCTGTTCCTTATCCATGCTCTGTCAGCCATGAGTCAGCTGTCCTGCTGGCCATGGCGTTTGACCACGTTGTGGCCATCTGCCACCCACTGCGGCATGCTTCTGTGCTCCCAGGGCCTACGGTCACCATGGTCACCAAGATCTGACTAGCTGCCCTGACCAGAGGATTTGTATTCTTCTTCCCCCTGCCCTTCATCCTGAAGCAGTTGTCATACTGCCAAACACACACTGTCACACACTCCTTCTGTCTGCCCCAAGATATTATGAAGCTGTCCTGTACTGACACCACGGTCAGTGTGGTGTACAGGCTCTTCATCATCCTCGTGGTCATGGACGTTGACTCTCTCTTCCCGGGCGTCTCCTGTATCCTCATTCTGAGGGCAGTGTTGGAGCTGTCCTCTCGGGGGGCAGCACTCAAGGCTTTCAACACCTGCATCTCCCATCTCTGTGCTGTGCTGGTCTTCTATGTGCCCCTCATCAGGCTCTCGGTGGTACACAGGCTGGGTGGCCCCACTTCCCTTCTCCGTGTGATTACGGCTAATGTCTATCTATCTACTACTACCACCCATGGTTAACCCTATAGTCTATGGAGCCAAAACCAAGGAGATTCATTCACAGGGCCTCCATACGTTCTTACAGGATGGCAGGTGAGCAGGATAATCTCTTCAGTGTCCTCAGTCTGTACCAAAGATGGCAGGATTTGGGTCCTGTTGAACATCTTGGTGACTGGCACATCCAACCCACTGGGATGTCTGCTCCCAGCTACTTAAATAGACCTTGAATTTCTGTCTCCAGGAATGTGTCAATACAGAAGGACTTACGACAGTTTGGACAGGTTATCCTGGTGAATGATCACCCTAGTCTCTCTGCTATGGTGGCCTTGCTGTATTCCTCTCTCCCAACTAGAAAATACACCCAGTACTGACATGAGAAGGCTGTAAATGACATACCTCAGGATTCATTCCAGTCTTGATATATGATTTTAATTATTTTGCTTCCATGTATCCATGTCAGTGAATCTGTGTTAGCTATAAAGCTTCTTTCTTGGACCCCAAAGTGGTTACACAGCCATTTTTAGGGGTTAATGAAGGTATTTGGGTGATAGTAATTGGAGGGAGGGAGACGGTAGCAAACGAAGAAACAGCTCACATGAAATGTTACTTTTCTGTATGCATGTGAGTGTATTTATGTGGAATCTGCCAATGTCAATGTCATCTATGTGGTTCTATTGGAGACTGTTTTTCCTAAAGGGCGATGTTTATCCTGGTTGTGGCTGTGAGCATGTGTGTTTATGTGACTATATGTATTTTTAGTGTGTGCGTGTCAGTACATAGAACATGTGCCAGTTGTGCTTTGGTCTGTGTGATAGTCGTGTCCTGGTGTGTATACACTTCATAAATAATGTCTCTGTACGTTTATTATGTTTATGTGGCCTCTGTTAGTTGGTATGTGATGTGCATCTATGTGAGAATGATGGACAATATCTTTATGTGTATCTGATGAGAATGCTGCCTCTTTTTTCCTTCATATCTGTAATATGTAAATGTACAATGTTACATATTCATAACAATGTGGAATATATAATATGCATGAGTGTGTGGGATGTGTCGTGTTGGGATGCTGTGCCTTTTGGCATGTGTGGTGTTTACCTTTGGGCGTATATCTGTTGTGCATCTTATTTGTGATAGGAAATCCATTTGTGTAATATATATGTCTTTAGTCATATGTCGGTGGAATATAATGTCCGAAGGATATGTGAAAAAAAAGATATGTGTACAAGGGGGTGTGTGTGTGTATGATTTGTTTGTGATTATTGTGTTTTAGGGAGTATTTCCTTTGTGCACTGGGTATGGATTATATGACACAAGATGGGTATAACTTCTGTGTTCCTGGGCACTGACTGAAGAATGTGTGTATCTATCAGGATGGAGGTAGGAAATTGAAGTAATTTCCATATTTGGGAGCCATGACTCAAAGAGGCCCAGTTTCTTGGCTTGGGCTCAGCCTGGGGTTATGTTTCAGTCTCTGGGACTGATAGAAAAGCACAGTGGTTATCTTCTCAATAGGCAGACCATACCTTCTTCATCCTGACCACAAGGATTTCAGGTGCTTCTGTGACTTCTTCCCTTCTTTCCTCCCACCCTTCTGGAGGCACTGATCTCCCTAAATTGCTGGCCTTCAGTAGCAAATCACATATCTTCCCCTTTCCCTTGGCTTTCTTGCTAATCTACTAAACATGTTTAGGTGTCCTTGATAGTAGGGAGTTTCTTTTAATCCCTTTGGGGAATCAGTGAACGAGCATGGGGGTTGGGTGTGAAGGAGAGTAATAGGAGACATTGTGAAGACTCTGTCACCACCCCCCCAGGGGTCTCACCCCCCCCCCCCCACGTAGACTCACTTAACTTCCGGCTCTTGAAATTTGTTAGGTCAAAAACGTTCACATTGAAGAATTATAGGTAGAGAACAATGTACGCTCATTTGAGGCAGAAGGAAGAACACTGAAGTATGACTTATAAGGTTAAAGTCCTGGAAATATCATAAAGTGACATACTGCATTACCTCTCTGGATTTTGTTTCCTCTTCCGTATAATGAGAAACTACAATAGCAGTGATGTTGCAAAGCTTAAACCCTATGAATGTTCTTTGTAGACTTCAAAGTGTTGTAAATATGCAAGAAATGATCATATTCATGGTTGTCTCACTGTACAGCTTTAGGAAACATTGTCCGCACCATGGTCCACGTGAATGGTGCTCCCGTATTGTGCAGTGCATCACCAGTTTTGCCACATGTGGCTGTCCTGACTTATTGTTATTAAGACAACTCTTTGTCTCTTAATAAAGTGTTTTCACAAAGCTTCAGACAAGTTGACATTTATTTTCCTGTGCTGGTGTCTGATTTACAAATGATGTTCAAATTTACAAATGAAATTCAAAGACAGCACAACCTTGCCAAGAAATTCCTTTAGACATGGTAGATAACTGTATTAGGAAAAGAGACATTGTGGGGTTGGAATTAGATGCAGTAGACATTAGGATCACTAGCTTTAATATTTGGGCAAGTTACTTAGCCTACTGCACCTCAGTAATTTTTGGAAACTCTAAGTGCTGTAAAAAGGAGATATAATGTAGCTCTGGTTGGGTGGTTGTGGGGATTAAATAGGATAATAGGTGTGAAAACACATGGAAAATAGAAAGTAATCAATACACATTGGTGGCAACGGTTTTAATAATAAAACTGATAAAATGAGATATGTTTATTGCATTACAGGGAATTTTCAAAGCACAGCAGACTTCACCTTTCATAACAACCTGTTGTGTCAAGGCCAGGAGCTAGTCCCTTATCCAGGTTGCAGTATCACTGGCTTTAGATTAACTCATGGCCTTCTTTCTCAGGAGATCTTGGGAAATCTCTGTTCCTCCAGAATCTCTTTACTTGGATAACTGGGGGTGACTGGGGTAATTGTTGCTTGTTGGAAAAGTCGGCTAATTGCCAGACTAAATTAAGGGCTTCCCCTAGGCTCCCGCAGAGTCTGTTTCCCTCTGTCATAAAACTTAAAGCTTTGCATTCCAACTGGATGTTTATCCCTCTGTCATAGAGCTTAAATAGTTTTATGATAGCTGTCTGTTTATCTTCCATCACAGAACTGAAATATCCATATACATAGCTGTCTGTCTCCCTTGAGGACAACACTAGTTTTCTTTGTCTCTGGGGCCTGACATATAATGTGCTCAATGGCTCTTTGGCTGGGACCCCTTGGAGAGAAGGAGAGGGTGAGTGAGTTCTGGTTTACCTAAGATAAATAAATTGACTTATCCCTCCCCAGCCCTCCCATTCCCCACCCCATCCACGCTCATCTCTTTTTCCTGTCTCTATAAACTATAGTCCTTAGTTTGACCTGTGCTACTTTATAAAGTCAACAAAGTACTTTCCCCACCCATTAATGATCAATTATGATCTAAACCCAACATTATACTATAGATAATATTTGGTTAATTATTCCCCACTATGGAGGCAGTATCCTTCTGTAATCTCTACTCAACGCCCTGTGAATCTTGAAGTTTTCCAGTCTGGCTGGTGGAAACAGTCACTCTCCTTGGCCCTGTGTGAACACTGGGTGGTGGTGCTACCTCTCATCTTTCCAGGTGGCTCTGTCCCAGCTTTAGGTAGCTTGTTCACGTGCATGTGGGCTCAGTACTCAGCTGGAATCTTGCAGAGGGTCCTCTACATGTCTCTGGAGTTCTTTCTCTGTGTAGATCTCTCACCTCCAATACCTGGTCTTCAAACTCTAGCTAGCTGGAGCTTCCTGGACTCTCAGCTCCACGGCCCTAACTTAAGGTGTCCTCTGGATTCTGCCTGGGTTCTCCTACCCTGGCCTGCAGCAGGGAACCTCTCTCAAGGCAGTAAGTTGGGGAAACCCCAGGTTCACCTCATTTGTTTCCCAGGCTGCAGAGCTCATTGTCCTTCATTGCCTGATATCCAGTATCTTGCAAAGTATTGTTTTATGTATATTGTCCATTTTAGGTTCCTTCAGGTAGATGTTACTTCCTGTTATTCTGTCTTGGCCAGAAGTAGAAGTCCCTGGGGTATCACTTTTTAAGTCTTCACATGGTCTAAGTCTATGGGAGATTGAAGGAGGCAGCAGAGATGGCTCCAGGGTGATGGCAGTGAGTGTCAGGCTACAGGTTTACAGGTACTTGGAGATCAGGTAGTCACTAGTTTTGATGCGGTCTGAGTCGGAATGGCCTGATTTGACATTGTCTAATTTTACATAGTTTAAATCAGCATGCACTGTGTTGTGAATTTAAACTTGTAGTTGTGAAACTGATGAGTAAAACATAAGGAGAAACCAACTAAAATTTACTTTGCTTTATTAATAGACTTTTTAAAAACATTTAAATATGCGAGGTATTTCGTTTCACATTCAAACTGTTCTCTAACTCTCTAAAATGTCCTCTCACTATTTTTGCCCTTAAGAGAAAAACAGATGTCTTATATGGCTGGGGTTGGAGGTAAGGGAGGGTTAAGGAAACCACATCCTCCTTCCTCAACAAGAAGTTCAGGAACTCAAGGCCAGGGAGTGGAAGGCAGAGGCATGGTCCCCAGGGATCCCTGTTATGCATTAGCTAGAGACAGTCCCCAGAGCCTGGGGGACAAAGAAGGTGCAGCCCTAGAGCTCTGGGGAAAAGCAGGTGGGTCCATTGGGATCCAGGCCCAGCAAGGACCCAAGCGGCACCACCAATGGAAAGAAGGTCAGGGAAAGCTTCAGGAAGGCGATGAGTTGGCACTTAATCTTGGGGTTCCCCTGAAAGTACACCCTGCTTTTCCTCTGGCTGAGTTTGATAAGCCTGGTAAGAAACTTGGAGAAAACTCCTTGCAAAGGCCATGGCCACACACATGAGTTTCTTCTAGCTTTTCCTCACTCATTCACTCTGTCTAACTTCACATGGGAACTGGCAGAAATATCCCAGCTGGCACAGGGCCCATCTGGGGAGGATTCTAGAGACCCCTCTACCCACTGCCCCTCCTTCCCCGTACTCCAAGCACACCTTCCCAGAACACAGAAGCCAAGAAGGACACCAGTCCCACAGTTGGCTACAAGTGGTACCTGCTGATAGACCCTCTGGCAGCACCCTGCCCCCCAGCAGGGAGAAGCCAAAGGAGGGAGGAGGTATGACAGAATAAAAAAGCCTGATGTGGGAGGCTCAAAGGAGGGGGCGGAGACAGAGAGGGCTGCTCTTCAGTGCAGCCTGCCAGACTGCTTCTGGAAGAGTCCTGGAGAAAAGGGCACACGTTCCTTCAACGCAGTTGAGGTGAATGCAGGAGACTGGGGGTGAGTCCGGGTGTGTGGGTTTCTTGCAGCTAGGGGTCCCTCATTAGCCCTGCTGAGTGAATGAGAAACCAGGCCTGGAAGAACCAGAAGTCCAGGGGTAGGACCAGGGATGTAAAGGAGGTCCCTGACTCAAAGGACAGACAGACTTAGCAATTTCTACGTTCGTGTGGTGAAGGGAAGCACGGGTGGTGTTGGATGCTTCCTCGGCAGTTTTCAAGAAATTTTCTAGTGATCGGTTTACTGGGGTGCCCATGTAGAGCCTGGCGGGAATTGGCCTAAATGAAAGTGATGGCGGCAGAGAACAGATGGGGCTGGGACTGAGCTAGAGTTTGATTGGGGTTCAGTGTGAGAACACAGCCAGTCCCACTCAGGTCGTTAGTGTGGTCAAAGCTCACTTTGTGATCAGGGGTCAGACCGTAGCTCTGTTTGGGTTGTGGGCTCTGAATGGGGTCCAGGCTCACGTTGTACTTTGCATCAGGAGTCAGGCTGTGGCTGAGACGGAGACTTAGCAATCTTCCCGGGGCTCTGATCCTGACCCTGTCTGTGTCTAGGATCAGGGTTCAGTCTTCAGCCCATTTAAACAGTGGATTTTGTGTCCCTACTGCGACTGCCCCTGCCTTGCACTCGTTTAACCTCCCACCCCCCTCTTCCCACTGAACCACTTGCAGCTTTTCAAACAGCGTGTGTTCTCTTTCTCTCTGGGTCTTTGCATTCGCCGGAACGCACTTTTGAAAACAAATTAGGTCAGGTCTATTGCTTAAATTCTCCCAAGTCACTCAGAATTAAATCAAAGCTCCTTGCCATGTCCTGCAAGCCCCTACACGATCTGGCCCCTGCCCTCCTCTCTGACCTCATCTCTTACAACTCTCCTGTGCTCTTGATACATGGGCCACCTTGACCTTCTTCCTTCTGGGAATCCCCAAAGCAGAAGACCTTTTTCTCTTGCCTCCTCTGCCTGAAACACTCTTTGCCTCGATCTTAGAATGGCTGGTGTTTTCTCATCACCCAGCTCTCAGCTCATATATCACTGCCTCAGAGAGGCCTTCACTGACCTGCTTCTCACATAAGGGTGCCTCGCCTCTGTCCTTTTCTATCCATCACTCTGTCTTATCTTCAGTGCACTTATCTTTACCTGAAATGTTCTTGCTTATTTCTTTACCTTCTGTTATGGCTCTCCTAGGCTTGAGCTCCATGAGAGCAATGATCTTTGCTGTTTTAGCCACTGTTTTATCTCCAGTTTGGGGCACATAGTAGGCGCTCAATGTGTTTTGTCATCTCACTGAATGCTGCTGTCCCCACGCCCCCAACCCTGCCAGCTTAACTGTGACTAGCCCTGCAAGTCTTGGCTCAGATGTCACCTCCTCAGGGAAGCCCTCTGAGCCTGATGACTTGGTGAGCTATTGTCTGCTTTGTTCCCGAGGCTCTTGTACTTACCCCTGTCCTAGCATTTATCACACACAACATGTTATGATAGCTGCATATTTGTCTTAATGTCTCCCCACCACTGGAGGGCTGAACCATGACTTGTTTACTCTGTATTTCAGTATCTCCAGTGCTTAGCATGGAGTCTGGCCTAGTCATTCAGTCAATAATTTTGGGGAAAAAAAAAAGAAATCAGTGTACCAATCAAAGTCCCAGATCAGGCTTTTCCACCGCATGTAGGCAACACTCAGAGAAGCCTAGAAGGGCCCTGATAACTAGGTCAAACTTTGAAGGTGTGTGGGAATCTTATTGGCTCTGGTTCTACTGGGAAATGGATCAGCAGGGCCCTGGACCCCTGGAGCTTGCCTGGGGGTGATTTTGGAGGGCCAGGCTGACTTGAGTGAGGAGAGTGGGAGTGGGAACCTCACACTGCTTTTTGTGAGTCAGAAATTGCAATCTCTCATCTTTCCAATCTCCTCGCGGCCATTCTAAAAAGAATGGCCAAGGCCCTATAAGGGTTCATCTGCATTATCAAATCCAAGCAAGGTATGAGGGACAGAAGATGCAGATGATTTGGGGTGGATATGATTCTGGGGCCAGCACCCTCATGGAGTGTTAAGAGAAGGGCTCCCTCTCCATGAACTGAGTGATGAGCTCTGATCATCCTTGCCAGCCACAGCATCACCCCTGAGGTCTGCCTTCCCTCTCTGGGCCTGGGAGTAAGAGCCAGAGGTTCCCAGGTATTCCTGGGCTTCCCTCCAAGGACATTTTCTTCCAGGTGTTCCCATAGAGGCTGGCAGGGGCACAAGAGGCCCCTACCCCACTGCTCTCGGCATGGAACATTCTGTGTGTTTAGCCACTGAACCTAAGTGGGGAGACCTGGTCAGGTGTCCTGAGTCTTAGAGAGGCCTTCTGGACCAAATTTTGGATTCTTTGGAGATTAACATTGAAATAATCCTTAAAAACCATTGGTTTGTTCAAAAGGAAACTGGGAAAGGGGCAGGGCAGTAGCTTGGCCTATTGGAAAGCACATGGATTTGAAGCTGAGAGCTCTAACTAACCCTCAACATCCTTATCTGTCAAATGGGGTTAATGTTACCTGCCTGACAGGTTGGTGAGAGGCCTCTATTGTTTGAGAAGAAAGTACTCAGTAGAGGATAAACCTTTTTACTTTCCACTGTGGGCCCTTCCCAAGTCACAGCCAGAGGAGTTGAGGCTGAAGAGGGGAGAGCACCCAAGTCCCAGTCCAGGAGGGTCCTCTTTACTGCCCTCTTGGTTTCCCTTCCAAGAGTCTAGCTGGGCCAGGTGTCCTACTTACCAAGCCCTTCTTCTACCCTGCCTCTTGGGCAGATTTTGTTTGTTTTCAGAAGTTGCAACACAAAGCCGGTTAAAGGGAAAATGTACAGGTGTTGGAATTGAACAGTCTAGGTCAAATATCTCTTTTACCGGTCAGCTACTAAACCCCTGGGAATATTATTTAACTTCTTGGGGACTCAGTTTTTACACCTATAATGTAGAAATGATACATAGAAGTCCTATTATGTAGAATTGCTCCTGGGTTAGATAATATTTATATAGTGTCTGGCATTCTGTAGGTATTCAGTGATTTCTGTTATAATCCTAAAAACAATAGAATCAATGCTGGCAGTGACCTCATTGTTCTATGGGTCTGTATCCCTGACTGCTTTTCCACACGTGTCTGAGATGGAAGGCATTCAGAGAGCTCTGGGAAAGAATGTGAGGATGGGCTGGTATGGGGGCTGTGAGGGCACTGGGGGACAGAGTCCTAGAGGCTGGGTGAAGGAATGGGGAGGATTGAAGGCCTCAATGTAGATTTCTATTCTGTATCACTGGAGGCTCCTGATGCCCCGTCCTCAAGAAAGGTCTAAGATGTTCTTCACAGTTCTCCAATAAACTTCCTGAGACTTGCTAAAATAGTGTGACTTTTCAGAGAAAATCTCAAGCACAGGGCTACTCCCTGGGGGTTAAGGCAGTGCAGGCTTTCTAATAAAGAAAAAGACCCCTCTCTTTGTTTATTTTTCCTTGATTATGTTTTGTTTTCAAAATAGAGTGATTTAGCTCCAGTTTCCTTCAGAGCTTCCAAATGTTATCTGAGTGTGTGCTATGGTTCTAATTGCTAAAAGCTGCTCAGGCTGGTAGTCAGCTGGCAGGACTGTGGGAGATTAGGGTGCTTCAGGGCTGGACAGTCTGAAGGGTGATGCTTGGGTCCTCCGGTTGGCTCCCCTCTCTATTCTTTCATTTCTCTCCCGCTGCCGCCTTCTGAGGTCCATCCTGATTTGACCTCCAGTGAGAACTGCCCACTTCGTGCTGTGGAGGTGCCTCCCTTTCAGGCCAGCTGAATCTCAGGGCTTCAACTTTGTGTTTCAGTATCTTCATCTCAGTGCTTAGTCTTTGCCATTGTGAGAGACTGGCTGCTAGTTAGTGTGTGTGTGTGTATAAGTGTGTGCTTGAGGCGAAGTGGCAGTTAAGGTGACAGATGGAAGGGGGATAAAAAGTTTTTGGAAACTTCAGACATTTTCAGAGACTTATTCCCCATTTTTATGGAAATATGAAAAAAAGTGCTTTGTACCCTGTGATGCTGTTTTATGACATCTTTTGACATTCCTGACCTCATTAATTTTGCAGCAACACAATGAGGTTATTAATGTCCTCTGCGTTTACTTAGACCCGAGACTCTCATTTCTAGTCCCAGGGTTCTGCTCAACACATCACTTTACCTAGGTAATAGGGTTGAATGTGCCAACCATGATTCTTCCACAGTATGTTTCCTAAGGCAGCTCATTTTTATCCTGGGAATTGCCCAGCTTTACCTTGTCTGTTCATGTAAAATTTCTGGATGGTATTGATATCTGACCCTCTGGAGCACTAGAGCCTTTTTGCTAATGTCTCCAGTCAGCGATCCTAGGTCACCCCCTCTCTTGGGCACAGACTATGCTGCATGCCCACTTTGCATTTATTTAGAGCCAAGGCTGTGCACTTGCCCTGTTCTCCACATGCCCATTCTCATGCCCTCTGGCTCCCTGGGTAAGAAAGGTCTTTTCTGTTTGACCCTAAAGTTTCTTGTTCTGAACTTATGACCACCATGCCCTAACCTTCCAAACAGTCTTCATTTCTTCTCAAAGATCTCTATAGTTCAGACAAATGGCAGTCTTTCTTACCCCTTGGCTGTGCTACCCTTGTTAGACACTTATTGAGGAATTCTTCTTTTGATAAAACTCCTTTTATAATATAATGTTTATTTTCAACCAACAGTAACTAAACACTAATTAATCAATATGATAGGGTCCCTGACATTAAGGAATTAATAATTTAGTGGGAAATAAACATAGCAATAATTCCAGTTCAGGATGGTAAATGCATAAAAAGAGACCTAAACAAATTTCTTTGGGAGTAAAGAGCAGGAAACATTTAATCATACCCAAGGGAAATAGGCTTAAGAAAGTGCATAGGAAAGAGACAGTAAACCAGGATGTGGAAGATAAGATTTTGCCCAGTGGGAACTTAAGGAGGGAGATCTGGGAGGGCCATGACAAAGGGAAGAGAAGTAAAAAAGACAAGTAGACACAGAGGCATGGGATCAATGCTACATTTATGAAATGGCATGTATTCCAGTGTGCCTGGAGCATAGGGACCATGGTGAGGAGTGGTGAGAGAGAAACTAGGGCCGAATGCTGAAAGACAGAGCTTTGTCCCACCCTAGTAGTTTAGTCTTTATTCCAGAATTAATTTGGAGCTTACAAAGGTATTTTTTAAACAATAAATGGTGACCTGATTTCATGTGGGTAGAAGATTATTGGGATTGTGCCGATGACAAAGTTAACACTAGGGTCATGGCCATGAGAATCAGGGTACTTAGCTCATGTGTCTGTTTAGGCCACCTTAATAGAAAAAAGAAACACTACAGGAAAACAGTTAACAACAACAGATATAATTTTTTGCATATTTACTTTGTTCCAGGCATTGTGTTAAAAGCATTACACTCATCTCATTTAATCCTCACGTTAACTTCTATTAGGCAGTGACTGTTATCCTCATTTTAACAATAAAGAAACTGAGGCTTAGAAAGGTTAAATGATTTGCCCCAGATCACACAGCTAACATAGCTGTTGACTGGGATTTGAATCCAGGATCGATTTCAGAGCTCATACTCTTACCATTAAGCTATACAATACTGCCTCTGGAAGACTTTGATCTTCAGACATGGAGAGTTTGATGTGCTTGAGAGACAACTCAGTGGACTCTTTCAGTGACTAGAATTATGGATCTGATCACAAAAGATAATTCAGGCCTTCCCAAGTAGATTTGGGAATCAATAGTTTATACGTAAATAATGGGTTTACTGAAGGAGATGAGATGGCCCGGGGAGAGTGTATATAGAGAGAAGAGATCTGAGGATAAAATTCTGAGAGCATTATCATCTAAGAGTATGCTTAAGGGTCAAGTGGAGGAGGCTGAAGACCCAGAAAGAACCAAGAACTAGTGATCAGAGAGAGCTGAGGAGAAGCAGAAGGAACAAGGAGAAATTTTAAGAAGGAAGGAACTGATCACAGTGTCATATGCTACGGAGAGGTCAGTACAGAAGATTTAAGTGACACGGAAGACTTTGGCCTCTTAGCCTGAAGTTCTTGGTTAAGCATGGCTCCTTATATCTTCTCCCTCCAGTTGTTTAAACTCTGTCACTCTCTGTTCTAAAACTCATGCTCCCAGTGTCTTCTCCTTTGTGTCTGAGAGACCCTCTGGGTGACAGCTCAACAGTGGAACAAAGACCATCAACACATCCTGAGCCCAGTGAATGGTGTAAGCCCCTCCTGATGCTGCCCATGAGCTCTTCTGTGCATTCAACTGCTGTCTGGTAGCCCATGCAGAAGTCCCTACCCCAGTTGTCAAGGGCCAGATCTTAAGAACCTAACCCTTCTTTTTTTCTTACCAAGATAAAATCATCTTAAATATACCCTAGCGATAAGTGTCACTATTTTCCTAATGGGAAGAGGAGACAGCTATATATATATATATTTATATATATATATATATATATATATATATATATATAGAGAGAGAGAGAGAGAGAGAGAGAGAGAGAGAGAGAGAAAGGGAATACATACACATATATAGTGTGTGTAACTACAATTATATAATCTAATAAATAGTAGGAGCATGTGAATATTTGTGAATGGAGGAAAGGAAAAAAGGGAGGAAGTTAGTTAACTCTGTAGTTGTTTCAACAGAGAGATATGATCTGAGAAAACTCAAATCTGACATTTCCCACCTCAGCAATCTGTACTTATATCCATCACTTTAATAGCCAGATTCAAGGATATTGGAACCCTGGTATAGGATTGATTGTTCCTCCAGTGTTTTTAATGCCATCATCTTTCAGGTTTAGTCCTCTGTGTCAGTCCCACTCTCTTAAGCCTGGTGGGTCCCCTAGAAACAGAGCTTGAGGTAGAAATTCTTCTTTAAAGGGTATATTGTCATGAGAAGATGAGTGAGGGAAATAGGATAGAGCAGGGAAAGAAAATTATGTGAGGCTGTGATCTCAGTTGGAGACCAGCTTCAGCTTTGGTTCCTCAAGAAGCTCTGAAGCACACATTACATCACAGCTTTGGTCCCACCTGAAGACAAGAAGGCTGGCCTTTTGTATCTTTGTGTTAGGCACTCATTGACTTCTAGATGTGCTCTGGTGGGGATAACATAACTTCCTGGGTGAAGTGCCTCTCATTTGATCAAGGAAATTTTCTGTAGAAAGGGAGAACTCTGAGCCTTTAGTACTCAACACCCACTGCAAATGGGATATAGATGCATTGACTTGGTGAAGGGAATCCGAGTGGGACACCATTGGCATTCATTGCAGTCATTGTTCCTTTTATGACATAATCTGGGCAGTCTGAACAAGTGTAAGACTTTGGGTGGACATTTGGGCAAGAGTGAAATGTAGAGTTAGAGTTCAGGATGAAGTTAGTGTCTTTTCTTTAAAATTAAATTAAGGGTTATCATAATAAAATAGGTGTATGAAGTTTTACATTAAGTTTTAAATAACAACTAGAGTTAAGTCTTCGGTTATTGTTAAAGATAGAATTAAGGCTAGAATTGGTGAGATCATTAGGATTAGTGATAAGGTTAGATTTCAGCATTAATCTATGTTACTAGAGTATTGCTACATTGGACTGGGATTAGTCTTAATGATAGTCTAATGATATAATTAGAATTACAGTGGGTATTCAGCATAGGGGAGCATAAATTAGGATAAGATAGAAGCGATGGGAATTTTTATCATCTAAGTCTGATGTGTACTTAGTCAATAACCTATCCTTGGTGAACTAAAAGATTTAAAATGCTTAGAATTTTTACTTTAGTATTTCATTTGTTTTCAGAATTAACTTCAGAGGTGGGGTTAGTAAGAAAGACTGGATGAATGCTCATTTGGGCCTTGAGTTATGAAGGATAGTTAGGCTGAGTTTAGAATAGAATCAGAGTTTGGATAGGCAATGAAGTTGGAGTTCTGGTCAGAGAATAGGACATCAGGGTGGAGGAAAAGAAAAATGGCAGTAGAATTCTGGAGGATCTGACAATGGCTTATCTTTGTATTCCAGCCTCTACTCGCCTGGCATTGGTCTCAGCTCAGCATCTTCACTATGGTGGATCCCAGTGGCAACGAATCCAGTGCCACATATTTCATTCTAATAGGCCTGCCAGGATTGGAAGAAGCTCAGTTCTGGTTGGCCTTCCCATTGTGCTCCCTCTACTTTATCGCTGTGCTAGGTAACTTGACAATCATCTACATTGTGTGGACGGAGCATAGCCTACACGAACCCATGTATATCTTTCTTTGCATGCTTTCTGGCCTTGATGTCCTCATCTCCACCTCATCCATGCCCAAAATGATGGCCATCTTCTGGTTCAATTCCACTACCATACAGTTTGATGCTTGTCTGCTACAGATGTTTGCCATCCACTCCTTATCTGGCATGGAGTCCACGGTGCTGCTGGCCATGGCCTTTGACCGCTATGTGGCAATCTGCCACCCACTACGCCATGCCACTGTGCTAACATTGCCTCGTGTTACCAAGATCGGCATGGCTGCTGTGGTACGGGGTGTTGCACTTATGGCACCCCTGCCTTTCTTCATCAAACATCTGCCCTTCTGCCGCTCCAATATCCTTTCCCATTCCTACTGCCTACACCAAGATGTCATGAAGCTGGCCTGTGCTGACATCCGCGTCAATATCATCTATGGCCTCATTGTCATCATCTCTGCCATTGGCCTGGACTCACTTCTCATCTCCTTGTCGTATCTGCTTATCCTCAAGACTGTGTTGGGCTTGACACATGAAGCCCAGGCAAAGGCATTTGGTACTTGTGTCTCTCATGTGTGTGCTGTTTTCATATTCTATGTACCTTTCATTGGGTTGTCTATGGTGCACCGGTTTGACAAGCGGCATGACTCCCTCCTGCCTGTCATCATGGCCAACACCTATCTGCTTGTTCCTCCCGTGCTCAACCCTATTGTGTATGGAGTGAAGACAAAGGAGATCCGGCAGCGTATCCTTCGTCTTTTGCATGTGACCACCCACACTTCGGATCCCTAGGTGTCAGGAATCAAACTTCTTTTTCACAGGAGGTCCTTCAATTCAGATTTTAATATCAACATTTTGGAAGACAGTATTGGGAAAAAAATTCTTAATGAAAGCACAACTGATCCTTCAAAGATGAAACTGATTGGAGAATCTCCATCTGAGTAGGGGTAGCAGAACTGTATACTCCCAATCCTTATTTTTCAATATTATTTTACCCTTTAGTTCTTTGAGGTAGTCATGGTTGGAAGATTATTACTTCCTACTTAACCATTCAGTCCAATTCTCAAGTCCAAAAAATTCATATGGTTGCTTGCACTGTTAGTTTATAGCATTCTGAGATAAGGGTGATATTTCTAAAAGACATTTACCAAAGGCTTAAGCAAGGCAAAAATAAAATAAATATAAGAATATAATACAATTAGATAATCTGGCTTAAAACCATGATTTCGTCTTCAGAATCCCCTACAATTTTGGATCTTAGGAAAGGAGACATACCTGGATTTCCCTCTTCAAAATGACCACAGAGAAAAAATAATTTCTTTCTTCTGAGTAGCAATCCTTAAGAAAAGATTGAAAGTAAATTCACAAACGATTATATTTATCTACATTAATGAAAGATGATACACTGTATTCTGAGCATTTTCATAGGCTGTGAAAATTTTTCCTTAATTTCCAATTTCTTATCAATCTTTTGATTTAGGCAGGAATATGATTAGTTACCCCTATTGTACCAGTGGGGGAACTGATGTTCAATGAGATCACGCAGGCTCAAAAAAAATTGTCTTTTGATGCCCAATCCCATATTGTGAGGAGGGAATATTAGACTAGTGGGATAGTGAGTTAGACATTCCAGAGTCTTGCATTTTCTAGTGGAGGTATTTAAGTTCCTTTCTCACTCATCCAGTATTGTATTTAGGAATTTCCTGTTAATGTTACTGATGGCTTTAATCTCAATAGTTCCTGGCCTATTTGCCATTGTACTTGTGTAGTAGCAACAGGAGTATGTTTGGGTAATTCCCAAACAGTGGCTAGTTTGGGAAATAGTATAATTAACAGTAGGGACATTCACTGGATATCTGGAGAGACTCTACATGGAGAGATGCAGCTGAGAAAACCTAGAAGCTCATGGCAGAAAAAGCAGGGTTGGTTATAGACCAGGGAGTCAAGAGCAGGAAGTATTGTGAGACTGAGTAGGGCCAGTGGCCTGGGTGGCTAGCCAGGAAGCAAGGCTTAATCAAACATAGGTCCACAGAAAGTGAATAGAGTATATAAGTGAACACCATGTATTCCCAGGGCTCTGAGCTACCCTTCAGGGAATGCCCACAGCATCAAAGCTCCGAGATCAAGACCATAGGAGAGCTCAGTAAAGACTGCATCCCTGTTAGCTGTACTTAGCATGAGTATGGTTCCAGAGGCCCACCCAGGAGCCCTACAAGCCAAGCACAGCACTCCCAGAAGAAGCAGAATGGGAAGGAGGGGTGTGGGCACTATAGGAGTACAGTAGGAATGAATGGCAGAGGAATGAGATCTCCATCCAAAAGAGAGGTAGGTAAGTGTGAGAAGCAGGTAGTATAGTAGACAGCATGGCACATGGCCGGCCAGACTTTTCCAGCTATAGCTAGTAGCACAGGACTACTTGGTACAGAGGATATGGAAAGAACATATCTAATTTCTTGGACTGGAATCCAGAAGATGAGAATTGTGAGCAGTATGGAATCTGCTATGCCCAGGTGAGTGATGGCCAGCAGAGCATGGGGCATAAACTAGAGTCAGTGCTGGCTTTGGTCACTTTGAACTGTTTGGAGGGTCATCCCAGTTCCTGATAGTGCCTTGACATTGAAATTGAAAGAAAGAAACAGAATGAAAGAGAGAGAAGAGGGAGAAAGAGACACATTTTTTTCATATTAGGAAACCAGTATATGATCACTGTAAACAAAAATCTTAGACACTCTGAAAATATAAAAGAAATAAAAATATAATAAAAACTCCAATAAACTTGTCACCTTAAAAAAATTATTGTTGGCGTTTTGGTGTTTATTCTTCCAGATTTTTAATAAGTGTTTGTGTACATGCTTCTGTATGCACATATGATGAATGTGTGTATCTGTATTATATTGTCTGAAATCCCATTGGAGACATAGATAGGTGGATAATAAAGAGATAAATCGGACAGACACATATAGTTTTCTTTTCCTGGGGATGCTGCCACTATCTTAGATTTCAAAAAGGATTCCAAGTTTATGATAGTTTGTATGCTCAGGATAAAGTTTCACGGTTTTGATCCGAAATGGATTAACCATTTGGTGAATGTAAATACAAACACACATCCACACACACATCCACAACCACATCACCACCACCACCACCTTCTTGTGTTTCTCAATAAGTACTAAATGCCAGATACAGAGACAAAACTATATCCGGTCATTTACTTCATAAATACTTACTGGATCATCCAGAAGAGCCTGGAGTTAAGAACTAGGATAAGAGGAAAAGGCTGCCTCTTGTAGGAGATTTGGCTAGAAGTTAGGGTATGTTTAAAGACCTTCATCATATACGTTTTACATGGGCATCATTTTACCGTCCCCATTTCCTTTATTTGGATATTCTCGTCTCTGGCCCCACTATCTCAGCTATTGGACCTTTGTTGGGCCTAGAGAAGTCTGCATAATATGGAATTTCAGTCTGCAAGTCCCTTATTCATTTTTTTTTAGGTTTTACCTAGAAATGATTTGTAAACATGCCTTGTGTCCTCAATTCTGACTAGCTATTCTCTAGTCAAGATACTCCCCTGTTGCTTGGACACTTGTCAAAACCTCCACACTGGTCTCCTTGCCTTAAACATCTTTTGCATCAGTCCTAAATCCCACATAGCTTATAGGAGTTTTTCCAAGCACAACTCTGATTAACCTCCCTGCTTAAAAATCATCAGAGATCTTTTATTACTTCCCATAAAAATTTGCACTTCTCAGAATGACAGTAGCCTCCTTTCCCCTTTTATACCTGTTCCCATCTTACTTTTCCAGTATAATATCTCTAATTTTTCCACATACCATATTATTCAGCTACTTTACTTGGTGTCTCTCATTGATTTTATGTACTTTTAAAGCCTCTGTTTCACTCTATTTCTGTTGTCTGATTTGATTTTTGCCATTTTTCTTTTTAGTAACACATTATTAAATGAAGCTGTTTATGATTTGTCAGGCCAAAAGAAGTATTCCCTCTTCAATGTTCCCAGACTTCTTGAAAGACCTTTAGAACTGGACCATTTCCAGTTCAGAAAGGTTTGAGTGAGACCTCTGAGTTGTATCTATTTAAGATAATAAGGTATCTTATATCACTCCTTTAATTACATTGAGATAAGACTCTCTTGGATGCAATAGACATACGTGTGAAGAGTCATTGCCTTCCACTATGTCTGGCCTTCTTCTTTTTTTTTTTGGCCTTCTTGACATAGGCAGATCTGAACTTGGGAAAGGATTATATCATAACATTGGTTTAGGCTTTCAGAGTTGATACTCATTGTTCATCTCTTAAACAAAGTACTTTCAAACTTCTTGTCCACTCCCCTGGCAACTCAGCTTTTCATCTTAGATTTGATCCAAAGGGAATGAAGCTGATGCAGAACTTGCCATTCCCTTCCTAAGGGAGCCAACAAGGATGTAGGGCTTTTAACTCTAACAAAGTTGAAGAATGAGGGTGTGGATAATCTGGAGCAGATCTGAAATGGGGTTATAGAAGAGGATGCAATTGTCAGTGTCAGACTTCATTATGGAATCTGTCAAGCAAGGGGGTCTCTTGGAGAAAAGGACATTCCCGAGAGGGGTTACAAGAAGAGTTAGCGCTGAGGTGGGTGGTACCATATCACATGATCAACACATTTATTTATTCACTTGTTCAATAAAACTTTATGAAAAAATTAAAAATGCCTTTTTCATATGTTTTTTCCCTAGATTTTCCTCTTTGTTAATTCATAATTTGCCTAGAAAAACCCTATATATTTTTTCAAGATGAAATAAAAACATTCTCCCCTTTGTAGAGGTTTGTCCGATCTTCCCAGGACAGTTCTGGCAAGAACGGATTTGCAGTCCCTAGTAATCTCTTGCACTGAACTTTATTATGGTATGTATAAATCTACAGTCTAATTGTGTATTTACATGCCTTTATCCTGGCACAAGATTGTGAGTTTCTATAAAGAAATGACCATATTTAACATATTTCTCAGTCTTTAATCCACAGCACTGCTTCTAGTACAAAGTAAATGGTGAACATCCATTTGTATGTTCGTGGAGAAGCCTGATGGTCTTCCCACTGTATTAGCATAGACTAGGAATTTTCAGTGTTTGCTGAGGGTAGCAGGTTCCTATGAGGCTATAGAAAGTGTCTTTTATGGTACCCAGACCCTGCGATATTTCATAATTACATCAGCCTTGGTATTTCCCCCTCAGGACCCTGAGCATGGCCTCCCTGATGGGCTTGGACTTGACATTGTAGATGATGGGGTTGAGCACAGGGGGCACCAGCAGGTACACATAGGCAACAAAGGCATGTACAATGGGGAGCATGTGCCTCCCAAAATGGTGGATCATGGACATGGTGATACCTGGAATAAAGAAGACAAAGACAGCCAGGATATGGGAGACACAGGTGTTGAGGGCCCGATGAGCTCCCTGGGAGAGGCCAGCCCTAGGACCATGGGCAGGATGAGAGTGTAGGACAGGACAATGAGCAGGGAATCTATGCCCCCAGGGGACAGTACCACATAGAACCCATAGAGGATGTTTATGGTGATGTGAGCACAGGCTCTTCTCATCACGTCAGGATGGAAACAGAATGAATGGGATAAGAGGGTCTTATTAGGGCAGAAGTTCAGACATTTAAGTAGGAATGGCCCTGGGAAGAGAGACAGGGTAGCACAGGCCACAATGGCCAGCCCCATCCTGATGATGACATTGTTTGTGAGGACAGCTGCATAGCGCAGGGGGTTGGAGATGGCCACAAAGTGGTCAAATGACATGGCCAGGAGCACTGAGAACTCCACCATGGAGAAAGAGTGGAGGAAGAACATTTGGACCAAGCAGGCATTGAAGCCAATGAGCTAATGGTCAAACGAGAACACAGCCAGGGTGGTGGGCATTGTGGACAAGATGAGGCCCACAACGGTGACCACCAGTATGGACAGGAAGTAGTACATGGGCTGGTACAGGCTGGGGGTCCTCCTCACAGCCAAGAGGATCAGGAAGTTTCCAGTGAGGGCTGGGCTGCTGTGTACATGGAGGAGAAGGGGATGGAGATCCAGCCATGAACAACCTCCAGCCCTGGAATGCCAATCATCAGGAAAGCAGGTGGCTGGAAGAAGGAGATGTTGCCAAAGGACCAGGAAGGGAGCATCCTTGTGGGATAGAAGAGGTCTCCAGAAAGATGTGATCTCTTCAATCTGGGCAGATACTTAGAGGATCCAGGATGATAGGAAAGAAGAATCTAGTATTGAGTCCCAATTCTAAAAATCAATTCTATAACTGGTTATACTATTCATCACTATGTTTAAAACCTAATAATGATAACAATTTAAATCTTCACTGACTCCCTATTATATTATATTTCATATACTATGCTAATGCATTTACCTAGATTCTCTCACTTTATTATAAAAATCATAAATTTCTTTTTAAGGCTGTTCCCTCTCAGCCACAGTACTGGGCCCTAAGAGTCATGTCACTATTACATAATCTTATCTATCCTGCAAAAGTTCATCATCCTTAACATTGAGCTCTGGTATGAGCTGATGAAATGAAATTTCTCTGCAGGAAACAGTGATTAGAGTTCAGAGAAACTGGTCATTGTCTACTTGTTGGCCAGATTGAGGATGTGTTATTTCCATGTGCATAGGGAGAAAAGGAGAATACCTGTTTGGAGAGAGATAAGGATCATTGAATCAGATATGCAGAAAGAGGCAAAGATGAGAGTTCCTGTAGTCCCATAGAGAGAGTGTCTGAAAGAGTGAGAAGCTGCTTTTTTTCCCCCATGGAGATGGCTTTGCACTTCCTGAAACCAAGTCTTCCTAAGGTCACATGTTTTTCTTGCTCTTGACTTTTGTATGATACATTTTTGAGTATAATAAATTGATTTGCACTTAAGCATTTTTGACTGAATTTCTCCATCTCAGAATCAACAGAGACTTTGGACAAGGCCGTCTTCCCCCTCCTATTATACAGATGAGGAAACTGAGACTCAACTCTAGTGGCTGACTTCTGAATGAACGGCTCATATATTGTAGTCCTGGATATTGAACCTGAGTCTCTCTCATTCCAAATCCAATATTCTTTTGTGACCTCCTCTTTAAATGAGACAAAGTATGTGAAAAATTGTCTTCAATGCAAAGCACCACAGACATGATTTTTGTTGTTATTGTCTAACATGTTGTATATCTCTAAATCTTTCACTGTATATTATTCCTTTAATCTTCACGATTATCCTGTGATGTAGACCCCGAAGGGATTACTATCCCTGCTTTAGGGATGATGTAACTGAGGCTCAGGGAAGAGACTGGTTTATGTTACTCCCTTGCTTAACACCCTTCAATCATTCCCCAGTGCACTCTGATAAAATGCTTGTGATATGATGACATATGATGATATTGACCCATCATTTTTTTAAAAAAAATTTTATTGGAGTATAGTTGATTTACAATGTTGTGTTAGTTTCAGGTGTACAGCAAAGTGAATCAGTTATACATATACATATGTCCACTCTTTTTTTTTTTTTTGGATTCTTTTCGCATATAAGCTATTACAGAGTATTGAGTAGAGTTCCCTGTGCTATTAGGGTTCTTATTAGTTATCTATTTTATATACAGTAGTGTGTATATGTCAGTGCCAATCTCCCAGTTTATCCCTCCCAACCCCTATCATCTTGTATCTGCCTAACTCTCCACCCTTATCACATAACGGACTAACGCTTGCTCAGTATTCTTTAATGACACTGACCTTATTTCAGTTTATTAAAAAAGCCAAGTTACTTCTTCACTTTGGGGCTTTCCTGTTCATCCAATATCCCTCTCTTTGCTTTTCTCATGGCTGGCTCCTCAGTCTTTAGATCTTAAATATCATTTTCCTAGAGACCATTTGGGATGACTCTCACTAAGTAGGTGCCCAGAGCCCATTATCCTTACCCCACACGTTCTTAATTTCCTTTATACCATTCTACACATTTTATAATTTTATGATTGCTTCTTTCCTTGAAATCTTTTGTTCTCTCTTGCTAGACTGTATGAGCCATGAATAAAGCAGCCATATGGTTTTATTTGCTGACACATAGCTCTTGCATAGTGCAGTGCCTGGCACAGAGCAGATTCTCAAATATTTGCTTGTTTGAGTAAATAAATGACAGAATCAATAATCAAATCTACAAACTCATGAAAGAGAGGAAATAAAAGAAAATTTCTGTTTCCTTATCCTCCAGATACTAGGATCAGTGGTTGATTTTGAAGAAGAGTGTGGTTGAGGTCTTTCCAGACAATAATGCATCATAGAATCAGAAACACATTTGATTTATGGATGACTGGGCATAGAAGAAATTTCCAATGAAGTGTTTGGTTAAATGTCTGAAAAAATGAATTCATAACAGGTCAACAATGAATCTCAGGTATTTGGGTCTATCCATACTCTGCTTTGAGAAGTGTGATGGGGGCTCTCACAGACACTATGTGTACTTACAATCTTACCATTGGATGATCTGCATAGAATTAAAGATAATGGATGTCTTTTCATCAACTCATTCTATCTGCCCAATATGCCTTACATCTGTGCTCTCCTTCCCATTTTTCAGCCCCTAATTCAATTGCTCATAATCTCATCATTTCTCTTATGGTTTTCTTAGGGTGGCTGCTTGGCTGGTATCATTTCTCTCCACCACTCCCCTCCTCTTGCAGATTTCTTGAACTGCTTTAATCAGCTCAATTTTCCTAAGGCACCGTGTTGAAATTGGCATATCCCTGCTCCACTGAACTTCTTAATCATTCTCTAGGCCAGTCCATCAGTGCATTCAGCTGGAGCTCTGTACTGTCACTTGGATGTATATTCCTTCAAGGCTCTAGCATCTCTGGGGCAACTGCAAGGGCAGAGACCCTTGGTTTTCTTTCCATGGTTTGTAATTTCTGGAGTAAAACTATCATACAGCATGAAACAGATATGATGCATTTCAACTTATTTTAATGTAGAGAATTAGAGAAGAGATTTCTGGACCAAGCTATGCCACTATATCATTGAGTTGTGCTGGTTATGTAAGACACATATTAGAAAGTAGTCAAGTTTTGATGAACAATGAATTCCCTCAACTCTGAAACAACATCGTGAGACAGATGTTTCTCCATGTATATCAGTGAAGACACTGAGGCTTGGAGAAGTCAAGTGTCTAGTGGGGAGAGAGCGTAGAATGATCTAATCTTGGTTCTGTTTGCCACAAAATACCTTGTTCTTCCAAATCTGTTTGTCACAGATTGCACCCTGGTGCCAGGCTTACTAAAAATTTGTCACTTTCTCCTTATGGTGCTCAATTTCCTCACCTGTAAAAGGGAACTGGACTAGATTATCCATCTTTCTAATTCTGGCATTCTATGATTGCAAGATCCAGTGGTCCTAAAATAGAGTTATTTTTTAATTTCCCACCTCTTTACTTTATTCTGTTTTTTTCCCCTCCTCTAAATACCCTTCCCCTAAGGTTTTCTTGCTCCTAACGTTTTGTTTTTGCTAAACAACCCTCCCCCACGCCCAATCATTTCTTTCTTCCCTGCTGTTTGTTCATTCATGTCTCTTAGAGACCCCATTCAATCATTCCGTCACTTACATGGTAATTTCTGCTTTCTCTCTCCTCTCAGCTAGCTTGAGCCTCCCAAGAACAGTAATTCTGATGCTGAATGGTATATCTTGGGAATTTGGTTGTTTTGATGAATGAATGAATGAAAATTTTACTAGAGAGATTTGCAGACTATGCTTGTGTGTTGCCAAGCATGAACATTTCTCTTTTTCTAGAATGGCAGCCCAGAAAAGATTTTGCATCCTCAACCATTACCAATTCAGATCATCAATATAGGTGTCATTCTTAGAAATAAAGTCTGGGACTCTGAGCCCTTCTCTGAGCTAATCAGAAGCCTCAGCAAGAGATTCTCCTTGATCTCTCCCTCATGCAGAATATGAAACTACCATTGAGGATACTCAATACCCTCTGTGTCCATATTTCTCTGCTACCTCTGCCTTCTGTCATTTATTTCTATTTGACTCTTGTTTTGGAGGAGGAGAGGAGGAGGTAAAAGAGGTGCCCTCCAGGACTCTGGGCATAGAGAAGGGTCTGAGTCTCAGTCCTGGCTACTCACCCTGGCTGCTTCCCCAGGCTGTTTTGTTGTACCATATCCTATAGAAGCCCAGGAAGACCCTGCAGCCAAGACACTCCCCTTTTATGCTGCTGCAGGGAAATGCAGCCCATCTCCAGGGACATCAAGCTTTGTGTCACAGAGAAATTACTCTCTGCTGAGCTTCACCCCTGGGATGGGAACATGTGATGAGAGGGTAAGGAAGA
Organism: Stenella coeruleoalba; assembly: GCF_951394435.1. Lineage (NCBI taxonomy): Eukaryota > Metazoa > Chordata > Mammalia > Artiodactyla > Delphinidae > Stenella > Stenella coeruleoalba. The sequence continues at coordinate 48,614,304 of NC_137154.1, read as the reverse complement.
TGGAGGAGGCTGAAGGGAGCTCTCAGGAGAAAGGAAAACCCAGGGAGATTAGAGACATGAGCCATCAGAACTCTCAGGAATGTAGAGACTCTGGTTATCTAGCCCAGCCCTCTCTAAGACATGCTTTCAAAAGGTTCACTGACATGCTTCAGTGATCCATCTGTACTGTTTACCTCATTTTTAAAAAGAGTATCTTTCTATTTTCTGGAAAGAGGCAGAGTTAGCCAACATGGAGGTGAGACTACTTGTGACTAATAACTAGATGGAACACTCAGTAGGTCATGAGAAAAGAAGTAATGCCTATGTCACAGAAGGAAAGATGCTTTTCACCAAAAGGGCTTTTAAGAACTGAAGGAACATGATGTTTGGACATGGATATTGAGATAACTAACCAAGGTTTTGGAAACCAGGAAGTGGTAAGTACTCTGAATACCCTCGTAAGACATATACACATCACAGAGTGGGAGATAAAGTCCTCAAACATTAGGCCGCCTGACACATCAGTGAAGTTCTTATAGGTTTAGTGTTCTGTGTCCTGTCAGCATACCTTCTCCAAGGCAAAAGGCATGTTATTGCACCTTGTCCTTCCTGCTGTCAGCAAAGAGGCACAGCACCTGTTAGTCTTCCTTGGATTTTAGAGAGAGCACATATACCCTTAGGAATAATTCAACAGGTGTGTAGCAGGCTGTCAGTTTTGAGAGGGCCTAGAACAAGAGAGGGCTTTGCAGCAAGTGATGCAAAAATCTATGTCACTTGGGCCATATAACTTGGTAAAACCATGATGCCTGTTGTATCTGTGGTAAATAAATATGTGTGAAGTCTCCATAAAGCCCTAATAGGAGAGGTGCAGCACAGACTCCTAGGTTTCTGGAGCAAGGCCATGCTGTCTCCAGCAGAGTCCTCTCTGTTCAAAAGACAGGTATAGGAATGTTACTGGACCCTAATAGGAATTAAGCACTTGATCATGGGACATCAAGTGACTATGTGACTAAAATTGCCTATTTTAAATGGCTATTGTCAGGCCTACTCATGTTGTAAGGGTGAGTACGGACAGTACTATGAATTATACTGGTACAAGTTTAGCAGGCACAAGTGAGTTACATAAACAGGTGGCCTAGACTTCCTGTCACCTGTCTCTTTTGCATCAATGCCTCTTCCTCAGCTGTACCTACAGTCTCATGGGGATTTCCCTATGTCTAACTGATGGAGGAGGAAGTAAGTTGGGCCTGATTCATGGTTGGAGTTGCTTAATATGTAGGTAGAAGTAAAACAAATAGTGCTGCCTCACTACAGTTTTATTCAGAGGTGGTCCTGTAGAATAGTGAGGAGTCCTGAAAGAAGAAATATTGGAAGATTGAAAACAAAAAAGTCTGGGGAAGATATGTGAATGGCTATATGAGAATGTAACTAAAATGTGCAAATCTATGTCTCACATTAATGCTCACCAGAGAGTCTCCATCCTAAAGGAAGCGCTGAACAACCAGGTAAACAGGATGACAGGATGACACATCCAGTGCCCAACAAGCTTCTGTCCCTCCTCACCCCAGTGCCTGCATGATGGGCCCTTATACTGAGTGACCAGGGTGACAGAGATGGAGGTAAGCAACAGTCCAATGAAATAAACTCCCTTTCCCCAAGGCAAATCTAGTTACTGCCACTGATGAATGTCTGACTTGTTAACATTAGAGACCAACACAAATAAATTGCTTATAAAGGTGGCGCCTTCCTTAAGGAAAAGGTCTGGGTTGCTTGCTGTTGGGTAAGAAGTCTGACCATGAAAGGGTGGAATCTAGAATGGGTGGTAAAAGAGGGAAATTATGAATATTAATTTTACCTTGGGACCAGTCAGAGTAATGGGACCTCTAGATTGTTCCTCTATACGTTTAGTTATAAATCTTTTTCTTTTCCTTCTCTTTCTGAAATTGCCACCACCGTGAAGGATGAGTGATGGATGCAGTTAACTTAGTGTAAACCTGTGATCCGAGTGATGCCAGGTGAAGAGTGTGGTGTACACCGAGCACCCCTCCCATAACCCTCAGCACTCACTTTTCTATCCCGACAGCATCCTCCTGCATCCCAATTATAAGTCCCCACCTGGAGGGTTTCTTTCCATCACACAGGGGCAGACATGAAGTGCTAGGAAGCAGCTCTCAGCCAATGACAAACGGGAGGGTAAATATCTCACCTTCCTGGCTCCACAGTGGTGATAACTCTGAAGCATATTCTACACTGTGTTTCCAAATTACTCCTTGCGTTTTCACCCCTTTTATTCACACAGGTAACACGTTCAATCACTCACCCTTACTGGTTTGCTTACTTCTCTCTCTCTCTATTTTAACAATACTTCCTGGAAAAACCTCTTGAATAGACTACTTGTAATTAAGTCTTGTCTCAAAATTTGCTTCTGGGAGAAATCAACCTAAGAGTCTTACATACAGTCCTAAGAGTTTTAGACTTTAGGAAGAGGGCATTTTCCAAACTGTGTACCATTTAACTTCTCAATTTTCCTCTTCTTATAGCCACCTTGATTTCCTCTGTCTAAGAGTAGTCCCCCAAACTTTGACCAATGGTCACGGGGATATTTTCTTTAAATTTCATCACAAACTATAAAAAATAGGGGAAGAAATGAAACTTTAGGAACTATATTTGCTTAAAGAAATGTACTTTATTTTGGATTTCAAGAACCTTGTTATTTCTTTTCCTCATTTTATTATCTTATCCCTCTTGTAGTGGAATGAAGGAAGTATTATTATCCCTATATTTCAAATGCAGAAACTAATACTCTGACTTGAGAAAGTGTTTTTCAAAAGAACACAGGGAAGAAAATAATATCAAGGTCAGTACTAGAATCTAAGTCTTCTGATGTCTAGTCTAATAGTCTTTCCATCGGTTCACAGCCTATTTCAACTTAATAAAAAACTCTAAAGTTTCAGCAGACCTAGAATACTGAGTTCTCTTCTGGGTGTGGTTCTGCCCTTTTAGTCTTTGGAAAATTCACTCTGGCAAATCATCACCAAGCACAAATTCTCTGCTGGGCCTTTACTTCTAGGAGACAAATAAGAAAAAGAAAAAGTCCTTGATATGGGAGTCACTGTAATTTCATTATCACTAGAATATAAAGTAGAAGATAGTAAGTGCTGTATAAACATACAAAGATTCCTTTAAGATCTCACTTCAAAATCCCATTTGCTCTTTATAGTGGAGCATGACCCACTGGAAGCAGCACCATACTTGTACCCAGGAAGAGACCCAACTCCCTTTGCATATACTATATTTTTAAAAGTTCTGCTTGCTTGAGCCCTGCCTTCTACTCCAGCCTCATCTTTTGCCACTTCTCTTCTCTAATCACACTAAACCATTTGTTCTTCTAAGAAAGCAAACTTGCTGTTTTCTCCATTTGCAGTATCCTCTCCTACTCTTTCTCCACTTGCCCCAAACTACTCCGTATTCCCGCATCTGCATAATATACTCTATTTTTCAAAGGATCTAGCCCAGACAGAGCCTCCAGAAAACGCATAAACCAGACAGTTCTACTGGGTTTTTTTTTCTTACACATCCCTGTGCTTACCCTGCATCAATAACTTATTACTTGTTATCATAGTTGCCTACTTATTTTCTCTTTACTCAAATAGGCAATGAGGTTCTCAAAGGCAAAAATTTGAGTCTGGTTCATTTCTGAGGTCTCAGAAATTAGCCAGAGATCAAACATTGGTTCTGATGAATAAATGAGTGATTAATACAATAATAACAAGAGAAAACTTTTATTGGTATTTACTATATGTTGTACATTACATTCCACACCTTGATCCTTATAACAACATTATAAGATAGACACTATAATATTCCCATTGTAGAGAAAGCCAAAGCACACTGAGGTAAATAACTTGTTCCTCTGCTTACCCAGAATTCTGCACAAACCTTTAACAATGAGCTTATTACACTGTATTAAACACTTTCTTATTTGGGCTTTTTTTTTTTTTTTTTTTTTTTTGCTGCATTGGGTCTTCGTTGCTGCCCGTAGGCTTTCTCTAGTTGTGGTGAGCGGAGGCTACTCTTCGTTGCGGTGCATGGGCTTCTCATTGCGGCGGCTTCTCTTGTTGCAGAGCACAGGCTCTAGGCATGCAGGCTTCAGTAGCTGTGGCACATGGGCTCAGTATGGTGCCTTGCGGGCTCTAGAGCGCAGGCTCAGTAGTTGTGGTGCACAGGCTTATTTGCTTCGCGGCATGTGGGATCTTCCTGGACCAGGGATCGAACCCATGTCCCCTGTATTGGCAGGTGGATTCTTAACCACTGTGCCACCAGGGAAGTCCCCCTTGGGTATTTTTCATATATATTCAAAGGTGAGATATTTGAAGGGCAAGACCATTTATAAATCATTTCTGTGTTCCTGGTACTTAACATAGGACCTGAAAGAAGTTAGCATTGAGAAAATATATGTGAAATAAGTGAGAGACTAAATAAATGAAAGTCTCTCATAATTATCTATTATTTTTTTTCCCAGATGCCCAAAAGGAAACTATGGGTGGGACTTGATCTATCCAGAAGTTTATTTTTTTGGCTTACCAAACTCTTTTCAGGGTCCCAATCCTGCAGGCATCCTGCATCATCAACTCTGACATTTCCCCCTCAGGACCCTGAGCATGGCCTCCCTGATGGGCTTGGACTTGACATTGTAGATGATGGGGTTGAGCACAGGGGGCACCAGCAGGTACACATAGGCAACAAAGGCATGAACAATGGGGAGCATGTGCCTCCCAAAATGGTGGATCATGGACATGGTGATACCTGGAATAAAGAAGACAAAGATGGCCAGGATATGGGAGACACAGGTGTTGAGGGCCCGATGAGCTCCCTGGAAGAGGCCAGCCCCAGGACCGTGGGCAGGATGAGAGTGTAGGACAGGACAATGAGCAGGGAATCTATGCCCCCAGGGGACAGTACCACATAGAACCCATAGAGGATGTTTATGGTGATGTGAGCACAGGCTCTTCTCATCACGTCAGGATGGAAACAGAATGAATGGGATAAGAGGGTCTTATTAGGGCAGAAGTTCAGACATTTAAGTAGGAATGGCCCTGGGAAGAGAGACAGGGTAGCACAGGCCAGCCCTATCCTGATGATGACATTGTTTGTGAGGACAGCTGCATAGCACAGGGGGTTGGAGATGGCCACAAAGCAGTCAAAAGATATGGCCAGGAGCACTGAGGACTCCACCACAGAGAAGTGGAGGAAGAACATCTGGCCCAGACAGGCATTGAAGCTGATGAGCCGATGGTCAAACCAGAGCCCAGCCAGCGTGGTGGGCATTGTGGACAAGGTGAGGCCCACACCGATGAGGGCCAGCATAGACAGGAAATAGTACATGGGCTGGTACAGGCTGGGGGTCCTCCTCACAGCCAAGAGGATCAGGCAGTTTCCAGTGAGGGCCGCAGTGAACATGGGGGAGAAGGGGATGGAGATCCAGCCATGAATGGCCTCCAGCCCTGATGCCAATCATTCAGAAAGCAGATGGCTGGAAGAAGAAGATGTTGGCAAAGGACTGGGAAGGGAGCATCCTTGGGGCACAGATGAGTTCTTCAGAAAGAGGGGACCTCTTCAATCTGGGCAGAAAAATAAGACAAGACAAAAACATTGGGAAAACACCAGCTCTGATATTAGGTGACATGGGTTCACACACAACAGCAAATATGAAATGTGAAAGAGATTGAAAAATGTACTCCATCTAAAAGCAAACTAGAGAATAAGTATAATTTAAACCCACTGACTACAAAAGTAGCATTTCATACGTGAAATGCTGATCTCTTCACATATTGAAGAAAGCAGTGCTTTCTTTAAAAATGTGAGATGATCGTAAAGAGTCTAATAAAAAATGATCTATTTTTAAACAAGAAGCAGTGGCCTCATGGAAATAAATTTCAAACATACTGTGGAAGCCTGAAGGGTTGACAGCATGGGCTTATTATAACTGTTTTTCTTGGATTTTCTTTTAAATCTCAATATAAAACAAAACAAGTAAATAAGCAAACAAAAAACTCTTTAAAAGTAGGTTAATAAAAGAATATAAGGGAAACAGCCTCACAAATATCTTTTAGCAGAGATGAAAAATCCACCAAAAATAGGTCAGAGAACTACAAGGGGCTTTAGTCTGAATCCTGCGGTCTACAGTTATGTCATATCTAGCCAACATAACCAACTCACTCTGAAAGTAGGACTGACCTCTCTTTTTTTCTTTATTTTAGGAGGGTGACAAGCATTGTCCCTCTGGAGCAGAGGATTGTGCATATTCTGGTAGAAGCCTTTTAAAGAAAATGCAGTGAAGTAAAGTTGCTGACAGTGTAGTTCTGGAGTCCTCCATCCCTTCTCTCTCAGACACTATTTCTAAGCAACATCAAAACCTGATGGAACTCATTCCATTCAAAAACAAATAAACAGAGAAGTTCCAACGCAGAACTTGTGCAGACATATTTTGTAAACAATTATAAGGGATAAAACAAGTTAAAGATATGTAAAAATACTCTTTGAGATAAGGAATTATTCAAAAGAGAGAGGAAAATTCTTTATAAAATTTTTTGAAATAAAGAAATCATGAACCAAATTAATTTTTTTGATATTAGAGTATAAAATGGGTTGATAATAAATAAGGAAAATGAATACCAGATGCCGAGAGAACTTGACACTTCCCCTCATCTACTCTCTCTCTGCAGAGACTACGAGGGACAGCTCTCCCTGGAAATGTGGACTGGGATTCCACTTCTTCTCTGAGTTGTAAGCTTCCTGACCCTCAGGAAGGTAGCCTCCTTCAGCTCCTCTTTTCAAGATGGCACTACTGTCTCCTATTGTTCAAGACTGGTTATGTCTCTTTCTTCTGCCTGACTTCCAGACCTTTCCCACTGTTACCTCCACCTGGATGGTCGAGGATGAGGTGCTGGTGGCCACCCATCCTGGAAGTGGAGAAGAGGGTGTGTTGAGGGTCCAGGTTACTCAACCTGGCTGTTGTCCCCAGCTGTTCTGCCACTCCACATCCTGCAAGAGCCCAGGATGTCTTTGGGATGTTTAGCTGCAGTGCCTATCTCCAGGGAAGGCCAGGCTTGAGCCACAGAGGAGTCACTCCACTCAGGTCCCTGAGGAGTGAACAAGTTCAGGCTAGCTTTTGGAACCAGGAAGTGGTTGGAGGAACCAAACAATAAGGGGGAAAATGAGACAGACTCATAGATTCTACAATACCCCACCAAGTTTGAATGATCTTCAAAGACTATCTGCTTCAACAGTCCATTTGCATTTGAAATCCTTCCAAGACAATATTCCTGAAGACAGCCTCCTCTTAGCCAGGCCCCAGGACGAATCTGGCAGGAGTAGCCAGTTTTTGTAGAGGGTGGGGGCTATGGAGTGGTGTGTTGGGAGCCTAGTAGTGTTGGCCTAACCCAGGCAGAGGGAATCAGGGAAGCCTTCCTAGAGCAAGTGGGGAGAGGGCAGACTTCTGAAAGACCCACAGACCCTGTTCTAAACTGTCAGGTCTCATTCTGGGACAGACTCCAAGACTCTAGGCTTGTAGCTCCAGGCTGGAGCTAGCACAGACTCTGCTCACACTCCTATCCTGGGGCTGACCTGCTGAATCCAACAGGTTCAAAAAGGAGGGAACTTAGTGGAAAGTATATGAACTGCGGAGCCATTAAGAACTGGTTCAGTGCTTCCCTGGTGGCGCAGTGGTTAAGAATCCCCCTGCCAATGCAGGAGACACAGGTTCGAGCCCTGGTCCGGGAAGATCCCACATGCCACGGAGCAACTAAGCCCGTGCGCCACAACTACTAAGCCTGCGCTCGAGAGCCCGCGAGCCACAACTACTGAGTCCGTGTGCCTAGAGCCCATGCTCTACAACAAGAGAAGCCACCGCAATGAGAAGCCTGCGCACAGCAACGAAGACCCAACGCAGCCAGAAAGAAAGAAAGAACTGGTTCAATTTCTTCTCTGTTTCTTGCTCAGTTTCTCACCACATACAAGTTCTATGTCCCTTCTTTCTCACTTTCTTGAGAGCTCTACTCCAAAATAGCTCTGACCTCAGCTTTTTCCTATATCAATTTGGACTACACTCATTCACCTGGAGCTGCTTTCTATGAACACATTTGACTTTTCTCCTCTTTGATTTTGGCTGCACTCTCCCATCTGAACTGGGCCCAGTCTGTCTGCCTTTCTCCTCCAGAGGTGATCAGTAAACTTAGGAAAACTTACTTAACTTTGAAATCTTACATCCAAACAAAGTCATGGTCATTAACCTGAGCTGAGACTTTAGCAGTACTCCATAATTTTCCTTTCAGTTTTTAAATTGTCACCATTCTTCTCAAGCTATTTATCCAACCTGCCATCTTACTCTCCGTAGCTAATTTGTTACTGTTCCTAACTTCACAGTGAGAAACAAAGGCCATCAAGTGTGCCATCTCTAAGAGTCTTGCCCAGCCCATCTGCTCTCTTACCTGCTTCCACTCCTACAGCCACACCCTGCCAGAGAGACCACTCTAAAGCATGTGTGTTTCATGTCAACCCCATCTCCATCATTTTAACCACTTCTTTGTTGGCTGCCCATCACTTACAGCAAAAAATTCTGAATGCCATAGCAGAACCTAAGACACTTCAAGATTTTTTAAAAAATCTTTTTGAGCAGTTGTAGATTCATAAGCAGTTGTAAGACTTAATACAGAGATCCCATGTATCCTTCACTCAATTCCCCCAAAATTAATATCTTGCAAAACAATAGTATAATATCAAAATAAGGATATCGACATTGCTACAGTCATGATACTTAAAATTTCCATCATCACAAGGCTCCCTCATTTTTTTCTTTTATGGCCACGCCCACTTCCCTCCGTCCCCATCCCCTTTTTAATCCCTAGCAATCACTAGTGTGTTCTTTATCTCTATAATTTTGTCAATGCAAGACTGTTATATAAATGAAGTGATACAGTATATAATCTTTTGGGATTTTTTTCTCACTCAGCATAATTATCTGGAGATTTATCCAGCTTATTCCATTTATTAATAGTTCATGCCTTTTTAAAATTGAAGCATAATTGATTTATAATATTGTATTAGTTTCAGATGTCTGACATAGTGATTCGATATTTTTATACATTACAAAATGATTACCATGATAAATCTAGTTACCATCTGTCACCATACAATGTTATTGCAGTATTACTGACTATATTCCCTATGCTGTACATGACATCCTCATGGCTTATTTATTTATTTATTTTTGCCGTACGCGGGCCTCTCACTGTTGTGGCCTCTCCCGTTGCGAACACAGCCTCCGGACGTGCAGGCTCAGTGGCCATGGCTCACGGGCCTAGCTACTCCGTGGCATGTGGGATCTTCCCAGACCGGGGCATGAACCCGTGTCCCCTGCATCGGCAGGCGGACTCTCAACCACTGTGCCACCAGGGAAGCCCGGCTTACTTATTTTATAACTAGAAGTTTATACCTCTTAATCTCTCTTACTTATTTCACTCATCCCTCCACGCCTCTCCACTCTGACAAGTACCATTTTGTTCTCTGTATCTATGACTCTGTTTTTGTTTGTTTGTTTTGTTTTTTAGATTTCACATATAAGTGAAGTTATATAATATTTGTCTTTTTCTGTATGACTATTTCACTTAGCATGATATCCTCCAGCTCCATCCATGTTATTGCAAATGGCAAGACTTCGTTCTTTTTTATGGCTGAGTAATATTCCATTGTATATACCACATCTTCTTTATCCATTCATTTATCAATGGACACTTAGGCTGCTTCCATGTCTTTGTTATTGTAAATAATGCAGCAATGAACATAGGGGTGCATACATCTTTTCAAATAAGTGTTTTTGTTTTCTTCAGAATAAAAACACAGAAGTGGAATTGCTGGACCATTTGGTAGTTTTAATTTTAATTTTTTGAGTAACTCCCATACTGTTTTCCATAGTGGCTGCACCAATTTACATTCCCACAAACAGTGCAAGAGGGTTCCCTTTTCTACACATCTTTGTCAACAGTTGTTTTTTGTTGTTTTTGTTGATAGCCGTTCTGACTGGTGTTAAGTGGTGGCTCTTTGTGGTTTTGATTTGCTTTTCTCTGATTATTAGTGATGTTGAGCATCTTTTCATGTGTCTGTTGCCCATCTGTATTTCTTTTGAAAACTGTTTATTCAGGTCCTATGCCCATTTTTTAATAAGTTTGTTTGTTTGTTTGTTTTTATGTTGAGTGTATGAGTTCTTTGTATATTTTTTGATATTAGCCCATTATCAGTTACATCATTTGCAAATATCTTCTCACCATTAAGTAGGCTGCCTTTTGGGTTTGTTGATAGTTTCCTCTGATGTACAAAAGAAAGCTTTTTAGTTTGATGTAGTTTTATTTGTTTATTTTTGTTTTTATTGCCCTTGACTGAAAAGACATATCCAAAAATTATTCCTAAGACTTATGTCAAAGAATGTACTGCCTATGTTTCTTCTAGACATTTTATAGTTTTAGGTCTTACATTTAAGTCTTTAATCCATTTTGAGTTTATTTTTGTATATGGTGTGAGAAAGTAGTCCAGTATGATTCTTTTGCATACAGTTGTACAGTTTTCCCAACACCATTTATTGAAGAGGCTGTCTTTTCTCCATTGTATAATCTTCCCTCCTTTGTCATAGATTAATTGCCCATTTAAGTGTGGGTTTATTTCTGGGCTCTCTATTTTGTTCTATGATCTATGTGTCTGTTTTTGTGCTGGTACCATACTGTTTTGATTACTGTAGCTTTGTAGTGTAATTTGAAATTAGGACATGTGATACCACCAGGTTTGTTCTTCTTTCTCAAGATTCTTTTAGTTATTGGGGGTCTTTTTTGTGTTTCCGTACAAATTTTAGAATTATTTGTTCTAGTACTGTGAAAAATGCCACTGGCATTTTGATAGGAATTGTGTTGAATCTGTAAGTTGCCTTTGGTAGTATAGCCATTTTAACAATATTAATTCTTCCAATTCATGAACACATATATCTCCATTTGTTTGTCATCTTCAATTTCTTTCATCAGTCTTACAGTTTTCCAAGTAAAGGTCTGTTACTGTACTTCCTTGGTTAGATTTATTCCTAGGTTATTTTATTCTTTTTGATGTAATTGTAAGTGGGATTATTTCCTTAATTTCTGCTGGGACTCAGAGCATGGGGATTTTGTGTGTGCTCTTTAAGAGCAGAGTCTCTGTTTCCTACAGCCCTCTACCTCTCCCATATGCAAATCCCACTGGCCTTCAAAGCCAGATGTTCCAGGGTTTCATCTTTCTGATACAAGACCCCTGAACTGGAGAGCCCGATGTAGGACTTGGATATTTTTTTTCTTGGGGAGAACCTCTATTGTGATTATCCTTCTGTTTGTGCATTGCCTTCCCAGGGATGTGAGTCTTGACTACACTGTCTCTGCCCCTCCTACCCATCTTATTGAGGTTTCTTCTTTATATCTTTAGCTGTGGAAAATCTTTTCTGCTAGTCCTCAGGTCATTCTCATAAATAGTTGCTCTGTAAATAGTTGTAATTTTGGTCTACCCGTGGGAGGAATTAAGCTCAGGGTCTTCTTCCTACTCCATCATCTTCAATAGTTTATTCTTTTTAAATAACTAACAATATTGTAGGGCATGTTAAACTGTTTGCTTAACCATTCATCTGTTGAAGAACATATGTGTTGTTTCCAGTTTTGGGCTATTATTTTAAAGTTACTATAAACATTTGTGTACAAGCTTTCAGTGCAAATAATTCATTTCTCTGAGATCAATACCAGAGTGCAAATGCTCAGCCATATATCAGTTGCATGTTTAGTTTTTTTAGAAACTACCAAAATGTTTTTCAGAATGGCTGGCTATACCATTTCACATTTCATCAGCAATGAATTAAGTATCCAATTTCCCCACATCCTTGTTAGTATTTGATGTTTTCATATTTGTAAAAACAGTTAGCCGTTCTAGCAGATGTGTGTTGATGTCTCACCATGGTTTTAATTTTCATTTCCTACTGTCTAATAACTTTGAACATCTTTTCATGTGTTTATTTGCATCTATGTATCTTTTCCCATGAAATATCACTTTATGTTTTTTGCCAATTTTTAATTAGAATTTTTTTCTAGTTGAATTTTAAGAGTTTTTTATATTCTAGACACTAGGCCTTTTTTGGATATATAATTTGCATACACATATTCTCACACTCCATATAGTGTCTTTTTATCCTTTTAACTGAGTCTTTGACATAACAGCAATTTTTATTTTTAGTGAAGCTTAATTTATCAGTTTTTCCTTAAATGAATTATGTTTTTGGTGTCAAGACTAAGAAGGCTTTGCCCTAAATCCTGAAGATTTTCTTTTATGTTTTTCTAAGAGTTTTACAGATTTATGCGTACATCTAAAAAGTTTTACATTTAGGTCAGTGATTGACTTTGAGTTAATTTATGAATGTATTGAGATCTAATTAACAAATAAAACTGCAATATATTTAAAATGTACAATGTGATGATTATATATACATATACATTGTGAAAGAATTGGATTCCCACCATTCAGTTAATTAACAACTTAACTCAAATACGAATTTTTTTTTCACTGAGAACACTTAAGTTATACTTTCTTAGCAATTTTCAATTATACAATATAGTATTATTAACTACAGTCATCATGTTATACATTAGATCCTCAGAACTTACTCATCTTATAACTAAGAGTTTGTATTCTTTTACCAATATTTTCCTATTTGCACCTCCCCTACCCCAGCCTCTGACAACCACCTTTCTACTCTCTGTTTCTTTGAGTTTGACTTTTTTTCATCTTGATTCCACATATAAGTGATAATGTGCCCTATTTGTCTATCTCTGTCTGAATTATTTCATTTAGCGTAATTCCTTCCAGTTTCATCCATCTTGTCATAAATGTCAGGATTTCTTTCTTTTTAAAGGCTGAGTAACATTCCGTATATTTTATATATATATATATATATATATATATATATATATATATAATATGTATATGTAATATACATGTATATCACATTTTCTCTATCCAGTCATCCACTGACAGACACTTAGGTTGTTTCCATACATTGGCTATTGTGAATAATGCTGCAATCAATATGGGAGTGCAGATATCTCTTTGAGGTAATGCTTGCTTATGGCATTTTTATTTTTAATTTCTTAAGTGATCTCCATACTGTTTTCCATAGTGGCTGCACCAATTTACAGTCCCACTAACAGTGCACAAATGTTCCTTTTTCTCTACATCCTTGCCAACATTTGTTATCTCTTTTCTTTCGGATAATATCTGACATACACTACAATATCCACTATTGTTTATTTTTGTATCCTCCTCATTTTTTTTACAGAGCCTAGAACATTGTAAGTTATCCTCGAACGTTTAATGTTAAATGACATTAAAAAATAGGCATTGGGGGCTTCCCTGGTGGCGCAGTGGTTGAGAGTCCGCCTGCCAATGCAGGGGACACGGGTTCGTGCCCCGGTCCGGGAGGATCCCACATGCTGCAGAGCGGCTGGGCCCGTGAGCCATGGCCGCTGAGCCTGCACTCCGCAGGCCACAACAGTGAGAGGCCCGCGTACCACAAAAAAAAAAAAAAAAAAAAAAAATAGGCATTGGGCATGAATTCTGGCATCAGTTGGGAGAATTCGTGGTGATCATCATTGGAAAGAATTTCAGATATGTTGATTCTGGTAATCTCTGGTCCTAAATCTGTATTGAGAGTAAATCTTTTCTTCTAATAATAAAAAAAGCCTGAGGAAATATCTATCCCCCAAAACAAAAAAACAAATTTATGTTCTGTCCTTATTTCTTGTCAGTCCAGTGTGGGATAAATGATGTGCTGCTCAGAGATGGGGGCTACATGTAATTACTGGGGAGTGATGGGAGCTGTCCTGATTACAGGGCAACCTCAGACACTTTGGCTCTCATGGGGAATTGGCTACCTAAACTGGTACTGTCCACTGTCCAGGCCAACATAAACATGGCTGGGAACAAGGCAGTACTTTTATGGTCCTCAGTCCCTGGAGACCCTTTTTCACTGGGAAAGATACTCTCACTACAGTGAGCACTTGCCTGAGACCAAGAGGTCTCTCATGGAAGGGGCTGCCTGCGACTACCTCGACGAGTTGACTCAGCTCCCCAAGCACCCAGAGGCCCTCCTCCTGGAAGCCCTTCCAGGTCATTGGGAAACAAAATGCAAACACTCTCCCAGGACCCTGGTCTGTGTGAACAAGCAATAAGCAATGGTCATAATCCCCCCTTTAGTTTGTCACCTTCTAGGATGCAATCACATTTTCCAGGGACAACTTTGAAAACTATGGCCTTTCTGTTGATCTTCCTCCTGTAGTGCATAAAATCAGTCATTTCAATCCAATTTGAATCCCATGTAAGTCCCACCTCCCCTATCTACTACACTCCCTTCCTTTATTCCATCTCCCAAATCTTAGTCCTGGTACTGGTATAAGAGAAAGAGAGGAAAAAAGCCCAGGTCCTAAACTCCAAGCTCCCAGGCTAATGTGATCAGATGAGTGTTTAAAAAAAATCTGTGTGCCTTGCTTGCCAAAGGCAGAAACCCACATTTCTATCCCCTCAATGTCCCTGAGAGGCAGGAATTATTATCCACCTCCTCCCTGATGATGATGATAATAATAATAATAAGTATTTATTGAGTTCATACTATGTATTAAATATTGCACTAAGCATTGTGCTGGATAATTGCACATAATCCTCACAAAATCACTGAGTGGTCAATTCTATTATTGCTCCTGATAAACAGAAGAGGGAAACGAACCTCACAGGGAGTGAATTGACTTGACGAGTCAGAATGGTTTGCTCTCTCTGTTGGACGGGGCTTCCTTTCAGAGAGCCCGTGAATATCTCCTGTGTGGAAAAGCCTAAGTCTTTGAGAGAAGTTTTGATTTTGGAAAGAGCTATAATTGGCAGAATCGGGGAGTAGGAGATCAAGTTGATAGATACTGTGTTTGGGTAAATAGCATGTGTGGCCTCAGGGAAGGGGGCTGGTTTTCTTATGTGGGTCAGAAAGCAGTTCCCAAGGAGACCCTGGAGAGCTTCAGACTTGCAGGACCTTTAGAATTGTTCCTGGCTTCTTAATGCTCAGAGCACATAATACTTAGGATAGAGATGGGATTTAGAGTTTATCTAACTTAATCATCAAGTTTACAAACTTCGTTCAAAGAGATGTGATGTGATTTAGACAAGGTCACCACTTAGTGGCAGAAGAGGGGTTCTGAGCTCCTAAATCTCATCCCAAGGATCTGTCCTCCTCTCAATATGGGGATTAAGTATCTTCCTCTTTGGGATACTTTTTAAAAACATCTTAATAATATATTTCCTTTAACCCAGTGTATCCAAAATGCAATCATTTCAATATGTTCTTGTTATTAAATTGATGGTGATATGTTTTATATTCTTTCTTTGATAATTATTTATCATAGCAAAACATACATAAAATGTACCATTCTAACAAATTGTTTTAGGTGTACAATACAGTGAGATTAAGTATTTTCACATTGTTGTGAAACCATCAGCACTATCCATTTCTAGAACTTTTTCATCATCCCAAACTTAGTACCCATTAAACAATAACCCCTCATTCTCCTTTCTCCCTATCCCCTGGTAACCTCTATTCTACTTTCTGTCTCAATGAATTTTTAGTACCTTATATAATTGGAATCATACAATATTTGTCATTTTGTGTCTAGCTTGTTTCACTTAGCATCATGTTCTCAGGATTCATCCATGTTGTAGAACGTATCAATATTTTGTTCTTTTTTATGGCTGAATAATATTCCATTGTATGTATATACTAATTTTGTTTATCCATTCATATGTTGAATAACACTTGGGTTATTTCCACATTTTTGGCTATTGTGAATAGTGTTGCTATGAATATAAGACGTTTGACTACTTTTAAAAAAGTGAAAATCTTAGGGCGGAGGGAGGGGTAGGGGAGACAGCAATAGACTATGAATAAATTGTATTGCAGTGAACAGTGAGGAATTTGGGAGCATGAGATACACACTTTATTAAATTGTCATCCTCTTAGGTATATGGCAAAAGCCAGGAGGGTATGATTCGAGGTAGAGTAATGCACAGGAAAATAAAAGAGGATGGAAGTTGTGAGGAGAGACATAGGTGGTTCAATCTCATAAAATGAGGCTCCTGACCTCATTATTTGGGGTGAGACTTAATACCTGAATCTCCACTTTGGCAGAGTATGAGCACCCCTTCGTTTCTTTAGGGAAATCATCCATTTCTTCCATTTTGTCTCTTTCTCTCAGCCCTAGTCTTTTTGCATTGATTAGCTGCAAGACTTTGAAGCCCATTCTACTGCCTCTGGGCAGGGACTCACAACTGGATGCTCACAGATACATATGCTAGGAAGACCCTTCTCCAGAAGAGAGGTTAAGAGTCCGAGGTTCCTTCCTCCTAAGAAAGAGCCCACAGGTTGGAGTCTCCCCCATGGTTTATCCACCCTAATCCCCCACCTGAGACTTGTTCGGTGAAACTACTGAGGGAACACATAGGCCCAATGATTGCCTTCAGATTTTAGCTTCTCATCAGACCTTCTCAACTATACAATGGGAATAGCCCATCTTGAGAAAAGATGCATTCAGATTTCTGCACTGGTGGGAAAGAAGACCAGGGAGCTTCTCACATCTCCAAATCTGAGTTTATGGGATTCTATAAACATGAAAGAAATAGGTGTTACCCTTAGCAAAATTTTAAATAAAATTTATAATATCTTATACCTAAGTTGAAACTCAGACATTGGAAATGTTTGACAGATACAGAATACACTTAAAAAAAGGGAGACATGATTGAGAGGATATCTTCTCCCTTAATCTGGAAAGAAGCAGGCTGTAGAACATGAAGGGTCACTGTAAAACATGAAGAGTAACCTAGATTTGTTGCTCACAACAAGGGCAGGGTTACCACTCAATACAGATACAGTCATTCACCTCATAAGGCACACAGCAGAGAGAAAACAGGATTTACACAGGCTGAGGAAATGAATGGCAGATGTTAAACAGGAAGCAAGATAGCATGGATATTAAATAACTGTATTTGGTTATGAAATTTAATTTCAGATCATGACACAGCACCCACAAGCTGTGTGACTTAGCTTTCTTGTTAATGTAAACCTCATTTCTTTCACTGGTAACAGGGGTCAAAAACAGTACCTACCACATAGGTAGAGATATTTCGTTAGAATAAATTTTCAAAAGTGAGATTACAGCATTAAAGCCTGTAACATTTATTTATTTATTGACCACTCCACACGGCATGTGGGATCTTTAGTTCCCTGACCAGGGATTGAACCTGTGCCCCCTGCAGTGGAAGCGCAGAGTCTTAACCACTGGACCGCCAGGGAATTCCCTAAAGCATGTAACTTTTAAAAAGTTCTTGCTATATTTTGCCAATTACACCATCAGCTGTGATGCTCGAGGATATGTGTTTCAACACAAACTCTTTCATTGTGAATTTTCATTAATAAAAACTGTAATTTAATCGGCAAAAATGTTACATATTGTTTTACTATAGGGTTCTTGGATTACTAGTCAGAACAATTTTTCCTTCGTTTCAAAACCAATTGTACTTTTTGTCACTCTTCGTTATGTTCTTTTACTATTGATTTATTTTATTATTTAAGCCTTTTATATAATAAGGATGTCAATAGTATTTTTACCTGTGGAAAAGAATTATGGGAGCCTCAACAATTTCACCCCAAGCAGAGGAAGTGTTTGGAAGCCAACCAGAGAAAAGCACTGATGTGTTTATGGGCAACTGGGATTAAGCTAACATTAGGAAATCGTTATATCAAGCCATTAAGGATAAAAGTGCCATGGTAAGGGTCACCTGCCTCCCACAGCCGGAAAGTCCTTGTCACAGCTGATCTTAAACACAGCTAGCACCCGCGTTCTGATCTGTTTGGTCTTGACACCATAAATAATGGGATTGATCACTGGAGGCAGAAGAAGATAGACATCACCCATGAGAACATGCACAGTGGGATCAAGGCTGTTTCCAAAGCGGTGCACCACTGAGAGGCCAATGAGAGGCACATAGAAGGCCAGTACCACACCAATGTGTGACACACAGGTTCCAAAGGCCTTGGCCCGTTCTGACTTGGAAGGCAGCTGCAGAACTGTCCGTAGAATCAGAAAATAGGACAAAGAGATGAACAGGGCATCCACACCCATGACCACCAGAATGGCGGTAAGACCATAGACCACATTGGGCAATGTGTCTGCATAGGCCAACTTCATTACATCCTGGTGCACACAATAGGAATGTGAGAGCACGTTGGATTGGCAGAAGGCTAGCCGTTTGATGAGCAGAGGCAATGGGATGAAAAAGAGGGATCCACGGGCCACGGCCACCATGCCAATCTGGGCTGTCACTCTATTGTTGAGCACTGCGGCATGGCGCAGTGGGTGGCAGATGGCTATATAACGGTCAAAAGCCATGGCCAGCAGGATGGTGGACTCAATGGCTGAGAGAGCATGAATAAAGAACATCTGGGTCATACAGGCGTCAAAGGTAATCTCCCGGGAATCAAACCACAAGAGGGCTAGGATCTTGGGCATGGTGGCTGTGGACAAGGCCAGGTCGATGGCTGCCAGCATGCAGAGAAAGAGGTACATGGGAACGTGCAGGCTGCGCTCCATCCTTACGATGAAGACCACGATGCAGTTTCCAAACACTGCCACGGCATACATAGAAAGCAGGGGGAAGCCGATCCAGAAATGAGCTTCTTCTAGTCCTGGGATACCAATAAGCACAAAGGTGGTATGTGTGAAGTTGCAGGCACTCATAGCTGGCACGGAGAAGGGGGCACTGGAGCAGGTGAGGTCACACTGGCAGCCTGCTAGCCTGTTAGGATAAGGAGCACAATCAGAGAGGCTGGCCCTGGAGACCTGGGAACTGAATGCACCTTAGCTCTCCCTCCCCTTCTCTCTCTTTCTGCTTCTCCAAGTCATTTGGGCTCTCTCATACGAAGGCTCTTTGAAGCCTCCTGCCAAAAGGGAAAGTGACAGCTCAAATTCATTTATCATTCACTACTCTCTAAGTCCATTTACACTTGTAAAAGGGAACCTGGAGATAACAATGCTTATCTCAAAATCTATCCTTCCCAAATTCCCTGGATGACTCATCCTGGCCCATACCTTCACTGTCTGCATACTGGGCTGCCCTTTTCTCAGCTCGGTGTTAAGAGATACCTTACCTGGAAACTCTTCCTGAGAGGCTGTGTTTTCCTTTTACCCTTCCTTTCCCTACCCTTCCCTTCCCCTCCCTTCCCTTCAATCATTCATCGGTTCTGTAAGCATTTACTTATAGGACTTATTATATATGGAGGCTATTTGATAGATGCTGATGATACAGAGTCAAAGACACATCTTTTGCCCTTCAGATGCCCTGTCTAGGGTGAAAGATAGACAAGTAACCCAAATATTAGAATCTTGGGATAAGTGTAAGCAAAAGATGTGCATTTAATGCACGGGAGGGTGAAAGGCATGATCAGAGGAACCTTCCTGAAAAAAGATGGTCCTTCTGTTTAGTCTTGAAACATGAGTAAAAATTAAGCAAACAGAGAAGGGAATAAAAGGTGTTCCAAACAGTGGGAATAGGGAGGTTTTTGGTTTTGTTTTGTTTGCAAATCTTCAGGATTCCAGGTCCCCAGGTCTAAGGTCAGTGGAAGAGGAAAAAAACACAATTGTGATTAAAAAATAAAAATAAAAACTAAGAAAAAAAGGCCAAAATCAATCTCTTAAGGTAACAAGGAAACTTATCTGGGGTCATCAGATGAAAGGCAGTAGCTCCCTCCAATGAATTCCTGGGAGATGGAGGTGCTGGCAGGATCCTAGCGGCCAGGCATGGTCTCTGCCAAGGCTCTTCTCTCTGTTCCTGGCTGATGGGTTCCTCCACACTTAAAAGCTGCCTCTAAGGCCACTCTCACTGCCCCAAAGAGAACTTGATTGACTCCTAATACTCCTAGAGCTTTATCTTTCTTGGAACCTCTGCTGACCATTCATGTTAGGCGAGACATTTCTTTTTTAGGAAGCCCGGTGTTGCCCTGCCTCACCCTGTTCTCTGACCTATAATCAAACTGTCTCCCTGATAGGCTCCCTAGATGCCCTGGTATTTAGAGCTAATTGTCTCTAAAGAGCTAAGGGCTTAGCTTCAAGAAGAGTTTCTGAATCTTGAGAATAAACTCTGCAGGTGTCTTCATCAGTGGTATTCAGGTTAACCTGTTCACCTCCCCCCAGGATTCTTCTTTACTCCTAACCTGGGTCCTTTCTGCTACTGGGACATGCCCTTCTATTTGGCCTTAGTGGAGAGAGTTTGGAAAACATGGGTCTTAGAATATAATATGATAAAATGAAAACTAAAATTTTAAATTGGATTATCCTCATCTTGGATAAGCAAGGAAGAACAGATCCAAGGTTCAAAGGTCAGAAAATTCACACCTCTGTTTACTCTTTGTTCTTCTCCATTCTCAGAGCATGTGCCAAGATATTACAGCTACCTTCCTTGGCAAATATTAGATCCCAGATTTGGCCCACTCAGCTGCTGTCAGAGAATGAAAAGCCTTTTTCAGATGCAGATGCTTACAGGCATGGAGGGTAGCAAGGGGAGCACAGTAACACACTTCCCCTTTCTCAGGGCCTCTGAAGCTACTGCATCAGCACTGACAGACAGAAGGGTCACTGCTTGTCTCAGAGTCAGATACCTCCCTGACTCTTCTCTCCGCAGGGCCCCTTTTCTGCTTTGCTGGTAACAGCCTAAGACTTGGGGCCATCATCACATCTCCCCAGTTACCTATCCCAGAAGACCTCATGTTTCCCTCCTATGTGCTCTGGCCTTCTGCCTAAAGTGACCCCTGGCCAGACCCAGTTTCAGCTTCAGTTTGGGTCTGAATGTGGTTGTTGCATTTACTCTCACTAGCCTTTCTGGATGTCAGCTAGTGCTCTGGAACATTTTGTCTTGGCCCATGAAGGTATGTGTGGGATGCAAGGGCTTCCCCTTCCCCTGCCATGAGACAGTTTGTGGGGCCTTCGAGGTCCCTCAGGATGGCAGGGACCTTGGTCTGCTTGACCCCAGTGAAGATGCACTCACTTGAATATGGTACAGTCCTGTTGAGATGCAGCTGAATCTGACTTTTCCTTTCAAGCACAGGTTTATTTATAACTCTGCCCATGAAGCCCACGGGGACAGGCTAGGGGAATATAGACTGAGGGCCCAGACAGGGGACAATACCTCCATGGCCACTTGTGTGTCACTCCCACTGGCTTCCCACTGTTTCAGTCTGGTGGGTGGGAGGGCGATCACCAGGGACCTACCGCCTCTGCCATGACTCCCGCACTTACACATACAGGACTCTAGACAATCTATTTCCGCTCCTCCAAGAAACTCAAACTCCAGTTAGCCACAGTGGTTAATGCTTTTCCTCATCAGCTACTTTGCTAGACACAACGTGGGTATATAGTTAGGTCCCTGGGCTCTAGGAGTTCACAACCTCTTTACCGAGATGGGTACACAAAAATGTAGTCCCATAATTCAAAATAAGGTCGTGCACCTCCTGAGCTTTTCTTTTCCCAGCTTTTGTTTCAGTTGATGACACAGACCTTGAGGTAGGGAAGCCACTTTTCATTGCACCTGAGTCACAGATAAAGAATACATGACATAAAGCCTCTTTGCTTAGATCACATAGTTAATGAATTATAATATTGGCCTGAGAACAAGGTATTCTGACTCTTTATTCATTCACATTCAACAAATATTTATCAGGGACCTACAATGTAATAAGAAAAATAGATGCCACACACACAAATCCCCACCCTCATGCAGTATTCTGGTTAGGGGGACAGACAATAAATGGAGTTGATATAAAAAGTGAAATAGGATGTTAGGTAGTCTTATGGAGAAAAGTAAAGGGAAGAAGGGAGCAGATAAATATCAAGGGGGTAGTTGACATTTTAAATGAAGCTCCTGCACAACATTATGTGCAGAAGGCCACACATAATGAAAACATTTCAGAAGCCTGAGGGAGTGAGAAATATGTTTATGGAGATATTTGATGAAGACCATTCCAGGAAGAAGGAACAGAAACTGCAAGTAAAGTTCCTGAGAAGGGAAAGTATCTGGTAGGCCAGTGTTCCTGAGCAGAGGGAACCAGGGCAAGAATAGTAGGCAGATAGAATCAGGGAGGTAATGGGGAATTGGATAATATAGGGCCTTAAAGGACTTACAGGATTTTCACTTGGACTCTGGGTTCAGGTAACTGCAACAGTGGCCATGTATCCACCACTGTTCTGGCTTTTAGGGAAGTCTCCAATTCATGGTGAGCTGGTCCACTTGGGTCACAGATGACATTTACTCTGCAACACCCATTCCCCAAGTGTCCAGATTACACACTCACTTCCTAGGAATGGAAACTTACAAGTTTCTAGGATTATTGGACAGTGGGGCTTTTCACATGTTAGTGGGTGGTAGGTGTGCTGGGGGAGAAACCTCTGTAGAAGTAGTGAGGACATCTTGACTGTCCAGTTCTTAAAACTGAAGCTCCCTCTCCTTCCCATGTTTAGGACTCTGGGTACCCCATCCTTCTTCTCTAGCCCAAGCCCCTCTTTCTTTCCCTCCTCCCTTTCTCCATGACCCATCTTATGTCACGTGTAGAAAAAACAAGCAAAAATCCAGTCTGTAAGTCCACAACATCTGCACTTTTTTACTTATGTCCAATAGTGACTAAGACATGGTCCCTGGTCTTGAGAAGTGGGCAGAGTCTGCTGTGGGGAGAACGGTTACAGTAGAGTCTAAAAAGGGATGTCAGGAGGAAGGTGCTGTAGGAGCACCTCAGAAGGACACCAGACAGACTTGAGAAGTCATGAAAACATCTCTGAAGGAAAGTCATTTCTATCCTAAGTCAGGAGAAGGGAGAGAGTGAGGGTGCTGTAGGTGGAGGTGACAGCTTGTGCAAAGACTTGAAAGCGAGATAGAGCAATCAGGGCTAAGGAAATGCAAGTTGTTTGTTGTGCCTGGAGCATAGAGAGGAAGCAATGAAACTTGAGTGGTAAATGGAGCCACAGCATCCAGAGATGTTATGATTTTTCTATCTGGCAGGCCTTGTTTTAGGGTCTGGAAGATAACATAAATGAAACAAAGAGTTCTTATTCTCAAAGAACTTACCTTGTAATGGGGAAATGAGACAAGAACTAAACAGGTATGTAATATGTTGGGGAGAGGGTGAAAGTGCTAGAAATTAAAACAAGGTAGGTAAGGAAGAGAGAGTAAATCAGGCAGGAATTGAGGGAGAGGTGTGTTGTCATTATTATTTTTTATATATAAAGGACCCTGTAGTAAGGGGACACATGAGCAGAGCCTGCATGGTAAGAGGCAGTAAGCCAAGGGGGCATCTGGAGGAAGAACATCCCGAGTAAGGAGAACTGCAAGTGCAAAGTCTGCAAGTGCAAAGTCTGAAGATGAAGCATGCTTGGTGAGTTTAAGGGAATATTTGGAGGCTAGTGTGGGTGTAGTAGAGTAAATAAAGGGGAGAGTAGTTGGAGATGAAGTTGAGATTATGGAGAGGAGCCAGAACACATAAATCCTTACAAGATATTATAATGACTGTGAATGTTCCCTGGGTAAGACAGGGGGCTTCTGGAACATGCTGTGCAGAGGAAGTGACATGATTTGTCTTGTGTATTAAAATAATCCATCTAACTACGGTGGGGATTAGTTTACTTTGCTGTACTTTTACTTTATTTTACTGTACTGTAAAGCAAAAGTGGATTAAAGGAAGATCCACCAGGAGACTATAATATTTCAAGTTCAAGATGATGATGACTTGGATCATGGGGGTAGCAGTTGAGGTAGTAGAAAGCAGTTGTACTCCAGATAGCAACATCTGGAATACCTGGAAGAAAGAGTCATCAGTATTTGCTAAAAGGTTGGATGTGGAATGGGAGAGACAGACAGATATCAGGAATAACTCCAAGTGTTCTATCACAGCAACTTGAAAGGCAGAGTTTCTGAGTTATGGAAGACTGTGGTTGAGAATGTTTTTTCCTTGATGTGAATATTAGGATATGGTTTTGGACATGATGAGTCTAAGATGATTGTTAGATGTTCAAGTGAAGATAGTGATGCATAGGCAATTAGATATGAGTCTGGACTGTAGCTATTAATTTGGGATTTGCCAGCATATAGATGGTATTTAAAGACATGATGCTAGATGAGATGACCAAAAATGAGAATATAACAAAGAATAAGACAGGTCTGAAAACAAAGTCGTGAGACATTCCAACATACAAAGATCAGGAAGATAAAGACTAGCAATAATTGAGACTAAAAATATTATTGTCAAATATGCTGAGGATTTTGACATCATCCTAATTATTTAGTAGCCGGTACTGTAGTCACTTAATAAATACCCTGTAGATTTGAATGACTACTTCTACTTCCTTGCTGGATCTGATACCAGCTATAGGGCCCACCATTAGTGAGTGACACCAATGTATTATTGAAATATGTACTTTAAAATTTCTAGAATTATGGGATATACCCAGCTTGGAAAAAATAATTAACTTGCTGGATTAAGCCATTACATAAAAATATGCTACAAGTTAAAACAATTCTAAGTAGATAACACAAGTTGTAATTCCTTTGCAATTCTAGTCACTTTTCAGTTTCTGCTGGGACAGAATGTTGACAGAGGGCAGAAAGAAATTTTAGAATATGCTTAGTTGGGGAAGAACATCAGGTAGAAATACATTTGTGAGGTTTGAAGATTTTGTTTCGGGCTTTTCTTCCATAAATTGGTTGAAAATTTCTAGAGAACAGAGTTTTGTTTTTTGTTTGTTTGACTAAATTATGTCCCCCAGTATAAGTTAATTAATTCATGTGTAAATGTATATTATCTTGTTTATATTATATATAATATACATAAATGTTTATATTATATATATAGTCTAGATATATAAATATATATATAGTTTATATTATATACAGCAATACAGCATTAAAGTTAAGAGTGGGGGGACCCTGGAGTCAGTTTGCATGTGGATGTGAAATATGGCTTTGTCACTTACTAGCTGTTTAAATAAGTTACTTAACATTTTTGTGCTTCAACTTTCCCATTGATAGTAAAAGTAACTACCTTGTAAATGTTTTGAATATAAAAATGTGTTAATATATGTAAAAAACAGAACTATGACTGGTCAAAGGAAATAATAAATGCTAGTCACAATTATTATTACAGTTAGAAAATACTACCTATTTCTCAAAAAGGAGTCACTTTTTCATACTGTGCCATTCTAACTGCCGTGAATGTTTAAAGTAAAAAGAGAAAGACTACTGGCAGGATAAACAAGCATAAGCAGGATAAACTCTTTAGAACAAACAGTGATCAGAGGAGAAATTCTAGACAGGCTCTTCATTCCTCCCATTCTTATGTCTCTTGTCTCCTCATTTGTAAAATACAGAGGTCAGTCAAGCTGATTTTCTAAATATATTTCATCTTTGATTTTAAATATTTGCACAGTTAGCTTCAACAAACACCAGATTTACTTTTCTATTGATAATATGACCTGACACAGACTGTCTCTAGAATTCTATGATTCTATGTGCCTTTGGAATGGAGAATTTTTATCACAGCTCTGCGTATCTGTTTGGTCTTCACACTATAGATGATGGGGTTCATGACTGGGGGGATCAGCAGGTAGGTGTTAGCAATCATAGTATGTACATAGGCTGGGCCTTGTTTCCCAAATCTGTGAACAAAGGAGAGACTGATCAATGGAATATAGAAAATAGCAATAGCCCCAGTATGGGAGATACAGGTGCTGAAGGCTTTCTTCCTCTCTTCTGGGGATGTGATGCTGAGGAAAGTCTTAATGATCAAAACATAAGAAAGGGGGATGAGAATTGAGTCCACACCAACAGTAGAGGTCATGGCAGTCAGCCCAGTTGCATTGTTGATCCTGGTGTCTGTGCATGAGAGCTTCATCACATGAGGGTGGAAGCAGTAAGAGTAGTGGAGCACGTGGCTGTGGCAGAAGGACAGTCTCATAAGAATTGCTACCATTGGTGTCAGTGTTAGTGTCCCCCTGAGCACAATTGTCACTCCAATTTGAATTATTCTGGAGTCAGTTAAAATGGTGGCATACCTGATGGGATTAGAGATGGCGACAAAACGATCAAAAGCCATGGCCAACAGCACTGACAATTCCATGACAGTGAAGAGTTTAACAAAGAACATCTGTGACAAGCAGGCAGTAAAGCTGATCTCCCTGGCATTGAACCAGAATATACCCAACATGGTGACCAGAGTGTATACGGACAAGCCAAGGTCAGTGGTAGACAACATGGAGAGGAAATAATACATGGGCTCATGAAGGCTGGGCTGAGTAACAATGGCAAATAGAATCAGGCTGTTTCCTGAGAGAGCTGTTACATAGAGAAAACAGAAGGGAGTGGAGATCCAGGTGTGGAAGGCTTCCAGCCCAGGAACACCAGTTAGCAGGAAAATAACGGAAGAGGATGTGATATTCTAGAAGTTTGACATGCTGGATTAAAAGTACGGAATTCCAAGATGAAATTCTGGAATAACAAAAAAAACCTACATTTAAAAAATTAATCCAATTACAAATAATTTTATTCAACCAAAAACTAACCACAGATGAATGTCTATATACTATGTAAGTATGAATGGCTCATTTAAATTGATAAAATAATTGTAAGATTTCAACTGTTGTAGTAGGTACTCTTTTTTTTTTTTTTTGTATTTTCCCCAGCCCATGATTTTTCTTCCCTGGGGCCCTTTGCTGGTAGCTACGTTTATACTATGTGATCTTTTCCTCTAGCCAAAGATGCCTGGACTAAGAAAAGATGCTTTACCCAAGATTGGCCAATCATATTCCATCTTCTCTGGGATGTTTTTCTGTATAGTTGGCATCAGAGAAAAATAGATTGGGGCTTTGGAGCAGCAATATTACATTGGCCATGAGAACAGAAAGCAGTGAAGCTTACAGGCAATTTGGGAAGCCAGAAAATATTGAGAAAGACATACTTATAATGCAAAGCAACACAGATGAAGTGATAATAAATGGCTTAGGCATCAGTGCGGTCATGAGCAGGTGCCTACAGTATCTAACCTTTCAAGTGACTCATGCAGTACAGCATCTGGAATTGCATTTGAGAGAGATGTAGAGTTAGAACTCAGACCTATCACCTACAGAGGCCTCTGCCCCCACTTGTTATAATGTGCTGCCATGTTCAAATATATTTTTTTCTTCAATCTGCTTGAAGACTAGCTTTTCTCCATTAGCAAAGAACAGATTTTCTCCATTTAGTTAAGACATACTTCTCAGGTGACACCTAATAGAACGTTATTGTTTCGCTTTGGAGGGGAATATAAAACTTTGTTGCAAACATTATATTTCTTTTTTCATTGAGTAGAGAATTGCAGACTGGGTAAATGGGTGTGTATGAGTTGGAAGAGGGGGTCTGGGGGAAAACAGAGATTAGTTTATTAGATTATTCCAAGGTTTTTAGAATGGCGTATGTGAAAGTGTTGAGTCTGAATGAACTTGTACTTACAAGAATGAACTTGTAGCCAATGTTAATGTTCCTCAGGGGAACCTAAGTGTTTCCAGACCTCACAAGTTCACCCAAAGTGCAACCTCAAGAATTCCCTAAATAAATCTCTTAGTTTTAACAATGGGAAATTTTTAATTCAAATTAATGGAAAATTAGAGAAAAAAAGAGTGTTAAGTTA
The DNA here is from genome assembly GCF_951394435.1 of Stenella coeruleoalba. Classification (NCBI taxonomy): domain Eukaryota; kingdom Metazoa; phylum Chordata; class Mammalia; order Artiodactyla; family Delphinidae; genus Stenella; species Stenella coeruleoalba. Next base: position 48,586,487 of record NC_137154.1, on the reverse strand, counting down.
CATGAGTTGACCAAATCAGTGAACTATGACTTTAGAGTTTCCAGTTTAGAATAATGAGAGTGTCCTCAGAGAACCAATCAAATTACTGTCAAATGTGTTATCAAACCTCATAATGGAAATGAGAGTTAACAAAAAAGGGAACATTTTTTAAAAAGGGAATTTTTTTGGATACTACTTCCAATGATTGTTTATTGAGTGTCATGAATTTGACAAATGTATAGAAACGAAGTAGATATGGTCTTGCCCAACTGGCATGCATTTCACAATTAACTCTGAAAATTTGAAAGATTAACAAGTTCTGTTAGTACTTTTCATAAATAGATTGATTTCTGAAAAACATTTTTATAGCTTTTACTTTTAAAAAGTATGTCTTGATCAGAAAGATAAACTAAAAACCTATCAAATGAATGATACTTATAATAATTGAAAAGAATCGGTTCACCTCTCATTTTCCACAAGCCTTTGACCTGTTTATTTATTATTAATTCACAGAACCTGGGATTCAGTTTTTCAAGTTAACAACTTCCTGGGGTTACTGGGAAGAAGAGTAATCATGAAAAAGGGATCACTTCAATTCTGTGTACAAAAGGTTTGGGGTATTTGGAGAAGGCTTTCCAAGAAAATCAGTGCTTGAAAGATTTCTATGTTTTGTGTATGTCAAGATGAAGTATTCCAAGGCTTTTAGAGTGGCATATGTGAAAACGTGGAGCCAGAATGAACTTGTAATATCTCTTCCTTTGCTCTTGCCTTACACTCTCAGAGACATTTTCTGAGCACCTACTCTGTGCACAGTGCTGTGTTAGAAGCTAAGATATAATACAAACAAAACCCCTCTTAAAGAGTTTATAATCAAGTAAGGGAGAATGGATGTTGCTGTTTATAAATAACTCCAATATCCAGTGTGTTATGATGAATAATAAAAACGATTATGAGAGTGCAGAAGGCCTCTGTCAATTAATTCTGCCTATCACAGTGATTTTCACGGTGATATGCAATGATTGAGTTGCACTTTTTGTCACTGAGTTTTAGGAAATTTTATAAGAGATAAGTTTAAAAAAATAAATTGCTATCTGAACAATTTCTCTTTCACCCTAACATCTTCATGGTTCCCCTTACATTATTTCAGTAATTCAATTTATTCACTGCTCGTTTTCATTCTTCTTATCATTTTTTCCCTTCCCTTTCACAGTGCAGGTTGAACTGATCTGTGCTGAGCCTGGCAGAAGAGAACTCCCTTGAATTCCTTCTTTTTCATTGGTCTACAACCATAAATCCCTGCACCCTCTCATCATCCATGCTGGGCTCAGACACAGAGGTTTCCTTATTCCTTTCATAGCCACTAACCCCACCTAAGCACTTGATCAACCGTCATAAACACTTCATTCATTCCAATATCAAACTGGGAGCTCAGTGTGTATTGTGTCAGCACTAAGGGTACGAAGCAAGTAAAATAACGGTGGTTTGGTGCCTGAGGAAACCAGAGGGGTTGTCAGGACCTCATCTTTATAAGGCTGAAAACCTTATCTTTTTTTTTTTTTTTTTTTTTTTTGCGGTACGTGGGGCTCTCACTGTTGTGGCCTCTCCCGTTGCGGAACACAGGCTCCGGACGCGCAGGCTCAGCGACCATGGCTCATGGGCCCAGCCGCTCTGCGGCATGTGGGATCTTCCCGGACCGGGGCACGAACCCGTGTCCCCTGCGTGGGCAGGTGGACTCTCAACCACTGCGCCACCAGGGAAGCCCTGAAAACCTTATCTTTAATGAGTCCAGGGACTCCTCTGAAAATAAAAAATTACCAATTTTGAACACCTACTACATGCCAGACACTATATTCGGCAACGTGTGTATCAGAGGAATCAGAGACGAAGAAATGCCGCTAGTTATAGAGTGCACAAGGGTAAGATGCTTTAGATAAGACAGAAATTAGTGTGGAGTGACAGAATCTGAGTGCGTGTATACATGAATGTGTTTGGCTGTGTGTCAAGAGGAATTAGTTCCAAGAAACCTTAACAGAGTAGATGAATTTTAACTGTGTAAAGTTTTGATGGGTGGGTGTGAGTGCGCAAGGATGGAAAGCAGGAAAGAGGTATTCTTGACATACATAACAAGGGAGCAGAAGCTGAATGTAATAATGACACAATACAGTTTGTTGGCTGACTACAAGAAAATCAATATGCTGAGCCTTAAATGTGAAGCTGGGTGCTGTGGGAAATGAAGCAAGAGAAGGCTGGTGGGGGGAAGGACATTGAGATCTTGAATTCCATGGAAAGGATAAGGGACTTGGATTTTAGTTTCAGAACATCAAAAGCCAGGCATTTCCAAATATTTTATGAATAAGTAAATAAATCATTCTTCATCTCTTCTAATTTAACACCAACAAAATTCCTTTCCTTTGTTAGCATCTTATTTAGTACCATTGACTTCCTTTCTGCAGTCTACAATACTCAAGTTTTACCCCAATCTATTAATGAAAGCTTCCCACACATTTATATCAATGTTGTCAACACATTCAATGCAACCAAGACATATTGAACATCTTTCATAATTGGCCATTGTGCTTAGCTAGTGAGACAAATAAGATATAAATACTGTTTCTCTCTCAATTTCCTGCCATATTTTTTATAATAACAAAATTGTTCTTTGAAAGACAGTCTGCTTTTGTTTATTATTTCTTCACCTTCAGTAACAATCTGGATTCTTTCCCTAATGACTCTCAGAAATTTCTCCAACTGATGTCACCAATGACTTTCTAAATACCAAGTGCAAAGGTTTATTTTCACATTTGTTTTCCTCTCCTTTATCTCAAATTGTCTCAGTGTTGACTACCTCCACTTTGAAACTTTCTCCTTTATTAGCTTCGATGGTAGTGATTCTGTGAGATTCCTCCCCCACCCCCGTTTATCAAATAATATATTTGTTTTTCTTTTTTTTTTTTTGTGGTACGCGGGCCTCTCATTGTTGTGGCCTCTCCCATTGCGGAGCACAGGGATGCACAGGCTCAGCGGCCGTGGCTCATGGGCTTAGTTGCTCCACGGCATGTGGGATCTTCCCAAACCGGGGCACGAACCCGTGTCCCCTGCATCGGCAGGCGGACTCTCAACCACTGCGCCACCAGGGAAACCCATCAAATAATATTTTTGTTTTCTGTCTTGTAATTTTGCTGTTCTTTAGGAGTCTGTTTTTCTTCCAAGGAGTTCCTTTTCTTTCTTGCTCTCCATATATTCTCCTTGGGATATAGTAGTTATTCCCATGGTTTTAAATAGCACTTATATCCAGATGACTTGCAAACCTTAAATCTAATTATGGCCTCTCCTGAGTTCTGTATTTCAAAAGTTAATAGAATCTTTGAAGCTGTGGCAAGATTTCTAGGCTTAAACTTGAAGGCAGTAATGAATCATGGAACTAGAGTGAGGAGATCAAATTGATGATTTAGAAAAAGAACTGGTAGCAGTTTGGAGAACAAATCAAAGCTCACTGCTTAGTGCCAGTGAATAAAATGTGAATAAACTGTTTTATCTATAGCTGAGGGATATCTCTACTCATACATCCTCAGACACCTCAACCTCAGTAAGAGCCACAAAGACCTCACTCCCTGTCCAATTCCAAACCTGGCTCTCTCTCCAATGCTTCATTTATCAGTAAATGACATCAAATTCTAGCAAATCATCGGCTTAGAATTGTCTACCTCATGCACACACCACACACTCTTCTCCCTCTCTCTCTCATCCTCAACATACACATTGTCATTAAATTTGTATTGATTCTACTTCGGAAATGTCAAAAACTGGAGCCTCAGGAGGTCTATATATGAAGGCTAAGTAATACCAGCCTGGTTGGTAGTGGGACCTTGAAGCTGTATTTCATTGCAATTGTCTTAAATTGAGAACACAAAACTGTTCATATCAACAAATAAAGGAAGACTAATGGATATTATTAGGAGGAAGCACAAAAGTTCCCCCAAGTTACTCTTTTTTTGCAGCCATCACAATCGAATCTGTTCAATCCCTGCACATCATCCCCATTCATCCTCTCCAATCGCTGCACAACCTTCATTTTCTCTTGTGAGAAATAAGCTATAGTCTCTCCACTAATTTTCCTGTCCACTTAGATCACAATGATGCTCTTCTTTCATTGCACTGCCATGAGCTGCAGCTTGTGGCTATGTCTTTAACTGCTGAATTAGATAGACCATATGGCATTATCAGTATTGTCCAAGTCATTGCCAATGGCACGGCTATTGTGTGACTGATCTGGGTTTAGATCCTTGCTCAAAAACCAACTAGTTTTGAGATCTTGTATGGCAGCAATAACAAAAAATTTTATAACAACAGCTACCATTTAGTAACTTGTTCTGTGAATGTTACTTTGCCAAGAACTCTATAAACATTTTATCTTTTCATTCTTACTACAATACCATGTGGCAAGTATTATTAAATCACTTTTCTGTTAAAGAAACTGAGTTCAGAGAAGTTATGAAACATATACAGGATTAATACAACTAGTGAATAGCAGAGCTGGGATTCTAGACCTATTTCTTTTTAATTCCAATGTTCATGCTCCTATTTCTTTTTAATTCCAATGCTCATGCACTGAAACCTACAAGTAATGTAAACTTTCTTTGATTCAGTTTCCTTATCTATGAGATAAAATAGACACTGTGTCTAGTACAGTACCTGGCATGCAGTAGATGTTCAAAATTGGTACTTTTCCATTTTTAATAAGAATCGCTGGGCTTAGAAATGAGATTTTCAGCCCCTGAAGACCTCTTTGGTTTTCTTGAGCACCAAACCACTGACCGGGATAAATATATTAGCAACTGATTAAGTCATTTGACTAATGAGCAACAGGGTATCCCACCCACACCTGGCAGAACAAAATGCCCTTTCTTTATAGATTCCCCGAGAATAAATAATTCTACAAATTCTACCATCTGCCTCAGCCCACCATCCCATTAACTAATTTAGTTCTGCACAGGGTGAGGAAACTATCCTCTGTGGGTAAGAAAGTTTGGCTTGTCTAGAGTTGAGCTTTTTCATTGAACAAAATGATTTTACTTACAGGACCTGTGCAGCAATTTTTCTGTCCCTCTCAGGCTGACCCAGAATGCTGAGAAGGCTTTTGATCCAGGGGAGGGCCAAGCTTATGAGGAGACTTCTTGCCCGCCTGGTTGGAGACAGTCACAGAGCTAAGAGGCCAATTCCCAGCAGTGGTGTCATTCACTGTGTCTCCAGGGTATAGAGGTTCCCACAAGGCTTATTTTGCCTCATACAGTATTTTTGTATCTTCCATTATGCAATTGCTTTCTGTGGCTGTGTGCTTTATAAGCTGATGTAATTTTTTGTCCTGAGCCCTTTTATTGAAGGATTTTTTATAAGAACAGTTTGGAGATAGAAGACGCACACCATAAATTCCCCCATTTAAAGTGTACTTTTTTTTTTTTTAGATTCCATATATATGTGTTAGCATACGGTATTTATTTTTCTCTTTCTGACTTACTTCACTCTGTATGACAGTCTCTAGGTCCACCCACCTCACTACAAATAACTCAATTTCATTTCTTTTTATGGCTGGGTAATATTCCATTGTATATATGTGCTTGAGGACATGGGGCGGGGGAAGGGTAAGCTGGGACGAAGTGAGAGAGTGACATGGACATAAATACACTACCAAACGTAAAATAGATAGCTAGGGGGAAGCAGCCACATAGCACATGGAGATCAACTCAGTGCTTTGTGATCACCTAGAGGGGTGGGATAGGGAGGGTGGGAGAGAGGGAGATGCAAGAGCGAAGAGATATGGGAACATATATATATGTATAACTGATTCACTTTGTTATAAAGCAGAAACTAACACACCATTGTAAGGCAATTATACTCCAATAAAGATGTTAAAAAAAATAAAGTGTACTATTTAATAGGTTCTAGTAAATTCACAGAGTCGTGTAACAACAATCATCACAGTCTAATTTTAGAAAATTTTCATCACCCCAGAAAGAAACCCCATGCCCATTTGCAATCACCATGAAGAGGATTTTTTAAAATGAAAATTTATAGCTGAGTGCTACAAGGCCTCTGCTACTGTGAGTGTAAATCATATTCCACCCCATAACCCTAGTATCTATCATTAACAACAGTCCTGTTTCATTAACCCACCTGTGCTTTTAGCAGTCTCTTCTTTCAACTAAGAAAAAATTATTTATTTATCTATACATTTCATAAAACTGTCCTGTATTTCAAACATCATGCAAAGGGCTGGAGGTAAAAAAGAAATAATACAACAATAGTTCTTACTGTCCAGTGACTCCTAGTTTACTGTAGAAAACAGACAGGTTAACCAATAATTACCAATACCAATAACCAATGATAAGTTTTTCTCAGAGAGTGAACCAAGTGTTGGTAAATGTAGTAGATAATCTCTGTCCGTCACTTAAGTGTGCAGAAAATAAAGTTTATTTATCTTTTCATAATTCAGCCTGTATTCTGTTTTAAAGTCCCAGGCCACTAGATGGAAGAAAAGTAATCACAATAATTTGGAGTTCTCCCTACTTGTGTTCAAATTTGGAGGATTTTTTTTTATTGGAGCATAGTTGCTTTATAATGTTGTGTTAGTTTCTGCTGTACAACGAAGTGAATCAGCTATATGTATACATGTATCCCCTCCCTCTTGGACCTCCCTCCCACCCCCACCCATCCCACCCATCTAGGTCATCACAGAGCACCGAACTGAGCTCCCTGTGCTATATAGGGTTCCCACTAGCTATCTGTTTTGCACATGGTAATGTATATATGTCAATCCTAGTCTCCCAATTCGTCCCACCCTCCCTTCCCACCCCCACCGTGTCCACATGTCCATTCTCCACATCTGTGTCTCTATTCCTGCCCTGCAAATAGGTTCATCTGTACCATTTTTACACATCTGAGTACATCTGATGTGAGGTGAATACTGTCTTCTTTAGTCTTTAGTAAATAGTAACCACAGATTTCTATGGGCTATCCATCTTGTCTATTTATGGTACCTTTAGATCCTCAGATATTTCCACCATTTCTGGACCACTGTTGGGTAGATGGGTCTTAGACTCATCCTTGATTTCTACCTCTTACACTCTGTATACAAACCATTGGCAAATCATGCCAATATCATTGAAAATATAACCAGAATTTAATCACTCTCCATCACCTCCAAAAATGCCTTCCTTATCCAGGTCACAATTATCTCTCACTTGGATAATTTCAGTAGTTTCCTAACCATTCTCCCTGCTTCCATCCCCACCACCAAGTCTGTTTCACCACAGAAAATGTCTTGGCCTGAAGTATTTTATTTTTTATAATGTAGCAAAACAAAAACAGCAATATTTGATTATGCATTCTTTGTCCAAGATATAATGCCAAATGTTTCTGGTAAGCAAAATAAGGCCCCCAAAGATGACTGTGTCCTAATGCATGGAACTTGTGAGTATGTTACCTTTACACGACAGAAGGGACTTTGCAGATGTGATGAAAGCTGAATCCCTGGAGATGGGAGATTATCCTGGGTTATCTGGGTAGGTCCAGTCTAATCATATGAGTCCTGAAAAGTGGAGACAGAGAGATGGCAGCATGAGAAGGACTTGACCCACTGTTGCTGGCTTTGAAGGTGGCAGAGGGATACAGTAAGCTAACGAAGGTAGGCAGCTTCTAGAAGGAGAAACGGCAAGGGTATTGATTCTTCCCTAGACCTCTCTTAGACCCTCTAGAAAAGAATACAGCCTTGATGATGCCTTGATTTTAGCTCAGTGAGACATGTCAGACTTTTGACCTACACAACTATAAGATAATACATTTGGTAGGAGGATCCATTATTACTTTGATTTATGCAGTTAGCAAGGATTATAGGGTTTAAGTAACATACTTAGGTCTCTCAGTTAATAAGTGGCATAACCAGTATTCAAAGCCTGGGCTATTGGAGACCCTTTCAGATTTCAAACACATACCCTAGAGAATTTTCACATGACCATTCATTCACCACTGTTTCCAATTCAAGATGTTCTAAACACATAGCATGCATGAATGCTTGTGTGCCAGGCCGGATGTTAACACGTTGTCACTTGTGTATGCTTATATTATGCATATGAAGTTTTGTTGTGTTGTGTTGCCTCACAGTGAACTCCTTGGGACCTTTGAAAACATTTTCTCTACCAGGCTGGGCAAATTCTAGAGCAGTGACTGCTTTCCCACTGGTCTCAGAAACTACTCGACAATGAACACAGTTACTTTTCGCCTGGACAAAAGAGTGTTACTTTTCTCTCAAGGTAGTAGAGTTACTATAGTAGTATCATGTGCATTTTGTGCCAGAGCTTGGCACATGTGCAGAGAATTGGTGTGCGTACTGGTGAAGCATTGATCCGCATACAGGTGCACATACTTTCAAAATATGGTCCTTCTCACTGCCCTGCTCTCACACCAGCCTAGCAGAAGAGCAGCTGGTAATTGTGTCCAACCTTCTGAAAAACCTGAGCAAAATGTCTCTCAAGAAAATCAATTGCAACAGGAATATTCTGTTATTGATACATCAATATCAATAACATTGAGCCTGAGAAACATACCACAGTCTGTGATGTCATTGGATTCCATACTAATGTTTCTCAAACTTGTTAATCCAAACAGAAAAAGTAGAATTAAAAACAAGAAAACTATGCCTTAGGTACTTGCAATAAATATTACTTTTGAGTATCAACATTTTACTACAGTTAACAGTAAAATATTCTTACCTATCAAATCAGCAACTTTTTTTAAACATAGTACACAGTGCTGTGTTGCTGTGTTAGGGTATACTAAGCACTATTTTACAATATTTGTATAAACTTTATGGAAGTGAATCTTCCAGTACATCATTGTTTTAAAATGTCCATAATATTCCATCTTTAGAAATTTATTCAAAGGAAACGTATCAGATGCCAGCCACTTTATATGTAGGAGAACATTTATTGCAGCATTATTCACTAGTAAAAAATGTAGGCAATTCTCAATGCTGCAGAAATAAAGTATTTATATGCAGTCATAGGATGTTATAGAACCTTTAAAATTCATGCATGTAGTGGCTGTTGTGGATGGTCATCCTGAATCAGGAAATGGGAAAGCAGGAATCAGGGCTGTGGGTTTTATAAGTCAGTAAACAGTACAGGTTCTGAAAGAAACAGAAAGTCTGAGACAGAAGCAAGAGGTCAGAGGCAAATCAGGTAATCTAGAGTTAATGTATCCAAATTGTAGAAATAAACTTAAAAACAAGTAAACAATAATAACAGCAGCAAAACCTGGTTGCTACCTCAATAATTGTTCTGCTTGGGCCACTATTCACAAAAAATACTAAGGTCCTACAATGCCCACTGGCCCTACATGGTCTGGTGAAAATCCTCTTCCCCTCGATTCAAGCCTGTTGAATTAGTAGCAGTTCTCCTCCCTTGCTAACTTGGCCAACATTAACCATTCGATTTTAGAGGATAAAGAAATGTATCAATAGCTCTTCCTATTTTCTCTTTTTTAAAATTAATTTTTATTGGAGTATAGCTGCCTTACAATGTTGTGTTAGCATCTACTGCAAGCAAAATGAATCAGCCAGACATATACATATATCCCCTCCATTTAGGCCACTACTATTCCTATTATTCCTATTTATTTAATTCCTCTCTGCTCCCACCATGCCTTGTACATGCTTCCATCAACATTCTTTATTCATTCATCTTCAGAAAAATATTGTATGCACAATATGTCTGTTATTGAGCAAGATCTGATTGTAACATTGCCCCAGATATTACAGACTCTAGTGGAGGATATAATTTAAGAATGTGGGAAATTATGATATCATGTTATAATTACCCTAAAAGGGGAAATGATAGAGATCTTTGCTACTAAAATACTAACAGGGAGACAGGCTGGGATCTGGGACTTGGGACCCTCTGCTGCAGAGCTTTCACCTGGACAAACTTCTCCTCAAGCAACAGAATACAAAGAAACTATAAGGGACTAAAAATAACAGCATGCACAGGTGGGGTCAATTATGAACAATAAGATACAAAAAGGCCACAAACCAACTGCCACTTTCTGAGGTGTTAGGAGTAAAAGCAGGGCACTGCCCATGATCCCTGCACATAGCACCACCATGGGGGTGGGCAGACTACCTAAGCACCCACTCTGGCCCAGTTCACTCATCCACCCCTACCCTTGCCCCATTTAAGCAACCAGCTCACTGCTCCCTCCTCGGGGAGTGAGCAAAGGAAACTGTTACTTGTTTTTGCTCCCTCTTGCTGCAGCATGAGTCCCAGTAAAGAGTTGCCTGAATTTCTCATCTGGCCTCTTATCAGTTTCTATTGATTAAAGAGTCCAAGAACCCTGGTTGGTAACAATAGTAGTGGCATCACCTGGAAGCTTGTTAGAAATGCAGAGTATCAGATGAACTGAATCAAAATCTGCATTCTTTGCAAGATCTTTAAGAGAGTCATGTGACACACATTTAAGGAGCACTGATGTAGATCACATAGGTGTTGGCACAACCTAGCCCCATGTGATCAAGGGAGACTAGCCAAATATAATTGCTAAAATGAGATTTTAGGAAATGAGGATTTTCCCCAAGGGAGTTAGGGATGAGAGCAGGAGAGTAGGGGGTAGAGAGAGGTGAGGAGAGGAGATGATAGAAGGTTAAAAAATCTTGCAGACATAGGCAACAGCTGTGGTGTTTTATCCCATAGGCAGACTGAGCACAATATTAGGGAACCATGAAGCAGGAGAGCTAAAAAACATACCCCAAACAAAACCAAATCAAAGCAAAATTTTTTAAAAACCCACAATATTCAGCTTCCATTAATTTATCTTTAAATTTGAAATCTGAGCATCTAGGAAAAAAAGGTATTTTAACACAAATGTAAATTTTATGTTGGCGAGTTGAGGTCAAGATGGCAGAATAGAAGGACCTGGGATTCACCTCTCCCCACAAGTACATCAAGAATACACCTACAAGTGGAACAATTCACACAGAGCACCTGCTGAGCACTAGCAGAGGACCTCGGACACCTAAAAGGACAAGAAAAGATCCCAGTGTAACCAGGTAGGACAAAGAAGAGTAAGGGAAGAAAAAGAAAAGAGGAAATGGGATGGGACCCACACCCCTGGCAGGGAGCTGAAGAAGAAAAGAGTTTACCGCACCTGGAAGGCCCCCTCACTGGTGGTGAGATATGCTGAAATAGAAGCGGGGGACTTCAGGGACTAGTGGAAGAAAGTGAAGCAGCCAGCTGTGGCAGGCAGGACAGAGCTAGATTTGCACAAATGGTCTGTGCCCCAGCCTGAGATGTGTGTTCACCCATGCTGGTGTGCGCTGGGTGCTGAAGTGTGGGGTTAGGAGAGTGGACCCGGGGAAAGGACTGATGTTGACTGCATGGAGACAGCCTGAGGGGATGGGAACGAGGAGCTCCACAGCTGGTAATGCTCCTGGAAGAGGTGCGGTTTACCTTGGAAGCGAGGCGCCATTGTTGAGTGGCGCACAAGGTGCAGGGCCACCATCGTGGACTCTCTCCCCACAGCCCAGCCCTTGCCTCCATGGGCATTGGGAGGGACTCCCACCAGAGCAAGCACACCAGTCTGTCGCAGCCTCCTGCCAGTCCCTGCCTCTGCAGGCCCTAGAGGGGGATCCCATCGGGGCGAGTGCGTATACCTCAGTCATGGCCCTCTTATCCCTCTCCCGCCTGACGAAGCACACACATCCCATTCAGGTGCTGCCTCTTGCTGCTCCCACCTAAGTGAGCAAATGTGCCCCAGTCAGTCGATACCTTTATCCCATCTTGCCTGGGCAGGGAACAGAAGCCTGAGGGTGGCCCACATGCACTGGTGAGGCCAAAAAATCGGATCCCCAAGGGCTGTGCGACTAAGGAAAAGGAACTGAAATCTCTCTGTGCAGTTGCACAAGCCATGGACTAATCCCCTGCAATCGGCTTGGTAAACCCAGCTTCTGTGGAATATCTGAATGGACAAGAAGTGCTTCAACTGAGACTAGTCTAGCTTTAACAGCTGTGGACTTTGGGGACACGTACATGTGGGAGTTGGGCCAGATCAGAGTCTGAGCTGCCCCCACAGTGGGTCCAGAGACCTACCTAGAGGTCTTGGAGGGCTTCCTGGGGAGGCAGAGGTTGGCTATGGCTCACCATGGGGGCAAGGACACTTGGAACATGATAAAGAAAAAAGAATGAAAAGAAATGGAGACAGTCTTGGAGACCTCTGGGACAACATTAAACTTACGAACATTCAAATTATAGGGGTCCCAGAAGAAGAAGAGAAAGAGTCAGAAAATATTTGAAGGGATTACAGTTGAAAACTTCCCTAACATGGGACAGGAAGTCACCCAAGCCCAGGAAGCATGGAGAGTCCCATACAGGATAAACCCAAGGAGAAATGCACCAAGACTCATATTAATCAAACTAACAAAAATTAAATACAAAGAAAAAATATTAAAAGCAGCAAGGGAAAAACAACAAATAACATACAAGGGAATCCCCATAAGGTTATTGGCTGATTTTTCAGCAGAAACTCAGCAGGCCAGAAGGGAGTGGCATGATATATTTAAAGGAATGAAAGGGAAAAACCTACAACCAAGATTTCCCAGCAAGGATCTCATTCAGATTTGACAGAGAAAGCAAAAGCTTTACAGACAAGCAAAAGCTAAGAGAATAAAGCACCACAAAACCAGCTCTACAACAAATGCTAAAGGAACTTCTCTAGGCAGGAAACACAAGACAAGAAAAAGACCTACAAAAGCAAGCCCAAAACAATTAAGAAAATGGCAATAGGAACATACATATTGATAATTACCTTAAATGTAAATGGATTAAATGCTCCAACCAAAAGACACAGACTGGCTGAATGGAGACAAAAACAAGACCCATATATATGCTGTCTACAGGAGACCCACTTCAGACCTAGGGATACATACAGACTGAACGCGACAGGGTGGAAAAAGATATTCCATGTAAATGGAAATCAAAAGAAAGCTAGAGTAGCAATACTCATATCAGACAAAAGAGACTTCAAAATAAAGACTATTACAAGAGACAAGGAAGGACACTATGTAATGATCAAGGGATCAATCCAAGAAGAAGACATAACAATTGTAAATATATATGCATCCAACATAGGAGCACCTGAATACATAAGGCAAATGCTAACAGCCATAAAAGGGGAAATCGAGAGTAACACAATAATAGTGGAGGACTTTAACACCCCACTTACACCAATGGATAGCTCATCCAGACAGAAAATTAATAAGGAAACACAAGCCTTAAATGACACATTAGATCAGATAGACTTAATTGATATTTATAGGACATTCCATTTGAAAGCATCAGAATACACTTTTCTTCTCAAGTATATATGGAACATTCTCCAGGATAGATCAGATCTTTGGTCACAAATCAAGCCTTGGTAAATTTAAGAAAACTGAAATCATATCAAGCATCATTTCCAACCACAATGCTATGAGATTAGAAATCAATTACAGGAAAAAAATTGTAAAAAACACAAACACATGGAAGCTAAACAATATGTTACTAAATAAACAATGTATCACTGAAGAAACCAAAGAGGAAATTTAAAAAACCTAGAGACAAATGACAATGAAAACTATAAAATCCAAAAGCTATGTGATGCAGCAAAAGCAGTTCTAAAAGAGAAGTTTAGGGGCTTCCCTGGTGGCGCAGAGGTTGAGAGCCCGCCTGCCGATGCAGGGGACGCGGGTTCGTGCCCCGGTCCGGGAAGATCCCACATGCCGCGGAGCGGCTGGGCCCGTGAGCCGTGGCCGCTGAGCCTGCGCGTCCGGAGCCTGTGCTCCGCAGTGGGAGAGGCCACAACAGGGAGAGGCCCGCGTCCCGCAAAAAAAAAAAAAAAAAAAAAGAGAAGTTTATACAATCCTACCTTAAGAAACAAGAAAAATCTCAAATAAACAACCTATCATTACACCTAAAGCAACTAGAGAAAGAAGAACAAGCATAACCCAAAGTTAGTAGATGGAATGAAATCATAAAGATCAGAGCAGAAATAAATGAAATAGAGGCAAAGGAAACAATAGCAAAGATCAAAGAAACTAAAAGCTGGTTCTTTGAGAAGATAAACAAAATTAATAAAACTTAGCCAGACTCATTAAGAAAAAAAGGGATAGGACTCAAATCAATAAAATTAGAAATGAAAAAGGAGAAGTTACCAAAGACACTGCAGAAATACAAAGGATCATAAGAGATTACTACAAGCAACTATACACCAATAAAATGGACAACCTAGAAGAAATGAACAAATTCTTAGAAAGATACAACCTTCAAAGACTGACCCAGGAAGAAATAGAAAATATGAACAGACCAATCACAAATACTGAAATTGAAACTGTAATGAAAAATCTTCCAACAAACAAAAGTCGAGGGCCAGATGGCTTCACAGGTGAATTCTAGCAAACATTGAGAAAAGAGTTAACACCTACTCTTCTGAAACTCTTCCAAAAAATGGCAGAGGGAGGAACACTCCCAAGCTAACTCTATGAGGCCACCATCACCCTGATACCAAAACCAGACAAAGGTATCACAAAAAAAAGAAAATTACAGGCCAATATCACTGATGAACATAGATGCAAAAATCCTCAACAGTATACTAGCAAACCAAATCCAACAACACAACGAAAGGATCATAAACCATGATCAAGCAGGGTTTATCTCAAGGATGCAAGGATTCTTCAATATACGCAAATTGATCAATGTGATACACCACATCAACAAATTGAAGAATAAAAACCATATGATCATATCAATAGATGCAGAAAAAGCTTTTGACAAAGTTCAACACTCATTTATGATAAAAAAAAAACTCTCCAGCAATTGGGCTTAGAGGGAGCCTACCTCAACATAATAAAGGCCATATATGACAGACCTACAGCTAACATCATACTCAATGATGAAAACATGAAATCATTTTCTCTAAGATCAGGAACAAGACAAGGATGTCCACTCTCATCACTTCTATTCAACATAGCTTTGGAAGTCCTAGCCACAGCTATCATAGGAGAAAAAGAAATAAAAGGAATCCAAATTGGAAAAGAAGAAGTAAAACTGTCACTGTTTGCAGACGACATGATATTATACATAGAAAATCCTAAAGATGCTACCAGAAAACTACTAGAGTTTCATCAATGAATTTGGTAATGTTGTAAGATAAAAAATTAATGCACAGAAATCTCTTGCATTCCTATACACTAACAACAAAAGATCGGAGATAGAGAGATCAAAGAAACAATCCCATTTACCACTGCAACAAACAAAATACCTAGGAATAAACCTATGTAAGGAGGTAAAAGACTGTACTCAGAAAGGTATAAGATACTGATGAAAGAAATCAAAGATGACACAAATAGATGGAGAGATTTACCATGTTCTTGGATTGGAAGAATCAATATTGGTAAAATGACTATACTACCCAAAGCAATCTACCAATTCAATACAATCCCTATCAAATTACCAATGGCATTTTTCACAGAATTAGAACAAAAATTTTTACATTTTGTATGGAAACATAAAAGGCCCTGAATAGCTAAAGCAATCTTGAGAAAGAAGAACAGAGCTGGAGAAATCAGGTGCCCTGACTTCAGATTACGCTACAAAGCTAGAGTCATCAAAACAGTATAGTACTGGCACAAACAAAAAACAGAAATATAGACCAATGGAACAGGATAGAAAGTCCAGAGATAAACCCCCGCACCTATAGCCACCTAATCTATGACAAAGGAGGCAAGAATATGCAATGGAGACAAGACAGCCTCTTCAATAAACGATGCTGGGAAAATGGGACAGCTACATGAAAGCAATGAAACTAGAACACTCCCTAACACCATACACAAAAATAAACTCAAAATGGATTAAAGACCTAAATGTAAGGTCAGACACTATAAAACCCTTAGAGGAAAACATAGGCAGACACTCTTTGACATACATCACAGCAAGATATTTTTTGATCCACCTCCTAGAGTAATGGAAATAAAAACAAAATAAACAAATGAAGCTCAATATCAAAAAAAACAACAAACAACCTAATCAAAAAATGGGTGGAAGACCTAAATAGACACTTCTCCAAAGAAGACATAAGATGGCTAACAAACACGTGAAAAGATGCTCAACATTTCTAATTATTAGAGAAATACAAATCCAAACTACAATGAGGTATTACCTCACACAAGTCAGAATGGCCATCATCAAAAAATCTACAAACAAGAAATCCTGGAAAGGGTGTGGAGAAAAGGGAACCTACCTATACTGTTGGTGGGAATGCAAATTGGTACAGCCACTATGGAGAACAGTATGGAGGTTCCTTAAAAAACTAAAAATAGAGCTACTGTATGACCCAGCAATTCTATTCCTAGGCATATATCCGGAGAAAACCATAATTCGAAAGTATGCATGCACCCCGATGTTCACTGCAGCAGTATTTACAATAGCCAGGACATGGAAGCAACCTAAATGTCCATCAACAGAGGAATGGATAAAAAGATGTGGTGCATATATATAACGGAATATTACTTAGCCATAAAAAGGAACAAAATAGTGCCATTTACAGAGACATGGATAGACCTAGACCTTGTCATACAGACTGAAGTAAGTCAGAAAGAGAAAAACAAACATTGTATAATATTGCTTATATGTGGAATCTAGAAAAATGGTACAGATGAACTTATTTGCACAGCAAAAGTAGAGTCACAGATATAGAGAACAAACTTATGGTTACCAAGGCAGAAGGGGAGGTGGGATGAATTGGGAGATTGGGATTGATATATATACACTACTATGTATAAAATAGATAACTAATGAGAACCTACTGTATAGCACAGGGAACTCCACTCAGTGCTCTGTGGTCACCTAAGTGGAAAGGATATCTAAAAAAGAGTGGATATATGTATATGTATAACTGATTTGCTTTGCTGTATAGCAGAAAGTAACATAATATTGTAAAGCAACTATACTCCAATAAAAATTAATAAAAAAAGAAAAAGTAGTAACTTCAGAAAATGCTTCTTTTCATATTCAATAATACCTTTTTCATGTGACTAAACTTACAGTTAATTTTCAAACTAAAAGGAAATCTGAATATCAAATAAATAAACAAGTAAATAAATAAATAAATTTTGTGTCCATACAAAATAAAATCTCTTTTGAGTTGCATTTGAGGCAGAATTTTGGAAAAATAAACACCTTAATACCGCCTTGGAGGACAGAATGAGACAAGGCTCAGAGGAGAATGAGAAAAGCATGTCATATTCATGGAATTGAAGATGTGTTCAGTAGAGTTGAAGCAGAAAGAGTAGAAAGACAGTGCTTTCAGGATAGAACTCTAAATGGGTAGGTGAGTGCAGAGAAGTTATTCATTCAAAGTATTCAAGTCCCGGGACAGGTCAATTAGAAAAGACACTCTCCCCGTCAGAAGGGACACTGGTCATTTTACCCTTTGTGTATCCACTGATTATTAGACCTGGGCTTATGAATAATTTAAATCCCTTGGGTTTGTGCTCAAGAAGAGCCTGAGGTTCTGCTAACTGTGTACCATCTCCTGCAGCCCTGCTCATGGGCCAGCACTGTTCAGAATGGAATCCTTATTATGGCCAGCAGGATTTTCCCATTTATATCCCTATAACAGCCTGGCCAACTCCTTTTTCTTCTATACCTTGGAAGCTTCTATTTGAATTGTGCATTTCCCCCCACCCCGCCGAGTCTCAAACATTTCCTGGCAAACTTATCCAGGGCTGTGAAAATGTCTCCCCCATCTGCTGAAGTGCTTTCTGGAGGAAGACAATGCTTCTATTAATCCAGAAGATATCCAAAACAACAGCATATTTTATAGGTTCTTGATGAATTCCTGAAAAGAAACGTGTCTTTCCAGACTTTCCTGGGGATCTAGAATCTTGTGACAAAGGGAAAAAAATTAAACAGTATAAGTAAGGTCTCTGCTCTTCAGTAACTCTAATGGAAATAGTTACCTCATCCTCTTCTTCCATATAGCAGACCTCTTTGCAAGGTAATGTCCACTTGGCATAGCCTTTTATGCCAAGAAGCATGTTTAATTAATTAGTGTTCTTAAAACTTACCAACCCTCTCAGTTCATCACAAATTGTCGAAAACTGTATTAAGTGGACAAAGGCTGAAAGCCACTTATGTGTTTTCACAGTTTTGACGGAGGCTGTCTGTCAAACATGGTTAATATCTCCACCAGAGATAACTACACTGGTGTCAATTTCAGGCCAGTTATCAGAACAGCCTAGTGCCTTTGTAAGCTAGCAAGGGACACACAAGGGACTCAAAGTTTCGTAGTCCTCTTTAGTTTTTTTCTTTAAAAAAATCGTCTTTATTCACAGCAAATTGAGAGGAAGGTACAGACATTTCCCATATATTTCTTGTCCCTACACCTGTGTATCCTCTTCATTATCACCCACCCCCCACAGAGTCCTTCATTTGTTACAACTGATGAACCTAAATTGATACATCATTATCACCCGAAGTCCATAGTTTACACTGAGGTTCACTCGGTGTTGTGTAGTCTATGGTTATGGACAAAAGTATAATGACATGTATCCAACATTATAGTATCATACAGAGTATTTTCACTGTCCTAAAAATCCTCAGTGCTCCACCTATTCCTTCCTACCCCCAAACCCTGGTAATCACTGATCTTTTTATTAACTCCAATAGTTCAGCTTTTCCAGAATGTCATATAGTTGGAATCATAGAGTTAGGGTAATTTATCCTCCCCTCCCCTCTCCCCTCTGACTGACTTCTTTCACTAAGTAAATATGCATTTAGGTTTTCTTCATGTTTTTTCATGGCTTAGCAGCTAATTTCTTTTTAGCACTGAAAATATTCCATTGTTTGCATATATCAGTTTATTTATCCATTCACCTACTGAAGGGCCTCTTGGTTATTTCCAAGTTTTGGCAATTATGAATAAAGCTGCTATAAACAGCCATGTGTAATCTTTGCGTAGACATAGGTTTTCAACTCTTTTGGGTTCCTACTAAGGAGTACAACTGCTGGATTGTGTGGTATGAGTATGTTTACTTTTGTAAGGAACTACCAAACTGTCTTCTAAAGCGGCTGTACCAATTTGAATTCCCACCAACAATGAATGGGGGTTCCTGTTGCTCCAAATCCTCACCAGGATTGGATGTCAGTGTCAAGGATTTTGGTATTTCTGACAGGTGTGTAGTGATAGCTCATTGTCTTAATTTCATTTCCCTGATGACTTATGATGTGGAGCATGTTTTCATATGCTTTTTTGCTGAGTTGCTGTCTTGTAAGTTGTACAGGGGTAAAATTGCTCTTAAATGAGAACTATAATCATAATCAATCTCCAGGATTCTCTTTTGGAGAAAGAAGAGAAGTTAGACTGAAAAGAAATTGCCCTCCATAATCAGTGGTTTGGGGCATAAATGGTTAGCAGGACACAGCTGTATGGAGTTCTCTCCTAAGAATTGGTCGTTTTTCTGCTGAGTAAATGGCTCTCACCAGGCAGCTCCTGGGCTCCTTATAAAGTCTTTCTTTCTCAAATCTGAGTGTTCTCTCATTCCTGAAAACTGCCAGTGAGTTCTCCTGACAAAAGAGAACTTCTTTGGGGATGGTTTAAAGGGGCAAGACTGATCAGGCACTGTTTCCCCAGCCTTAGAACAGAAGACATTTCTGCCTGTAATTTTATGAGGTTGAGATAATATTCCCTCTCTCTCTCTCTCTCTCTGTTTAAAAGACTCTCTGCTGCTGCCTGGGATGACTTTCAAAGGGTAAAATGACCTCCTTTTCCAGACTCAAAAAGTCTTCTTTGCATGACATCAGTGTTTTAGGGCATTGAAGTATTTCTGAATACATCAGGGACTGTATAATCTTCAGATAGTTTATAAAACTAACAGTTCAGAGGAAATTTGTGAACTCAGTAGTACATATTCAAGAGATTTGTATATTATAGATATACATGAGTATATCTATATATACATGAGTATGTGATCATTCATTCCACATTTTTCTTTAAAATTAAGTTCTTTTAAAAATAAGAAGGGAAGAGAGCAGAGTGAAGTCAGAACAAAGTTCAATTATTAGATTTGCCATGTGGATAAATGTGAGAAAGTAACATGATTCTTCTAAGCCTTGTTTTTCTAATCTTAGCCTCAATGTTCTCATCTGTGAAAAGGAGCTGATAATACCCAGTGCATGTTGTGATAATGATGGATGTGAACCTTTGTAATGGGGGCAATATTTACATGTTCTTGGTGGCCTCCTTACAAGGATGTTTAAGTCATAGCCCCTGTCTTAAAGAATTCTCCATGGGGGAGAGATATTTAAATATATATTTCCAAGAATAGTTATTTACTATTAGCTCATTAGATTTAGTGCAAGGATGCCCAAGGGTCGTTTAAGAATCACAGAATTTAAAAAAAGGAAAGCTATTCCTGCCCACAAGTTTTACTAATAGAGTTCCATGAATTAGAATAGCTCTACTATGTTTCCCTTTGATTATATCAGTTGAAAAAAGATACCATGAGAAGCTTGCAGAACAGTGGAAAGAACGATTCAGCAAAAGAGATAAAATGGCGTGAATTGTTTGGCCCACAGGAGACACTGAAATATTATCACTATTATTAAGGAGAAGGCTAGTTTGGACACCTGGATAATCCATTGAGGTCTCTTAATTTATTTACTATAATAAAAAGAACATTAACTTGAGAGCCTGCTTCTGCTACAGAACCAAACTTGGGTCTGCTTGCCCATGTGCAGTAAAGCCCATCTACTTACAATGTGAAGGAAAATGCAGCACTTAGTGCAGGGCACCACGCGAAAAGTTCAGGACAGCTAGTGCTCAAAACACGCGAACTCCCAGATCTGGTGGTTTCAGGAAAGCATTTTTAAAGGCAAGGTGAGGGAGGAGCATCCCAGGGTCTGTGATCAGCTTGGGCACAATTCTCTGATTGGTTGATGGTGAGGGAGCAGGGCAGTGTCACAGGTGTTAACATTATCAATCCTCAGGCTCCAGTGGGTCTGGGGGCCATGTGCTCATCGTCATCAAGTAGTTAAGTTCTTCCATTTGGTGGGGGTTTTAGCATCTGTAAAAAAAACAAAAACCAAAAAACTCAGGAAATGTGCATTAGATACTGTTATCTGGGCATTTCAGAGAGGAGCTAAAGCAGAGGATATGGGGGAGTGGTCTGTCCTGGGAAGGCCCCATATGATCCTGCTCGGTTCCACTTCCTCATCTTAAAAATAAAGAGGACATGGGGCTTTCCTGGTGGCGCAGTGGTTGGGAGTCCGCCTGCCGGTGCCGGGGACACGGGTTCGTGCCCCGGTCCGGGAGGATCCCACATGCCGCAGAGCGGCTGGGCGCGTTGAGCCTGCGCGTCCGGAGCCTGTGCTCCGCAACGGGAGAGGCTACAAGAGTGAGAGGCCCGCGTACCGCAAAAAAAATAAAAATAAAAAAAAAATAAAGAGGATACAATTAAGGGTCCTTACAACTTCATCCAGAAAAATTTGTTTTTATCACCAGATCTAAATTTGAGCAAAGTCCTAGTACCCAAGATAAACACCAGATTAACAAGAAAATTGTCAGCTTATCTCCTATATTAATATATACCAGAATGTTTACATAAACTTTACTTCTAATTTGAAGGGGCTCTATATCAGGAACCACAATATATGCCTGATATTGTGTCTAGGGTCTGTCACAGATGCAATTCAGTTCATTTATTCAACAGATACTCTTGAACACTATTGTGCCAGGCATTTCTCCTGGCTCTGAGATCAAATGTCTGAGAAAAACTGATGAAGTCCTTGCTTTTTCCTGGGGTTCATTTGCACCTCAGTGGCCATGCCTCTGCAGTCTCATTAGTAGGTTCTACTCTGTCTTTTCCCTAAATACTGCTATTCCCCAGGTCCTTTTTTTCAGGCCTCCTTCCCCTTAGATTTTATTACTGTAAGATATTTTTCACCACTCCTGTGACTTCAACCCAGGCATCAGTTTAACTCTTAAACCTTACTATCGGGGCGGGAGTCACTTTGTTGGGAATGCAGAGGTTAGTACATATTCTAATTCCTGTGAGTCAAAAGTGAAAACAATGAGGCCTCTTTTCCAACTGAGGTCCAAGGGCCGAATCAAAACCCATGGAGTTTAGTTTTTTCTGCATTCCCTCTTAATTCAAAATTTCCAGCCATTATTTATTTATTTATTTTTAGTAAGTCCTTAAGAGGCTAGCTGTATTGAACATTTTTTTCTTTTCTTCTCAAACACCCTCTTCATCACAAGTCCTGTAACCAGTTATTCCCACTCAAGTTGAAGCTACTCCCTGTTCATTCAGGGGCTGGAATGAAACTCATCAAATTAACTTACCCTCAGACGTTTTTTTCCCCAAGTCATGTATAGACCATCTTGGAGTACTAGGTCTAATTCTAATTCTGTTCATTGCACACTGGCATTTTGTCAGTTATTTACATATTTCTTGAAAGAATGCATGCATGAATGAGAGAAAGAGGATACACACATACTATAAAAATCAAGCATTCTTTCTACAGATAAAAATAGGGCATCAGAAAACTCAGGACAAGAACCAATATAGAGGAACTTTTTTGATCCTAGAGATTTCTTGACCTGGGTTGAGTGTATGCTCATATCCTCAAACAGAGAAGATGGTTCAGAAGATGGTCCATTCACTATCTGAATGAAGATGCATCCAGCCTTAATGAGGCTTTCTGAGGGACTACACCCCCACCTCAAACCCCTCAATTCATTTTCAGTGTCCTTTTGTTATGAAGGAATATTAAGAACCTTACTTAGATCATTCTGTTCCAATTATTATCTGTTAGTTTGCAATGAATTTTTGTTCTTATTAAGGTTAACTTAAGCCCTATTTCTTCAAGGAGATTTTCCCTGAAAATCTTCTTCAAGGAGAAATTCCCTTAAATGATACCAGCTTCACAGGTATTTCTTGAATAAATGCTTTACCAACCGTCACACACTGTAGTCTCTTTGCACAGATTAAATTGCTTCTTTCCTAGTATTTCATTTTTATCAATAGTTCTTGCATATTTATTTAAACAGGAGTATCTTTCTGTAAATATTGATAGTACCTTAACTATACTGTTTTCATTGGGTATGCAAAGACTTTTAACTCTTAATGGACCTCTTAAGGGTTTTTGCCTTGGAAAGTGAGAAGTGAAGAAGCAGGATGAATTGCCTTTTGTGTTGTCCTAGATTTGTATAGAAATGTCCTATCTGCCCATGACCATAGAATCATAGAAGTGGAAAATATCTTACCATTATCTAATCTAATCTTTTTTATATGAGTATATGGATATATACTGAAGCCTAGAGATAACAAGCGGGCCCTGTTTTTGCAGGACATGTTCCTTTTCCCCAGGGAAATCTGCTTCCTTCACTCATCATGCCATCCTTCAGCCAGAGCATTTTCCACTCTGCAGTCTTCTTCCTTACTGGCATCCTTCGTTTTGAAACATACCATGCCTGGATCTCCATCCTCCATTCTGTTGTCTCTTTGCCATTGTCATCTCAGGGAATGGCATGATCTTGTTTGTCATCATCACTGAGTCGAGCCTCCATGAGCCCATGTACTATTTCCTCTCCATGCTTGTCCTTCATGGACCTAGGGCTGTGCCTTTCCACGTTGGTCACCATGGTGGGTATTTTCTGGTTCAATGCTCGAGAAATCAGCTTTGATGTCTGCATTGGCCATATGTTCTTTATCCATGGTTTCACATTAATGGAGTCCTTGTTACTCCTGGCAATGGCCTTTGACCGTTACACTGCCATCTGTAACCCACTGAGATATGCCACAATCTTAACCAATTCAGGAATCATCAAAGTGGGCTTTGCAATTGTTATTAGGGTGACAACGGTTGTAGTGCCTTTACTCCTGCTCCTTAAGCGTCTGTCCTTTTGTGGAAGTCATGTTTTCACCATCCATATTGTTTCCACCCTGATGTGATGAAGCTTTCATGCACAGACACCAAGATCAACAGTGTATTTGGCCTGGCCATTGTCATCTCTACTGGTACCTTGGACTCTGTCTTGATCCTTCTCTCCTATGTCCTGATCATCCCTTCCGTGCTCAACATTGCCTCCCCAGAGGAGTGGAAAAAGGCCTTTGGTACCTGTGTATCACACATAAGTGCTATTGCCATCTTCTACATCCCCATGATGAGCTTGTCACTGGTGCATAGGTTTGGGAAGCATGCCCCTCCCCTTCTGCATACCCTCATTGCCAATATTTATCTGCTCATCCCTCCTGTAATGAATCCCATAATCTATAGTGTGAAGACAATGCAAATTTGCAAGGCCATGCTCAAAATATTTCTTTCTAAGCTAATTTAGGACATTTTTCAGTGTATTCTTTCTTTATATTTTCTTCTCTGACTGACGTTTGATTGTTCACTAATGTGAGTTACCACCGTATACTGATAAATGTTTACACATGCTTTCATTCTTCTGATAATCCAATAACTTACTATTTACTGGGCTTCCCTGGTGGCGCAGTGGTTGAGAGTCCGCCTGTCGACGCAGAGGACGTGGGTTCGTGCCCCGGTCTGGAAAGATCCCACATGCCGCGGAGCGGCTGGGCCCGTGAGCCATGGCCGCTGGGCCCGGGCATCCGGAGCCTGTGCTCTGCAACGGGAGAGGCCACAACAGTGAGAGGCCCGCGTACTGCCAAAAAAAAAAAAATAATAATAACTTACTATTTACAGAGTTCTAGATTGAATTCTTTGAGAACAGGGATTATGTCTTATGTATCTGTAACCCTATACTGCACCTGGCACAGAATAGGACCATGGTTAAAATATGTCTGCAAAATGGACAAATTAAGTCATAAATTGGGGTCCAAAGTCTCACCACCTCTAGGGTATGTAACTATCAAGGCGTGTCTGATATAATTTAGATCAGTAGAAAAGTCTAGGTTTTAGTAATTCTTAGTTATTGGTAATGATTATTATTCTCCCAAATAGATTATTCATGGCTGAGGATCATGAATAAGTACAATAAACAAGAAGAAATGTGAATTAAAAGGATACTTTTCTAATTCTTAAAAGAGTTCTTCAGAGCTTTTGGTAAATGTATTGATATTTTAAGTATCTAATGTCTGGTGATTCATCTTCTAAATATGTGTCTAATGGGGGAAAGTGGGCAAGAATGCAGTAATGTGTTGTGATATTCAACACACCATTATATATTGCAATGATAATTTAGAAACTACTTAAACATTTACTTCAGAGTATTGGTAAAATAAAATGTGAACTGTCATGCAACAAGATAAATATTGATATAGATATATATGATATATTAAGAGAAAAGATAGATTACTATACAGTGTACTTATTGTTGTGTGTATATTTCATGTGAATATACACACAAGTGTACATGTACATGCACATAAAACATTTGTTATAAAGGTATGGAAAGACATGTTCCAAATGTCAAAATTACTTATCTTTTGATGGGTGAATATTGGTTTATTTATACTTTTTTTTCACTTTCCTGTACTTTAAAAATGCTCAGTAATGAGGTTTCTGTTGTTGCTGTGTTTTAACTTCAGATAAGAGAATAATATCCGCTTAACAACTACCTAAAAACACAACTTGTTTGTTCTTCATCTTCCATAGGCTCTTCACTCCCATGGGTCCTCACAATCTGTCTTCATACTACCCACTGGATACATTTATAATATGACATCCACTTTCCTTTTGCATCCTTCACTGTTCTCAGTGTGGTCCAGCACCAGAGCATCAAAACCACTTGAAATTCTTTTATAAAGTGCAGATTCCTCAACTCCACCCCAGAACTACTTAGGCACTCTTCTGATGGAGCACAAGAATTTGCATTTTCACAAGCTACCTAGAGGTTATCATGCATATTAGAATAACATTCTTATAAGAGGTTTTCACTTCTGAATAACACCATGAATAACCCTAACCCTTGTCCATAGTCTTCAATCATTTTGCTCTCTCCTACTGAAATATCCACCTGCTTTCATTTATATTTGAAATTTTAAAAATATGTTTTTATTTTATTATTTTTTGCTGGTATTGCTTTTTTCCCCTTCTTCCAGGTACCATTAAGACTCCTTTTTGTTATAGGTAGTCAGGTCTCTCTTCCCTGACTGATTTGAAACTATTTTATTTTTCTCCCAGTTTTACTGGGAGGTAGTTGACACACAGCACTGTGTAAGTTTAATGGTTACATCACAATAATCACATACATCATGAAAGGATTACCACAATAAGTTTAGTGAACATCATCTCATATAGATACAGCATTAAAGAAATAGAAAAAAAATGTTTCCCTTGTGATGAGAACTCAGAATTTACTCTTAACAACTTTCATAGATAACATATTTATCATGATGTATATTACATCCCTAGTACTTATTTATCTTATAACTAGAAGTTTATACTTTGGCTACCTTCATCCAATTCCTCCTCTCCCCATCCCCACATCTGGTAACCACAAATATGATTTCTTTTCCTATGAGAGTGTTTTTGAAGTAGAACTGACCTATAACACTATGTTAGTTCCTGTTACACAGCATAGTAATTTGATATTTCCATAGATTTCAAAGTAATTACTATGATAAGTCTACTTACCATCTGTTACCATACAAAGATATTACATAATTATTGACTATATTCCCTGCTCTGTATATATCACAGATGTGACGCATTTATTTTATACCTGAAATCTCCCTCATCTATTTCTCTCCTCCCCTCAAACAGCCTTCCTCTGGCAACCACCTGTTTGTTCTCTGTGTCTGTTTCTCTTTCATTATGTTTGTTCATTTGCTTTGTTTCTTAGATCCACATGTAAATGAAATCATACTGTATTTGTCTTTCTCTAGCTGACTTATTTTACTTAGCATAATATTCTCTGGGTCCATCCGTGTGTGGCAAATGCCAAGATTCTATTCTTTTTTATGGCTGAATAATGTTTATTTATATATATTACATCTTTATTCCCTCAAACATTGATGGGCATTTAAGTTGCTTCCACATCTTGGCTATTATTAATAATGCTGCAATGAATATAGGAGTACATGTATCTTTTCAAATTAGTGTTTTGTTTTCTTTGGATAAATAACCAGGCGTGGAATTGCTAGACCATATGGTAGTTCTATTTTTAATTTTAAAAAATTAATCTCTATATTTTTTTTCCATAGTGGCTGCACTGATTCACATTCCAACAACACTGCATGAGGATTCCTTTTTTCCACATCCTCTCCAACACTTGTTATTTGTTGTCTTTTTGGTAATAGTCATTTTGACAAGTTTGAGGTGATATCTCATTGTGGTTTTTATTTGAATTTCCCTGATGATTAGACATGTTGAGCATCATTTCATTTGCCTGTTCGCCTGTATGTCTTCTTTGGGAAAACGTCTATACAGGACCTCAGCCCATTTTTTTAATTGGGTTGTTTGTTTTTATGATGGTAAGTTGTATAAATTATATATATTTTTGGATATTAAACCCTTGTTGAACATAGTGTGAAAATATCTTCTACCATTCAGTAGGAGGTTTTTCTGTATTGGTTGTTTCACTGTGCAAAAGCCTTTATTTTGATGTGGTACCAATTGTTTATTTTGTCCTTATATTTCTATTGCCTGAGGAGGCTTATCCAAAAAAATATTGCTAAGACCGATGCCAAAGAGTGTAATACCTATGATTTGTGTAGAAATTTAATGGTTTCAGGTCTTCCATTGAAGTCTTTAATTCATTGTGAATTTGTTTTTATATAGGGTGTGAGAAAGTAGTCCAGTTTGTTTCTTTTGCATGTAGCTGTCCAGTTTTCTCAGCACCACTTATTGAAAATACTATCTTTCCCCCATTGTGTATTCTTGCCTCCTTTGTCATAGATTAATTACCCACATAAGTGTGGGTTCATTTCTGAGCTCTCTATTCTGTTCCATTGATCTATGTGTCTGTTTTGTGCCACTACCATGCCATTTAGATTACTGTAGCTTTGTAGTGTAGTTTGAAATCAGGGAGCATGATACTTCCAGTTTTGTCCTTCTTTCTCAAGCTGGATTTGGTGTCCAAAATCTGGTGGGTGGGGCTGGGGCTCAGGGCATCCTGGGGCTAGTGTCCACCCACTGGTGGATGATGCTGGGTCCTGGCGATAGTGTCAGCCTACTGGTGAGTGGAACCAGGTCCAGGGGTCTCAGGCTGTGGGGCTCATGGTTCCTGGAGCTGGTGTCTTTCCACTGGTGAGTGGGCTAGATACACAGCTGGCTGCAGATCCTTGGTAATCTTGAGGCTGGTGTCTACCTGCTAGTGGGTGGGGCTGTGGACCATGTGGTCCCAGGGCTGGTGTCTGCCTACTGGTGGGTGAGGCCGGGTCTCAGGGCTACTGCTGGCTCACTGCTGAGTGGAGCTGGGTCTCAGGGTCTTGGGAATCAGGGCCTTGGACGTCCTGGAGTTGGTGTTGGCCTGCAATGAGCAGAGTAGAGGCCCATATGGTCTTGGGGCTGGTGCCTGCATCCTGGTGAGTGAGGCGGGATCTGATGGCTGGCTATGGGGCCCAGGGATCCTGGGGCTAGTGCTCGTCCACTGGTCTGTGGGGCTGTATCCTGTGGTGGCTGGGGTTTCTGGGGGCCTGCTTGTTGTTGAGGCTGTTTCCCTCCCAGCTAGCTGCTTGACCTGAGGTGTCCCAGGTCTAGTAGCCAGGGCTGGGTCCCAGTATTAACAAGCTAAGATGGAGGATTCCAAAATGGCTCTTGCCAAAACCAGTGTCCTCATGGTGGGATGAGCTCCCCAAAATGGCTGCTGCCATGATCTATGTCCCCAGGGTGAGTCCCAATTGCCTCCTGTCTCTCTGGGAGATTCTCCAAGAGGATCTGACTTAGGCTCCTTTCAAATCACTGCTTCTACTCTGGCCCTTGGAACTTGTGAGGTTTTGTGTGTGCCCTTTAAGAGTGGAGTCTCTATTTCCCGCAGCCCTCTGGAACTCCAAGTAAGCCCCACTGGCCTTCAAAGCTAAACATTTTGGGGGCTTATCTTCCCAGTGTAAGACCCTTGGCCTGGGAAGCCTGATGTGGGGCTCAGACCCCTTGCTCCTTGGGGAGAATTTCTGCAACTGTAATTCTCCTCCTGTTTGTGGGTCACCTACCTAGGGGTATGGGTCCTGACTACACCACATCTCCACCCCTCCTATACTCCTATGGTTCCTTCTTTATATCCTTAGTTGTAGAAAATCTTTTCTGCTAGTCTTTGGGTAGTTCTCATTGATAGTTACTTTGTAAATTTTTGTGATTTTGGTGTGGGGGGGGGAGGGGGTGTTGGGGGGATAGGAGGTGAGCTCCAGGTCTTCCTGTTCCTCCATCTGGGCTATACCTGATTTGAAACTTTTTGAAAACAGGCATTATACTTTATACTTTGAGGACTGATATACCTTGCACAGACCCAAACTCAATGCTTTATTAATAATAGCTAACTTAATTTATGCTTATTAAATTTATTTTTGTATAACTTTGTATATATTCTTCTAATATATTTTGAACATCTTCATTTTGGCAAAACTGTGGGAAGCACTGGGGTGAAAGAATGAACAACAAAGACACGGTCTCCATTCTTAAGGAGTAACTATCTGACTATATATATCTAAATTGATATTTTAACTAGTTGTTTCTTATTCATGATACTGTGTATACATCATTGTACCAGATATTAAGAGGAGTCATAGTTGGTGGTCTCTTTCTATAGGAAGAGCATGAAATAAAGGGAAAATCATCAACCCAGGAAACTCTTAGCCCAATGAGACAAATTAGCTCCTCGAAATATACCGTTTAACAGAAGAGACAGAATGCACATTCAAATCTAAGCAATAAAAGCACAAATATCATGATTCAAATGTCATAGATGCTCAGTAAAAGTTTTGAAAATGGAGAATTTAAAGGTAGGACAACCATATCTCTTACTTCTCTATAATGTAATACAATTCACAGAAGACTACCTAAGTATACTCTCTTTTCTTTATTCTTACAGGCAATACTTTTCACTTTTCTTTTTTTTTTCACTTTTCTATTAGCTGTGTTTTCCTGTGAATTCACTGTCATCAAATAGAGAGAGGTCTACACCTCTTGTTTTTATTTATAGACCTTATGAAACAATGCTTGTTCAAGATTGTCTGAGCCATGCTGAAAATAATTGCCTGGTTAATCTGATGCAGAATTTGGAAGAGTAAGTGACGAAGTGTTCTGCTGAGACCCTAGAAGTCACTGAGGTTCTGTTTGAGGATGTTTCCTAAACTGATATTTCTATATACCTGATAGATTGTGGTCTAGAGGAAAAACGTTATATTCTTATCATTCAGGTTGATACTTCACCAAGCAGGGAACTGCTGTATATTATGGAGCCTCAAATAAGGTGCCTGAATTCTTCAGCTGCTTCACAAGGATCTGTAGAAATGTGCTTTTCCAGGAAAGGAGAAAGATTCAATTTCATACTGAGCAGTTTCTGTTACACTATTTAAATTCAAAGGCTTTAGAATGCCTGTAAGGTTTTTTGCAACATGCATCCTTCCTCCATGTCCAGTTTCAGTTGCCACTTGCTGTCCCACTTGCACCCAGAGCTCCAGGCATGCTGAATATGGTATTAGTCACTTCTGTTTTTCCCATACTCTCTTCTCCCTTGCCTCCTGACAAACTTGGTGCTGACCTTCCTGCAGGATAAATATATGCCCTTTGACATTCTCATCATAAATATGTCCTGTTGTAATCATCAAGTTTTACGTCTGTTTCGTCAGTGGGCTTTGAGCATTTAGAGGGAAGTGACTTGGTTCTATTCTGTACATTACCAGTGCAAAACCCCGGAATGTGATAGATAAAGTGCTTTAAGAAAGAATTAATGACATTTTAAAAAAAGAAACGGAAACTTTTCTTAGAAATGTAAAAAATTCATGCAGGTGTTATTGGAGGCTGATATATTTATCAGCTGGGTGTAGGGTAGTACGGGGATTAGGAATGAGCCTGTGTATACAGCAGGTGGTTTGTTTTGGGTTTTTTACTGACAAATTTACTTTTAACAAACTTTTACCTAGATACAAAGTCAAGGAAGCATCATACTAATCCCTGCACAGAAATGACAAAAATAACTGTAATGAAGTACAAGGGGAAGGCAGCCCTGAGGTAGAATGAACCCTTGAGAAGCTTCATACTCTGGGGGCCACAAAAAGTCCACCAGGAGTTTCCTGATTAAGATATTTCACACAATCTGCATCATAACTCCTTATATATGCTGCCAATCCCTGAGTAGTAAACCTCCCCAGCTCCTGAGGCCCCTTTCTGGCAAATAGGGCAGGAACGAACACACCTCCATACTGTGTAATAAAACTGCTACATTCAGAGAAAAATATCAGATTTTACTCACAGTGGTTTCTTTAAGAATGAGGAAGGGCTTCTCTGGTGGCGCAGTGGTTGAGAGTTCGCCTGCCGATGCAGGGGACACGGGTTCGTGCCCCGGTCCGGGAGGATCCTGCATGCCGCGGAGCGGCTGGGCCCGTGAGCCATGGCCGCTGAGCCTGCGCGTCCGGAGCCTGTGCTCCGCAATGGGAGAGGCCGCAACGGTGAGAGGCCTGCGTACCGCAAAAAAAAAAAAGAATGAGGAAGATTTTTATTAACTGCAACAACCTCTCATGGTGCCTAAGGAAATTTGTATTTCTGGGGACATAATAACCCCATACTTGTGGGGCTCCATTGGTCTATGGGCCGTGTGTCATGCTGCTTAGAATGATTTGTAAGCTTGTTCTTGCAGTTGTGAGTTTTCTGGTTAGTTGTACCACATTTCAAAACCATGTCCGAGGCCAGCTGGCGCTACTAGTACCACTCACCACCATCTTCATCCTCATCCTCATTTACTATTATTAAATGTCTCCCAGGTACTAGTTATCAGATTACATGTTTTACAAATGTTATGTTATTTAATCCTTACAATTTAATGCTATTGACATGCTACCAATTTCACGGGAGAAGAATCTAATGTAAAATGCTCATTTGGGGCACCTCATCTAGTTGTTGCTAGAGCCAGCAATTGACCCTAGGTTTGCCTGACCCAACAACCATATCAGTAACTTTCTGTAATTCGAGGAGAGAGAGGAATCAAGGTATTCCAGCCCAGAACCTGCAGCATGCTCTTACAGTGAGGCTGGAATATTATCTTCATATAAGGCAAGAATTGCTATCAACAAATAGAAGGAGGTACATAAAAGTTTACCCTACAGTACTAGGAGAGAGTCTTCCATCAAAAAACCCAGTGTGCGCACACACACACACACACACACACACACACATACTTGTTTTGTGGGAATGAAAGAGAGTTCAGTGAGATTCCTTTGTCAGTTTACAACTCTTGGATTTAATTTATATCAAGAAGCATATATTTTCTTCCTCCACTGCAAAATATAGTACAAAGTATTGGGAATATAATGATGAATAAGCAATAATCCACCTGCCAGTAGCTAATTTCTGTCAGAGAGACATTTTCAAATAACTCACAATGGAATAACCACTGTTCTAGACGTTAAAATTAAAAAGGATGTGACTCTAGAGGAAGTACTTTCTTCTGACTTGACTTGGAGAAGGTGATGCCACCAAATGTTTTCTAATGTAACTATTTAATGTTTAAATGTAAATAAATGAGATGTTGAATTTATAAATGGTTCAATGGAGCAAATGATGAGTCTAAAGAATGTAGGCTAATTCAAAGAAGAGTGGGAGGTACATGAATTAAGCAAAGCATATCCATGTGAAAGAACTTGCTGTATTTGGTAGTTGGGTGAATTAGAAAAAGCCCAGGTTGACTATATCAAAAGGTTCCTGGGGTAGCAAAGAGGATTGGTGGCAGTTAAAGTAGATTGGAGAGATCTCAACTGCTGTAATAAAGAGATAGAATTTTGACTTCATGCTGAAGGCAACGAAGAGCTCTGTATGAAGGGTCACGTGGAGATATATTTTTGAGAGATCACTTTGGCATCAATATGGAGAAAGTTTGGAAACACTTGAAACTCAGGGCAGGGAAATTACTTATGAGAATATTGCTAAGTTCCTGCAAAACGAATGAGAGTGTTATGTAAAGTATTGGTGGTGGAACTGGAGGATAAGGATAGTCAATCAAAGAATATTGTAGAAGTTGCACCTATGAAAGTTTGGAAATTAGATGGCCTAGAGAGTTATGGAAGGCAGAATTCTAAAAGGACTCTCAAGATTCCTGCGTTTTGTGCACTTATTCAGTATAAAACCCATCCTTTGAGTCTGAGTGGAGCTATGAATGTGATGGGATATCACTTATCTTATTATACTACATTATGTGGCAAAGGGAGTTTACAGATATTAATAAGGTCCACGATTACTTTACTTTGAGTTAATCAAAAGCAAGATTAGGGACTTCCCTGGTGGCACAGTGGTTAAGAATCCACCTGCCGATGCAGGGGACATGGGTTTGAGCCCTGGTCCGGGAAGATCCCACATGCCACAGAGCAACAAAGCCCGTGTGGCATAATTACTGAGCCTGCACTCTAGAGCCCACGAGCCACAACTATTGAGCCCATATGCCACAACTACTGAAGTCTGCGTACGTAGAGCCTGTGCTCTGCAACAAGAGAAGCCTGCACATGCAACAAAGAGTAGCCGCTGCCCGCCACACCTAAAGAAAGCCCACGTGTAGCAACAAAGACCCAATGCAGCCATATATTAATTAGTTAATTAATTAATTTAAATAAATAAAGATTATGCTGGGTGGGCCTAACTTAATCATGTATGCCTTTAGAAGAGAATGCAGCAGAGAGATTCTTCTGCTGGATTAGAAGAAGCAAGATGTGATGTTGTGAGAAGTCCACCTGGCTGAAACTGAGAGTAGTCTCTGGGAGTTAAGACCAATCCCAGACTCCAGCCAGCAAGAAAATGGAGACCAGAACCCTACACCACAAGCAACTCACTTCTGCCAACAACCTGAATGAGTCTGGAAGAGGACCCTGAGCTCCAGATGAGAAGACAGGGCTGGCTGAAACCTCAAAAAGAAACCACACTTCTGCTGTAAGTGTGAACCATTAAAGCAGTGTAAACCCTTAAAGAGAAATGTGAGGACAGACAAACATTCAATAAGTGGTTCGTGAGGAGAAGGAGAAGCATGCAACAGGGAGGCAGAGTTAATAAGAAAAGGTTTCTCTTTTTTTCTTCTTTCCTTTCTTACTTCCTTCATTCCTTCCTTCATCCTCCCTCTTTTTTTTCAACAAATTGTTTAGGTTGAGGAAGAAACTGGAATATTTACAGACCGTGGGAATGCTACAAATGAAAGAGAATACAAATTTCAAAAAGAAAGAAGAAAATTATTGGGACTATTTCATAGTACAAAAAGAGTTCTATATATTCATTTCTTTTCTTAGTTTTTAGGAAAAAAATCCACATTCCTTACCCCCTTGATGGTGATAAGATAATTCCATACTGGATCCCTGTTATCTTTAAATACTACCCTTTCACAGAATATATCTCACAGTTCAGTGGCATTTTGAAAATATCTGAAACTACATGCTTTTGGACATGCTTAGAATTTTTTTCATGTTGATTTTTACCTATTAACTCCTACACAAGTAATCTTCCTGTTCTCTAGGAATCCTTTTTTTTTACCATTACCCACACAACTTTCTAATATATAGGTGAGATATAATACTTCCATCTCTTCTGTCAGCTATCAGATAATAAAATATGTGCATATATATATTGTTATTCAGATTCTTTTCCATTATACGTTATTACGAGATATCGAATACAGTTCCTTGTTCTATAAAGTAGGTCCTTGTTGTTTTGTATTTTTTAACATCTTTATTGGAGTATAATTGCTTTACATTGCTGCGTTAGTTTCTGCTTTATAACAAAGTGAATCAAAAATACATATATATATATCCCCATATCTCCTCACTCCTACATCTCTCTCCCTCCCTCCCTATCCCACCCATCTAGGGGGTCACAGAGCACCGAGGTGATCTCCCTGTGCTATGCAGCTGCTTCCCACCAGCTACATATTTTACATTTGGTAGTGTATATATGTCCATGCCACTCTCTCAATTCATCCCAGCTTACCCTTCCCCGTCTCCATGTCCTCAATTCCATTCTCTACGTCTGCATCTTTATTCCTGTCCTGCCACTAGGTTCTTCAGAACCAATTTTTTTTTTAGATTCCATATATATGTGTTAGTATACAGTATTTGTTTTTCTCTTTCTGACTTACTTCACTCTAACTTACCTCACTACGAATAAGTCAGTTTCATTTATTTTTATGGCTGAGTAATATTCTATTTTATATATGCACTGCATATTTTTTATACATTCATCTGATGATGGACAACTTAGGTTACTTCCATGTCCTGGCTATTGTAAATAGTGCTGCAATAAACATTGTGGCACATGACTCTTTTTGAATTACGGTTTTCTCAGGGTACGTGTCCAGTAGTGGGATTGCTGGGTCATATAGTAGTTCTAAAAAGCTTCTTAAGGAACCCCATATGGTTCTCCATAGTGGCTGTATCAATTTACATCCCCACAACAGTGCAAGAGGGTTCTCTTTTCTCCACACCCTCTCCAGCATTTACTGTTTGTAGATTTTTTGATGATGGCCATTCTGACTGGTGTGAGGTGATACCTCATTGTAGTTTTGATTTGCATTCCTCTAATGATTAGTAATGTTGACCATCCTTTCAAGTGTTTGTTGGCAATCTGTATATCTTCTTTGGAGAAATGTCAATTTAGGTCTTCTTCCATTTTTGGATTGGGTTGTTTGTTTTTTTGATATTGAGCTGCATAAGCTGCTTGTATATTTTGGAGATTAATCCTTTGTCAGTTGCTTCATTGGCAAATATTTTCTCCCATTCTGACGTTGTCTTTTATTCTTGTTTATGGTTTCCCTTGCTGTGCAAAGCTTTTAAATTTCATTAGGTCCCATTTGTTTATTTTTGTTTTATTTCCATTTCTCTAGGAGGTGGGTCAAAAGGATCTTGCTGTGATTTATGTCATAGAATGTTCTGCCTATGTTTTCCTCTAAGAGTTTTATGGTGTCCAGCCTTACATTTAGGTCTTTAATCCATTTTTAGTTTACTTTTGTGTATGGTATTAGGGAGTAATCTAATCTCATACTTTTACATGTACCTGTCCAGTTTTCCCAGCACCGCTTATTGAAGAGGCTGTCTTTTCTCCATTGAACACTCTTGCCTCCTTTATGAAAGACAAGATGACCATATGTGTGTGGGTTTATCTCTGGATTTTCTATCCTGTTCCATTGACCTATATTTCTGTTTTATGCCAGTACTATATTGTCTTGATTACTGTAGCTTTGTAGTATAGTCTGAAGTCAGGAAGCCTGATTCCTCCAGCTCTGTTTTTCTTTCTCAGGATTGCTTTGGCTCTTCAGGGTCTTTTGTATTTCCATACAAATCATGAAATTTTTTGTTCTAGTTCTGTGCAAAATGCCATTGGTAGTTTGATAGGGATTGCATTGAATTTGTAGATTGTTTTGAGTAGTATAGTCATTTTCACAATATTGATTCTTCCAATGCAAGAACATGGTATATATCTCAAACTGTTTGTATCATCTTTAATTTCTTTCATTAGTGTCTTATAGTTTTCTGCATACAGATATTTTGTCTCCTGAGGTAGGTTTATTCCTAGGTATTTTGTTCTTTTTGTTGCAGTAGTAAATGGGAGTGTCTCCTTAATTTCTCTTTCAGATTTTTCATCCTTAGTGTATAGGAATGCAAGAGATTTCTGTGCATTAATTTTGTATCCTGCTACTTTACCAAATTCATTGATTAGCTCTAGTAGTTTTCTGGTAGCATCTTTAGGATTCTCTATATATAGTATCATGTCATCTGCAAGCAGTGACAACTTTACTTATTCTTTTCCAATTTGGATTCCTTTCATTTCCATTTCATCTCTGATTGCTGTAGCTAAAACTTCCAAAATTATGTTGAATAACAGTGGTGAGAGTGGGCAACATTGTCTTGTTCCTGATATTAGAGGAAATGGTTTCAGTTTTTCACCATTGAGAATGATGTGGGCTGTGGGTTTGTCACATATGGCCTTTATTATGTTGAGGTAATTTCCCTCTATGCCTACTTTCTGGAGGGTTTTTATCATAAATGGTGTTGAATTTTGTCAATAGCTTTTTCTGCATCTATTGAGATGATCATATGGTTTTTATTCTTCAATTTGTTAATATGGTGTATCACATTGATTGATTTGCATATATTGAAGAATCCTTGCATCCCTGGAATAAATCCCACTTGATCATGGTGTATGATCCTTTTAATGTGTTGTTGGATTCTGTTTGCTAGTATTTTGTTGAAGACTTTTGCATTTATATTCATCCGTGACATTGGTCTGTAATTTTCTTTTTTTTGTAGTATCTTTGTCTGGTTTGGGTATCAGGGTGATGGTGGCCTCATAGAATGAGTTTGGGAGTATTCCTTCCTCTGCAATTTTTTGGAAGAGTTTGAGAAGGATGAGTGTTAGCTCTTCTCTAAATGTTTGATAGAATTCACCTGTGAATTAATCTGGCCCTGGACTTTTGTTTGTTGGAAGATTTTTAATCATAGTTTCAATTTCATTACTTGTGATTGGTCTGTTCAGATTTTCTGTTTCTTCCTGGTTAAGTCTTGGCAGGGCATACCTTTCTAAGAATTTGACCATTTCTTCCAGGTTATCGATTTTATTGACATAGAGTTGCTTGTAGTAGTCTCTTAGGATTCTTTGTATTTCAGCAGTGTCTGTTGTAACTTCCACTTTTTCATTTCTAATTTTATTGATTTGAGTCCTCTCCCTCTTTTTCATGATGAGTCTGGCTAATGGTTTATCGATTTTGTCTATTTTCTCAAAGAACCAGCTTTTAGTTTTATTCATCTTTGTTATTGTTTTCTTTGTTTCTATTTCATTTATTTCTGCTCTGATCTTTATGAATTCTTTCCTTCTGTTATCTTTGGGTTTTGTTTCTTCTTCTTTCTCTAGTTCCTTTAGCTGTAAGGTTAGATTGTTTATTTGAGATTTTTCTTGTTTCTTGAGGTAGGCTTCTATAGCTATAAACTTCCCTCTTAGAACTGCTTTTGCCGCATACCATAGGTTTTGGATCGTCGTGTTTTCATTGTCATTTGTCTCTAGGTATTTTTTTATTTCCTCTTTGATTTCTTCAGTGACCTCTTGCTTATTTAGTAACGTATTGTTTAGCCTCCATATGTTTGTGTAATTCATTTCTAATCTCATAGCGTTGTAGTCAGAAAAGATGCTTGATATGATTTCAATTTTCTTAAATTTACTGAGGCTTGATTTGTGACCCAAGATGTGATCTATCCTGGAGAATGTTCTGTGCGCACTTGAGAAGAAAGTGTAATCTGCTGTTTTTGGATGGAATGTCCTATAAATATCAATTAAATCTATATAGTCTATTGTGTCATTTAAAGCCTCTGTTTCCTTATTGATTTTCATTTTGGATGATCTATCCATTGGTGTAAGTGAGGTTTAACACCTCACTTTGAAGATGAACAATCTTCAAAGTCTGACTCTCTAGGATTTCCTCTTCCCATTGCCGGACCCCCAGGTTGGGAAGCCTGATCTGGGGCTCAGAACCTTCACTCCAGTAGGTGGACTTCTGTAGTATAAGTGTTCACCAGTCTGTGACTCACCCACCCAGCAGTTATGGGATTTGATTTTACTGTGATTGAGCCCCTCCTACCATCTCATTGTGGATTCTCCTTTGTCTTTGGATGTGGGGTATCTTTTTTGGTGAGTTCCAGTGTCTTCCTGTCGATGATTGTCCAGCAACTAGTTGTGATTCTGGTGTTCTCGCAAGAGGGGGTGAGAGCACATCCTTCTACTCCACCATCTTGGTTTCTCCCTCTCCTGAGATTTTAGATTCATGGATATAATTGTCTACTTGATATCTCAATCTGGGTATTTAATCTAAAAATTAAAATTATGGCAATCAAATATTTTATTTTCTCCCCAAATCAATTTTCTCCCTATTTTCTCCTAATGTCATAAAAATGACTCTAACAATCACACAATTGCTTGAGAAAACTCTTGAGTCATTCTTGATATTCCTCCCCTGTCCATCAAATCCTTCATCAATTTCTATCATTTCCAGCCTAAAACGTACCCTGAATCTGCTCACTTTTCACCTAAAGACCTATATAATGTCAATATCTTGGTTTATAACATCATCATCTGTTCCTTGGTTATTGTAATAATTTGCTAGCCATTGTAATTGTTTTTGCACTTGCCTCCAAAAAATGTATTCTTTCCAGAGAAACCAGACTTTTTCTACGAAAATCTACTAGATCACATAAGCCTTTGTTGAAAACCACTCTGATGGATTCTTATTGCTTTTAAAATAAAGTACAAATTATTTATCGTGGTCAGAAAACTTTACATAAACTGGCCCATCCACCTCTACTTCTACATCAGAGACCACTGTTGGCTTCAATCCCTAATCTCTAACCATCTTTCTCTTCCTCAAAACAAATTAACAGTATTCCTGTCTCAGGATCTTTGTCCTTGATCTTTTATCTGCTTAGAATGATTTTCTCCAAGTTTTTGCACAAAAGCTCCTTTAATCATTCAGGTTTCAGTTCAATGGTGTTTCTTCAGAGTGATTTTTGTAACCCCACCATTATTTCTCCCATTCTCTCAAATAAGTTACTCTCATTGAAATACCCTGCTTTGTATTTATACCACTTATTATATGCTGATTGCCCATTAGATCTATTGGAAGCTCTAGAAGATCAGGAGTTATGTCTGTTTTTTGTTCACTGATTTGTAAAATAAGATTTAGCATACAGTGGGCATGCATCAAATAATTGTTCTATTAATGAATTAATCTATGAAATAAAATCTGTACCATTACAGAGGTATAAATACAAGACAAATGCAAATATGGTGAAAAGTGCCATGAGACCTAAACACTCATATCTTAAAGTATACATCTGATCCTTGTTGGCCACACACTACCAATCTTGGGTCATCATCTACAAGATTTATATGATATATAAAACAGATGCTGTCCTAGGAATTCTTGCTGATCTTGGTCATAAAACTCAAAATTCAGATACGATTCCTATCATGCCCAGTCTGACCCAGACATATAGGCTAGGCCCTGGGATTGATGCCAAAAGATGCAAATATTCTGTGAATGTAGGCAGGCATTGAAAGAATATACTCTCCTTCAAGCTTCTTCAGATTAGCCACAAATATTAATGGTACTGCCACAGAGAATATAAACATTATAGCAATAGAAGAGTAATAAATGTTGGAGACTTTTAAAAAATTCTGTTTTGAGACATAGTATGGGAATCAGGAGAGGATGGTGTTGATGAGACTAATAAATGAAGATTCCAAGAAGGAAGTGTTCAGATATGTCAGATGCTCCACCCGTACTAAAAAGTAAAAGAAA
This sequence comes from Stenella coeruleoalba, assembly GCF_951394435.1. Lineage (NCBI taxonomy): Eukaryota > Metazoa > Chordata > Mammalia > Artiodactyla > Delphinidae > Stenella > Stenella coeruleoalba. Next base: position 48,545,996 of record NC_137154.1, on the reverse strand, counting down.
AAAAAAAGACCCATTCTTTCCCAAAACATCACGCTGTGTGATTGACCACCTCAAAGTCAGTATCCATAATACTTCTTTCTGAATTTTTGGCAACCAGAACAATGTCTGGCATAAAATAAACAACTGGAGAGGACAAGCATCAGTGAATTTCAGTCCGAGATAATTATATGATTATGATATCCCTCTGTGCAGTTTGTCCAGAGTGCTGATTTGGAAGCATATCTGTGATCAACCTTAAACAGAACATTTTTTTCAGGGAAGGCTTTTCTTATGTTCTCCAATTCAAACTGTCCTATGTGTTCAGGCCCCCCCCCCTTTTTTTTTCTGTCTTTTGGAAATGATTCCCTATGTGATTGCTTGCTGACTTTTTTCAGATTAGGTAGAGTAATGAACAACAGTCCTTGCTTACCCTAAAAGCACAGAGGAAGAGAGTTAGGTCTAAAAGTCTGTATCTTTATAATTACATTGAATAAATACATCTCTGTATTCTAGGACAATCCAGATTTTTGTTTGTACTTCAGCATAATTATTTAGTGGCACCCACACAGGACCTGCTTTAAAAAATACATTATACTGTCACTCTGATAGCTAATGCCTCTAATGATCCCATCTGGAAACCAGCAGGGGGCAGAAGCAGGCCATGAATTTTTCCCTTTCTTCAAAGATGCTTAAAGCAGGTTTGTTTCAGAATTGAATAAATGTAAGTGAGGCCAGACCTTTAACAGTTTTGGAATAACTGAAAAGATGAGAAACTTCTACAAGCCTAGTCCACGGAGCTAGATGTTCAGGGGCTCTAAATATGTTTGCATCAAAGAGAGCTTATTCACCACAAACCCAGAATGGTTTTAAAATCCCAGTTTACATGAATGGTTATAACTATTCATTTTTGAATGCTCTCCTTTATTCTATATTATTTGTATATTTATATATATTTATTATTTTAATTATTATAAATTTTATATCAATAAATAGTATTCTCATGATTAAAATATTGGAAAATGATTATCCATTATTTAGAAGAATGATAAAAAATTATGTTGCATGGTGCATCTAACTGGAGCCATCTGGGTGTCTGAGAAGTTCCCATCAGGATTTGTATGATTTGATTAGCTTATGACATAAATGAACTTCTATGCTCTTATTATCTGTTCTTGAAAATACTCAGCAACAGCACAATATAAAAGAGAGCATTTGATGATATATGTATCAGTCAACTGATTCACATTTTTATATTGATTATTGATGTCTTCATCTCTTTGTTTTTGTTTTGTTTTATTTCAACTGGACTGTTTGGAAACCCCTTTCTATCATCAAATCTTTTTCACCTTTGATTTGACCTCATAAAACCTTCGACTTAAAAATGAGAGACTTTTCTTTACCTTGTGAATTCCAGATGTACATATCAATTCAACTTTCTTCTAGACCTGGATGCTGCTAGCATGGTTGCCTTGTTGTTAAGGTCCATTAAAAATGAGGCTCCAAAATTCCCTACTGTTCAATACCGCCATCTCAGCCTGAGAGCTTTGGCATTTAGGAAGACATGTTAAATGAGTCAACTCACACTTGGCAAATACTCATCTGGCATACATTTTTGTTAAAAGTCAAAATAGGGAACTTCCGTTGAGATTTTTTTTTCATTTCTCTGCTAAATTTAAAGACTCTATATTTACATACTAAATTATTATATTTTACTGTGATCTATTTCTTAGTTTTCAATTTTTTCCACTGACTTGCACGTTAATAATATTATTTTAATATGCATTAAGAATGGAGAAAATTAAGGCATTTTCAGATAAACCAAAACTAACAAAAATATTTCCAACAAATAAAAATAATATTAAGCATGTTCAGGAAAAAGGAAAATAATTTTAAGGGGAAGGTTAGAAATAAAAATGTATGTTAAGCAAATACGTAAATAATTACAAATATTTCTTCACTGTTTAAAGTAATAATAATAGAAAATTTAGGGGATAAAACTACAAAATATTTAAAACATACAACAAAAAGGATAGATTGGAAAGGGGAAAAATGGAGATAAATTGTTCTAAGTCCATTGCATTATCTTGGAAAAGAGTAAAATAACAAATGGATGTTTGTGTCTGGGAAATTAAGGATGTAATTGTAATCATTGAGATGTACTTATTTTTGTTTCATTTGTGTAATATATTTTATAAAAATTGTCAAAACACTCCAAAATGGCACAAAACAAAATCTATATAAAGGGAAACACATGCTATCTTAATGGGTAGTACAACTCAAGATTTCTATTCTCCCCAAATGTGTCTCTAAATCCAAGGTAATCTCATTCAGATCACAAGCTAATTGATCAAAGAAACTGTCATTCAGAATACAGATTCAGATAGCCTCATCCACCAGAGGGCAGACAGCAGAAGCAAGAAGACCTACAATCCTGCAGCCTATGGAACAAAAACCACATTCACAGAAAGATAGACAAGATGAAAAGGCAGAGGGCTATGTACCAGATGAAGGAACAAGATAAAACCCCAGAAAAACAACTAAAGGAAGTGGAGATAGGCAACTTTCCAGAAAAAGAATTCAGAATAATGATAGTGAAGATGATCCAGGACCTCAGAAAAAGAATGGAGGCAAAGATTGAGAAGATGCAAGAAATGTTTAACAAAGACCTAGAAGAATTAAAGAACAAACAGAGATGAACAATACAATAACTGAAATGAAAACTGCACTAGAAGGAATCAATAGCAGAATAACTGAGGCAGAAGAACGGATAAGTGACCTGGAAGACAGAATGGTGGAATTCATTGCTGCAGAACAAAATAAAGAAAAAAGAATGAAAACAAATGAAGACAGCCAAGAGACCTCTGGGACAAAATTAAATGCAAAAACGTTCGCATTATAGGGGTCCCAGAAGGAGAAGAGAGAGAGAAAGGACCCAAGAAAATATTTGAAGAGATTATAGTCAAAAACTTCCCTACTATGGGAAAGGAAATAGCCACCCAAGTCCAGGATGTGCAGAGAGTCCCAGGCAGGATACACCCAAGGAGAAACAGGCCAAAACACATAGTAATCAAATTGGCAAAAATTAAAGACAAAGAAAAATTATTGAAAACAACAAGGGAAAAATGACAAATAACATACAAGGGAACTCCCATAAGGTTAACAGCTGATTTGTGAGCAGAAACTCTACAAGCCAGAAGGGAGTGGCATGATATACTTAAAGTGATGAAAGGGAAGAACTTACAACCAAGATTACTATACCTGGCAAGGATCTCATTTAGATTCAATGGAGAAATCAAAAACTTTACAGAGAAGCAAAAGCTAAGAGAATTCAGTACCACCAAACCAGCTCTACAACAAATGCTAAAGGAAATTCTCAAAGTGGGAAACAGAAGAGAAGAAAATGACCTACAAAAACAAACCCAAAATAATTAAGAAAATGATCATAGGAACATACATATCGATAATTACCTTAAACATGAATGGATTAAATGCTCCAACCAAAAGACACAGACTGGCTGAATGGATACAAAAACAAGACCCGTATATATGCTGTCTACAAGAGACCCACTTCAGACCAAGGGATACATACAGACTGAAAATGAGGGGATAGAAAAAGATATTCCATGCAAATGGAAATCAAAAGAATGCTGGAATAGCAATACTCGTATCAGATAAAACAGGTTTTAAAATAAAGACTATTACAAGAGACAAGGAAGGAAACTACATAATGATCAAGGGATCAATCCAAGAGGAAGATGTAACAATTATAAATATATAGGCACCCAACATAGGAGCACCTCAATACATAAGGCAACTGCTAACAGCTGTAAAAGAGGAAATTGACAGTAACACAAATATAGTGGGGAATTTTAACACCGCACTTACACCAATGGATAGATCATCCAAAATAAAAATCAGTAAGTAAACAGAATCTTTAAATGACACAATAGACCAGATAGATTTAATTGATATTTATAGGACATTCCATCCAAAAACAGCAGATTACACTTTCTTCTCAAGTGCGCACAGAACATTCTCCAGGATAGATCACATCTTGGGTCACAAATCAAGCCTCAGTAAATTTAAGAAAATTGAAATCATATCAAGCATCTTTTCTGACTACAATGCTATGAGATTAGAAATGAATTACAGGGGAAAAAAAGTAAAAAACACAAACATATGGAGGCTAAACAATACGTTATTAAATAAGCAAGAGGTCACTGAAGAAATCAAAGAGGAAATAAAAAATACCTAGAGACAAATGACAATGAAAACACGACGATCCAAAACCTATGGTATGCGGCAAAAGCAGTTCTAAGAGGGAAGTTTACAGCTATACAAGCCTACCTCAAGAAACAAGAAACATCTCAAATCAACAATCTAACCTTGCAGCTAAAGGAACTAGAGAAAGAAGAACAAACAAAACCCAAAGATAGCAGAAGGAAAGAATTCATAAAGATCAGAGCAGAAATAAATGAAATAGAAACAAAGAAAACAACAGCAAAGATCAATAAAACTAAAAACTGGCTTTTTGAGAAGATAAACAAAATTGATAAACCATTAGCCAGACTTATCAAGAAAAAGAGGGAGAGGACTCAAATCAATAAAATTAGAAATGAAAAAGTGGAAGTTACAACAGACACTGCAGAAATACGGTGCATCCTAAGAGACTATTGCAAGCAACTCTATGTCAATAAAATTGATAACCTGGAAGAAATGGTCAAATTCTTAGAAAAGTATGCCCTGCCAAGACTTAACCAGGAAGAAACAGAAAATCTGAACAGACCAATCACAAGTAATGAAATTAAAACTGTGATTAAAAATCTCCCAACAAACAAAAGTCCACTACCAGATTGCTTCACAGGTGAATTCTATCAAACATTTAGAGAAGAGCTAACACCCATCCGCCTCAAACTCTTCCAAAAAATTGCAGGGGAAGGAACACTCCCAAACTCATTCTATGAGGCCACCATCACCCTGATACCCAAACCAGACAAAGATACTACAAAAAAAAGAGAAAAATACAGACCAATATCACTGATATATATAAAAGCAAAAATCCTCAACAAAATACTAAAAACAGCATCCAACAACACATTAAAAGGATCATACACCATGATCAAGTGGGATTTATCCCAGAGATGCAAGGATTCTTCAATATATGCAAATCAATCAATGTGATACACCATATTAACAAATTGAAGAATAAAAACCATATGATCATCTCAATAGATGCAGAAAAAGCTATTGACAAAATTCAACACCCATTTATGATAAAAAAAAAACTCTCCAGAAAGTGGGCATAGAGGGAACCTACCTCAACACAATAAACGCCATATGTGACAAACCCGCAGCAAACATCATTCTCAATGGTGAAAAACTGAAAGCACTTCCTCTAAGATCAGGAACAAGATAAGGTTGTCCACTCACACCACTATTATTCAACATATTTTTGGAAGTCCTAGCCATGGCAATCAGAGAAGAAAAAGGAATAAAAGGAATCCAAATTGGAAAAGAAGAAATAAAACTGTCACTGTTTGCAGGTGACATGATACTATACATAGAGAATCCTAAAGATGCCACCAGAAAACTACTAGAGCTAATCAATGAATTTGGTAAAGTTGCAGGATACAAAACTAATGCACAGAAATCTCTTGCATTCCTGTACACTAATGATGAAAAATCTGAAAGAGAAATTAAGGAAACACTCCCATTTACCACTGCAACAAAAAGAATAAAATACTTAGGAATAAACCTACCTAGGGAGACAAAAGACCTGTCTGCAGAAAACTATAAGACACTGATGAAAGAAATTAAACATGATACCAACAGATGGAGAGATATGCCATGTTCTTGGATTGGAAGAATCAATATTGTGAGAATGACTATACTACCCAAAGCTATCTACAGATTGAATGCAATCCTTATCAAATTACCATGGCATTTTTTATGGAAGAAAAAATCTTAAAATTTCTATGCAGACACAAAAGACCCCGAATAGCCAAAGCAGTATTGAGGGAAAAAAACGGAGCTGGAGGAATCAGACACCCTGACTTCAGATTATACTACAAAGCTACAGTCATCAAGACAATATGGTATTGGCACAGAAACAGAAACATAGGTCAATGGAACAAGATAGAAAGCCCAGAGATAAACCCACGCACCCATGGTCAACTAATCTATTAAAAAGGAGGCAAGGATATACCATGGAGAAAAGACAGTCTCTTCAATAAGTGGTGCTGGGTATACTGGACAGCTACATGTAAAAACATGAAATTAGAACACTCCCTGCCACCATACACAAAAATAAACTCAAAATGGATTAGAGACCTAAATGTAAGACCGGACACTATAAAACTCTTAGAGGAAAACATAGGAAGAACAGTCTTTGACATAAATCACAGTAAGATCTTTTTTGATCCACCTCCTAGAGTAATGGAAATAAAAACAAAAATAAACAAATGGGACCTAATGAAACTTCAAAGCTTTTGCACAGCAAAGGAAACCATAAACAAGACAAAAAGACAACCCTCAGAATGGGATAAAATATTTGCAAATGAATCAACTGACAAAGGATTAATCTCCAAAATATATAAACAGCTCATGAAGGTCAATGTTAAAGAAACAAACAACCCAATCCCAAAATGGGCAGAAGACCTAAATTGACATTTCTCCAAAGAAGACATACAGATGGCCAAGAAGCACATGAAAAGCTGCTCAGTATCACTAATCATTAGAGAAACGCAAATCAAAATTCCAATGAGGTACCACCTCACACTAGTTAGAATGGGCATCATCAGAGAATCTACAAACAGCAAATGCTGGAGAGGGTGTGGAGAAAAGGGAACCCTCTTGCACTTTTGGTGGGAGTGTAAATTGATACAGCCACTATGGAGAACAGTATGGAGGTTCCTTAAAAAACTAAAAATAGAATTATCATATGATCCAGCAATCCCACTACTGGGCATATACCCAGAGAATACCATAATTCAAAAAGACACATGCACCCCAATATTCATTGCAGCACTATTTACAGTAGCCAGGCCATGGAATCAACCTAAATGCCCATCAACATGTACCACAAGAAGATGTGGTACATATATACAATGGAATATTATTCAGCCATAAAAAGGAATGAAATTGGGTCATTTGTTGAGACGTGGATGGATCTAGAGACTGCCATACAGAGTGAAGTAAGTCAGAAAGAGAAAAACAAATATATATTAACGCATATATGTTGAACCTAGAAAAATGGTACAGATGAACTGGTTTGCAGGGCAGAAATTGGGACACAGATGTAGAGAACAAATGTATGGACACCAAAGGGGGAAAGCTGCGGGGGGGAGGGAGGTCGTGGTGGTGTGATGAATTGGGCGATTGGGATTGACATGTATACACTGATGTGTATGAAATCGATGACTAATAAGGACATGCTGTATATATAAAAAAAAAGAACCAAAACATCTAAAACAATTTTGAAAAGGAAGAAGAAGATGTGGTAGTGACATGTGTGGAGACTTAATTTATGCAATAATAAGACTTTTAAAATAAAACTTGTGTAATGTTGGCATGGGAGTGGGCAAGTACTGTATGTCAATGTAACAGTTCAGAGTGCTCAAGAAATGACCCACATATAATGAGAACTTGGTGTTATTATAAATTGGCAGTATATTGATTAATCAATATATTGTGCTAGATAATTTTGTATGAAAAAAGTCAACTTAATTCTATTTCTAGGTCTTTTCTTGGAGTTTCAGACTCATACTCAAACAATGTATCCCAAACTGAACTGATTGTAACTTGTCAAACTATTCCTTTTGTATTCTGTGTATCACTAGCAAAGAAATTTGAGAGCCAGTATTTATTCTTCTGCCTCCTAAATTTATCTTGCACAACCAAGAAATAAAATATTTTGTAGAGTTTAAAATAAAAAAATACAGATTCATTCTAAATGTATGTGAATGAGTAATTTAGAAAGAACACATTAGATATTTAGACACACTCTAGAACGTATTTAAAAATAAAGATTTTAAAAATATGATACTAATGGAAGAGTCAACAAACAGAATAATGGAACATATGGAGAGTTCAGAAATAGATCCATGTACCTCTGGGGCCCTGAGCAGTGACAAAGGTGACATCACAAAGCAAAAGAATAAATTGATTAGTAGATGATATTTGGGAAAACCATTCACTACTTGAAGAAAACTGAAGCGATATTCCTGTCACCCTCTATATGCAAATCAGAATTTCAAGTAGAGTATAAACCTAAAAGTTAAAGTAAATTGACAATAAAATATTAAGGAAAAAATATTTGTATTTAAATATTAGGGGAAGAAATTTTAACCCTGATATCCAGGTACAAAGAATGAAAGGAAAATTAATCACTTCAGGTCAATGAATGACACCACAGACAGAATTAATATAGAGATGACAATCTAGAAAAGCATTTTTAACATTTAAAACCAACTAAAAGAATTCTTAAATTTTATCCAAAAATAAGACAATAATAAAAAGTTGAACAAATTCTATGAATAGAATTTCACAAAGACTGAATTGACAAGAGAATTAATGATCCTTAAATAAAGTAGTAATTAGGTAAATTCTAATTTTAGAAAGATGTGATATCACTTTTCACTCCTAATAATATCACATTAGAAGGTTGAATAAAATCAAACGTTGGACAGGAAATTCTAATAGGAATATAAACAGTATACACAATTTTTGAAAGCAGTTTGCTAATGTTAACAAATTAGCAGACTTTATTTTATATAAAGCAACACCACCCATGTTTATATTACACAGGCTATTTGGTTTCGTATAAAAGAGCACATTGGAAGATATTGATTTTATTGGTGTTCGTGTTGGTGGAAATGGAGACCATCTCACTGTTCATTATAAGGGAAAGGCTAAATAAAGCATAATAAATGGATATTATTTTTGCAGCTGTAAGAACCAATCAACTGTATTTTCTTTTTTCTTTTTCTTTTCTAAACATCTTTATTGGAGTATAATTGCTTTACAATGGTGTGTTAGTTTCTGCTTTATAACAAAGTGAATCAGTTATACATATACATATATCCCCGTATCTCTTCCCTCTTGCATCTCCCTCCCTCCCAGCCTCCCTATCCCACCCATCTAGGTGGTCACAAAGCACCGAGCTGATCTCCCTGTGCTATGCAGCTGCTTCTCACTAGCTATCTGTTTTACATTTGGTAGTGCATATATGTACATGCCATTCTCTAACTTTGTCCCAGTTTATCCTTCCCTCTCCCCGAGTCCTCAAGTCCATTCTCTAGTAGGTCTGTGTCTTTATTCCAGTCCTGCCCCTAGGTTCTTCATGACCACTTTTTGTTTTTTTTTTTAGATTCCATATATATGTGTTAGCATACAGTATTTGTTTTTCTCTTTCTGACTTACTTCACTCTGTATGACAGACTCTAGGTCCATCCACCTCAGTACAAATAACTCAATTTCGTTTCTTTTTATGGTTGAGTAATATTCCATGAGATATATGTGCCACCTCTTCTTTATCCATTCATCTGTCGATGGACACTTAGGTTGCTTCCATGTCCTGGCTATTGTAAATAGAGCTGCAATGAACATTTTGGTATATGACTCTTTTTGAATTATGGTTTTCTCAGGGTATATGCCCAGTAGTGGGATTGCTGGGTCATATGGTAGTTCTATTTTTAGTGTTTTAAGGAACCTCCATACTGTTCTCCATAGTGGCTATATCAATTTACATTCCCACCAACAGTGCAAGAGGGTTCCCTTTTCTCCACACCCTCTCCAGCATTTATTGTTTGTAGATTTTTTGATGATGGCCATTCTGACTGGTGTGAGGTGATATCTCATTGTAGTTTTGATTTGCATTTCTCTATTGATTAATGATGTTGATCGTTCTTTCCTGTGTTTGTTGGCAATCTCTATATCTTCTTTGGAGAAACGTCTATTTAGGTCTTCTTCCCATTTTGGGATTGGGTTGTTTGTTTTTTTGATATTGAGCTGCATGAGCTGCTTATAAATTTTGGAGATTAATCCTTTGCCAGTTGCTTCATTTGCAAATATTTTATCCCATTCTGAGGGTTGTCTTTTCATCTTGTTTATGATTTCTTTTGCTGTGCAAAAGCTTTTAAGTTTCATTAGGTCCCATTTGTTTATTTTTGGTTTTATTTCCATTTCTCTAGGAGGTGGATCAAAAAAGATCTTGCTGTGATTTGTGTAATAGAGTGTTCTTCCTATGTTTTCCTCTAAGAGTTTTATGGTGTCCGGCCTTACATTTAGGTCTTTAATCCATTTTGAGTTTGTTTTTGTGTATGGTGTTAGGGAGTGTTCTAATTTCATTCTTTTACATGTACCTGTCCAGTTTTCCCAGCACCACTTATTGAGGAGGCTTTCTTTTCTCTATTGTATATTCTTGCCTCCTTTGTCAAAGATAAGGTGATCATATGTTTGTGAATTTATCTCTGGGCTTTCTATCCTGTTCCATTTATCTATATTTCTGTTTTTGTGCCAGTAGTATACTCTCTTGATGACTGTAGCTTTGTAGTATAGTCTGAAGTCAGGGAGACTGATTCCTCCAGCTCTGTTTTTCTTTCTCAAGATTGCTTTGGCTATTCGGGATCTTTTGTGTTTCCATACAAATTGTGAACAATTTTTTTCTAGTTCTGTGAAAAATGCCAGCGGTAGTTTGATAGGGATTGCACTGAATATGTAGATTGTTTTGGGTAGTAGAGTCATTTTCAGAATGTTGATTCCTCCAATCCAAGAACATGGTATATCTCTCCATCTGTTTGTATCATCTTTAATTTCTTTCATCAGTGTCTTATAGTTTTCTGCAGACAGGTTTTTTCTCCTTAGGTAGATTTATTCCTAGGTATTTTATCCTTTTTGTTGCAATGGTAAATGGGAGTGTTTCTTTAATTTCACTTTCAGATTTTTTATTATTAGTATATAGAAATGCAAGAGATTTCTGTGCATTAATTTTGTGTCCTGCTACTTTACCAAATTCATTGATTAGTTCTAGTAGTTTTCTGGTAGCATCTTTAGGATTTTCTATGTATAGTATCATGTCATCTGCTAACAGTGACAGATTTACTTTTTTTCCAATTTGGATTCTTTTTATTTATTTTTCTTCTGTGATTGCTGTGGCTAAAACTTCCAAAACAATTCAACTGAATTTTCATGTAATATACTGAGTGAGAGAAACAAGCAAAAATGATATTTTATAGGAAAATTCAATTTGTATAAATTACATAAAATCATTGTGCATTTTACAAGGATACATAAACAGTTTCTAATTACATTAGAAGTGATAACAATGTAAGGTTGAAGGATATATTGAAAAAATAAAAGTAAACCTTTTACAGAGTGGTGTTGAAAATCTGCTATAAAGTAAGACTCTGCTTGAATTTCAAAATTATCATCATTATGCTCGTCACTGAAACAGAAACAGAACAGTGGAAGTAATGTATACAATCTTTCTCTTGGATATGGGAGTACAGAATACATACTCCTTTTGTTTGCCCAGAATCTGAACAAGTTGAAAAATATATCAAATTTATACAGAGGAGAAATTGTTAATCCAAACAATGATAAAGTCTGCCCTACTTCTTTTACTAATTTCTTAATCCTCTAAGCACTGCTTTATCATTTGCTAGTCCTAATTGCATTTTTCTCACATATTGCCCTATGTACTCTAAGTGACACAAGCATTTAGTGTAGGCCAGTGGCGGGGTTGGGGGGTGTCAGTTATCAATTGTCTCTTAATTCTTAATCCACTCTTAATTGCCCATATTGTGATAATGGATGTAGACTCTGAAAGAAGCTCTCCTTTTCAAGTTGGCACGATGTTAAGTTTTGTTAGTAGAGTGTTCTGGAGAGGCACTGGAGGAGGAAGGGAATTCTCTTCCTAGTTCTGCTGTGATTCTCTAGTCAGGATGCTGCAACCATCTCTGTCTGTACAGCTCCAGGCTTCAGCAAGGTGCTCAGCTTCTCCAGGGCCAGCTTCCAGCAACACACATGGCTTTGCAGCAGTGGACTGCTAAGGCAGGATCTCCGGTAAATGGCTCCCTCTGACACCCCAGGAGTAATTCTGTAATCCAGTGTTGCTTTTCTGGAATTTTCTCATGAATCATTTCTCCTGTTATACCCCCAGGCAGTTTCATAGGAACATCTGAGGTACAGTTCCTCCTCCTGGGTGGCTGCCCCTGGCACCCCAGGGAACAGATTTTCAATAAATGCTGCTGACATGGCACTTCCCAATGGATGGATGCCTATGTACCTCACTTCAGGTAGCTTTGCAGCCTGAAATTTTTTTCAACCATGCATTGAGCCTTGGGCATGCTCTGTCTCAAGAGATCTGGGGAAAAGACCTCTCTCATATTGTTCCTTACTTGAATGTTCTATCTCAGCACTAGGAACAGTGCCTGCTTCCTATATCTTCTATTCTTAGCGATTTAGAGTCCTCTTTACTCCTCAGTAATCAGTCTTCCAGTTCTCCAATCTCTTGTTATAATTAACAATGTGATTTCTTTCTCCCAGCTGGACCCCAACTTGTACATTCAGCTGTGGCTATTCAGGAATGAACAAATCACACATATCACTGAATGTAAGAGGTTGGGGCGTGGGGCATGGCTTGTACCAGACAAGAAATAATATTTCTAGTCTTCCCTGGTGGTGCAGTGGTTAAGAATCCGCCTGCCAGTGCATGGGACACAGGCTCGAGCCCTGGTCCGGGAGGATCCCACGTGCCGTGGAGCAACTAAGCCCATGAGTCACAACTACTGAGCCTGCACTCTAGAGCCCACAAGCCACAACTACTGAAGCCCGCACACCTAGAGCCCGTGCTTCACAACAAGAGAAGCCACCGCAGTGAGAAGCCTGTGCACCACAATGAAGAGTAGCCCCCGCTTGCTGCAACTAGAAAAAGCCCGTACACAGCAACGAAGACCCAACGCAGCCACAAATAAATAAATAAATAAACAAATTTAAAAAATAACAATATTTTTGGTTATGTTTTTTCTCTTTAATGAGACAATTCTTTCAGGTATCATCATCGGTATCAATGATGCCACTTCTACCCATATTATTCATAATAATTATAACAAAAATGCTATTTAGTTTACATTTGCTGAGCTGTGTGTCAGGCAGTGTGAAGTGCCAGATGTTGCAATGAACTTTTTTGTGCACTTTATCTCATTTAATCCTTAAAATCACACCATAAGAATGATATCATTTTGGGTATTTTACAGGTAAGAAAAATGAAGTTCAGCAAAGTTAGCTAATTTTTCACAAAGTCAGAGCTAATAAGTAGTAGAGTTTTTTTTCGATCCAGGCTGTCTGATTTCAAAATTATGTTCTGAACTGTTATACTGTCTTACTTTACATGTCAATTAGCAGTGCAAGCATCTCATGAATAATGAGACTGTATCCTCTTGTTTGTGAGTTTTTAATTTTAAATATATCCCCCACAGTGTTCACCAAAATTCATATACTCTTCTATTCAAATTCATATTCATAGCTTATTCTATTCTATTCCATTCCAGGCAGTTTTGCTTCAATTCTCTTTCCTATTTACTTGAAATTCTCAGAATACACAAACACATTATTCATCGATGATTTGGCATATGTTATCCTCCCTTTCTTTTCTGGTTTTTTTCCTCTTCTCTTTTGGACAAGTATCTACTTATCTTTATCACCCATTTCATACCAAGAGCTTCACTCTCTGATCTCATAAAGCCTTGTACACACTCATCTATAGTCACTTGTTAGATGCATTACCTTCAGAATCTTCCCAACTAGATTCAGAATTGGGATGCAGCAGGGGACAAGGATTACTTGAAATTCATATATTATTTCCAGAATCAAGCATCCACATAAGTGACTATTGAATAATAAAATTAAATTGGCATGTGTTGCTGCTGGTAACACTATGTTAATAACTACAAAGGCAGAGAAACCATCAGAGACAGGATAAGGAAGAGAGCAGACCACCAATCACTTCCTGGATGTAGATGTTAAACCATCTTGAGGAGAATGGAATTCCATTTGGTGTAAGACCATGAAAGAATTACAAGACAGCAGTGAATATCAAGCCACAAAAGCCCCTTTTTACATTGTCTTCAGTCCTATATTTATCACAGTATTACAATACAAGGGAAGAGGTAGCAAATCTACCTCCCCCTGGTTTCTGTCCTTCATGCAGATCTTTATAAGACGACAGAGGAAACTAGGATAAGAGCGGTCAAAGGAGGAGGAGCAATAAGGACAGTAAAATACATAAGGAAAATCTTAGGAGAACAGTGGTGTCTTTAGGCAGAAGAACTTAGTGGAATTATGGCTGTTAGTTTCTGGACAATTAAAGAGAGAGAAGACATTTACAAGGAAGGCTAAATAAAATAATTGATTTAAATAAAACATAGCAATGATCTAACTCCCAAATCAAACTGCAACTTGAATTCTTTAAGGGAAAGTAAGAATAAGCAGCAGAGTCTGTTTTCCACTTATATTAGCTGTTTACAACAACTCCTGTCATGGAGTCCAAGACACAGATATATTTTCCCAAGGTCTCAACTAGCCCCTTATTTGTTTATGACTTAAATGCCTGCCCTCCCGTGTGAGAAACATCTGAGTGAGAGATGTAAAATAATTTAAATACACCAGTGCAATGAAAATAAATGTTTTTATTAGGCAGAGACCAGATGCTCAAAACTCTTCTTTATTTTTCTGTATCCAGATTTTGGGCTCTGAGGACAAAAAGGTCTTTCCTGAAAATCAGGAAAGGGAGCTTAGTGGTAATTGTGGGCCAGGGCATTAGCCACACCAGGCACCACCTTCTGATAGGCAGCCTGCTACTCCGGAGTGAATTCATTTTTAAGGTTCTCAGCCAGCACAACCACCAGCACGTTGCCCAGGAGCTGTGTGGAAGAGTCGAGAAACAAGGGCATGGTTATAGAGGGACCCAGCTTGGACTCAGCATATTTCAGTCTCATCACAAACTGTGCCCCTATAATATAATATAATTATGACATTCATCCAGAGATGTGTGGTTTTATCATCTGTTTCAAAAATTACTTTTCAATTAGAACTCTTTTGTACATGCTGTAGTGTTCAATTTTAATTCCCCAAGTAGACCATTTCAGCAATCTAATCTATATTTTTCTGGGTAAAGCAGTTATTATTTACTCCACTCCCAGATACACAATATCTTAGTTACCACAGTTTTGGCATTCTTCCAAAAATAATAAAGTAAAATAAAATATAACAAGATCAATTAAAACTAAATTAAATAAATACAATTAAATAAAACAAAAATGCTCCATGAAGAGCAGAACTCATAGAAACAGAGGTCATACACACAGAATAGTTTAAGAATAGTATGGTTTAACTCATTTAAAAAGAAACAAAGTCATATTTCTGTCTATAAAACAATAAATTCAGTATAACCATAACTTTGATAAAGGAATTATATTCTAATTATTACAGAACAGTTAATGCCTCAGTTAGTAACTTCCTTATCAATACTTCCTCTATTGGGCTCAGATTTTCATTCAGAATTAGCTTTGTTTACCTCATAAGTGGGCTATGGTACTCACATATCAAGAGCAAAGGGACAGTCTCTCCCAAGTTAAATCTGGAACTGTACATCTTTAGAGGCAGAATCTTGGCTTCAGTCTGGAAACTGTTTACAAATATGGAAGGCATTAAATCCTAAAGCCAAACCTTCAGGGCCCTTCTCTGAGGCTCAAGAGATGGATAATCTAGAATGTTATGCTGAATTCCCTTGACATTAAAGTAGTTTATTTTAAAATGATTATGGAACATAACGCACAGTATTAGTTACTTCCCTTTCTCTCTCATCACCTTCCTTCTCACCTCCCCTCCCCTCCCCTCCCTTTCCCTCTCTCTCTGACTCTCTGGCTCTGGCTCTCTCTCCTTGCCTCCTTTTGCTTTCCATCTCTCTTTCTTCCACACACATACCCCATCTTCATGAACACATACTGAACATAGTCTATAAAGCAACATGGTAGCAGAAAATAGAAATAACCGTTGGGTAACTTATCACATAAAACTGAAATCAAATATTAAGGGATTAATTTTATTCCTAGACTTTTACGGAAGCTCCACTTTAACAAGGAATGAAAGCATATAACAAGCTGCCAGAGTCTCCTTCCATCTCTTGACCTGCTCACTCCCGATGGGGAGACACCAACACCTAGTATATAGTAATTGTTTGAGCTGGATCCAAGTCTTATCCCAGTGATGTTCTCTTCAATTCTCCAGTATTGGAGATTTTCGGGCCCAACTTCTTGTCTAGATTCATTGGCCAGTTTCAGAGGTGAAGGAACAAAAGAGAGTGTAGTAAGTCTTTATATAGTTTTTATTTTTTATGACCATTTAGAGGGAAGAATGGTACTTTCTTTCCTCATTTCCAGATCGTGAAACCCACAGCCTCTCTTATCCTCTTTCTAATCCTTTGAAAATCTCTTTGTCTCCTAAGGTCTGATTCTTATGATGACTTTTCTGTGCTCAGGAGTGTGAAAGGAAACTTCCTAAAATTCTCCTGAGGCTCCTCTGCTTCTGGGATGTAACCAGGTGGTTCTTAAACATACTGTTGGGATGTAAAGCATTCTCAGTGCCTACTGTGTGCAATGACCTGAGAAGAAACAAATAAATACTTAAAAATCTTCCGCCTTCAGTTAATTCACAATATAGTGGTGAAACAGTAAACTGTAATGCATTGTCTATAACCTGGTGGTAAAACAGAATTATTATAAAAACACCTTTTATAGATGGAAGCAACATGTTCTGTTTCAGGTAGTCAGGTAAGTCTAAAATTAATCAACAGGAACATGATATAGATTTAAAGAAATGCATATAAGTTAGAAGGTTCTCTAAATCCTTCTAATGTTACATTTGACAAAATTAATGCTCAAAGATACTTTATTACCTATGATGACACAGCAAATATCTGATGAGTGGTTTATTTTCCTATATGCTTCCTCAGTGGTTTACTTTCTTTGTGCATTAACACAAAGAAACCCTATGCAATGGTCTATTGTTTGGATTGTCCTCTACTCCCAGGAGTTCTAAGACAAGAAATAATTATTCATTCATTGATTACTTCATTTAATAAGTATACATTTACTGTCTCTGGAGGACCTACTGTAAAAGGCACAGTAGTCACGTAGGATAGTACAAAATACACAGAAACGCTTATACAGCATGGAGGGTGAGTGTGCTTCATAGGAAGAAAAGTGAAAAGTGGGTGAAGGTGGGTGGGGGGTATGGAAAAATTTCCTTAGGTGATACTGGAAAGTTCATTGAGACCAGGGTCAAAAGATATGTGAGCAGGTGGAATGTGAGCCTTGAACTTTACCTCAAAAGGGAGGGTAGGGTTAATTTTGAGGTCTTTTGGGGCTAATGAGAGAGGGAGGTTATGCCTTAGAACAGGAACGTCTGATGTAGTATAGCATTGCTGCCTACAGCATGCAAGCAAGAGAAGTAGGACAAAAGGAGACATAACAAGACTTTGAGCAATCATTATGTCTCTGATTAAGCACATTATTTTTTGAGTAATTACTGAAAATGGATCAGAGCATTAACCTGAAGTTTCTCTCTTAGGTTTGAGGTCTACCATAGAGCCCCTGTAATGCCGGTATCCACTCTATATTTCAAGCCTTCTTGACAGTTTTTACGCTCTAAGATAGAAGTTTCATCCATTACTGACTGTGTATGGCCCCCTTCCTTTTCTCATTTCCCTTGACCTCTTTGTATAAGACACAAAGACACCCTATCTGCAGACCTTCAGGGACCTTCCCATATCCTTAGGGAAAGAAATGAGTAAAAGGAATCAGGAAATTGTGCTGAAAGTTCTTTATTAGGCAGAAGCCATACCCTTGAGGGTAGACATTATTTCCCCAAGTTCAGAAAATAGAATCTAGGGAAATATGGTCTTCCGATGGTCACCAAGAAATAGGCCAGGATCTCAATGGTACTTGTGGGCCAAGGCATTAGCCACACCGGCCACCACCTTCTGATAGGCAGACTGAAGCTCCGGGGTGAATTCCTTGCCAAAGTGGCGAGCCAGCACAACCACCAGCACGTTGCCTAGGAGCTGTGTGGGAGAGATAAAAAGCAAGAGCATGGTTAGTAGAGGGACTCAGCTTAGAGTATTTAAGTCTCATCCCAAACTGTGTCCCTAGGGTATAAGCAGAAAGGTAGCTGAAGTGTAGGTGTTACTACTGATGTGAACCCATCCATATCAGCCTGAATTTATATTTAGAAAGGTTTCTCTCTTTCTGCCTTAATCCAGAACGTGTTTTCATTTTTATTCTTTAGGACCATTTCAAGAAGCAATACAACATTTTATCCTCCTTCCTTCAAAAGGAAGAGATAAGAGGAAAATATTAGATAACATTTTTTAAGTGGATTAAAAAAGAGAGTCTTTTTTAAAAATTAGACACTCAAAATAAAGTGTGATTAAAAAAGGAGAAGGCATTGCAAGAGAACAAACGAGGAGAACAAGAATGAATAAGAGAAGGTGATGGTTGTGAGCAAACAGGGTAAAATAAACTAAAATAAACAAAATGGTCCCCAGGAGTCCATAGTGCCGTATCCAGAATACCTCTCTTCCATTCTAAACTGCATCCTGCCATTGAGCCCTCTCCCCATGACACGAGCTTGACCACAAAAAGAAGAAGGAGAACATTGATGGTCCCATAGACTCACCCTGAAGTTCTCAGGATCCACGTGCAGCTTGTCACAGTGCAGCTCACTCAGCGCAGCAAACGTACCCTTGAGGTCGTCGAGATGCTTCAGGCCCTCACCAAAGGAGGCTAGCACCTTCTTGCCATGTTTCTTCACGTTAGGGTTTTTCATAACAGCATCAGCAGTGGACAGGTCCCCAAAGGACTCAAAGAACCTCTGAGTCCAGGGGTAGACAACCAACAGCCTAAGGGGTGAAAACAGCAAAAAGACAGAGGGAGTCAGCACCTGTCAGAATCTCAGGGGCTTTTTCTGTCCCCACGTGCCCAGCTGCCATTCACTCTCCTTAAGCCTGCCTTGTAAGCTGGATACCTACCTGCCCAGGGCCTCACCACCAACTTCCTCCACGTTCACCTTGCCCCATAGGGCAGTGACGGCAGACTTCTCCTCACCAGTCAGATGCACCATGGTGTCTGTTCGTGTAGTTGCTAGTGAACACGGTTGTGTCAGAAGCAAGTGTAAGCAGCCGCTGGCCTCGCTCTTCCTTTTATGCCCAGCCCTGCCTCCTGCCCTCCCTGCTTCTGTGACCAGATTGGCCCAGCCTGGGGTGTGGTTCCACAGGGTGAGGCTTGAATGATGACAGCCATACGTCTCCTTGGCATTCCTGGCACTGACTCTAGGCCTTCAGCCCTCTCTGTGGGTATCTCCAGGTCCCACTCATTCCAGCAATACAAATTGCTCCTAAAATCATCATCCTTGGCAAGTTTACTTGTACAATTTTTAGAATCACAATGTAGTAATCTCTTAGAGACTGCCTCTTCTATTTTCTTAGTATACAAATGAAGAATCTGAGGTCCAGAATGGAAGGGATTTGCCCACTGTGATTCAACTGAAGACTCTATGGATGGATCATATCCTGTGCCTTCAGAATATGCAAAATTATTACAAGGACAGCATGGCTAAAACCTCTGCCCTAGTTCTAAGGATGTATCTCTTTTCTTCTCTTGATTGGGATTAAATCCTTCTGGTAAGAAAACAAATATTCATTCATTCATTCATCTACTCATTCATTTTTTTCTTAATTTATGACCAAATAAATAATGATAGAAATATGAATCAAGAGGTCCTGTGAGATAGTTCGTCTATTAGAGTTTGGGATGAAACAGAGATCTCTCAGTATAGTAAGAAACACAAATAAGTAAAAAATTGATCACAACTCCAAGGTTTTAGTAACCCTGAGGGAAGCAATGTTTTCAAAGACTAAACAGAGGCATATAACTTGTTTCTTCCTGGACTGACCTGGGAAAGGATCTGGGAGAACAGAGAAGCTTCTCCATGATTTAAAAGGAGGGGTAAAAACGTGGAAAGGCATTCTAACCTTGGCTCAGATTATTTCTTTTCCTCCCCTAGGCCACTAAGAATGCTGTGTTTATAACAATTTCTCTTATTTAAATTCATCACCCATCATTCTATTTTTCTATATATTTTTGTTTGTTTGCTCCTTCTTTTACTAAAATTCATTCCTCTATATGTACATCTTTTCCAATATGCCTTCTCCCTCTTTTTTCTCCATGTAATAAATCCTGTTAACTTCTTAGGCAGGAAAAACTTCTCTATAAGTATAGAGTTCTGCTTCTTACTATTAAAAAATTCAATGAAAAAAGCAAAAGGAGCAAGCATGTCTGAGCTCAGCAGAAGATCTCAAGTGCCCCTATTAGTTATTTTCCCTACTTTTCCTCATCTCTACCTTCTGCATCTTGCCCGCTTCCTGAATTCTAATTTCCTTTCAGTAAGGAAAGGGCCATACAATTTTTACTCACCATGTTTCTCCTACCTTAGAATCTCCTGATTCGGGCAGCTTGATGTCTAGAATCACCTTTCTCTCTCCTTTGTCATCATTGGCAACACATGTTTAACAAAAATCTCTCATCCTTTCAGCTCGAAGGCTCTGAAACTCCAACTAAAATAATTTTTAGGTGAACTAGAAGAAAAGGACGTCTCTATTTCTCATTGTTCCAAAGAAATACATACAATTCCCACTTTCATGTCTCCATTTTCCAAAATATTGTCTCCATCATTGCTAGATAAATAAAGATTCCTCAACCCTTTGACCTGTCCCAAGCCCCATCCAGCGCTTTGAACAAATTCACTCTGATTTTTCTCAGACATGTAAGAAAATCTTGGTTCTTGCTTTGCTATCAGGAGGTTAGGGCAGGATTATATGCCCAAAAAAGATTATCAGGGTAAAAAAGATAGAATTTAAACATTTTCCATTTATATTCATTCTTTTCTAAAACCTTGAAGCAAAGAGGATCTTACTATTGTGCTATCCTTGGGAAAAAAATTTTACATGTTGACTTCTGGGGAAAGACGTCTTTCAAATGTTTGAAATGTTAAAAACAAAAACAACCAAAAAAACCAACCCCACATTTGGTTTGACCTTTAGGTTTTGAGTTTCATTTTATTCAATTGAAACCTCTGTTAACTTTATCATTGTTTTACATTTGTACTCTTTTCAAGACCCTATTTCAGACTCCTGATATCAGAGGTCAGGCATATGTACATGAAAGGACCACTTCTGGGGAAGTTTGGACGTATCTTTTCAGGAAACCTGTGTCATGGAAAACTCATGGAACTTACTAAATAATAGTGTAGAATAGGTCTATATTTTCCTGTAAAGAGCCAAATTGTCAAGGCTACAATTTTGCTGTCTTGACTGACAGAAATAGCACCTACTTAAAGAATTCCCCTACCATTTCCTGTTTTCAGAGGTGGTTTCCCTAAATTCTTTTGATTTTAATTTTAATTTAATTCATTTTAATTGAAGTATAGTTGATCTACACTATAATATTAGTTTCAGGTGAACAGCATAGTGATTTATTTAGTACTTTTATAGATTATACTCCATTAAAAGCTATTACAAGATAATGGCTATAACTCCAGTGCTATACAATACATCCTTGTTGCTCATCTATTTTATACATGGTAGTTTGTACCTCTTAATTCCCTACCCCATCCTGACCCTCCCCTCTCATCTCTTCCCACTGCTAACCAATAGTTTGCTCTCTATATCTGTGAGTCTCTTTTTCTTTATTTATATTAATTTGTTTTGTTTTTCAGATTCCACATAAAAGTGACAACATACAGTATTTGTCTCTCTCTGTCTGACTTATTTAACCAAGCATAATACCCTCCAGATCAATCCATGTTGTTCTTATGGCTGGGTAATATTCTGCTGTATACATATACACCTAAATTCTTCAATTGTGTCTTCTTTCTTTTTTTTTTTTTAACATCTTTATTGGAGTTGTGTCTTCTTTCTTATGCCTTCCTCTGCCATGGATGGCCTATGAGCCACTCTTTTGTATGGACAACTGTGGCAGCCACCACCATCCAAGCCTCAGGGCAAGAGTTGCTGCTTTGTTTCACTGTTGCTACTTGGTATGATTAAAGAGTGAAACAGGTTTCTCATTCTATTACCATAACCCTGCAGGGACAAGGCTTCAAGTTGTAATAAGGCATAAAAAGCTCAGACATACCAGGCAAATATAAGGAAGAGTGAATAGAGTGATAAATGGTGTATGTTCAGAGCCTCAAGCTCAAATCAAGGTCAGCACTCAAAGGTTCTGGAACACTTCTCAGGCCCACTGACGCCTTCATCATTGTGAGCTAATTTGTAGTCTGTGAAGGGATCACAGCATGTCTGCTCTACTTTGATTCCAGCCGCAGTGAGCACTAAACACACACATGCCTGGCCCCCCGCACACACACACATGCTACAAGTCCCTGAGAGAGAGGGTTTTTTTTCTTTTTCCTTTACTCTAGTCGGTCAAGTTTAACTAATTCCAAATGTTCTATACCAGATGGGCCTAGTCTGAATATAATTAAGAGGATGATTATTAACTTTCTTCAAGAGAATCATGACATTCATCCAGAGATGTGCGGTTTTATCATCTGTTTCAAAAATTACTTTTCAGTGAGAACACTTTTGTACATGCTCTAGTGTTCAATTTTAATTCCCCAAGTAGACCATTTCAGCAAACTAATCTATATTTTTCTGGGTAAAGCAGTTATTATTTACTCCACTCCCAGATATACAATATCTTAGTTACCACAGTTTTGGCATTCTTCCAAAAATAATAAACTAAAATAAAATATAACAAAATCAATTAAAACTAAATTAAATAAATACAATTAAATAAAACAAAAATGCTCCGTGAAGAGCAGAACTCATAGAAACAGAGGTCATACACACAGAATAGTTTAAGAATAGTATGGTTTAACTCATTTAAAAAGAAACAAAGTCATATTTCTGTCTATAAAACAATAAATTCAGTATAACCATAACTTTGATAAAGGAATTATATTCTAATTATTACAGAACAGTTAATGCCTCAGTTAGTAACTTCCTTATCAATATTTCCTCTATTGGGCTCAGATTTTCATTCAGAATTAGCTTTGTTTACCTCCTAAGTGGGCTATGGTACTCACATATCAAGAGCAAAGGG
The DNA here is from genome assembly GCF_951394435.1 of Stenella coeruleoalba. Lineage (NCBI taxonomy): Eukaryota > Metazoa > Chordata > Mammalia > Artiodactyla > Delphinidae > Stenella > Stenella coeruleoalba. The sequence continues at coordinate 48,522,798 of NC_137154.1, read as the reverse complement.
ACAGTCTCTCCCAAGTTAAATCTGGAACTGTACATCTTTAGAGGCAGAATCTTGGCTTCAGTCTGGAAACTGTTTACAAATATGGAAGGCATTAAATCCTAAAGCCAAACCTTCAGGGCCCTTCTCTGAGGCTCAAGAGATGGATAATCTAGAATGTTATGCTGAATTCCCTTGACATTAAAGTAGTTTATTTTAAAATGATTATGGAACATAACGCACAGTATTAGTTACTTCCCTTTCTCTCTCATCACCTTCCTTCTCACCTCCCCTCCCCTCCCCTCCCTTTCCCTCTCTCTCTGACTCTCTGGCTCTGGCTCTCTCTCCTTGCCTCCTTTTGCTTTCCATCTCTCTTTCTTCCACACACATACCCCATCTTCATGAACACATACTGAACATAGTCTATAAAGCAACATGGTAGCAGAAAATAGAAATAACCGTTGGGTAACTTATCACATAAAACTGAAATCAAATATTAAGGGATTAATTTTATTCCTAGACTTTTACGGAAGCTCCACTTTAACAAGGAATGAAAGCATATAACAAGCTGCCAGAGTCTCCTTCCATCTCTTGACCTCCTCACTCCCGATGGGGAGACACCAACACCTAGTATATAGTAATTGTTTGAGCTGGATCCAAGTCTTATCCCAGTGATGTTCTCTTCAATTCTCCAGTATTGGAGATTTTCAGGCCCAACTTCTTGTCTAGATTCATTGGCCAGTTTCAGAGGTGAAGGAACAAAAGAGAGTGTAGTAAGTCTTTATATAGTTTTTATTTTTTATGACCATTTAGAGGGAAGAATGGTACTTTCTTTCCTCATTTCCAGATCGTGAAAGCCACAGCCTCTCTTATCCTCTTTCTAATCCTTGGAAAATCTCTTTGTCTCCTAAGGTCTGATTCTTATGATGACTTTTCTATGCTCAGGAGTGTGAAAGGAAACTTCCTAAAATTCTCCTGAGGCTCCTCTGCTTCTGGAATGTAACCAGGTGGTTCTTAAACATACTGTTGGGATGTAAAGCATTCTCAGTGCCTACTGTGTGCAATGACCTGAGAAGAAACAAATAAATACTTAAAAATCTTCCGCCTTCAGTTAATTCACAATATAGTGGTGAAACAGTAAACTGTAATGCATTGTCTATAACCTGGTGGTAAAACAGAATTATTATAAAAACACCTTTTATAGATGGAAGCAACATGTTCTGTTTCAGGTAGTCAGGTAAGTCTAAAATTAATCAACAGGAACATGATATAGATTTAAAGAAATGCATATAAGTTAGAAGGTTCTCTAAATCCTTCTAATGTTACATTTGACAAAATTAATGCTCAAAGATACTTTATTACCTATGATGACACAGCAAATGTTTGATGAGTGGTTTATTTTCCTATATGCTTCCTCAGTGGTTTACTTTCTTTGTGCATTAACACAAAGAAACCCTATGCAATGGTCTATTGTTTGGATTGTCCTCTACTCCCAGGAGTTCTAAGACAAGAAATAATTATTCATTCATTGATTACTTCATTTAATAAGTATACATTTACTGTCTCTGGAGGACCTACTGTAAAAGGCACAGTAGTCACGTAGGATAGTACAAAATACACAGAAACGCTTATACAGCATGGAGGGTGAGTGTGCTTCATAGGAAGAAAAGTGAAAAGTGGGTGAAGGTGGGTGGGGGGTATGGAAAAATTTCCTTAGGCAATACTGGAAAGTTCATTGAGACCAGGGTCAAAAGATATGTGAGCAGGTGGAATGTGAGCAGGGAGGGTAGGGTTAATTTTGAGGTCTTTTGGGGCAAGTGAGAGAGGGAGGTAATGCCTTAGAACAGGAACATCTGATGTAGTATAGCATTGCTGCCTACAGCATGCAAGCAAGAGAAGTAGGACAAAAGGAGACATAACAAGACTTTGAGCAATCATTATGTCTCTGATTGAGCACATTATTTTTTGAGTAATTACTGAAAATGGATCAGAGCATTAACCTGAAGTTTCTCTCTTAGGTTTGAGGTCTACCATGGAGCCCCTGTAATGCCGGTATCCACTCTATATTTCAAGCCTTCTTGACAGTTTTTACGCTCTAAGATAGAAGTTTCATCCATTACTGACTGTGTATGGCCCCCTTCCTTTTCTCATTTCCCTTGACCTCTTTGTATAAGACACAAAGACACCCTATCTGCAGACCTTCAGGGACCTTCCCATATCCTTAGGGAAAGAAATGAGTAAAAGGAATCAGGAAATTGTGCTGAAAGTTCTTTATTAGGCAGAAGCCATACCCTTGAGGGTAGACATTATTTCCCCAAGTTCAGAAAATAGAATCTAGGGGAATATGGTCTTCCGATGGTCACCAAGAAATAGGCCAGGATCTCAATGGTACTTGTGGGCCAAGGCATTAGCCACACCGGCCACCACCTTCTGATAGGCAGACTGAAGCTCCGGGGTGAATTCCTTGCCAAAGTGGCGAGCCAGCACAACCACCAGCACGTTGCCTAGGAGCTGTGTGGGAGAGATAAAAAGCAAGAGCATGGTTAGTAGAGGGACTCAGCTTAGAGTATTTAAGTCTCATCCCAAACTGTGTCCCTAGGGTATAAGCAGAAAGGTAGCTGAAGTGTAGGTGTTACTACTGATGTGAATCCATCCACATCAGCCTGAATTTATATTTAGAAAGGTTTCTCTCTTTCTGCCTTAATCCAGAACGTGTTTTCATTTTTATTCTTTAGGACCATTTCAAGAAGCAATACAACATTTTATCCTCCTTCCTTCAAAAGGAAGAGATAAGAGGAAAATATTAGATAACATTTTTTAAGTGGATTAAAAAAGAAAGTCTTTTTTAAAAATTAGACACTCAGGGCTTCCCTGGTGGCGCAGTGGTTAAGAGTCCGCCTGCCGATGCAGGCGACACGGGTTCGTGCCTCGGTCCGGGAAGATCCCACATGCCGCGGGGCAGCTAGGCCTGTGAGCCATGGCCGCTGAGCCTGCGTGTCTGGAGCCTGTGCTCTGCAACGGGAGAGGCCACAACAGTGAGAGGCCCGCATATCGCAAAAAAAAAAAAAAAATTAGACAATCAAAATAAAGTGTGATTAAAAAAGGAGAAGGCATTGCAAGAGGACAAACAGAGGAGAACAAGAATGAATAAGAGGAGGTGATGGTTGTGAGCAAACAGGGTAAAATAAACTAAAATAAACAAAATGGTCCCAAGGAGTCCATAGTGCCGTATCCAGAATACCTCTCTTCCATTCTAAACTGCATCCTGCCATTGAGCCCTCTCCCCATGACACGAGCTTGACCACAAAAAGAAGAAGGAGAACATTGATGGTCCCATAGACTCACCCTGAAGTTCTCAGGATCCACGTGCAGCTTGTCACAGTGCAGCTCACTCAGCGCAGCAAACGTACCCTTGAGGTCGTCGAGATGCTTCAGGCCCTCACCAAAGGAGGCTAGCACCTTTTGGCCATGTTTCTTCACGTTAGGGTTTTTCATAACAGCATCAGCAGTGGACAGGTCCCCAAAGGACTCAAAGAACCTCTGAGTCCAGGGGTAGACAACCAGCAGCCTAAGGGGTGAAAACAGCAAAAGGACAGAGGGAGTCAGCACCTGTCAGAATCTCAGGGGCTTTTTCTGTCCCCACGTGCCCAGCTGCCATTCACTCTCCTTAAGCCTGCCTTGTAAGCTGGATACCTACCTGCCCAGGGCCTCACCACCAACTTCCTCCACGTTCACCTTGCCCCATAGGGCAGTGACGGCAGACTTCTCCTCACCAGTCAGATGCACCATGGTGTCTGTTCGTGTAGTTGCTAGTGAACACGGTTGTGTCAGAAGCAAGTGTAAGCAGCCGCTAGCCCTGCTCTTCCTTTTAAGCCCCACCCAGCTTCCTGCCCTCCCTGCTTCTGAGAGCAGATTGGCCCAGGGCACAACACAAGTTCATTGGTTTGGGGGAATGTGAGATGCACTCTTGTTCCTCAGTTCCCTTCATCTGTGATTGTCTGGTCCAGTGTGTCGGGACTCAGAAACCCTGCTCTCCCTGTACTTACCTCCCAGCTTCATTTCCTTCATCAGTAGCTTCTACAAATATACTGCCAGTCTCATTTATGCATAAATGTTTTAGTCAACATTGTGGAATGTATCTTACAGTTTAACCCATCCAACTCTTTCAATTCATACATAAGAAAACTGAAACCTAGAAAGCAAAAATTTTATGAAGTTGACTCTATATGGAGCTTCACTTTGTCTCTAGATATGTTTATAAGTGGTTGGAGTGGATAAATATTTTGCCATAGATTTAACTTTCTTTCTCCTTTGTATAATACTTTGGGTCACAAAATTCTTTCCTTTCCCATCCCTTCATTGAAATAAATGTCCATTAAGTGAAAGAAAAGTAATAAATATTGTCTCTCTACCACCTACTGAAATAGGTTTGGGGAGCATACATTATAATGGAACAATTTAATGAGAAATAAAGAAAAAGATGTGATACCTATTGCATAAGTACTTAAATATATGATGTGAATAAAGAGAGAATGCAAAGGAATTGCAAACAAGATTTATCTTATTCAGCCTGTTAAAGTCTAACAGGGTTTCTGGGAAAACGCCAAGTGCAGAAATTTCCACAGCTGGGTCCTCAAGAAAAAAGTGGAGTTGGACCCAGGAATGAAGATTCAAAGCGAATTTCACTCTTTTCTCAATTGAAAATAATACTACAATGGTATACAAATATATACCCACCGGCATAGCTGGAAAGAAGGAAGGAAGGAAGGAAAGAAGGAAGGAAGGAGGGAGGGAGGAAGGAGGGAGGGAGGGAGGCACAAAGGAAGGAGGGAAGAACGGAGGGAATGGAAGGAGTAAGAGAAGGGAAAATAATGGAATGAGAGGGAAGGAGGAGGGAAAAGAATATAAAGAAGAGGAGAGATGGACAATTCCAAAACTTCACAAGGCTGTAGATAAAGAAAAGTTTTTATACTTTGCTAATGATAGTGTAAAACAGTATAATTGCTTTTGAGAATATTTGGTGGTGTCTACTGAAGCAGAATATATGCAGCACCTATGACCTGGCAATTATACTTTTAGATATACAGAGATGCTTGCTTGTGTGCATCCAAAGGCATGTATAGGAATGCATGTAACATCAATATGCCTCAGAATCTCAATTCAGTAGCAACTTAATTGTTCCTCATTTAGTGGAATAGATAAATTATACTATGGTAAAAGAATGAAATATTATACAACAATGAAAAGAATCTGTATCACATGCTGTAATACAGATTAATTGTACAACATAATGTTGATTAAAAATTACCAGGGATAATAATTCAAATTATATGATTTATATATAGAAAGATGGACAGTGTGACTGTAATTCAGATGACCAGGGGGGAATGTTATATGATAGGAAGTTGCTATGAACGATCTTTACACTATGTTACAGTTTCTTTTTCTTTAACCTGAAAGTCAAATAAAACTTGAAAAATTCAAGGACTGGAGCGGCACAATTTGATTTGTATTATTTTGGCTTCAGTGGACATGGGGGTAAAATAAATGAGAGACAAATAGGATGATGTTGTATTAGGGAGGGAAGTAAAAACATCTCTATTTTCAGGCTTGAGCAATTGATGATGGGATAGTCATTAAGAAGGGGAACACAAAAAGAAGCGTCAGTTAGCAGGAGTAAATTAGGAAAAGATCAAGAGTTCAGTCTTGGACATACTGTATTTGTTGTACTTTTGAGCAATCCAAAATGGGATATTAAGCAAATAGTTAGATATCTAGTTCTGAAGCTCAGAAATAATGCAATCAGCTCAAGAATATACAATGAAACAGGGTACAGGGCTTCCCTGCTGGCGCAGTGGTTCAGAGTCCGCCTGCCAATGCCAATGTTCGTGCCCTGGTCCGGGAAGATCCCACATGCCGCGGAGCGGCTGGGTCCGTGAGCCATGGCCGCTGAACCTGCGCATCCGGAGCCTGTGCTCCGCAACGGGAGAGGCCACAACAGTGAGAGGCCCACGTACCGCAAAAAAAAAAAGCAGGGCACAGAGGAACAGATCATAATGCATTATATAAACCACTACCACTACCTTTTCAAAAATGACAGACAATGCACTTTACAAATATCTCCTTGAAACATTGGAATGTATTTGTGGGGTAGGGATAATTATTCCATTTACAAACAAGGAAATTAATTCTGAAAAATGTTAACTAAATGTTTCAAGCCAATGGGGCAATAATTTGACATTGTCTGTTAATCCAAAAGCCGTGGCTTTTCACTTTATGCCAGGGACTTCAGTACAGAAATTTGAAGTGATTTTTACACAGGTGGCTATGCCCATTGCCAGCTCTAAGTAAGAGACATCTAGGTTTTTTTTTCTTCTGTCAATAGATTTCCTCTTTGCATTCACTAGACAGGGAACCTGGCTATCCTCCATGACTTCTCCACTCTCTATTTCGCTATGCTTCAAGTCCTGCAGCATCTTTGCCACAGTGCTCCTTTATTTGATTTTTTTCTTAGTACCACTGCTTCTGTCAAGTTTAGTCTTTTACCTATCACTTCATTATACTCACAGCAAATTCCTACACCCAGATTCAGGGTAGATTCTGCCTTGTCAAGTCTATGCCCACACATGGATCAATTTCCCTAAAATACCCTATTGATTATGTCACTCTGGTGTGCAAGAAACCTCACTGGTAATTTTGTTTGCAACAATAGCTTCTTTTCCTTCTTTTTCTGGTCTTTCTAGCAGATTCTCTAATTTTATAAAACCCCACTGCTTTTAATGGGCCAGTTTCTCCTCTGTCAATTAGACCTCGCATGCTGATTCTTGAATTTGTCATTTTCCCTCATAAATGGCCTTTATCTCTACCAATAGAATTAGAAATGTGTTTCAGGTCAAGAGCTACCAGGTGATGACAGATTCAAACCAAAGCTTCCAGTTCATATGCTTTAGGGATGTTGCCTTCATTAGTACCATTGAAGATGCTAGGAAAAAGTTGAGAGCAGAGTCCTTAACTGGGTCTCTAAAAAGTATCATCTTCACTGCATTATAGCTGCTAAAAATATGTTTCTTATATTAAATAGAACTGAGCTATAGTCCAAAAAGAACTCTATTCTGAGTTTATACAAATAACAGCCTATACAGGTCCCCTACTTTGTGTCCTAACAACTCACTATCAATAATCATTTTGCATCTCTCAAGAGTAATTCCATTTCCTTCCTTTTTCTAAAGACCTTGTCCAACTCAAGAGTCTAGTTTCCCTTCGTAGGAGTAATTACCCTTTGAAGCCACTCTAATCCTGTAGAATCTTATAAGGGTCCCTTCTCTATCATCCCCAAACTCTCAATCTCCAATATTCTCATTACAATAGGAGTGCTTTCTTTTAGCTGAATCAACTTATAAAAGATAAAGACAGAGAGAAAATACAAGGATATTCCTTACAGAGCATGACTTTTATTTTATTTGTATTATATAGGAGTTAAGTCTGGAGGCAGGGCTCTCTCCCTCCACCTTCAGGAGATGGACTGTTGGGACCCAGGGCCCTCAGGTAGGCACCAACATAGATGGCCAGGCAACTACTGGTACTTGTTGGCCAGAGCATTAGCCACAGCTTCTGTCAGCTTCTGCCAGGGAACCTGGGTCTTTTGGGTAAATTCCTCGCTGAAGTGGGTTGCAAGACAATCAATATCATGTTGCTTAGAAGCTGGGAATAAAAAGAAGATAGTGCATAGTGAACAGAAGGTCTCAAGCTGCCCCTACAGCAAATAGATATAACATCCATTTCCTTCTTGATAAAAGGTTGAGCAACTTTCATTGTCATGCTCCCACAAAAGTGCATCATTATACGCTTGACATTGGCTTCAGTGACTCCCAGTCCTGAACCCCCAATGTGTTCTATCCTTCTCTCATTTTCCCTGCCAACTTCTGACCCCAGAGCATTGCTATGGATTGCTTCTTTCCTTTTTTAAAAGTAGGATTATAGTGCTGGGGCTTGATACGCGTAGTCTAAGTCTTCAGATATTGCATACATTCAAATTGTTTGGACACCCATTTGACAAAGAATCCAGTGCTTCGTATACAAGAGCATTTCATCATTGCTGGAGTTGAGAGGAGGAGGGGCAAACCATGAAAAAGTCGCTTTTACTTTGCCCTGCTTACTCCTGGTTCAAAGCTAAAGAACCATGCAGAAATGTGTTCATCGATTTTTATAGAAAATTTCAGTTATCAAAGGCAAGGTGTTCTTCTCCCTGGCTCAATTTGTATTCTCCAGGCCAAACTATTTAGCTCACTTTTGTCCAGTGCTCTTCACGACATTTATTTTTAAGAAATATCAGATGGCCAGTGGCCTCCACTGGTCATAGCATAATTAATTACTCTACTTGGTCTTACCTTTGACCTTAGGAACAACCTAACTACCAAAATCAAGCTTTTTCCTGAAATATTACCTCCAAAAAATACCTCTATACGGTAAGACTTAAGAACCTGTGTTCCCTACTGTAACCACAGAACAGATACCTGGATGAAAGAACAAAGCACAAGCATGCCCAGAACTCACCCTGAAGTTCTCAGAATCCACATGCAGCTTGTCAAAGTGCAGCTCACTTAGATGTGCAAAGGTGCCCTTGAGGTCGTCCATGTGTTTAATGGCATTTCCAAAGGAGGTCAGCACCTTCCTGCCACAGGCCTTGACCTTAGGGTTGCCCATTATCGCAGACTCAGAGTATAAGTTAGCAAAACTGTAAAAGAACCTCTGGGTCCATGGGTAGACAACCAGGAACCTATGGGATGGTCATAGTCACAGAGCAGATGGGAAGTCAGAGTATGTAAGAAACCTGACCAATCCATCTTTCTGGAAAAATCTCTGCCTTTCTGCCCCCTGTCCTACCTGTGTCCAGTGCTTACCTTCCCAAGCTCTCACCTCCAGCCACCTCTACATTCATCTTGGCCCACAGGCTAGCAACAACATCTTTCTCCTCAGCAGTAAAACGCACCATGGTGTCTGGGAGCTTACTGGTGATCACTAATGGACCAGAAGCAAGTCTGTGCTGCTGCTTCTCTGCATGGCCTTTTATTCCTCATCTCTTGTCCCCAGGCCCTTACTTCTCCCAATAAAATGAGACTATTTTTCAAAGGTGGGTTGTCACCACCAGGGATGGGCCTTGGGCAAGGGAGGGTCAGCTAGATGGACATTTGTGTCTCTGATAATGTTGTGTGGCTCTATCAGGGGGATTCTGCTGTCCTCTCTCCTACCATCTACCATGCAATTCATATCTCAAGCTCCCTGCCACCATCCCTGAATTGACCATAAGGCATAAACAGAATTAGGAAGAGTAACAATTAGAACTCTGTTCAGGTGTTGTATCAGGTGTTTACAAGACATTGTTCTGCTCTTCAGCCAGGGTATAGAAGAAGTCACAGCTCTTCTTGGTTACCAGTGCTTCTAAAGCTTATATGGGGCTCATAATTTTATAGTTCTTGTAACCAAGAAAAAAGACCTCAATCCAGAATCTGTTTAGAAATAAGATAGGTAAGAACTGGGTAATTTAGAGAAAAATTGAGCACCACCCCATTGTTGTTGAGTTCTACCAATAATACATGCACTTGCCTGAATAATTTTTTTCACTCTGATTATATGGACAAGTGTCTCTGGCCAATACATATATCTATGCATTTGTATCAGAGAATACACAACTGGCTGTTGGGGAAATAGGTGTTCCTGTGTTCAGTGAAGAGAGTATTAGAATTCTCTTTGGCAATGGCTATAGAATAATTGAGTTGTCTCTTGTGTGCTGAATCCACACTCTCTGGCTGTGTGTAATGTTTCTTCATATCTAATCAGGCAGAGGCAATCTTCACTGACAGTACTCCACACACCACTGCCACTGTGATCTAAGGTACTTTGGTCTCACGCATCCAAATAAGCACTTACAGGACTAGAAAAGGCACACTTGTAGTGGGAGAGGGAATGGTTCATTTTGTTTCTTTATTTCAGAATTTGTTTTCCTACATTTTGACCCCCAGAAAGCTGGTTTGTTTGTTTCTCCCTGAGATCAATCTTATAAATATATATACATATAATAATAATAAAAAAATAATCTCCATGTGTATTTACAGAGGTACTCTAAAATTTAAAGACTTCAACTCGATATATTCAGTATATTATAGATGAATTTCTACTACTAGAAAATAAATCCTTTCTGTCTATTTGATATAGCAAGAGGCTTTTATCTATTCAGCTTGGAAAAGACTTAAATGTAAAATGTGGATAAGAATTGCTAAGTTTCTGGAAGCTGGTTTACCATGACAGACATGATTATCTGTGAGCTCTCCATCCCAAGCTATGTTAATGTGAGCACTTTGGTACAGAGATATGAAGAAAAGAGTTTGAATTAATGCTAAAAGAATTTGCTTCAAGATAAGAGGTCAATGAAATAAAATAAAGAAGAGGGACCTATGACTACAGCTAGGAATGCCAGTCACACTCAGGTGTGGGTTTGGCCTGCTGGGGTGGATCCAGGTACTTGCTGTTTGGTGGTCCTGACCCCCATCTTCAGCAGAGTATGTGCACCCTGCAAGCCCCCAGACTCAGGGGCATCTGCAACTCTGAGTGTCGTGGAATAACCACCCATCTTTCCAGGAAACCAGGCAACAGTTCTGGAAGTTACCTCTAACTCCTGTTTTTCTCCCACACTTTTTAGATAATCACTCTCTCTGAGCAGTTTATAATGATCTCTCTTCATAAATGCTGTAGCCAATCTGCACACATTTCTCTCCTGATAACAGCAATCAATTTAACATTCCTAGGCAGCTTTCATCACTTTAACCAGACAGTTCTTTAGTAAATCCCACAACCAGTTCTTTGGAGTTGACTTTAAAAACAGTTATCCCTTGCTCTGATGTCCAACCCCTCGCATCCCTAGTCTATCCTCACAAGGTCTGTGACAAACCAGACACCAAAAACAATGGGAACTATGAACCTGCAGACTGCAAAAAGGAGACCCAAAACACAGTAAAATAAGCAAAATGAGAAGATAGAAAAACACACAGCAGATGACGGAGCAAGATAAAAACCCACCAGACCTAACAAATGAAGAGGAAATAGGCAGTCTACCTGAAAAAGAATTCAGAATAATGATAGGAAAGATGATCCAAACTCTTGGAAATAGAAGAGACCAAATGCAAGAAACATTTAACAAGGACCTGGAAGAACTAAAGATGAAACAAGCAATGATGAACAACACAATAAATGAAATTAAAAATACTCTAGATGGGATCAATAGCAGAATAACTGAGGCAGAAGAACGGATAAGTGACCTGGAAGATAAAGTAGTGGAAATAACGATTGCAGAGCAGAATAAAGAAAAAAGAATGAAAAGAACTGAGGACAGTCTCAGAGACCTCTGGGACAACATTAAATGCACCAACATTCGAATTATAGGGGTTCCAGAAGAAGAAGAGAAAAAGAAAAGGACTGAGAAAATATTTGAAGAGATTATAGTTGAAAACTTCCCTAATATGTGAAAGGAAATAGTTAATCAAGTCCAGGAAGCACAGAGAGTCCCATACAGGATAAATCCAAGGAGAAATACGCCAAAACACATATTAATCAAACTGTCAAAAATTAAATACAAAGAAAACATATTAAAAGCAGCAAGGCAAAAACAACAAATAACACCCAAGGGAATCCCCATAAGGTTAGCAGCTGATCTTTCAGCAGAAACTCTGAAAGCCAGAAGGGACTGGCAGGACATATTTAAAGTGATGAAGGAGAAAAACCTACAACCAAGATTACTCTACCCAGCAAGGATCTCATTCAGATTTGATGGAGAAATTAAAAACTTTACAGACAAGCAAAAGCTGAGAGAGTTCAGCACCATCAAACCAGCTTTACAACAAATGCTAAAGGAACTTCCCTAGGCAAGAAACATAAGAGAAGGAAAAGACCTACAATAATGAACCAAAAACAATTAAGAAAATGGGAATAGGAACATACATATCGATAATTACTTTAAATGTAAATGGATTAAATGCTCCCACCAAAAGACACAGATTGGCTGAGTGGATACAAAAACAAGACCCATATAAATGCGGTCTACAAGAGACCCACTTCAGACCTAGAGACACATACAGACTGAAAGTAAGGGGATGGAAAAAGATATTCCATGCAAATGGAAACCAAAAGACAAAGAAGTACACTACATATGATCAAGGGGTTGATCCAAGAAGAAGATATAACAATTTTTAATATTTATGCACCCAACATAGGAGCACCTCAATACATAAGGCAAATGCTAACAGCCATAAAAGGGGAAATCTACAGTAACACATTCATAGTAGGGGACTTTAACACCCCACTTTCACCAATGGACAGATCATCCAAAATTAAAATAAATAAGGAAACACAAGCTTTAAATAATACATTAAACAAGATGGACTTAATTAATACTTATAGGACACTCCATCCAAAAACAACAGAATACACATTTTTCTCAAGTGCTCATGGAATATTCTCCAGGATAGATCATATCTTGGGTCACAAATCAAGCCTTGGTTAATTTAAGAAAATTGAAATTGTATCAAGTATCTTTTCCGACCACAATGTTATGAGACTAGATATCAACTATAGGAAAAGATCTGTAAAAAATACAAACACATGGTGGCTAAACAATACACTACTTAATAACCAAGGGATCACTGAAGAAATCAAAGAGGAAATCAAAAAATACCTAGAAACAAATGACAATGGAGACACGACGACCCAAAAGCTATGGGATGCAGCAAAAGCAGTTCTAAGAGGGAAGTTTATAGCAATGCAATCCTACCTTAAGAAACAGGAAACATCTCGAATAAACAACCTAACCTTGCACCTAAAGCAATTAGAGAAAGAAGAACAAAAAAACCCCAAAGTTAGCAGAAGGAAAGAAATCATAAAGATCAGATCAGAAATAAATGAAAAAGAAATGAAGGAAATGATAGCAAAGATCAATAAAACTAAAAGCTGGTTCTTTGAGAAGATAAACAAAATTGATAAACCATTAGCCAGACTCATCGAGAAAAAAAGGGAGAAGACTCAAATCTATAGAATTAGAAATGAAAACGGAGAAGTAACAACTGACACTGCAGAAATACAAAAGATCATGAGAGATTACTACAAGCAACTCTATGCCAATAAAATGTACAACCTGGAAGAAATGGAGAAATTCTTAGAAATGCACAACCTGCCAAGACTGAATCAGGAAGAAATAGAAAATATGAACAGACCAATCACAAGCACTGAAATTGAAACTGTGATTAAAAATCTTCCAACAAACAAAAGCCCAGGACCAGATGGCTTCACAGGTGAATTCTATCAAACATTTAGAGAAGAGCTAACACCTATCCTTCTCAAACTCTTCCAAAATATAGCAGAGGGAGGAACATTCCCAAACTCATTCTACGAGGCCACCATCACCTTGATACCTAAACCAGACAAGGGTGTCACAAAGAAAGAAAACTACAGACCAATATCACTGATGAACATAGATGCAAAAATCCTCAACAAAATACTAGCAAACAGAATCCAACAGCACATTTAAAGGATCATCCACCATGATCAAGTAGGGTTTATTCCAGGAATGCAAGGATGCTTCAATATATGCAAATCAATCAACGTGATACACTATATTAAAAAACTGAAGGAGAAAAACCATATGATCATATCAATTGATGCAGAGAAAGCTTTTGACAAAATTCAACACCCATTTATGATAAAAACCCTCCAGAAAGTAGGCATAGAGGGAACTTTCTTCAACCTAATAAAGGTAATATATGACAAACCCACAGCCAACATCGTCCTCAAATGTGAAAAACTGAAAGCATTTTCCACTAAGATCAGGAACAAGACAAGGTTGCCCACGCTCACCTCTCTTATTCAACATAGTTTTGGAAGTTTTAACCACAGCAATCAGAGAAGAAAAGGAAATAAAAGGAATACAAATTGGAAAAGAAGAAGTAAAGCTGTCACTGTTTGCAGATGACATGATACTCTACATAGAGAATCCTAAAGATGCTACCAGAAAACTACTGGAGCTAATCAATGAATTTGGTAAAGTAGCAGGATACAAAATTAATGCACAGAAATCTCTGGCATTCCTATATACTAATGACGAAAAATCTGAAAGTGAAATCAAGAAAACACTCCCATTTACCATTGCAACAAAAAGAATAAAACATCTAGGAATAAACCTACCTATGGAGACAAAAGACCTGTATGCAGAAAATTATAAGACACTGATGAAAGAAATTAAAGACAATACAAATAGATGGAGAGATATACCATGTTCTTGGATTGGAAGAATCAACATTGTGAAAATGACTATACTACCCAAAGCAATCTACAGATGCAATGCAATCCCTATCAAACTACCAATGGGATTTTTCACAGAACCTAGAACAAAAAATTTCACAATTTGTATGGAAACACAAAAGACCCCGAATAGCAAAAGCAATCTTGAGAACAAAAAACGGAGCTGGAGGAATCAGGCTCCCTGACTTCAGACTATACTACAAAGGTACAGTAATCAAGACAGTATGGTACTGGCACAAAAACAGAAATATAGATCAATGGAACAGGATAGAAAGCCCAGAGATAAACACACGCACATATGTTCAGCTTATCTTTGATAAAGGAGGCAGGAAACTACAGTGGAGAAAGGACAGCCTCTTCAACAAGTGGTGCTGGGAAAACTGGACAGCTACATATAAATGTATGAGATTAGATCACTCCCTAACACCATACACAAAAATAAGCTCAAAATGGATTAAAGACCTAAATGTAAGGCGAGAAACTATCAAACTCTTAGAGGAAAACATAGGCAGAACACTCTATGACATAAATCACAGCAAGATCCTTTTTGACCCACCTCCTAGAGAAATGGAAATGAAAACAAAAATAAACAAATGGGACCTAATGAAACTTCAAAGCTTTTTGCACAGCAAAGGAAACCATAAACAAGACAAAAAGACAACCCTCATAATGGGAGAAAATATTTGCATATGAAGCAACTGACAAAGGATTAATCTCCAAAATTTATAAGCAGCTCATGCAGTTCAATAACAAAGAAACAAACAACCCAATTCAAAAATGGGCAGAAGACCTAAATAGACATTTCTCCAAAGAAGATATGCAGACTGTCAACAAACACATGAAGGAATGTTCAACATCATTAATCATTAGAGAAATGCAAATCAAAACTACAATGAGATATCATCTCACACCAGTCAGAATGGCCATCATCAAAAAATCTAGAAACAATAAATGCTGGAGAGGGTGTGGAGAAAAGGGAACCCTCTTGCAGTGCTGGTGGGAATGTGAATTGGTACAGCCACTATGGAGAACAGTATGAAGGTTCCTTTAAAAACTACAAATAGAACTACCATATGACCCAGCAATCCCACTACTGGGCATATACCCTGAGAAAACCATGATTCAAAAAGAGTCATATATCAAAATGTTCATTGCAGCTCTATTTACAATAGCCCGGAGATGGAAACAACCTAAGTGTCCATAACTGGATGAATGGATAAAGAAGATGTGGCATATATATACAATGGAATATTACTCAGCCATAAAAAGAAACGAAATTCAGCTATTTGTAATGAGGTGGATAGACCTTGAGTCTGTCATACAGAGTGAAGTAAGTCTGAAAGAGAAAGACAAATACCATATCCTAACACATATATATGGAAGTTAAGAAAAAAAATGTCATGAAGAACCTAGGGGTAAGACAGGAATAAAGACACAGACCTACTAGAGAATGGACTTGAGGATATGGGGAGGGGGAAGGGTAAGCTGTGACAAAGTGAGAGAGAGGCATGGACATATGTACACTATCAAATGTAAAATAGCTAGTGGGAAGCAGCCGCATAGCACAGGGAGATCAGCTCGGTGCTTTTTGACCTCCTGGAGGGGTGGGATAGGGAGGGTGGGAGGGAGGGAGATGCAAGAGGGAAGAGATATGGGAACATATGTATATGTGTAACTGATTCACTTTGTTATGAAGCAGAAACTAACACACCATTGTAAAGCAATTATACTCCAATAAAGATGTAAAAAAATATAAAAATAAAATTTAAAAAAAGAGTAAATGATGGAGAAGATACAATATTAATTTTTGATCACTGAACAGAATGTACTTTATTAAAGAGAAGCCGGGCTCTCAAGGCCAAACTCCAGTCCCCACGTGTAGAAGGAAGGCATTGGGGACAAAAATGGTGAACTGAAAGGAGAATTCAGTGGTACTTGTGGGCCAGAGCAGTGGCAACACCAGCCACCAGCTTCTGCCAAGCAGCCTGCAACTCAGGGGTGAATTCTCTGCCAAAGTGCGAAGCCAGAATAATCACCAACACATTGCCCAGGAGCTGTTAGGTGAGAGACAAAATGACAATTAGATATGTTGAGTAGAACTTTCCTAAAAGAGTTGCAGAAAATAATGGCTTAATACCTACACCCACTCCTAACTCCACATCGTAAACTGCTCCATGGTTTGTATCTGTGCAATAAACTCTGATAAGCTAGTTCTTAAATTTTATTTAAATTCTATGAGCCCTCTATTCAACATTCTGTCTACCTATATCCCCTCACTCTCTCCATTTCACCATTTTTATTTGCCTCTCTCCCTCCCTCTCACATTTACCAATTGTCTAATCTTTGTCATCATAGGATTTCAGGGCTGCATAGGTTCTTAGAGTGAGTTTAGTAAAGTCTCCAACCAATGCAGGAATAAGCTTCCACTTAGTCCCAATATTGATGGGTAATTTAATATATTTAGAGAATTGATTGATATTTCTTTGAGATAATCTGCCTAAAAATTATTCTCCCAAATATCTTCCTAAACTTCAATCATCAGGAGCCACATAAAATAAGACATTTCTCTTTCCTTGAGACAGGTTTTCATCTACCAAAACCCAGATTCCATTCCTCCTTGAACAAGTCTGTTATTCTCTGATATTCTCTAGGGTAAACAAATCCAGTTCTAACAAAAGTTCCCGAAAACTTTTAAGCAAACTCAGGCTTAAAAGGGCTAGTAGCCCTTTAGTGTCACTAGTCCTGAACCGAGGTGCTCTTGGTATGTCCACTGGAATTCTGCCCTCTTAACACCAACTTTGATCTATGATTTCTGAGATCTTTGCTAGTCTTTGCAACCAAAGACTCAACTTCCATTATTATTCCAAAGTAAAAAGCATAAAAAGAACACATGACCATTTCCTGAACTCACCCTGAAGTTCTCAGGATCCACGTGCAGCTTGTCACAGTGCAACTCACTCAGCTTAGCAAAGGCGCCCTTGAGGTTGTCCATGTTCTTAACAGCATCTCCAAAGGATGTCAACACCTTCTTGCCATGGGCCTTGACCTTGGGGTTTCCCATTATGGCAGAGGGAGAGGACAGGTTGCCAAAGTTGTCAAAGAACCTCTGGGTCCAGGGGTAGACAACCAGGAGCCTATGAGATGAGACCATAACAGATGAAAAATCAGTGACTCGAAAAGTTTGAAGAATTTCCTGGTCAATTTACCAGGCTCATATTCACCATCCTCCCCCATGAAGTCCAGTTGCTACCTGCCCAGAGCCTCGCCTCCAGCCTCTTCCACATTCACTCTGCCCCACAGGCCAGTGATAGCAGCCTTCTCCTCAGCAGTAAAATGCACCATGATGTCAGGTCTTGAAGCTTACTGGTGATCACAGAAGTGTCAGAAGCAAGTCTGTGCTGCTGCTGGAAGGTGTGGCCTTTTATTCTTTACTGCTGAACTTCTGGCCCTTTGTTCCCCCTAATCCTTTAAAGTCATTGGTCAAGGCTGAGCTGTGTCCCTCAGGGGTGGAGTCAGGTCAGGAAATGGTCAGCAAGGAAGATGTATATTGAGTCTGTGATAATGTGTTGGTTCCTGAAACATCCTTCTTTTGTTGGCTCCTCCTCCATCCTCAAAACAATTTTTCATTCATTCTCTCTTTTCACCCTCTTCTCTCCCCATGTCATCCCCCATGATGACATCCATCTCTCCCACTCTCCTTATCCCAGAAAGACCCATAGAATGCAGCTAAGCCCAAGATAGAGTTCCAGTCAAACCAGGTTTAATATTTGGGTTAAGGATGGTGAGATGGTGACAGGGCCAAAAACACAGTCAAGAAAAAAAAATACAATTGTTGACACAGAACCTCAGCCAGTTCTAGCTCTCTTGAGGAGTGGATTATAGCCAAGCTCTGGATTTTAGTTTTCTAAGGGAGACAAAACACATACATGGTTACTTTAGGAAGCTGAATGGAAATGCAAGGGATCTACAATAGAACTAAGACCTCAATCCCAAAGTAACATAACCAAAGATTATTTCATAGAGAGAACAGGTAGAATAAGCTTACATCCTGTGCTTCCAGGGAACTCTCTCTCTGTCCATTTCTCTATGACAGCAAGGGAAACTGTCTACTCTGGAGACATTGCCCTGAGTGCTCTTCTTGATTTTCTGTACTTATTTATACCAGCGTGGCTGCTAAGGAGTCTGAAATTATTTAAAACCAGGACTTGTGATCAAACTGAGGAGTAGATGAATTGTTATGATAGGCTAGCAGTTGGAGTATGTTTAATGTTTGTGGAAGCCATCAGTTCAGGAGACTTCAAGTTTCTCTAGTGTCCTTATTTTTTGTTTTCTTTTGTATTTTGATGTCCCTGTTGGCTCTGGGTTTCCCTAAGAACACATCATCATGAAATAGATTATGTACCTTGCAACTTTTCCAGCTGCAATCCTCTGTTATTATACTGGAGTTCTGTTGATATAGTGGTAAGGAATGGTGGAGGAGAAGCCATCTATAATTGTATAATTAAAAATCAGCCTTCAGTGGACCAGTTTTCCTGGGCTGTGACTTTCACAAGTGTTTCTTAGCTTATTCCCCCCTTAAGAAAGATAGGAAAGAATCCCTGGGCTAGACTATGTAACCTAGGATGACAGAATTCTAGGTTGAGAGAGAAGACATTTGATCACTGAAGTAGAGGACCAATGAAAGGACAAGAAGTATCTGGCTACTCAGTGAAGAATAGCCCTTGTATGAATAAGAGTTTTATTTATTTATTTATTTATTTTTAAGTATAGTTGATTTACAATGTTGTGTTAGTTTCAGGTGTACAGCAAAGTGATTCAGTTTTATATATATATATCTTTTCAGATTCTTTTCCCTTATAGGCTATTACAAAATATTGAGTATTGTTCCCTGTGCTATATGGTAGGTCCTTGTTGTTTATCTATTCGATATATAGTAGTGTGTTTATGTTAATCCCAAACTCTGGTAACCATAAGTTTGTTTTCCATGTCTGTGGGTCTATTTCTGTGTTGTATATAAGTTCATTTGTATCATATTTTTTTAGATTCCACATATAAGCAATGTCATATGATATTTGTCTTTGTCTGGCTTACTTCACTTAATATGATAATCTTTAAGTGCATCCACATTGCTGCAAATGGCATTATTTCATTCTATTTTATGGTTGAGTAATATTCCATTGTATGTAAGTACCACATCTCTTTATCCATTCATCTGTCAATGGACATGAAGGTTGCTTCCATGTCTTGGCTATTGTACCTAGTGCTGCTACAAACATAGGGGTGCATGTGTCTTTTTAAATTACGGATGATTTTTTAATCAGTAGAGATAGGGTTCTAGGTTTCCAAGGCAAATTTGTATAGATCCACAGTGTGAGTACAGTGACCCTTCCCTTAGACCTTGGGTATGAGGATCAGACATTGTCAAAGCCCAGGGAATAAGAACCAGGCTGCACAAGACCAAGAGTTTGGGAAACAAACCTCATCTGAAGCAGACAGTATGAGTGTGTTCCATTCTCCTTCCAGTTCAGAGTGTGGACACCAGGCTTCTCTTAAATTCAGAGTGTGGGGTTGATCTCCCTTCTCCTCCCTTATACCCATTTCAGGGCTCATATATCCTTCTCTAGTAACAGCGTTTGGGAAAAGAACTGGCTTGCCTCCAAGGATCTGGCCCATCCCTTGCTTTCTTATAACTAAAGGTGTAGAAAAAGGCTTCAAGAAATGTTACAGTGTTGAAAGGCACCATGTCTGTAACTCAGTTCAAGGCTTATGAATTCTGATTCTGAAGTCACTTAAGCTGAATATACTTTCATTTTTGCTTAGGTGCTTGTTGATTCAAGCTCAATTATCTCAGCTGCTCATTTTGAAGTATTTATTTATTTCTCCTGTGAAATACCATGATTATTGTCTCTTTTTCCCAGATGAAAAACCCAAAGTTTAGAGAGATAAATGACGTGATTATCCATGATACATCAGAAAGATTAAATGGTCAGAAAAAAGAAAAAACTAAGATTATTCATTTATTGCCTAGAAATTAAAATTAATAAAATAAAAATGTTATCTCTTAAGGTATTTAAATGAAAAGTTTTAAAAGAAACTTCAAAATTTGTTAAAGATTAACTCCTGCCTCTTAGGATATCCTGTGACATTTGTACTTTGGTAAACTCTACGCAGGATTTTAAGAAAGATGTAAGATGCCTCTTTTTAGCAAGGAAAAATAAAATATTTCCTTAAATCTTGCTAGCTCATTTATGACATATATACTAATCCTGTGAGTCAAATACTGTATTATCTTTAGGTGCTATTAGTATGGAGGATTGTATAAATTACATTGTTAATAGATAAAATAGGTCTTTGATCCCACTACATTTTTTCACAATATTAGCTGAGAAAAAATCCTTCAAAAGTTATTCTTTACCACAAATGAGGTTTTTTTCTATTTTTAATTTTAAAATTGGAAAATTATGGACTGGGTTTATAAACCATTGAAGGTACAAAAAAAGCTGCTTAGGATTCTTGATTAGTGAAGCTATAAGTTAGTCTGCTTTCATTATGCTTCTCAATTTATCTTCTTATAGCAGAAATAGATGGGATAAAAGTCCTATTAAGTGTTGCATTAGTCTAGAATAAATTGTGTGCCACGAGTAGCAGGAAATTCTAATGGCTTCCATGCAGGGAGCCAATGAATATCTTCTGTTATGATTGCAAAGAATGAGAGACTAGACCACGACCACTGGTCAAGCAACACTACTGCTTTGTAATCGCTGGGCCTCTGCATCATATCTCACAAAGGTTGCCGGTGACTGTGAACCCAAGCTGGGTCTCATTCTCAGAGGCATTTCTTTTGTTGGAGGCTTATAACACAGACATTGATGGTTTGACTGACCTCTGGGACCACTGTGACTAAGGCATAGCCAGAGATGCATGTGAGTGTTAATTAAGCAAGAAGAATCTTCACTGGGAAGAGGGAGTGGAAAGGCAGAACCAGCCAGTTATTGTACACTTGTCTACACGATGAACCTTGAAGGTTAAAACTGGAATCTGGCAACTTAGAAAAGTCAGAAACTTCCCATATTCCCATTTTATAACTTCACTTTCTTGGCTCCCTTGATGCTTTTTGACCTTAAGCAAAGTTGTCTTCATTTATTTTTATGATTAAATTTTTGAGAAATTCCTGGTTTTTTATGTTGTTTAAATAGTATTGCCTAGTATATTCTATGAACTAAGACAGCTCTGAATAGTTAGAAGGAATGACACTATCATTAGAGTCAGTGCTTGCTAATCTTCCTTCCCTCTACCACACTACTATATAGCTCATTGGTCCATATCTCATGGATCTTACTCAAGACTTTAGTCAAGTAGTAATTTACAAACTTTGTTCATATGTAGTAGCTCTGAAGCATACATAAACTCAATATTTAAATTTCTACCTACGATTGATTCAAATGAGATTCTTCTAGGTTTAAGGCTTAGAATCCTGTGTCCCAAGATTGGGAAGTCCTTGACTTGATGACTTTGAATTTCGAAAAGTTAATGACTATTTTTTTTTTTTTTTTGCCTAGTCACGTTATCTTCAGTACTTTGCATACTCAATACTGAAGCTATAGCATAGCATGTTTCTTGAATAAAAAATCTGCATCTATCAAACAGTATAAATTTGAGGTTTGGTAACTATGCAGGCCTTAAATGGAAGCAGTATGGTTAGATCCCACCCATTAACAAGATCATCTACCATGAGGAATTATGAGAAACTAGGATCCTTTGACCTAGCGAGGGCAGTTAATGATCACTGCTCTCCCAAACCCCTTTCAGCCTTTGCTAATTCTAGCCCCAGAAGGGTTCCTTCTGAAACCAAAATTTGACAACCCCTATCTTACTGAGTCTGAGGCATCTCTGAGGGAAAGGAAAACCTCTTAGATTACTAGACCAACAAGCTACTGTAGCCCTTCTCTCTACTCCAGCCCCATTTAGGCATTAATGTCACCAGTTATTTCCTGCACCTGTTTTGTTTTTGTTTGTTTGTTTGTTTTTCTTTCCCTTCCCTTTCCCCTTCCCCTTCTTCTTCTTCCTCCTTCTCCTTCTTCTTCTTCTTCTTCTTCTGTGTATTCATTTGTTTTCTGGGGGTTGGGGGGCATTTATTTTATTTTGGTTTGTTTTTAATTAACAGAGGTAGACAGATCCAGTGTTTTTCTCCTTCTGGGGACTTGGGCTGGTGATAGCTGGGTGGGGTCAGAAACTGTGAGCTTAGATAGGAGCTCAGGACTACACAGAGCTGTGGCAAAGAAGAGGACTAGCTAAAGAAGTGAAAGACAAAGTGCTTTTCTTACTGGCTTCAAAGACTCTGTTCTTGGCTTTTATACAAGTAGACAAGTGAAAGACATTTTGGGTTAGTGTTTGGGGGTCTTGCATGGTTAACTGTTTAGAAATGCCTGATAAATATGCTCTGTGTAAAATATATTTGTGTGCGTGTGTGTGTGTACAAATATGTGAGTATTATAAAAATATGAAGGCAACAGTGACTAGATAATATGCAAGACCTCAAAGGATAGGGGAACAAATCTCACACTAATTTCAATTGCTATTAAAAATAAATTTAGTGATAAAAAAGAGAGACTCAAAGTCACCTGAAAGAAACAGAATGACTCCCAGGCCAGAAGCTCTGAACTATGATTATAGTTAGATTATAATCTGTGGAATGTTCTGATGTATAAAGAGAAGTGTATTAATCATTAGAGAGTTGGCCAACAAGGAAAGTATAGGAAAAGGAATGTTGCTCTGTTGGCTCAGAATCTAGAGATGTTTTGAACCTCACATAACAGTTATGTCCAAGCCAAACTTATTATCCTTCCCATGAAGATGGATGAATAAGCTATGTCTGAGCCTAGTGGCGAGATGCTTACTTAGCATGATTGTATCCAGCTGCTTGCTTTGGAACAGTTTGTTTCCTCTACTTTTTCTTGATTGATACAAGGAAAGAATGTATTGCTCACAAAGACATGAGTATTCAAGTTATAAATCTCAATGTAAATGGATAAATAAGTACACAGGTTTCTATTTTTAGGTTTGTGTGCCTTTCATTTTAACAAGAATAAGACTTCAAGAGTCAATCTCAGCCTACAGGACAAATGGGCCACATCCTAGAACTAAGTAATTTGATCAAGGTCCTGGTTGCTGAGGTCTAAATACATCTAGTTGGCATTACCTCTTTTGGCATTACTACACTGTATATCTTGGTATGTGTGTAGCGGTGGGTGTATGTGTATATGTCTTTGTAGTGATAGATGTATGTGTTTGCTCTTCAGTTGTTCATTCAATACTGCAAAAGTTCTGAGTATACAGAAGCAAAACAAAACAAAACATTTTCATGGAGTTGATAGTAAGCGAAGTGAAACAATAAGTAAATAAACAAATAAAATATATGGTATATGCCAAATGATGTTAAGTGCTATGGAGGAAAAGAACACTGGAATGAAGGATAGAGTTTAATGGGGACAAGGGTGGAAGGGTATTACTACTTTAAAATGTATGGTAGGGATTTCTTCACTATAAGGGGACACTTGAGAAGACACCGACAGATTATAAATAGCCACTGCATATGGATTAAATGTTTAAGACATAGGGAATTACAAATATAAGTATCTTAAAGTGGGAGGATGCTTAGAATTTTCAGGGATTGAAAATAAGGCCAATGTAGGAGCAGACTGAGAGGGAGAGTAGAAGTGCTGGCTGTGGAGGTGCTAATCTATAGAATTTGTGACATTAATAATACCTGTATCATAGAGTTGTAAGAAAAAGCATATATATATTTATAAACATATATGTATACATATTATATCTGCACATATGTGTTATATATACACACATATACACCTATATTTACAGATACACATATAAACATGCACATATATACACACACATATATGTGTGTATGTGCCAACAAACGTTGGCAATTGTTGTTATTGTAGGAAATTGTTATGGTAGGAAATTTGGCTTTATTATGATCGATGCAGGAAACTATCAGAGACCTTTGGACAAAGAGGTTACCATACATGATTTACACTTTTACAAGTGTGCTTTGGCTGCAGTATTGGGAAGACACTGTCCGGTGGCAGTTGTAGAAGGAGACAGATCAATTAGGAGTCCGCAGTAAGAGTTCAGGTAGAGATTATAACGCCTTACACCAGGGTGGTAGCAATGCAGGTGGTAGCAAGGGGTCAGACTGTAAATAAATGTTTAAAGTAACACCAAATGGATTTTCTAACAGGATGTGGAATTTGGGAGGTGCTTTGGTGTGTGTGTGCACACGTGGATGCCCATGCTCTTGTACATGTTTATTTCTGAATATGAGTATATGTCAGTGTGAGGATTTGGAAGCTGAACAAGGAGAGTCTTTATGTTGAGTTTTGTCAGTTCCTTTGTTCAGCACACTAACCGCCTCAGAATTCTTGCTTTAAAATGAAGATGGTGGAAGGGTAAGTAGGAAAATCAGAAAATATCTCACACGTCAGAACTTTACCCAAAGTGACGTGAAGACTGTGAGCATCTCCTGGGTGCTGAGCAGAGGCTTATAAGGTAAGACATTTTCCCATGACAGTAGTAGCACCAAGACTGGCCTGAGATATTTCCTTAAGTTGAGGGTTCCCAAGTGGCGTCCCTAGTCATGACCAGCATGTGAGCGTGGGACCTCTAAGAGCACAGAGCCTTTGTCAGCAGATGTCTGGGGGTACCCTAAAATGCTGAACAATGTTTTCCTTTTCCTCTGTTTCATGCCTCTGTTTTTCATCCTCATATCTCAGTCCTTACCTACAGGACACTGCAAAGTAGGTGTGCAGTATCTGGAATCTTAAAAAGGTGAGACCTGGAAAAATTATTTAGTCATCCAGCCCTGCCGCATCTTTATATACACGAGGAAACTATATATAAAGGCTCTGTCCTGAGTTATATGGTGCATAAGAAAGGGTCAGGGATCTCACTAGCAAAGGTCTTATGCTTCTAATTACTCTGATCACATTTGATTAATGACTATATTTTGTGAATTAAAAATCCATACACCTGTAGTTATAAGGGTTTTTTTTTTCCTGCTTCTTGGTGTGAGAGACTACCTGCAAGATGATTATTAGATGAACAACAACTGATCATTCTATGGCATTTATGGGATGGCCAGAAATACAGTTTTAAATCCAAAGGGAATATATTCCAGGACATGTCACATTCTGCCTCTGTATCCCTCTCTCTTCATTATGCTGGCTGGAGTTCTCCTTTCTTGTCATCTGTCCTGTAAGCCTCCTGCTGGGGACCCAGATAGCAGTCATCACGCAGGGCTGAGAACATCTGGCCAGACACCCTAAGCCTCAGCATGACTCAGCGTGACTCAGCATGGCTGTGTTGGGGCCAGATCCCAGCCTATAAGGCTATGCAGACCAAGAAGATAGGGAGCAGGACATTGACTCAGAATGGGGCCCGGGCATAAATGTCTATGCTTAGAGTATGGGAAGGCAGCAGCGGAGGCTTAGACAAAAATGAAATATGAATTAAGGGGAAATTGGAGCTTATTTAATTGGAGATAAGGTGGCTGAAGGGGATAGAGGGGCCTGGGCTTGTAGGCAAGACAGTCATCTAGTAAATGTTTTTGAAGTAGTTGCTATGTGCTAGACACTAATTTCAGTGCTTGAATCATAAATAAGAATAAGACATGTATCTTGCCTTCCAGGAGTCCTAGTCAAAAACAATAGTTAATTATATACAATATTACAATATTTTCCATACTTAATAGAGATATATGTGGGAGAGGAAACTTATGACTCTCTTAAGTCTGGGATATTTTTAGGGAGTAAATAATATACCAAAAGATCTTACAGGATTAAAGAAATGTAAGCTGGGTCTTGAGAGATGAATGGATTTTTCATAATGGAGAATACCTGTTCTCCAATGCTCTTTAGGCAAGGTGTATAGGACTAGCTAGAATGCAGTGAGACAAAGTGATTTAGCCTTAGAGAGGAGCCCCCCTGGTGCATGGTCACAGAAAGAGACTTCATCACTCACCACAATAAACTCTCCCTTCCTCCTCTCTTCTACATCAGAGGTTTCGTAAATCTATTGAGGTCAGGAAAATCACAGAAAGGAATAGGGCGTCAGGGTCTTCAATGAATACAAGCCCGTTCCTGATCAAATAGGGCTGACAATGCTTTAGCCAAATGTTGCCATGAGGAATTGAGAGAGGCTCCGTGACCCCAACACCACCTACTTCTTATGTAACCTTGGGCAAGTTTCTTAATGTCTCCATGTCTTTGAAATATAGGACGGTAACATGACTTAGCTCATAGTATAAATCATGACAATTAATTTAGTTTATTATGTAAAGAGATAGAGATACAATATATGCTCACTAAGTATTATCTGTTGTTATATCATTATAATAAGTATTTACATATAACTATTAGAGTCACATCTTATGTCCAAAGGATGATTGGAAATACAGATATTTTGAATCATTTCTTTTTTATTTTTTTCTTTTTTAAATAAAAATCATACATGTGTAAAGTGTATAACATGATGATTTGAAATACATATACATAGCAAAGTGATTACGATAGCCAAGTTAATTATCTGTCTTCTATTCTCCTTGCAGAGGAGAAAGACAGCATGAAACCCAAACTGATCTTGGAGAAGTTAACTTATAAATCAGGGTCCTGCACTGGTAACATTTGTGAGGACTCTCATTGTCAAGCTCTGCAAAGGGAGGTGCAGGGAACTTGCAGAACTTCTTCTCATTTTTTATATTCTTAACTCATCACCACAGCACTGCCTATGGCATGGTTTAATGTCCTCAGTGCTTGGCACTAACTAAGATGTCACACAGACCTAAATAAATAGATACGCATATGTTTTAGGTGCAGTGAGTTTCTAAGCCAGTGCAGGGTAAAGAGAGAAGCAGGCAGCTAGGTCTGAAGAATAACTAAAGAACATAATACACTCTCTTCCTTAACCAAACTTGTGGCTTGGCCAAGGGTCAAGAGGTCATTTGGGCCACTATAGACCTCCAGTGTTCTCGGGGACCTATACATAACCTACAATCCAACAATCTCTGTAGTCCAAGCTAGAGCCTCTTTTTATTCTGAACTTGTTTCCAATTTTTTTCTTTAATTCATTCTCTTTCAGACTTTCTTACGGAGACACACCCATGTTGAGGACGTATGGTCTGCAATTATGACTTGAACCCTAATCTCTAATATCCAAGGTATAAAAGTGGGGAATAGGGGCAGTTTAATCTGCTTCTATTTCTTGGGTCCACAGTAGATGTCCGTGTTGGTGTTTTGTTGTAGGAAGAGCACAGTCTTTAGCAGCAGCAGAACTGGGCCTACATCTTAACCTCACTACTTACTAGCTCTATGAGCTTGGACAGGTTATTTCATCTCTTTGACCCTCAAGTCCCCCACACTTAAAAAGAGACAGTGTAATGTAGACAGTAGGAGAGCCTGGACCACCTGGGTTTAGATTGCAAATTGGCTACTTATTCAAGAAATTGTCTTACATTTTCTGCACCTTGGTTTCCTCATCAGTTGAGAAACATTAATGGACTTCTGAATATTGGTATGAGGATAAACTAATTCATATAATGAACTTAAATTATATCTTAGTATATACTAAATACTCGAGAAACATCACTTATCATTAGCATGAATTACAGCATGTTTCATGATATATACTTCACAGAACTACCATATTAAATGAGACTATTTAAATACCCTAGAATGGTACCTGACATATAGAAAGATTTCAGTAAGTATTAATTCCCATCCTCTTTTAACTTTTCTCTAGTCTAAATCTCCTCTGTTTTTTCAAATATTTTTCTTGTGGTCTCTAGTTCCTTAATCATCTTGTTTCCTGTTCAACTTCTGTTCAGATTCTTAGTGGATCTCTTATGCTTCAGAATCTAGGGTTGTACGTGCTCTTTGTGAAGTGAGGTTTTCTTAAAGTGCAAACTTGCTGTCATCTGACTTCATCTGCACCTGTGGCTTCAAGTGTTTCAGCCTTAAAGCTAAGCTCTGGACTTTGACCACAGTACCTGGGAAGATAGCCCTTCTGAGGGAGGGGAAGGCTCCTCTCACACGACATCTTAGGCCATTGTTAAATGATATATTGGGCTTTGAGAGTCTCTACATATTTAAGAGTGATTGGTGTTATTTTCTAGAACTTACCTGCTGCTTTGAGATGTCTGGTCCCTAGGGAACCCATAGCTCTGGCCTGAATTGCTGTTACTGGTCCAGAGAGTGTGCATCTCTTTTGATCCTCCATAGCCCCATAAGATAGATATAATTATTACTCTTATTTTACAGATGTCAGCACTAAGTTCTTTGCCCCTAGTTGAGGGGATGGGGAGTCTCACGTGGTGGTAAAATGTAAATTGCTGCTATGCTGTGCCTCCCTCCCCTTTCCTGTGCTCGCTTCTGTACTCAGTCTATCTGCCCTGAGACTCATGGCTCCACCCGGAGCCGCCAACCTGCCCTAACCACCTATCTGAGCCCACAGACCTGTAGCCTTTCTGGACTCTGATAGCTGGCAGCTAGTCTTGGCCCTGCCCTCTCTGTGATCTCTGATAGACACATCTTGCACCCCAGCTCCCAGGGTCCCCATGGGGACCTCGGGTTTGCTGAGTCAAGGTTCGCTGAAGTTCAAGCCCTAAGAAACTCCTGCTCCCAAAGTTATAGTCAGGGACCTCTCCATGCCTGCCTCCTTCAACCACAGCCCCAGGCCCTGCTTTCCTAGGCCTATCCATCTAATGTTCCTCAACAGTGCAGCAAAGGGCTTGTGAGCAGTAGATCCAGTTTCTGACTTTGGGTCCAAGAACTAGCATTGTCTCTTACATGTCTGACCTTAGGCAAATTCTTTGATTCCTCTGAGCTTAGTCTTGTCATCTAAAAACAGGAATAATAATTGTATCCATCTTATGGAGTTAGTATGAGGTTGGAAAGAAATATGACACACTGTCTGTGAAGCAGTAGCTTGTTTAATTAGACTTTAGAAAAGTTCTCAAAATATAGTAGTAGATTTTATCATCCATTAATCTTGTCCAGCTTCTCCCACACTCTCCTACTCACTCTCTCTCTCCTTATTCCCCCATATTCCTCTTCATCCTCTCTTACTTATAGTGATGTTGGATATTTAGAATGGGATTTGGGGATAAGCCATTAACAAGTGAAGTATTTCTTGAAGGAGCCATACTCATCCAATGGATCATCTCAGCAGGGTTCAGGGGGAGGAGGGAGGGTCAAGGTCAACAGCAGGAGCCAAGGAAGGAACCCTGGGCAACTGGATTCGGAAAACTGAGAGTAAGAAGCTGAGGACCAGTCTCTGGGTGCTGGGAGGGTCTCCTCATGGGAAACTCCTTCAACTAAGAGGGGCACAGACTGGGAAGAACAGTTTCTGGATGGAGGTGAGGATATTCTGATAGGACAGTTTGAATAGAAGGGCTCTGGAGGTTTGGAGCAGGGGGCTCCCTGTCACATGAAGGAAACCAGCTCCATGTGGGCACTGGGTCTCCTTCCTATGCATGTCCTATGGGGTTCCTGATTTTCAGCCAGGCTTCACAAAGCCCTAAATTCCCATCTGCTGGAGCCCTGAATGGGGAGAGAATGTTTTGGTTTTCACTTCACTTGGAACTCTTTCTAGCTCTTTTTCCCAATTTGCCTCAAGACATCCCCTTGATAGTTTGATTCATCCAATCAAGAAGTGTGGGGAGGACTTCCCTGGTGGTGCAGTGGTTAAGAATCCTCCTGCCAATGCAGGGGACACAGGTTCCAGCCCTGGTCTGGAAAGATCCCACATGCCGCGGAGCAACTAAGCCCATGTGCCACAACTACTAAGCCTGTGCTCTGCAGCCCATGAGCCACAACTACCGAAGCCAGCGCGCCTAGAGCCCATGCTCCACAACAAGAGAAGTCACCGCAATGAGAAGCCCGCGCACCGCAACAAAGAGTAACCCCAGCTCTCAGCAACTAAAGAAAACCTACGTGCAGCAGCAAAGACCCAATGCAGCCAAGAATTAAATAATTGAATAAATAAATAAATTTGTGAAAAAAAAAGTGTGGGGAGAGCCTTTTCTCATGTGCATCCATCATCGTGTATATGATGAGGAAACAGAGAATAAAATGTAATGGCATAAGCCTTCACAGAGCTATATGAGTCTAGGCATTCATCAAAAACTACCTTCTGCTTAGGGTATGAATCCCCTCTGAAACACCCCTGTTTCATACTATCATGAGTGAAGCACTTTCTAACATGAGGAGGCACTCATGGCTTTTCCACTGAGCCCATGTTTTTGTTAGACAAAATAATATTTACAAAGTTCTTATGCAAATGAAAATCCTTTAATCCTTTGTCACATAGTATAACTCAAATCCCTGTTTCAGAAGATAACCTTTCCATATTGGAGTATTCATACATTTGTTAAACCCACATTGCATGCTTTGAAACATGTGCTGGTGACATAACAGTGAACCAGAGAGTCATGTCCTTGACTTCACAAAGCCAACTACTTAAACAAAGACAATAATCATAATCACTACCCTTCCTCTACTTGGTATACTCTTCCCTGACCTCAGAGAAATAAGTTAAATGATATAAGTTATGCAAAATCATTACAATCTTTGCAATGTCTGGCACATTAGTAAGCCTTCAATAAATGTCAGTTATTTTATTATTACTGTTATAAATGAACTGATGTAAAGTGCAGAATAAAATAGTGGTCTGCTGTAGCACGTTGGACACAATAAAAATAGCAAAGGTCTCTAAGAGTACTTAGCATATATAAGCCACTACGTTGCATATATTAACTCTCTCAATGTCAGAACAATCTTATGAGGATGTTAAAACCCCATTTTACAGGTGAGAGAACTGAGTCATTTAGATACAAAGAGCTGCTGAGTTCAGCCACTCAGGCCATCTGGCTCCACAGTCTGTTCTCTTAACCACTGCTCTCGACTGCCTAAGACTTCCCTGCAGTAAAGGGTTGAATCTCTGAAATGAGTTAGTGGTGATGGTTAAGTGGGAAGGGTGTCAAGTTCTTTCCTAAAGGTATGAGAAGAGAGGAAAGAAAGGTATTCTCTCTTCTCCACATGCACAAGTGAGCCAGCACACACACAGCTAGTACCCAGTGGGCCTGGTTAAAGAAGAATGAGAGGATCTGAGGATGTCTTGCTAGTATTGGGTTCAAAGAAGTCCTGGTTTAAGAGTTAAGGGAACTTCTGAATTTAATCAACAGAAATTCTCTCCTGGCAGAAGGGCCATTTACTCTAGTCTGTTGTTTACAAAAGAGAGATCTGAAGCACAGAGAAGGATGGGGACTTTCTCAGTATGATATAATTTGTCATAGAAATGCCCAGTCTAGGACTCGAAGCTCCTGACTTGCTCTCCAATGCACTTTCCCTGAGCCCCTTTGCCTTGAACTGTGGTCTTTCTGAGAGAAGGAACAGATGGAATCTAAAATATCTTAGGTAGTTTCCATGCCACAGCCAGGCTGAGTGGGCTCCTGGTTAGCTCCTTAAAAATAAATATGGCATTTGAATACAGAGCTAAGCAAACCCTGCTCAGGGGCTGGGAGGGAGAAGCTGCCCATCCTGGGTCCTGGCCCTACAGATAGTGTTATCGGAGACCTCATAGAGCCCCTCCCATGCCTGGGCCTTGAAGTGAGTCAGCCTAGCACAGGGGTAGGACAAGCCATATCATTCTGACCTGGATGCTAAGTGGGAGAGAGGAGAACAGGCTCATAGTCCACAAACTCAAGCTATGACTCTTCTCCCCCTAAGAAAAGGAATGACACTCAGAGGTCTGTATATACCTTGCATCCCTTTTTGTGTGCCTTAGCCCTTAAAGAGATCTCTGCTCTCAACGTCATGGTGAGGTCTTTGCACTATATGCCATACCATACAAACCCTTGTGTCACACCACACCCGACATGGACCATACCTTCCCTCCCAGGTCCACATGCTTGTCTTTGTATGATAGTAAAGGAATCACTGAAAAATTTACTATTTCAATTTTTTCTTGTTTCTCTTGCTTCAGTGACTTAGTGGGGAAAGTGCATAATTTTTTCCCCATAAATTGACAATAGATTTAATTTCACAACAACTTTGTTGTGTTTGTGGAAATTCACAATAGCTTTTAATTGTTAGTGTCTGGGAAAGTTATGTTATGGTGAATAAAAGAGAAAGCCATACAAGTTCAGAAAATAAAAGCTATCATCAGACTTCCCTGGTGGCGCCGTGGTTGGGAGTCCACCTGCTGATGCAGGGGACACGGGTTCGTGCCCCGGTCCGGGAAGATCCCACATGCCGCGGAGCGGCTGGGCCCGTGAGCCATGGCCACTGAGCCTGCGCTTCCGGAGCCTGTGCTCCTCAACGGGAGGGGCCACAACAGTGAGAGGCCCGCGTACCACAAAAAAATAAAAAATAAAAAGCTATCATCACTAGGCCTTAGTTTTTTATCAATAATATAAATATTATAAAACGAACACAGTTATGTGATAATGTATATATAGCACCTAGTCCAATGCCTGACACATGGTAAAAAGTCAAGGAAAGGCATTGCAGAGGTTTCCAGTGACAACCTCCTGACCCTGACTATAGGATAGTAAACAGTAGACAATACATAGTTAATGTTCCCAAAAAAGTGACTAGAGCAGGGTCGGGATGGAGGTCAGAATTTAATTGTTAATAATCAAAAAGAGCTTAAATCAAAAACAGGAGCTTGGGTCTTTCTAAGCTTGGGGACTGGATGGAATGAGTAGTCTGTAGGAATCTCTGTAAAGAATTAGTGGTCCCCAAAAAGCCACTGCCTGGAGGTAATATTTTTTCTCATACAAAAAGTGCAAACAAGTCCTTTTCCTGTCCTTTAAAGTCAGCAGAGAGTGACCCTGGTCCACCTTCAGGGTGAGGAAAGACTTGAAGAGTTTAGGACTGTGACTTTGGGGGTTGAAATACTGTTCTTTGTCTACCAAGTTCAACCCTCCTGTCTACTTATGCGGCTGACACAGTAAGAGAGAGACTGAAAGTGTTGAGAACCTGTGATCTCAGATTCAGGGAAAGAGGAGTCGTTAGTGTTCATGCCCTATTTTTTTTTTGAACTATAGTTGATTTATAAGATTATATTAGTTTCAGATGTACAGCATAGTGATTCAGTATTTTTACAGATTATACTACATTCAAAGTTATTACAAGATAATGGGTGTAATTCCCTCTGCTGTGCTATGTGTCCTTGTTGCTTATCTATTTCATACATAGTAGTTTGTATCTCTTAATCCTGTATTCCTAATTTGTGCCCCTTTCCCTCTTCCCTTTGGTAACCTCTGGTTTGTTTTCTATATCTGTGAGTCTCTTTTTGTTTTTCATATACACTCATTTGAATTATTTTTTTAGATTCCACATACAAGTGATCTCATACCATTCATTACCTATTAAACGCTCCTGAAAATTTTTAGTTCCATCATCTATGAAGCATGAGTTGTCTGTCAGAAATTGGGTTTTTTCCCCAAACCTTTTGATTTCCTTTGACATCAGAATTTAACTTAGGCACTGATGAATTAAATAAAGCCCCAGATCTGAGACCTGGGGCTTTCCTCCTGTCCTGCCCCCACTACCACAAATTATGCAGTCGAGTTTCCGACATTTGGGGAAATTGCAGGGGTCAGCACATCCAGAGTGCAATGGATAAGCCTTGCCCTCGGAAAACCACCTTTGTGATCATGGTATCTCCCTTGCCAGGTTAGTATGAGGCCTGGGCTTTTTAAACAGGGTAAGGAGACAATCAGGAAGGGAAGCATTTACTTCATCTACCCATTCATCTATTCATCTATCATCTGTCTATCTATCTATCTATCTATCATCTATCATATTCATTCGTTCATAAATGTAAGCAAAACGCTTAGCATGTAGAATAGTATGTAAGTGCTCAGGTTTGTGTGTGTGTGTGTGTGTGTGTGTGTGTGTGCGCGCGTGTGTGTGTGTTTGTGTTTGTGTTGATATGTGTGTTCAGGGTTGAACTAAAGTGGAAGTACAACTCTGCTGCCCCCCTGTGGTCTCCAGACTACCTTGCAAGTCTCTGTTAATGGCTTAGCTTAATTTTGAGATGCTTTGGGGGGAGTAAACCCTGCCTTCTTTGTGTTTTAATATCCTCATAATAACCACAGAATAATAATTTTCAAAATATCAGAAGAGTGTAATGTGTAGGAGGGCATTATCCAAAATTAGACAAACTGCAGTTTGAGTTCAGTCTTTGGAACATACATATGACATTGAAAAATTTAATTAACTTGTATGAGTCCAGAGATCTTCAGCATGAAATTGGTATAATAGTGTCTCCCATCTAGTGTTTAAATTAAACCTTAATTATCTAATGCATCGACATACTTATTATAGTGACTAGCATAAAGTAAGAACCTTATAAATATTACCTTTTAATATATATTTTTTAAGCACCTTCAGCATATCATTTACTGATCTGAACTTTACATGCAATATCTCACTGAGTCTTTAATAAACTATGCAGCAAGCATTTATTCCCCTTTTCCAAGTGAGTAAAGTATAACTCAGAATATGCAATAAAATATTTAAGCATTGTAAAGCTAGAAAATAATTTCATTTATAGAATACTCTAGCAATACAAATGCATATAAATTAAAAATTGAAAGTTCTTATGCAACCCTAACTTCCTAATCTCATTCCTCTCCCTAAAGGAAAGCAGCCTTAGCAGTCTGGTGTGAATCTTTGCGGAATATACTTCTGATATATGGGGTGAGGGAAGCTGTGATGGAGAGGGAGAGAGAGAAAGAGGAACAGAGGGGTGAGGAAAGAGATTCAATATTTGTGTATCTCTTGAAAAAGCTCTTTCCATTACGTTAAATTGAAGGTAATATTGTCCTTTCTGAAATCCTGGAATAAATAAAGACAGATTAATATCTAAAACATTTTGAAGGTCTGTGACATTTTGAAAATGCAAGGTGATGTTTTACTATCCCTTGCTTTACTATTAGCCATTATCTCAGGAGACATTACCGGGGAAAAGGGAAGCTGGGAGAGGTATCCAGATACCTTCTCTCTGCAAGGTGGGGGCACCCACCTTCAATCAAGAGACCCCCTTCAACAGTCCCCTCATGTGGGGGCTCCACCCATCTTAGCCTAGTAACTTCATCGGTATTTCCTTCCTTCTAATGGTCATAGCAACAGCAGCAGCCTAATTGTCTAAACAAATCTTCCAGATATATGTCGGAGAATATAATACACTAATTAAAAGACTATATATATCTATATATACATATTTTTTGTCTTTTTTATCATTGTGATTCCCACTGACATTCTCAGTCTTTCACATGATTGCTCAGGTTTTAACTGAGGTCCAACCGGCTGTGGAACATTAAATCAGAGAAGAGCTTATCTTTATGCTTACAGGTTTAAGCTGAAACTGCTAAGCAGAGTGAATTAGAAAGCTTACAAATGTTTTCCAGAAACAATCCTTCTCCCAGTCAGTGCATAGGGAAGAATAGTGGACAGTGGGCCCTATATTATGATGAGCAACCCTAGCATAAATCCGCACCGATTATTAGTCCAGACATAAGCACAGGCTAAGTGGATCATGTCATGAAGACAAGAGGACAGAGATGGTGGGAGCAAGAAATGAAAAGCCATTTGATCTAGGACAGTAGAAAAGAATAGGCAGGGCATAACAACACATGATTCTGATACTACCAGTTCAGAAGACTCTGGTAATAAAGATGGAGGCATAATGCAGGGAGTAGCAGATAACCACATGGTAGTCAAAGGATTTGGTTGTCAGTACAGAGGATTCCATAAGGGATAATCTAAGGAGGAAGCATTATTGGACATAGGCTTAAAAGATAAGATCTGAGGCATTCAAACACAGGACCCGTGACTGTGGGGAGGATGGGGAAGGTAAAGACCAGATAGCTGCATTTAATTCCACATGGAAAGGAACATAAGCTCATCAAGGAAGGGTTCCTTCCTGATGTTGGCCAGAATGGCAGCACTGCCCATGAGGACATGTAGAGACAACAAAATGGGATAGAGATCGAAACAGGGAGGGCTAGGGATGTGTCTGTGAGATTGAAGTAGAAGGTTCTTGGTGTTAGTCGTTCTGGGTGTGACTGGTAAAACACTGCAGAGGCCTTTGTCTTAAATCTATTCAGAAATCTGGGTCAAAGTTCAAATGTCTAATGCATAAGGATGCAACAATGGATTTAGATAAAGCGCAGTGATTCCTTACAGTTCATGAATGATGATCAATTTAGGTGACCTTGAGGAAATGAGCAAATGTGGGGAAAGAACTAAGAAAATCTTTTCCATTTTTGGAGGTCTGGAAGCAATAGTCTCTTTATCCTAGGTGAGAATTTTATTGTTTTTGTTTACGCAGGCCTCTCACTATTGTGGCTTCTCCCACTGCGGAGCACAGGCTCCGGACGCGCAGTCTCAGTGGCCATGGCTCGCGGGCCCAGCCGCTCCGCGGCATGTGGGATCTTCCCGGACCGGGGCATGAACCCGCGTCCCCTGCATCAGGCAGGCGGACTCTCAACCACTGCGCCACCAGGAAAGCCCTTAGGTGAGAATTTTAAATGGCATTGTTAACAGAAAGTAGGATTGGAGTAAAAGGAAACAAATAAGGCATAAACAAATACAAATGCATGATATCAGACCCATGATTTGCTTCATTAACTTTAGGCAGCTTCTCATACAATCCGGGTTTATTTATTGCTTATGTCACAGGCAGATAATAATTATTAGGTAGTTCTCCTGGGTCCTCACCTCCAAGCAGAGGCACAGGAATCCGGACTCGTTCCAGCATCTGAATTCTCTACCTCAGAATCCTTCTCTTCCTCTCATATGGAAGGAGAGACAGAGAGAGAGAGAGAGAGAGAGAGAGAGCATGATGAGAAGGCACCCCTGGCTTTGCCGCTTTGCCAGGAACACATTATTACCTTCATATTCCTTTAGCCAGAACCAGTCCCATGGCCAAGTTAATCATAAGGGCTGATGGAACAGATAGAGGAGCATGTAGATTTCAGGGATCTGTACTGTCTCTGCCACACGAGTCACTGGCGTTTAGCATTATCTCAAAACCTTCTGTCCAAAAACAACAGGAGTATTGATTGTAAAATCAAAGGCATAAAGAAGCATATATTTATTGTGCTTAAGGAGTGAGAATAAGACCTGAAGTGCCAAAATATTACCAGACTCCATCATAAATATTATACAACTAAACAGGTTGAATCTATCTTCTCTCACCTCAAACTGTATCTTATTCCAGAACAAATAATTTAGGCTTTGAAAAAGGTGTCTTATGTGTATTGTTGCACAGTAGTTAAAAGCATATATTCTGGGGCTTCCCTGGTGGCGCAGTGGTTGAGAATCTGCCTGCCAATGCAGGGGACACGGGTTCGAGCCCTGGTCTGGGAAGATCCCACATGCCTTGGAGCAACTGGGCCCATGAGCCACAGCTACTGAGCCTGCGCGTCTGGAGCCTGTGCTCCGCAACAAGAGAGGCCGTGATAGTGAGAGGCCCGCACACCGTGATGTGTGTCTTAAATCTATTTGATTTACTGAAAACGCATCCCCCCGCTCGCCGCAACTAGAGAAAGCCCTCACACAGAAATGAAGACCCAACACAGCCAAAATAAATAAATTAATTAATTAATTTTTCTAAAAAAAGCATATATTCTGGAGCAAAACAGTTGCATTGATATTTTCCCTCCGCTATTTACTAGAAGCTTGATCTTGGGATATTACTCTGTGTCTCTGTGCTTCTCATCTGTAGAAAGGAGGTTAAAATAGCCCCTGACTCACAGAGTTAATAATGTGTTAACATATGAGCAGTGCTTTGTACATAGAGTCAGCCAGAATAATTATATTATTTTTACTATTACTAGTAGTGTATTATCTTTGAATCATCCTGCTTGTGTATGTTGAGGGTATGGGGAGTTGGAGCAAAGACATGAGGATCACGTATGGGTAGAAGTGAAAATAAAAGAACGGAATTATATCATCAAGGGTTTACATCAGTCTTTCTCTGAAAAGGGGTAGAGAAGGTTACTCCCTTCCACAGAAAGGCATGGCAAACGTAGCATTTATTCAAGAGAGGCCATGCATTCTATATCCATGTGGTGACTAGCAGAATGCCCAGGAGAACTCTGACTCAGAGCTTTTGGGAACCATGTGCCAATGGACAGACACACCACTCTATTGATTGACTCATGGGTGGTTGTGAGATAAACCTCTCTTCTCGCATATGCTAAGACGTGGTTTTATTCTAGAAGTATTTAGAAGACTAGGTCCTAGTTTTTATGGATAAGTACTTTATGTATCGATCACTTGGAGTATATATATGTTACAAGGAAGAACAAAGTTTCTTCCTTAGAAACAAAGTTCAGCGCAAATTTAAAAGAGTAGAGAACAGACATGTGAACACAGCGGGGGAAGGGGAGGGTGGGATGAATTGGGAGATTAGGATTGACATATATACACTACCAAGTGTAAAATAGATAGCTAGTGGGAATCTGCTATATAGCACAGGGAGCTCAGCTCCGTGCTCTGTGATGACCTAGATGGGTGGGATTGAGGTTGGGGGAAGGAGGTGGGAGGCAGATCCAAGTGGGAGGGGATATATGTATGCATATAGCTGGTTCACTTCACTGTACAGCAGAAACTAACACAACATTGTAAAGTAATTATACTCCAATAAAAATAAATAAATATATAAATAATTTAAAAAAATAAAAGAGTAGAGAACATATTATGCTTATTTATTTGAGGTAAACCTTTGAAAATGGATGTGATTTTATCAGGTAAATCAAAAACAAAATCTATTTCTCAAAGAAGCAGAAAGAACAAAGTCCAAAGGGAAATTCCCAGTAATGTACAGAGATTTCTGATAGGAGTATGACATATGCTAATGTATAAATGTTTTGCAAGTAAGTTAAGTAGTGAAGGATTTGAGAATCTCAGAGTTCATAGATCATTTAGAGCTTTGTACAGTCCTCTGCATTTTGCCTGGATATTTAAAATTATAGTAAATAAATCTGCTGCTTTTTCTCAGATATTTATCATAGTGGGCAATCTGTGAGATAGCCTGTTCCATTAGTGTACAACTCTGATAGTTGAAATGTCTTTCCTATATTGATCTAAAAATGTACTTCCTTATAACTTCCCACAATAGATTTTAGTTATTTTATATAAAGGAACTCAGAATAAGGATTACTATTTTTTCCTCAAAATGCCACTTTTATAAAGATATGTTATCTACCCACTCATTTTCTTTACCTTAAACTTCAGTTCTTCTAATCCCTTCTCAGTTTCTATCTACGATTAGGTCTTTGTCACTCTTGTTTTCCTCTCTCCAGTACTTTTGTATGAATAGATTCCTACCTCTATTCATATTTAATAACAGATTAATGGATGCATTTTTAGCACTCAAGGACAGATTTAGGCTAAAACATCTAACCAGCATATATATTACCTTTTAAAATTTATTTGTTGTATTCATCTGTTTCACCATGACAACATGATAAGGAAATATGGAAAGAGAATTCCTGGTACATTTTCTCTTTTAAAGTCACTTCTTATCAGTTAGCTCTTTCTTATCTGCCCCTGGCAGTGTGAGCTGACCATCTTTTCTATGATCCCAGAAGCTTCTGATAAATATGTTGCATTTCTTATAATTTATTTTGACATATTTCAATTCTATATTTGCATTTCTTTCTCCCAAATTAGGCTACACAGCCCTAAAGGGATAATTAGGGATATTTGATTTACCTTTGTTTCTCCAGTACCTATTGTAGGACCCGGTGCAGTTTAGACACTTAATGAATTTTGGTGAATGGATAAATTTTAAATGATCCCTCAGGTATTTATTAGATATTCAGTATGATACAAACTTACCACTGAGATTCAGGGAAGTAGATATACCCAGGCATACAGATATAATAGAGGAATAGACACCTGTGAGCCAGAGGAAGTTGATATCTCTAGGCACACCAGAGGACTTAGGAACAAACCTGCACACTTTTACACACACACTATTCATAAATATAGCCCCTTCACACAGACAAGCATAATGTGGGTCTTACATATACTCTCATAAACATAGCCTTGCCAGCCTCCTTCTCCTTCTTCTTAGGGTCACTCACCCTCATACATCTTTCAGATATGACAGCTTGAGCTATGTACCCCTCACTCAAGTCTTCAGCAGGTACACAAGGTCCCTTTTAACATGTGACAGATGGACAGAATATTCTACTTATGTTCATCTGACCAAAACACCTCACTTGCATCACAAACTCTTTTTTTATGAATATATCTTATTAAGTTCCACAATGTATGATTTTGGATAAAATACTTAACCTACCTAAGAAACCCACCTAAGTCTCAGTCTTTTCATCTGTATATTAGGAGTTTTAATGAAAAGTAACTCGAAGAATTTGTAGGAGGATCGATTAGATAAAAGTTTGAAGCTCTCAGGGCATTGAGTAGCAACAGTAAGATAGGTCCACATAACTGACTTTATTCTATTATTGTTACACCCTGAACTTGTGTGAGCATCCAGGTTCTACACCTAAGCTTTCAAGCCACCTTAAAAAATACCTGTATTTCCCACTTACAGTTATGGAGTTGAATCTTAATTTTAAATGCAGTACCTATGTTTATCCTTATTACAATTCATTTTGCTAGTTTTGTTCCCTTGCCCCATCTGTCAACAATACCTTTGGA
Source organism: Stenella coeruleoalba (assembly GCF_951394435.1). Taxonomy (NCBI): domain Eukaryota; kingdom Metazoa; phylum Chordata; class Mammalia; order Artiodactyla; family Delphinidae; genus Stenella; species Stenella coeruleoalba. Next base: position 48,481,717 of record NC_137154.1, on the reverse strand, counting down.
TCAAGCTGTTCAACAGTGATAACGTTTGATAATCATGCCAAGAGGCTTGGGTGGGCTATCAGAGAAGTCAAGGCTAGTGAATGCTATAAGGGGAATCAGGAAGAAGTCAGATAACAGGAGTGGTTGGGGAAGAGGTCTCATGAAGGAGTATCCACAATATGGACAGAAAATAAAGAAAGGAGGAAAATTGTACATATAATATAAAGACAACAAGACTCACGTGATTGCTACAAGGTACGTGAGAAAGAGAGGTAAAAAGATAGGAGGATCTGGCATTTAAGATTTGGATGTGGGAGATTTCTGGCTGATGGAAATGGCTTAGGAATAGACATGGAAAGGGTGGTCAAAGTGGAACATAAGTGGAGGTTAACACCAGCCAATTGAAAATTATTAAGAAACGGTAGAAAAATAGTTAATATCCATGTAACGGAACATCCATATGAGAAATACTACTCAACAATGAAAAGGGAATAAACTATTGATAAACACAACATCTTAGATGAATTTCAAAGCCATTATGCTAAGTGAGAGAAGTTAATCTTAAAAAATTACACATCATACAATTTTTGTTATATGATGTTTTTGAAAAGACAAATGTGATGGTCAGGGGTTAGGCATGGAATGTGTAACTATAAAACACAGTGAGAAGAAGTTATTTTAGGATGTTGGAAATGCTCTGCATCCTGAACAAGTCCATTTTACAGTATGCTAATTAAGAGGGAGAGACAGAGACAGAGAGAGAGAAGATCCAGTAACCTTGTTTCGCAGATGGAGAAACTGGAAACTGAAGACTGAGGTGAGGCCTGGAGAAGATCACATGGCTAGAGAGTGTTTCTGGCGACACCCGCACCCACACATATGTACTCGCCCATGCACAGACTCACACACACCCATGCCCATGCCTACAAACCACCATGAAATAAGGGGAAGAGGACAAGACCCAGGGAACGGAGATTTTAAGAGGTTTAGTAAAATGTTTGTGAAATGTAGTGGTAAAAATATTTTTTTTTTCAGATTTCAGGCAAATATAAAAGGAAAGGAAAGAAAAATTACAACATCTTCATTACCATGTTTAAATTATGAAATGTTGAAAACTATCACTTTTCATTTGTAAATCAGAGTTGTTAAATAATTGTCAAATTCTTTGCCCATAAACAGAGCGTTTGAAAGCTGGGTGTTGCTAGTTCCAGCCTGGCAATGAGTCCTTGAAGTTACTTATCCCTCCTCCCCTGAGGTAAACATGTGCTAGGAAATACTGTGAAGAGGTGCATTTAGATAGAGTAGAATAACAGCCAGTCAGCAACCATCTTTTCCTCTAAGATGTGGACATGCTTTTACTACCCTTTTACTACCCTAAATCAGTCCTTCCATAAAGCATATTCATGAATTAACACATTAGTGAGATACACATGTCATCTTGTTGCCCTGACAGGGCTCTGGGTGTGACTCTGACTACTAGCTTCACACAATTCCAGGTGCACTGAGGCCCTCGTGAGACTTAACATTGCAATAAAACACACCTGATTTTATTTAGTACAAACTGATACATTTAAATTATACAGCGTTTTAAAAAATTCTTTACCAATAACCTTTGAGGGCAGGGGCTATGGTCCAGGCACCACCTCCACTTAAATCAACATTCTCTAGCAAAACATAGGTGCTCAATATATGCTGGCTTGCCATATGACCCAGCAATCCCACTACTGGGCATATACCCTGAGAAGACCATAATTCAAAAAGAGTCATGTACCAAAATGTTCATTGCAGCTCTATTTACAATAGCCCGGAGATGGAAGCAATCTACGTGTCCATCATCGGATGAATGGATAAAGAAGATGTGGCACATATATACAATGGAATATTACTCAGCCATAAAAAGAAACGAAATTGAGCTATTTGTAATGAGGTGGATAGACCTAGAGTCTGTCATACAGAGTGAAGTAAGTCAGAAAGAGAAAGACAAATACTGTATGCTAACCCATATACACGGAATTTAAGGAAAAAAATGTCATGAAGAAACTTGGGGTAAGACAGGAATAAAGACACAGACCTAGTAGAGATTGGACTTGAGGATATGGGGAGGGGGAAGGGTAAGCTGTGACAAAGCGAGAGAGAGGCATGGACATATATACACTACCAAATGTAAGGTAGATAGCTAGTGGGAAGCAGCCGCATAGCACAGGGAGATCAGCTCGGTGCTTTGTGACCGCCTGGAGGGGTGGGATAGGGAGGGTGGGAGGGAGGGAGATGCAAGACGCAAGAGATATAGGAACATATGTATATGTATAACTGATTCACTTTGTTATAAAGCAGAAACCAACACACCACTGTAAAGCAATTATACTCCAATAAAGATGTAAATACATATATATATATATGCTGGCTTTAAGACAGGACAAAGTTTATGTCCCTAACCATTCATAGAGGACCTCTGCCTGCCTCTCTGGGGGATCTGAGGAGTCTGATTGTGGCCACAGAGACATGAATGGAGGCTGGAGAGGGGAGGCCCAGAACCATCACCTGCTCTGGGAAACATACAAGTTGAAGCACTGCTAGGAGATAGTTAGAGGGGGGCTTAGAATCGATCAACCACCCTGTGGAGAAGCATGTTGTGGGCCAGTTGATAACACAAGAGCTCCTAAGGGGCATGCGTTGCTTGTCCAGCTTTTGTGCTTGTGCTAAAGATTAGGTGCCTTAGAGATGAGCCCAAGTGGGCAAAATAAACAGTGAGTGAAGAGGACAGAGCAAGCCTTAGGTGGGCAGTGAAAGGTCAGTGGAATAAAGGGAAAGGAAAATGAGTGAAAGGATTATAGAAGACAAAGGAGAAAGGGTCAGAAAATTGAAATGAAGATCAGAAAAGAGTCAAGGGAAGGTCTTTCTGTGGGTCGATGTTAAAAGAAGACGGGAAATCAGGGTGTTCCTCTGGGTCCCCAAAAAATTCAGGAAAATAATTCTTCACCAATGACTAACCCCTATCCAGGCCCAAGCAGGAGTTCCTGTGCATGCAGGGTTGGGAGGGTTAAGGTGGGGCAGTTATCCGAGCCCAGAGACACAGGCCCAAACTTTTAGCCCCTTCTAGGACTTGGAGTCTTATCTCTTAGCCACAGACCTTATGGTCTCTAACCACTCCCCTCCCAAGCTTTGCAAATACAGCCCACCCCCTACAGTGAATGAACTAGAAGAAAGGCTCTAGGAAAGGGGCAGAAAACAGTCTCTAATATCTCAATGTGGTTCAGATGGAAGAGAACTGAACACAGGCATGTGAACTTGCAAAGCCCTTTAACCACTGGGTTTTAGTCATTTCTTTGTTAACTGGAATAAAGCCATTTTTAACCGAGGTTTTTGAAGTTAAGAAGAAAAGTGATGTTTCTGATGTGCTGACTTGTCACAACAGAGACACTCGCACAATGTATGCATTCAAATGTATCTTCTTCCTTAAGCATTCCTTCTGTATCTATTCTCATTATCTCATGCCTCACAACCAAATCTTGACCAAGATGAAGCATTTCCCGGTCCTTACTCAGCAGTTAGTAAGGACTCAGACATTCTTCAAAGTTTTACTTCTACCAAGGCAAAACTACCCCTCTTACAATTACACCTCACAAGTAACCCCAGCTTCACTTGACTCTTTGCTTCTATGGAGCCGCCAGCTCACTCAGATTTGTTGCACCTTCAACCACTTAATTATGGCTCAGCATGGGTCGTCCAGTTATTACCTCTCTGGATTTCTAAAAACTCACTGTTTCATGCTTCTCTATACATAAACTAGTGCAGTACTTTTGGAATCAAACGGTCTGGTTTAGAATGTCAGTTTCCACTTACTGGCTGTGTACTCTGGCAAATCACTTCATCTTTCTGTGCTTTGGTCTGTTTGGTGTGTTGGATGGTTTTAATGATGAAATGCATTAATACGTGTAATGCACCTAATCGTTCCTGGTCCATAGTAAATATTATAGATGTTTTAGTTATTATTACTATGATTGTTATTATTAGACATTTTGTGAAAATGGGATTATTGGATATTCAGGATGAGTAGAGACCTGGTCTGACCTGCCACAGAAAGCAAAGACTTTGCAAAACTTTGCTTACAAGCACAATGCTCGAGAGTATGTAAGATATTCTAATGGAAAGATTTGCATTCTATTCTTACAAGAAAAACAGGACCTGGCGGAAGTTTTAGTCCTATTTATCACAAGATTTTTGAGGTTCCCAGAGACTGAGTGACTTAAGGTGTTATGCTTAGAAACAGGAAGAACCAAACTTACAGAGCTAGTGGTGGCTTTCCTCTGTAGGCCAAAGTGTTCTTGGGAGTAGAATGTTGAATCTGCACATTCTCATGAGGATTCAGGGGAACTCTTCTCTGAAGATGTTAGAAGCATCTACTCAGAAACTTTTGCCTTCCTTGTGGCCCTCACAAATCTAGTATAGACCTGTAAGAAGCCTACATCATGGGTCAGTCATGTGAACCAGATTAGACAGATGTTCATTTACCAACATTTATTAAGTGCCTTTGAAGTAGAATCTGTGCTAGAGTGCTTGGGATATCAAAATATATATGGCTATATGACCAGGATCTAGGATTAGACATTTAGGGAGGATGAAGTTTTTAAAGGTAGGTATTCATTCATTCACAAATATAAGCTAAGCACGTGCTTGCTATCTAGCACTGCATGAGGCCAACATGATAGAAGATGATACGTACGTGCATGCATGTGGGGTGATAGGCACAAAATGATAATTAATAGTTAGTAGAAGTCCATTAGCAGTGGTATTTTAGCAGCCACTGTGAGCCACATGCAGCACTATTAGGAGATTCACATTCATTATTCCTCAATACAACTCTATGAAACATATTTTTTACATCTCATTTTTACTAATAAAAAAATAAAATATGATAATTTGAGAAAATCTTTTAAGATCATGTAACCAGTAAATAATTGAGTCTTTTAAAATTTCTATGAATACTTTAAATAATTCCATGATGCAAATATAACATAATAGATATACTTCATACATGTTAAATATAAAGTGAAAAACCCCTCACCATTACCTTCATACCTTCCTTAGAGAGAATCCCTATTTATAATCCCTCTGCCCTTTTTTCAACACACTTACATACACATGTATGAAAATACTCAAACATACAGTCTTGTTTTTGGAGCCAGGAGCTGTGTGGGGCTGTTTCCATCATCCTACACTAAGAGCATTGTTAGCTTGTGTGCATTCTTGGGTTAACGTGAATACAGACTAAGACTCCAAAGAAGCCAATGTTTTTTTAAGAGTAATGACCTTGTTGTCTTTGCTGTAAACAATGGAAAGAAAAGGGACTTACTTTTAGCATCTCCCCTCAGGAAAAAGAAGTGGGGAAAGAGACCTTGGTTTCCCACCTCCAACTCTCCTTGTATGGGGTCTACAAGTTCTTCCCTCAAAGTGCCCCCTGGATGGCCTCAGCTGAGTCAGCGGTTCCATAAACCACTCCTGCCATCTTGTGGCTTGTACAGCATCTACATGCGGCTCCTGGAGAAAAACGGAGAAAATGAGAGGAAAATGCTACAGGCTACCAAACAGTGACTTAAAAGCAACCATGACAACAATAATCATGAAGGTAGTTATTATGTATTATTCCTATCATTGAGTCTCAGTCTTTTATAGCGAACTCTAAATTTCAGAGTTTGGATTATTAATGCTATGAGACATCAAATAGGTGAAGAACATATCTACTTCTTATACTGACTGGCCAAGAGTGGAACTGCTACAGAAAAGTGAGACAGAAATACATATATTATCTATGTAGACTAAACTAAAGTGGCCAGATCATCAGGTCAGAGTCATTTATAGAAAAAATTAAACTCAAATCCCTAGAGGAGCACTTTCCTTGATATGTTACTGTTCTATCACTGGGCATTGAGTTTTAATGATAGAAAACATCTATTCTGCTTTATTTAGTTAGTTAATGAAAATTATTTATTTATTCATTCATTCATTTATTTAATGGAAAGCCCCTATATTTTAGTGAGTACTAGTTACCGAGGATCTACCACTGCATATATTCTTTGCCTCTATGATGCTTCTATTTTAAGAGGGAAGGCAAATAAAGAAATTTCAAATGCAACAATAAATAATTACAACTTTATGTAACTGCTATGAAAGAAATGAAAGGTTGATGCAATAGAGAATAACAAAGAAAGAAGTACATCGCTGATGCAACAACTGAGGGCTCTCAGAGGAGGTACTAGAATGTGATGGCAGAGACGTGGGGGTGGAGAAAGCTTTGCCTTACCACCATTGGTCCTGAAGCTCCAGCCAATGAACACGAAGCAGGAAAAGAGCCAAATAACCATATTTCAGAAAAGTGGCTACCCAGGGGGCTGCCTTTTTCAGAGACACTTAGTGGTCAGAATAGTGATTGAACCCTTCTTTTTGCTGGCCCTAGCTATAGACCACCATGGATATTGAAGTAAGAACCTTTTTCTGGATTTATTTCCCTGCATTTCTAGTATATACAGGGCACTAGCACATGACTGTGATGTGCACACCACATTCTGATGTTCTGATGTTTATTCCTCAGTTCTCATAGGCTTTTCCCAGGAACCAGGGTCTTTTATATTCGTGTTTTATTTTTTTTAATAAAATACAAACATTCAAAAGAAAATGTGAATATAAGATTTTAATATTTTAGTAGGGAAACTGACCAAACTGTAAAAACCTGAGTTATAGCCTAGAGGTATAAAATTCCATCGTAAAGAATTAACAGAGTCACCAGAGGCAGAGGTACCTCAGTAGGTAGTGCTAACAGTACCTAAAGATGCTGACGTTATAAATTGAAGAAAAAAATAATAACTCACTATTTCCAACGGGTGACTTTAGTGTTAATAATGGAAATACCACAGCAGATCATCAACAATTAGAGAATCCAAATTTAATTTGTTTTAGATAAAAGCCCTGGGCTTCCCCGGTGGCGCAGTGGTTGAGAGTCCGCCTGCCGATGCAGGTGACGCGGGCTCGTGCCCCGGTCAGGGAGGATCCCACATGCCGCGGAGCGGCTGGGCCCGTGAGCCATGGCCGCTGAGCCTGCGCGTCCGGAGCCTGTGCTCCGCAACGGGAGAGGCCACAGCACTGAGAGGCCCGCGTACCGCAAAAAAAAAAAAAACCAAAATATTTCAAAGTTAAAATTGAAGTAGTAGATTAAATCAAAAAACACCAAAAATACATACACATGTACACATATGCAGGATACGGTAAAGAAAATATTTCTATCCAGTGTAGATACTTGCAGGAGTCAGGGGTGCAAAAATGCTAATGAAATACCACAAATAGTACCCCTCTTCACTTTCTAGCAGTAAGAATTAAAGCATTAATCAACTTGATTTAGTGCAGCAGTTAAGAGTGTAGACTCTGGAAGTTCACTAATTTCAAATCCTGGCTCTATTATGCAGGAGCTGTAAAACTTTAAGCAAAGTACTTCCTCTCTCTTTATGCCTCAGTTTTCCCCATCTGAAGTTAAGAATAATAATACTTGCATTAAAGGACAATTGCGTGGATTCAGATGTAAAGAGCTCGGAACAGGGCCTGGCTAGAGGAAAGCCTCAATAATGTTAACTGTTATTTAAAATTAAGTGTAAGTAGTGAAACCCTAAAATATCTAGAAAAAAATGTACCCATGTATTTATGACAGAGATATTAGGGGAACATCTTTAAAACATAAAGAACACAGATGCATAAAAGCACTTTCTGGTCTTTGGATAACACCTTTCTCTTAAATTGCTATCCAGCTACCTGGCTGGCTATTTGTGATGCAAATCAGCTTTTCAAGCTTCACTGCTCTCTGACTTTCTAAAAAATCTCTTGGTCTGAGGAAAGGGTACATTTTCTTTGGGAAGAGCAAGGTCATACTAGGCCCAATATGACCAAAACTATGACTCTGCTTCTCTTCCATCCACACAACCCCCTAGTGTGGGGCCCTTTCAAGGCCCAGATATGTGACTGAGACCACTGCTGATGTCATGTGAGAGTCAGAGCAGGGACTGTAAATGGGACGTCTCTGGAGGCCTGCCATTTCAGTAACATCAACCTGAAGGCATCTCCTCCCCAAACTCCAACAGTCTTTATTTTCCCAGGCAGAAGCCCTGGTCCTCTGAGATTGTTTATTTGATTCGTATCTACCTAGCCTCCTCGACCACTTTCTCATTTGGTCACTTGTTTCTTCATTCATCATTCAACATTCATTTATTCAATCATTTATTGAATGTTTCCCATGTGCCAGGTCCTACATCAGCTGCTAGGTGGAGGACAGTGACCTTCCCCACCCCAGGAACCTCCTTCCTTTGGACACCACCACAGAGCTGAACATGGAGCTGTTGAGTTCAGTCTCCAATGAGGCTAGAGCCAAGATTCCAAACACACAATCAACAGTTGAGGGCTCTCCACAGGAGAGGACCAGAAAACAATCCAATAAATGAGCACTCTCCTCTCTACCCAGGACTTTTAGACCCAGATTCCCACCTACTGTCTGCCCTGGTGAGCTGGAATTTACGTCACATGAATACTCAGGCTTTTCGTAGCCCATATGAAAGGTAAATAAAAGCAACATTTCTTTCCCTGAATTTTTTCTCAGACCTACCTGGCCTTCCAAGCGTTGAAATTAGAGATTACAGTAGACAACTTCAGTGGTCAGAAGCGGTCCCAGAGCCTTCTTAGTTGCAGGAAATGAAGAGGCAAGACTTTCGTCTGCCTTTCCCCTAGCCCCAACGTAAACAACAGTTCATTTGCTCTGGACAAGAACTCCCTCACTGATGGGGAGCGAAGAGGGGATAAAAAGGAGGTTTGAAGCCTTGTGCTCCACCTAGAGATTAAAACATAAAACAATGGGAGAAAGTTGCCCCCAAAGCTCATTTCATCTCTAAGCCATGTGCTGGTAGCTAAAAGGTAAAGACAGGTTGGTCCAAGTATCCTAGATTCCAGGCAGAACCTGTTTCTCCCTAAAAGGACCCCCAACACTGAGTCTCTGACTTTTAAACACACACCATGGCCACTTTTACTATAGTGGTATCCTCTTTCAAAGACCCTTTTCTTTCCTTGACAAGAATACAGCATTAGATTTTTGCTTGTTTATACCCCCATCGGTGATAAAACTCTAACAGACTGTGTTTTGTGTGTATGCTCATACACGTGCACAAAAGTGTGCCCATGTGAAGGTGTATTAAGGGTGAATATGGGTCTTCCCTGGTGGCGCAGTGGTTGAGAGTCCGCCTGTTGATGCAGGGGACGCAGGTTCGTGCCCCGGTCCGGGAAGATCCCACATGCTGCAGAGCGGCTGGGCCCGTGAGCCATGGCCGCTGAGCCTGCGTGTCCGGAGCCTGTGCTCCACAACGGGAGAGGCCACAGCAGTGAGAGGCCCGCGTACCACAAAAAAAAAAAAGGGTGAATATGCATTTTGTGTTAGTGTATTACTCCATAGCGTGTTTACCTGTGTGAGTTCACTGGCACATTTATTTGCTGGAAAGCATGGTTCACTCACTTGATTCATGAATTGTAACACTTTTGCCCCAGAAGCACATGGGTATTGAGAAGCATCCCTGAGTGCAAATGAGAATTTAGTCTGAGATGCTGAGAGCATCTCCTGTGTGCTATGCACACCCTGCCTCAGCACCTTTGTACATAATGGTTCTTCTGCAGAAATACTTTTCCCTCCCCTCTCGAATCTTTCCCTACTTCATTCTTACCACTTTTCAGATTTTAGATTGGAGAACCTGCTCACAGAACCCTTCCCTCTCTCCCCAGACTAGACCAAGCCTCTGTTACGCTATTTCACAGTTCCCCATCTTTTGTAGCACTTATCATAGTTTGTGATTATGTATAATTAGTACTGTTTGAACAGTTCCAGCTACCATCATACACTCATGAGGGCAGGACCATGCCTCTTTTACTCACATTGAATTCCTAATCCCTAGCAGAATGCTGAGCACAGGGTAGGTCCTCAATTTCTGAGCTAGATATTGCAAGAAAGACAAAATCCAGAACAAGCTGGGTCCGTGGCAGTGGAATCAACTATAAATCTGGCTACCAGGGACAGTAACTTTGTAAACCTGGTGAGATCAGGGAATCTTAGAACTCAGCCTGATTCTTGCTCTATTGCTATCCACTCAGATCAGAATCAAATCCCAAAAGTGAGAGCCACCTGTAGGATAATGCTCAGAGGCAGTAAAAATAAGAAGCTGTGCCCACTTTTCAGTCTGGCTGATGGTAGAGAGCCCCAAAGAACACAGAGTGCATGGTGGCAGCTCCTACAGGACACCAAATCTGGGGGGACCTTTGGAAGGACACCAGGAAAGCTGTAGTCTTCATCTCACCCTCCTCTGTTCCCCGTGCCTCTGAATCTTCTAACTTGAAACCTTTTGGTTTCCCATCCAAGCCCTCCCATCCATGCAGAGACAGCTCTTACCACCACCTCTTCTCCTATACACCCCCCGCTTTTCTCATAGACCACAAAAAAATCAGACTCAGGCAGCAGATGACACGGAAGATTGGATGTAATTGCATCTCAAGATAGGCATTAGCAGAGCTCAGACTGGGGTACCACGATGGTACAGTGGCAGGGATGGCTGGGTCACTCACAGCACCCCACCCTGTCCTGGCTCTCATTCTTCCCAATGACTCTGGAACAACATTGCCTCCACAGTAAAGAGCATCATAGTGCAGCTGCATTCAAGAATGGGGGTGTTAAGGTAGGGGATATGGGGGAAAAAGCACAGAGGAAAAGATACGGTCTGAACAACTAGGGCTCCTACAGCTGCCTCAGCTTCTTCACGGCAGCATCTACATCACCTCCGGTGGCAATGAGGGCCTGCAGATTGGCTTCAAGATTCAGAAAGCCCATGGCCCGCAATTGCTCTAGCTGCACCCGGAAGTGAGTCTCGGGCTGCAGCTGCAGGGGATTGGCGCCAGCTAGGGCTTGCAACATCTGGAGGAAGGGCATGGAATGGAGGCCCAGCTCCACAGAGCCTTGTGCTGAGGGAACTTCAGGACCTGGGGCTAGGGGAGGATCCGCAGGCATAAGGGCACCCTCTCGAGGCTCTGTACTTCCTGCCGTACTTCCCAGCCCTGCTAGGCAAGGCATGAACAAAAGGAGGAGGCGAGGGGCTTCAGTAGCCAGGATCTGCAGACCCTGCTCAATCTGCAGCAAGGCATGCATGGCACGAGGGTTTGCCATGGCTGCCTGAAGGTGCAGCAGCAGTGGCAGCTGCCAGCGCATTTCGTCCTGCAACTGTGGGGCCTCATTCATTCTGGCTGGCCTCAGAGGTCTTGGGTAAGCTGGTGGCGGCAGCCAGACATGCTCAGGGGTTCCAGCGGTAACTGCCGTGGGTGAAGGTGGGGAAGGAACAAATGGGGCCTTGTCGGCAGCACACTCCAGCCTGGAGACAAGATCAGGCATGTTGGTGCTGTGGGCAGTGGAGCCATTCCCTGCGCCATCTCGGCTTCCCGCTTTTCTAGCACTGCTCTCTGTGGGATATCTCAAGAATGCGGGGCAGGAGGGCTTCCCCTTGATTGCTACTGACTCCCTGGGGAGAGGCCGGCCTGACTCAAGTTCCTGGGATGAGGGTGAAGTTGGGGGAACTTGGCTTCCTGGTGGTGATGGTGGTTCTTGGCTTGGGCTGAGGGTAGATGCAATCCCCTGCAGATAGGTTCTCAGGGACAGGGGCCTCTCATGTAATTGCTGGAGATAGTCATAGAGCCTCATATTACCTAGAATATTGCAAACACCGTTTCTAAGTTCGGATACATCCTGGTCCCCAGGCCTCCTGCCTCTCCTACCAGCTGAGCCTGCAAACGTGGAAGCCCAGGGGTTGGGGAGAGGGTCACAGTTCTCCATCCTTGAAGGTTGGCAGCTACTGGTGGTAGCATTAGCAGTAGTGGTGGTAGCAAAGGGATTGCCACCAAACTGCTCCTGCACTGCATTAAGCATTGGGTGCATGATATCTGTATACATGGTACGGAGCACATTGTAGCCACCAGGGATGCTCTCCAGGTTTCTGAGTGCCCGGTCCTGGCTACGCATCATCTCTTGCATCATGGCAGGTTTGCACAGAAACTCCATTGTCTGCCGTATGATTTCAGGGTTGTTGAGAATGTGCCCAATCTCAGGGTTGTGCTGGATCAGCTGCTGCATATGGGGGTTGTCAAGAACCAGCTGGCGCACCAGGCCTGTGTTGGACAGCAGACCCTGGATGAAGGCGTCATCAATGATCTGAGCCACAAACTCAGGCACAGACATATCCTGCCACATCAGTGAGCTTGGCGGGTCGGGGAAACTACCGGAGGTCAGGCCTAGCCCATTGAGGCCTGTGAGGACACCTAAGCTAAAGGTGGGTAGCCTGTCTGCTGGGTAAATGGAGCTTGGCTGAGGGAGCGATCCAAGGCTTGGGGCTGGGATAGGGACCGAAGCAGCTGGGCACTCAGTGCCCACAGTACGGCGCTGCATCTTGATGACCAGGTGGACAGTGAGGCCATCTCGGACCCCACACTGTGCCAGTGAGTCAGGGTCCTTGAGGATTTTGCCAGCAAATATTAGGATCAGCTGATCAGGGTGGGCCTTAAAGCGCTGGGATATCTCTTCCTTCAGCTGCTGGATGGTGCAAGTGTCTGTAACTGAGAAATCCTCCTTGTCCTTGGGCGTCTTCACTGTCACCTTGATGAGGTGAGGATCCTGGACCAGCACCGGGCTGCCCTGCGGCAGGGCCTCTCCACTTTTGGCCATGGTGGGCAGCAGGAGGCCCAGGTCTGTGGGAACACAGCTAGGGGGATGGGGATGGGAGACCGAGATCAGCCTTTTGGGCAGTGGTGAAAGTAGGAAAGGTGAACAGGAAGAGGATCTGGGATCTCAGGGTGGGGGGACTGCAGGGTCCACATGGAAAGGGTTATGAGGTCCCTGGGATAGGATGCTTTGGGAGGATTTTGGGTTTGAGAGATGTCGGGGGTCATGGGAGGGAAACCTGAGGCCCTGGGAAAGAGGTCTACAGTTGATGAGTGAAGGGGCAAGGGCAGCATGAAGGGCCCGGTTTGGGGAAACATACCAATCAGCTGTGGCCCCGTCCTTCCTCTTATACAAGGCTCAAAACTGCCCTCATCTTGCTGAACAGCCACCACGGAAGCCTTCTAAGCCAGAACTCACTCCATCAGGTCTCCTCTGTGACCTCAGCACCGACATCACAGCCTCATACAATGGACTTTTGAGACTTCTCCAAGGTGTTCTGAATCCCTGGGGGCTTCATCTCCCCCAACCCTTCAACTCTTCTATTTCCTTTGTCTCAATTGCCTTCTTCATAGTGAGGGGCCTGGGCTGACACTTCCTTCTCAAGCCAAGAGTTTTGCTTTCACACAGCTGTTTTGTGGTATGTGGAGACTCAGACTGGGATTGGACAATTAAGAAAAGCTCCTTAATCCCTTGTGTGCCCATGAAAACCCAAATTCAGCTACCTGCCAGTTGAGCCACTTCCTGGCATCATATGTTCCTGTTTCCTCTCCGATTCAACATTAGCCATGAATTCTTTATTTATATTTCAACATATTGACTTTCTAATGGGTAGGATCTAGAGTATGAAAGAGAGGTTCAGGATGAAATAAACTTTTTATTTTTTTTCCCATTATTATTATCCCCCAGAAAAATTCAAAGAATGGATTGGCTATTTGTTGAGGTAAAAAAATGACCAGGAAATAAGGTTGTTAAATGGAAAATTGAGTTCAGTTTTACATATATTTAAGATGTCTATTTCACATCCAAATAAAAGTGTAGGAAGGTAGTTCAACATTGTGAGTCTAGAGTTCATCAGCATCAACAGAGTATTTAGAACTGTGCAATTAGTGAGCATAGTAAAAGGATAGAGGTAAGAAAAAACTGAGTCATGGATAGTACAATATTTAGAAGTCTGGAGGATTAGATGAATTCAGCAAAGGAAATTGAGAAGAAATAAAACATTAAGTCAGAAAAAGAAGTTAGAGAGAGAAAGAAGCCAAATGAAGAAGGAGAAGAGTTTCAAAAAAAGGAGAGAGTAACCAACTGTGTCAAGTGATCCTGGTAGGTCAGTAAGATGAGGACGGAGAACTGATCACTGGATTTGAACAAGAGAGACAGGTTAGATTGAGGGCCACGATGAGGCCAATTTGGAAAAGTGGTGAGGACAGAAAACCTAATTGGTGTGGGTTTAAAAGTAAATGCATAGGGGGCTTCCCTGGTGGCGCAGTGGTTGCGAGTCTGCCTGCCAATGCAGGGGACACGGGTTCGTGCCCCGGTCCGGGAAGATCTCACGTGCCGTGGAGCGGCTGGCCCCGTGAGCCATGGCCGCTGAGCCTGCGCGTCCGGAGCCTGTGCTCCTCAACGGGAGAGGCCACAACTGTGAGAGGCCCGCGTACCACAAAAAAAAAAAAAAAAAAAAAAGTAAATGCATAGGAGAGAAAGTGAATCCAATAAGAGTACTGTAAATGAGAAAAGACAGATGGCTGCATGGAAATGGGGAAATAAAGGCTTTGTTGTTTTTTCTTAAGATGAGATGATTACAACATGCTTTTTTAAAAACTTAATTTTTGGCTGCATTGGGTCTTCGTTACTGCACGCGGGCTTTCTTCAGTTGCGGTGAGTGAGGGCTACTCTTCATTGTGGTGTGCAGGCTTCGCATTGTGGTGGATTCTTTTGTTGTGGAGCATGGGCTCTAGGAGAGTGGGCTTCAGTAGTTGTGGCTCCCAAACTCTAGATCGCAGGCTCAGTAGTTGTGGTGCACAGGTTTATTTGCTCCGTGGCATGTGGGATCTTCCCGGACCAGAGCTCGAACCCATGTCTCCTGCATCGGCAGGCGGACTCTCAACCACTGCGCCACCAGGGAAGCCCGGCCTCTGGTATTATTAAAGCCTGTTGTACCTGCTGTTCTTTAAAATCCTGACACAGTTCTTTCTTGCTTAGGACACACATTTCTTCCTCTTCCCACTTTCTGATTGGTGCTGCAGAGCTCTAGACTTGGAATGACTGAATGTATTTGAATTGGCTCTATAGGAGGTGTTTCTGGCTCCTCCTGTTGCTTCAAGACACTTCCCCACCCCCAGAAGCTTTCCTTAATTTCTGTCCTTTTCTGTATGTGCAAGTATAGGTGAGTGAAGCCAGGCAGCCTTCATCTTCCCTTCAGAGGTTTCACCTCACCCACCAGACTTCAGCAGTTGGCTGGGGTTGGGTAGAGACATGTAGGGAATTTTGCAGGTTTAAAGTGTAATCCAAGCTTGGGGAGAAACATAGAAAAGCTGATCTCGGGCCATGAAGTGGCTGTGCAAAGGCCATTGTCCAGCAGACCCTGACCCAGAAAGCTGAATGAGATGGGAGGGGGAGGCCTGAAACATTGGATAAAGGGATTAATCCCTTGGATAAAGGAATTCAGCCATGAGATAAGAAGAGATTGAGAGGCCAGCAGCCCACATTTCTTTCTGCTGCAGGAGGTAAGTCCACTTTCTTTTCTCCCTTTTTTAAAATTTAAATTAGCACTTTATTGAAATACAATTTATATACCATACAATTCACCTATTTCAAGTGCATGATTCAATATTTTTGGTATTATATTCATAGATCTGTGCTACTATCACAACAATTCATTTTAGAACATTACCATTGCTCCCCTGCCCCCAACAAAATGTATCCCCTTAGCAATCATTAACATTTTTCTCTCATCCCACCCCCAGCCCTAGGCAACCACTAATCTACTTTCTCTCTTTATAGATTTACCAGTTCTGGACATTTGAAATAAATGGAATCATACAATGTGTGATCTTTTGTGACTGATTTCTTTCATTTTGCATGTTTTCAAGGTTCATGCACGTTGCTGCATGTATCAGTACTTAATTCCTTTTGACAGCTGAATAATATGCCATGGTAAGGATATACCACATTTTGTTTATCCATTCATAAGTAGAAGGACATTTGAATTATTTCTACTTCGCAGCTGTTATAAATAATGCTCCTATGAACGTTCATGTGCAAGTATTTGTAGAATTATGTTTTAATTTCTCTTGGGTTTATACCTAGGAGTAGAAATGCTGAGTCATATGGTAACTACGTTTATCTGTCTGAGGAACATGCCAGGCTGTTTTCCAAAGTGACTATACCAAATTACATTTCTACTTGCATGTATGAAACTCCCAATTTCTTCATATACTCTATAACATTTGTTGTTATTTATATATTTTTTAAATTCTAGCCCTCTTAGCGGGTGTGACATGGTATCTTACTGTGGTTTTGATTTATATTTCCCTATGGCTAATGATGGTAAGTACAGTTGCCTGCCATGTCCCAATTAGCCCTCATTTATACCCCTGGGAATGGGACTAGAAGTCCAATGTTAGAAAGATTAATTAATGAATAAAATATGTTAAAGTAAATCCAATTCATTTAGAATGGTAGATGCCTCATATTTAGACTTCTGTTTTATTTTTCTTAGAGCTCATGCTTCAGCTATCATCTCTTAAAGAAGATGATAATCTCTGCCCATTTTATTTTCCTGGGTTGTCATGAAAATTGAATAATGGCTTGAAAGTCTTTGGTGAAATTAAATGTACTACACAAACATGAAGAAAGAAAAATTGTAGAGAGTAGGTTCACAGAAATGGGCTTTCCAGCTACCTACCAAACCGGACATTTGCACAGCAAAAAGCAGTGTCTCTGGGCTTGTTCAATGAAGTGCAGACCTGAAATTGCCATTACCCTGTGCTTGTTCCAAGTACGTTTCCTGGTTTTTACTGGAGATACTGGGGGACTACAAGAGAGAATGTGGTTGACTGCCTAAGAGTGAAGGTAGCTCCTGATCCCAGCCTCTTTCCTACCTAAAAAGAGATACCCCTTTCTCCACTATCTTGTAGGTCTGACTCAGGAGATAATTGGTATATTATAATAACACACTATTATATCAGATGCCAGTCTGTCCTAGTTTTACTTCTTGAAGTCTTTGGATATAATAAGTGCAGAACATCTTGCTGAAGTGCAGTACAACTCTCAGTACCTAGAGTTCAATTTGTCTTGAGTCTTTCCTACAGTTCAAAGGAACAGACTCTTTGCCTCCTCAACTAAAGCCAAGGCTTCATAGAGGACATGAAGGTGAGTATAGAAAGAGCTAAAAGAAGTCAGAGAAGGACAATCTAACCTGACATTAACCCCACAGGAGAGGCTTTTGAGTGACTAAGTATGGAAAAACTCTAGAAATTCCATGATCTAGGGTATGGGTATTACATGGCCTGAGGGCAAGACTTGGGTTCTTCCTTCTACAGTGATGGAAAGCATGGGTCATAATGCTACAACTCCCAGAATGGATTCAGAATTTGAAGAGGCAAGTGAGTCAAAACACTCCCAGTGATGAGATCGACAGGCAGAATATGGCTTAGACTGTAATTTCTGTAGCACAATAACCAAGTTTTCAGTAATAAAAGTAATGTGAGGACACAGGAAGAGAATCACCAATCCTGAGACTCTTTTTACTCCACATCCCCCACTGACTTTGAGAACTTGCCAAACTCTCTTACCGTAGACACTTGCCCATTCCTGCTGATCACGAATCCTTAATACCCAGATCAGTGACCCATATCTGCTAACTGCTCAATATCCTATCTTCCCTACACTATGATTCCATAAGGGCTCATACCACAGTTCACAAGACAAAGTGACTGACACTCCCCACCCCACCCCCATCCATATATTCTTTTCTGGGACACTTTTCCCCTCCCATGGGAGAAAAGAAAAACAGTTTCAGTCCAGAAGTCATAAAACATTGCCCCCTTTCAGAAAGGCTTAGTATTGCCGTCATAAAAACAAGATCAGGGTCCAGGCAGATTATTCTAGTGAACCAACTGGGGGTCATGAGAAGATACAAAAATAAGAACTCCAGGGTCTACAGCCAGAGAGACTTGCTGGAGATAAAGAGGAGTCTATATTACTTTCTTTTGGTGATCTGATCCCTGAAAAGGAAGTCATGTACTTTCTTCCTTCCACAAGCCAATTCTAAATAATTAGTACATTCTGTGTATTGTTCTACACTCTAGATATACACATATGAATACAGAAATGATCCCTGGCCTTAAAGAGCTCAGAGTGTTATTCTCCAGCCTCTTGTTTCCTATCATTCCATATATACTCCTTAGGGCTATAATTGTATCCCGTGGCTTTAACCCTCGCATAGTGTGTTGACTCACAAATCTAGAGTAAAATATAGTGGCTACAGCTTACTTGGGATCCAGAATTTATTAATCTCATACGAATGATATCCAGAAAGTGCTAACTTGGTTTAAAAAACAACAACAACAAATATGCATTTTTTTTTCCCTCAGCAAATTGCTTTATCTCCATAATTCCCCACCTTGGTGAAGAGCCTCACCATCTTTCCAATAGCTTAATGCAAAAATCAATCTTAGAAGTTTGGGATTAAAATATACACACTACTCTATATAAAGTAGATAACCAACAAGAATTCACTGTATAGCACAGGGAACTATACTCAGTATCTTGTAATAATGTATAATGGAAGAGAATATAAAAAAAGAATATATATATGTATTACATATAATATATATATTATATGTAATACATATATATATATACATATGGTTGAATCGGTTTACTGTACACCTGAAACTAACACAACATTGTAAATCAACTATATTTCAATAAAAAATTTTAAAAAAGAAAAAAATCCATCTTAGATTCCTCCTTCTTCCTTCCTCCAATATGCTGCTGTCACAGCCTAATCATTCCGTCTTAGCAACTTGTTTCATCAGTTCCTTCATATCCTCACTCTACTGCCTTAGTTTATATAGTTTCATCTGGACTGTTTCAATAGTCATTGAATGGATCTCCCTGATTTCAGCATTGTGCACTTCCAAGCCTCCAACTACCCGGTCACCCAACAGATCTACCCAAAATACAAATTACTGCATCTTCCATTGCCTGTAAAAGAATAAAATCGAACATCATGGAATAGCTATTGATTGATGGAAAGTAGATGAGCAGATACATTACACAACAGCAGCTATTCAGTACCTGATCTGCCAGTTAATTTTAGGCAAACAAATGTAAATTGAGTTTCTCAGAGTTTCTTTGTAAAGACCATGTTCCATTTTTCACAAACTTCTCTGTGATAAGCTGAATTTTAAGTGCAAAAACCGAATCTGTAAAAGCAAATGAAGACACATTTAAGGGGTGAGGGAGCATGGATTGGGCTTGAATAAAGTCGGGGTTCAAAAGTGTGCGGTGGGGTGAAGGAAATAAGAAAGATCAAGGAAAATTTGTTAGGAGAACTTGAAAATAAAAAGATATTCTAAAAACCGCAGTGTAACTTTTGACTTGGAATTTTGGAGTCGTTGGTCTCTTAAGAGAAATACAAATCAGAAAAGAAATGCAAGTTGTTGAATGGAATTGATTACCAACTCTTTGATTTATTCATCCTCATGTTTAAAAAACCTTTTGATGAAATGAATTTTGAGCTAATTCTTGTGCTAGATACCAAACTTCTTTTGAATCTTTTCCTTCCCAAACCTCGATAGTGGTCTTCTCTAATATCAAGGCTCCCTTGAGATTTTGCCTTGGCTTTTTGCTCTGTTCCTTCAAGGAACATTCCCTAGAAATAAGTTTCTTCATGTGCTCCCTTGAATATCAGCTCACCTTTCTTTTTTTTTTTTCTGTTTATTTTTATTTTTTTAAGATTATTTTATTAATTTTTATTGGAGTAAAGTTGGTTTGCTCAGCTCATTTCTCTCCTTATTTGTATTCTTCATCTCTTAACTTACATACTTTTTCTGCTTAATGTCCTTCACTGAGATGTGAGAGTAAGAGACCTGGGTGTACATCTAGAGTTACTTACCCTTAATCCCCACCTACACATTGTCACCAATTTCATGAAGAGAAAACCAATTATTAACAAATTTATTCTCTTCTATCTATACTCAGTAGCATCTAGTTAAGCAACTTTTCCTCCATACTAAAAGCAATAACTAGCCATTTACTCGTCCTGGATTTAGGCATTTTTTGTCAGCTCCAGACCTCTTCAACTTGCTCAGGGCTGCCAGGTGACCTTTTCTCACTTAACGTTTAGACATTCAAAACATGTCATTCCTCATCTGCCCACTACCATCTCTCTCTCTCTCTCTCTCTCTCTCTCTCTCTCTCTCTCTCTCTCTCGCTCTCTCGCTCTCTCGCTCTCTCGCTCTCTCGCTCTCTCTCTCTCTGTCTCACACACACACACACACACACACACACACACACACACACATATATACACAAAACTCCTTAATGATGGTTTCCTGACAATGTCAAGACAATTCAATGGGGAAAGAATATGGTCCTGAGACAACAGGATATCCACATGCAAAAGAATAAAATTGACCCTCTATCTCACACAGTAGAAACAAACTTAAAATAGATCCTAGATCTAAGTGTAACAGCTAAATTATAAAACTTTAAAAAAAATATATAGGAGTAAATCCTTATGACTTTGGACCGGGCAAGGCCTTCATAGATATGACATCAAAAGTAGAAGTGACAAAAAGATTGGATTTCATCACAATTAAAAACTTGTTCCTCAAAGGATGCAATCAAGAAAATGAAAAGACAACCCTTAGAATGGGAGAAGATATTTACAAATCACAGAATTCATAAAGGACTTGTATCTAGAATATAGAAAGACCTCAGAAAAAGACAAATAACGTAATTAAAAAATGGATAAAGGATCCAAATAGACCTTTCTCAAAAAAGATATGCAAATGGATAGTAAAGTGTATGAAAAGATGATAAACACCATTAAGCAAATGCAAATTAAACACCTTAGGCAAACGCAAATTAAAATAACGATGAGCTATCACTTCACACCCAGTAAGATGACTATAATAGAAAAAAAACATATAATAACAAGTATTGGCAAAGATGTGGAGACATTGGGCCCCTTCTTATACTGTTGGTGGGAATGCAAAACAGTACAATCACTTTGGAAAATAGCCTGGAAGATCCTCAGAAAAGTAAATACAAGATCCAGCAATTCTATGCTTAGGTATACACCCAAGAGAAATAAAAAGCCTATGTTTAGAAAAAAACTTGTACAAGAAAATTCATAGCCACATTATTCACAATAGCCAAAAAGTAAAAACAATCCAAATGTCTAAAAAACTGATGAATGGATAAACAAAATGTGGAAAATCCATGCAATGGAGTATTATCAACCATCAAAGGAACAAAGTACTCATACAAGATACGACATAGATGAACCCTGAAAATATTACGTTAGGTCACCCAGCCCTCTGTCCTGACTTTCATCTAGACACCCTTGGAGGTCCAGGCCCTCCTCCCACAGCTCACCTTCCCAGACCAGGTCAATTTCCTTGGGGCAGGAAGTTTAGCCTTACTTTTTTCTCAGAGGTGCCGTGCTATTGAAACCCTATAGTTAAGGTTCCCAGGGCTTTATAAGCTTTGCATGTATTCATAAGGACCTAAGAACAAACATTTACAGTCTCTCAGTTATATAGATTAAAATCACAGATATAAGCTTATATCTGTAATGTAATTTTAAATTATATTCATAATTTTAAATTGATAACTTTTAATGATCTTTTTGCAAGACATGCCATTATAATGCCAGTGGTTATTTTTCTTTACTCATATAACTTTAGATATTTTTTATTCAGACATTTTAATTGGTATTTTAATATGGGGTACAGGTGTATTCTCAGTGTTATCAACACTGACATGAGGTCGGAAAGCTAAAGTGAAGACAATTTACAAGTGCCACCCCTGGCCTTCAGGTGTTCTCCAAGGCCTCAGAATTTTCAGCTCATCAGGTAAGCGGAACAGCTCTCTTGACCCTGGACGGGGCCCTGGAGTGCAGGACCTAATGCCGCGCCGGACAAATCAGCAGCATCTCCTCCCCCCTCGCCCCGCCCCTTTCCCCTTACGCCTTTCTGCTTTGGTGGAGGCTGCGGCAGCTGTAAATCCTCGGCTCTGATCCAAGATACAGATTCCAGGTTGGTGAGCAAATCCGTTTTCTGGCCAGCCACCGCTGTCCCCACTAGTACTCAGAGGTTGACGCGCCCTACAGGTTGGTTGGGAGGTTCGCGGGTGGAGGCAGGGCGAGGGAGACCTCTGCAGTTTTGAGTTGACTCAAGTTCAGGAAGAGAGTACAGAAGAGGCACCTTTGGAGCTCGGAGTAGCCTGTGTAAAGATAGTGATAATGAAACCCTGATTCTGGAAGCTGAAGGATGTAGGGGAGGCAGCTCTGAAAGTTTTGATAGGGAATGATGGCAGACCCTGCGGCTGGTGTGGATCCAGAGGTCAGCAGCCCTTCCCCCCATCTCCAGCCTTTCTGCTCCAGGAAGTGAGCACCGTTTATCCTACCGCCCCCCACCCCCACCCCACCCCGCCCCGGGAGGCCCTGACTCCTCCCAGAGGGAGCTGGGAGACGAGCCTTCCGCATTCAGTCTGTGCAAAGGCCGGGCTGGCCCGAGAGCTGTGCATTTCCCCTTAGGTAGCAGGGCCGTGCGCGGTTGTTCAAGAAGAAAGACCAAACGAGTGAGCGCTCTCAGTTGCTCAGAATCTATGTAAAACTCCTTGGTTAGCTCAGAGGAGCTTTGACCACATGGAGCCTCACATCTGGAGCCTCCGTGTGCCGGTCACCTGGAGATGTATGCCATCTGTGGCTGGGCCACTTACTGTCACTTGAAGTGACAGGGCGGTAAAAGAAATGGGGTCCCTTCCCTTTAGGAGCTCATGATACAGATAATTTATCTTTTCATCCTCACTGCGAATGAACTCAGCGAGATTAGCAACAACATTTAATCTATCAATCAATGAAGACAGAAATGTGTGGTTAGGAGCATGGGTACTGCAAACAGAGTGCCTGGGTTCAAACTCTGCCTCTGACACTTAGACGCTGGCTGTGTACCCCCCACCTTTTGTTTGAGCTCTTTGAGCTTGTCTCTTCCACCTATAAAATGGACAGAGTAATATTTATATTATAGAGTTTTGGTGAGGCTTAAGTGAGGCAGAAGTTTAAACACACAGGAGAGTGCCTGAAAAAATAGTAAATACTCAAAATTATTAAGTCATTATTATGGACAAACTCAATGCCTACCTTAAAAAATGCAAAATCAAAACAATTTTTGAAAGAATAGAGTAGGGAATAAAATATGTACAAATGCACTATGATAAAGGAGACTATGACTCCTTCTGACATCTCAACAAGTTAAAATACAGCAGGGTTTAAACGATTAGGAATTACAAGTGGAATATCACAAATGCAGAAAAAAATGATTAGAATTTTATTATCTAACCTAAAAAAAGACACTCAGTTAATGGATTATCTAACACTCAGGGAGAAGAAAACCTGTGCAGGACAATATTTTAAGAATTTGGAAAGTTATTGAATCATTATAAATTTTGAATGCATGAGGTAGTGATTTTTTGAAGTTTTAAAAAAAATTTAAAGTATGTTCCAATTCAAACATTTATCGAGTGCTTCCTGCAAAAGGGCAAAAGAAAATTATTTCCTCAGCACAATCTCAACTCATTTATGCATGCAGTTGCCACGTGTTTAGATTTTTACCCTGTTTTCACTAGAACTCCCAGTTCAGGGGCAGTCCCACCCATCTTATTTCTAACTTTCATTCTGAGCCCCAGCCTGGACTAGTGTTATTCTGAAAGCCCTTTTAATATCGAATTGTGTGAGCTTTCATTCTAAAAGATGCTTCAGATCTACATATCAGTCCATTCTTTGGCCTCCCCCACCCACCCTCCCCCTTTTCTATTTTGCACCCTAAATTGCATTTACCTGGGAAGAAGGCTCCTGTGTTTAAGGCAATGCTTCTGAGGCCTTAATGTGCATACGAATTACCTGAGATCTTATTAAAGCGCAGATACTGAATTGGTCTCGGTGAGGTCTAGAGATTCTGCATAAAGAGCTCCACTGGACGCCAGTGAGGCTAGTTAGCAGACCGCATGGCCTTTTTCTGGCATCTGCTTCTGATTTAACTGGCCCTAGTCGTGAATTTGGCCTGTTTCATTTGCTAATTTGATCTTCAAGGTTCTTCCCCTTAAGGTCTGGTATCTGCGCTCCTCACACAGCCAGACTTATCTTTCTGCCACCCACACTGCTCTTGAGATGTGTCTTTAGTCAGGGACTCTGTTGGCTTTTCTTGTGTCCTCTGGGCTGCGATCAGGAGTAGCTAGTGGTCAAGCCCCTGCTGGCATGTGGGCAGGGCTACGCAAACCCTTTCTAACTGAATGTTAGCCGACTCTGTTCCCCTCGTTCCCTTTCCCAGCCTTAACTTTATACTCTTTAACGAGAGACATCAACTCTTACATAATCTTTTCTGTTCAAGATTCCTTCTCTGCCTTGAATATCTCAAGTAGAGCATTAGATAGAAAAGTAATAGAGCCACATATATAATTTAAATTTTTCTATGGGCCTTACTAAAATGTTAGAAGAAACAGATGAAATTGATTTTAATATATTTAACTCCATGCTTCCAAAATATATTTAGAACATGTAATCAATGTAAAAAATCCATTAATGAAATGTTTTAGATTATTTTTTCTTACCAAATCTTTGAAATCCAGTGTGTGTTTTATACTTAAAATATCTCATTTCCAACTAGCCACATTTCAAGCACTCAGTAGCCACCTGTGGCTACCATATTTGACAACAGTTATTACTTGTGCCTAGAAGATCAAAAAAGCCAAGCCTCAGTTTTTCTCATTGCATTTCTTCTATTTTGTTTTTGTTAGCTCTAATGAGTTATCATTTACATTTAATAAGTTAGCAATTTTAAGCATACAACTCTGTGAGTTTTGACTTGTATATAGTTGTCCAAACAACACAGTCATGATATATATAGGGGATTTCTGTCACCCCCCAAATTTTTTTGTGTCCCTTTGCAATTCATCCCCTTCTCACAGCCCTGGGCCCTGGTATCCACTAATCTGATCTCAAATAGTAATGTTTTGGCTTTTTTAGTATTTCATATAAATGGAATCATACAGCAACTTATCCTTGCTGTCTAGCTTCTTTCACTTTGCGTAGTGCTTTTGAGATTTATTTTGTTGTATATATCAGTACATCCATTTTCTTGGTTGGTAATATTCATTGAGGTGATGTTTTCAGCTCACTCGATCCCCAGCAATGCCCTATACTCACCCTACTCATCTATGCTGTATCTCACAGACTGTTTTCTTAGTCTGGGACACTTTCTCAGGCCCTTTCTCCTGTAAGGGCTTCTTGTTACTGAAAGGCAATTTGATATTTTTTATCCTACCATGCACTCAGGAGGGGAAAATTGGTGACAGTTACAGGACCTGTTACAAGACTCAATGGTCCAGTCACTTGGGGTGCATAGCCAATGGACACACCAAGTACTTTTGATTAAAGTAGAAGCATTTCTTACTTGTGACCAGTAAGGAGACAGGGAGATAGCTCTCAAAGTACTGTCTTTCCGAACAGCTGGATCAGGGAAGTTTTATGTCTGGGATACGTGCGTGTTCATGCAGGGGCAGGCATGATCTTCCATGTAGTGCGGGTTTCTCTAGCTTGCCAAAAACTGCAAGCAAGCAAGTGCTTGGTTGTTTGCTTAGACTGTGATAGCTTGTTGATTGGAATGCACTGTAACCTTTTTGAAACATCTGGTGTTTGGAACTTTATGCAACTTAGTGGTTAGTTTCTGCGAAACAAAGCACACCTTCGTTTAACCCCATCCCTTCCCTACTGCTGCCTAGCTGACAGACCTTGTGTTCTTTAATTATGCCCACACTGACCAAGCTGTACATCAGTGTACATCTGCCTTTGCAGGGGGAGCCAGACAAAGAAACACTGTGGAATTATATCTGCTCTCAGTCACCCTGTGGCCTGTCCTGTACACAAGGGTCGCAGCTGGGGTCAGGGGTAGTGTGCCTCCAGCTAGGCAGTGCATTTGTCAGCTGGCTCTTCTTTGGTGGCCCGAACCAGACTCCAGCTAGGCAAACGGAGCATATGGCTTCCAATGAGTAATTCAATGCTGGAATAGTAAAAATAAATAAATAAGTAATCTTAAATGTCTTTAAAAAATTATGTGATTTAAGATTGACGTATATACACTAATATGTATAAACTAGATAACTATTAAGAACCTGCTGTATACAAAGTAAATAAATAAAATAAAATTCAGAAAAAAATTATGTGATTTAAGACAACAGTAATATAATTTAATGACTGAAAACTTTCAAGAATGAGAATAAGATGTTTTTCAGTGGGGACATACATATTAATTCAGCCCAGACAAAAAATAAAGTTAGGGTTAGTTCCAGCATCTTTAGTTGTCTTGTTAGAGAAGCTACTAGCTTTCTTAACTGACCCTTATTTATGCCAGGCACACAGAAACTACTGGGTAAGGTCCAGCATTCTCACATTGTCCTTAAATGCCATCTTATTAAATCTTGTTATGAATTGAGGTGGTGGATTTTTCTCCTAGGTCCAAAACAAGGAAGAAGATATGAAAGGGGGTGAGAAAGTGATGCATTCATTCTTATACAGATATTTATATAGAGCTATTCATCCACCAGACTCTGCTCTATCCCTATTTCTGGTAAAAATACTGAAGAGGCTCTTTTCCTCATGGTAAGAGGGCAGAGCACTGAAGGATTGAAGAGCAATGACAGTATAAATGTAGTGACAACTAGTTTTTATTGAGACTTTTCGACACATTGGCTCAGATAATTTATCACAAGCGTGCTATAAGGGAGGACTTGTTATCAGCAATACACAAAACATTAAACCACATCTCAGATCAGGAATTACCCCAGTGTTCCAGAACTAGAGACAGATAAATTCAGGATTCAGACCTGTGTCTGTGTTACTCCAGTGTCAGTGCCTTCTCTTCTCACCTCACCCTGCCAGGGCAAGAGAAGCAGCCTGAGTCCTGGGGATGTGCCACCAGGAGTGAAGCAGAACAGGGCTGGAGAAGGAGCCTACACATAGCTTAGGAAGAGCTGTAGGATGCCTTCAAATGCCAGGAAGAAGGAGACTATTATGCTGAATCAATGCAGCCCAAAAAATGAGACAAGCACCAGTCAGGAGGTGGGTAGAAAGAAGCTGAGCCACTTTGTGACCTGAGCACCCTTGCAGGTTGGGGTGGGGGGACA
The DNA here is from genome assembly GCF_951394435.1 of Stenella coeruleoalba. NCBI lineage: Eukaryota > Metazoa > Chordata > Mammalia > Artiodactyla > Delphinidae > Stenella > Stenella coeruleoalba. The sequence goes on along the minus strand of NC_137154.1, from coordinate 48,454,551 downwards.
TAAAGGAAACATTCTCTTCCTTTAAGGACCAGACAACAACCTGAGGTTTGGATTTGCATAAAACTAGATTATAACCTTTACTTTGTCACTTATTCATTCTGAGACCTTTGGTAATTGAATACCTTTTTAAGAAGTTCACTTTTCACATTTGTAAAATAGGTGTTATTAAATGTATCTTATAGAGTTATTGTGGGATTGGATTACATCAATATACTACCTGTAAAGAGTTCAGCCATTACCTCACATAAAAAGCGATCAGAAGATGGTCTCTGATTATTTTCTACCTTCCACTGTTCCTTGAAACAAATACCTGCATGCATATATACTTGCTTGCATTAATGATGATTGTCTTTGCTATGTGTTCAAAAATGGATGTGTTTCTTGCTCGAAGTCTGAATGGTACACCTCCTCGTAGAGTATATATTTCATTCACCGTTATCTCCCCATACCAACTATAGCACTGTGCTTGACCCTTAGATCCTCTCCCACAGCATGCCTTGTGGAAAAGCTGTGGGGTTGGGACAGCTCTGAACCAGAAGTCACAAGATAGCTTCTCCCTCTTATTTTCCTCTCATACAATTTTTTTTAAATTGAGATATAGTTCACAGACCATAAAATTCATCCTTTAAAGGTATACAATTCATTGTTTTGGAAAAATCACAAAGTTTTTCAACTAGCACCACTATCTTATTCCAGAATATTTTCATCACCCCCAAAAGAGACCCCAGACTCATTAGCAGTTATTTCCCATTCCCTCTCCCACCAACTCTTGACAGCCACTCATCTACTTTCCATGTCTATAGGTTTGCCTACTCTAGATATTTCCTGTAAATGGAGTTATACAGTGTGTAATCTTTTGTATCTGACTTCACTCACTTAGCATAATGTTTTCAAGGCTCAATCTTGTTATAACATGTGTTGATACTTCATTCCTCTTTTTCCTCCATTTTTATACTTTTCTCCTATTAGCGATTCTGAAATACTTTCCCCGAATGCTATAAGACCTCTTTGTCCCGACCATTCCACCAGCATACCTCTGCCTCAGGTCATTTTTCTGTGAACTCTCGCTAGAACATATGTGGCGTCGACTCTCCCACCTGTCCCCTCTGTCCCCCACACACAGGCATAGAGTTTTGGACAGGCCTGGTGAAATCTCTTCTCCCAAAGCACCAGGTCTGTGCCTGACTTTGACCACCTTCACCACCGTCTTTGGTTAAAGTTATGAGGTTTGAGGACAGAGCTTTGAACTAGGACTCTGGACATGATAGGTTTTGCCAACTCTACATTTTTTTTTTTTTCTGGTTTAAACTAGTTTAATGAAACAATAATGTCAAGAAACATTTATTGAGCATATACTATATTCGGAGGATTGTCCTGGGTCCTCCAGGAGATACAATGATAACAAATAGTCCAGATACATAGTTCTCAGGGGCTCTCAATCCGAGGGTACATACACATGAAAACACCTAACCATAACACCAGACAGAATGAATCAGGGGCGGTAGCTGAGGGACAACTAGTAGACATAGCAAACATCCATTGTTTCACCTGCCCACTGTCCCTTCTCTTCTCACAAGTCTCTTGGTTTTCTTTGGGCCACCCCTTTCACTCTCAGTTCACAGTAGAGCTGATTCAACCTCCATGTCCAGGTTTCTTTACCTATAAAATGGGTATACTGACCCTACCTCGAAGCATAATTTTTTTTTAATTTTTGAACTTTATTTTATTTACTTTTTATACAGCAGGTTCTTATTAGAACACATCTATGATTTTATAAGATGTGTGATTTTATAAAGTCACTTACGTCTCTATTTCTTTATCAAGAGGCTAAAAATACTCTTATTAATTCAGAGTTTTCCTATGAGAGATAAAGAAAACAGGGGAATATGATTTCTAAATCACAACTGGTTATACAAGTGTTAATTGTAAAGATATAACATCACCTTATTGTGGTCATTTTTGTTTCTTTGGGTTTTTTGGGGAAGGTGACCATGAGAGATGAAAGGGCTCTGTAAAGAGCTGTTAGAAGGTAGACGTGTCGTCACAATAAATGATACTTTTGATCTTGGAGATTAGATCCTGGAGAGCAATGCCAGGACCATGTGAAAGAGAGGTGAAGGAGCTCATGAGAAAGGTCTAAACATCTATGGAGGGATGAGGAGGTTCTAGAGTTTTCTTCATCAAAAGTTGAGGACCTGTGTGTTGGACACTGAGCTAGTTCAATAATGAACAAAAGCAGTCTCTGATCTCATGGAGCTTATATTCCAGTGGGAATATTCAAACAATTAAAGATCCATATTAGGTGGTGAGAAAGAAAATCAAGCAGGTAAGTCTATTGAGAGTGATGGTGTGGGTGGCCATGCCTTAGCTAGGCTTGACAGAGCAAACTCTTTGGATAAAACACGTAAGGAGAGAGTTGAATGAAGTCAGAGAGCCATGCAGATACCAGGGTGAAGGGGCTTCCTTGCAGCAGGAACAGCAAGTGCAAAAATCCTGAGGCAGCAGCATGTCTGGTGCTTTGAACATTGAGGATGTGTTTTGCTGGGCTGAGAAAAGGTTAAACAGACAGTGCCCTACCCAAGGCCACTTCTCTCCAGCACATCATTGTCCCTTCATCCAGTAGGAGTAAAAGGAAACCGTGATCATTGCTCTAATGAGAGTGCAAATTGCTGTCTAATGTGAGCAGGGGCAAAGAACATGCTTGAAGTTAGAATGAGAAGCTCTTGTTACCCCAGGTGCTTGACCTGTTTATCCAGAACAGTCAGCCTGCCTTTGTCTGCCTCATTTCTTACCCTGAACCCTTTTTTTTTGGCCATCTACCCAGGATTCTATACACAAGAAACACCTTAGAAGTCAGGGCTGGGCAGGCAGGAGCCAGGAGAGTGGCTACAATGACTTCAGCAGTCCTGGTGGACATCCAGGACGAAGTGACCTGCCCCATCTGCCTGGAGCTCCTGACAGAACCCCTGAGCATAGACTGTGGACACAGCTTCTGCCAAGCCTGCATCACGGGGGATAGCAAGGAGTTGGGTATTGGCCAAGAAGAAGAGAGCAGCTGTCCTGTGTGCCAGACCAGCTACCAGCCTGGGAACCTGCGACCCAATCGGCACCTGGCCAACATAGCGGACAGGCTCAGGGAGGTGGTGTTGGGCTTGGGGAAGCAGCTGAAGGTGGTTCTTTGTGCACACCATGGAGAGAAACTCCAGCTCTTCTGTAAGGAGGATGGGAAGCTCATTTGCTGGCTGTGCGAGAGGTCCCAGGAGCACCGTGGTCACCACACGTTCCTCATGGAAGAGGTGGCCCAGGAGTACCAGGTGGGAGCCCAGATGGAGGGAAGGCAGGTGGGAACAGACTCCTTGGTAGATTATTAACTTTTCTTTATGCTCTAATCTAATTTCTTTGTAGTCCACCTATTTATGTAGAGGATGAACCTAGAAAAAGCCCCTCTGGCCAAGAGCAGAGACTGTAGCTCTTTCTCGCTGCTCATGATTGGTTCTGAATGAGTGGAGGATGCTGCTCGGGGCCAGTAGCAGGCAGGGCAGGTTGAGTTCAGGGGATATGTTGGCAGTGAGAGTAAAGGACTTAAAGTGGTTCATGGTCAGGTTCTTTCCCCTGGAGAAAAGAGAATCAGCCTATTCCCAGTGGTTTCTATCCCCTGTTTATAAAAGATAACTTTGACCTTCTCAGTTTTTCATTCCGGGACAGGCATCTCCTGAGGTCAGCATAATAATCTCTCCCCCATTCATTCCATGTCTCCACACTGAAACAATTTGACACTTGATCCTGCTTGACTTGATGTGTTTCTTCCAGGAGAAGTTCCAGGAGTCTCTGAAGAAGCTGAGGCAAGAGCAGCAGGAAGCTGAGAAACTAACAGCTGTTATCAGAGAGAAGAGGGCATCCTGGAAGGTAAGAGAGATTCTTCTGAAGGTGTCCTGGGACGGGAATCAGGGCAGGATGTGGGAGCCGAGGGCAAAAGGGACCTAGTTCTGTCTGTTCCCTGATTTAGCTAGAAGAGCTTCCCTTTGCCTGTCCTTCACTGCAACCCTTCCAAACAAGGGTATTGTTCTTGGTGCAGAGCCAGGGAGAGAGAAGGGGGAGTTAGAAAATGAACATATCAAAGGGAATCTAGGTTTCTGAAGACAATCATGGGAGAGGAACCATGGCCATTGGCAGCCCTTAATTCCTGATTCTGGACCTTGTTCTATAGTTTCGAGCTCTGAAATTTGGAAAAATAGGTCATGCACAGGCCACTCTCAATATCGAAAACTGGAAGGGGAGGCTGATGGTGAGTCCTGAGAGGCCAGAGAGGCTGCTTGGAATCTAAATCCCACCTAGGAATCAAAGTCTCTATCTCAGAAGCCTAGATAAGACAGCCTGGGGCCAATGGTCTGAGAAGAGCTGAAGGGAGAATAGGAGAAGAGAGCAGGTTCTGCAGGACTTACTCCCCCATTTGCTCATTCCCCCCCAGTGAGACCTGCCAGGAAAGCAGAGCCTGCCTCCCCAACCTCTTATACAGGAGACCCTCAGCTCAACAGACTAGCAACCTCTTTCTCTTCCATGTTCCTGAAGAATCAGATGGAACCTGAGAGACACAGGATCCAGAAGCAGTTTGATCAGTTGAGGAGCATCCTGGACAGAGAGGAGCAGCGGCAGCTGAAGAAGCTGGAGGAGGAGGAGAGGAAGGGGCTGAACATCATCGCAGAAGCTGAGGGTGAGCTGATGCAGCAGAGCCAGTCCCTGAGAGAGCTCATTTCAGACCTGGAGCGCCGGTGTCAGGGGTCAACAACGGAGCTGCTGCAGGTAGGAATCGCAAAGGAGCCCAAGGTCTGACGGTCAAGGCAAAGAGAGACTAACTCTCCTTCCCTTCTGATGTGGGACTCCTTATCTTGGTGGGGGAAAGAAAAAAATTTCCTTTGACCCTGTAGTGCCTCTTCCCTATTAAACAGTTCAAAGTTCATGGATAAAGCATAGGATAATTAGAAGTACAAATGCTAAAGGAATGTCTCATTTTTATTTCTTATGTATAAAGGATAGTCCAAAAGTTCGTTTGATACAATGTAAAAGATCGAGTGATGTTTTACTGCAGCATTTCTCAATCTTGGTACTCTTGACCTTTTGGGCTAGAAGATTCTTTGCTGTGAGGGGCTGCCCTGTGCATTGTAGGATGTTCAGCAGCATCCCTGGCCTCTACCCTCTAGATGCCAGTAGCATCCAACTAGCTGTGACAACAAGAAAACCCTCCAGACATTGCCAAATGACCCTGGGGAGAACTTATCCTCCCTCCCCCTGTTGAGAATCACTGGCCATTAGGTACCCGTTGTCTCTGATGCCGTGTTGGGATTGGTCAGGTGCTTTTCACTCAGCTTAGTCACAGGCAAACACATACCAAACTCAAGTACTTAGAGAATTTTTATGTAATTACCAGCCCTTCTTTGCTTCACTTTCTTCTCTAGGGCAGAATCATTGAACATGTTGTAATAGAAGTTTGAACAGGATTTTTGAGGCACAGACAATGAGCTCTGGTCTGTGTGTGTATGTGGATTGGGTGGGTGCAAGCTGTCAAATCCAAAGAGATTTGATGGAGAGATTTGAACTGAGGTTGAAATCTGAGCAGCTGTTGGCTTCATAGAGTGAATAGTGTGACTATTAAGTTGAAGCAGGATGTACCTTGTGACATTCTGGAACCTTCAGGCTCTTCCTTATTTTCTGTTTGCTTTCTTGCTTTCCTCTTGCTCCCTTTCCTGGTGGAATAATAATTTCTCTACTTATACTTGGGCCCTAGTATTGGGGTCATGGGGTAGTTATTTTCCACCTGTTGGAGATTTTCCTCATTCACTGCTTCTGGTTTCACAACTTCAGTTTATTCTTCTTGCTTTTTTCTTCATCTTTGATGTTGGGTTGCCTTAATGCTTGCTCCTTCCCCCACTTGTTCTAGCCCCTTTACAAGTCTCTTCAAACTGGAAAAATTGCTTCGTAAGTGCAAATGGATCATCAATTTATATAATAGCTAGTCCAGGCACCTGTCTAGACTCTTCTACCCACTAGTTAGTATGACTGCCCAATGGTCATTTTAACTAGAGTGTTATCTCACAGTCAATTTTTCCAGAACTTGCCCATCACAGACACTTCCTCCTTCTCTTTTCCATGTTTGTTTGACATGGTTACCCATTAAGATTTGACAGCTGGATGCAAGCCTGCAGCTTTCAAGTTTCAAAATGTGAACCCTGAGAGTAAAGCTAAGAGGAAGAGGCATGAAGTATCACCCTGATTTGATCATTTGAGTTCCTTATTACAAGTATGCCTTAAGATTGATACAATCCTGGATCCACCTCTACCACTTTACATATGCAAGCCAGTTTGAGTTGTGTTTTTGTCAAATACAACCAAAAATAGCTCCAATACCATGAAAATAGTTATTCCTATGTTACATAGATCAAACCATTGGCCTTTCCTTCTGTTGCATTGAGGGGTATAGAGCAGAAGTTAGGAAGACCAATTCGGAGGCCATGAGACAATTCTACTCAAATGAGGCAGGCAGTGGCAGTGATGATGATAAAGAGCAGTAAGGGTGTGAAATGCACTGGCTTGGTCTAAGATGGGATGTCAGGTAGTTTTTAAGACAGTACTTTGTCTACATTTGGTGACTGGATGCTGGGATCATTGAGGAAGATGGAAGATAACAGAAGAGACCTCATGGTTGCAGGAAAGGTAAGTTTTCTTTCAGATATCTTGAATCTGTGGTGCCCGTGGCTTATGTGAGGGGTATATAAAAGAGATGTAAGCAGAAGTACAGATTTAGGAATCATCAACACATGTGTGTGTTGAAATCAAGAAAAATACACAAAGTCAGAAAAGGTAGCATAGAGGGTTAGGGGAGGTGGAATTTGAGAAACAACCACATTTTATGGCCCTTGTGTCCTCAGCAACCAGAATGTGAGCATCTCGAGGACAGAAATCAGGACTTAGTCATGTGAGAGCATCTAGAAGCAGGCACAGTGCCTGGCAAATAAAAGATGAGGTACATATATAACACCACACACACACACACACACACACACACACTCTCTCTGTTGTAAAAATAAAGGTACTAATGAATGAATTGAATGATTTCCTGACATCCCTACATAGGGTCTCAGGGAGAGTCTGCTTTCAGCTCTTATCTTTACTTTGTGGCCTCCATATTGGATCATCTCTACCTCTGTCATCATGGGGTGGTGAGATGGGATGAGGGACATGGATGAGGCTGTAGTAGAGGACAAGTCCTATTACCCTTGACTTAACCTGTCTCTTTCTTTCCTAGGATGTAAGTGATGTCGCGAAAAGGTATGTGTAGAACATGACGTGGTTCCCTTGGGTTGACAAAAGACTCCTGTACCCATAGAGTTATCTTGTGGTCAGTGGGAAAGGAAAAAAAAATCACAAAGCAGGGAAGATTTAGGACTGTGGTGTCTTGAGTGGCTTTTCGTGAGAATTTGGGGTCCCCCAAAGTAAAGGGAATGACTTGGTTTCAATGGTAGGAGAATTTGCGTGGCAGAAGGTCACAAATTGGGACAGTAGTGTTCTTAAGAATCAAGGATTACCATATCACTGACTCCCCATGTACCTCGTGATAGAACTCCTTTTCCACAAACCTCTGTACCTGCTTCCAGTCCTGATTCTAGTAGCTCATAGCTACCTCAAAATATGCAGGGATTTTCTTTGCCCACATACTTTATCAGAGGGAAATTTCCCATTTGCTTTTTTTCCCAAGGTCCAGAAATCAGCTCTTGGGATAGCTGCTTAAATTTCCCTTTCCCCCTTGGCTTTGGAACAGGCCATGCCTTGCTACCTAGTTCTCCTCAGTCTTCCATTTTTCTCAATTCCAGTAAAAATATAGACCCGAGGTCTTGAAAAGAGTGGCTTCGGCCCTGAAACAAAAACATGTTCTCTTCTCTGTCACCTACTCTAGAATTTCTTTCATCAAGGTGACCCCTAAAGTAGCCCACATACCTGGTACCTTGAAGCGCCTCACGAACACATGACCCATGGAGCCTGTTGTCCCTTCGGAAGTCTTTATTCTCAGTTTGGAGGTGAGGACGTTTCCTTTCTCCAACTGGCGTAATGTTCCCAGAGACCGAGAATCCTAAGAGGCTGTTCTGAAGGTCTTTCTCCCTAGGCCTCTGCAAGACCTTGAGACCTAAATCACAGACTCTTCTAAGGGAGCCCTTCACCTGATACTCTGAAAGCCCTAGCAGCAGGTCCTGATGTCCTGCCTGTCAACACAGATACCTGTAGGCCCTCTAAGAGGGTGCTGACATTTTAAGTATTTTGTATCTTTTTTAGAGGTAGCAAAGGATTTCCCAGCCATTATTTTATTTAATATTATACAGTCTCTAGGATGCAGAGAAAGAAGGGAAAATTATTGTATTTTACAAAACAACAACAAACCAAACAAAGGAACAAAAATGAGGCTTTGCGGGATAAATCCTATCAACTTTTTTTTAAATTGATGTATATATAGTTGATTTGCAAGAGTATATTAGTTTCAGATGTACAACATAGTGATTCAATACTTTTATAGATTATACTCCATTTAAAGTTATTATAAAATATTGGCTATATTCCCTGTTCTGTACAAAAGATATATTCACCCCAGTATTCATCGCAGCACTATTTATGATAGCCAAGATGTGGAAGCGACCTAAGTGCCCCTCAACAGATGAATAGATAAAGAAGATGTGGTATATATATATATATATATATATATATATATATATATATATATATATATATATATATAAAAGAGAGAGACAGAGAGAGAGAGAGAGATACTACACAGCCAATAAAAAAAGAATGAAAATCTTACCAGTGTGTACACAGATGGTGAGAAGCTAGTTTTTAGTCCAGTTCTTCTGGCTCCTATGCCAGAGGTCTTTGCAGAATGATGCTAATTTTCTTCAAGGAAGAGTGTTGAAGTTCACCAGTGGGCCTGGGAGATGAAGGAGACAGATGTTAGAGACACCCAAAGTTAGCAGTGTTGAAGATTCATAATGTCTGTTCTCTCTAGGAGTGAGCTCTGGACCCTGAAGAAGCCAGAAGCTCTCCCCACCAAGCTGAAGAGTATGTTTCGAGCCCCAGATCTGAAAAAGATGCTGCGAGTGTTTAGAGGTGAGGAGTTTCAGGGAACAGCGTTTGGATGAGGGATCATGGTAGTAGAGGAAATAAAAAGAATGTAGGGTTGGTATTTGCGAATAGTGTCAGAGAAAGAGATCAAAGAGGGAGGGACACAATGTGCTGAAGAAGATGCAGGTCATACTGAAGGGGGAATGAAATGGCCGGTTCACATCCTTATAGAATTCCCTTCCACACCTCTCAGCCAGGTAAGGGAGAGACAGCAGACCTGAGACTGATGGTTCTATATAATGTGATTGACTCTTTATCATTACAGAGCTGACAGATGTCCAGAGCTACTGGGGTAAGTAGAAACTGTGGCCTCTTTGAGCTGACATGTTCTTATCCTTGCCAAACATACCCACACACACACTCTCAGGTATGAGGTGTTGCTGTTTCCACCCAGCCCCCCACCACCTAGCTCCAATTCCTCCCACCCATATCCTCGCTTCCTCTTCTCAGAGTCATAAGACCCACATACCCATTCTCATCTGCTGATGCTGTACCTTTCTCCCACAGAGGATGTGACTCTGAATCCACACACGGCTAATTTAAATCTCATCCTGTCTAAGAACCGGAGGCAGGTGAGATTTGTGGGCACTCAGCTGTCTGGGTCTCATCTGGAAGAGCATTATGGCTGTGGTGTCCTGGGCTCTCGGCACTTCTCCTCAGGAAAGCATTACTGGGAGGTAGACGTGGCCAAGAAGACTGACTGGATCCTGGGGGTGTGCAGTGATTCAACGGGACCTACGTTCTCTTTCAACCAGTTTGCGAACAATCGGAATGTTTACTCCCGATACCAGCCTCAAAGTGGATACTGGGTGATTGGGTTACATCATAAGCACGAATACAGAGCCTACGAGGAATCGTCCACCTCCTTGCTCCTCTCCATGATGGTGCCCCCTCGCCGAATTGGGGTGTTCTTAGACTATGAGGCCGGCACGGTCTCCTTTTACAATGTCACCAACCACGGCTTCCCCATCTACACCTTCTCTAAGTATTACTTTCCTACCACCCTATGTCCATATTTTAATCCTTGCAACTGTGTAGTCCCGATGACCCTGCGCCGCCCAAGCTCTTGAACTTTCTGCTGTTCCCACCATCTGAGCCGTACCCTCTACTCCAAGGCTCTTCTGCATCTCAGTTTCTCCTTTCTTACCTCCGATTTTCCTGTGTTCTCACTCCTTTCCTGTTGAACATTTACTCAGTGCTAGAGCTGAGTAACCCAGCGGTGACAGTGAACATCCTTGACAGATTAATTACAGATCTTGAGATGGGTGAGGGGTAGCTGTCAACATTTTTCCCCTTTTTTTTTTTAAAAGAAAGAATTGGAAAATTTTATTCGAGCCAAATTTGAAGATTATAACCTGGGAAGAGCATCTCAGAAAGCTCAGAACTGTTCCCTCAACATTTTACCATTAAGCGTGGCATTTGGTGGAGATTCTTCTTTGTTGATGTATAGAATCAAATTTAGGAAATTCTCTTCTATTAATTTGATGTCAGTTTTTGTACTGAGTGGAAAGTTGAATTTCAACATATATTGTCACTGTAATTATTAAGATAATCACACGTCATTTTTTTTTTAATCACACGTCATTTTTATTCTGTTCTTGGAATACATTGATTTATTTCCATTTTTAAATCTAACACAGATTTCTGGAATAAACCACTGTTATTCTTCATATGCAATACTGGATTTGTTTTTGCTCATACGTTGTTTAGGTTTTGTTTTTATCTCTGTTTATGAAAGAAATTGACCTGTAATTTTACATTCTTGTAACGTCGTCAGGTTTTATAAAATGCAATACATGGGCAAAGAAATTGCTGTTTTTTTAATGTAAGTACATATAGGATTGAGTGCTAAAATCCATTATAACGTTAATATGGGTGGCTTTAAATTCAATTTTAAAAAAAGATTCTAACTTCAGTTTTTACTACAAACTTCATGGATCTTAAAAATCTAAGGTAGTAAAAAAAAAAAAATCTAAGGTAGTGATTGAAAAAAAAAAATCTAAACACACTGAAGTAAAAACAGGAGAGAAGAGGAAAATGTTCAGTCCAATACAGATTTTTCTGTCAGAATGGGAGGAAAATGTAAAAAGAAAATAATCAATATGAAACACTTTTAGGAAGAGAATAATTTCTTCTAGCTTCTCCATACCTCCTTTTCTTTATGGTCAAACATGAACAGCTTGTGCATGAGCACTTTGTCTTTGGGAGAGGGATGCTATATGCTTTTTGAGCTAACTGTAAAAGAAATTATGATGAGGGGGCTGTAAGGATGGAATGAATATCAAGGAGTTGAATATCAAGATCTGGCTGTCCACTATGATAGCCAAGAGGCTCCGGTGGCTGTTGAACAATTCAGACATGCCTAGTCTGAATTGAGATGTGCCGTACATATAAAATACACACCATATTTTGAAGACTTAGTTCAAAATATAATGTAGGGGCTTCCCTGGTGGCGCAGTGGTTGAGAGTCCGCCTGCCAATGCAGGGGACACGGGTTCCTGCCCCAGTCCGGGAAGATCCCACATGCCGCGGAGCGGCTGGGCCCGTGAGCCATGGCTGCTGAGCCTGCGCGTCCGGAGCCTGTGCTCCGCAGCGGGAGAGGCCACAACAGTGAGAGGCCCGCGTAAGCTGAGAGACAAGAACATTTTATGAAGATCAAAAGGATGTTAATAAATGAGGGATTTCTTATTCTCCAGTTTGCATGCCACATGCAAAAATTTTTAGTTATTTCTGGTCTCCAGATGACAGGAAAGATGGAGTCGTGAGGACTGCATGGGATTCAGTCTCAAGTCCAGAAAAAGGAAAAACAGCATGCATTCTAAGGCAAGTTGCTTGGAACGAACCAAAATTTGTTAAGCCTTTCTGCAGTATATCAAAATGTGTGTGTGTGTGTGCATGACTGCATGTGTGTGTGTGCCTTGGGAGTGGGGATTATATCTAAGAAGAATTTTTTGTTTAACTAAGAGTAAACATGAATTTTATTCCAAGCCATATCTAGGAGCAAATTAAAACTTTGCCTCTGACACAAGAAAACATTTGCGGGTAGAGAAAGAAGACAAAGTAAGGTGTGAGGTTTAAATGCAGACAAATGAGTAAGAAGAAAGTAAGTTTCCCAAGACTGAAGGAGAAGATACCGCCGAGAGAGTAGAAGCACAATGCCATCTGTAGTATACCCTATGACACACCTCCCAGATCTGCTTTTCAGGACCTGTGTACCTATCTCCCAGCTGCTGGGAATATCAGATACTGGGAGCTCACATCTGCACCCCTCCCTGGAATTGTCCTCAGACCCAAGGAACTACCTTATCCAAAGTTTTGTCCTATCACACAGGGTAATCCTCCGCCAATGACAGGATACCATGGGAGTACAAATAACTGGCTTCCTTGCCTCATTATGGGATAACACAGAAGGGCCATTCCAGCACAGGAGCTTCCCATAGTATCATGCAGGCCCCAGATGCAGCCTCACGGTGAGTCAGCTTCTCCTTTGACCCAATCATACATTACTAGTTTTTTACAAGTATAATTCCTCAGAGATCTCCTCCAAAATCCTTCTACACGCTATTCTATAACCCAGTTTGTATTTATCTAGGACCTTGTATACAATAACTGGAAAGATTGTTTCCAGTAAACTTTTAACTTTCATTTGCTAATTATTGCTGATCACTGCCTATCACTATATAAAGTATACCATGGAGATAAATCTGACTGATTTTGACCTCAAAGAGATTGTACCCTAGTGGTAAAAATTTAGCAGTGTTTTTTTTAAGCTAGAATGAGCATCAGAATCACCTGGAGGGTTCAATAGCATATTACTATGTCCCAGCCCCAGAGATTCTGATATAGTGAGTCTGGGGTAGTGTCCAATAATTAGCATTTATAATAAATTACCAGATAATGCTGATACCCATGGCCCGGGGACTACACTTTAAGAACCACTGATGGGCTTCCCTGGTGGCACAGTGGTTGAGAGTCCGCCTACTGATGCAGGGGACACAGGTTCGTGCCCCGGTCCGGGAAGACCCCACATGCCGCGGAGCGGCTGGGCCCGTGAGCCATGGTCGCTGAGCCTGCGCATCCGGAGCCTGTGCTCCGCAACAGGAGAGGCCACAACAGTAAGAGGCCCGCGTACCGCAAAAAAAAAAAAAAAAAAAGAACCACTGATACCCAATGATAACTAACGTAACAGCAAGATAAATAGACCTCTGGAAAATAATGAAAAGAATAAATAATCATGAAATAAGCCAACTGGGGAAGGCTTTCTGGATAGTATGTCATTAAATCTGAGCTAAGAAATATTTGGTGATGGGTGCTAGAAGGGAAAAGTAATAAGACTTTATAGTTCTGAGAGAGACTATTGTTCCGCTGGAATTATAGAATAGTCTCCCAATATGTCAAAATTTCTTAATTCCATTCCTTAGCTCAGATCCCAACACCAGCTATTCAATCCACCACCTTTACTGGGTTCCCTCCCATGTACCATCTTCTTTTTTGTTTTTCACTTAGCAATTCCTTGTTCTTTTTCTTAAAATTTTATTGACATATAGTTGATTTACAATGTTGTGTTAATTTCTGCTGTACAGCAAAGTGACTCAGTTACACATATATATATTCTTTTTCATATTCTTTTCCATTATGGTTTATCACAGGATATTAAATATAGTCCTCTGTGCTATACAGTAGGAACTTGTTGTTTATTCATCCACATACCATCTTAATTTTCAGGACTATTTTGCAAGAATGTATCATTCCCCTAAACCCTCCACCTCAATCTAAGTCCTGTGATTTTACATACACACACACACACACACACACACCATCTTGCTTAGGCTTTACATCATGATTAACAGATATAATTAATAAATATTTGTTATTTTATAGCCATATGTAGGTTCTTCCTTAGAGACTGAAGGGAAAAAAGCCATAAGAAGTGAAGTGCAGAATTGCTGTTTTTGGAAATTTTCTACATGGTTTTCTGTGTAGATGAGGCAAATACTTTGAAGTGAGAGTGTCTTTTTAACTCTGGCTCATATTCACTCTCTAGGTCTCCTCTGCTGTATCATGGAATTAAAGAATAGATTTTCTATTCCTCCAGAAACTAGGCAACATGCTCTGAAAGAGGTTATGTTCTCTCGCTGGAAGCAAGAAAACTCCTGCAAAAAATGTGTCTATAACTAATTCCCACAGATATGCTGCACCCCAACAATATACAGTTCCATCCTTCTTCCTTCCTTCTGATAGGGATTCCAAGGCTGGAAAATGTGAACATCTGGATTGGCTCCCCCTTCTTTGCAGTGTATCTAATAACCCTCATGGGAAATGTCACCATCCTGTTTGTGATCCAGACTGAAGCAGCCTCCACCAGCCTATGTTTTACTTCCTGGCCATGTTGGCCTGCACTGACCTTGGCCTGTCTACAGCCACCATCCCCAAGATGCTGGGTGTTTTCTGGTTCAATCTCAGGGAGATTGTGTTTGGTGCTTGCATCACAAGATGTACACAATCCATATATGCACTGGCCTGGAGTCTGCGGTGCTGACAGTCATGGCCATAGACCGATACATTGCCGTCTGCAACCTCCTGAGATACAGCATGATACTCACCAATAAGGTGATAGCCATCCTGGGCATAGTCATCATGGTCCGGACTTTGGTGTGTGTGTCTCCTTTTAGAGTCCTTATCCTAAGCCTTCCTTTCTGTGATGCCCAGATCATCCCCCACACCTATGGTGAACCCCTGGGTTTGGCAAAGTTGGCTTGTGCCAGTATTAAGGTCAGTGCTTTCTATGGCTTGATCGCTTTTTCCATGGGATATATTGACCTTTCTGTGATTGGATTTTCCTATGTCCAAATCCTCAGAGCAGTCTTCTACCTCCCGTCCTGGGATGCCCGCCTCAAGGCACTCAGGACATTTGGCTCCCATGTCTGCTTAATGTTGGCTTTCTACCTGCCAGCACTCTTCTCCTTCATGACACACTGCTTTGGCCACAACATCCCTCATTATATCCCCATACTTCTGGCCAATCTATATGTGGTTTTTCCCCCTGCCCTTAACCCTGGAATCTATGGGGTCAGGACAAAACAGATAAGAGAGTGGGCACTTAGGATGCTTAACCCTAAAAGCTATTGATATTTAACCCCAAGAGGATCTTCCATGATCATTCAGTGGAATGATAAGATCAAAACAGAAGTAAACACTGGAATATTTTTGTTAAAATCCTCTACGTGTAATCCTCTACTACATTTTCCTTATTAGTCATAATGTACACCACATTAGAAGGCAGAGCTCAAAGATTCCAAAATAATCACTCTATTTTTTGCCACAGGAAAAGTACAACAAAAAATTCTCACATTTAAACCCCACTGATACTACAAGATTCCTAAGGTGAGAAAAAAGTTTGAAAAAGTGGCCCCAGTAACTACCTTAAATACTTTTCTTTCTCATGGGGATTCTCTTCATTCACATGTCAGAAGCTGAAGTCCATGACTATAAAAATGATGAATTTCATGAAAACCAAGCAGCATATAGTGGGAAGAGAAATGCACAATGAGTCATGAGATACAGGTTTAAATTCAGGCTCTGGCCTTGACTGGAAGATGTACGTGAGAATGTCACTTAGAGCTCTTTGAGCTTCGGTATCCTTACCAAGAAAATAATTCAAAAAAAAAAAAAAAAAAACTGTTGTGAAAATCTTTGCAGCTTCTGAAACATAAAAAGGTTTGACAACAAATAAACACATGTATTTCTAGTGTGGTTGTTACTTCTGGTGCATGTAGATTTAACTTACTAAATCCAATCCTACTATACAGTCACTGATATGAAGTGAGGTCTCCAGCTCCAGATGATCCCATTGCTTGGGGGTCTTTAGGGACTCAGCCCTTAGCTTGGTCAGAGCATTTCATTTAGAAAACTATAAAGCCTGAAGAGTTAAGAGGGCTTTCTCTTGGCTTGAGGACTCAGTGAAACCTCAGGCCCTGCGGTTCTCGTTAGGGTGAGCTTCAGGGCAGAATGAAATAGAATGACTGCTGACATAATATAAAGTCATTCTCATTTGAGTATGGAAGCTAGATAGGATATTGATTGATTTCTTTGGGTATTCTAGGAGCTACAAAAACATGAAGTTGGCTTCTAATTGGAAATGGGACCCTGGCTGAAATTTAAGGTAGAATGAGCAAGGAATATACAAAGAATAGGGCTAAAGTAATAGTAATGTAAACTAAGAGAGGAAGTGAAACGAAAAAAATGATACTTTGTGTAAATTTATAAAGAAAAATGACCGAATGATCAGTTTCTAAATAGAAATTACAACATTGACACAAACAAGATTTAGAAAAAAACTAAACAGATCAAAATATGAAGGAAGATGACAAAATAAGTCATTGCAGATTTTCTTCCAAGTAAGATGGTAGACTATGATAACTTTTCATATGTTTCTTATACTATATTAACTGTTTTGCAATACTAAAACATTTGCAAAGCTTTCAAAATTATTTAGAAAATTAACATTATCCTGATGACAAAATCAGAAAATAGAGAAAATACAGATTCTCTAAATCATTGCAAATGGCAACACAATTATGAGAAGCTTGACTCAAAGTGGGTATACACAGGGATAGATGCTACCAATTTGTTATAGGGATTTGTAAAGGATGTAGGGACACCAGCTGTTATTCCTCACAATAACTAGCACAATTTTGGCACATGAAGGGGCTCAGTAAACATTCCTTTACTGATGGTATTGAAGTGCCTAAGTGTAGAGTTGACAGATAGTGTCTACAGTGGATTTCTAGTTCCATAGAAGTCAAGCCCTAACTCTAAGCAGACAAGCTACATACTGAAGGGCGGCTCCCTGCCCTGGTTCTAAGGAGAGAGGCTAAAGAGGACCACACGTTCTCACAGCATTGTCAAGCCCAGTACAGGTGCTTCAAGGAACTGGACACAATAGGCCTAAGACAGGCTTTGGGGTGAGTCTACATACAGATAAAGGAGACAGGGTGGGGGTGGGGGGCAGGATTACTCAAAGAGCCAGATCTTAAAAGGCAGATTCAACTCTGCCATGAAGTTCCAACAGCATTAAAAAACGTCCTAGGGCTTCCCTGCTGGCGCAGTGGTTGAGAGTCCGCCTGCCAGTGCAGGGGACATGGGTTCGTGCCCCGGTCCGGGAAGATCCACGTGCCGCGGAGCGGCTGGGCCCGTGAGCCATGGCTGCTGAGCCTGCGCGTCCGGAGCCTGTGCTCCGCAACGGGAGAGGCCACAACAGTGAGAGGCCCGCGTACCGCCAAAAAAAACCCAAAAACGTCCTATTAGCCCAGTCTTGGTTGGCTAGATTTAGTATTAATTAATGCATTTGAAATTAGTAGACTGTAGATGTTTTGTCAATTTAACTGAGAAAATCTGTTAAGAGTCACTTTGCTATTATAGTCTATGGTCCAACTGTACTGGAAGAAGGTGTATTAAGAACAAGAGAAGGGGAGGGTGGGACCTACCACCTCACTCCCTGGTTTGCAGGTTTGTTGAATTTGCATGAGAAATTTGCATGAGCAACACAGATTCTTTTGAGAAAAAAGATCTGAAACCATTGAACAGTATTCAGGAACAGAGCAAATTTAAATCAAGACCCAGTAGCAAGAGAGAGCAACAGGTTACCTGGGAATTAAATATCTAGAGGAAAAAGAAATCTATCCTGGTGACCAATGCTCAAAACAAAGACCTAAATATTGTTGAGGAAATAAAACTGTGTATTCCACATATCATAAAGTAGAGTTTGGGAGCCTCTTGGTACATAGTCATGTGATATGCTTCAGATATATTCTAAGCATATGGGTGTTAATGATGGGAGCTGTGACCTCAGAGGCCTAGTGTGGGACATCAAGACTGGCAGTCAGGGAGTCTAAACAGCAGGGCATTACTGCCAGGAGTAAATAAATGCTTCATTGTTGGCAACTCAACAGTGCCTCCTCGTGGCTATTAACCAGAATAGCAATACTGAAGTGATTCCAGTTAACTTCTGCTTGGTGTCTGAAAGGAAACTGACAACTTTGAAATCAGAAAACTCCTGGGATCTCCAATGCTAGCAGAGGGTCAGGGGATAGCTTAAAAAAGAAAATAGTGTACTTCATGATCATAAGGCACGTGGGGATTTTAATGATTAATTTTAAAAATAAAAGATATATAACAGTTTATACTCTGATTTTCTTTTCTCCATTGACATTGAAGAGTCAATATCAAATCCATGACATGAGTCAAGTATTCATAAGGATAGAGTATATCTCAGTATTTTTTTTAATCTCAGTATTTTATAACATATTACATTAGCAATGTTTGACTAAGGACAAATTATATATAATAGTAACATTTATTCATTTTTCAACCAAAAATTAGTTATCGAGTGCTTTATGTGTGATTAGCACAGTAGTGGTTAGCATAGGTAGTTACCAAGAAGTAAACTACTTTCAAAGAGATTATGTTCAAAATAGCCCATGAATTATCATTATTCCTAATCTTGCAGATTAGGCAATTGAGCAAAAAGATAAATTACTAATGATCATTTAATTAATAGTGACCAGAGTCAAGAGTGAGACATTAGGCACATTTGCTACATAAATCTATTTTTCCTATTACATTTTCGAGGAGTGAGCTGCATAGTTAGACTTCAACTGGATAGTTTTGTAGTTTTCTAAAGTTTTTCAGGCTCCAGATTGTAAATAACAAAGGCAGAGCCCTACGCAACCCAACATACATTGAATTAGTCAATGCAAGTAAAGTTAGTTTCTACCACAAAGATATCACAGTAACAATGTAATAGAAGTTTACTTCTCATCCACATACCATTCCAATGAATGTGGGCTTTGTTTCACATCAGCATTTAGAGACCCATGTTTCTTTCATTAGTTGGCTCCTTCATGTTCTTGTCCCTTACAGACTGCCACTGGTTCTTCTGAATCTGTCAGGCAAGTGAAGGGAGAGAATGTGCAAGATTTTGTAGGAGGTTGTAGGGACTCAATCTGGGAGAGATTTACATCATTTTCTCTGTCATTCCATTGGCCAGAAACTTCACATAAATCTAGCTGGAGACACCAGGTGACTAAATATTTATTTCTCCAGAGAAATTATATGAGAGACCCTCACATGTAAAACATACGTAACCTCTTCCCAAATGAGGCTAAGCGAACTCTCATCTAGCCACTATATGCAGCATAGAGTCCAAGATCTCCAGGAGTGTGTGGTCATTTCCATCAGGTCCTGATGTGGTTTCTCTTGGACCAGTCATTTCCTCCTACTACCACACGTTTAATGGTGGAGCAGAAACTGAATACCAGTCAAAAAGATTCCCAGTTGAAGTGAAACATGGAATACATTTAACAAGAACTTGTCAGTGGTAATTCTGGAATACTTTGGGGGCAATACTTTGCAATACTTTGCAATACTTTTATCTCCTGACAGTAGAATAAGTTCCCTGACTAGGTCCTGGATATGACTCTGGGAGAATCTCTCCTGGCCATTGTTTTCTATGTCCCTTTTTCTGCATATGTGGAATTGTACCTTCTTCAATGTCCCCCATTGCCTTATATGAAGCAGACATTGGAGAATGTGACTTCTTTTGCAGATACTACATATGGAGACTGCTTCATGTCTGTAAAATATTAAAAATTGTTTTAATTTTTAATCAAAAGCATTTTTAAAAGCCTAGCTCATGTTTCTTTGGCAATGAACCCTCTCGAAACTTAACAAAGATTTTCTTAGGTAAAATTTATTTTTTTTTCCTTTTTTTAATGTCTTTTTGCTTTCCCCATGCCACTGCTTTTCTACATAATTGTGTCTACCTAAGGCTATCAGACTTTAGTAGGACAGCTATCCACATAACGTAGTCTCTTCTCAGGGATGCTTTCTGTGAGTCTGTTACTTAAAGGCATTCTAAATCTTTCTCTTAACCTTTGACTTCCCAAGTACTAGGAAAATTCTTCAAGGCTTTATATTTATGGCCTTTATGTATTATGATTCATTTCTGCTTGAAAACCAGCTAACTTTCTGCTAACCTCATTTATTTCTCATAATAACTTGTCAAGTGAAATCAACAATCTCAAACACACATAACTATTTTGAATTCTTTCAACCTTTTCCCTAGAATTGCCATTTAGTAGACAGGTCAACTTGTTAGGTGATCTTTCTAGCACTGGATGTCAATTTTCTCATTGTCTGCAGCCTTAGTTAGAATAACCTTCCAGCTATCAAAAAATCAATTCCAATTTGTCAGTGTTTTAACACAAAACAATTTTATATTTTTTAATAACATCCAGTCCAATGCAATGTGGAAGGGGAAAGCTCTCTTCCTTGCAGTCACTCAGTGTCCTAGCCTCCTCCACTGTGTGGTTCCACCATTTTCCATGGGTTCGTGTCTTCCAGTGGATTATCTGCAACTAAGCAGAGGAGGCGGATAGAGTGCAGAGGGCATCAAGGAGGTGGTAAAAGCCATTCCTGGAAGAGCTGCATGCCATTCCCTTGGACAGGCTTAGTCTTATAGCCTCACACAATTGTAGATATGTCTGAAAATGTAAATTTATTTGTGTTTACGAGGAAAAAGAATTCTGTTTGGAAAAATTAGCCTCGACTCTATCATATATATACATTGATTGCCAAGCTACAATCCAACTTGTGGAGTGAGAATGGTGAGAAGTGGTAGGAGAACCTCTGGAGGTTTCTGTGGTTCTCCTGGTCTCTCTGAGACACTGTCTGCCCTAGAGACTGATCTACATCTTGTTTGCCTCTTACAGATGTTTTATTAAATAATTCACCATCTTTTATTTTAGACTCATAAGAGAGAGAGGCAAAGGGACACTTTTAGATCACTTCCATGTTTTCCAGTGATTCCCCATCACCTGTGGTAGGAAGGAAGAGAAGGCACTGGGTGGAACGTCAGTAAGCTGCATCTCAGGGATAGAAGTTCAATGGATGGAATGCAGGGATTTGAATCCTTCCCCAGACCCAGTCCCCTGCCCAGGACCATCTAAATGTATTCCTGAGACCTGTCTTGCCATTCTGCCATGGTGACATCAGGAGTCCCGTATATGATTCAAACAAGCAATGATTTTCTACTCAGCCTTTGAGTTTATGCAGTTTGTTGTCTGTCAGGAGGCACTGTTGTTGGGACATAATTGGGAAGGGAGACTAGAGGAGTCAATATTCTAGGGACAAACAGACCTTGGTGAATTTCCTCAACAAAGTCACTGAATCTATTACATTTACTTGGATGTTTATAATAGAATTAAGAACTGTGTCCTGCTTGAGAAATAGGCTGAGCCTTTTCTTAGACACATACTTGGGAAAAAGTAAATATTCATTTGTCTGTAGATTGAGCCCAAGGAGGGTATTTATGGGTCCATGGGTCTTGCTTCCTCACGGCTGAGGTGAGAGCAGTCTCCTTGACTTCCCAGATACACTACTGACTTAAAAGGAGTCTGAGAAGTTCTGTACTACATTTATCCAGCCAACTAGTATCAGCAAGAAGATATTTCTGAGATTTTTTTTCCTGTTGTGGGAAAATACTACCTTGCTTAGTATCATCACTTCACTTTCCTTTTGCAGCAAAGTCTTTTTTTCCTAGCCAAATGGATTGCTTAGTTCACCAAATAATAAACATGCTATAATGATCATTATGCCTCATTCTTCCTACTCTCCACTGAGTGACAGATTGATCAATATGCCATATACTCTTGGGAAAGAGCCTCCAGACACTCACTTTCAGTGTAAAGAGGCTTGGATTTTAAGTGTGGAAGCCAGGTTTAGTATCCTGGCTGGGCTATTGCCAGCTGTATGAATTGAGCAGTTAAACTCCCCATATTTCAGTTTCATTGTCTAAAACACTGATAAAAGTAATTATTTCACTGACTTTTTAATTTAATTATGTACATACATAAAAACATTAATTTTTTTTTCTTTTGCGGTACGCAAAATATGTAATGGGAGAAAGAGGATGATTGGTCCAAGAGGAACCACATCAGGATGGAGATGACCACACACTCCTGTAGATCTTGGACTCTGTGCTGCATACAGTGACTAGATGAGAGTTTGGGTAGTCTCACTTGGGAAGAGGTTATGAACGTTTTACATGTGAGAGTCTCTCTTTTGTCATTTCTCTTAAGAAATAAATATTTAGTCACCTGGCCTCTCCTCTAGGCAGCTAGATTTATGTGAGGATTCTGGTCAATGGAATGATAGAGAAAATGATGTAAATCTCTCCCAGATTGGCCCCTGAAACATCCCACAAGATCCTGCACTTTCTCTCCCTTCGCTGTGTGACAGTCAGATTCAAAAGGACCTGTGGAGGTCTCAAAGGCTAATGTGGAATACCCACATATGATAGAAGCATAGGTCCCTAAATGTTGACATGAAGCAAAGCCCGCATGCACTGAAATCTGGATGTGGATGAGAAGTAAACTTATACTATCCTAAGTTCCTGTGATACCTTTATTGTAGTAACTAACTTTACGTGTATTTACTAATTCAATACATGACGGGTTTTGATGTCCACTATCTATATCTATAATCTGGAACATGAAAAACTTCAGAAAACTACAAATCTATCTAATTGAAGTCAAAAAGTGTAGCTCAATCCCTAGACAATAGGAAAAGTAGATTTAGTAGCAAATATGCCTAATTTATCTCTCTTCATCCTTGTCCCTGTTAGTTGAATGACCATTAGAATTTTATCTTTTTACTCAGTTGCCTAGCCTGCAAAATTGGGAATAATGATAATTCATGGGCTATTTTGACCATAATCTCTCTGAAAGTAGTTTACCTCTTGGTAACATCTATGCTAATCACTACTGTGCTCATCACACATGAAGCACTCAATAACTAAATTTTGGATGCGCAGATGAAGAAATAAATAAATGTTGTTATTACATACAGTCCTTAGCAAAATACTACTAATATAACATCTTATTAAATATAATAATACAATATACCCTTGTGAATACCTGATTCATGCTATTGATTTGACATTGTTTTTAAATGTCACTGAAAAAAAGGAAACCAGAAGAAAAAAGAAAAAAGGAAACCAGAGAATAAATTATATCCCTTTTATTTTTAAAATTAATCATTCAGCTCCCCACGTGCTTATGAGCAGGAAGTACAGTATTTTCTTCTTGAAGCTACTCACTACCACTCCCCCTGAGTGTTGGAACTCCAGTTTTTCAGAGTTGTCAGTCCCCTTTCAGAAACAAGCAGAGGTTGAGAACTAAAGTATTGCTATCCCTACTTATAGCCACAGGGCAGCAATACTGACATGTCAGCAACAAAGCGTTTCTCTACGCCTTGCAGTAACGCCATCCTGTTTAGACTCCCTGGCTGCACAGCCTTGAGGTTCCACAGTCTGCCTCTGAGGTCACAGCTCTCATCCTTCACACCCGTATGCTTAGAATATATCCCAAAGCACAGTAGAGTATCAGATGACTATGTACTAAGAGGTCCCCAAACTCCACTGTGGAAAACGTAGTTTTGTTCTCTCAGCAATACTTCGGTCTTTGTTATGGGCATTGGTCACCAGCATAGACTCCCTTTTTCCTCCAGATAATTTAATTCCAGGGAACTTGTTGCTCTCTCTTGCCACTGCATCTTTATTTAAATCTGCTCTGATCCTGAATAGCAGTGTTCAGTGGTTTCAGATCTTCTTTCTCAGAAGGCTCTGTGTTCCTCATGCAAATGTGACTAACCTGCAAACCCGGGGAGTAAAGTAAGTGGCCTTAGTAGGTCACTTCTCCCCCCTTCTCGTGTTCTTAGTGCACCCCTTCCAGGACAGTTGGATGATAGTCAGCCTATTGTAGCACCGTGATTCTTCATAGATCTCAGTTAAACTGAGAAAATATCTGTATCCCACCATTTTATTTATTTTATTTTTTCTTTCAGTTTTATTGAGATATAATTGACCTACAGCACTTATAAGTTTAAGTTATACATATGTTGTGAAATGACTACCACAAGAGTTTCGTTAATATCCAACATCTCATATAGGTACCAAAAAGAAGAAAAAGAAAAATGCTTTTTTCCTGTGATGAGAACTTTTAGGGTCTACTCTCTTAGCAACTTTCAAATATACCTTAACTAGAGTCATCATGCTGGACATTGCATCTTTGATACTTATTTATAACTGGAAGTTTGTACATTTATACCCCACCAACTTAAAATGCCTTCAGTTTATGCTAATTCATTCTATCCACTCAAGACAGTGTTCAGAGATCTCTACTAAGCACGTTTTTTAATGCTATGGGAACTTCACAGCAGAGTTGTGTCTGCCATTCAAGACTGGGCTCTTTGACTATCCTGTTCCTCCATCCCCTTTTTCTACATGTAGATTCACCCCAAAGCCTACCTTAGGACCACTGTGTCC
This sequence comes from Stenella coeruleoalba, assembly GCF_951394435.1. Lineage (NCBI taxonomy): Eukaryota > Metazoa > Chordata > Mammalia > Artiodactyla > Delphinidae > Stenella > Stenella coeruleoalba. The sequence goes on along the minus strand of NC_137154.1, from coordinate 48,430,004 downwards.
CATTCCTTGAACCACCTGCACTGGGCTTGACAATTCTGTGAGAAACTGTGGTCCTCTTAACTTCTCTCCTTAGAACCAGAGCAGAGAGCCACCCTTATGTACATGGCATATCTGTTTGTGCCCTGCTTCTATGAAACTAGAGATGCACTGTAGACACTGTCAACTCTTGACTTATCACTTCAGTCTCGTAAATAAGGGGATGTTCACTGAGCCCCTGGATGTGCAAAAATTGTGCTAGTTACTGTGAGGAATGACAACTGGTGTGTTGGTCCCTACATCCTTACAAATCCCTATAACAAGTTGGTAGTATCTATCCCCGTGTGCTCCCAGTTTGAGTCAAGTTTCTCATAATTATGTCAGCTGTTTGCATTGATCTAGAGAAGCCTAGCTGAGGAATTAAGACCCGAATTTTGTCCAACTAACAGACTCTTATTTGAGTTCTTTCTGGGTTTGCAGCTGGGAAAGCATAACAAAGGTAGGGAAAGCACTCCTACAGACCAACAGAGTAGACCAGATGTTTGAAAATATTCCTTGACAATATGTACCATATTCCTATGAATTATATTCTTTCTGTTAGATCTTTTTTTAAAACTCATTTTTATAACCATCCACAGAAGGCTCTTATGAAAATTAAATGTTATCATGCACAAACACTGGTATATTGCAAGTGTTCAAAATATTTGAGCTTTTAATTTCATGATTATTACTATAATTATTATCAATATATAAGGACATTGAGATTATTAGTATCATTAGGCAAGTGGTATTGAAGTTGGCCCTTCTGTCCTCTGAGGGACAGTAGGAGATGGTGGTGCATAAAATTCTTCCGGCAACCATGAGATGGAGAGAATTCCTATTAAAGAATTTCTTTTTAAAAAAATGATAAATACTGAATCATACCTGTGGCTCTGCCTTGAGTAAATAAGAAGCATGTCTGAGGGCATTAAGAGCCCCTTCTTGTAGGGAAATGGATGTCATTTTTCTTTCCCACTGTTATTGAGTGTGGCTTTAGAAGAATCTGCCCCTGGAACCCACATCAGCATTGAGTTGCAGTTACTTTAATCCCCACAGGGTGGGGCAGTTGATCTCCATTCCTGCTGCCGGCTTAATGCCAAATTCTTTCCTAACTATGAAAGCTGCCCCTAGAGCATTATGTCACGTGTCTTTTTTTGTCTGCACCAGAGGACTTGATTCTGTCTCTGTCTCACTGGGAGGCATGCTGTACTGCAGAGTTCTGCTATAGCTGTCCTTCATGTGGTACTAAGTTTTCAGACTCGAGCAATCGGAGCTGTGCCAATAATTAACTCTTGCCTCTCAGCCAAACATCTTGTGACGCTGGGACTTAGACTATAGGGCCCTTGGTCAGCCGGCTCCCTCTTAGTTTCCACCTACAGAGAGCAACAGAGAAAGACTGAAGGGTTGAAGCAGAGGAGGGGATATTTGGTCCCTCCTGTCTCTTCCTCTCGTCGGTTTCCCTCAGCAATGACTCTTCCTCCTGGCAGTGGAATTGGTTGTAGCCTCCAGGATTGGTTGGTTGGTTGGTTGGTTGGTTGGGTTTTGGATTTTGTTTGGGTTTGAGTTTGGGTTTTGTTTGGGCTTTAGAACTTCCAGGATCAAATCAGCCTCACTGAACTCCCTAAGAGATACCACCAGCAGGATAGAGTCCTACCTCAGAGGTCTCAGTCCAGGCTGTAAGGGCACATCCTCGGAGGTCCTGTGACACTAGTAGCATTCAGAGGCAGCACCCGTCCTCAGAGTTGTGAGAGTAGTTCAACGAGCCCACCACCAACCTGTTGTCTCCTAATGACCAAATGCTTCCCAAGTATAAGGTTCTTTTTTTTTAATGACCAGTGTTTTTTGTTTTTTGTTTTTGGCCACACCACGCAGCATATGGGATCTTAGTTCCCCGACCAGGGATCAAATCTGTGACCCTGCAGTGGAAGTGTGGAGTCCTAACCACTGGACCACCAAGGAATTCCAAGTATAAGGTTCTTCCTGCAGGTACTATCTCTGTGTTACCTCAGCATCCCCCTCCATTTTTTTTTTTTGGTTGTTTTTTTTTTTTGGTTTTCAAGTCTGCAATACTTATTTAATCAAGTGCTTACCTTAAATTCTCTAAAAATAGCCAGTGGTGGGGCTTCCCTGGTGGCACAGTGGTTGAGAGTCCGCCTGCCGATGCAGAGGACACAGGTTAGTGCCCCGGTCCGGGAAGATCCCACATGCCGCGGAGTGGCTAGGCCGGTGAGCCATGGCCGCTGAGCCTGCGCGTCCGGAGCCTGTGCTCTGCAAAAGGGAGAGGCCACAACAGTGAGAGGCCCGCGTACCGCAAAATAAATAAATAAATAAAAAATAAATAAATTTAAAAAAATTAAAATAGCCAGTGGGATTTATTTTCTCCTGACTGGACCCACTGTTACCCAGAAACCTGACACTGCTGTGTCTTCCCACCTTCAACTAGAGCTCTTGGGAAGAGTCAACAAGTAAGACTTGACTTTCAGTTCACTGCATGTGCAGCTTAAACACGTGGAGAAGTGGTCAACACACTGACCTGATTTCCCAATTTTTACCCCATTGGTATCCCCCCTCCATACCCCTCTCTCAAACTGTATCCTCATTCTCTAGACTCCCTGAAGGTTGTGAGGCTGCGTAGGACATAGTAGGAGGCTGGCATTGCTTTATATTATTATGAGTGCTCTTTCCCTTTGGTCCTGCAGATGCTTTGTCAGATAGGACTCTGCCTTCTCTGAGAACCCCCTGGCTCTCAAAATAGTAGGTACAAGCAGGTAACACCTATGGACATCCAGAAGGACAAAACACAGGCAAAGGAGAGTAGGGTAGAGGCCTGGTCTCCAGCTTCAATTGCACAAGAAGGGGCATTTCTCTAGAAAGACACCAGGCTGTAGAGCCTAGATTTTAATCTCTGCTCTATCACTTCCCAGATATATGATCTCCAGCAGTTTGTTCTCTTAAAATTATATTTTTTCTGCTATGTAAAATAGAAGTAATAGTACCTACAAGAATGTTGTGAAGATTAATTTACTTCACTATAATTGCCCAGGCTCAAAGCAATTACTCAAGAAAAATGAGTTTCTTCCTCTTGCCTACCCCACCCTGAAATAGGGAAGAATAAAGGAAGAAACCTGGGTCAGGCTTTTCTCTAGCTCACATCTGGGCAAAATCACTGAGAAGGAAGGGGAGAGAGAATTAGAAATCTATTTTACATATTCACATCCCTCTCCGCAGCAATTTCTGAATTCCTTGTTTTATCTCTTTGGTTTGAACCCCATATACAATAGGGTTCAAGGCAAGGGATATGAAGTGGTGAAGAACATTGAGCAGAATCAGGGTGTCCACGGGGATGCTCTTTCTGGCCACATGTGTCAACACCACAACCAGCAGGACGGTGCTGAAGAAGAGGATGAGGATGGCGTGGGAGCCACACATGCTCAGAGCCTTGACTGCAGCCCCCTCAGCCTTGAACTTGAGCACAGCTCTTAGGATGAAGATGTAGGAGATGAAGATGAGGATGAAATCTGAGCCTAGTAAGGTCCAACCAGCTACAGATTGGTAGATTCTGTTCAGGGTGAAATTGTCACAGGAGAGCTGGACACAGGTTGGCACAGATGCAGTTCGCAATGACATTTTTCCCACAGTAGAGGAGCTAGGCAGGGAGAATGGGAATAGGTACAGTGAGGGCATTTCGTATGACAACGAAGACACTAACCTTGGCCACAAAGTGGTTAGTGATGATGGATGGGTATCTCAGTGGATGGCAGATGGCCACATAGCGGTCATAGGCCATGACCATGAGTGTGCAGGACTCCATGGCGAGGAAATTATTCATGATGAACATCTGGAGGAAACAGGCAGAGAAGCTGATGGATCTGAGGTCAAATCAGAAGATGGCCAGGACCTTGGGGATGGCAGTGAGGCAGAGCACCATGCCCAGGAGGGAGGGCAGGCTGAGCAGGTAGTACATGGGCTCGTGCAGAGAGGCCTCCAGCTGGATGGTGATCAGGAGGGTGGCACTGGCCCCCATGGCCAGAATGAAGAGGAGGCTGAGGGACAGGGACAGCCAGCGCTGCCAACTCTGGTAGCTGGGGAAGCAGATGAGGAGGAATTCAGAGACCGGAGCTGTGGAGTCGTTGCTGGGTGATGCCATCCAATGAATCTTCAGCTGAGAAGTCATTTCTTGACTATTTTCTTGGGCAGATACAAGAGGTAATTTTATCTAATTGACTTCAAGAATAACAATAGGTAGTAACCTTACAATATTAAAAATGTTCAACAAATTAATTCAGTATGGTACCAGTGTAAGAAAAGCAAAACAATAGCATAATGTAGAAGTTGCTTTCTCAATGAAAATTTTGACAAGCACAGGACCAACTTGTCAGCTAAGCAGAAGTTTAATAACATGAGAATATGAATGGCCATTAAACTTTTTTTTTTTTTTTTTTTTTTTTTTTTTGCAGTACACGGGCCTCTCACTGCTGTGGCCTCTCCCGTTGCAGAGCACAGGCTCTGGACGCGCAGGCTCAGTGGCCATGGCTCACGGGCCCAGCTGCTCCGCGGCATGTGGGATCTTCCCGGACCGGGGCACGAACCTGTGTCCCCTGAATCGGCAAGCGGACTCTCAACCACTGCGCCACCAGGGAAGCCCCAGGAAGCCCCACCACTAAGCTTTTTTAAAAGGGTATCATTAGTGATCTGAACATGACTAATTCATTGGACTGGTGGCAATAGAAACCAGAATGAAAGGAGTTGAAGATTTCTTAAGTGAGGAAGTGTAAATAGGGAGGGCTGACTATGTAGCTAAAAGGTTCGTTTCAAGCTTGTCATTAAAGAAAAGAGCAAGACAGAAATGAAACATACTGTAGCATACCTATTTGTCTGGGGAAAGATTATGAATTCAGAAGGAAAGTAAGATAAATGAAGTAGTTAGTTCATTGAGAATGCAACTTCTGCTATTATTATAGTTTCTTTGTAGCCCTTTACACATAGATTTTGTACCCTTCTGTCTCCCTCCACCCGACTCAAATATCTGAGGTCAAATAACATGCACTTTTCATTTATACACACCAACATTCTCTAACACCTCATAGATACTTAACAAAAGCCTGCTGAAAAAGGTTTTTTAGTTCCTGGACCTTGGTGTTTACACTGATGGAAAATTTCAAGGAAGGAAAGTGAAAGTGGAGAATTAACCAGAGTTGCAGTGCCGAAGGGAATCCTGAGGAAGGGAAAGGAGAAGCTCTGATCAATACTACGAATGGTGGCTATATTTTAAATGGATAACCAACAAGGACCTACTGTATAGCACAGGGAACTCTGCTCAATATTATGTAACAACCTGAATGGGAAAAGAATTTGAAAAAGAATAGATACACGTATATGCATTACTGAATCACTTTGCTGTACACCTGAAATTATCACATTGTTAATCAACTATACTCCAATATAAAAAAATTTTTTTAATTTAAAATATTTTAATAAATATTTTTTAAAACTACTACAAATACTGGTCACTGAGGGTCTGTGCGGTGGACTTCAGAGGATGGACTGGGCATGACACAAAATGCATGTTGGAACTTGGAGGCTTATTCATGCCACTGTCTGCAGGTGCTCCTCGAGAGCCTGTCCCTTGGTGAGTGGGAAAATCCAGGGCTAGGTCTCTGACTTAATAAATCTTTTGCCCTTGCCCTAAAACAAACACAGAACCACTCTATTGCTCCGAATATGTTAGTAAGAATTTTCTTGAATTCCTTCGGTTTAAATTATTACTAACTTTATCCATACAAAATCTCAGGAGACGAGGGGAAGATGGCGGAAGAGTAAGACGCGGAGATCACCTTACTCCCCACAGATACACCAGAAATACATCTACACGTGGAACTACAGAACACCTACTGAACGCTGGCAGAAGACCTCAGACCTCCCAAAAGGCAAGAAACTCCCCACGTACCTGGGCAAAAGAAAAAAGAATAAACAGAGACAAAAGAATAGGGACGGGACCTGCACCAGTGGGAGGGAGCCGTGAAGGAGGAAAGGTATCCACACACTAGGAAGCCCCTTCGCGGGCGGAGACTGCGGGTGGCGGAGGCGGAAAGCTTCGGAGCCACGGAGGAGAGCGCAGGAACAGGGGTGCGGGGGGCAAAGCGGAGAGATTCCCGCACAGAGGATCGGTGCCCTTCGGCACTCACCAGCCCGAGAGGCTTGTCTGCTCGCCCGCCGGGGTGGGCGCGGGCTGGGAGCTGAGGCTCGGGCTTCTGTCGGAGCGCAGGGAGAGGACTGGGGTTGGCGGCGTGAACACAGCCTGCAGGGGGCTAGTGCGCCACGGCTAGCCGGGAGGGAGTCCGGGGAAAAGTCTGGACCTGCCGAAGAGGCAAGAGACTTTTTCTTCCCTCTTTGTTTCCTGGTGCGCGAGGAGAGGGGATTAAGAGCGCTGCTTAAAGGAGCTCCAGAGACGAGTGCGAGCCGCGGCTAAAAGCGCGGACCCCAGAGAGGGCGTGAGACGCTAAGGCTGCTGCTGCCGCCACCAAGAAGCCTGTGTGCGAGCACAGGTCACTATCCACACCCCCCTCCCGCGGAGCCTGTGCAGCCCTCCACTGCAAGGGTCCCGGGACCCAGGGACAACTTCCCCGGGAGAACGCACGGTGCGCCTCAGGCTGGTGCAACGTCCCGCGGCCTCTGCCGCCGCAGGCTAGCCCCGCATGCCGTACCCCTCCCTCCCCCCGGCCTGAGTGAGCCAGAGTCCCCGAGGCAGCTGCTCCTTCAACCCCGTCCTGTCTGAGCGAAGAACAGACGCCCTCCGGCGACCTACACGCAGAGGCGGGGCCAAATCCAAAGCTGAGCCCCGGGAGCTGTGAGAACAAAGAAGAGAAAGGGAAATCTCTCCCAGCAGCCTCAGAAGCAGCGGATTAAAGCTCCACAATCAACTTGATGTACCCTGCATCTGTGGAATACCTGAATAGACACCGAATCATCCCAAATTGAGGGAGTGGACTTTGAGAGCAAGATTTATGATTTTTTCCCCTTTTCCTCTTTTTGTGAGTATGTGTATGCTTCTGTGTGAGATTTTGTCTGTATAACTTTGCTTCCACCATTTGTCCTAGGGTTCTATCCGTCCGTTTTTTTTTTTTCTTTAAAAAAAATTTTTTTCTTAATAATTATTTTTTATTTTAATTATTTTATTTTATTTTATCTTCTTTCTTTCTTTCTTTCTTTCCTTCCTTCCCTCCTTCCTTCCTTCCCTCGTTCCTTCCTCCCTCCTTCCCTCCCTCCCTCCCTCCCTCCCTCTCTTCCTTCCTTCCTTCCTTCCTCTCTTTCTTTCTTTCTTTCTTACTTTCTACATTTTCTCCCTTTTATTCTGAGCCGTGTGGATGAAAGTCTCTTGGTGCTGCAGCCAGGAGTCAGTGCTGTGTCTCTGAGGTGGGAGAGCCAACTTCAGGACACTGGTCCACAAGAGACCTCCCAGCTCCACGTAATATCAAACGGCGAAAATCTCCCAGAGATCTCCATCTCAACACCAACACCCAGCTTCACTCAATGACCAGCAAGCTGCAGTGCTGGACACCCTATGCCAAACAACTAGCAAGACAGGAACACAATCCCACCCATTAGCAGAGAGGCTGCCGAAAATCATAATAAGTCCAGAGACACCCCAAAACACGCCACCAGACGTGGACCTGCCCACCAGAAAGACAAGATCCAGCCTCATCCAACAGAACACAGGCACTAGTCCCCTCCAGCAGGAAGCCTACACAACCCACTGAACCAACTTTAGCCACTGGGGACAGACACCAAAAGCAACAGGAACTACGAACCTGCAGACTGCAAAAAGGAGACCCCAAACACAGTAAGATAAGCAAAATGAGAAGACAGAAAAACACACAGCAGATGAAGGAGCAAGATAAAAACCCACCAGACCTAACAAATGAAGAGGAAATAGGCAGTCTACCTGAAAAGGAATTCAGAATAATGATAGTAAAGATGATGCCAAATCTTGGAAATAGAATAGACAAAATGCAAGAAACATTGAACAAGGACCTAGAAGAACTAAAGATGAAACAAGCAACGATGAACAACACAATAAATGAAATTAAAAATACTCTAGATAGGGCTCCCCTGGTGGCGCAGTGGTTGAGAGTCCGCCTGCCGATGCAGGGGACACGGGTTCGTGCCCCGGTCCGGGAAGGTCCCACATGCCGCGGAGCGGCTGGGCCCGTGAGCCATGGCCGCTGAGCCTGCGCGTCCGGAGCCTGTGCTCCACAACGGGAGAGGCCACAACAGTGAGAGGCCCGCGTATTGCAAAAAAAAAAAAAAAAAGCTGAGTCCTTTGGGAACTGTGTTGTATCATGCTCCTGCAGGTAGGAAGTGAGGATATGAAAGATGGAGTGGTTTGAAACTGAGGTAAGAACTTGCCGAGGAGCCAGAAGCCAGGGATCTGGTGCATAAGCCTGACTCACAGACATGGTTGAAGATGTAGGAAAGAGACAATAGAGTCTTTATTACAATAATAACTCCAATGTTCTGAGTGCTTTATGAGCAACCTAAACTGCTTAAGTTCTTTATCTAATTTTTCTCATTGAATCATCTCTCTTAGATATGAAAGAGGAACTCTTTGGAGTAGAAACTATTAACCCTACTGTGTGTCGGGGATAGATAGAGAGATGGAGCCTTGCCCAAAGTCACACAGTTAGCCTCCATTCATAGCCACATCAATCTGACTCCAATGTCTGTGTTCTAAATGACTCATCCCCACTGTCGCCACTATTCTGATAAATGTGACTATAGCTATTGAAATCCTAAACAAAATCCTAGTGCATAGAGTTCAGAAAACTGTTAAGATTTGTTTAATTGATAAATATATTTATCCCCTAAAAAATGCAGAGAGAGTTCAACATAAGGAAATCTGACAATCTAACTTAACACATCAAGGTTGTAGATAAAATATGGGAATAAAATCATACAAATCACAAGCAGATTTGAATCCTAGCTCTGACATTTGCTATTTGTGTGACCATCCATCAAACAAATACTACCTACTATGCTCCACAAACTGTATTAGACACTGTGTACATGGTAAATAAGGCAAACATGATCCCTGTTTTCACCAAGAGTTCATTCCAATTATGTGGTTGTTAAAAGAAAATAGGCATCTCTAAATGTACTTCTTTGAGTAATTTCTGAGATATGTTGTTTAGCAAAGAAGCAAGTGACAAAAGCAGTACATAGAATGCTACACAAAATAATTTTGTAATGCTATACCAAGAATGCAATATAAAAAAGTGTATGTATATATACACTTTCTTATATGTTCTTAGATATAATCAAATTACCTCTGGAAGGATACACAAGAAACCTGTAAGAGTAATTCCTTCTGAGAAAGACAAATGTGTCAAACTTGGCAGACAGGAGTAAAAATGGTATGTTAGAGATTGCTGGTTATTTCCCCAATGCCCCAATTCTTCCTTAGTAACAAAAAAACATTATTTTATTTGGGTACTCATGTATACTGACAAAGTACTATACCTCTCAGATTCCAAATGTTAGTGGATGTCATTTTACAAAGTTTCCAAGAAAACTCTCTAATGTGAACTAACTCAGCTGAGACATGAAGGTCATTTACCCTCCCTGCTTCCACATGGAACAGGCACAGGATTGATGCCTGAATTTCTAGCAGCCACCTTAAACTATTATATGCAGTCAGAAATAATACTGATATAGAGAAAGAATTACTTTTACTGAATACCTTTTTTAATTTTTAAAACTTTGAACTACATGAATATATTTTCTATTTCTTAATTAAATATGTTTTAATTTTATTCTTTTGATCATACAGTTAAAATGCAGAAAGCTTTGGTAATTTTACAAAAGAAAATATATAAAATCCTGTCATATGCCATCATAGAGCATTATTACGGGAGTATTACTTTAGATAAGTGGGATCAAAAAGGCCTTAAGGAATAAAGATATGATGAATGGGAAGAAAAACAAGAGTAGAAGCAGAGAAGCCAATCAGAAGACTATTACTTGGTCCAGGCAAGAGATGGTGGCCTGGACCAGATTGGTGGCAGAGGAAATAAATTTGAGTGGCAAAATTTTGGAAGAATAGTCAAGTAAATATACAGATGAATTAGAAATGAGGTATTCAATGTAGAAATCAAATATAATTCTTAGGATTCTCTGATAACCTGGTGGATATGGACCCATTTACTGTAATGGCATCACATAGTAAGATTTCTGGGTATTGTTGAGTTTACATTTGAAGTTTGTGATGATAAATTTAATGTGAAGTCAACAAGTTTATTTATGGGATATTTTTCTAGAAAGCTTCAACCTTCCACAGAGGAGACATATTTAGATTTAATCATTTTCCATTATTTCAAGCAGCTACAATGGAGGGTGAGAACAAAGGAGGTTAGATTATTTCCAAGAGCGTAATTGAATGACGGGCCATAGAATCTAAGTTTGACAGGAATAAAGTCAAGTAAAGAGAGGGATATATAATAGAATGAAGGAGATTCTTTCAGTGGCTTGGTAATCTTTAGATCCAACAATTGTGACTGTACTAAGGATAGTTAAAAATTTGAGCCTGCAGTTAGAAGGTGACAATCAGATAGTAGGATGTTTTGAATCTAAGTTTTAGAGGTGGGTCAACCATGAACATGAGGTAAGTCAAAAACTGGGAGTTTAAACAAGAAAGGTTAAGTTTTGAGTAAAAGCTGAACTGAGTATTCAAGCATTTCCAGTTTTCCCAGCCATGGGATGCCCACTGCATGCAAATGACATTCTCATGAAAAATAAATGCATAGAAGTGAAGTAATTAATAATTATAGGAGGGATACATATAGTATAATTTCTTAAATTAAGGATAAATCTGAGAAAAGTTTGGGAGAAGTTTAGACTTCAGACAAAGAATATGTTCAACAGAGAAATGATTTGAGATATGAATTTTTAGTCTGTAGGCTCCCACTGACTTTAGACAAATAATTTAATTAGGCAATAAGTAATTCATTTCCTTCTTGTCTCATCTGATGCACCTATAGACACAACTGCCTGGGAGGTACCTTGCATTAGAAAATGGACAGAAACTTATTCTGGTGCCCTTTATAAATCTGTCTGGGACTGGTGTAATTGTAGCCGTCTGGTGCTTGTATGGCACTTCCTGATGGTTTATATTGCACTGGAGGATTGAGTTCATCGGTAATAGATAGAAATGAGGAGAACAAATAGATAACAACTCTGGGCAAGCAGGGCAGGAGCTGTTTCTGCTGGGAACTTAGCACAGCTCTATTGTCTTGTGCTGGGAGATGTGCACCTGGAACACAATAGGGCTGTGCAGAGGTAGCACCAGAACAGACTAATGGCCAAACTAAAATTTCAAAAGGGATGCTACAATCAAGCCCATAAAAAGTGAAATGGCTGCTTTGTAGTTCCCTCTCCTCCCATCTTTATTTTTACTGTTTGCCATGAGTTCCTAACTGATGACCTTTAAATGTGTCCCTGGGTGGGGGGAGGCGGCGGGGGGTGGGGGGGGAGGTGGTGGTGGGATGAATTGGGAGATTGGGATTGACATGTATACACTCATGTGTATAAAATGGATAACTAATAAGAACCTGCTGTATAAAAGATAAATAAATAAAATTCTAAAAAGAAAAAAATATAAGGGAAAATTTTTTTAAGTTTTAAAAATAAACGTAGAATTGCAAACTAACGTAAGTGCAATGAAGGAAAGAAATTCAGTCTTTACAGAATAAAGATAGCTCACTTTGGAACTTATTTATCAGATACATTACCATAAAAAAAATGTGTCCCTGAATTCATTGACTTCTTACATTTGTTTTCTACTTATAAACACTGATGGGTTTTTCTCACCAGTCCAATACTCATCTTTTGAATCTCACTCTGAACAATACAGCCCAATCAACAGTCATTTTAAATTTTTCCTCCAATTACAAAATAATACATTGACATTCTAGCATTCAGATTATAATATTGTACATCATTTAAAGTCCAGCAAGGGACTTACTGGTGGTCCAGCAGTTAAGACTCCACGTTTCCAATGCAGGGGACGCAGGTTCGATCCCTGGTCGGGGAATTAAGATCCCACATGCCCCGCAGTGTGGCCAAAATAAAAAAGTCCAGCAAAATCTCACCCATTTGAAATAACTGGTGTAAACAATCTGTTGTGTGGTTTTCACCTATTTTTATGTCTATGTTAAGATTTTATATATGTATATATATGATATTATTTATATCTGTTTAACTTATATACATGGGTCTGTTATAGACTCTTTATTATATCCTGTGCCTTTTAGGCAAAACCATTTTATAGATCATGAGTTTGTAGTATGTTTTATTATCTAATCTAAGGTGTGACTTGTATCTTTTTAAAAACTCTCTTCCATTTAGTGAAACGTTCACCTTCCATATACATTTTAGAAAAACTGTAACAAACGTTCCTCTGAAAATCTTGCTGGAGTGTTTCTTGAAATTGCATTGAATTTATCGATTAATCTGGGGAGAACTGACATCTTAAAAATGTTCATGTGTCCTCCCCACGTGTATTGTTTTTCTCTACATTTAATCAGATCTTCACTTAAATACATTAACAAATTTTTAAATTATGTCCTTAAAGGTCTTGTGTATTTGTTATGATGCCAATTTCTACCTATTAGTAAGTTTTTCCTACTGTAAATGGTATGTTTATTTCTAATATTTTTAGATAATTTTGCTGGTATAAAAAAAACTATTGACTTTTTCAAGTTTATCTTATATTTGAACATCTTACTGAACATATAACTAGTTCTAAAAATTGCTTATTATTTTAAATTATTGTATCATATAAAACTCATGTTAATTTAACCATTTTTATTCTGATCCTTAAAACTCCTCTTTCTTCCTTGATGTATTGTGCTGGTCAGCACTTCCTCTTTTACACTGAACTGCAGCAATGACAAGGGCATTTGGCTGTGTTCCTCTCAGTGCATTGCCCTTGGCAAAAGGGGGCTGCCTCCTCCAAGGTTATGCTCCCTCCCTGGGGCAACCCCCATCCAGTGGTGACTAGTTGATGAAAGAGGAAGAAGGCCTGGCACACAAGTCTCAATAGAAAACTCTGAAAGTCCGTCCCAAGTTCCCTTTGGGGGTGGTTATGTGAGTTCTTTGTTTTCTCAAATATTTTTGGAGAATTTCCACACATGCATGCACCGATCAGTACTCTGCTGAATACTTAAGGGGGTCCCTCTATTGATTTTTGGAATTTTCTTTCTAGGCAATTCTCTTTTCTCCAGTACTCTACCCTGTGAATTCCAGCTGCACTGGCCTCCCCTGACTCCCATGTCCTCAACACAGGAAGACTGTTAGGCTATGCTGAAGTTCACCCTCCCTTTGACATGGCCTGGAATCCCTCTCCAGAACACTGCAACAATCTTTCTCCAGTAAAATGAACTTACCTCATTTGTTTCCTATCCTCCATTGCCTAATGTCCATTGTCTTCAGAACCATTGTTTCATATATTTTGTCCAGGTTTTGTTATTATTGTTTCAAGTGAGAGGATAAATCTAGACCTTGGCACTCCATATTTAAAAGCTAAAGTCCCTCCTGAATATGTATAATCATGCTGGACAAACAGATGAAAGCACCATCCAACCTCCGACACCTCCCTGGGTTCAGGGTTGGATTTGTGACTGCATAAGCCCTCTACTCTACCCACAGCCAGGAGAGATATGTTTTACATCTGAAGACTTGGTATCTTAGGAGGACTATATACCACAATAAAAGGGAATACACTTCTGGGGGAACCTGAGGTTACAGCAATTTGGAGACTCTAAAATATACCCAAGAAATATATATATGGCTGAGTCACTTTTGCTGTGCACCTGAAAATATCAGAACATTGTTAATTAGCTATACTCCAATATAAAATAAAAAGTTTAAATATGTATGTGTGTGTATATATATATATATATATATATATATCTCCAAGAAATTTTAAGAAAATAGATTTTAGGACTGGAGGAAGGGCAGTGGTGTGTAGAAATGGGAAATCAAATGAGATGTGACTACTTCAGGACCTTCAAGATTAAGAATGGCCCTTAGATTTATTTTTAAGTGGAGAGTCTATCAAAATTTTCTTCCCTGTGTGCAGAGACAGACAATAGGATGTGTACTCAGAATTAATATGAGTGTCTCAGGGAAGAACATGTAACTGTCAATCTTTTATTCACAGAGTTAGAGAGTTAAGCAAGGACAGCTACATGACCAGGCCTCCAGGTTAATTATGTTGGGCTCTGGGGAACCCAATCTCTGTCTTCACTCATAAGAAGAGAACCTTATGCCAATATTCCTCGAAAAACCAAAGACTGGAGATAAAACCCACAGAAGTGTCAGCATGAAAATATAGTCATCTTTCTCTCCCTCTCACATATCCAACTGATAATCAAGTTCTGCTTATTCTTTAAAGAAATTCCTTAAAATATAATTTCTAACCAATTTTTCTTGCCTTTTGCAATTAAAGAAATCAAGAGCCTTCCAGCTCTCACTTTTCACCACGTTTTTTAATACTCTAATGCCATATAATAAATACCTTTTCAAATCCAATATCTTCAATTTACCAGTCAAGAGACATTTCAAAAACAGAGATCATATTTGTTGAAAACAATGGATTAGTACTATCTACATTTCAAAGGCCTTTAAGAATTTTGGAATCTACTCACTGGAACCAGTGTTTAAGGACCTCTTAATAGAGTGGCGCTTGCTTTCAGTCTATGGAATTTTACAAATAAGAATTTTGTCTGACCTTTGGGTACGCCTACTGGATGAGCCCCAAACCTTAAATTTCCTACTACTGATGTAAATAATGACACCACTGCCTACCAACTACAATAATATATTGTTTTCTCACCCATATTCACCAGATTGTGACATCCAGAAATTTAACCATATGCCATACTTATACTCTCTTCATTTGAGGCCCTTGAGTGCAGCTCCAGACTGTATGGTACATAATTTTGAGCAAACAGAATGTCCCCTATACCACCACAATCAGCTTTACCATTTCCCACATTACTGGTCTTCTCATTCCCCACATCTACCTCCACTTGGGTCCTCAGTGCCCTGGCCTTTCCATAAAGAGTGTGAAGGTGTGTGAGGATTCTTCTGGGCATAAGCAGTATCATTATGAATATTATCCTTTTGTAACAGAAGCTGGAACAGTCATGATGAGATAAAGATGGTAACCTCTCTGAGTTCTGTGCCTCTCCTTAGTTCTTCCAGACTCTCAAGGGAGAGAATCTAGAGAGAAGATATCTCTCGGCAGCAGCATATTCACAAAAATGGCCCAGAGATCGTGGCCTGCAGAGCAGAACTAGAGCTTCAATTGTATGCAAGGAAGGAGTGCTGTGTCAGAAAGGCTCTGGAGACAGATAGACTTGCACTTGTATTGATGCTCCACCACTCACCAGATGTGACCTTTGTCAATATTTTTCCATAAATTATTGTTTTCTAATATATAAAGGGGAAGAATAATCCCTGCTCTGCAGTATTGTTATGCAGGTGAAATGATTTAAATATATAAATGTTTAGATACAAAGTTAGGTACCTAAGAATGTTAGCTACCTGTACTAGGTAAATGAATTTTGATACTAGAACAACAGAAACTGGGTAGGAAATGTTCACTATCCAAGTATTATGTGCTTTCTGGAATCACAAATGCTGAAATAGAAACAGAGGAAATAGAAATAGGTGTTTCTATAGAGAGTCTCCCGTGTATTTAAAGCCACCTCTGGGAGGAGCTGGAAGAAGTTGCTGCTGCAGGCGGCGCTGCATTAGGAGGACCAGATATCATCTTGTGCTACTGATCATATTGATATGTTCAGGAGAACCTGAGGCCCAGCAGTTATTATTACATGCCAGGAGAGGAAAGAGAAAGGAGACACTGGAATTCTTGTAACGACTAGGCGTGTGGCTGAGAGGGTCTTGGTGCTCCAGCTGGGTGTCAGGCGTGAGCCTCTGAGATGGGGTAGCTGAGTTCAGGACATTGGACCACCAGAGACCTCCCAGCCCCACATAATATCAATCAGCGAGAACTCCCCCAGAGATCTCCATCTCAATGCTAAGACCCAGCTCCACTCAAACACCAGCAAACTCCAGTGCTGGACACCCAGTGCCAAACAACTAGCAAGACAGGAACACAACCCCGCCCATTAGCAGAGAGGCTGCCTAAAACCATAATGAGTTCACAGACATCCCCAAACACACCACAGGATGTGGTCCTGCCCACCAGAAAGACAAGATCCAGCCTCATCCACCAGAACACAGGCACCAGTTGCCTCCACCAGGAAGTCTACACAACCCACTGAACCAACCTTAACAACTGGGGGCAGACACCGAAAACAACAGGAACTGTAAACCTGCAGCCTGCAAAATGGAGACCACAAACACAATAAGTTAAGCAAAATGAGAAGACAGAGAAACACACAGCAGATGAAGGAGCAAGGTAAAAAGCCATCAGAACAAACAAATAAAGTGGAAATAGGCAGTCTACCTGAAAAAGAATTCAGAGTAATGACAGTAAAGATGATACAAAATCTTAGAAATAGAATGGAGACAATACAAGAAATGTTTAACAAGGACCTAGAAAAACTAAAGAGCAAACAAACAATGATGAACAACAAAATAAATAAAATTAAAAATTCTCTAGAAGGAATCAATAGCAGAAAAACTGAGGCAGAAGAATGGATAAGTGACCTGGAAGATAAAATAGTGGAAATAACTACTGCAGAGCAGAATAAAGAGAAAAGAATGAAAAGAATTGAGGACAGTCTCTGAGACAACATTAAACACACCAACATTCGAATTATAGGGGTCCCAGAAGAGGAGAAAAAGAAAGGGACTGAGAAAATATTTGAAGAGATTATAGTTCAAAACTTCCCAAACATGGGAAAGCAAATAGTCAATCAAGTCCAGGAAACACAGACAGTCCCATACAGGATAAATCCAAGGAGAAACATGCCAAGAAACATATTAATCAAACTATCAAAATTTAATACAAAGAAAAAGTATTAAAAGCAGCAAGGGAAAAGCAACAAATAACATACAAGGTAATACCCATAAGGTTAACAGGTGATCTTTCAGCAGAAACTCTGCAAGTCAGAAGGGAGTGGCATGACATATTTAAAGTGATGAAAGGGAACAACCTACAGCCAAGGTTACTCTACCTGGCAACGATCTCATTCAGATTTGACAGAGAAATTAAAACCTTACAGACAAGCAAAAGCTAAGAGAATTCAGCACCATCAAACCAGCTTTACAACAAATGCTAAAGGAACTTCTCTAGGCAGGAAACACAAGAGAAGGATAAGATCTATAATAACAAACCCAAAACAATTAAGAAAATGGTAATAGGAACATACATATTGATAATTACCTTAAATGTAAATGGATTAAATGCTCCAACCAAAAGACATAGACTGGCTGAATGGATACAAAAACAAGACCCATATATATGCTGTCTACAAGAGACCCACTTCAAACCTAGAGAGGCATACAGACTGAAAGTGAGGGGATGGAAAAAGATATTCCATGCAAATGGAAATCAAAAGAAAGCTGGAGTAGCAATTCTCACATCAGACAAAATAGACTTTAAAATAGAGAGTATTACAAGAGGCATAGAAGGACACTACATAATGATCAAGGGATCAATCCGAGAAGAAGATATAACAATTGTAAATATTTATGCACCCAACATAGAGGCACCTCAAAACATAAGGCAAATGCTAACAGCCAAAATAAGGGAAATCCACAGTAACACAATAATATAGGAGGCTTTAACACCACACTTTCACCAATGGACAGATCATCCAAAATGAAAATAAATAAGGAAACACAAGCTTTAAATGACACATTAAACAAGATTGACTTAATTGATATTTATAGGACATTCCATCCCCAAACAACAGAATACACTTTCTTCTCAAGTGCTCATGGAACATTCACCAGGATAGATCATATCTTGGGTCACAAATCAAGCCTTGGTAAATTTTAGAAAATTGAAATCATATCAAGTATATTTTCTGACCACAACACTATGAGATTAGATATCAATTACAGGAAAAAAACCTGTAAAAAATACAAACACATGGAGGCTAAACAATACGCTCCTATACCAAGAGATCACTGAAGAAATCAAAGAGGAAATCAAAAAATACCTAGAAACAAATGACAATGGAGACACGACGACCCAAAAGCTATGGGATGCAGCAAAAGTAGTTCTAAGAGGGAAGTTTATAGCAATACAATCCTACCTCAAGAAACAAGAAAAATCTCTAATAAACAACCTAACCTTACACCTAAAGCAATTAGAGAAAGAATAAAAAAAAGACCCCAAAGTTAGCAGAAGGAAAGAAATCATAAAGATCAGATCAGAAATAAATGAAAAAGAAATGAAAGAAACAATAGCACAGATCAATAAACTAAAAGCTGGTTCTTTCAGAAGATAAACAAAATTGAAAAACCACTAGCAAGATTCATCAAGAAAAAAAGGAAGAAGACTCAAATCAACAGGATTAGAAATGAAAAAGGAGAAGTAACAACTGACACTGCAGAAAAACAAAGGATCATGAGAGATTACTACAAGCAACTATATGCCAATAAAATCGACAACCTAGAAGAACTGGACAAATTCTGAGATAAGCACAACCTTCCGAGACTATACAAAGAAGAAAGAGAAAATTTAAACAGACCAATCACAAGCACTGAAATGGAAACTGTGATTAAATATCCTCCAACAAACAAAAGCTCAGGACCAGATGGCTTCACAGGAGAATTCTATCAAACATTTACAGAACAGCTAGCACCTACCCTTCTCAAAGTCTTCCAATATATAGCAGAGAGAGAAACACTCCAAAACTCATTCCATGAGGCCACCATCACCCTGATACTAAAACCAGACAAAGGTGTCACACAAAAAAAGAAAACTACAGGCCAGTATCACTGATGAACATAGATGCAAAAATCCTCAACAAAATACTAGCAAACAGAATCCAACAGCACACTAAATGGATCATACACCATTATCAAGTGGGGTTTATTCCAGGAATGCAAGGATTCTTCAATATACGCAAATCAATCAATGTGATACACCATATTAACAAACTGAAGGATAAAAACCATATGATCATATCAATTGATGCAGAAAAAGCTTTTGACAAAATTCACCACCCTTTATGATAAAAACCCTCCAGAAAGTAGGCATAGAGGGAACTTACCTCAACATAATAAAGGCCATATATGACAAACCCACAACCAACATCATTCTCAATGCTGAAAAACTTAAATCATTTCCACTAAGATCAGAAACAAGAGAAGGTTGCCCACTCTCACCACTATTATTCAACATACTTTTGGCCACAGCAATCAGAGAAGAAAAAGAAATAAAAGGAATCTAAATCAGAAAAGAAGAAGTAAAGCTGTCACTGTTTGCAGATGACACAATACTATACATAGAGAATCCTAAAGATGCTACCAGAAAACTACAAGAGCTAATCAATGAATTTGGTAAAGTAGCAGGATACAAAATTAGTGCACAGAAATCTCTTGCATTCCTATACACCAATGATGAAAAATCTGAAAGAGAAATTAAGGAAACACTCCCATTTACCACTGTAACAAAAATAATAAAATACCTAGGAATAAACCTCCCTAAAGAGACAAAAGACCTGTATGCAGAAAACTATAAGACAAAGATGAAAGAAATTAAAAATGATACAAACAGATGGAGAGGTATACCATGAAATTGGATAGGAAGCATCAACATTGTGAAAATGAATATACTACACAAAGTAATCTACAGATTCAATGCAATCCCTATCAAACTACCAATGGCACTTTTCACAGAACTAGAACAAAACATTTCACAATGGGTATGGAAACACAAAAGACCCTGAATAGCCAAACCAATCTTGAGAAAGAAAAACGGAGCTGGAGGAATCAGGCTCCTGGTCTTCAGACTATACTACAAAGCTACAGCAATCAAGAGAGTATGGTACTGGCACAAAAACAGAAATATAGATCAATGGAACAGGATAGAAAGCCCAGAGATAAACCCACTCACATATGGTCACCTTACTTTTGATAAAGGAGGCAAGAATATACAATGGAGAAAAGACAGCCTCTTCAATAAGTGGTGCTGAGAAAACTGGACAGCTACATGTAAAAGAATGAAATTAGAACACTCCCTAACACCATACACAAAAATAAACTCAAAATGGATTAAAGATCTAAATGTATGGCCAGACACTATAAAACTCTTAGAGGAAAACATAGGCAGAACACCCTATGACATAAATCACAGCAATATCCTTATTGACCCACCTCCTAGAGAAATGGAAATAAAAACAAAAGTAAACAAATGGGACCTAATAAAACTTAAAAGCTTTTGCACAGCAAAGGAAACCATAAACAAGACGAAAAGACAACTCTCAGAATGGGCGAAAATATTTGCAAATGAAGCAACTGACAAAGGACTAATCTCCAAAATTTACAAGCAGCTCATGCAGCTCAATATCAAAAAAACAAACAATCCAATCCAAAAATGGGCAGAAGACCTTAATAGACATTTCTCCAAAGAAGATATACAGATTGCCAACAAACACATGAAAGGATGCTCAACATCACTAATCATCAGAGAAGTGCAAATCAAAACTACAATGAGGTATCACCTCACACCAGTCAGAGTGGCCATCATCAAAAAATCTACAAACAATAAATGCTGGAGAGGGTGTGGAGAAAAGGGAACCTTCCTGCACTGTTGTTGGGAATGTAAATTGATATAGCCACTATGGAGAACAGTATGGAGGTTCCTAAAAAAACTAAAAATAGAGTTACCATACAACCCAGCAATCCCACTTCTGGACATATACCCTGAGAAAACCATAATTCAAAAAAGTCATGTACCACAATGTTCATTTCAACTCTATTTACAATAGTCAGCACATGGATGCAACCTAAGTGTCCATCGACAGATGAATGGATAAAGAAGATGTGGCACATATATACAATGGAATATTACTCAGCCATAAAAAGAAACGAAATTGAGTTATTTGTAGTGAGGTGGATGAGTGAGGTGGATGGACCTCGAGACTGTCATACAGAGTGAAGTAAGTCAGTAAGAGAAAAACAAATACCATATGCTAACAAACATATATGGAATCTAAAGAAAAAATGGTTCTGAAGAACCTAGGGGCAGGACAGGAATAAAGATACAGATGTAGAGAATGTACTTGAGGACACGGGGAAGGGGATGGGTAAGCTGAGACAAAGTGAGAGAGCGGCATTGACATATATACACTACCAAATGTAAAATAGATAGCTAGTGGGAAGCAGCTGTATAGCACAGGGAGATCAGCTCAATGCTTTGTGACCACCTAGAGGGATAGGAAAGGCAGGGTGCGAGGGAGACACAAGAGGGAGGGGATATGGGGATATATGTATACGTATAGCTGATTCACTTTGTTATACAGCAGAAACTAACACAACATTGTAAAGCAATTATACTCCAAGATGTTAAAAAGAAAAATTAGATAACCAACCAGGACCTACTGTTTAGCACAGGGAACACTGCTCTATATTCAGTAATAACCTGAACGGGAAAAGAGTTTGAAAAAGAATAGATACATGTATGTGTATAACTGAATCACTTTGCTGTACACCTGAAACTAGCACAACATTGTTAATCAACTATGCTCCAATATAAAATAAATTTTTTGTACTACTAAAACATACAACAACACAGGTTAAACTCAAGACCATTATGTTGCATGAAATAGACCAGTCACAAAAGGCTATATACAGCATGATTCCATTTATATGAGGTTCCACACAGATAAAAACCTGTCTATGGTGATAAAAATCATAACAGTGATTGCCTCTGGGGTAGGAGGAAGCAGAAGGCACTTTATCTGATGAAAACATTCTATATATTGAGAGGAGTGTGGGTTACATGGGTGTCTACAAACGTCAGAGGAAGGATTATTTGGAGCATCAAGAAAGAATAAAGAGTAATGAAAAGAGTAGGAATATGGGTAAATGCTTCTTCCCATGAATTTTTTATATCACATGCAATGATTAAAATGAAAGTTCTTACACCATCTGACATTCAAGAAATAATATTTTAAAATGGGAAGAGTAAAGGTGCTAAATGGAACTAAGGTTTTACCATTAAAAGTGGTAAAATATTGTTGTCAGTGGACTGTGTATCATACATGCATATTTTAATAGAGCAACCACAAAGAAAACTATACAAAGCCATACACTCAAAAACTCTACAAATAAATCAAGAAGGAATGCTAAAAATCTTCAAGTAACCCACAGAAAGGCAAGAAAACAGAAACAGAGGGACTTCCCTGGCGGTCCAATGGTTAAGACTTCACCTTCCAATGCAGGGGGTATGGGTTCCATCCTTGGTGGCGGAGCGAAGCTCCCACACGCCTTGAGGCTAAAAAACCAAAACATAAAACGGAAGCAATATTGTAACAAATTCAATAAAGACTTTAAAAATGGTCCACATAAAAAAATACCTTAAATAACAGAAACAGAGGACTGAGACAAAGAAACAAATAATAAAATGTCAGACTTAAGCCCTAATATATTAAAAATTACCTGAACCATGAATGGTCTAAACACACAAGTTAAAAAAACAGGGACTGGCAAAGTAGATGGAAAAAAAAAAAGAAAACACACCCCAATCGTATGCTGTTAAGAAATTCACTTCATATCCAATGACATAGATAGGTTGAAAATAAAAGGAATATATATATATATATATATATATATATATATATAATTATACAAACATTCATCAAAACAGCAGGAGTGGCTATATCAATAGCAGATGAAGTAGACTACAAAGCAAAAAAAATTGCTAGTGACAAAGAGACACATTACATAATAATAAAAGCATCAATTCACCAGGAAGATATATCCTAAGCATGTATACACCAAACAACAAAGCCTCAAAACACATTAAGCATAAACTGAAATAACTGAAAAGAAAAACAGACAAATCACAATTATAATTCAGTACTTCAAAACCCCCTCGGTGTTAAAGTTCTTCTATCTCTGCAACTGATAGAACTACTAGACAGAAAACGAACAAGGATATAGGATAACTGACCAACATAACCAACCAACAGGATCTGGTTGACATACATAGAAGACCACCTAACAAGTGACCATACATCTTTTTAAATCAAGCACCCATGGACAATTACCAAGATAGACCTTATTAGGAACCATAAAACAAACCTAAGCAAATTTTTTCCAGTTTTATTGAGAAATAACTGATATACATGACTGTATAAGTTTAAGGCACACAGCATGATGATTTGATTTACATATATTGTGAAATGAGTACCAACTCGGCTTGGCTAATATCCATCTTCTCATACAGATAAAATAAAAAGAAAAGAAAGGAAAAAGGTTTTCTCCTTGTGATAAGAACTCATAGGATTTTCTCTCTTAACAACTTTCCTACATCATACGGCAACATTAGCTATAGTCATCATGTTTTACATTACATCCCCAGTAATAATTTATCTTATAACTGAAAGTTTGTACCTTTTGACCACCTTTCTCCAATTTCTCCTCCCTCCACCCTCTTCCTCAGGTAACCAAAAGTCTAATCTCTTTTCCTATGAGTTTAGGGTTTTTTCCTTTCTTCATCTTTTTTTTTTTTCTTAGATTCCACATATTAGTGAGATAATACAGTCTTTGCCTTTCTCTCTCTGAGTTATTTTACTTAGCATAATGCCGTCAAAGTCCATCCGTGTTGTCACAAACGGTAGGATTTCCTCATATATATACCACAACTTCTTTATCCATCAACAGACACTTAGGTTATTTCCCTGTGTTGGCTATTGTAAATAATGCTGCTATGAACATGGGGTTGCAGATATCTTTTGGAGTTAGTGTTCTCATTTCCTTTGGATAAACACTTGACCCATGAACAATGCAGGTATTAGGGCCACAGACCCCCCAAACCCCAAACAGTCGAAAATCCACATAAACTTTACATTTGGCCCTCCATATCCATGGATTCAGCCAACTGTGGATTATGTAGTACTGTAGCATGTATTTATTGAAAAAAAAAATTCACATATAAGTGGACCCATGCAGTTCAAATCCATGTTGCTCAAGGGTCAACTGTTTCCCAGAAGTGGAATTGCTAGATCATATGGTAGTTCTATTTTTAATCTTTTGTGGATCCTTCATACTACTTCCCATAGTAGCTGTATCAATTTATAGTCCCACCAGTGGTGCATACATGTTCTTCTTTTCTCCACATCCATGCTGGCATTTGTATTCTCTTGTCTTTTAATGATGGCCATTCTAGCATGCATGAAGTGATAGCTCATTGTGGTTTTAATTTGCATTTCCCTAATTACTAGTGATGTTGAACATCTTTTCATGTACTTATTGGTCTTTCACACATATTCTTTGAAGAAATGTCTATTCAGGTCCTTTGCCCATTTTTTATATTGGGTTATTTGGTTTTATGCTATTGAGTTGTATGAGTTCTTTATGTATCTTGGATATTAACCCCTTATCAGATACATGGCTTGCAAAGATTTTTTTCCCATTCCATAGATTGTCTTTTCATTTTGTTGATGGTTTCTTTTGCTGTGCAGAACTTTTTAGTTTGATGTAGTCCTGTTTATTTTTTATTTTGTTGCCTGTGCTTTAGG
The DNA here is from genome assembly GCF_951394435.1 of Stenella coeruleoalba. NCBI lineage: Eukaryota > Metazoa > Chordata > Mammalia > Artiodactyla > Delphinidae > Stenella > Stenella coeruleoalba. The sequence continues at coordinate 48,405,261 of NC_137154.1, read as the reverse complement.
TGTCATATCCAAAGAAAAATATTACCAAGATCTATGCCAAGAAACTTTATTTCTATGTTTTCTTCTAGGAGTTCCATAATTTCGGGTTCATTCACTAATGTCTTTAATCTATTTTGAGTTAATTTTTGTGAGTGGTGTAAGATATGGATCCAGTTTCATTCTTTTACATGTGAATATCCAATTATCCCAGCACTATTTATTGAAAAGACTCTCTTTTCTCCATCAAGTATTCTTGGCTCCCTTGTCAAATATTAGTTGACTGTGTATGCTTGTGTTTATTCCTGGGCTCTCAGTTCTGTTCCATTGGTCTATTTGTCTGTTTTTCTTCCAGTACCATACTGTTTTGATAACTATAGCTTTAGAGTATAGCTTATGTTCTTCTTTCTCATGATTTCTTTGGCTATTCATGGTCTTTTGTGGTTCCGTATAAATTTTAGGAGTATTTTTTTCTACTTCAGTGAAAAAAAAATGCTATTGGAATCTTGATAGGGATTGCATTTGAATCTATAGGTGGCTTTTGGTAGTAGTGACATTTTAACAAAATTAATTCTTCCCGTCCATTAACACAAGATACCCTTCCCACTTATCTGTGTCTTGTTCAATTTCTTTCATCAATGTATTATAGCTTTCAGAATAGAGATCTTTCATCTCCTTAGTTACATTTATTCCTAATTATTTTATTGTTTTTGATTCTATTGTAAATGATTTGGAATCATTTCTTTTATTTTTCAGAAAATTTGTCATTAGCGTATAAAAATGCTACTGAATTTTGCATGTTAATTTTGTATCCTATAACCTTATTGAATTCATTGATTAGATCTAATAGTCTTTTGATTGACTCTTCAGGATTTTCTATATATAAAATCATGTCACCTAAAAATAGAGGCCATTTTACTTCTTCCTTTCCAATTCAGATACTTATTTATTTCTTTTTCTTGCCTGATTGCTCTAGTTAGGACTTCTAGTGATATGTGGGGGTGTTTTTTCTGTTGTTTGTTTTGTTTTGTTTTTTAGCCACACCACTCGGCATGTGGGATCTTAGTTCCCTGACCAGGGATTGAACCCGCGCCGCCTGCCTTGGGAGTGTGGAGTCTTAACCACTGGACCACCAGGGAAGTCCTCTAGTGCTATGTTAAATAGGAGTGCTGAGAGTGGGCACCACTGTCTTGTTCCTGATCTTAGAGGAAAAGCTTTCAACCTTTCCCCACTGAGTATGAAGTTAGATGTGGGCTTGTCGTATATGGCCTTTTTTATGTTGAGATATGTTCCTTCTATGCCTAATCTGTTGAGTTTTTATCATGAATAGATGTTGAGTTTTGTCATATGCTTTGTTTGCATCTATTGAGATGATCATGTGATTCTATTTTTCATTCTATTAACATGATGTATCACATTGATTGATTTGTGTATGTTAAATCATCCTTGCATCCCAGGGATAAATCCCACTTGATCATGGTTTATGATACTTTTAATGTATTGCTAAATTTGTTGCTAATATTTTGCTGAGGATTTTTGCACTTATGTTCATCAGTGATATTGACTTGTAATTCTTTTTTTTTAAAATTTCTTTGTCTGGTTTTGATATCAGGGTGATGCTGGCCTCATAGAATGAGCTCAGAAGCATTCCTTACCTTGCAGTATTTTGGAATAGTTTGAGAATAGTTTGAATTTGGTTTGCCGTATTTCATTGAGAATTTTTGCGTCTATATTTATCAGGGATATTGGCCTGTAGTTTTCTTTTCTAGCAGTGTCCTTTTCTGGTTTTGTTATCAGGAGAATACTGGGCTTGTAAAATGAGTTTGGGAGTGTTCCCTCCTCTTGAATTTTTTTTCAAAGAAACTCAAACTCTTTGAGTTTCAAAGAAACTCAAATTCAAGCTCTTTTTTCAAAGAGCTTGAGAAGGCTGGGGGTTAATTCTTTAAATATTTGGTAAAATTTTACCAGTGAAGCCATCCGGTCCTGGACTTTTCTTCACCAGGAGAATGTGATTACTGATTCAATCTCCTTACTAGTCATTGGTCTATTCAGATTTTCTACTTTTTTCTGATTCAGTCTTGAACTGTAAATTGTATGTTTCTAAGAATTTTTCCATTTCTTCTAGGTTGTACAGTTAGTTGGTGTACAGTTATTCACGGTAGCATCTTATGACCCTTCGAATTTCTGTGATATCCATTCTAATGTCTCCTTTTTATTTATAATTTTGTTGATTTGGTCTCTTTCTCTTTTTTCCTTGGTTAGTCTAGCTAAGGATTTATTAATTTTATCGTTTTAAAGAATCAACTCTTAGTTTGGTTAATATTTTCTATCATTTTCCTGTTCTCTACTTCATTTATTTCTGATCTAATCTTTATTATTTCCTTTCTTCTGCTAACTTTGGGCTCAGTTTCTTCTTCTTTTTCTACATCCCTTAAGGTATAGAGTGAGGTTGTTTATTTGGGAATCTTTCTTGCTTCTTAATGCAGGCATTTATTGCTATAACATTCCCCCTTAGAACTGCTTTTACTCATCCCACAGGTTACATTCTAACCTCTTAACGTGTGTAAAATGGTACTACCACTTTTATTAGCTTCCCATCCTTTTTTAAATGTGTCATTGATTAAGTTGTTAATGTTGTGCCCCTACTCCCATTTTTCCCATAGGCCCTGTGGTTTTGTTATATTATCTTACATAGTGTGGTGATTTTTAGAATATGTCTCATTATAGCAGAAAGAATTTTACTCAGTGGACGTGTGGATGATGGTGAATAACTCTTTTTCATTTCCATGGATACCAAAGGCTTCTGAAACTGTAGGAGCCCCTGTTAGCAAATGCTGTTTGCGTGGCTGTTTGGGCCAGCAATTTTGTCCCACAATTAAGAGCAATAAATATTTATTTATAGACAACTAACTACCAGGCATTGTGATAAGCAGTGGTAATACTGAGGCTAATAAGCACTGCCTGTAACTCTTTCAGTCTAGTGGGGGAGAGAGAGACAAGTAATTACAACAGAGGGGAACTGATACTATTAAAGAATAAAGAAAACAAGGTCTTCTCTCCAGACTTCAGGAAGTCAGCAAAGACCTCCCAGAGGAAGTGTTCCTCGAACCCAGATCTTTCCACTGCCAAAAGTCAGTCTCTTTCCTTGTTGCCCCCATCCCTGCCTCCTTACTCTACTTCCTGAGTTACCCAGGCTAGCAGAGGCAGAACAGGGAAGAGTTAATGTGGCCCAGGTGGGAGGGGTAAGGGTCCTGAGGGAAGTGGGTAGAAAGGGCCCCACAGGCATTGGTCAAGGTGAAGAGAAGCTGCAAACACACGGTGCTTAGGCTCTTTCCCCAGTCAAGTTTTCTGCTGGTGCTTTCTTCATCCTTCATTTATCCATCCAACCTTTATTAAGTTTCTACCATTGGCTAGATTCTGGGAGGAATCGGTTCTACTCATCCTGCCTCCTCCAACACCAGAGATGCTTCTTCCTCTTCTGGCTGCCACTCTGGGTTGAGTGCCATCTCCTCCCCTTCTGTCACCTGTTCTGCCTCTGGCACCCCAGCAATGAAACTCGAGGGTAATCCCCTTCTGGTTCGTGAAGAAGGAAAGAAGACAGAGAAGTTCCTTTTTTTTGCTGCCATCTCTTTCTCCATTGCTTCCCAGGCCCAGCATCAATTCTCCAGCCCACGTTCAAGTTCACTACTTCAGCATCAAGTTAAGAATAAAATACACATCCCACACCCCAAAAACCCACGAGGTTTTCTCCTGTCACATCAGCCTTCACTCCAGGTCCCATCTGCCTCCTCCTCCTGTTTCTCCCTTTCTCTCTACTCTCCTTCTTTCTTCTTGTGAGTTGGTGCCCAGAATGTTAAAGCTGGGCAACACTTAAGATCACTGCGCTCACCCGCACTGCAGAGCTGAGGAAGCTGAGGCCCAGGAGTTCTGCTTAAGGATACACAGTCAGGGACAAAACCAGCCTGAGGCCTGATCCCCACCCAGCACTGGCCTTCTCCCCATCTACAAGACCGAAATTGACTCTACTTGGACCCTTAGGAAGAAAAACATTCATCTCCGCTCCACTCTCAGCTGAGCTCCAAATGGAGGGCTCCAGCTATACTAGCCACTGCAGCAGTGACACCACACTTCACTACCACTGTCTCCCATTACTCCCCCTGCAATACTCATGGACTTTCAGGCACAAGGATTCTCCCATCCCAGCTAGGGTTGTGACCTGGATTATCCATCCAAAACAGTCAAAGGTTATAACACTGCAAGTCAAAGGTTATAACACTGCAATCCTCCCAGCCCTGCACCACTCCTACACATACCTGGATGGATCTATGCCACTGAGACACCCCCCATATCTCTCCCTTTGTCCTTCTCCTATCAGGACTGATGCCCCCATGAGCCCTAAAGCTTTGACCCCACAGGATGGCAGAAGCTCCACAGTCCAACTCCCCCTTCTCACGCCCAACCTTCTTCATTCCTTCATTCTTCTGGCATTCCAGAGTTCGGGGTTGCCCAGGCCTGTTTGACACTGGTCTTTGGGCCCATGTATCTGCTTTCCCTGCTGGGCAATGGAGCACTGCTGGCAGTGGTGGAGATAGACTCTACACTGCACAAGCCCATGTTTCTGCTCCTGGCCACCCTGGCAGCCACAGACCTGGGTTTAGCCACATCTATAGCTCCAGGGCTGTTGGCTGTGCTGTGGCTTGGGCCCCAGCCTGTGCCATACGTTGCCTGTCTGGTCCAGATGTTGTTTGTTCATGCACCAATGGCCATGGAATCTTGTGTACTGTTGGCCATGGCCTGTGATCGTGCTGTGGCAGTAGGGCGTCCACTGCACTACCCCGTCCTAGTCACCAAAGCCCGCGTGGGCTATGCAGCCCTGGCACTGGCACTGAAAGCTGTGGCAGTTGTTGTGCCTTTCCCTCTGCTGGTTGCACAATTTGGGCACTTCCGAGCCAAGACCACAGACCACGCCTACTGTGCACACATGGCGGTGGTGGAGCTGGTCGGGGGTAACACTCTGGCCAGCAACTTGTATGGGCTGGCGCTTCCATCGGCCGTGTCAGCTGTATAGATATTCTAGGCATCACAGGCTCTTATGGGCTCATTGCCCACGCTGCGCTGCGGCTGCCTACCTGGGAAGCCCGTGCCAAGGCCTTTGGTACATGGAGTTCCCACATCTGTGTCATTCTAGCCTTCTACGTGCCTGGTCTTTTCTCATATCTCACACGCCTCTTTGGTCATCACACCATCCCAAAGCCCATGCACATCCTTCTAACAACTATTTGCTGCTACCATCTGCCCTCAACCCGCTCATCTACGGGACCCGCACCAAGCAGATCAGCGACCAGCTCCTAGAAACCTTTGCATTCAGAAAAAGCCAGTTCTAATAGGCAGTGAAAACAACGGAGGCTGGGGGTGGAAGTTGGGGACATTCAGAGGAGTCTGGGGTCTGGAGGTATGGATTATGTCATCTTCGTCCCATGGTCTGCCTGTGACTGTGATAATCACTCAACAGGTACTTGCTGTGAAGGCTCTACTGTGTGTACCACTGGCATATGTAGACTGGCCTAGCCATGCATTCTGCCTGGGAGGAGGCAGGAGACAGGCTACCACATGTTACCATGCAGAGAAAATAAGAAAAGGGACCAGGGAATTATCATGGGATCACAGTACACACAATTTAACTTAAAGAAGACTACCCTCCTCCTCCTCCCCCTACTCTGCCCCATCATTTTAACCTAAGTCTGCCCCTGTTCCCACACAAAAGCTCCTCTACAGATCCTGGACCCGGGAGCCTGGGAAGACTGACACTGCCTCTGGAGGCAAGTGCTTGGGTACCTGTCTGGGATCACAGCCCTCTATGCCTGGAGCCAGATGCTGTTTTCAGTCTGTCCTTAGGCAAGGAGCTAAACAGGCTTATTCCCCACCTTCTGAGAATCTGGATAATGTGCCCTGGAGTCCCAAATTTGTCTAAAGACCCTGATCCTTAAGACATATTCAGTTCAGAGAACCTTCTTGGTCTCATGTGTAATCACTATTCCTGCTACCCTCACTGCGCTGCCCAAGTCTCGGGAGTTAGTGGCTACAATGTCTCTCCCTGGGCCTGCAGCTTCAGGGGCCAGGGGTCCAACTGAAAGAAATTTTGATATCCCAGAAAATCGCTGTATTTAATATTTCACCTGTTTGCCTGAGGTCGAGGCATTATGGTCTCTTACCAGTCTGCCCTTTTGTGCATCCTGAGCCAGAATGTAGAATTCTCAAAAAATATCCTCATCAAATAGAACCCCCATTTGTTCTGGCCAATATCATGAGTAGCACACGACGCTGGTGCAATATGATGAAATAGGAATATTTCACACTGTTGTGGCTTCCAGAGAACAGAGATATTAAACAGGAAGCATCGTGGTATTGCCCAACATGGGATTCACTTTCTGCTAAAAGACTCCACACTGCAAGGACATTGCACAAAAAAATCTTTCATGCCAGCATAAAATCCAGAATGAGAATATTCTCAGACAAAAGGCAGGGAGTCACTGTTATGAGGTCAGAGAAAGCTATGGGCTGCACAGGCAGACCCAAGCTCTCTGGGAAAACTATCATAACCGTGGATATTAGGGCTAGCCATTAAGACCTGAAGACCATTAAGACCTGAAGCCCAGTACAATCTGGACCACTCAGACGGCTGGACCAAGCACCATGGGATATCACACAGGAGGGCTGCAGATCCGAAAAAGCAAGTGATGCCATCTCCACAGCCACATGGGGTCTCACCAGGTCCTCATTAACAAGGAACTAAAGAGACAGCCCAGGAGCTCAGTGTGATTTTCAGAGGTGGTAATGCTGAAGCCAAGTGGATGAGGAGGAAATCTACGGTTCTCCTCAACCCAAGTGTGGGCTCAGTCATTCTCAAGGCTAATCTTTTTTCACAAAGTTCTAAGTTAAAAAGCCCTCCAGGCAATGATTTTACAGATAATTGTGACAAAATTCTAATCCTAATGGGTCATGAGTCTTTAAGATGTACACATCCTTCTCTTAGTGATTCCTCCTCAATAAATCTATCCTGACAAAATAGAGATGTGAACAAAGATGTATGCAGTAAGATACTTATTACAACATTATTATAAAGAAATATAAAGAAATGCGTGACAGTCATGTGTCACACACACCATTTTTTGTCTTCCACCTCTGGTACGTGAAAAGGGAAATCATGTGCAGCCGATGTTCAAAAGCAGTGAGTTGTCTCCCTCCCACCACAGGAAGCCTCTCTGCTAAGGCACCTTCACTCCATGGTTGTGCACAACTCCCAAGGCAGCTGAGTCCAAAGCTGTACCTTGTTCACTGCTAAGCCAAAAGTCCACCCACGCAGACATTTACCTTTTGTTTTGGATTGAGATCACATACATACCTTAGCATGCAGTGTGTTCAGAAGGCTTTTCCGGCACGCTTACTCCTCACTACCACCTGAGAACAATTATAAGCCCATAATCCCTTACCTATAATTACAAAATAAAACATCTCTGAAGAAACAATAGTTTTTTCATAACTTTAACCCAAAATCTGGCCTGACCCGTCATGATCATATTTATACTATTTAACTCACTTAGTATGAATATTCATACATTTAGCTACAGAAATATTGATGGGTTTGATGACAGGGCACCGCCCTCAATCTCACTGGGGTATTGCTTTATATATCATAAGGGCACAATATTCCCTTTCTAAAATCTGAAAAATTCTGAATTCCAAAACACATCCATCCCAAAAGGTTTCAAATAAGCGATTAGGGACCTATAGGATTATCCCTGTAGCCTGAGAGAAGTGAAGAGACTTGTTAGGGCTCTTGATCACTCTGAGGTCTTTGCTATCCAAACTATTCTGTACTGCCCTGGAGGCTCTTGCAGAGAGCAGCATGTTCTCCGGATAACAGCCCCTACCTGTTTGTTTCCCTGTGCTCTCCACTCTGGTCACTCCTCAGATATGCTGATAAGCTGTGCCTTTTTTCCCAGGGAGACGCCAGAACGTGCTACCATGGTGGCAAAACCCATGAACAGGATATGGCCCAAAGAGCCCAGGCCTTGGGCTCATCAGCTCCACCTAGAACTCAGCTGTCATGTGCTTTCCTTCATCAAATTTCAGTCTCAGACTCTGTGAGCTGAAAGGAAAGACGGACTTACTTAGAGAAGGGCAGGGTGGAATTTAGGGATCCTAGAGAATCATGGTATTCAGACCACAAAAGACAGAAGACAGAGGTATGGGCTTCTGGTCGAGGAGTTCAACAGTACCCAATTTCCCCTCCAAGCTCCCTCTATGAACAAAAATCTGAAAGAGAGCCTCATCTGATTTCACCAACAGCTCATCATCCTTGCACCCCTATTTCAACCACCCCCTTCTCATTCTGGACCCCCTTCAGGATACAGATGTGCATCACTCTCTGCCTCTGTCTCTCAACAGCTCTCAACGTCTCTGTCCCTCTGCATCTGTCTCCTTGCACTGTTGGTCAGTTTTGCCCCACGTCTGTGTCTCTTGTCCTTGTCTCTGTCTACCTCACTCAGAATTCCTTTCTGAGGGAACAGAGGTGCCAGTTGTACTTTACCAGGTGACCTCTCCTTGTCAACAATAACAAAAAATGTGCTAAAGGGGCAGTAGGAGGAAGAGACTTGGTTTCACGTAACAGGAAGCTTGGGGTTTCCGGTTTGGTCTGTTGCAGCTCTTCTCTCATCCTGCCCATTTCCTTGTCACCACATCACGTTGTACTTCCACCTGGCACACACCCCTCCCACCACACTCAGGAGAGCAGAAGGAACGTGTTGATCTCTCCCTTCACCAAAAGGAACTACTAGTTAATGGTTAAAGCTGGAATCAGGCAGACGCAGATTTGAATCCCAGATCCTCCATTAACTCACTGTATGCCTTGCACTAGTTTATTTAACCTCTCTGAGCCTGTTAATTCACTTGTAAAATGGGGAAATGATAGTTCCTACTTCAAGAAGTTACTAAAAGGATTAACTAAGATAATGTATTCAAAGTGTTTGGAATAGCCCCTAACACATTCAATTTCAACAAATATTTGAATATTAATTCCTCTCCTGGAGCACAGGCCCATGCTCACTTGCCAAACCTTTGCTCAAAGACCTGATACCCAAACTCTCAGCTCTCTAGGAAGACCGGCCCTTTCCTGGGGCCAGTCACCTGTCCTTGAAGAAACTTTTCTTGGTAACACTCTCTCCCACCACGGTAGGACCCTTCCCAGTGCTTCATGCTCATGTCACCTCAGACAATGGTCCACTTTGTGGGATAACTCCACATGCTGGGCAAGGATAGGGGAGGATGCTCCCCACACACAAGGAGTCTTTGTGGGCACACAGGAGTGTAGTGGGAAAGCAGCTACTAGAAGGACTCTCTAGAGTGGTTCTTCTCCAAGGAAAAACCACTCTTCTTCTCCAGCAAAACACCAGGTTGAGATCTCTGGATGGAGACGCAAGTGAAAGCCACACATAGATTTAGGGCCATAAAGGAAGAGTACCCACTAGATACAAAGCAGCCTTGGAAAGGAAGTAGAGGATGAAGAAAAATTTCCTTAAATTTAGCTGGGTAATTTTGGCTTCCTGAAAGTTCTCTCCAGTTACTAAGGCAACATTATCCCAATTCGATTCTTATCCTCCACATTGTCACCACTCAGCATGGCACCCTCCTACACACACCTGGTTCTCACTGCAACTGTAACCCACTCATTAATAATGAGTTTCAACCTAGGCTGCACATGAGAATTGCCTGGGGAGCTTTTAGAAATCCTGATGCCCAGGCATACTCCAGACCAATTAAACCAGAATTTCTGGGAGTAGGACCCAAGTACCAGTAATTTTTAAAGCTTCCAGGTAATTCCAAAGTATGGCCGAGGTTGAGCGCCACTGCTTTGTTCTCAGTTTAAGTCCTGATCTATGCTTCTCCCATGTCCTTCAGGACCCCAATCCAACCTCACAAAGAAGTCATCTGCAACTGACAAGATAGCATAGCAAATTGCTTTAAGGAGGAAAGGCCCGATACTGTTTCCTTAAAGAACTCAGACAAAGAACTACCTACACACACACACACACACACACACACACACACATACAGACATATACAAACACACCCTAATGGAAACCTGCATCTACCTCCCCTAAAGCAGGAGAATGATTAGGTGACTAAACAGTATGGACTCAGGTGGTGGGTACAGTGAGGCTATGAAAGCGACTGCCCTCTCCCCACCCAAGGCCCCAACACCCGGCAGGACCTCTATGACCTCATGCTGTAGTATGTCAGAGTCCAGGGCCTGGGGCATCACCTCTATGGGCAGCTTGGGGTTTCTGCAGCAGCTACTGCCCTGCCTAACCCCTCCCACACTCCATCATGTTGGTTGGTACCCCTCACCTGTTGACACTGGATGAAGCTGATGCTACCTGGACCCTCATCAAAGATAAGGTAGGTAAGTAAAGAGGGCTAAAGAGGAAGTAACAAAGTGGGACCTAGATGGGTCTGAGCAGTTTATAAGTTGGAAGGAGTTGGAAGCCTAAAGACAATAATAACTAACATTTACTCAGTGCTGGCTTATGTGTGAGGCACTGCATTAAGTGCTTTGCACAGAGTGTCCAATTTAATTACAATTGCAAAAACAGTAAGAAAGGTTCCTTGAAAGACAATGGATAGGGAGCTATGAGAGCAGAAAAGAGAAGCGCTAAGTCAGGGGTAGACTTAGGAGGTCAGGAAGGCTTCCTGGAGTGAGTACATTCCAGCTTGGCATATAGGAGTTATTCACATGGAGGGAAGAGGAATACCTGGCACATAAAGGGTGCTTAATAAAACACCTAATGAGCAAGGGGCAGGGGTGTGTGTGTGAGTGAACAGTGTACTAGTTAAAGGCAGAATATATGCAAAAGCCAAGACAGAAAGAAAGAAAAATGTAAATTAGTGAACTACAAATAGTCCTCTAGAACAGGGTTCAAAGAATTAGTGGTGAAAATGAGGAAGAAGAGGTATAGGGGCTGACGGTGAAAGGCCTTTTACGTTTTCTAAAGAACCTGAACTTTACCTTTGACCTCTTCACAGATATTCCCTCCAGCTTAACTTCCACAGAATGAGAAATTTGGGTTTTGAGCCAAATATACAGATTTCCAGGAGCAGGCAGATCTCAGCTCTGAGTTGCTGGTGTCCAGAAAATCCCACAAAATCTAGATGGACACTAATTTCTGATATTAGAGAACTTAGGGATCGGGTTCTGGTCAGCCTATCTGAAGGAGAGTGAATTTAAAGCATTTGCAGAAAGCAGCCCACCAAGTTTAAAACAATCATCTTAAAGCAGTAACTACCAAACTCAAAGCAGCCTTAATGGCACGTAGCTCCCATCGGCAATGGAGTAGCAGCTCACCACAAAGGTCAGCTTCCCAAGGAAGCAGAAAGAGAAGAGCCAAGGTCCTCCCAAGAATGAGAGCAACTAGTTAGAGGTTGGTCCTGGACTAGATCAATCAGAATTAGGGTGAAGTAAATGGGGTCTTTAACTATTAAAAAGCTACACCATCTCTGAGTATCAGAAAAACTCCCTGTCCTATTTAAATGGAAAATTGCCAGGAAAGTCAGGGTAGGGACATTCAGGATAAATCACTGGTAGTATGTGACAAGTTCAAGAAGTAGGATACCTTTGAGTAACCTGGTTTCCTCTTCCAGAACTGCTGATTTACTGGGCACTTTGTAGAAAAACAGAATGTGGCTCAAGGGCTCCCTATTCAGAATTCAAACCCGCCAAGGTACCTCCAGGAAGATAATCTTCCACCATCACTTTCCTGGGCTGCCCTGGGGAGAGCTGAATTTGCAGGCCTCTAAGTCCTCAGAAATTCTACCCAGAAGTGCAGTGGAAGCAGGTCATGGTCTCAAATGATGACTGCCAAGAACACGTTCACCCTAGCATAGTGTTGAGTGCTTTATTTTTCCTGCTTTAGGATAACCACTGGGGCCCTCAGGGTAAGAATAAGGGCCTAATAAACTTCCATGGCAAATTCATGTCTGTATTCTGAAAGAGAGTTTCCAGCTTAATCACCTTTTAGCAGAAATTTAGACCATAAGGAACATCACACTCCTGTTAGAGGGACCTCTCCTGGAGACGTTCCAATTCGTCTCATTTGTACAGAATCCTAGGCACCAAAGGAGCAGCTAGGCTGGGATTCTGAGGTTATATTTGATGATTATGCTTTCACTGTCATGAGGCAGAGCATTCTATACAAAAATGCTAACCCACCATTGCTCTGCTCTCACCCCTGGAAATCCAACTGTTCTTCTCAGGGTCCTGTTCTTCAGACCTATGCCCCCACCCAAAAGTTAAATGCCCCATACGTTAGTGAAACAAAGGAGAAGGAATGATAGGAAATTCTTCCATGCAGATCAACAAAGAGCACCAGTTATTTCCTTGGCTAGGTGACAAGACAGTAGTGACAAGCTATCTCAGCTTGTGTAAAGTCCAGACACAACTAGCTACGCCCCCCTTACGCTGGGGGGCAGCACTTCCAAAACAGCTTTACGTAGCAAAAAGCAGATCAACCTTAAGGGACCATTGGTGAATTCTACAAGAAAGCCAGTAAAGTGGGCAATGCCATCAGCAGGGGCACAGACACATGGGATTGGGGGTCTGGTGGAGGGAAGTAGAGCACACAGCATTTTAAGAATAGGACTCTAACGTGAAAGGGGCCCAAAGAGGGAACTGTGTATGCTCCTTAGCAGAACACAGAGCCAGAAGTCTCAACCAACAATATCTTGGATGAGTCAAGATCATACCTAAGTACAATTACTAGACAGGATCTTACAGGGCTTCCCAGTTGGTCATGAAATTAAATTTTCCAGAACTGGGTTACCCAGCACAAAAAGGCCAGAAGGACAAAACCAAGAGGAACTGTAATCTGTGAAAGCCTACTGGAACTAGCATTACAAAGATGAGGCCTCAAATCCCTAAAAGAACTATCCTCTGAAGCTCGGGCAGAAGGTGTATACTAAGATGTTATAGATGCGGTGTGGACTTCCAAACCTATTTCTGTGTAACCACTCTTGGTTAATGACATCACCCATGTAACCCTAATCCTTGAGGATGCCTTTTCCCACACCCCTTAAGTGACCGAGTTCTACTAATTCTATAACCTAAATACCTTCCCCCATTATTTTAGTTCAGGGCCTCACCATGTCTTGCCTGGAATTTTACAATACTCTTAACTGACTTTTTCTCTATTTTATGCCTTCCTATTCAAAATTAACTTTCTAAAATGCCTATCTGAATTGTGCCCCTCCTAACCAGAATCCTTCAAGTGGCTTCCCACTGTCCTCAGGATAAAAGTCCCATCACTTAGCACACACACAAGGCCTTGAATAATCAAGCTCCTGTGTGCTTGTCCCTCTCCACACCCTACACTTAAGTAATATGAAAGTATACTTCCCTGACTATGCCCCTCTTAGTTTGTAAGTTCAAGTTTTTTCACTGGCTGTTCCCTCTGCCTGGATTGACCATTCTCCTACCTGGCTAATTCCTTCAAAGTTAAAGCATTACTACCTAGAAACTATCCTTGATCCTCTTCTATCAAAGACAAAGGCTGTTAAATCACATCTCATCTGCTCCACAGCTTGCTCTCTGAGCTATATCAGGACAAGAACAAAGTCTCATTTTGTAATGCATTCCCAGTATCTAGCAGAGTCTGGTACATAGTAGAGATTCAGGTTTTGCTAGAGGGAACTGGGAGACAAGCAGGAAGCACAACAGTTTGAGCACAGTGTGCAGTGACAGTGGGAGGGTCAAGCTAGAGTAGGCTACCAGATAACGCCTAACTCTGACCCTAACTCAGTCCCTGACCTATAAACTGGCCACCTGCAGGTTACAGAGGAGCGCTTTGGGCCCAATGTAGTGGCAGTACCTTTCCTGTCGGATGCAGCCTGCTTTGACCTACTGGGTGTGCTAGTGAAACAGTCCCGCCCAGTCCACACCCGCCTGGTTCTGCCAGGTCGGCAGGGCCGGCGGGCACTACAACCAGTGGGGCCACTACCGAACCTCCTGGAGCAGGCAGGCTCTGAAGGTGCCTTTGCCCACTGCACTAGAGAATACTCACCAAATGGCCGGGCAGAGACAGCCTATGAAGAAATGCGACTGTTGGATGGGCAGCCCTGCCGGATCCGCTTACATATGGGTGGCCTGCGCAAGAAGGTGGCCTTCCTGCTGCTGCCACCAGGGCAGGTGAGCTTACAGCAGACTCTTCCCTGGCTCCGAAGCACCCACAGCATCTACGTCATCTACCAGGTCTTCTCCTGTTCCTGGCTACAGCTGGGGCTGCTGCCTACAGCCCGGAAGCCCCAACTGCTCTGGTTACAGCGGTCACTGCCTATTGCCTTCTCCTGCCTCAAGTTTTCACTGCAGCCCAAGGGAGTGCTGGGACCACAGAAGCCCCTGATCAAAGACCCACTGCCCCATGGGGCCAGTTGGGTCAGACCTGACCTCAGCATCATGCCACCTCCAGCCCCCATGTCAGCCCCTGCTGATGTCCCCGAAGCTGCTGATGTGCTCTCACCTGGCCCAGCCCCACCTTCACCACCTCCCCAGGAAGGGCCAGAGGGCAGACCACCCAGATTCTCCTACAAGGGCCGAAACCCCTTCCGAAGGGGGCCCCAGATGCTGTCAGGTACTGCTAGGGGAAATGAAGACGAGAGGGATGGGATAAGGTAGAGGGAAAGGGCGTGGGGTGTAGAGCCCAGGAGTGTGTGGGGCACCCATAACTCCACATTGGACCCTGGTGAGGGGGATGGAGTGAGGGAGCCAGGGGAGGGCGAGATGGAAGCGTGGTCCTGGTGAGGGGGTGGGTACAGCACAGAAGACCAGAGGGAGGGACCAGGGCGGCAGAAAGACAAGGGCATGAGTCAAGCTGTGGCTATCCTCAACCCTGGCAGAGAACTGGCTCTTCAGCCCCCGAAGCCCCGCACCAGGAGCCCAGGGTGGGGGCCCTGGGGACCCCGAGCGGCACTCCATGTCCCTGCCCCTGCTGCAGGGTCTGTCCTCGGAGTTCGACAGCGACGACGAATGAAGCTGAGGCGAGAGATACAGGGGGCCAGGCCCCCAAGATCTGACAAAGGGATACTGGTCCCCAATAAACATCAGCTGCTGCTCCCCCAAACCATCCTGGGCCCATGGTGCTTCTTCCTGTAGGAGTGTGGAGGAGGAAAGTCCCAACGTTTTTCCCCAGGCTTCATGTCCCCTCACCCTCTAAAGGCATAAGAAGTACCTCAAAACCTTGGCATCGTGTCCTCGCCAGACAGAAAACACCCTGACCACTTCCCCATCCATGTACAACTTTCTTGGGGCCCCAGCCCTACAGAAAAAGCGTGGGAAAGAAGAATGAGCACAGAATAGAGATTTCCCTTTTATACATATTGCAACAAGTTCTCCAGAAAACATTCATCGGAAATAAATTAAAAAGTCCTCTTGCCACTGCCTCCAAACATAAAAAGGAGCCTACACCCTGGCCCCAGCACAGGCCACTCAAGGCCCTGATTGTCCATGGAAGAAAGTTAAGGATTGAGGGGCCCAAAGCCTGAGATGGGAGGGCCAGATCCCTCCTCTGAAGTATCCAACAAGAAAGGCGAGGTGACAGCGTGGGCCTGGGAGATGGCAGCCAGCTCCTTGAGAAACTCAGGGAAAATGACTGCACAGTAGACAGCATTCTTGACTCGCAGAGCCTCACCTTGGCGGTCAGGGGCCCCACCCCGGGGGGGTAGGACCGGTGTTGATGCCCCAGGGGAGCCCCCACCTAGGCCAAGTCCTGTGCCGTCTCTCCCAGGCTGAAGAACCATCTGTGCCGCCTGCCGAGCCCTGGTTGGACTGTGTGCATGCCGCAGGAGCAACTCCCCCAAGGATGGCCTCCGGCTCTTCACTGGGAACAAACAGGAGTGTCATGAAGCTGCTGGCGTCAGGCAAAGTTCCCTGGCCTGGGAGAGGGGATTCCCCTCCCCACGCACCCCCACTCCCCCAGGGGCATGGACCTCTCCACTAGAACTCTTAACACCAAAGTGCTGCCTGCCCAGCCTCCTTCCCTCTACCCAACCTCCCCAACAGCCAACCATCATGCTCAGTCTTTAGGCAGTCAACCCTTCAGATACTTCATTCCCAGACAAGACCCCTCCCTTCTCCAGGCCCCTTCACCTTGAGGGGTTCTCTTACTGCGCCTCCCTTTCCAATCACTCTTCTACCATCACCAAGCTCTTTCTCCTCAGTCTGTAACATGCGCTTATTCTTGCTGCCCAGCACCCTCCTATACTAGATGGGTCAATCCTCTAGACATTTCCTCCTTCCCCTGCCTACCTGTAACACCTCACCCACACCCCTGCTCCTTCAATACCCACAGGTGCTACATATGCAGTCATAGTTCAGTGACTTTATCAGATCTGTCACACACCACTGTCCCTCCAAGTTCTGCTCTCCTGTGCCACCACTTGGCCTTCCACCAATCCCTCTCCGACATCCACCAAAGCCACCCTCCCACTGGTTGTGGCCAGACAACTTCATGTCAGCTTAGACTCAAATGAACCATTTAAAATACTGCCTTCTCTTCTCTAATTTCCTTCCTCCTAGATTGCTGGCTCTGGATCTGTTCTTGGCCCTGTCCAGGACCTAGGGCCTAGACTCTAGGGATCTAGTCTCTAGATCATGATACCATTCCCATTCTCGACCTCTAATAATGGCTACAGAGATATGCTAAACAGATATATTAGATTTGGCATTCAGAGCCCTTTACAACCAGGTTCACACACTTCCTCGCACCTCTTCTAGAAACTCTCTACACACTTCCTCCCACCTCTTCTAGAAACTCTCCCTGCTTTGGCATCCACACCTATGTGCTCCTCCTGGAACCCTCCAGGCTCCTTTCATGCCTCTGTAGCCCTTTCTGCCTTAATTTTGCTTTCCTCAATGTTTTCATCCTTGGCCTAATTTCCCCATCCCTACCTCTCCTCTAATTTGCCCTCCACTAACTTCCCATTTTACTGCTCTATCGCATTGCATTTTAATAACTTGTTCTCATGTCTTCTACCTCATACATTAATCTGTGAGTTTAAGGGCTTGGACTCTGTCTTATTTACCTCTATATCCCTGGGCCCTCCACAGTGAACATAGTACCAGGACTGTGGAAGCAAGAAATGATTCCTGGTACTGGACCATGAGGAAATCATGCTAAGGAACTTCAGCTGGGCCTTCACAGCTATCTAATAACCCTTCTGGTACTCTCTTCCCAACCTATACACTTTCCTCCTTAAGCCCCCATCTCACCTCTGCTCTCTTGCTCAGCATATTATTTTGCCTCCTACTTCAATTAGCAAATAAAGGATGACTTCAACTCCCTAAAATTTCCCTCCACACCTCAAAACTCCACTTGTACATAACATTTCCTCCTTTGATCTCTCCTCATTTGCCTCAAAGGGGGAAAAAAACTTTCCTGTGCTCTGGATCCCACTTACTTCCACCACCATTGGGACCTTGCTCCCTCAGTTATGACAATCCTCTAGTCACTATCTAGACTATCAGCTTTTTGAAAGCAAAGATCACATCTTGTACCTCCCTGAGTCCCCTGTATCACAGACAACACCTAGCACATACGGCAAGCACTCAGATACTTGTTGATGAAAGATCTAAATTTAGAATATCAAGGTCATATTTAACTCTTCCTTCTTCCTTATACCCCACAACCACTCACCAAACTCTGCTAGTACTTCCTTCCCATTTCCATCAAGTTCTTCCTTTCTATTTCCACTATTCTAATTCAAGCCTCACAGGTCACATCTGCATTATGGCATAAGCCTCCCAATTGCTCTTCTGACTTCATTTTCTCCTAGCTCCAGTGCAACTAGCACATGAACTAACACACTTATCTCTCCATTCCCAGATCTAAGAACCTCCAATGGTTTCTCACTGCCTAAAAGTTTACAACCTCTGCCTAGCCCAACTTCTACGCTGAGAACCTTCTGCTCTGACCAAATCTTTCCAACCTTACTACCAACTGTTCCACCAACTTCCAAATCCCCTGCTCCAACTAAACAATTCATGCTGTCCCCTGAACAAAAGAATAAAGCCATCCCACTCCTTTGCCTACTCAAGTCCTACCCATCTCTCAAGGCCCATGTCAAATGCCATGTCCTTTACCAAGCTTTAACAATATCTCAACCTAGAGACTCTTCTGTCCCCTTGCCCGTCCCCAACTTCTAGAGTAGTTTTTGCTGGTACTGTTGGTTTGGCTCTCAGTGGACAGAACTATGTTTTTCCTCTGCCCAGAAACCTGAGGACAAAATCAAGACTCTACTCTCTGCAACTCCCTAGTTCCCGGTGCAAGGCTTCAACCTTAATAAGAAACTCAGTTAACCTGAGCTAATTAGTTGCCTAGGGAGGACAGGGAGGTGGTGGCAGGGTACGCCTCACCTAGGGAATCAGACCGGCGGGGGGCAGATCCTGCCGCAGGGCCCTCCGTCCAGTCCAACTTGCCACGGGCAATGAGGTACTTCTTGGCTTTGGATAGCAGTGCTGGGAAGTCCTCCTGGGAGGCTGCAAAGCTCTCAATCTTATTCTTCACAGAGCCCAGCACCTATGAAGCACAACTTCATGACATTTCTGGGTGGCTCTAGACTGACATAGTCCTTTCTAGCCCCGCTGGGCCTATTCCCAGCCCCCCCAGGGCCACTCCAGCTGTGGGCCTGGCCCACCATGGAGCCTGGACGCACCCATGCATGCATGCATCGCACACCTGCAGCAGGGACTTGACACTGGGCTGGAAGACCATGTTGGTGTTGAGCAGGAAAGAGCGGAGCAGGGGCTGGGGGTGACAGGCCAGCTGGGCCACCAGCCCCGTCAGCAGGAAGTTGACATAGACGGAGTTCTGCAGCATGTTCTCGAGTTTGGCAAAGAGCACAGCCATGAAGGGGCCTGGGGTGGGGTGGGTGGGCACAAGGATACAAGGCCTAAACACAATGCACATCACACGCATTCCTCCCCAAAATGAAACCCCCCACCACCACTAGATGAAAATTATTTGTGTCAGAAAATGATTTGCATGTTTAAATATCCTGTGACCACCTATTCTGGAGGAGATAAAATGGCAGACACCACATGGACCCTCAAGAGGTCCAGATGCCAGCTTTATACACATTCTAGCTGAAGGACCAGACCACAGGCTCTGGAATCAGACAGACTTGGTTCAAATTTTAGCTTTACCGTTTACTAGTTAAGTTACTGGATGAATCAAAACTCTCCAAGCATAGTTTCCTACTTGGTAATATAAGAAAATACACCCACCTCATAAGGTTATTAAGAGGATCAAAGAGATACTGATACACAGCATTTAGGCCAAAGTCTAGCAAATTATAAGTATTCAATAATAACCATAAGCTATGTAATATTTCTCAGTTTTTTAAAAAGCTTCACCCAAGAGGACAACTGAAGAAAGAACAAGTGAGAAAGTGATTAGACCAAAAGAAGAAATCAGGTTACATACAAGACAGGGGATAACACTAGACCTGAGTCAGAAATAAAGCAAGAAGAAAGCATAGTGAAGGCAAAGACGGTGACTAGATTGGTCAACTTAAAGTTAGGGGAGGAATCTTTGGAGAACCAAAAAAGAAATCAGGTCTGTTCAGGAGCGGGGAACCAAGGTGGTGAAATAGAATCTGTAGGGAAAAAAGAGCTTAGTTCAGGGCCAGAGAAAACTGATTCAGGACAGACTCTTTGGTGGAAAAGAGGATGGCAGAAGGGATTAGAATGATCTTCCGGGAGAACTGGCCTCAACTGAGCCAGATCACCAACACTAGGACTGTAGAACCATCACAGTCTGTCTGGTCAGGGATTTGTCAGGGAGAGGGAGTGTGCCTAGGAACTGCACTAAGACTTGAGGCAGGAGAACAATGAAGGGCAAGAGACACTGAATCCTGAGAAAGATCCTAGAACATTCTTACTCCACATGCACATGACTAGCCTTAGCTCTAAAACAACTCTAGCTTAGCAGGGTCCTAAGATATCCCATAACTTTGTCCTTCTCATCTCCGGGGACTTTTCTGCAAGAGAAAAAGCTCAGATGAGTTTAGAAGAAGAAAAAGGACAGAACTTCAAATAACGCTTCAAGAAAGTGGTAAAACCTGCACACCACCTTCTAGTGGTCTAGAGAAGGAAAGAGCAGAGCAAAGCCTAAATAAATGAAAAGACATATTTTCTGTAGTCTGCAAGAGAGTTGTCATTACTCCAGAGCAAAAGGCCTGATGCTGTGCAAGGCCCAGCTAGGGCATGTACTGATCAATGCATGATAACTTGACTGCAAACAACAGGAAGATATGCAGGTACCTTGGTCAACTTGTATCCGCCATGCACCCAAGAGATGATAATCCTAAACTACCACATGCTGAGTTCTCACAATGTACCAGCATCATAGTAAGTGATTTACACACAACAAAGACATAGATGGAATGCTAACTCAAGGTATGTCTAGTCCAAAGCACTATACAGCTTCCCAGAAGTGCCTCCCCACCAATCCCCAGCGTGGGGTGTAGAGTAGGGACAAGAGCCAGATGAGGGTTGGGCTGGGTAAAGCTGGCTCTCAAACAAAAACAAAGAGGAGTTAGCCCAGGCACTCAGGCCAGATCTAGCTCCAAGGTCTTTTGGAGAGACCAAAAGAACTTAGCCAGGGGGCTCAGGGCCATGCTTTGTCATTTGCCCTGATAGAGGTATTTCACTGATCTAATTTACCCAGAGAGAGGTATTTCACTCTATCTGCTTCAGTTCTTACCACTAACCATAAACCCTTAGAAAGTCTTACTGAGCAGTCAGGGCAACCAACAAGGTGCAAGGATAGGGAACAGGAGAAACTTGAAGCTGAGCCCTTCTCTAAAGAGGCTGGGAGAAAGGAGGCCAGGGCTGAAGAAGAGAAGTATACCAGAGAGCTGACCCTGGGCCACAGGAGAGCTGACAAGAGACCCAACACCCAGACAGATATATTGGTGGGAACAACATGGAACAGCATGATTTATAGGTGCCTCACATACAGGACAGCACATATGTCTTCCACATGGTTCAGATGTATTGCTGTGATTCACCAGGAAACACCAAACACAGAATATCCTAATCACACATCCCAGAAAATGGCCAGACTGAGGAAGAGGAGGAACATGCATAAAGGACAGACATACAAGACTCAGACATAAGTCAATACTCAAACCAGCACAAGCATGGAAGACTACAGACAGACACTGAGACACAAGTATGACATGATATGTATCTGGAGGGGACCCAGGCAAAATGGATGAGGAGCTAGGCAAGTACACAGGAATGACATGGGCAAGAAGTCTCAGAAACCAGCACAAACATGTGGAGAACATGCAAAGAGTACACAAAGGAGAAGACCTAGGCTAAGTAGCTTACCAGTGAAGGGCTGGCTTGGCAGCTGGCTGAGAGTCCGCAAAGGGCTGCTGAGGAAGGGGCCAGGGGGCTCAGGGGCACAGGTGAAGCTTTCGTAGGCCTCCTCCTCCTCAAGAGGTAGTGAAGGCTCTAGAGGGGGCTCTGAGCCAGCGCCCCCATTGCTCAACGCCACCTCCAGCTCCCGGAGCTCCTGCCCAAAGCTCTCTAGTCCTGCCACGCCCTCGGAGGTGCCCTCTAGTAGTTCCCCAGCTCCCTCCTGTGGCACCCGACGAACCTTCTTGGCCCCCTCAGGCCATGGTCCTGGCACCCCATTGAGCTGGGGAGGGCGCAGGTGGCCAGGGCCCTCCCTCACACCCAGAGCCAGCGCCCCCCGCCCCAGCTCCTCCACCTCCCCTTCCCCTGCATGGCCCCTGCCCTCCTCAGGCAGTAGGCTGCGTTTCTTAGTCCGGGAGCCAACAGGACTGGGCTCAGGAGGGGGCCGCTCGCCATCATAGGGGGCAGACCAGGTACGGCAGGCTTGGACACAGCGGTCCACACCAAGGCGCGCCTCACGCAGATACTCCAGGTAATTGTCTTCCAGCTCACCGGGCTCCTCCACAGGGCTGGGCCGTCGGCCAGGGCTGGAGGCTGGGGATGCAGCAAGCCCCGGTGAGCGAGGAGCTGGGGCTGGGGACTCGGAGCCACCCAGGCTCTGCTGTCGCAGAAAGAGGGCCAGACGAGATGGCGTGGAGGCCCGGGGTACCGTCACCACAGAAGAGGAGTCAACGCTTGGGCTTCCAGGGCCTGCAGAGGGGAAAACACATAAGAGAGATCAAAGAGCCAGAGGTGCAGGAGGAAGGATGAGACACCTTGGGTAACTAAGAGAGAAGGCAATGAAGCAGAAGAAACATGGGACTGATTCAGACAGCTGACTCTCCACCCCTCAAATTAAGCTTTTCCTCATCCACCACCCCCTCCTCATTACCACCAACACCACAAAAACAACGGAAATAGAAGAGTACAACTGGAGTGAAGAAAAGGAACAGCTTTGCTCAGAAGCTAAATTTCTTTGGTGGAGTTAAGGATCCACCCTACAACACCCCTCATCAACCTCCCCAAAGATGGAATGCCACTCACGGCCACCTCCCTCCTCCCACCTTCTTGCTAGCTCCCCCAGAACCCGGGCCATACCCGTCGTGTCCTCCCTTCTCCCTGCCTCTCTGCTAGGCCCACCTCGTGCCCACGAGGCATGCTCTGGACGAGGTGGGCTGGAGGCACGGTGCCGACAACAGCGTGGAATTAAGGAGAGAAACTTGTCTGCTGCTCGTCCATATAGGTCCACATCGCGCACAGCTGGCTTCTGGCTCAGCATCACATGGTTACACGGGACAAGATACCTGGGAAAGACAGCAGAAAAGGGACACAGGATAGATCAGGAAGGAAGGACAGGGCTTGGGAGAACATCAGTGGAACTATATGGCTAAGCCAGGCTTTGAGAGAACACACACACAAGCAACCCCAATGCAACCCATCACCCCAGCAATGCACAAGGCCCTGAGGGCCCGGAGGGTTCAGGATCAGCCATCCCTCAGCCCTGCCCCCACAGGTACCTGAGAACCAGCTGCAGCAGGACATCCTCACAGCTGAGGTTCAGTAGGGTCCTGAAGAGACTCAGAGAGACCATGCAGAGCTGGGGGGGGGGGGGGGCGGGGAGTCACCATAAGAGCTCTCTACCCTCCAAGATGTTTACCAAATGGAAACCTCCCCAACCCCAGGCCCAACCAACCTCTCCTGGAGCAATGATGGCACAGGGCCTGGCACAAAACAATTATTCAAATATTAAATAAATGATCACATGATCTTTGTGGTCAAGACTTCATTATTCACAGATAGGAACGAACCACATGTCAGATTTAATGTATTTCTATAGACCATACACATATCAGCAAACTCTCTGGCTATATACACCTGGCAGCAGAGATACCAGCAATGCTTAAATGGAATGAATACCCATGAAGAGACCCCAGGAAATACTGGGACTGAGTGAATGACTAACAGGAGACAAGAGCAACGTGTTAACTAAGGGAATGCCTGTCAACAGACTATAGCAGCATAGTAACTGAACGCCTACCAACAAAAAACCAGAGGGAACCTGGAAGAATCCCAGCTGGGAAGTGGGTGGGGCTGTGAACAAGGAGTCTGAGTCACCTCTCCAACACCAGTGTCTCTCTCAGAAGGTAGGATAAAGAAAAGTTCAAGGGCAGCTGACAGGAAAAGAAAAAAATAGGTGGGTCCAGAACAAGGGAAACTTTTGTTTTAGAAAAGTAAAAAGGGTGGTTCACCTCTGGCTAGATGAAGAGAAGAGACACATGTAAGCACTCCCTCACTCCTATGAATCCCTGAAGCACTTTCTCTATAATTCCCTTACGGCAAGTATACCTTGAGCACCCTGAAGACAACTATTGGGTCTTAGTCCAGGGCACTACCTGCACAGTCTAGGTGCTCATCATTAACTAAATGACTGTGGGGGAATTACAAGCCAATCATGGGACTTCCCTGGTGGCACAGTGGTTAAGAATCTGCCTGCCTGTGCAGGGGACACGGGTTCGATCCCTGGTCCAGGAAGATCCCACATGCCGCGGAGCAACTAAGCCCATGCGCCACAACTACTGAGCCTGCGCTCTAGAGCCCGCAAGCCACAACTACTGAGCCCATGTGCCACAACTACTGAAACCTGCGTGCCTAGAACCCATGCTCCACAACAAAAGAAGCCACCACAATGAGAAGCCCGTGCACCGCAACGAAGGGTAGCCCTCGCTCACCCCTAGAGAAAGCCCACGCACAGCAATGAAGACCCAACACAGCCATAAATAAATAAATGAATACACACATACATTCAAGGAAAAAACAAAACAAAACCAAACAAAAGCCAATCATGGTGGGAAAGAGATAAGATAGCAGTTCCCATTTTAGACAGCATGGATGTTTATCCTAAATGACCATTTTAACTAGCAATGAAAACATTCAGACTCACTGAAAGATTGTGTGGTAGGTAGAAAAAATGGCCCCTCAAAGATGTCCTGGTCCTAATCTCCAGAACCTGTAAGTTACCTTACATGGCAGAAGGGACTTTGCAGGTATGATTAAGGTTATTAAAAAATTTAAGATGGGAAGAGTAGCCTGGATTATCCAGATAGGCCCACTCAAATCACACGAGTCTTTAAAAGCCAAGAACCTTTCCTAGCTGGGTCAAAAAGGAGAGAGATCTGAAGCATGAAAGGGACTCGATCCACCACTGATGGCTTTGAAGATGGAACAAGGGATCACAAGCCAAGGATTTAGTTGGTCTCTAGAAGATGGGAATGGTCCTCAGCTGACAGCCAGCAAGAAAACAGGAGTCTCAGTGCTATATCTACAATTAAGTAAATTCGACCAATGATCCCAGTGAGCAAGGAAGCGGATTTTCTCCTAAGGCCTCCAGAAAGGATGCAGCCCCACTGATGCTTTGATTTTAGTGGGGTGAGGTCCATGTCAGATACATGACCTACAGAACTGTAAGATAATAAATCTGTGTTGCTTTAAGCCACTATGTTTGTGGTAATTTGTTATGACAGCAATAGGAAACTAATACAGATACGCAGGCTAGCTAGCCAGCATGATTCACCTTAAGCCACAAAAGTTGGACTATAGCAGTTACAAAGTCAGGCCAACAGAATCAAGCTTAAAAGGGCTAAACAGGGGAAAGGAAAGCACCTGCATGTTTAACATGGGCATCCTAAAATCAGAAGAGATTTGGTTCCTCCAAGAACTGAGAGTCAAGAATAAATAACCCAAAACCATGAAAGGCTCCTGAGACCAGGGGACCAAATGCAAGACTAACAGAAATATATGCTGAAGACTAAAGACACTGAGGGAGAATCAAAGAAGTTAGGATAAGATTAAGACAAAAGCAAGACGGACAGAGCCCAATACAGGAAGAAAAATCAAATCCTAGGAAGGAAATCAACATTCCCAAAACATGCACAGGACATTCCATGAGGCCAAACAGATTTAAGACCTTGGTCGAGCTTCAGCATAATGAGAAATAAAACTTTTTCAATGCCTTTGTAAAATTAAAGCTTTGACATCTCTTCCCTATCAGTTTATGACAATAATTCTTAACCCAAGGCATGTATCATAATTACATTTTGGAGTATTATAAAAGTACACATGCCTTGGGCCTACTCCCAAAGATTATAACTCAAGAAATCTAAGGCAGAGCCTAGAATCTGTTGTTATGGTTACTGTCATTTTCAAATTCTAAAGTGTACACTTGGTTCAGAAACACTGGTCAAATCAGAGTCAGGCTAGAATATCTCATATACACCCTAACGTAGCTTCAGAAACCTCAACTATACAAAACATAGCTATCCAGGAACCTTACTTACCTGGAACCCTACTACCAGGTACCTCGGTTATCTAGAACAGTTTTCTAGAACCTTTAGTGATCTAAGAACTTCTATTTTAAACACAAGGACCCAGAGAACGTCAATTATTTATAATAAAAGAAGGAAACAAAAATGGTTGATGGAGCCAAAATAAATGCCATAAAGTCCACGGCTAAACTAATGCTTTACTCCCCCAGAAAGACTTCGGGTCTTTATGACTTAGAAACAATTTACTCCTATTTTATATACATTTCTATTGGTTAAAATCTAAACTTCTTACCATGGTCTACAAGACCACACATGATCTGAACTCACCCACCTCTCCTTCCCTTCTCCCCTTTGCTCACTATACCTCCAGTCACACTGGTCTTTCATTTCCTCAAATACATTTCATTTCCTGTTCCCCACGTATGTACTTTGCATGCATTGCTCCCTCTGCCTAGACTGTTCTTCCACTTGCTCTTCAATAGGCTAACTCCCTCATGACCTTTAGGTCTCAACTCAATGTCACCTCCTCAGAATGGTTTTTTTGACCACTCTACTGTTTTCTAAGCACCCTGTTGGGTTTTTTATAACAATGACCTCAATTTTCAATTATTTTGGTTATGTGTTTACTTGTCTACCTCCTCTATGAAGGAAGCTCCATGAAGTCAGCAACCACTGCTTACCATTATATCCTCAGTACCAGAGAACAGTATGACATATAGTGAACATTCAATCAAAATGTTCTTCAGGAAGAAGGAACATAAGTAGGTAGGCAGGCAAATGGGTGCCCCAAGTTCTATAACTCTACAGCAAATCCAGAGGGAAGAAAAGGTAAACGTACTAGTAGCAGCTGGATCACCTATCAAAGCAGACACAAAGCCTGAAGAAGTGATCTCAAGTCACCCAGAGGAAGTCACAAAGCACTACACAGCTGAAGAGAACCTCAGGTCAACGCTACATAACAAGTGTCACACAATGGCAACACCTATAGCCGTGACGAGCAGCCGAAGTCATCCAGAAAAGGTAACTGTGTCCTAGATTTGTATATTACAAAAGCAGGAGGCCACATTAAAATTGTACCCAAAACAGTTAAAAGTTTAATACTAGAAAGAAAATGCCACCTAACTTTGAAGTGATTGCTGGAGACAAAGGCCAAAGAAGGGCAGGAACACCCTCCCAGAACAAAGGTCGGAGAGAGAAGATGGCTCACCCAGGTAAGCCAGGACAGAGGTAGGGGCCATACCCGGGAGTTGCTGCCAATACGGGCAACAAGGGTGTCAAGGATGGTGTGGGTGTCATGCCGGTGTAATAGCAGGAATCGCAGGAAGGTACGGAGCAAGGCAGGCTCTGAAATACTCCGTAGGAAAAGTTCCAGATAAGCGGTACTGGCAATCATCTCCTCCACAGAGGTCTGGACAAAGAAAGGGAAAGTTTGGAAATTTAGGGCTTCCCCACACATATGCTAAGCCATTTTCCCTAAGTTCTAAGGAGGTACCAGGAGCAGACAGGGAAAAAGGGAGGAGTACCCAGCCCACTGCCACCCACATTGGTCCTGGCATTGAGGTTACCACCCCTCAACCTAATCCCTTAATCTGCCTTGCCACCCATGACTCTCACCTTGTGCAGGGCAGGGCCCATGACAGGCACCAGGAACCCATTATGGATATAATCTACCAGCTGCTTTTGCACTAGAGGGTGAGCCACCTGTAAGGGTGCAAGACAGAGGACGGAGGATTTTGAAGGGGGCCATTGTCAGGAAGGGAGCAGAATGGTAGAATACAAATAGGCACCCTACCCCCAAGCTGAAAGAAAACCAGAACTCCAGGGAATGCACCCCCTCCCACCCCATCTCCCCAGAATGACCAAAGGCCAGACCTCCTGGGAACCCCAGTCCCACCTGAATGACTGCATTGCAGAACTCTAGGGAACTCATGAAGAGAGCAAGGGCTGGCACCCCCAGCCAGTCCTCCCGTCGCAGGCAGTGCCAATCATCTCCTGGAACTTCAATCTTTCGGGGCAGTGAAGAGTACAGGGCACTCAGCCCTGTGGCCAGCACCTGGGGGCCATCCCCAAGGACAGGTTACCAAAGACTCAGACGATATAAAAAAGGGGAACAGGGAACTATTAACCCAGAGTTTTTATGCGAGTAGGGGTAAGAGTTATTACCAGAGCAGATATTTAGTCACCCAAGGTGCCAACACATCACCTGGGAACACTGGCCCATGAAGAGCCTTCATACTTGCCTTATCCACCTAAGCCCATGTTTCATCCCCACCCCAACTCCAGGTGCTGCTTTCAAACCCGGGGTGGGGGGGGGGCTACTGCCTGAAGGAGAGAGCCCTGGTACATAGTCCCTCCACAACTCCTGGACAGGAAGGTGCTCTCCCGTGCCTACACCATACCCTACCCCCCATCCCAGGAGGTGCTGACCGGGCAGAAGTAAGAGTGATCTGCGATGTAGCGGCCCACAGTGGGACTTCCAGCTGATAGAGCCATGAGCAGGAGTAGGGCATCACGGGCCTGCTGGCCCAGGGTGCCCTCTCGATGGACAAAAGGTACAAGGCGAGAAAAGAGGAGAAGACGGGGAGCAGCTCCGGGCTCAGGAGGTGGCTGCAGGAAGAACTCGAGCAATGAAGGCTCCCGGGCCAGACACACGCACAGCTGGCTGAGAAGTAGCACCAGGCCTTCATCCAGTGCTGGGCTACTGGGCACAGGGCGGCCACAGGCATCCAGCAAGATCAGCAGAGCCTCACGAACGGGACTATGCCGCAACAGTGGCTGGCGAGCTTCGCTCACTAGCATCTCAAATAGTTTCAGTTGCTCAGCCCGCCGTTCCTCAACCCCATCCCCAAGCTCATCCCACTGAAGCTGCCACGTCAACACACGGGTTAGCAGGTCCTCGCGCAGAGCAAACTCCAGCAGGGGCCCAGGAGCCGTGGGAGCCGAGGGCACCGCACGATCCTCCGCCAGCAGTGTCAGCATCTGGTAAGTGTGGTTGCACACAGCACTGAGATCGTCGGCTCCCCCAGGAGCTGCCCTAGGGCCTTGCCGCTCCAGAATTCGCACCACCTGGGGAATCAGGACAGATAAGAGAAAAAAATTTAAGATGATCAGGTGACTAGATGGCAAGGTGAGAGAACAAAGAATGTTAGGACTTGGGCAGCCAGCAGACTGGGACCTTTAGCATATCGTCTCCTACCTGGGACCAGTGATTCTTGAAGACCATGAGGCAGGTCTCAGGGTCAGCCATGACAGGAGTCTGCAGACTGGCCCCTTGTGGTACACGATGCCCAGGGCCCCGGGAGGCCAGTCTGCTCAGCCAGTTCATCCTCTCCATGAGGTAGGCCGGGCAGGGCCAGTGGCCAGAGGGCCACACTCTGAGAATTTGCCAGCTGGAGGCTTTCTCTACTTGTGTCTCTAGTCTGCTTCATCCGGTCTGTAGGAGCCAGTAACTGTCCATGGAGCCAGAAGATATACCAGGCTGGAGTAGTGAGCTCAGAGGTCACTGCCCGATCCAGATCTACAAATCTAATTCAAAGAGAAAGGATGGAAGAGGTTAATAGAAGTTTGCCTCTCTCTACCGCCCAGCAGGAAGAACTCAGAACCACCACTCCACTGAGAACTCCACACACACAGTCAGCACCTTAAATTCAACATGTCTAAAACAGAACTCATTCCAACACTAAACCTGTGTTACTCCCCCAGCCTTCTCCACCTTAATAAATGATACCAATATTTACCTACTTGTTCAGGCCAAAAACCTAGGCATCATCCTTCTTTCTTCTTGTCCTTACTTCTAATATCCAGTTCATCAGCCTATCATCTATACCCTCCAAACGTGTCTCACTATTGCAGTAGCTTCCAATCTCGTCTTCATACTTCCAGTCTTGCCACTCTAAGAATCTATTCCCCACACGGCAACCAGAGTTTTAAAACATAAATTATACTACATCTCTCCTCTGCTGAATACCCTCCAATGACTCCCTATCACACTGGTAATAATCCAAATTCTCTACCTTGGTCTCTAGGGCATTACATAATCTAACCTGTATAACCGCCTACCATACCCCTCCTCACTCATACTTTACTCATACAAGGCTTCTTGAATACTTGCTCTTCCCTCTGTCTGGAGTGTACTTTTCCTGATCTTCACATTGCTCACATCGCTCAGTTCTTTCCAAATGCCATCTCCTCAGAGAGGACTTACTTAACAATTCTATCTAAATAGCACATCTTCCCACCTTCACTCTCTAGCTTCCTAAACCTTTCTTCTTAGCAGTTTTTTTACTTTCTAAAAATATTTATTTGCTTATTTATTTGTCTATCTTCCCCACTACAATGAAGCTCATTGAGGGCAAGGTTTCTCTGTTGTATCCCCAGTACCTAGAGCAGTGCCTAGGGACTCAATAAATATTTGCTGAATGTATGGATGCTTAAGTGAATGAGTGAATGAACAAACAAAGATCAGGAAATCCAGTCTTGATCTGACTCCGGCCCTCTGGGACTGTTGAGGAAGAAATTTTTTTCTAACTATTACAGGTCCCTCCCTAGAAGCCCACCCAGGAGGAAATACACTAATAGACCTTTAACTGGCTGAATAATCTTAAGAGGTAAAAATTCAGAGCCAACCAAAAGAGCAGAAGAATTTTCATTCTAGCAAAGAACACAAGGATACACTCCCAATAAACACACATATACCCACTCCTGTCAGATGCATCCAACACTCACTCCTGGGGACATGACGTCACACCCTCACTAGAGAATGGGGAAAAGTACCAAAACAGCTGTTGGCCTCGGCCATGGCTCACAGTTCCTTCTCATCACATCTACCACCCCCTCAACAATACTGTCTGTCAACAATATCTCACAAGTATAAAAACTTCAGAGGAAAAAAACCAAAAAAACTTCAGAGGAAAGGTGTGGTTCAGTTGTCCTTCCTCTTTACACTCAATAAGGCTAAAGGAACCCAGAGACCTGGCAACAGGCCCACATTTGGCCTCCAGTTACATTAACCACCACCCCTTCTACCCAGATACACTCCCTCTCACCATTATCAGCGCACACTAAAGGAAGATAGCAACTATGCTTAAGAAAACCTTCTGGAGAACAAAAGACAGTCTTTTTTTTTTTTTTCAAAAGACAGTCTTATAAAGGGTGGGAGCAGTCCTAAACAGCAGACAGGGCTCACTCGTTGATTAAGTCAGTGTACATCATACTGATAAGTGCTGGGACACTGTGCTAATAATAGGTAAGCACTGGAAATACAAAAATGGATACAAACAGTTGGTGGAGCATAAACAAAAACTCCAATAGATATTATAAACAGAGGTACTTACAAAAATGTCATGGGGGTGCTAAGGAAAGCAACTAAATCTTCCTGGGAAACTATAAGAGGATTCCAGAAAAGAGGTGATATCTGATTTAAATCTTTAACAACGAGATACTGGCCACAAAGAAAGCAGACGGAAAGGCCTTCTTCATATTAAAAACAGTATGTTCAAAAATATGGCACTGTGAAAGAACATAGCAAATTTGAAGAACAGTTGCAAGTTTGGTGTGACTTAATCTCAGACTATTTAGAGAAGAGAGATACAATATTAAGTTGAAGGGTAAACATGGGTGAAGGTTATAAATATCACTGAATATCATGCTAAGGACTTTGGGTTTATCTATCAACACCCTGGAATAAAGGAGGTTTTTAAACAAGGAAATGACAAGATCAAATTTGCCTTTAAAAATATGTCAGATAGCAACATATGGTGGAGCAAAGAGAGACCTAACCTCACACTCATACCCCAGGGGAGCTGAAGAAGGGCCAAGCAACCAGTCTCAGCAAAGTAAGGCCTAAACAGGTCCAAAACTAAACTGCTTCCAGCTTCTAGAACTCAATTCCAAAGACTAACAAACAGCTTCTACCTTGGGATGTCCCTGGGGCGCCCACCTCTGCTCCACTCCTTGACTAACATAGAGCAATGCTCACAGACCCAAGGGGAACTGGCCTCCAGGACTTTCCCTCCCCACCCCACCCCCATTTCTTTTCAAAGACCTCAAAGAGAAAAGCCCCACTGAAATCACTGTCTCAGAACCCAAAAGCTAACACTTAACCTGGACCCTCTTCACGTACTTCAGAAATCTAAAAGAAAGCCACAGCTTGGTGTTCCTGTCACCCACCTAAGACTCCCTCACTCCCTGTTAACCCTGAAAAGTTCAGAACAAGACAGAAGAGAATGGGATCACCACCCTATTACTGTGCCCTTTCCTCCCACAGCAAAGTCTAGAGAAAAGTAGATCCCTCTTCCCAAATTTACCTACAGGCTCAGCCACAAGGAAAAGAGAAGGAGATGATCTTTCAGACCCCCCAGAATGGCCAAGGTCAAGCACTCACCGGAGGGCCCGAAATACAGCCTTATAGGAACACTCAGCAAGGGTGTCCACCAACCTGGGAATAGCAGGCACGAAGCAGGAAATGGCTCAGTCTCACTTATGAACCTTTGCCCTGGGAGAGGCAAAGAGGGAGGAAGGTGGGGGCAGGGATACACCTGCAACATCTACAGCAGACAGAGAGAGACCAAAACAACCTTCTAAGAACAGGTCAGTGAAGTTCTGAGGCTTCTCTCCCCCTACAATGGCTCTTCCTCTTACTGACGTAAGAGGCAGCGATGGGTTCTTACCCTAGATTCTGAAAGTAGAAAGATCTGATTAAAACTTCATAGTAATACAAAAGGGAAAAACAAATAAACAAACCCCACCTCATAGGAGCCTACGATCTAGAGCTCAGCTCAGACATATCCACTCTGCCTGTCTATCCCTCAGCCTATATGTATGAGACAAATGGGTTATCAGTGTATGGTGCTAACTCACTCCCTCCCCTCTCCCCAGTACCACCTCTGCTTCTTGCAGGGATCTCCCCACCTCACTCTGGCAGAGCCCTCATAACTCACAGAGTGAACTCTATTGCATAGTGACTCCCCTTTACAACAGTAAATCCCCACGTCACACACAGCTTTCTCCACCCTTTTGCAGAAGGGCGACAAAGAAGTCAAAGAGGAGGTGAAACTGAACTAGATCCTAATGGATGAGGAAAGTTCACTGGGCAGAGAAGAAAAGGCATTCCTAGCAGAGGAAGCAGCTATTACAAAGATTTCAAGGCTCAAAAAAGTAACATGTTTGTCAGGGAACTGTGAACAATTTATTCAAGCTAGAACACAGAGTAGAGAGAGAGTGGCCCGAGATGAGGCTGGAGAGGTGAGTTGAGGCCAAATGATGCCATATTAAGGAATTTGGATGTTATCCTACAGAACACAAAGAGCCAAAAGTTTTTAGCAGAGGAGCTCCATGATCAAATTTGCATTTTTAGAAAGACCATTCCAGGGACGGATGAGAAAAGAGCAAGCCTGAAGGCAGGAGACTGTCTGGGGAAAAACATCCAGATGAGAGATGAGGAGGTAGTAAACTAAAGCCTTAACTGTGAAGATGTAGCTGTGGAGATGAAGAAAACAGATAATATAAAGGGAAATGTATTAAGATTTTCGTGACTGACTACATACAGGGGGTGAAGGAGCAGAAAGATGGAAGATGACACTGAAGTCCTTGCCTGGATTGCGATATGACACACGGTACAAAAGCAGACTTTCAAAGCAAAGACAATGAGTTCTGTTTTGGACACGTTAACTGCGATACCTGTGGAGATATACCATAGATCACTGAGTAAATATGACTGGAACATAGAGAGAGACTGAGACTAGATACAGACAAGTAATCACCTCATTATGATATACTTTCATATTTCACATTCTCTCTCTCAACTGAAATTATCTTTTCATGTGTCCATCTCTCCCAACCAGATTGAAAATTCCTTGAGACTTCACAGGACCACATCTTATCTATCTTGTTATCTCATAAAATGTGAGCATCACAAGGGCAGACTATATGCTAAAGTATTTGCTGAATGAATAAATGAATTACTATACGAATGAATGAATTTGTCCTCCCAGCACTTATAAGAGTGCCTGGCACATAGCAGATATGGAATAGATGGTTACACACAGCACTCCAAGCATGTTTCTATCTCTACATCATCATCCACATCTATGTTTCATCTCCTCAGATCTACCACTCAGCTATATATATCATAAAGCAAAATCCATTATACTTAACGCACTACTATTCAACAAAGAATTCAGTATAGCAAACAGGAAGCTTACGAAACCCAGTGCTTTCTCCAGATCAGCCAAGAATTTGGACAGTCCCTAAGAACCATCGGACATGTGACTTGACTCACCTATCACTATCACAATGTGATCCAGGTATTACGTACACCTGTTCCTATGTTTTTGCCACATTATTAAACAAAAACTTCAAACCCATGTCACCCTCAAAGTCTCTTTAACCTCTTTTGGAAACAGAACAATTACAAATCATAGAAAAGACTTTTTTGCCAGGATAACGTCCTCCATGTCATCACAACCCTTCCTGTATATCACATGCTTTTTACTCCACATCACCTTCACTCTCTGTTACAAACTTTTTTTCCCCAAGTCACTGTCACTCTCTTGAGACCAAATCTTGGGTCCAGCTTTGCCACTTTATCACTATGTGGTCTCTGGCTCTTCGATTTGATTCTCCATCTATAAAATAAGAATTCCTGCCCTTGCATACTTCACAAGGAATCTATGTAATTCCCGTAAAATCTGACATCGCTATGTAATGCATGAATGCAATTTAGATGTCAGACAGTAATTCTACTGTATAAATGCATGCTTCCTCAACATAATTCAGCAGGCACACTATCATCACCCTAAATTCCTGGATTTCATGAACCAGTAGAAATAGATTTAAAATTTTTTAAATAGGATTGTTACTTTTTATTTTGGCAAATAGATCCGTTTTTTAAAACCCATCATCCGCTGGCACCATTACTTTACCAGTGAGAGAGCACTTTAATACCAAAAGAATAGGAAAGATAATTTCAGAATAAATTTATCTTTATGGAAAACTCATGTTCCGTATGTTGCCTTTCTCTCCTTCCACCTTGAATAGATAAAAAACTTTATCATGGACTGGCACTGTCCTTGGCCCAGTGTTCAGGAATCATTGTTCTAAACTCTTTCATTATACATGTACGTTCTATAGGGGTCTGAACATCTGGGCAGATTGCCAAGGGTTCCACCAGCATGAAAACCTGTTCAGCCTCCAGAGAGAAGCAATGAAAACATACCATAGGACAGAACAGTTGGTTCTGAGGCTCAGACTCTAGAACAGAATGGGGACTTGGGCTGCCCCTAATTCCCAAAAAATGGTCTGGATAGGGAAGGTCTACCTCTTCCTGAGGTTGGGGGAGGTATCTGCTCTGTGGCAGACTGTCAATAGAGAGGAAATTTTAGTGGTGTGAAAGGAGCCATTATCTGAGGGCCAACCCAGCTTTCTAGAACATTCAGAATTTCCATGTGCATATGGGTTGGCAGGGAAAAGCGGACCTGTAAAATGCTAATAAAGTGAACCCAATAACATGTCGTGGAGCGAGGAATGAACTGCAAAGGGACAGGAGAAAACTTTTGGGGGTGGGAGAAATGTTCAGTATCTTGAAAGTGGTGATGGTTTCACAGATGTAAACGTATGTCAGAACTCATCAAACATGTACATTTTAAATATGAGTAGTTTATTGTACATAAGTTCGCTTTTTTTTTAATTTAACTGTAAGAAAATGAAAGCAAAGCCATCCTGTTTGGGAGTCGAAATACAGCGTTGTATGTAACAAACCATATGATTTCCATGAAAGTAGAATTAGCAGCTGTAAGTGGTTAGTCCAATACAGGTGGCAACGGTCAAAGCCCCACAGCTCAGCACAGGTAAGGAGCAGCAGTGGAGTAAGGTTGCCCAGAAGCAGGTGGAAAGACAACAAACATAGGCGGTCATAGCCAAAAAATCTCCATGAGAGGGACCATCTTCAAGTCTGCAGTCCCAAGGAGGAACTTGAGGGAACGAGGGATTCCAATGATGACTCTGTTGAAGAGTAAGCCTAAAAAATGATTTCCATGATCATCGTTACTACTGCCCACGACGCTTATCATTTTTTGATCGTCCAAAATATGTAGAGCCCATGCAGCAGAAGAGCCAAGAGCACAACACTTCCACCCAAGCTGTCCTACTCGGTCTAAAACTACTGCTCTCACTGGGCAGAACGCTCCACTCAGAACCGACCTCTCACCTTTATCCAAGTCTCACAACCCTCATTCCTTCCCCCATGCCCTACTCTCAACTCCCTCCCGATTCACCACCAGCCCGCATGCTCCCGCCTTCGCCCTGTCCATTCCCCCGCCCCGCACAGGCCTCAGCCCCTCACTCTGGTCCCAGGGTTGTCCCAGGAGCCCCAGCTCCTCAGTAAATCGTGTTCACAAGTCCCTTCCACTTGGCCCCTCAGAAGGCATCCCGGCCCCTCATACAACCCAGCTCCTTACTTGCCCACTCACCCCGAGGCTCTCGCCCTACTCCCCTACCTTACACACTCACACCTGGCCCCTCACCACATGCCAGCCCCTCACCCTGTCCCCTCACAACCAGGACAGTCACCAAACCCAGTGCCGTCATTCCCCAGCCCCTCTTCCCCTCTCACACGCCCTCCGGCCCTCACTTACTGTTCAGTCACAGAACTCCGACCCTGAGCAGGCCCGATCGCCACCGCGCTGCTAGGTGAGTTGAGGCCGCCATCGCTCCTCAGGCGCACCAGCCGCGCCCCGCCCCGCGCCACACGCAACCCGCGCCCCCGCGCACCACACGTAACCGCCCAGCGACGCACCGCTGGGCAGTGGCGTGCCAGCTCATTGGCTGGGCCCGGCCAAAGTCAGAGCGTTGATGCTTGTTTCCTGGCAACGGCAGAGCGCAGGGGCGGGGTCGCCGACGGCATTCCAAGCAAGGAGTACCGCCTCTTCCCCCAGGTTCCGCCCCCTCGCACTGAAAACCCCGCCCTTCTGAAGGACTCTGGCGTGTCATAGGGGAAGACCTCTGGGGAGGCGGAGGCCCGCGGGGCGGGGGCGGAGCCTGAGGAAGAAAGGTCGAACCGGAGGGCAGAAGGAGGGACCTAAAGAGCGACGTGACTTAAAGAGGCAGGGAAAGACCGGAGGGCGGGGCTTAGGACAGAGATCCGGCTGAAAGAGAGGCTAACGTGATAGGGGCGGGGTCACGGATCTTGGCTGTGCTGACCGTGGAAGAGGGGGCGTGGAAGGGGAGGAGATAACAAGAGGGTAGGCCTGAGGGGAGGAGTCGGTAGGTGGGCGGGGCCTGTGGAAAAGCAGAGCACTAGAGAGGGCTGACAGCGAGAGGTCTAGTTCCTTTTTTGCACCATCAGCACGAACGGCTTGGATAGTACCCGGGCGATGACCGCCCCTCGTTGGCTCGCCAACACCTGCTGCCTTGTGATCTCTTGGGCACTATCGTTTTCAGTCAACCCAAGGAACATGGAGTAAGGTCCTCTTTGTCAGGCAGGATTCCAGATCAATTAAAACCAGTCTCAGCCCTCCAGGACCTCAGCCCTTATTGGTAGACAATTGCAACGTAGTGTAATTGCCATCTTGGAGCAGCACTTAGCGTGTTATGTGTGTTTAGAAGATGAGGGGAAAGAAGAGCGAAGGGGCCTAGGGAAGCCGTCCAGGAGGAGGTGATGTTCGAGCAGTCTTGAGAACCAAGCAAGAGTAAGACTGAGAAATGGAAGTTTCAGATAAGGTCTGCAGTTTAGTTGCAAGTATTGTATCGATGTTAATTCTCCGGTTTTGATCACTGTGCTCTAGTTATATAAGATGATAACAAGGGAACATGGGTAAGGAGTTTACAAGGACTTTTATACTATTTTTGCAACTTTTCTGTAAGCCTAAAATTAATTCAAAAGGAAAAGTATTTAAAAAGAAAAAGAAATGGAAGTTTCAGCCCAAAGGATCAGCACATAACAAGGTGAGAAAGAATGGACAACATGTGGGAGGAACTCTGGAAACTATAATCAGTACAGCTTGTCTGGAGCCTAGGGAACGTGCAGAGGAAACACTGTGAGATGAGGCTGAAGGCACAAACAGAGGTCAGGTACCAGAGGGCTTTGCAGACCGTGTTAATGTGTTTAGATTTTTATCCTTGGGATAATAGAGAACTATAAAGAATTTTATGATCAGATTGATAAGGCCTAAATTAGAATAGTAAGGATGTAGAGAAATGGATATGTGGTTATTAGGTCACCAGGGCCTGATGACTGGACGAATATGAAAGGAAAATAAGAGGAAGGATTAAAAACTGATGCTTAGTTTATAGAAGTCAAACACAGGCAAAACTAAACTACAGGATTGAGAGCCAGGACAGTGATTTCCCTTGGAAAAGCGTTGACTGGAAGAGGACAGAGTGGGGCTCTTGATGTGAGTGCTGGTTCATGACTGTGTTCACCTTGTGAAATTCATCAAGCTGTGTACTTAGGAAATATGTACTTTTCTCTATGTATGTTCTGGTTACTATGCTGTGTAACAAACCATCCCAAACTTAATAGTGTAAAAAAATGGCCATTTTTTTGTGCTCACAGATTCTGGGAATTTGAACAAGACATGGCAGGAATGGCTTGTCTCTGTTCCCTGATGTCTGGGGGACCTCATCTAGAAAGTTCAAACGTGTGGCGAGTGACTTGAGGCTGGTGGCTGGAATCATCTGGAGGCTTCTTCACTCACATGTCTGATGCTTGAGCTGGGCCTGTCAAACAAAGTACAGACACCTGACTCCTCCTGTGGCTTGGGCTTCTCACAAAGTGGCAGCTAGGTTCCAAGAGGGAGCATCCTGAGAGGGAGCTTCCAGACAGTGAGTGTTCAAAGAAAACCAAAAGGAAGCTGCATGGACTTTTATGATCTGGTCTCAGAAGTCACACAACATCATTCCTGCTATACTCTATTGACTGAACAGCCACAAGGAAGGAGCATCAAAGAATTTGTGACTATTTTTGAAAACTGCCACAATGTTATACAATAGTAATAATAATAAATACTGGTGCTAGGTATTTTGGCTGATAAGCCAGAGATAGGGATTATAAGAGAAAGAGCAGATGGGGGAAGATAATGAGCTCAATTATGGAGCCAATGGGCTGAAGGTGACTGTGGAATGTCCGAGTGGGGACATCCAGACAGCAATTAGTGGTATAGGTAGGTCTGGAGCTCAAAGAGAGTTCTTGGGAGACGTTAGATGCAAAAGGAGATCCTGTGGGTGACCAAGATTGACCAGAGAGAGTTGGGAGGATGCAAAGAGAGGAAGGCCTAGGACAGAGTCCAAAGAAACACCAAAACAGGAAGGGTGGACACAGGGGCTTATGAAAGAGACTGAGAAGAAATAAGCAGAAAACCAAGATATTATGGTATCAATAGAAGCCATGGGGAAAGAGGATTTCAAAAAAATAAAATAAAATGTTGGAAACTATAGATGTTCCTTCCAAGAAACTCTCTGAAAACACAAATCTAGCCGTATCGCTTAACTGTGCAAAACATTTCATGAGTTCTTCATTGCCTTTAGATAAAATCCTAGCTGTATAACATGACTGACAAAGCTCTCCCTGAGCTGTCCTCTGTCCACCATTCAGCCTCATCTTTTACCACTAGCCTCTCAGGTTCACTACAAAAACCAAGTGATGTTCTCCCAGTCACCCATGCTTTTTGAAATCTCTATGCCTTTGCATACTCTATACACTTTGCCTGAGTGCTCTTCACTCTTCCATCTTATACTTGACTAACTCCTATTCATCCTACAGAACCCAGTCTCAATTAGGACACTTTCTATGTACTGTAATAACCCTCTGTGTACCCACCTAATGGAGTACCCATCAGACTGATGTGTAATTGCCTATCTACCTGACTCTTCCCCCCTACCAGACTGTGAGTTTCTGGAGGGCAAGGAATGTGCTTCATTCGTCTTTTATCCCCAATACTTAGC
Source organism: Stenella coeruleoalba (assembly GCF_951394435.1). NCBI lineage: Eukaryota > Metazoa > Chordata > Mammalia > Artiodactyla > Delphinidae > Stenella > Stenella coeruleoalba. The sequence goes on along the minus strand of NC_137154.1, from coordinate 48,365,517 downwards.
ACAATATTGGCCTGGCACATAGCAGGTGTTCTGGTTATGACTTGTTGACTGAGAAAGATGATAGTAGTGAAAGGGACATCAAGTTGAGGGAGAATTTTTAGGATTTTTTGTTTGTTCTGGTATGGGAGGTTTAAGCATGTTCACAGAAAGGGAAAACTGAAAGAGGTTGAGGATGTAGAAAGCACATGAAATAACGGGTGAGATCAGGCATGAGAGGTAACAAGAAGGGAATGAGGGCAAAAATGCCACAGGATGGCCCCCATCACACTCATCCAGCAGGAAGGATAGGGTGCAGGTAATGGAAACAGAGCTCATATCTGATGTGACAGGCATTCTTTGTCCCTGGAGACTAGTTCAGCACCTGACACAAATGAGCCATTCAGTGAATAGTTGTTCAATGAATAAAAAATGAGGTGCAAGCAGGGGACTTGCACAGGGTAAAACAGAATGAATTTCTGAGCCTACACTGACACACAGGTCTCCTGGCTAGAGGGCCCCTGTGTAGTTCAACTTTGAGGAAGGCGGAGGGAGACGAGGCGTAGCCTTAACGTCTGAGGCACGAAACTCCACCATCTCCAGGGACCCCATTAGAGATGTTTAGTTGGGCAGGTGTAAGCCCAGGCCCTAGGAGAGGGGGCGGAGCGCTGGAGCCACACTGCCTCCACTCTTGCAGTAGCGGCTGGCCCTGGTTGTGTTGCTAAGAGCTTTAGAAGCCAAAGATGGAGGAATCGCACCTGGAGACCAAGGGCAGCTTGGCACTACCCCCACCTCCTGAAGCCACCTGCAGGCAGAGGCCCTGGGTATCTTACACCCAGGGACCAGGCCACAGAACCATGGGCCAGGACAGCAAAGTGAAGACGACAGAGTCCAGCAGTCCTGCCCCACCCAAGGCCAGGTGAGAGATCCTGGTCCCCTGTGTAAGATCTGTCTGCCTCACCAGATGGAGCCTGATCCTTCTTTGCTGCTTCCGGTCACAACCACAGCACTGAACGGTGAATAAGTGAAGCACAACTTCCCCTCTTGCCCAACAGGAAGTTGCTGCCTGTCCTGGACCCATCTGGGGATTACTACTACTGGTGGCTGAACACTATGGTCTTCCCAGTAATGTATAACCTCATCATCGTCGTGTGCAGGTTTGGCACTATGGGAAGGGCCTTAAGCAGAGACCAGGGCTAAAGAGTGAGGCCCAGGAGAGGGGCGGGTCCCTTGCACGGGCTGGTGTAGGGGCGGCGTCTATACGAGAGCCCAGCACTTAATGCTCAGCGGCTGCGGGAGAACACCTAACACACGGAGGGCGCCCTTAAGCCAGTCCTTTCTGTCCCTGCCACGCAGAGCCTGCTTCCCCGACTTGCAGCACTATTATCTGGTGGCCTGGTTAGTACTGGACTGCACGAGTGACCTGCTCTACCTACTGGACATCGTGGTGCGCTTCCACACTGGTCAGTGAGTCTCAGGACTGACTTTTTTTCCATGTTCCCTTCCTAAAGAGAGCCTCTTAGTAACAAGAAAGTGACCCCCTCCCTGACAGCACTTTCACATGCCTCTATGTTTACGGTATCCCTGGGCTCACCCCAGAAACCCTGGAGCAGGGTTAAGCCGGCCCCCACCCTGTCCCCGGTAACTGTCTCCCTGGCCTGCCCTGGCCTGCCCACCCTCAACCTCGTTTCTGGAGCAGGCAGATGCCCTGACTCCACCCTATATCTGACACCACCCACGACGGCCCCCACTTCCCCCACCAGGATTCTTGGAACAAGGCATACTGGTGGTGGACAGGGTAGGATCTCGAGTCGCTACGTTCGCACCTGGAGCTTCTTCCTGGACCTGGCTTCCCTGTTACCCACGGAAGTGGCCTATGTGAGTCTGGGTCCGCACACGCCCACGCTGAGGCTGAACCGCTTTCTGCGGGTGCCCCGCCTCTCTGAGGCCTTTGACCGCATGGAGACCTGCACAGTTCACCCGAATGCCTTCCGCATCGCCAAGCTGATGCTTTACGTTTTTGCTGTCATCCATTGGAACAGCTGCCTATACTTTGCCCTGTCCCGGTACCTGGGCTTCGGGAGTGACGCCTGGGTGTACCCCGACCCCGCGCAGCCTGGCTTTGAGCAGCTGTGGCGCCAGTACCTCTATAGCTTTCACTTCTCCACGCTGATCCTGACCACCGTGGGCGATACGCCGCTGCCAGACCGGGAGGAGGAGTACCTCTTCGTGGTGGGAGACTTCCTACTGGCCGTCATGGGTTTCGCCACCATCATGGGTAGCATGAGCTCTGTCATCTACAACATGAACACTGCAGATGCAGCCTTCTACCCAGACCACGCCCTGGTGAAGAAATACATGAAGCTGCATCACGTCAACCGCAGGCTGCAGCGGCGAGTCATGGACTGGTGAGGATGCTGGAGTTCCAGACCAGGACAGGGAGAGGTGTACTGGATAGAGTCTGAGGAAGGTGGCTGGGTTCTTACTGCCTGGTGGGTCAGGCAGGGCATTCAGGATGTGGCTCATTGGAGGGTTCACTGGGTGGGACTTGGAAAAGGATTTCCTCCACTAATTGGATATGGACTTAGGGCGAGGGGTTGGGTAAAAGATTGACAGGGAGAGGAATTCATACACAAGGAAGGATAACCCAGAACCCAGGGAATGGGAACTGCCACCACCTGGTAGGACTCAGAAGGTCCTGGAAGAGGTAAGAGGGAAAAGCAATACTCCTCAGGGGATGGCCAACAACAAGATGGTTGACTATGTCGTGGAGTCCATACTGTAGGCTGAACAAAGGGAAGTGTCACCAAGTTGGGGACCTAGAGCAGAGGATCACTAAAGAAGATGGGGCTTGGTGACTGAAGTAGATATCAGTGATATGGTACAAGACATCACTGAATGGTGGGTGAGTAGAGCCTGACAAGAGCTAAAGGGTATCCTAGTCACTGTTCACTGGTGGAGGCTTCCAGGCCCTGGGTGAGGGAGAAGCTGTCAAAACGTATCTCTGACCAGCAGGTAGTGCATTAAAGATGTTTATCAACCAACTGTCAAGTATTCCCGTGACCCCTGTGAGAACTCGGTGTGGTTGGGTTCTTGGCCGAGGCCGAGCTGAGAGCCCTGATGGAAGACGTAGAGGGAGGCATGTAGCGGGCTGGTGAGGACTGATGATGGACCTTGCCCCCAGGTACCAGCACCTGCAGATCAACAAGAAGATGACCAATGAGGTAGCCATCTTACAGCACTTGCCTGAGCGGTTGAGGGCAGAAGTGGCCGTGTCTGTACACCTGCCTACTCTGAGCCGGGTGCGGATCTTCCAGAACTGTGAGGCCGGCCTGCTGGAGGAGCTGGTGCTGAAGCTGCAGCCCCAGACCTACTCACCAGGCAAATACGTCTGCCGCAAGGGGGACACTGGCCGAGAGATGTACATCATCCAAGAGGGTCAGCCGGCTGTGGTAGCCGATGATGGTGTCACTCGGTATGCTGTGCCTGGTGCAGGGCTCTACTGTGGGGAGATCAGCATCATCAACATCAAAGGAGGGCACGCCATCATTGGTTCCGGAGACAGGGCTAGGGGAGGGGAATGGGGACAGCAGAACCCCATGCTGAGACCAGATGGTACTTCAGAGCCTACAGATTAAGGACACCTGGCCCTTGCCTGAGCCACTAGAGGGCTCAAGAGAGAAGCAGGACAAGGAGGGTCTGTTCCCTGAGAAGAGGCTGTGCCAAGGTCAATGAGCAGCGTGGGTCCTTGGAAGAGAGAGCAGACCTGCTCTGTGGATAGCCACCCAAGGCACCAACAGATCCATGGAAAATGCAGAGATAATAACAATCAATAATAATAATAATAATGGTTAATATTTGTTGCCTGCTTACTACATGCCTTGTTCAAAGTTCTCCACATGTACCAACGCATCAAATTCTCACAGCAGCTCTATAAAGTAGGTACTATTATCCCCATTTTAAAGGTAAGGAAATCAGAGCACGGAGAGTTTGGGGAACTTGTCCGAGGTCACACAGGTAATAAGTATACACTCCTGGGAACAGTACAAGAAACAAATATCTCATAGCCAAGTGGAAAGGAAGGTAGAAGGAAGGAATTCCTATTTATTGCATCAGCTCCAGTCCAGGCCAGGTACTGCACACTGGCTCATTTGTTCCTCCTATCAGCCTGTGCAGTAGGAGTTGTTATACCTAATCATGGGTAAAGACACTGAGGCCACAGGAGATGGGAAAGACTGAAAAGGGCGTGAGAGCACTGGATGTGCTCTCAGTCTGGGGATCCCACTCTCCAGTTGTCCTAAATGCCTCACATCTTCCTCCAAGGACCCCCTCAAGACCCACATCTTGTATGTAGTTGGCCACTGTTTACCTGACTTTGGACAAGTCACTTCCCTCTTTTAGGCCTCAGTTTCCTCACCTACCCAAGAGGGATGATATTAAAAACCCAAAGAGTTATTTGGGAGGATTAAATGAGCTACGAGTGAGGCACCCAGTGCAATGCCTGGCACATAGCAAGAGTTCAACAAACGGTAGTTCCCTTGTCCCTTCTAAGGTCCTTCTACCTCTGAGACGTTGCAGCATTCAGACGAACCTATCTTCCCACCCACCACCCACCACCATCTTTCTAAAATGCAAATGACACCATACAGTTCTCCTGCTTGAAATATTTCAATAGTTTCTCACTGTCCTCAACACAAGGTCTGGACTCCTTGCCAGGGCTACGAGGCCAGCATGACCCGGCTCTCTCCATCTCTCCTCACACCCTGAACTTCAGCCTCCCTGGACTGCTTCCTGTATTCTGTAACCACCTGACTCTTTCCTAAGTCCATCCCTCTGCTCGCCTAGCTGCCCTCCCCACCCCCTCCCCTAGTTACCTCCTACTCAGTCCAGGCTTAAGTTCCTCCAGGCTTCCCTAAATTCTCTGCCTTACAGCTTGTCAGGGGCTCTTTGCCTATCTTCCCACAGTACCAGATGCACATCTACTCTGCATTGGCTTTACTGTTACGTAACTATCCCCTTAAATGTCTAAGTCCTCTAGACTGTGAACTCTTGGAGGCAGGTCACTGATACCCACCCAGCACAGGGCCCAGTCCCTACCCAGTACTCTACTGGATGAGAGAATTAATGAGGCAGGAAGAGAGGCTTGGAAGCACAAATGTGCAAGTGGGGGTCCTGGTTCCAGAGGGAGATGCCCTCTCACGCCCACCCTGACTAACCTCCCACATGTCTGCCCGTGGCCACAGGGAACATGTCTGGGAACCGCCCTACAGCCAACATCAAGAGTCTAGGTTATTCGGATCTGTTCTGCCTGAGCAAGGAGGACCTGCAGGAAGTGCTGAGCGAGTATCCACAGGCCCAGGCCGTCATGGAGGAAAAGGGCCGTGAGATCCTGCTCACAATGAACAAGTTGGACGTAAATGCCGAGGCAGCTGAGACCGCCCTACAGGAGGCCACGGAGGCCCAGCTGCGAGGCCTCGACCAGCAACTCGATGATCTGCAGACCAGGTTCGCACGACTCCTGGCTGAGCTGGAGTCCAGGGCACTCAAGATCGCCTATCGCATCGAGCGGCAGGAGTGGCAGACTCAGGAGTGGCCAATGCCTGAGGAACTGGCCGAGGCCGACCATGAGGGCGAACCTGGGGAGGAAACGTCCAAGGATGGAGAGGGCAGAGCTGGCCAGGAGGGACCCCCAAGCCCAGAGGGACCCCATGGCTATTCCCCAGACCCCCACCACCGGTTGAATCCAGAGTTGTAGGAAAGCCTGCCTGCAGAAACTCTGCCATCCAGTCTGCTAGGTTACAGAGATGGGAGTGAACTGGGTGTGTAGATGCACCGCCTAGAGATGCAGGAGTATAGCACACATTTACCCCCTGCTCACGCAGTACACACACACACACACGCACGCACACACACACGCACGCACGCACGCACACACACCTATGTGCATATATCCACACTGGCCGTGAGACGGTGAAATCCATATAAAATGCTCTGGAGTTCCCCTTCTCAGAGCACACATGCTTTCTCACATAGATACGTCTTATACCCACATCATATGTGCACATTCAGTCACACACCTCATAAACACGCATATACTGAGAATCACACATCAGTACACACAGATGCCTTCCACAGGTTTGCACACACTTGTGAACACACAAAAGTACTCCCATAACCCTCTCGTTCCAAGATATCTTTTAAATGCCCCTCCATATGGGAGGTTCACAAGTGTACCCTGCAAGTAGCACTTCAATAAATATCTGCTTCCTCACTAAGCATTTATGGGGCTGATGGGAAACATCAAAGCCAATGGGGTCCAGGATGAATTCTGTCTGAATTCTCGGTTACAGGGGAAAGGGGCACAGGCTGTGTAGAGTTGTTGGGCTGGATTCAAAGAGGCGGGAGTACCTGATGAATCAAGAAGCACTGAGCCGGGCTTCCCTGGTGGCGCAGTGGTTGAGAGTCCGCCTGCCCATGCAGGGGACGTGGGTTCGTGCCCTGGTCTGGGAAGATCCCACATGCCGCGGAGCGGCTAGGCCCGTGAGCCATGGCCGCTGAGCCTGCGCGTCCGGAGCCTGTGCTCCGCAACGGGAGAGGCCACAACAGTGAGAGGCCCACGTACCGCAAAAAAAAAAAAAAAAAAAAAAAAAAGAAGCACTGAGCCAAGGCAAAGCAGGCTTCTGCATCACACTGCTGTAAGTGTGCACACGTTTTCATAGACACATTCACATATACACACTGACCATTGCATCTCACAGCAGAGTTTGTGTCCTCAACCTCATGAGCTCTGAAGTGTTTGATCTAGCTTAGTAAGCCAGAGGAAATACCTCTGCTCCTTTTTCCTTCCTTTGGTTCAGCCCTGGAACCTGAGGCCAGGGCTACCTTGCTCTCGGGACTGATTCCAAGGGAAGAGTATTTCCCAGAACTACTCAGCTGGCCCCGTCCTACCATGCTGGTTCTCAGAGCTGGCCTTTGTCCTGTCAGAAACCCAGCCCTCCTCCTCTATACATTCCAAGATATAGGGTGGAGAATAGAGACTAGGTGGAGTGGAATATCATGACTGGGGACAACAGGAGATGCGTGTTTGGGGAGTTTTGGAGAAACTTTTACATACTTAGAAGAAGGTCTGCAGGTTTGGGGCGGAAAAGTGTCATAGGGTCTGTGGAGCAGAGTCAGGTGTCATCTCTGAATCAGGTTCACCCTTGCCACAACTCTAGCTCCTCCAGGGCCTGGCAAGTCTTTGGGTGTGGGCTGTGCCAGGTGGTATTTTAAAATGTGCCTGGAATTGAATTTATCAATATCAAACTGATAAATTTATATTACACTGATGAGTGATGACACACTCAGAGATCAATGCCATTGAAAGAAGAATTGATTACTTACAGTCCTCAACAGGAGGGGGCACACTGTGCCATGCAGGGCCACATGGGGAAGCACCAGCGTTGGTCAGGAGGCAGAAGCAACAAGAAGAAAACATGGGTAAAAGAGCCTTTATTTCTATACCGGTAGCAAGTTTTTAGGTGGGGACATCCCCTATTAGGTAGGAAGCGAAAAACAGTTTGGGGTCTTGTGGTTGAAGTGTTTGCAATATGATTTTCAGGCATCCATGAAAGATCACAGGGGAGATGTAAACAACTCTGGCCTTTAATTTTCTCATGATTTCAAGATGTTGAATCATCAGTTACAAAATATCAAGAATGATTATTACAGGTAGTACAAAAGAATGTAGGGTAGGGCCCCCAGTGCTGTGAGGGCAGGATGTGTCCGGAGCATCTGCTAATGTGTTGTCATGGAGACATTCCCCAGAGCTGTTGGGGCCCTCTCAGCTGACCAACCTTTTAGATATGATGCAGGACTCAGATATGAAGGACCTGAAACACAACTTTTTCAAACAGCCATAGAAACTGAGGCTGTGGCTGGAGCCAGGGTGTCAAGAGAGATTATGAGGGTCATTGCACATTGAGTCTTTTTTTTTTTTCTTTTGCGGTACACGGGCCTCTCACCGCTGTGGCCCCTCCCACTGCGGAGCACAGGCTCCGGACGCGTAGGCCCAGCGGCCATGGATCACGGGCCCAGCCGCTCCGCGGCACGTGGGATCCTCCCGGACCGGGGCACGAACCCGCGTCCCCTGCCTCGGCAGGCAGACTCGCAACCACTGCGCCACCAGGGAAGCCCCACATTAAGTCATTTTAAAATGTGTGGTTATTTTTTGATAGCCTCCTCACAAATTATGAGATCCATCAGATTGTCACTGTCTGTCTTGATTATCACTCTATCCTCAGAGCCAAAACTGTGCCTGGCATATGGTAGGTACCTAAATATATATTTGGCAACCAAAGAGATGGGAGTCGAAGCAGGTAAAGGCCCAACATTGGAGGAAGACGAGTGTCAATTTCTCAAGAGGTTTTCCTACCATCTCTACCTTCAAATCATGTTGACATAGAATGGGTGGGTATGTAATGAAGGCCTTTTTAGTGGTTCCTGATGGATTTGGGGTGCTGAGAATAAGCTTTTCATTGATAAGGTGCACACCTGTCCCAAGAGAAGGCTCTCTTAGAACAGGTGGCCGTGCCACCCCATAGAATCCTGGTCTACAGCACAAGGAGGGTAATAACTGGCCATCTTGCCAGCTGCAGAAACAAAATTCTTCTGTAGTCAGCTGTGCATCTTGCTCTGCCTCTGCTTTTCTAGGATGAGGGGATCAAATTCCTCCTGGTAGAGCCACCACACCACAGGACATCTTGAATATCAGCAATACCGTGCTGGGGTCCTCTAGTTGTGGAGAGACTTCTGTGTGGAAGACAGTGTTTTGACAACTTGGGATCAAGCTGCATAGAGTTGAGTCAGGATGGGCAGAAGGGAACACAATTTTAAGTTCCTGGAATCACAACAACAAAACAACAACAAAAATAATCTTTTAGCCCAAAGAATATTATTTACTGTGTGTCAATTGCTAGGCTACGTACTTATATATGTGGCAAGAAACTTCACTGAGATATTCATTTGGGTTTTGTTCATTTTATCCCTCCTCTCATCATAAGAAAGTACCTAAATCTCTGTATCCCCTTGACTTAAAGCTTTTTGAATTGCAGCATCAAAAATAGAAATTTCCAAAATGGGAAAAGAATTTGAAAAAGAATAGATACATGAATATGTATAACTGAATCACTTTCCTGTACACCTGAAACTAATACAGCATTGTTAATCTACTATACTCCAATATAAAATAAAAAGTTAAAAGCATATATAAATTTTCAGAAACTCTCTGCCCTACCTTTTGTTTGTGAAAATCAGAGCTCCGAGGTTTTCACAAAAAATTCACCTAGGAGTGAATTGTGCCCGATTGTCTGCGAGGACTGAGAATTGAGGAAGCGGAAGCTTATGGACTTCTGAGGAAGGAGATTCCCCAAGACTAAGAAAAGGAATGGGATGCTTCAGCATTTTATTAGTTTTCTTATGCTGCTGTAACATATTGCCCTTAAATTTAAGAGCTTTAAACAGCACCCATTTATTATCTCACAGTTCTGGAGAAGTAACACCAGAGGGCAAAGACAATGGAAGTAAAAATTCTACCTATCACAGGGTTTCTGGGAAGGAAAGCAGCCTGGACCCCACTTTCACCGCAGGCCCAGAAGAATTGAGTCTTTGGAAACTGGAGAAAGATCACCTTGCCCCAGCTCACACTGGAGCCTCAGAGCGGCACCCTTAGGGGGAGCACAGGCTTGAGCGAGGTGTATACCTTCATAACCAACATGGTCTGACTGCCAGAGGCCCTCCCCCTCTGCAGCTATTCTGTCCAAAATAAAAACCCCAGAGACTTTTATAAGACCCTAAATTTGGAGGAAGAGAGAATGGAAAGAAAGTCACAAAACACAAGTGAGATTAAATCTTCTGTAAGGTAGGTGGTTAAACACTTAGATGAGAATTGTCTGATTTAGGGAATCAAGGAAATGTCCAACTTTTTAACACACTGTTATGGAATCACTTATAACTGCTCTATATAAATTATCTCATTTGGAAATTTAAATTAGCAATATTAGGAAATTTAGATGATTTTATGCTCATTTTTCCAAATCAGGAAACGAGCCCATGGAGCAACTAAAAATATTACATATGATTTATTGTAAAGCTGTTTTATGCCAGGTCCTGGGCTAAGTGCATTGTCTCAATTCATCTTTACAACTATGAGAAAGATGTTCTTATTTTCCCATTTTGAAATGGGGAAACCAAGGCTCTGGGAGATTAGATAACTTGCCCAGTATCTCAGGGCCCCTAAGTCACATGGAAAGAAACCGAGGTCTGTCTTACTGTTTCTTTTAGGGAGATAAGTAAAGGGACTACCTCAGCTTGAGGTCAAGACCAGGCAAGCTCCTTCTTTTCTTGAGAATGTCTGTTGCAAGCTGTGATGGTGATAACAAGTAGTAACTAGAGGAGAAGGAGCCAGTGGTGCAGAGCAGAACCTGTGAATCACCAGCAAGCCCGCCCAGTGTGCTGAAGTGTGATCTCAGGGCTACTGCCAAAGGCAAGGGACCACCCACTGCTCTGGAGAAGACCTGCCAATTGCAGCTCTCTGCCCGCACACACGCAGCTGTGGGAGGAGGGCAGGTGTTGGGGAGTCACCGCCAGATTCCTACAGGGGTGTCAGAACTGTTCAAGGGCCCTCCTGCTGAGAGCCCAGCTGCTTCTGGCTTACCTCTTCTCCCTCCCGCAGGATCTAGGGCCTCACCCACTTCCCTCCTTGGGTCACTAACCTCAGGACACCTTGGCCTGGCTGAGATTTGAGATGTACACTCCTCCTCAGTGTTCCCAGTTAGCTATTCCCCCCACAGAAGCTTCTCTGGCCCTTGTACTTCACCTTTTCCTTTCTGACAGTTTGGCTGCTAGCCCCAAAGAGAGATGGAAATAAAGTATCAAGCTTGGGAGGAAATCCTATTCATAGCGAGACAGGCCATCCAGCCCGGGGAAGATCTGGCGCAGACACTAGGAGCCAGGAACAGGAGGCAAGGTTGGTGGATTCTAGCTTGGGGCTGAAGCTAGGGTTTGGCTTGACGCCTGGATCAGAAATGGATGGTCAAACTGGACTGGAGCTGGGATCAGGGCATGGCCCAAGTCAGGTCAGGTATTAGGCTGGCCTAAAAGCACAACAGATAAGAAAGAGTTTGGAGCCAATCATGTGCTTGTAGGCCAGTCAGAGTCAGAGATTTTAGTTCCGAAACATTGCTTACTGGCTGGGGGACTCTTCACCTCCTACAAAATCGTTCAAGGTTGTTGAAAGCAGTACTTGGGGAATTAAAATGTAAATGAGATAAGAAATGTAAACTGTCTACCAGTGTCTGACAGATAGCAAATGCTTAATAATGAATAATAGCTATGACCATTACTCCTATCCCTCTAGCAGCTTATTATGCCTTTGAGGACCCTGAGGAGCCAGGTTGTGGCCCCCTGCTTGGCCCTGGGCCTTGGGGCTGTGCTGGCAATGCCAGGTCTGGCCAGCAGAGGGCGCAGGGCTCTCCTTTCCTCCCTTCCTTCCAGCTCCCTCCCGGGCATTAGGATTGCGTTGCCTTGCAAAGCTGAGAGAATTCCCCAGGGAGAAATGGAATCTTAGAGACAGAATCGGGCTCTCGACTGGGTTATGAAAAAACTTATTCAGATGTCTTAACAAAAACTAAAATGCAGCAGTGGTGATGCTGAGAGACATTAGCTGTGCCAAATCAGAGCCCAAGGCACCTGGTGGGATCTACACTTATGGAATGGCTGGGATCATTCAAGACTCCCCTACCCGGGAGCTTGAAAACTCCTGTGCTTTTCACGCAGAATGCATGGGCCCTCTCTGTGTCTGGCATTGCCTTTCCGGTTTCGGTACCTTGGCCTGTTGCCCTCAGCCTTGCCCTTCACCAGTAGGTTTCACAGGGCCCCAGAGGCTCAAATGTATTCCTGGAAGCCCTCTATCCATCTGACTTCCTGGGTGAGCCTTCCTATGGCCATTTTAGTCCTCAAGTGAGGCCCTGACCTGGGGGATCCAGGTCTGTCTTGGCCTACCTGTGAGAGCCACATCTGAAGCCAAATGTAACCCTCCAGCGGGAGCCAGCCCCCAGTGTATGCTCTGCTCTCCCCAGCATAAGGCCAGCCTCTGGAGGGCTGCTCCTGCCCCTGGTTTCTTTCCTCTGGCCAGCATCTCTGCCTGCTCTGGCTCCAGGTGGTGTGTCTTCTCAGCCCATTCCCTCTTTGTTGAATTATGCCAAGAGAAGGGGCTTCTGCGTGGGCAGGGAGTGCGTGGGCAGGAGCTCAGCACAGAAGAATATCTGCACATCACAGAAATGCCCAGAAAAGAAGGCCTTGAACGGGGAGGGGAAGAGGCAACCTGATCAGCCACAGGGGGAGGGGCTGAGCCAGTGGGCAAGCTGGCACCCCAAGGACTAAATGACTGGTTCCCCTCCTAGCACTGGATCCCAGCTGCATGTGTGTCTGGGCCAGGGGTGTGGAGACAGAGCATGTTCAGGACCCTCACATCACCGTGTGTGAGCACTGGGTTTCCCAAGGAAAGTGCTGATGTTCTGTGGACCTGCAAGCTAGCTGGAAATAGGTCCTACCTTATAAAGCAGGTTATGTGGCTGTGCATTCGGCACTATGTGCTCCTGTCTTTCGTTCTTTCCCTTGCACATTTACTGACATGTTGTTTAAACATTCCCCTCTTATCTCAATTGTGATATGGAATATTGAAAGAAGGATCATGTGCCCACCTTGGGCAGTAGCGTGGGTGACTGAGACTTCCCCAAGGCAAAGGTAGATTGTTCTAAGCCACAAGAGTCGAGCGAGGTGGGCCAGCACCCCCTGCAAGACACACACACACACACACACACACACACACACACACACAAGCACCAAAAACCAAAAAACTGACAACATTGACAGGTCAAGGCCTGAGTCAGAAAGGCAGCTTCCCTGAGGACTGAACCTGGCCCTACTTCAGGACCTCATGCACTTGCTTCCTTGACCTCTTAGGTTTCTGACTTGTTCTGGAACAAGGGTCCAAGTCTCTGTCCTCTGGCATTGACTTTGCATTCCCCTCCTTGCTCTCATCTAAAATTCCCCTGTTTCCTGGCCCTAAGCAATCCCATTCTCCCCAAGTGTTGGCTTAACTCTCGCATGGATGGAATTTCCTGATTTTGAGAAATGAGCTTTGACCCTCTTAGCAGTGTGTTTTCATCCCTCCTCCTCCCTCCTCTGATCATGATATGTCCTCTTTCCCCACTGTATCCATGACTTGGCTGTTTTTCCTCTTTACAAACCATCTTCTTGAAACAGTTTATACCCACCGTCTCCTGGACCTCACCTCCCATCACCCAACTGCACTTAGTTCGAGGGGAGAATGTGAGCAGGGTACGCGGATGATGAACAATACGGAAAGCACCATGAAACACTAAACAACTCAAGCTTCCTTGAGCATAAAGAAAAGTTAGAAATGAGAGTAGTGTGGGGAGTGGTTTGAGAAAATGTTGGAGAAAAGGACAGACACCAGGCCCTTGAAATATAGACAAGCAAAACGGCAATTACAAGACACATAATTGTAAGAATTACTGTAATGAGAGATACAGGTGTTACAGAAGTACATGGGTTAAGAGGCACCTAACCCAGATGTGTGGGGCTAAGGAAAGCTTCTCAGAGGAGTTTCGTCCTCTGTAACTCCTTTCCCAACATCAGCAAACTGCTATGTCCTCAACTTTGAACACCCTCTCAACTCCCGTGTTAACTAAAACCAGCCATCCCCCAGGGATAGTATATCCTTCACAGAAAGGGGTGGCTTCTCATCCTCTCATAATCCATGTACACAGATTTGGGGATCCTCTGCCCTCAGCAATGCTGCTTCTTTACTCTCAATAGACCTCTGCTCTTTGACACTCGTGTGTTCATTGTGCTACCCTCTTCCCTTCCTTATTGCTGATGACTCCCAACCTTCTAAAGCCTACTTATTACTCATCTAAACTTTGTCACCTACCTCATAGCTCTGTCTTCTCCACGTCCAGCTGAGATTTTGTGGCCCATCATTTCACGCTTGTCCCTTTGTTTTCCATCCCACCCATCTGGTAAAATCTCAACTTAGGAGGAACTGAACCATCAACATTCTCCATGCTTGCATCCAACTGTCTGGGCTCTGCTGGAGAAACTGATACCACTAGACATTCACGGTCACCAACTCTTAAGTGGGTCCTCAACACTTTCCTAATTATCTTACTACATTCCTCAGATGTCCACTTTCCCTTTCCCATTATATACAGTTTTCTTAAACCATCTTGACTCCTAAAATTTCAGTCCTATACACATACACACATACATATACATACCACTCACTGTAAACAGATCTCCAATTTCATAGAGAAACCAGAAACTATAAAAAAATAGCTCTCCACCAAATCTAACACCTACTGTCTTAAGCTACAGATCAAGTTGTTATGATAAAAGAGAGAAAAAAAATTATAGAGCCTTAAGACTGTAGTTTCTTTCCTTTTCATACAAGAGAACCAGAAGTGGCAAAATGACTTGAGCATGTAGGAGACCCAGGCCCTTTCCATCTTGTCACTCTGCCATCCCTAGTGTGTGAGGGATGCACACTTCACTGCATGACTGAAAGTGGCTTATCCACATCCACAGTCAACCTGCAAGAAAAGTCAACGAGGAAGAGAGAGTTCACTCTTTTCCTTTAAGAACTTGATCTGGAAGCTGCACTTATGACTTCCATCCACAACCACTGTCTAGAATGAAGTCATTAAGCCACACTTAGCTGCAAAAAAAAGTCTAGGAAATATACTTGTTATCTGGTTGCCATGACATTTTCATCTATATACTTGTTATCTGGTTGCCATGACGTTTTCATCTATAATTATTCTCTTCTACTAACTTCTTACAATTGAATCTGTACTCCCATCAAAAGCTAGAACCCTCCACACATGCACTGGGTTCCATACTTCCCTACCTTTTCTCAGGAACCTTGCATTAGTGTCTCTCTCTCGTATCTTCAGTCTTTTCTACACATTGCAGTAATTCCATCTGCCCCTAAAAATATTCTACTTCTTCCATCTTAAAATCTTGCATTCCACATCCCCCTCTAGTTACTACCCTCTTTCCTTTCCTTAATAACTGTTCTTCAAAAAGACTTGTCTAACCAAGGGGGGAAAGTGAGGAGGGGCGGTGCTGTGATGAATTGAGAGATTGGGATTGACATATATACACTAATATGTATAAAATGGATAACTAATAAGAACCTGCTGTATAAAAAAGTAAATTAAATAAAAAATTTTTTTAAATCCTTGTCTAAAGTCACTTGCTCCACTTTCTCCCGTGACATTCAGCGTTCAGTACATCTGATCTGTCTTCTGTCTCTAGGACCTCAGCAAAATGGCTCTTTCTGTGGCCAAGGACCTCCAGGTCCCTGAATTCAGAGAACATTTCTCATCCTTGTTTTCTTCGTGCAGGAGCAGTATTTGATTCCATTCAGCATGTCTTTTGCTTTCATGATGCCTTGCTCCCTTTGTTCTCCTTTCACCCCTCTATATGCTCCTTCTTGGTCTCTTTTACAGACTGGTCTTTCTCTATCCAGCCTTTAAATAATGGTCTTTTCCAGACTTCTGACCTGGTTCCTCATTTCTCCTTATTCAGCATACTCTCATTAATTCTATGGTTTACGTTACTTCCTATACAAGTTGCTTATTCAGCTCCCTACTGGAATTCCTGCTTAGATGTCTAATAGGCATCTGAAACTTTACTTATCCAAAATGGACCAGATTCCCTGGTGGGAGCTGCTGTCTTATAGCTACTATTTTCTCTATGAAGTGGGAGGCCGTGTTACTTGTTGTGACTGAAGGATGGTATGTGTGTGTGTGTGTGTGTGTGTGTGTGTGTGTGTGTGTTTGTACATATGGGCTGTCAACAGGGTAAGAGATGAAATAAGAGATTTTATAAGTCAAGAAAATTTGAAACAAATATATTTTGTAAAATGAGAAAAAGAAGGTGACCAGAGAAACAATAAAACTTACACTGGGAAGCAGCATACTAGGAGCACCTGAATTCTGACTTCCCAAATCCCTGGCTTTGAATTGTGGCTTTTTTCACCTAGTAGCTTTGTGGCTTGGGGCAAGTTATTAAAACTCTCTCTGAGCCAGTTTTTTCATTTAAAATAGTGATCAATAATCTTGTGCCCAAATTTGTAGTTCTTTGTGAGGATTAAAGATAATATGCTTGGAACATAGTAGGTGATTATCAAACAGTTCCTATGCAGTTCCCAGTTGGTCCCATTCCTTAAGTTGCTCTCCAAACCAGCTGCCACTACAATATTTCCAAGTCTTTCTAAATTTTAACGAATTTCCAATGCCCTCACTTCTTCCTTGCACGGCTTGCAAGGGTCTGCATTTGCTACCTCCTGAGATGAGAGGTGTGTTATTTTCTATTTCTATGGTAACAAATTATCATGAATTTGGTAGCTTAAAAACATCCACTTATTAGCTCACAGGTAGTATGGCTGGGTTCTTTGCTCAGGGAGGATATCACCAAGCAGAAGTCAGGATGCTAGCCAGACTAAGTTCTCTTCTGGAAGCTCTGGGTGAAAATCTGCTTTCAGGTTCATTCTTGTGATTAGGAGGATCCAATTCCTGTGGTTGTAGGACTGTGGTCCCTAGTTTCTTGCTGGCTGTCAGCCAGAGATGTCTCTCAGCTAGAGGACACTCTCAGGTACTTGTTCTATGCCCTCCTCCATCCTCAAGCTAACCACAGCCACCCCCATTCCTTGCCTCATGGCCCCCTCCATCTTCAAGCCAGCTACAGTGTATCAAATCTTGTTCCTCAAATCTCTTTGACTTCCCCTTCTGCTGCCAACCTGAGAAAATTCGTGGCTTTTAAAGGATTCATATGATTTAGTTAGGACTAATTGGATAATCTCTGTATCTTGAGGTCAACTGATTAGCATCATTAATTACATCCACAAAATCCCTTTTGCCATGTACCATAATCTTAGGAGTAGAGTCTCATCACATTCACAGGTTCCACCCACACCTGAGGGAAGGAGACCATACAAGAGTGAGAGTCATTAGGGATCATCTTGTGATTCTGCCTACCCAGGAGGGAAAGCCAGGAGAAACACCCCTGAGAAATGCTGAGACCTTGAGCTGAGATCAGAAGGATGAGTAGGAGTTAATTAAATAAGGAAGGAAAACTTCCAGAGAGAATGCCCAGAAACCATGTAACTAGAGGATATACATCCAAAAACTGGACTAAAGGAAGGCCAGTGTCTTCAGTGGAGAGACCAAGAACAACAGTGACTCAAAACAAGGTGGTTAGAGAGATCAGTAGGAGTCAGGACATGCAGGCTTCATAGACTCTGTTAAAACACTTTTTCTATCCCCAAAGCAAAGGTCAGAAGAGTGGCATAATCGGATCTGTATTCTAAATGTATCACTCTGGCTATAAGGTGGAGGGTGGATGTAAGGAGGCATCAGTAAAATGTGGACCACTTAGGAGGCTGGGAGAGTAGTACAAGAAACAGTGGGGCAACGTCAGTGGAGCAGTAGCTAAAATCAACAGCACTTCATGATGGATTGAACACGGGAGGGAGCCTGTTATGTTCCCCAGGAAGCAGACTCTAAGACAGAGATTACTGTGGAGGATGTTTACTAAGGAGTGCTCTCAGAGTCAACACCTGTATAAGAGAGAGGATGAAAGTGGGATTGGGCAAAGGGAGAAGCTGAGCAGCCCAACGACCTCAGTCAACCCTATGAGCAGCTGTGAACATCTTTCAGAGTTGTCCTCTGTCGGGGTGAGGGAGCTGAACCTTCATACCTCTCTGCTGATCAGTCATTGTATGCAGGATGCCCCAGAAAGGGAACATGACCTTAAATGAGCCAGCTTTCTTCAGCTTAGGCAACTCCCAAAGGGGGCTGACAGTTGTGGCCTATCTTCCAGCAGCATTCTCAGTGAAGAAGGAGAGTAAATCCTTCATTTTTCGGCAGGAGTCTGGGCTTTTCATCACAGCCTCCACCACAGGGGTGCAGGAGCATAAGGGAGTAGGGCATTCAGGATGATTTGTAGATGTCCGATTTGTGCATCCTGATGGACGCACTTATGACCGTATGTTGCCATCATTGGCTTACCTGTCATTTTCCCCCACTCGCTTGGGAGCTACTCAGGCACAGACCGTGTCGGACAGCTAGTGTACAGCCCTATACCTGGCACATACTTTGCTGAATAAGTAAATGCCCGTCTACTTCTCCTATTTCCACTCCCCTTTCCCCTACATTTCCTTTGCTTCCCTGCTCCCACACCTTACCCGCATCCAGTGTGGGAAAAGTCCAGCAGGTTATCTGAGGCCTCACCTGTGCTGGAGCTGAACAAACAGCAAAATCAGGCTGCTATGGTGGGGAAGGCAGGTAGTGCCAGGAGAAGGGGGGAGGGGGGCGGTTGACAACATTCCCACTGACCTCAGGCTTAAATCCTCCTTCAGTGTCTCATCCCTTATAAACTCAGTGCTAGCTGGACCAGGTTCTCTCCAAAAGACTGATTGGCT
Organism: Stenella coeruleoalba; assembly: GCF_951394435.1. Taxonomy (NCBI): domain Eukaryota; kingdom Metazoa; phylum Chordata; class Mammalia; order Artiodactyla; family Delphinidae; genus Stenella; species Stenella coeruleoalba. Next base: position 48,346,991 of record NC_137154.1, on the reverse strand, counting down.
AAGAGTCTCTGAATTCCCCATAAACTCAGACCTCATCCCCAGTCTAATGTTCCCTTTGACCGATAACTCCCACCTCTGACAGCTACTGCTGGAGGCCAGAGAATGGAATTCCAGGTCATATCAGAGTTTCTTTGGAATGGAGAAGAATGACCTCAAGCAGGGCTGAACCATTAGAGGAGTTACGTCCGGCCCAAGGAACCCAGCGCAGGCCTGCGCAGGCCCCCTTCAGTTTTGCTCCCGCTGCACTCGGGTGCTCCAGCCCTCTTCCAGCCCCCTCCCGTGGGAACCTGACGCCCTACACAGGCTGCTCCACCTGCGCTGAGAACAAACAGGGAGCGCCAGTGTGTCGGGTGAGGGTGGGCGCTGCCTGGAGACCACAGAGAAAGCCAGCCGCCTCCTCCCGGGTTATGCCTGTGCTGGTCTGGGAACCGAACCATACCCACTCCTGTTTATCCCAGGCAGTTCTCACCGCTACCCCGGCCGCCCCTCAACCACCAAGTCACTCTTCGTCCAGGCAGCCCTTTTCCCCTGCCAGGGTTCCCCGGAGAAAAATGCTGCCCCTTCCCCATCCTTGCCCGCTGAGAAGGGTTCCTTGAGCGCTTCGGGTGGAAGCGTGGGTGCTGGGCCTGAGGTAAGAGGTGAGGATGCGGGAGCTACCCCAGCACCGAGGCGAGGAGCTGCAGGGAACTACCAGCGATGGTGTCGCGGTCACTGCGGACACTGCGGCAAAGTAGGGAACCCGTGGCGCTCCGCGCGGGCTAAGGCATCTGTGCTGCAGCCAGGGATCCCAGCATGCGGCCCCGTCTCCACGTTCCCCGACCCACCAGGGAAAGATGCTAGACCCCGCGGCAGCCGGGCTCTCCCTCTTACGCTCCCTCCTTGCCCAACCTCTCCATCCACTCCTACCTAACCTCTCCCCAACCCTCGCCAACACACACACACACACACACACACACACTCCTAACCTCTCCCCAACCCTCGCCAACACACACACACACACACACACACACTCCTAACCTCTCCCCAACCCTCGCCAACACACACACACACACACACACACACTCCTAACCTCTCCCCAACCCTCGCCAACACACACACACACACACACACACACACACACACTCCTAACCTCTCCCCAACCCTCGCCAACACACACACACACACACACACACACACACACACACACACACACACACACACACACACACACACACACACACACACACACACACACACACACACACACACACACACACACACACGGAGGCTCCCGAGAATTCTCCGGAACCGGGACGCTGGCGAAGGGGAGTGGGCGGGAAGGAAATCTCTAAGAGAAGACCGGAGAGATCTAGGGAGGGGGCGAGGACAGTCGTGGGGGTCGGGGGTGGGAGGACGAGTAAGTCCGGAGCAGGAGAGGGGGGCGGAGAGTCACCTGGCAGGACCGAGGCGGACCCGAGCCTGGGAGGGAGGCGAGCCGAGGCGGGGCGAGGAGAGGAGGAGCGGAGGGGCGGGGGCCGGGGCTGGGGGCGGGAACCAGGCGGGGCGGGAGCCTCAGCCGGAATCTCCGCTGGAGCAGGTGGAGACGCTGCGGGGAGCCGGCCCGGCCGATCGCAGGGGGCGGCGGATGGGCCGGGGCCATGGAGCTGCTCAAGCCGAACCGGAGCGTGCCGGGATACGGACCCGGGCCGGCGGCTTCCCTGTGCCGCCCGGGGGGCCCCCTCCTCAACGGCAGCGGCACCGGCAACCTCAGCTGTGAGCCCCCGCGCATCCGCGGAGCCGGGACACGAGGTGGGTGCCTCCCTGAGCCCCGTCCACGAGCTCCTTCTCACTGCACCCCGCAACACTCACAGAGGCCCCCACTGCTTCCCCAAACGCCCACGCTGTCCCTTCATAGTACTCCGTCTGTCCCCAAACAGCTCCCCCGACGCATGTGTCCCCCACAGCTCATAAGACTCCATTGCAGCTTCACACTACCAGGTCAGAGCACCTTCACACCCTGGTCCCCTGACCACCCCCAGAGCTCCTGGTCACCCCCAACACACAGCCGCCTCCTAGACAGAGACGGTGGGAAGACAGGGACCTCCTCTGGCCAATCCTCCCAGGTCTCTCCTTTCCTTTTGCAGCCAGTTCACGGAGCCACAGTGGAGAAGGAAAGAAAGGAAGGAAGGCAAGATTGGGGGAAAGTAGGGGCCTGGTTGGGGAAGGGGCACTCGGAAGACCCGAATGGGAAGTTAGCGTTATAATTTCCTGTGTCCCCCACCCAACCCCCTGCCTTCCCAAAAGAGGTCCTCTAACCTGAATTAGGCTGGACATTGGACTGAGGGGCTGCTCTCTAGAGCTGCCTGTCTCCATTTCCTCAGATCCCCTTGCCTCCCAAGTTGGAGTTTTTCTCAAGGGTCTTTACCCTCCCTCTTTTGCTGTCTCCAAGTAATGTCTCCAGGTCCCTTCCAAGCCCCTCTCCAACCTGCCTCTCCTTAGGTTTCAGCCTCCTAGAGCCTGGCTGCCGCATTCATCATCCCACCCCTTTGTGCCACCTTCTCCCCCTCACCACCAGACTGCTTCCACTCACCCAGTCCCCACAGTGACTTTTATTCCTCCCATCAGCCAACATCCACATTTTCTCAACGACCCAGCTCAAGCCTTATTTTTCCCCTTCCTATACCTTTTCTTTCCTTAGATGGTTACTGGACACCTGCTATTATAGTCTCTGGGCTAGGTGCACAGGGCTGAACTAGACCCAGTCTGGACTGTCATCTCCAGTGCAAACGGGAGACAAAAACCAATGGGAAAATCACAGTCAGCATTGGAATTCCCACAAGAGGGACCAAACTCTGGGCACCCGAAGGAGATGGGGTCTGAAAACTTCACAGAGGGAACCTTGAAGTTGGAGTTCAGTAGGCAGAAAAGGAAGAAGTGGGATTCCAGGAGAGGGAACAGTGTTAAGCAGAAGGAAATTATTCCAAGCTTTAGAAGGGAAAATGGGAATACATTGCAATTCAAGTATTTATTTACCCCCATAAAATATTGCATGCATTCTCAGACCAGTTGTCACGCACTCTCTCATTGTTACACCCAGATTCTTTCACTCAACAAATATTTATGGAGCCAGAGATTGTGCTAAGCACTAAGGACAGGAGTAGAACAAAACTGACACAGCTCCTACTTCATGGAGCTCACGGTTCAGTGGGGGAGAAGGACGAGCAAGCAGAGAATTGCCGTACAGAGTGGGAAGTGCCTTGAGAGGGATGTGGGAACACAGAAGAGGAGCACCTCTATCTAGCCTAGCCTAGGCTTAGGAATCAGAGTTGGCTTCCTGAGGAGGTGAAGGCTAAATTGAAATAAAAATTAAAAAGCTGAGGGAAAGCCAGCCAAGTGAAGGGGCAGAAAAAGCAAAAAGCATCTCGAGCAGAGGACCAGTATGTGTAAACAGCCAGAGTTTAAGTCCATGGCCCTTTTGTTCAGTGTGTCATAGTTTCTGTGTGCCTGAGACATGTACCATAAGAGAGGAATAATGAACACTCAAGATGAAGACCAGCCTAAAGCGTTTCCAGAGAGCCTTATGGACCTTGTCTAAGGAGTATGGATTTCATCCTGAGGGCAATGGGAATTACTGAAAAGTTCAGTAGTACTGCCAGGATTAGTTCTGCATTAAAGAGGGTGGATTGGAGGACAATCCAATGGAGAGAGGAGCATCCTTTAGAAGGCTATTATATTACATTGGTCCTGATGAAAGATGATGCTGGCGTAGACTAAGCTACTGGCAATGGGGATGGAGAGAATTGGGTGGATTTCACAGGCACTTCTGGAAGTGAAATCAACAGAACGTGATGATTTATTAGAAATGGAGAGGGAGGAAGAGGTCAAGGGATGACATCTAGGTTTCTGGCTTAGACAATTGGATGGATGTTGGTGCTGTATAATGAGGATAACAAAGGAACAGAAACAGGTTTGAAGGAGATTATACATTCAGTTTGGAACCCACTGAGTTTAAATGCTGGTAAAATATCCAGGTGGAGTTACCCAGTCAGCTGTTGAATCCAAGGGTCTGGAACATAGGGGAGAGGTATGAGCTAGAAATACAAACTTGAAAGGTGTTTGTCTAGAGGTGGTAACGGAAGCCATGAGAATAGATTAAATCATACCGAGATTGTGTCAGATGGGGAAAAAAAAAAAAGAGGTCCTGGGACAGGACCCTGAGGAAAACCAATTTTTTTTAAAAAATTATTTATCTATTTATTTTTATACAGCAGGTTCTTATTAGTTATCTTATTAGTTATACATATTAGCATATATATGTCAATCCCAATCTCCCAGCTTATCCCACCACCACCCAGCCCCGCTTTCCCCCTTTCATGTCCATACATTTGTTGTCTACATCTGTGTCTCTATTTCTGCCTTGCAAACTGGTTCATCTGTACCATTTTTCTAGATTCCACGTTGATATATGATACTTGTTTTTCTCTTTCTGACTTACTTCACTCTGTATGACAGTCTCTAGGTCCACCCACGTCTCTACAAATGACCCAATTTTGTTCCTTTTTATGGCTGAGTAATATTCCATTGTATATATGTACCACATCTTCTTTATCCATTCATCTGTCGATGGGCATTTAGGTTGCTTCCATGTCCTGACTATTGTAAATAGTGCTGCTATGAACATTGGGGTGCATGTGTCTTTTTGAATTATGGTTTTCTCTGGGTATATGCCCAGGAGTGGGATTGCTGGGTCATATGGTTAGTTCTATTTTTAGTTTTTTAAGGAACCTCTATACTGTTCTCCATAGTGGCTGTATTAATTTACATTCCCACCAACAGCGCAAGAGGGTTCCCTTTTCTCCACACCCTCTCCAGCATTTGTTGTTTGTAGATTCTCTGATGATGCCCATTCTAACAGGTGTGAGGTGATACCTCATTGTAGTTTTGATTTGCATTTCTCTAATAATTAGTGATGTTGAGCATCTTTTCATGTGTCTCTTGGCCATCTGCATGGGAAGACCAATTTTTAAAAGCCAAGCAGAGGAAGGAGAGTCCATGAGGTAGATCTAGATGAGACCATCAGAGAGACAAGAAGGCAAGGAAAAAAGAAAGTTTCAAGCAGAGTGGGAGAAGTGATGTCAAATGCTGCCCATATAAGTCAGATAAGGTCATAACAGCATCCTTCCGATTCAATAACAAGGAAGTATTAGGAGGAGCTGTGGGTGTTAGGGGGTGGCTACAGTTGGTAGAAGTTTGGGCCATGGGGGAGGGGTTATAAGAAGTGAACTAAGGTGTGCAGATAAAACTTTCCAGAAGTTTGGTAGGGAGAGAGAGAGAGACAAAGAGAAAACAGAATAGTGCTAGAAATAACATGGGGCTGAGGAGGATAACATGGGGTTGAGGAAGGTTGTGTGTGCGTGTGCGTGTGTGTGTGTGTGAGTGCGCACGCTCACTCATGCACAGTTTGTCTTTTGAGTGTGTATGTGTTGTAGAGATAAGACCATTTTAAAAATGTTTTTGGGGAGTGGGCCGAGAGAGAAAGGTTGAAGTGCAGAAGATAGCAGGGCTAGCTAATAGAGTAAGGGACCTTGAGAAAGCAGAATGTGAAGTGATTCAGAGCACATGTCATCTAGACATTGCTGCCCACACACATTTGGATGTGACACCTGGCAGTCAGAAGCTACCCACAGAGACTCTGTTAGCCACACTCACTCAGCTGTTACCCCGACAGACACATCTTACCCAGGCTCACTCCAGTGTTACCGATAGAAATATGGATGTTACTCACATTATTCTGATATAATCCACATAGACTTGAACGTTACCCATGTTCACTCAGATGCTACCCACAGAAAAGCAGATGTCACCCACACTCACTTTAATATCGCCCGCTGTCATTCAGATATTACTCACCCATCAAACACACTCGCTTTTGTTTTATTATTATCCACGTACAATCAAATATTATCCATGCTCACTTAAGTAACCCTTCTCCAGGTATTACCCATAAAGTCATAGATATTACTCTTACATATTCAGATATTACCCGCAAAGACTCAAATACTACCTATGTTCACTCAGGCGCTCAGTTATTTTACTCAATAAGATTAACATCTTAATCTGTTAATATCTCATATTCACACTCACTTAAATATTGCCCACATATACTTGCATACTACTTCTGCTCAGTCAGCTATGATCACCGTCAGCTGGTTATTCCCCTATTCACATACAGACCTCTGAATGTAACCCACGCTTCCTGAAGATGTTACTTACAAACTGAGATGTTATCTGCAGACCCTGGCTCATTCAAATGGTATAATACTTACTCAGATATTACCTAAACTTACAGGCAGCCCACACTCAATCAGATGCTACCTATAGACACGTAGCTGTTACCCTTCTCCAGATACTGCCTACAGAAATATGTGTTACTCTCACCCACCCAGATATCATCTCCAAGACTAAAGTATTACCCAATGCTCACTCTGATCTTACCTACATACACACCCTGCATATTATTTCTGCCCCCTCCGTTAGAATCCATTAACATGCGGATGTCCCCATCACCCAGCTGTTACCCACAATCAGCTAGATGCTATCCATGCTCACCACAGAGGCGTGGGTACTACTTTGATGCCTGAGGGATGGGTGACCAGATCCAACACACCAGTGAGTGGCAGGATTTGAAGCATCAGCGGCTTCAGTGTTCTGTGGAACCCTTTCTTAGAAAAGCCTGTTTTGGTTTCATGTCGCGTCATCTGGATTTTTGTACCCACACTTCTCTGCCATCATCTGGACAGAACACATGCAGATCCTCTAGACCCCAGAAGCAGAACTGAACTGTCCCAGTCTTCTGAGTCCCCTGGTCTGATTTCTGCTCTCCTCTCATCCCCAGCAGAAGGATGCCCACAGATAGACTGTCAAGGCACTCGTGGCTGTACCCCAGGAGGTGCATGTCCCATTCTGCCACCCCTGAAGCCACTGTGGTCATTCATATGCCACCACACAAACATACACGGATGCATACACACACACACACACACACAGAGTTTCCCCTGTTCTTAACATCCTGCATTAGTGTAGTACATTTGTTACAATTGATGAGCCAATATGGATACATTATTAACTAAATTCCATAGTTTACATTAGGGTTCACTCTTTGTGTTGTATGTTCTATGGGTTTTCAGAAATGTATAATGACATTTAGGTACCATTACAGTACCATATAGAATAGTTTCACTGCCCTAAAAGTCCCCTGTGCGCCAACTCTTTATCCTTCCCTGCCTTTTCCAAGATCCCTAGCTCTAAGATTGCTTTTACTTAGCCTTTTCACATCTCCTAACTGTTCAACAGCAAAGACTTAGAGAGATGGTGATGGCTGGAAATAAAGTAACAGCTGGAAGTGCCCAGTTAGACAGCAAAGCATTGTACAGTTGCTGGTCATTTTTACTGGGACTTTGTCCTCTAGTTTTCAGAGGTCCCCACACAGATTGGGAACTTCATAATAGAGGGCCTAGCCCCATCTTTCAGCTACACCACAATTAGCCAAGTTCAAGGATACACACGAGATCCATTAGCCAGATGAATGAATGAGAAATGTGCTTTTCACAGTTTAGAGTGCCGTACAAACTTGAGGTATGGTTGTTGAATCAAGAACTAGTTGAAGAGAGGGACTTCCCCGGTGGTCCAGTGGTTAGGACTCAGCGCCATCACTGCCAGGGCCCGGGTTCGATCCCTGGTTGGGAACTGAGATCCTTCAAGCCCCGTGGCACGGCCAAAAAAAAAAACTAGTTGAAGAGAAACATTCAGAGGACAGAGGAGGAAGTGTTAGAGAAGATAGAACTAGAGAGATTGAGGGTAGGGGGAGAGAGGCGGAGAGGGGCAATAGACGGGGAGGAGACATAGAGCACAAGATAGACCACCTGCTCTATTCTTCTGGGTCCCTTAAGGACCTCTGACGGAGATCCCCCTCCCAAAGTTCTTTATTTCCCCCTACACACACACACATACACCTCAAATTGTCACACATAAACCGTCCATAAGCCTTCCCTGCAGAGAGGGGCCCAGCTTCTCAATGAGACACAGGTGGTTTGTATATAATAGTAAAAGTAACACATCCAAAATCACAGCCTGTCATTTGCCCCCTCCCCTCCACCAACAAAATCCTCCAACATGGGTCTCTAAAGAGACAGAGGCAGCAAGGAGAGCGCATGCTGGAGCCTTAGAAGCACAGAGGTGAAAGATGGGTGAGGAGGGACAGAGCAGGTGCATTTATGTGGGGAGTAACAGAGATCCGTTTAAGATTCATCCGCAAGCAGGTGTTAACAGCTCCTGTGCAGGGGACGTTATGCCAAATGCTAGGGACATGCTGGAGAACATGGTGGGCATCGCCCTTGTGCTCAAGAGCTCATAGTCTAGTGGTGGAGATAGAAAATGTACAGAATAATACCGTGAGAAATGCCATGGTAGAGTATAGAGGGGGACAGCATCATGAATGACAGAGAAGGGAGGAAGCGATCGAAGGCAAAGCATTTTAGGGATCTAGAGACTGGCTTCTATTCTGAATCGGCTCCTAACTTACTGGGTGCTCTGAACAAGTAGTATCACTGCTGAGTTCAGTTAGGGGATCTCTTGTAAGTAGCACTTACTCTAAGTCTACAACAACTTCTGAATAAGCACAAACTATTGTTATGAGAAAACAGTTTAATTTGGGAGCTCTGGCCAAAGTCAGCCAAGGTATGGGGCTATGAAAAAGGGCCCTGCAGCTCTGGGCCCTTCCCTTCCCCCAACTTGGCAGGCTCTGTCCCTGCCCTCTCTCCCTCCAAGCTTCAGTCTCCCTCATGCTGAGGCCATGGGTGACTGGGTCCAGTTTAATTTAATTCTATTCAATTTTGTCTGGGTTTGCTTGGCTATGATATGGAAGCCCAATGATGAATCCTTCTCCCAATAGGCAATGACAAAAATGAATGGGGTCAGCCCTTTGTCTAGCCCAGCAACACTACATGTCCCTCCCGTGAGCTCCCAGAGCACTCTGTGTATTCCTCAACCTCGCTCCTTACCACACCATGTGACAATTATCTGTTTATACATCTGAGTTTCCCTCTAGACTGTGAGCTCTCAGATGAGAGCTCACAGGGCATTTGCCATGTCCTCTGTCCCCAGGGCCTGGTATAAAGGGAGTCCTCTGTAAATGCTTGTGGAGTGAGAATGAATGTTTATAGATAATTAAAATATAAGGTGGAAAGTAAAAACGGTCCTAACAGATGTGAAGGGAACATGCATGGTCAGAAGAAGGGGAGATTAGCTCCAAATAAGGTGTCCAGAAAGGCCTAACAGAGGAGGGGGCAGTCTGTCTGAGTCTTGAAAGACAATGGTGAATAGAAATTTACCAGATAACAGAAAACAAGTTTGTTATTGAAAGTCATTAATCGGGGGGAGGTATTAATAGTCGGGGGGGGGCAGTGAAAGAGCATTTTAGGCTGAGAAATCGACATGAGCAAAGGAGAGAATCATGAGTACACACGTTGCCTTCTAGAAACTGAGTCATCCGGTGCCTTAAGTTGGGTGCATTGCAGGGAGGAAGTGGGAGGAGGAAAAGGGCAGTTCTGGGAGAATCTGGATGACAAGCTAAAGGGTTGCAGACAGGTGAGAGTAGCTGAAGGGTCTTTTTGTTTGTTTGTTTTGTTGTTGTTGTTTTTTTAAGACAATAAAGACATGCTCGGACCTGCGTTTCAAAAGATAGTGAGTGGTCAACTGGGTCGAATGCTGCCGGGAGGTCAGGTAGAATAAGCTGAGAAGAGACCTTTGGATTTAGCAGTTAAAGCTCAGTAACCTTGAGAAGTGTGCAAACAGTAATGGGGGAACAGGTCACTGGGTTGTAACAGATTGAGGGGTGAATGAAAAGATGGAAATAATCTTTTCGAGAAGTTTGGCTGCAAAGAGAAGGAAGGATTTGGAACAAAGCTTGAGAAGGGACAGGCTTTCTTAAGGAAGAGTAGAGTTAGGCCACTTTAACTAGGCCTCTAGGGGTTAGAGGGTAAAGGATTCAAGTTCACCATTTGCTGAGTGGGTCGTCGGGGTTGGGGGCGGGGGCAGGGATTTGGAAAGCAGGGGATCTGGCTGGGTAGTGGGGGTTTGAGGACTGGGGATAAGTGAAATTGGAGAGCCGGGCTGAGTGGGGGCCAGGACTCCCACTGCCACCTCCCCTTTTTCCTACCCAGAATTGGAGCTGGCCATTAGGGTCACCCTCTACGCTGTGATCTTTCTGATGAGCGTCGGAGGAAATGTGCTCATCATCGTGGTCCTGGGACTCAGCCGCCGTCTGAGGACCGTCACCAACGCCTTCCTGCTCTCCCTGGCAGTCAGCGACCTCCTTCTGGCCGTGGCTTGCATGCCCTTCACCCTCCTGCCCAATCTCATGGGCACATTTATCTTTGGCACAGTCGTCTGCAAGGCGGTTTCCTACTTCATGGGTAGGTGAACAACCGACCGGCCTCCCTTGCCCCTCTCCTCTTCTAAAGTCCTTGCCGGATGTAGGGGGTCTTTCTCCGTCAGCGGGTATGGAAGTCACACTGGTGAGTGTGTAGTACAAGTTTCCTAGGTGACCCCTTCCTCTTCCCTTGCTAGGCGTGTCTGTGAGCGTGTCCACGCTAAGCCTCGTGGCCATCGCCCTGGAGCGGTACAGCGCCATCTGCCGACCACTGCAGGCGCGTGTGTGGCAGACGCGCTCACACGCGGCTCGAGTGATCGTAGCCACGTGGATGCTGTCCGGACTGCTCATGGTGCCCTACCCGGTGTACACTGCCGTGCAGCCAGCGGGACCTCGTGTGCTGCAATGCATGCATCGGTGGCCCAGTGCGCGAGTTCGCCAAACCTGGTGAGGGTCCCTATAACCCATTCCTGGGAATTCCCTTCTCCATCGCCATCAGATACTCACGAGCATTACCCAGAATCTCCCTCCAGCTGCTCTAACAATTATCACTACAATTGCCTTTCCCACCACCCTGGGATTCCCATTCGGGGCTTCTCCCCAGTTCTCTAACCCTTCCCGGCCGCATACCCAAATCCTACTTCTACCTCTGGGGCCTGGTCACCAGCCCTAGAAACATCAACCCTTGCGTCTTCCTCCATCTGTGATTATAGCTGGACAGAGACCCGCGCGATTGGTCTGTGCTCTGTCTCTAGGTCGGTACTGCTGCTTCTGCTCTTGTTTTTCGTGCCGGGGGTGGTTATGGCGGTGGCCTACGGGCTTATCTCCCGCGAGCTCTACTTAGGGCTTCGCTTTGACGGTGACAGTGACAGCGAGAGCCAGAGCCGGGTCGGAAGTCAAGGAGGACTGCCCGGTGGGACCGGACGAGGTGGGTGAAATCCAGGAGGGGCGGGACTTTGGGAAGAGGCGGGACATAAAGTGGGTGGGGTGGAAAGGTGTGTGAGTAGGAAGAGAGACTGGAAATGGGGGGGTTGGGGGGAGACCGCTGGGGATTTGGAGAATTCAGCCTTCGGTTCTGACCGCCCACCGTCTGTGCTCAGGTCCTGCCCACCCGAATGGGCGTTGCGGGTCGGAGACCCGGCTGGCTGGCGAGGACGGCGATGGCTGTTACGTGCAGCTTCCGCGCTCCCGGCCTGTACTGGAGCTGTCCGCGCTGACCGGACCCACGCCTGGGTCAGGATCCTGCACCCGGCCGGCCCAAGCCAAGCTGTTAGCTAAGAAGCGCGTGGTGCGGATGTTACTGGTGATCGTTGTGCTTTTTTTCCTGTGTTGGTTGCCAGTGTACAGCGCCAACACGTGGCGCGCCTTCGACGGCCCCGGTGCACATCGCGCCCTTTCGGGTGCGCCCATCTCCTTCATCCACTTGCTAAGCTACGCCTCTGCCTGTGTCAACCCCCTGGTCTACTGCTTCATGCACCGTCGCTTTCGCCAGGCCTGCCTCGACACCTGCGCCCGCTGCTGTCCTCGGCCTCCGCGAGCTCGCCCCAGACCTCTACCGGACGAGGATCCTCCCACCCCCTCCATCGCCTCACTGTCCAGACTGAGCTACACCACCATCAGCACGCTGGGACCTGGCTGAGGGGTGGAGCGGGAGTGGGAGCTGAGGCGGGACAGACGGACTGGCCCCATCCAGACACACAAGAGACGCAGACCAACGGACACAAGAGACTGACTAACCCCAACGCACAGGAAAAGGTGGCTTACCCCACACAGGAAAGAAGGCACTTGATGTGGGACTGAGCCTGGCACACAGAGACATGGCACTGACCTTGGACATACAGACACAGCGTCCCTAGCTGTGGACTATCTCTACACTGTGGAAACTCTGACAGGGGCTGACTTGCCTCTTACACATATAGTAATGGCATTGAATCTTTTAGGGCTCTGGAGCCTGGCACAGGAATGACTCCTGAGATGCTCCAGGCTGTCCCCAGTTTGACCTCACCGTGCCCTTCCCCAATCAGTGCTGCAAACACCAACCTGTCTAATCTCACACTTCCCAGACCAACAAGCTGTTTTGCACTGAAAAGTCCTCTCATTCCTTTCCAGTTAAATACTATAGGCCTTCCCCTCCTCCCTTACCCAACTTTTTCAAGAAATAATAAATGACTTGGCTTCCCCCTTAATTTCCTTTTTGGACTTTTTTGGGGCACGCCTGGAGGCACAGGATTTTGTAGAGTCCTCTCCGTCAGGTCCCTCCCCCTGCTGTTCACTCCTGTGCATGACCCCCTGCCAAAAAGCCCGTGGTCTGAGTCTAGATGAGGCTGTGTAAATTCTCTCCGAGTGGTCAACCTGGACCCGCCTCACACCACAGTCGTATGCAATAGCTGGGAATGGAGGTGGGGCTGGGAGGTGGGACATCCATGACACATAATGATTCCTGAGCACATTGTCCTAAAGTGGTACCATTGTTAAGGTGCTGTGTTAATAGATGCTTATTAAAATTTTAATGAAAAGAGGAAGCAGTGTATGATAAGACTCAGTTTATTCAATGTGTATTTGAAACACCATGGGTCAGAACATGACAGGTATACAGAATTAATTAAAGAGTAGGGACTTTTTAATGCACTCTTCCCCATGGAAACACCCTTACTGGCCAGCAGCAAGGAGGAGAGGTAGCGTAGGGAGACAGGGGCCTGGACCTGAATAGGAGTCCCAGAGCCCAGCCTCCCTCTTGACTATAAGACTGATCCAGCCCCAGAGAGGGACAGAGACAGCAATACCACCCCTCCACACACATAATGACAAACAGGAAGAACAGATGACCTCACCAAGGGGACATACATAAATAAACAGAGGCATGGTATGCTGGGAGAGGGCTCCTTGACACTTCATCTTGTAACAGTTGGGGAAACTGAGACCCAGAACAAGAAAGAAAGCTGCTCAAGGTAATACAATAAATTGGGCCAAGACAGAAATAACCCTATTGAAGTAGGCACTGAGCTGGAGGTGCGAGAGACGCCGTACCCATCAAGGCGCAGAGCCAAGTTCTGTGGGGCCTGGAGCTTATAAAACTGGGTGCCCTTTTATAAGAAAAAAAAATGAAATTAAAGATACAAAATTGCTAGGACACTGACCAGGGCCTTTGGAAGAGACCTGTGGAATGAGGAGTCCTGAAATTTAAGCCTCATTAGCTTCTCAGCCAATAATATCTTTAAAATCCACCCACTATGCTGGACAAAGGCTGGATGGAGTGAAGGGTAGTGAGAAGGGAGAGTGGTCTTCTCTTTACCAATGCTGAGCTGCTCCCATCCATCCTTTCTACAGGGCTCTGGGCTGCAAGAGGCAGGAGAAAGGAAGAAAAGGGTGGAGAAGGCGTTCCAAGCTGTCAACTAAGACAGCACTGGTTAAAAATAGAATCCCAGCTGGTCGGAGTTGTGGAAAGCAAGATATTGGACCTTTTTCTCTCATGCCAGCTTTCCAGGGGGTGGAAATAAGGTTGCCCATTGCCCTTGCAGCATTCCCCAGCCCCCAGCCCCACTATCCCTTCTGAAGGAGAGACCGCCTTGTTGAGGCTGCCCCACTGTCAGCCCCTCCAGCTAAGGCCTGGGCTCCTGCTGACCATCAGATGGAAGTGGGGAGCTCAGTGGGGGAGGGATCAGTCCAGCCTCTCAGCCTGGAGTATGAGCTCAAGTACAGTGGCCCAGGGCTAACCTAGAACCTAGTGCATAGGCACGGCCTAAATAACACCATTTCACACACCGTGCCGCCCTTTCATCTGCAGAATACTTACACATCCATCACTCCACCCTGTGCCCTATCTAGTTACCAGATGTGGAATCTTGGGATCCTCCCATCTTTTTTCCATCTCTTGAAATCTGACAAAACATTTCGGGTCCAGATGTAATACCACTGTCTCCATGAAGTCCTGCTTGGTCATCCTCGCAAAGCTTGTCTGCTTGTAGAGTACTTACTGCTTTCTCTCTTCTGTCATACTTATTTGTATTCCTGCCTGATTTCCCATCCTGGGCAGGGAACATCATGATGTCACGGGAAGATGACTGAGCCTGGGCCTAGAAGGTGGGGTGATGGAGGGGGTGGGGGTGAAATCTGATGCTTCTTGGTGCTGTGTGACAGGAGTTTGTATATACCAATTCATTTCATTCTCAAAACTCTTCTCCAGAACAATTTCAGTTGACAGAAGAGGAAAGTGAAGCTGAGAAAGCTTAGGGAAGTTACACAAGCCCTACAGCTAGAACGGAGGCAGGAACTGAGCTCGGGTATCTGCCTCCAAAGCTTTGTTTCTTTCCATTATGCTGTTTTGCCTTCTTTCAAGCCTTGAAGATCTGTGTACCAGTGGTCCTGCCCTTTAAAAGTTGTGTGATTCTGCACAAGTTATCTTAGTGAGTTCTCAGTCTCACCTGTAAAATGGGAATAATTACGTTAACTTCTGTGATATTGTGATTCATAATAAGCAAAAGCAAACTTGAGGGAAAAAAATGGAGCTGGACGAATCAGACTCCCTGACTTCTGACTATACTACAGGGCTACAGTAATCAAGACAATATGGTACTGGCACAAAAACAGAGATATAGATCAATGGAGCAGGATTGAAAGCCCAGAGATAAACCCACGCACCTGTGGTCACCTAATCTATGACAAAGGAGACCAGAATATACAATGGAGAAAAGACAGCCTCTTCTATAAGTGGTACTGGGAAAACTGGACAGCTACATGTAAAAGAATGAAATTAGAACACTCCGTAACCCTATACACGAAAATAAACTCAAAATGGATTAAAGACCTAAATATAAGGCTAGACACTATAAAACTTTTAGAGGAAAACATAGGCAGAACACTCTTTGACATAAATCTCAGGGAGATCTTTTTTGACCCACCTCCTAGAGTAATGAGAATAAAAACAAAAATAACCAAATGGGACCTAGTTAAACTTAAAAGCATTTGCACAGCAAAGGAAACCATAAATAAGACGAAAACACAACCCTCAGAAGGGGAGAAAATATTTGCAAACAAGGCAACTGACAAAGGATTAATCTCCAAAATATACAAACAGCTCATGCAGCTTAATATCAAAAAACAACCCAATCAAAAAGTGGGTGGAAGACCTAAACAGACATTTCTCCAAAGAGGACATACAGATGGCCAAAAAACACATGAAAAGATGCACAACATCACTAATTATTAGAGAAGTGCAAATCAAAACTACAATGAGTTATCACCTCACACCAGTCAGAATGGCCATCATCACCACAAAAATCTACAAACAATAAATGCTGGAGAGGGTGTGGAGAAAAGGGAACCCTCTTGCACTGTTGGTGGGAATGTAAATTGATACAGCCACTAGGGAGAACAGGAAGGAGGTTCCTTAAAAAATTAAAAATAGAACTACCATGTGACCCAGCAATCCCACTACTGGGTATATACCCAGAAAAAAACATAATTCAAAAAGACACATGCACCCCATTGTTCATTGCAGCATTATTTACAATAGCCAGGACATGGAAGCAACCTAAATGTCTATCGACAGAGGAATGGATAAAGAAGATGTGGCACATATATACAATGGAATATTTCTCAGCCATAAAAAGGAATGGAATAGTGCCATTTGTAGAGATGTGGATGGACCGAGAGACTGTCATTCAGAGTGAAGTAAGTCAGAAAGAGAAAAACAAGTATCATATATCAACGCCTATATGCAGAATCTGAAAAAAACTGGTATAGACAATCTTATTTACAAAGCAGAAATAGAGACACAGACATAGAGAACAAACATATGGATACCAAAGGGGAAGGGGGGTGGGTAGTGGGATGAATTGGGAGATTGGGATTGACATATATACACTATTGATACTAGGTATAAAATAGATAATTTATGAGAACTTACTGTATAGCACAGGGAACTCCCCTCAATGCTGGTGACTAAATGGGAAGGAAATCCAAAAAACGAGGAGATATATGTATATGTATAGCTAATTCACTTTGCCTTACAGTAGAAAGTAACACAACATTGTAAAGCAACTCTACTCCAATAAAGATTTAAAAACAAAAAAGAAAGAAATATACATTCAGTCTTTGTCCTGTTCCTGGCACAGAGCTCTTTGGAATTTCCTAAGTGATGAGAGCCATAAAGGTATCTTTTGTTATGTTAATGAGGTGACTTTTGGACCACCCCTAGGTTACCTAAAGATGGGAGCTCGTTCGTCAGAGGAACCAACCAAGTAATTAGAGGGTTGTCAATTTCAGCCCCACTCCCTGACCTCCAAGGATGCGAGGAGGGGAGAGGGCCTGGAGATTGAGATCAATCACTAATGGCCAATGATTTAATCAATTGTGCCTATGTAATGAAGCCTCCATAAAACCTCAGAAGGACAGGGGCTGACAGGTTGGTTAACGCATGAAGATTTGGGGAGAGTGTCTCACTTGGGAAGACATGGAAGCTCTGCACCCCTACCCACGTATCTTGCACTATGCATCTCTTCCACCTGGCTGTTCCTAAGTTATATCTTTTTATAATAAACCAGCAACTAGTAAGTAAAATGTTTCTCTGAGTTCTGGGAACTGCTCTAGCAAATGAATCAAACCAAAGGTAGGGGCTGTGGGAACCTTCAATTTATAACTGGCTGGTCAGAAGCACAAGTGACAACCTGGACTCACGACAGCATCTGGGGCAGTGGGGGTGGGGAGGAGGGGCCAGTCTTGTAGGACTGAGCTCTTAATCTGTGGGATCTGACACTATCTCCAGGTAGATAATATCAGAACTGGGTTGAATTATAAGACACCAGCTGGTGTCAGAGCACTGCTTGGTGGTGTAGTAAAAAACATTGTAATTGGTATCAGAATCATAATTCACACTGCCATTTTGAGAATTAGGTGAAACAATGCTCAAAAGTGCTTATTTGGGAATTCCCTGCTGGTCCAGTGTTTAGGACTCCGCGCTTTCACTGCCGAGGGCCCAGGTTCAATCCCTGGTTGGGGAACTAAGATCCTGCAAGCCGCGCAGCACGACCAAAAAAAAAAAGTGCTTATCATTGTACCATTGTACAAGCACATATCATAGGAAGGGTTAGATCTGAGACTGCTTTAAGAGCAGGATGAAGGAACAGCACCAGGAAACAAAGCCCTCTGCAGAGAGAAGGCCTCCCCTAACTGAGGGGGACAGAACCCTGAGTCCAAGGGGAGACTCAGAGTCTGCTAGGAGACGATGTTAGAAAGTGGTGGAGTCAGAATTTGAACCCAGGTCTACCTGACTCCAAAGCCCATGCTCTTTTCACTATACATCCTGACTTTGACCTCCAAGAGGGGACATTCAGGGCTGGGGAGTTGGGAGCAACTAGAACCACTCAGGACACTTCTCAGGGCTCAAAGTAGAAGCACAGGTAAGTCTATCTCTACAGACCTGGATCCTTCAGCAAGCCCCAGTTCTAGTATCTCTATGCCTGGAGGGAAGCCCCCCGGAGAAAGGGAAGCCAGGTCCGCAAAAAATGAGGATGGCAGTTGTCCTGGAAACCTAACCCCCCTCAAACGTTCCAGGAAAGCAGGTTTCCAGCTAAGTCTCAGACGTGGGGACAAACCAGAGAAGGGGAGGTATCACAGTGAACACGCATGGAGGTATGGGGGCCCTTCTGCCAGAAGCTGGCCCCTCTCATAGACAACTCAAGCCAGACCTTTGGAGGACTATACACTCTGCTTACTCACGTATGACTAGTGGGGAGCAAGGGATGTTCTATGGACAGACTTTGTTCCTTCAGGTTATCTATGGGAAGAAAAGCAAATGGAAAGGGTGGGGAAGAAAGCGAGCCCCCTCTGAGGTCAAAGCTTTGTTGCTGGGATATAATGCCTGGAGGTGGGGCCATCCCGGAAGTGACAGTCCTTGTCACAGATTCTAACCGTGGTTCACTGGTTGCTTCCTATTCTCTGAGCCTCATTAACTGTCCCCCAACCTCAGGGGGCACTTGGTCAGCCAGATGCTTAGTCCATCACAAAGATCAGCCCCTCCCTTTCCGTAGGGCCCAGTCTTTTCAAAACAGAATTCTAACCCAGCCAGGTATCTACATCTTGGGAAGGGAAATAGTTAACCAATTAGGCTCATTGTCTTAGGCACATTGTCTTCATCAAGTTAGGCACTTTGCCTTAATCAAACAGTCTGGGGCCCCAGAATACTAACCTGGCATGTAAGTAGTGAGAGATAAGACATGCCAGGGCTCTTGAGGAATGTACATTTATTTGAACGATAAGGCTGGTTTGAGTGAATTTCCCAGGGTGAAACAAATGGGCTTTGACCCACAAGGGAAAGGCAGAACACAAGACACTCCCAGCCAAGATACAAGATCCCATCTACGTGTCAAGAAACAGAGCTACCACACTGCATGTGGACAAGGAAAGGCAGGTGCAAAGGCCCCACCTGGACAGGGGCAGAGCCTTCCAGGTAGAATTCAGTTTGTGGGCAGGGGAAAAGAAATCCCTTTTTCGCCTCAAATCAGATAATCCCTTGATCCTTCTAAATTTAGCTGTATTAGCCCTCCATGAAGCAATGGGCAGCAGTTCAGGGAACTTAAAGGGCAGCCCCTAGGCTGCCTAGATGTGGGGATCTGTAGTTCAGCCCAGAAAAGGCAAGAGCAAGAGCTTAGCGTAGTTGAGGCAGGAAGGCTGGCTTTAAGTGCAGCCAGAGAGACGGAGGACCCTCACATTGTCAGGGAGCAGCGGCATCCACGAACTTGGGACGGTGATGCAAATCAAACCAGAGCTAGGCAGCAAAAGTGGGGATCTGGGCTTCCCTGGTGGCGCAGTGGTTGAGAGTCCACCTGCCAATGCAGGGGACACAGGTTCGTGCCCCGGTCCGGGAAGATCCCACGTGCCGCGGAGCGGCTGGGCCCGTGAGCCATGGCCGCAGAGCCTGCACGTCCGGAGCCTGTGCGCCACAACGGAAGAAGCCACAACAGTGAGAGGCCTGCGTACCGCAAAAAAAAAAAAAAAAAAAAAAGTGGGGATCTGGCTAGAGGAGACCAATATGCAGCTACAGGGTAAAGAGCTAACACCAGTTTCCTGGTCAGAGATCTCCCCTGCCGGTCCAGTGGTTAAGACCCTGTGCTCCCAATGGCCAAAGGAAAAAAAGAAAAACTGGTCTCACAGAAAAGATCTGGTACCCAGTCTACCCAAATACCATTAACTATGGAGTGATTAGCTCTGACTGGTTACTTTCTCTTTCTGAGCCTCAGTTCCCCTCATCTGTCAGTATCCCTCACCTGGGGATATTTTATGCCTTGCTATGGAGTTGTGTGGGCTACATGAGATACAGCAGCTATCTCCCCTGTGAAATACAAGCTAAGGAAAATTATTAGATGCCCTAGCATTGAGACAACGCTGGCAGCCACCTCTATATGTAATCCAAAGTAAAAACAATACTGAATCATAACATCATGTAATGAAGTCCAATAAACTTCTGCCTTTCCCATGATGAGCACTTTATTTTTTTTAATTTATTTATTTTTGGCTGCATTGGGTCTTCATTGCTGCTCATGGGCTTTCTCTAGTTGCGGTGAGCAGGGGCTACTCTTCTTTGTAGTGCGTGGACTTCTCATTGCGGTGGCTTCTCTTGTTGTGGAACACGGGCTCTAGGCGCACGGGCTTCAGTAGTTGCGGTGCACGGGCTCAGCAGTTGTGGCTTGCAGGCTCTAGAGCGCAGGCTCAGTAGTTGTGGCGCCTGGGCTTAGTTGCTCCACGGCATGTGGGATCTTCCCGGACCAGGGCTCGAACCCAGGTCCCCTGCATTGGCAGGCAGATTCTTAACCACTGTGCCACCAGGGAAGTCTCCCATTATGAGTACTTTAGAGTCTTCTTTTTTTTTTTTTGAAATCTCGAACACTGATCTACTTATTTTAATATTTTTATTAGTCATATATGCACACAGTTTAAGGAGTCAACTATTCTACAACATTAAGACAAATAGCAGTCCCCGGGCCCCTGCCTTGCTCATTTCCCCTTCCCCAGCGGGAATGATTTTCAAATCTTTTATCCATTTTCTCCAGTATTTAACACTATGTCTTTTAATAACATGTTAATATTACTTCTGGGTTCTTCTGTTTGGCAGTATTACCTGTTGACTACCCCTCCAAGGAAGATGAGGGTTTAACTCTCATTTCCACCAACCAGACACACGCAATCTTATACCCCCTTTTCACCTAATAAAATAATAGCATAATTATTGTTATTGTGATATCCAGGCTCCAAGGTGATCCCCAATGATGTTCACCTCCTTGTATTCATGACCTTATGTAGTCCTGTCTTACTTTAAGTAGGGCTGATGTATATAACCAACAAAATATCAAAATGTTTAATGAAGATGGGATCCCGTCCTGCACTTGCATGAGCTGGGCTCACTCACCTCACCTTAATCTCAGCCCTGCTGGATTTTGTCTTTATTCAACATTTTGATGTTTTTGTTCAACATGGATTTTTTTGGCATTAATTTTAATTTATTTTAATATTGCACTAAATTATTTTTTATCTTGATGACTAAATTTTTTGATGCTCTTTTAAATTTTGCAACCAAAGCAAGAAAGTACCTAACTTTACCTTGGTCTTGACCCTAACATATCCCAATAGCTTCTTGAGAAAGGATGCATGGAAAGTAAACTTTTGATATATATATATATATATATATATATATATATATGTCTATATATGTGTTATTTTACCCTCACACTGGATTCTTAGTTTGGCCAGATATAGAATTCTAGGTTGGGAATTTTTTAACCAATATTTTGAAGATGTTCTTTTTTTTTTTTTTTTTTTTTTTTTTTTTTTTTGCGGTACATGGGCCTCTCACTGTTGTGGCCTCTTCCGCTGTGGAGCACAGGCTCTGGACATGCAGGCCCAGCGGCCATGGCTCACGGACCCAGCCACTCTGCAGCATGTGGGATCCTCCCGGACCCAGGCACGAACCCGTGTCCCCTGCATCGGCAGGCAGGCTCTCAACCACTGCGCCACCAGGGAAGCCCTGAAGATGTTCTTTTGAAGACCAAAGTCATTTGACTTCTGATCCTTTACTTTATGTAGTGGCTGTCGATTTTGGAATTTGGTTGGTTGTACAGATCAGTCCTATTCACAGTAGGACAGGACTTAGTTTAACAGTGGAGGACTAACAGCTGATCAGAAGTTCTGAGCAGTGGCTAGAGCTGGGCAGCTGGGGGCTTCATTGTAGGTTGATCTGGTCAGGCTGTTTGTTGGGAACTCCAGATGTCTAGACCTTCAGTTCTTTCCTTATTGGCTGGTGAGATGTCCTAGAGAACTTCTCCAATTCCCTGAAGAGAATAAAGGCCCAGGTTGCAGCATTTGGGGAGCCAGTGGGAGCAGACCTTGGGGTGGGGGTAGGCTGACCAGGCATTTTCTGTGCATATGGGCACTCAAGCTTCCGGTTGTTTTATGGTATGCCTGCTTTCAAGTGTGCCTGAAGAACCCTCAATTTTCCTTCACCAGACAAATCTCTTGTCTTCTGCCCAGTGAGAAGAGCAGTAGAGAGTTAGGGAAGGGATCTAGAAATCTTTTTCTCAACAGCTGTCAACGGATCTTCTTTTATTTTCCCTCCCCCTCCCACTTCCAGAGATATCTCGAACCACCAATTCCTAGGCCTTTTGAGGGTTCTGTCATTTAGTCAGGGCAGTTCTTCGTTTACCCTGAAGGGTTAGGTGTCTGCTTACTTAGGTGTCCTAAGTCATAAAACACCTGTCCATCTGTTTTTCAGTTTCCAAAATTTTGTCATCACCTCTTTTTTCTCACCATCTCTGAGGATTTATACCTTTAAAAAAAGTCCCTTGAAACTCAGTTAAGGGATCAGGAAATCCTCAGCGTGGTGCCAGAGGGGCAACAGAGCATGAGAGGTGGGGGCACATTATACATTTTGGCCTGGGATAGATGAGGAAATCCTATTCCCTAACTTCCTCTCACCTTCACCCATATTGCAAATAGTACATTAGGGGGGAAAATCCCTTTCCTGTACTTTTAGTGGGGTTTTAAAAGAGAGCAAAATTTTATGACTGTGTTCAAAGTGTAATCTTTCCTGGGAAGTGCCCGAGGCCTCTGCTGAGTTTTCTCTTGAATTAACCAGCACCCGATGGGCTGCTTTAGGAGGTAAATTTTGGCCTTTAAGGAGCAAATTCTGCTGGGGCTTGTGGAACTACAATTCCACTATCAGCATATTCAGTGCATTCCTTAAATAATCACTTTAGTTGCAACAAGTATAATTTAACAATTATAAAAACAATGATAAAATTAGTTATTTTATAGAGAGAGCATGAACAGGGAGGACACTCCCATGAATGGGTACTAGGTCCGGCTTGCATGGTCTTTGCCTTGTCACATTGCCTTCCAGTAAATCCTCTCAAGGGCAGGTTCTGAAGGAGAGACTGACCCAGGCCAGTTCTGGAGGAGATGTAGACATGTGAGGTGTGCCCAAGGGAGGGGTGGCTCAGCGCCAGGCCCTGCCACACGCAACACGCAAAACTTCGGGCTCCAGCTGGTACCGACCGATAGGTCACCTTGCTTGGGTGAGCCCCGGGAAAATCTGATCTGTCTGTTTCTCAGGGGCTGAGGCACCGCCCTCCCGACGCCCCGCCCCTTGGGCCCCCACCCGTGGGCGCACATGAAGCCCGTGCGCTCCTGCCAGCTTTGAACATGCAGTGTCTGCTGTTGGGAACCTGAGCAATGCACCGGAAACGGCTGTCAGGAACGGCTGGGATGAGAGGAGGGAGAGAGTCTGGTGCACAGAGGGTGCCGCCGGGTGAAATGGGCTTTCTGGACAGGGACGCGACAGAAAAGACGTGCAAAGAAAAGTGGCTGGGTCGGGAGGAGGGTGAGCGGCTGGGGAGACTAATGAGAGGAGGAGGTAATGAACGGAAGGGACCAGGATGAAGGGCGGGGCTGCTTGAGTTGAGTGATCAATAAGGAAGGGAAACAGATGGGCAAGAAGAAGAAAGGAAAGTGAAATAGAGGATGGAAAGTTATTTGGGGAAAGGCAGGACTTAGGAGGAGAGCCAGTGTACTCACTTACTCCAGCAAGGATGGGCCCTCACCAAGTACAGGAAGAACACATGCTGTTATGGACCCCAGAAGTAGCTGCCTGGGTAAGCCTTGATTCTAATATGTTTTGACACTGGCAGGCCTCCCACTCAGCGGGACTTGGAAGACACTGCTGTTAACTGTTGGGTTGGGTTGTAATTGTTGTGATCTGACAAAATGCAAGTAATTAATAATCCTACCTCCTAGTCACGTAATGGTTAATTAACCCTTTCAAAGTACTTCCTCTTGTTCGAACCTGGTCACTGCAGCAACACCAGTAATGTCTTGAGATGGTTACACTATCCCCATCTTTACAGGCAAAGAAGTTAAAACAGAAATGACTTACTCAGAGCCACAGATAAGGTAAATGACTCAGTAGAAACAACAGATTGGTTGCGATATTATTGAAGCCAGTATCGGCCAGTCTGGAATAAAGATAACTCTAGTAGGATGTGACTCAGTGACAAGACGTAACACAGAACTGATGACTTGCTGAGACCACAAAAAAATGTCTCCAGACTCAAAAATCATCCTCTCCAGAAAGGCAGATCACCCTGGACCTCAGGTCTCCTGGTCCCACTACAGCATCTCTGAGAGCCCTCAGTGTGGAGCCCTCTCTCTATCAGGCATGCCTTTACTCAGAGTAATAGTTTAGAAATTGGGAGCCTTTCTTAGTCTGTTTGGGCTGCTATAAGAGAATGTCATAGACTGGGTGGCTTATGAACAGAAATTTATGTTTCTGGAGGCTGGGAAGTCCAAGACCAAGGTGCTGTCAGGTTTGGTGTCTGGTGAGAGCCTGCTTCCTAGATGGTCATTTTTTTGCTGTAACCTCACATGGTATAATGGACAAGGGAGCTTCCTTGGGCTTCTTTTATAAGGGCACTAATCCCATTTATGAGGGCTCTGCTTAGATGACCTAATCACCCCGAAAGGCCTCATCAGCTAATACCATCACCTTGGGGGTTAGGTTTCAGCATATGAATTTTGGGGGAACACAAACATTCAGACCATAACAGAGCCATAAAGGACTCACAGCTTAGGAGGTATCAAATATGCTCAGGTGAAACTATTGCTCCTTAGTTCTGCAGGAGTGAGACGGTGCTACAAACTTCTCTCTTGTCTTTTAGACTGGCTTGCCTGCCCTCCCTTATTGTTTTAGAAGGTGTTTAACCTTTCTTCTGATTGGTGTGCAGGATCCATATAACTTAGGTGTTCATTTAATCTACTGATGCTGAACCCAAGGGAAGATTTAGGGACTTTCGAATGGTGAGTAGGAGCCAGCTACCAGAAGGTCTAGAGGAAGAGCTTTCCAGGCAGATGGAACAGGGAAGGAAAGACTCTAGGGCAGGAATAACCTTGGTGAGTTCAGGAAACAGATGTCCCAGGAGGCTGGGGAAAGTGGCATGAAATGGAGTTAAAGAGAAAGGCAGGGGTCCAACCACAATCATAGGAGTGGTTGGAGGGACTTGCAGGCTAGGGATAAAATCTGGGCAGGGCTGGGCTGCCCGAAGAGATAGAAATGTTCCCTTAGAGGCCCCGATTTAATACTGCAGAACAGCAAAGGAGGTGCAACAAGGCAACCCAGGCCAACCTGGCTGAGCCTCCTACGTGAAGATGGCATGGCATTAACGGGAGGAAACACAAAGACCAATAGTTTGCAACACAGAATGCCAGTGACCTAAAGACCCTCACCAAGAGCCACGCCAACCACTCAAACCCAGAAAATCAGGAGTATTTGAGAGGATATTTAGACCACGAGCCCAATTCAAAGCTGCAGAGTCTCTTAAGTGACTTCCTCTGAGGATGGGAATGCACCTTCCCATTCCCTTGTCTGCAGAAAAATGGGAAATCTTTTATACAGTCGATGTCAGTACATGGAAGTTTATTACTCACTAGCTCAGGGCTTGTCTGCTAAAAATGTATAGCTAGACTGTATATATATATGTATATATATATATATATACAGTTTTAACCAATGTCTGATGGTGGGTATGGTGGCAATGGAACCGTAAGTTTCCACTAAAGTGTAAAAAATACTGGAATGTAACACCACCCAGTAGATTTCAGAGTCCTAATGAGCTTCTATTCAACCCTAGCCTTAACTATTTTACTTGGGAGAAAATGATGATATATAACCCTTAAATGTCTATTTTTAAAGGGCTTATTTTTAAATTATTTGCCCCTTCTGTCTGGAGTTTCTGTATTGTTGCCACCCTTCACAAAGCCACTGTCATCTCTCACCTGGATTATTGCAATAACGAACTAGTTTATCTTTCTGCTTCCATGCCTGTATCCTTACAGGCTGTTCCTCAAACAGTAATCAGAGGGAATCTTCTAAACACTAAATCAGGACTTCTTTTTCCCAGTAATGGTGGGCTAGGTTATTTGGATCAACCCTCTGGCTGAAAATAACTTGAAAGAGGAAAACTGAACAAAACGTAAGAAACATTTTCTTAAGGTCAATGAAGAGATGATAAAACAGTAAGGAATAATCAAGCTAAAATGTGAAGTGGACTTAAGAAGGGTAAGAAGCCATGGGAGCCGCTTTCACCCTGAAGGTACTTGCATATTCCCCAAATTAGAATGTTAGCGTCAAGGGTCCCAGTGCACAGAAATCAAAGCCAGGGGCTTGCAAGGTAGGGAATCTAATAGGAGACTCTGGTAAACAGGCACTAAGGGATCCCCCAGCCCCCGAAGTGTAGGAGAAGAGACCTATATGACTTTAGTCTAACCAAGAGAATATGGCAAAGTGATAGGATGTTCCTCTCATGACTGTTATGTTATAAAAGTCTTGGTCTTGTGAGTAGACACATGGCAAGGAGCTTAGGGCAGCTTCTAGCAAGAAACTAAAGCCACAGATTCAAGAAACCCTATGAATTGCAATAAACACAGAAAGAATCAACACCTAGAGTCATCATAATTAAATTATTTAAAAACCCAAGTAAAGGAGAAAAGCTGAAAATCTGCTAGAGAAAAGGATAAATTATGTTTTAGAAAGGTACATGGTACACGGGAGACATAACAAACATTTGTTAAATGAGTAAACAATCACACTAGATTTGGGAGCTTTTCTGCTTACTAGCTCTATGACCTATATGTCACTTAACCTCTTTGAAACTCAGTCTCCTAACCCACAAAATGTAGATAACAAAGCCTACTTTATAGGGAAAATCGTCAGGATTAAGTCCATATTGAGTTATACATAGAACACCTAACGACTCCTAGAGTATACTAGGTGCTCCTGTTCTAGGCTGATTCTCTCTCAAATTTGGATTTCGGGTCTGTTGTATGAAAATTTACTCTTTAATCCAGATTTCCAGTTCAGGTCTTCTTCGCAGTTCCAAACATCCATCTTGAAATAATTCTATATGCAAAACACATTTCCTTCCTTCCCTTTTAAAGTGCTGGAGAAAAACAAGTCCTCCTGCAGTAACACCTATTCAGCCACAGGGGGAAAAAATAGGTGAATGAGCAAACATCTAGCTTAGGGATAGCACCTGCTAATTCCCTGACCTAAATTATACTCCATGGTATTTTCATTTTTTGTTTTTAATTATTTATTTATGGCTGCGTTGGGTCTTCATTGCTGCCCGCGGGCTTTCTCTAGTTGCGGTGAGCGGGGGCTACTCTTCGTTGCGGTGCACAGGCTTCTCATTGCAGTGGCTTCCCTTGTTGTGAAGCACGGGCTCCAGGCGTGCAGGCTCAGAATTCGTGGCTCACAGGCTCTAGATCACAGGCTCAGTAGTTGTGGCATGCAGTCTCAGTATTTGTGGCTGGTGGCTCTAGAGCGCAGGCTCAGTAGTTGTGGTGCACAGACTTAGTTGCTCCGTGGCATGTGGGATCTTCCCGGGACAGGGATCGAACCCATGTCCCCTGCATTGGCAGGCAGATTCTTATCCACTGCGCTACCAGGGAAGTCACTCCATGGTATTTTCTGAATTTCAGTCATGATAAGAATTACCTGGGGCAGTTGTTAGTACTACAATTTTTTGTTCTCTTTACCTGAACTATATGATTCTTTAGGTTTAAGGTAAAACCCAGGAATCTGACTTTTGAACAAGCACCCAGGTGACTCTAACCTTCATGGAACAGTGGGACTATGTCTAGGAGGTGAGGATTACAATATTGGCCAAGCCACTGATTAATGTGAGTGAACAAATATTTCCTGCTATAGGAAAGGAGAGATGAAAAATACAAACAAGAGGCTGGATCTGTGAAGGTGGATGCAACATGACCCATGTCTGGACAGGTTCACCAACTTTTGGAAGACATAGGTGTACATAAAATACCTTACAGCAAACAGACTACACTCCCATTGAATGCTCAATAATGGACAAAATAGGGCTTTTGATTGTAGAGACTTGGGAAAGCTTTGTGAAGGAAGTACACTCTAAGTTAGACTACTCTCTAGAGCTCTAGAGTTTTTTCAGGTGAATGTAAAAAGGAATTCCAGGGAAGAAAAATAGTTTTAAGCAAAGTTAGAAAGGTAGAAATTTCCCATGTTGGTTCTAGTAAAAGCAAGAAAACTGAGAGATTGGTTCAAGATGGCAGAGTAGAAGAACGTGCGCTCACTCCCTCTTGCAAGAGCACCAGAATCACAACTAACTGCTGAACAATCATCGACAGGAAGACACTGGAACTCACCAAAAAAGATACCCCACATCCAAAGACAAAGGAGAAGCTGCAATGAGACAGTATGAGAGGCGCAATACAATAAAATCAAATACCATAACTGCTGGGTGGGTGACTCACAAACTGGAGAACACTTGTACCACAGAAGTCCACCCACTGGAGGGAAAGTTCTGAGGCCCACATCAGGCTTCCCAACCTGGGGGTCCAGCAATGGGAGGAGGAATTCCTGGAGAATCAGACTTTGAAGGCTAGTGGGATTTGATTGCAGACTTTGACAGGACTGGAGGAAACAGAGACGCCACTCTTGGAAGGCACACACAAAGTAGTGTGCGCACT
Source organism: Stenella coeruleoalba (assembly GCF_951394435.1). Lineage (NCBI taxonomy): Eukaryota > Metazoa > Chordata > Mammalia > Artiodactyla > Delphinidae > Stenella > Stenella coeruleoalba. The sequence continues at coordinate 48,318,541 of NC_137154.1, read as the reverse complement.
GGGACCCAGGGGAAGGAGCAGTGACCCCATAGGAGACTGAACCACACCTACCTGCTAGTGTTGGAGGGTCTCCTACAGAGGCGGGGGGTGGCTGTGGCTCACCTTGGGGACAAGAACACTGGCAGCAGAAGTTCTGGGAAGTACTCCTTGGCATGAGCCTTCCCAGAGTCTGCCATTAGCCCCACCAAAGAGCTGGGTAGGCTCCAGTGCTGGGTCGCCTCAGGCCAAATAACCACCAGGGAGGGAACACAGCCCCACCCATCAGCAGACAAGCAGATAAAAATTTTACTGAGCTCTGCCCACCAGAGCAACACCCAGCTCTAACTACCACCAATCCCTCCCATCAGGAAACTTGCACAAGCCTCTTAGATAGCCTCATCCACCAAGGGCAGACAGCAGAAGCAACAAAAACTACAATTCTGCAGCCTGTGGAATGGAAACCGCATTCACAGAAAGACAGACAAAATGAAAAGGCAGAGGACTTTGTACCAGATGAAGGAACAAGACAAAACCCCAGAAAAACAACTAAATGAAGTGGAGATAGGCAACCTTCCAGAAAAAGAATTCAGAATTATGATAGTGAAGATGATCCAGGACCTCAGAAAAAAAATGGAGGGCAAAGATCGAGAAGATGCAAGAAATGTTTAACAAAGACCTAGAAGAATTAAAGAACAAAAAAACAGAGATGAACAATACAATAACTAAAATGAACAATACACTAGAAGGAATCAATAGCAGAATAACTGAGGCAAAAGAATGGATAAGTGACCTGGAAGATAGAATGGTGGAATTTACTGCTGTGGAACAGAATAAAGAAAAAAGAATGAAAAGAAGTGAAGAAAGCCTAAGAGAACTCTGGGACAATGTTAAATGCAATAACATTCGCATTATAGGGGTCTCAGAAGGAGAAGAGAGAGAGAAAGGACCCAATAAAATATTTGAAGAGTTTATAGTTGAAAACTTCCTTAACACAGGAAAGGGAATAGCCATCCAAGTCCAGGAAGTGCAGAGAGTCCCAGGCAGGATACACCCAAGGAGAAACAGGCCAAAACACATAGTAATCAAACTGACAAAAATTAAAGACAAAGAAAAGTTATTGAAAGCAACAAGGGGAAAATGACAAATAATGTACAAGGGAACTTCCATAAGGTTAACAGCTGATTTCTCAGCAGAAACTCTACAAGCCAGAAGGGAGTGGAACGATATATTTAAAGTGATGAAAGGGAAGAAACTACAAACAAGATTACTCTACCTGGCAAGGATCTCATTCAGCTTTGACAGAGAAATCAAAAGCTTTACAGACAAGCAAAAGCTAAGAGAATTCAGCACCACCATACCAGCTCTACAACAAATGCTAAAGGAACTTCTCTAAGTGGGAAACACAAGAGAAGAAAAGGAGCTACAAAAACAAACCCAAGACAATTAAGAAAATGGTCACAGGAACATACATATCGATAATTACCTTAAATGTGAATGGATTAAATGCTCCAACCAGAAGACACAAGCTTGCTGAATGGATACAAAAACAAGACCCATATATATGCTGTCTACAAGAGACCCACTTCAGACCTAGGGACACATACAGACTGAAAGTGGGGGATGGAAAAAGATATTCCATGCAAATGGAAATCAAAAGAAAGCTGGAGTAGCAATACTCAGATAAAACAGACTTTAAAATAAAGAATGTTACAAGACACAAGGCAGAACACTACATAATGATCAAGGGATCAATCCAAGAAGAAGATATAAAATATATATGCACCCAATACAGGAGCACCTCAATACATAAGGCAACTGCTAACAGCTGTAAAAGAGGAAATCGACAGTAACACAATAATAGAGGGAGACTTTAACACCTCACTTACACCAACGGACAGATCATCCAGACAGAAAATTAATAAGGAAACACAAGCTTTAAAGACACAATAGACCAGATAGACTTAATTGATATTTATAGGACATTCCATCCAAAAACAGCAGATTACATTTTCTTCTCAAGTGTGCATGGAACATTCTCCAGGATAGATAATATCTTGGGTCACAAATCAAACCTCAGGAAATTTAAGAAAACTGAAATCATATCAAACATCTTTTCCGACCACAATGCTATGAGATTAGAAATCAATTACAGGGAATTGATAAAGCAGTAAAAAACACAAACACATGGAAGCTAAACAATAACAAAGATCACTGAAGAAATCAAACAGGCAATCAAAAAATACCTAGAGGCAAATTGCAATGAAAACACGACAATCCAAAACCTATGGGATGCAGCAAAACAGTTCTAAGAGGGAAGTTTATAGTAATACAAGCCTACCTCAAGAAACAAGAAAAATCTCAAATAAACAATCTAACCTTACACCTAAAGGAACTACAGCAAGAAGAAAAAACAAAACCCAAAGTTAGTAGAAGGAAAGAAATCATAAATATCAGAGCAGAAATAAATGAAATAGAAACAAAGAAAACAATAGCAAAGATCAATAAAACTAAAAGCTCGTTCTTTGAGAAGATAAACAAAATTGATAAACCTTTAGCCAGACTCATCAGAAAAAAGAGGGAGAGAACTAAAATCAATAAAATTAGAAATGAAAAAGGAGAGGTCACAGCAGACACTGCAGAAATACAAAGCATCCTAAGAGACTACTACAAGCAACTCTATGGCAATAAAATGACAACCTGGAAGAAATGGACAAATTCTTAGAAAGGTATAACCTTCCAAGACTGAACCAGGAAGAAATAGAAAATATGAACAGACCAACCACAAGCAATGAAATTGAAACTGTGATTAAAAATCTTCCAACAAACAAAAGTCCAGGACCAAATGGCTTCACAGGTGAATTCTATCAAACATTTAGAGAAGAGCTAACACCCATCCTTCTCAAACTCTTCCAAAAAATTGCAGAGGAAAGAACACTCCCAAACTCATTCAATGAGGCCACCATCACCCTGATACCACAACCAGACAAAGATACTACAAAAAAAGAAAATTACAGACCAATATCATGGATGAACATGATGCAAAAATCCTCAACAAGGGATTCCCTGGTGGCACAGTGGTTGGGAGTCCGCCTGCCGGTGCGGGGGACACGGGTTCGTGCCCCGGTCTGGGAAGATCCCACATGCCGTGGAGTGGCTGGGCCCGTGAGCCATGGCCACTGAGCCTGCGTGTCCGGAGCCTGTGCTCTGCAGCGGGAGAGGCCACAACAGTGAGAGGCCCGCGTACCGCAAAAAAAAAAAAAAAAAAAAAATCCTCAACAAAATACTAGCAAACAGAATCCAGCAACACATTAAAAGGATCATACACCATGATCAAGTGGGATTTATCCCAGGGATGCAAGGATTCTTCATGCGCAAATCAATCAATGTGATACACTATGTTAACAAATTGAAGAAGAAAAACCATATGATCATCTCAATAGATGCAGAAAAAGCTTTTGACAAAATTCAACACCCATTTAGGGTAAAAACTCTCCAGAAAGTGGGCATATAGAGGGAACCTCCCTCAACATAATAAAGGCCATATGCGACAAACCCACAGCAAACATCATTCTCAAGGGTGAAAAACTGAAAGCATTTCCTCTAAGATCAAGAACAAGACAAGGATGTCCACTCCTACCACTATTATTCAACATAGTTTTGGAAGTCCTAGCCACGGCAATCAGAGAGGAAAAAAAAATGAAACGAAGAAGTAAAACTGTCACTGTTTGTAGATGACATGATACTATACATAGGGAACCCTAAAAATGATACCAGAAAACTACTAGAGCTAATCAATGAATTTGGTAAAGTTGCAGGATACAAAATTAATGCACAGAAGTCTCTTGCGTTCCTATACACTAATGACGAAAGATCAGAAAGAAAAATTAAGGAAACACTCCCATTCACCATTGCAACAAAAAGAATAAAATACCTAGGAATAGACCTACCTAAGGAGGTAAAAGACCTGTACTCAGAAAACTATAAGACACTGATGAAAGAAATCAAAGATGACACAAACAGATGGAGAGATATACCATGTTCTTGGATTGGAAGAATCAACATTGTGAAAATGACTATACTACCAAAAGCAATCTACAAATTCAATGCAATTCCCATCAAATTACCAGTGGCATTTTTTACAGGACTAGAACAAAAAATCTTAAAATTCGTATGGAGACCCAAAAGACACTGAATAGCCAAAGCAGTCTTGAGGGAAAAAAACGGAGCTGGAGAAATCAGACTCCCTGACTTCAGACTATACTACAAAGCTACAGTAATCAAGGCAATAGGGTACTGGCACAAAAACAGAAATATAGATCAATGGAACAGGACAGAAAGCCCAGAGATAAACCCACGCACCTATGGTCAACTAATCTATGACAAAGGAGGCAAGGATATACAATGGAGAAAAGACAGTCTCTTCAATAAGTGGTGCTGGGAAAACTGGACAGCTACATGTAAAAGAATGAAATTAGAACACTTCCTAACACCACACACAAAAATAAACTCAAACTGGATTAGAGACCTAAATGTAAGACTGGACACTATAAAACTCTTAGAGGAAAACATAAGAAGAACACTCTTTGACATAAATTACAGCAAGATATTTTTTGATCCACCTCCTAGAGAAATGGAAATAAAAACAAAAATAAACAAATGAGGCCTAATGAAACTTAAAACCTTTTGCAAAGCAAAGGAAACTACAAACAAGACGAAAAGACAACTCTCAGCATGGGAGAAAATATTTGCAAATGAAGCAACAGACAAAGGATTAATCTCCAAAATATATAAACAACTCATACAGCTCAATATTAAAAAAACAAACATCCCAGTCAAAAAATGAGCAGAAAAAAAAAAAAAATGAGCAGAAGACCTAAAGAGAGATTTCTCCAAAGAAGACATACAGATGGCCAAGAAGCACATGAAAAGCTGCTCAACATCACTAATTATTAGAGAAATGCAAATAAAAACTACAATGAGGTATCACTTCACACCAGTTAGAATGGGCTTCATCAGAATATCTACAAACAACAAATGCTGGAGAGGGTGTGGAGAAAAGGGAACCCTCTTGCGCTGTTGGTGGGAATGTAAATTGATACAGCCACTAGGGAGAACAGTATAGAGGTTCCTTTAAAAACTAAAAATAGAATTACCATTTGACCCAGAAATCCCACTACTGGGTATATACCCAGAGAAAACCATAATTCAAAAAGACACATGCACCCCAATGTTCATTGCAGCACTATTTACAATAGCCAGGTCATGTAAACTTCAATAGAACTATGTATTGTCTATGTACACCCTTCCCATTATCTGATTCTGATCTTGTTGGAGCTGTCTTACTACTCAAGTTGCAGAAAATAGCAATGCCAAACACCTCCCTCACCCCAAACCCCACCCCCCAAAACACTCAGTTTTTGTTCCATTTGCACATGCATTTTAATATTTCTAATTTGTAGATGTATCTGTTCTTTGGATTCTCATTAATGAGTTAAATAAAATCTTTTAATATATCTTTATACGTGTATTAGAATCATACTTCTTAAATTTTGAAAATGGCCTTTTAACAGTTTTGGAGGGGGTTTCCCTGGTGGCGTGCAGTGGTTAAGAATGCTCCTGCCAATGCAGGCAACACGGGTTCGAGCCCTGGTCCGGGAAGATCCCACATGCCGCGGAGCAGCTAAGCCTGTTTGCCACAAATAATGAGCCTGCGCTCTAGAGCCCACAAGCCGCAACTACTGAGCCTATGTGCCACAACTACTGAAGCCCACGCACCTAGAGCCCGTGCTCCACAACAAGAGAAGCCACCGCAATGAGAAGCCCGCGCACCGCAACGAAGAGTAGCCCCCGCTTGCTGCAACTAGAGAAAGCCCGGGCAGAGCAACGAAGACCCAATGCAGCCAAAAATTAATTAATTAATTTAAAAAAAAAGTTTTGGAGGTCTGCCACCAAGATACATTCATCTGATGAGCCAGGTAAACTTCATCACCAGAGATGTGCTTAAGCCCAGGCCTATCTCTTCTTGGCTCCCAAAGGTGAATCCAAAGTGACAAGCCATCTTTGTTGTTTTTCTAATTTAATTTTCCTCTCTACTAATTTTTTATTTTTGGTTTTGATTTTGGTTTTTGATTCATGTATAGCCAATACTCATTAGGGGCAGCAATGACTGAGAATTTTGTTTTATGGTCTGACCATTTAGTGATCTCTGTAAATGGATTATAGAGATCTAGTCTCTGTTGGGTGAGAGATGATGGAGAATTTGTATTGTTAGTCATTTTTGTTAGTTTGTCAATTTTGAACCCAAATGAACTGAGTCCTTTGCCCATTGGGAGGGAAAACAACTCTTTCATACCAGGACTGGTGAGGTTTGGGGTTTCTGCATTTACTCTTGACCTGTGACTGAAATTTTAGAATCCAGGCTATAAGCCCTCTTTATCTGTCTCTGTATGTCTGTGTGTCTGTAGTTCAGAAAGGCCTTTATCCCTCATTGTGTAAATGTGTAATATTTTCTTATTTCCAGAGGGTTCTAATGAATTTGATTATAAAGTCTCATGTTAATTGAGTGCTTTTCTGATTGACTGATAGAGATAAATAAGTGTTAAATAAAGCAAATATTCCTAAAATTCCCAGAAAGTAGTGAAAATGAACTCCTAAATCTTTAAGTGTGTTACACTAATAAAATGTTCTTACAGAAACCATTCAATAACATGTTAAAAATTCCAGCTTATAAAGTTAAGTAAATCTTTGGAAAATGAGTAGTTTAGTATTTGGGGTTTAGGAAAAACAGCTATATTTTCTCTAATTTATTAATGTTAAGTGTAATTCCCAACAGTATTCTACTTAGATATGTTTTTTCTAACTTTATACAAGTTTATTGATCAAATAAGTTAACATTATTCATAATGTTAAAGATTATGAAAAATGAAAATTTGTTTTTCACTAATCGAATCATTATTCAGAAAAACTTTTATTTCAACAGTAATTTTGTTTTGCAATATGTCAGCTTGAAGATAATTTTCAAGAGTTTTTGGTAACTTAAAACCTTGGACTGATATTAAAATTAAGTTAATTAATGGATAATCATTGGATACCAAGATCACTCCTAAGTAAGACAGACTACTAGACATTGATTACTAAGCATAATTTTAAGTTTATATACTTTTGTGTCTTATATGCTGTAAGAGACTGTATCTCTGGGTCTGTTAATGAATATGTTCATTTTTGCCACTTTGATAAATTGTACTGTAAGGGATATAAGTGTCTATGGAAAGTTTTGTTATGTGTAGCTATGAACCCTGCTGGTCTGTTAAAAAGCTAAAAAGCTGGTATCTGGGACTTCTCTGGTGGTCCAGTGGTTAAGACTCCACGCTTCCACTGTAGGGGGCACGGGTTCAATCCCTGATCAGGGAACTAAGATCCTACATTCTGCGCTGCCAAAAAATAAAAAATAAAATAAAAGGCTGATATGTGACATAGTTTCCACATGAGGCGCGGCCAAAAAAAAATAAAATAAAATAAAAAGCGGGTATGTGACATAGTTCACAACTATCCACCTCCTCCCTCCCCCCCACCCTAATTTTCTCTGAAACGGAAGTTACTTTGGTTGAAACTTAGAACTTATGTTAGTGGTTGAGACTATATTGAGGAGCAACAGAGAAATACAACTGTGTGTGCTCCTGTTTCTTGAGAAAAAAAGTGTAGTTTTGTCCTAAAGCAATGGTTCTCAAGGTTTTGTCTGTATGGTTTGTTTTGTCTCCAAAGCCCCCTTTGCACTCTTCAAACATATTGAGGACCTTAAAGGGAGAAGGGGGCTAGGGATGGTACATTTAATTATCAACACAACATATTGGAAACTGAATTGAGAAATGTTTATAATTCTTATTTGTTGAGTTATTTGAAGATAGCAACAATGACTGCATTGCCTATTAATAACATCTTTGTGTTATGAAATTCATTCTGACATTGTAGACGCCATGAGATGGGTCCTAAAATAAAGTGTCAGTTTGTTCCAGAATATAAAAGAACACGATGAAGGGCAAAATTTGGAAATAATCTACCATTTTAACTGTTTTTAAATGTACTTTAGTATGTCTACATTGTTGTGCCACTGTCACCACCATCCATCCCCAGAAATTTTTCAACTTCCCAAACTGAAACTTCGCACCTGTTAAACAATTAACTCCCCATCCTACCCTCCCTCCAACCCCTGGCAATCACCATTCTACTTTCTTTCTGGAAATAAATTTTATTTGCCTTGGTTTATAATACCTGAGTCTGAAAAGCTATGAAATAATATGTCAAAATTTCACCAAAGTTTGCTTCATTTTGATGGCCATGTTTCCCTGGTTTACTGCTTATTGTCTTTACCTCCAATATGGAAAGTTCTTTTTGTGTGTGTACTTTGCCTATATAGCAAAAGATTCTGTGTCTTATAATATGTTAATTGTATTATGTTCTTGATTATTTTTAAAAGCGAACAAAGGTTCCTCACTTAGAACTAAGATTCTTTACAATCATGTTACATTCTGTACTTATTTTTAGATGTTTTATTGTCCCTTTCAAATGACAATATTTGAAAAACAACAACAACTGTTGTTTCTGAGGCACCCAGGATCCTATCTTAAGAGTTCAAATCTCTTGACAACTCTTGATTTTGGCCTCCCTAAACCTATCTTTGAGATTTCCCAGTGGGTCTCTCAAACCCCGAAAGAACTGTTCTTTTACCTTACGAAAGAGGGGTGTTATTTCTAAATAATTAGGTTTTATTTATGTTGTTATTGATGAGTTTCATGGAAAGAGCTCTCAAATCAGAAAAGACGCTTAGCCTTCCCTAGGTTAAATTTGTATGGGTAAAATATTATTGCTGTAACTATTGTAGAACTTGAACGATTCATGGGAAGGCCCTGGAGATTGATCGGTTCTTCTGTTTATCTGTATCCCGATGATGCTTTGCCTGATGTTAGGCAACAACAAAATAGTGTCGTTAGTCATACTTTCAGTTATTATTTAAAACGTTTATTTGGTTGGAATCTTTCTTCTTTAATTTGAATCTAGCGTCTTCTAGGCCAGTGGTTTTCATTTGGGGATAAATATCAGACTTATCTGTAGAGTTTTAATTAAAATACGGATGTTTTGGACCTACACCAAATCTCGTTACTTGATATTCTTGATACATACTTGGTATATGTTTAGTGTATTACATATATATTTTAAGACTCAAGAATTTTGCATATCTCAAGAATTTTTCCTCTGTAACAAGTATGTCATCCATTTTTATAAACCAGATGTAAAATTCAGTATCTTCTTTGAAAATAGCCTTAATCATTATGTGCATAGACATTTTGTCATAGCTTTATGTGTTTATTTATTTATTTGGATTAGCATTGTTTTATATGACAGAAACAACTAAATTTCCTTGTCAGTTGCATCATGCTTGTTATGAACTCTCTCTAGTAATTACCATAGTTATTTTAAGTCTCTGGCATCTACAGATATCTTTTTGTATTGCTTGGAAGCTTCCCTGAAGGCTCTGCAATCAGCTGCAGAGGCCAGATCACGTCCTTGACAAAGATACATGGTCCCCAGAGCCCAAGGAAAAGGACTGTACCAGGTACTTCAAACTACTGACACTTCAACGAATAGATCTTGGGTACGGGCTTCTGATGTCATCACTTAAACAACTTCAAGACAGTACTGAAGGGAAAAAAAAAGAAAAAAAGACTGTACTGTTGGGCTAGATCAGGATTTCCAGAACTCTTTTTAGTAAGAAGCAGATGGGTTCATGATGCCAGCAGAACAAGAATGGATTACATAGAATGGATGAACTAATGACAGAGGATTGTAGCTACTTGTTTGGAATATTGTTGATATTGTTTTAATGTTCTATTTTCTGGATACATAAGGAAGCCCTTTTTCTCTCTTGTTAACTTATTTATAAGCCATAACAATTTAGTAGATTCTGATTTTGTAAACTGAAATGAAACATCTTTAGATGATGTTTTATTCTCCCTACTTGATTCCCCTTCCAAATTCAGAAATTTTTATTAAATATTCTTACTTTTAAATGGTAACTTAGTTATTTGCATAGGTTCACTAAGAATCTACCCTCCTTTTTACTAAATATAATTGGAAAAATGATTATGTAACCAAGGCCTTGTCTGGAATGTCATACTTGAAAATGATGCTTATTTAATTGGGTACGACCAGTCACTGTCTTTTTTTGTCTAAAACTATTTTAAATGTTTTTGCATTCAAACATTCACCCCCAGATTATGGAGTATGAACTAGCCATTTACACTTTTTCTTTTGTAAAGTGGCAATGCTTTTTAAAAATAATATTGTCAATAGGTTGCTCATTTCTGTTACTTCAGACACAAAATTCAAAATCAGCTGTTTTCCACCCTTGATTCTTTTGGATTGCTCCAACTTTCTTCCATGTGCTTACATAGGAAACAAAATACTGTTGTAAAAAATGCTTTTTTTTATGTTTCAATTAGTCTGTTAATTATGAAGATTAGCTGTTCAAAACAGTCCTGTTGGGCTTCCCTGGTGGCGCAGTGGTTGAGGGTCCGCCTGCCGATGCAGGGGACACGGGTTCGTGCCCCGGTCCGGGAGGATCCCACATGCTGCGGAGCGGCTGGGCCCGTGAGCCATGGCCGCTGAGCCTGCGCGTCTGGAGCCTGTGCTCCGCAATGGAAGAGGCCACAACAGTGAGAGGCCCGCGTACCGCAAAAAAAAAAAAAAAGCAGTACTGTTATTCTTGTATCCTTCATTACTGACACAAAGACCTAAGTCCCTTAACTGGTGCTTTTCTGTATCTGAATGGCTGCAACACAGCCGAACAGCTTTTCTGGTGTGAGATCCTCTGCCGATTTATTTAGAAACTGTGCTATGTGAATAAAATATACCTAAAGGAAAATGTCTTCATATAACTGGAGGATTCCTGTCCCAGTTCTAAATAAAAATTCCTCCCCATCTCTGCAAAATACATCCCAGCCTGGACTGGCTGGATCAAGTAGAATAGTGACTTGTGATGCTATGTGAATATCCAGTCTATCAAGTATATGCTAGTGTGAAAACGTAAGACTACTTGATATGGAGAAAATGTGTAAAGAGACTGCCCTCAAAGAATACTTCAGATGTTCCAAAATATTTCAACATCTTGCTGCAATCCACACAGAAAAAGGCCAATTGGGATGGCTTATTCATGCGATTTCCAAATGCAATGAAGGCAACTGCCTCTTCCAAACTGAGAATGAACAATGCCCCAATGAAAGACACCCCTTGGACATAACCAACATCAGGTCTGTAACATGAATATGCTCCTGAGATACTGTATAAAAACATCCTGATATGGACCATCCTTCTGAAAGATGTAGAGAGATGGAAAGGCATAGCATATGTCCAGCTTAATTCCAGACCAGCATCTGGAGAATCATCATTCTGGACCAGCATTACAGAGAATGATATGTTTAGATAGAAGTTGTTGGGGCTTCCCTGGTGGTGCAGTTGTTGGGGGTCCGCCTGCCAATGCGGGGCACACGGGTTCGCGCCCCGGTCTGGGAAGATCCCACATGCCGCGGAGCGGCTAGGCCTGTGAGCCGTGGTCGCTGAGCCTGCGCGTCCGGAGCCTGTGCTCCGCAATGGGAGAGGCCACAACAGTGAGAGGCCCGCGTACCGCCAAAAAAAAAAAAAAAAAAAAGTTGTTTTACTGAAGCTTTCCCACCATTTCTTTCCTCTGGGGAGGAATACTGTATAAAGTTCAGGAGTGATACTTATTTAGTCCACTTACTACAGCTAGACTCCAAGCTTTACCATGAACACTAGGGGGCAATCCCTGCACCTCAATTCTCCAACCTTTTTCCTACTATGAATTTCTTCCCTGGTCCAAATTACCATTGCATTTGCAATATTTTCTTCCTAATTTTTTTTAATGTACTGCTTTAATTTCTCAATTTTAAGACTCAGCTCAAAGGTCTCGTGTTCTCGTCACTGATTTGGCAGGAAGATTTTCTTGGAGTAAGCAAAGATTTCAACAGGACACAAAAGCAATCGTCAATCATATGATGGCCCATACTCAAGAATCAGAAAGGTGGTAGAAGGTGGCTCAAATTCAAAATTCTTATGTCTTAAAGACTGAAACGGTGATTTTTGGTCCTCCCTGTTCATGCTTTTTTCCTGCTGAATGTTTTTTGGATTTTCTGAAGATTCTTTCTGGGAGGGACTTTATCAAATAATTTCCAACAAGGAACACTGTGGACAACTGATCTGAGTTCCTTTTGTCCTTTTTGGAAAAGGTTTCAGACAACCAGGGGCAGGTAGAGGGGCTCTCTGGAAGAGGAGGGAGAGAATAACGCCCTCTGATTCCCAGCTGCTTCAAGTTCATGGTCTTTGGCATCTGCAGCCGCCAGGCAGCTGCTTTGCGGAGGACAGGCTGCCCATACCAGCAGTGACCTCATCACCAGGCCCCTCCAGGTGGACATGACCACAGGAACAAGGGAAGAGGCTCCCTGCCCACCTGGGGAGGCTGTGGCAGGTGCCTGACCAGTCACTTTTAGGGAACTAAGGTTGACTTTATTGAAACAGTGCTGACAAAGCCCTCGTGGTACCTGGCTTACAAGGTCCAGCTGGTAAGGAAGCTCACTTCCATGACCAGCCAGGAGGCTGCAGATGTTTTGAGGACTTTGAGAGGAGAGGAAGTCACCCAAAGCGTGTAAGTACTGCAGATGAAACCTGGTGGATCAAGTTTCTTGGGCGTGGCTACCTAGCCTCAGGACAGCAAGTAATAGAGGATTTTAGAAGTCCAACCTGAGATTCCTTATGGAAACCTCCAGCAGAGCAAACTTAAAGAAGGCCTTTATGCTAAACTAACATTCTTGCTGCACCTACGTAAATAATCAGGCCAAATCTAATGAGGCCACATTCATTTTGTGATCAGAAATCTTTGAGATTCTTTTTGATCAAAAGTAGGGAAACTGTAGGGGAAAATTTGTGCTTAAATGGAAAAATGTTTATTTTTAAAGCAAACCTGGGTTGTCTGATTCTGATTCTGTAAACTGTAGGTAACTGACAGGAATGCCAAATAATTCTTGTCTATAGACATGCAAACAAATTCTATATGGGGAGAAATAGTCAAAAAACCAGTTTGGGCTCTATTTGTACATTCTTTTCCATATTCCTGACTTATAACTCTGTCTGTTATTGATAATATCCTTTGACCCAGTTGTATCACTTCACTTGTTTTCTATGAATGAGTTAAATAAGATCTTCAACTTGTGTTTATTCTTATATCTGTATGAGAGTCATGATTTTACCTGCTTTCGAAAATTATCTTTTAATGCCTGCTTGGAACTAAACCACCCTTTAATGGCTGATCACCTGTGCCCTGAGTCTTCACCTCAGCCCCAGAGGGCCTTAGAGACTTTCAGACAACAGCATCAAAGAGACTTTTGAGGCGGCCCAGTTTGGTGACCTTCCAAACAACCTAGCACAGGATCTTCCTAGCAGCTTTATGGTGGCAGCCCTACAGTTTGAGGTGGCCTGAGACTTCTTGGCTGACATTGTCCTGGCTCCTCTTAAAGGCTGTGTACACCCCAAAAGTAGACTTCAGGAGAAAAGTACACATTGAAGACCCTCATAAACTATCACAGACAAGAGTGAGCTAGTTGAAGCACTGCCACATGGGGTTTCAGAAGCTTGTTTAAAGCCATGGGAAGCTTCATGCTTGTGTCTAGATGGCAGGTAGACTGGGGGCGGGGGACTCACATTTTCCTCAAGGAGGACACCACATGGTCAAGCAAGTCATGACCCAGGAGGGCACAGCCTGTGGTAAAATCGGTGTGTGAAGATGCAGGTGGTCTGAGCTGCTGCACAGATATCCTTTGCATTCTTCTAGCAAGCGATTATCATGTTATCGTCTATGAACTGACCTGGGATGTATTAGCCATCTCTAAAGTTGGAGGCACGTATCTCAGGAATGGTTACTCAGGACAACCTTTCTTAATTTTCATGTTTGCGTATGTGTTTGATATATTAGTAGTACAGGCATATAATTTGTAAATACACATATACTGAGGTTGCACGTCCAACTTTTTTCTCACAGGATGTGCAATCAAGATTAGAAAATTGGATACATCATGCAAACGTCTTGCTGCTGCGTTTCCCAAGTAGACTCACCACATTGGTATTGGGAAGGTTGGACCATGTGCACGTTTATCCCACAATTCATTCAGAAAAAGCATGCCCACCTTGCTGATTATATTCCTGAGAGTTTGTCCTCTGAAATTAAGGACTTTATTTTGCTCGTGTCTCTATTTCTAATACTTAGAAAGGCGATTGGAACATAGTAAATACTCAATATTTGTTTAATGAATTTTACAGTGGTTTAACTCAATATCCTATGTTTAACAATCATTCCTCCACTAAGCCTTCATGGCTTAGAAATTGGAAACCTTATTTTTATAACACGGATGTGGATGAACATATTCACCAAGAGTCACGTGGAAGTTTCCTTAAAACGCCAGACCTCATAAATCTTGTTAGTCCCATACACTTTGACCAGAGCCATATTCAGTTCTACTTAGGGTGACCAATCATCCCAGTTTGCCTGAGACTGAAGGTTTTCTTGGGACAGAAGACGTTTGGTATTAAAACAGGGACAGTCCTAAGCAGACCGAGATGGGTTGGTCACCTCAGTTCCACTGGGCATCTGTAAAGAACTGTTCCTTTTTCTCTACGATGTTGTAAACGAGCTGTAGCATGTGAACATCAGCTTTCTATGGACCTAGAAAGCAGGACAAGATGAAACAGCCCCAGAGTCGGGGTACACATATACTTTTCTCAGTCCTGAATAACATTGCTTAAAATCACCACCATTGCTGATCAGTTTTCAGTGCCCAACACAGTAGTGCTTGGTCTTGTTCACCAAAGGATACAGACTTGTGAAGATATGATGGTATTGTACCCTCTCCCCAGACTGTGAAACAAAGTGTGGGTTAGCTCCATATTTATAACCACCCTCCAACATAAGAGCATACCCAAAAAAAGACCCAAAGCTGGAGATGCCCCTTCTTGGTTATTTCTTGTCCTTCTCTTTTGTAACTGGACCACCCAAATGAACCACATACTGGAAACCTGAGGCTGTCCACAGGGTGAGATCTGACAAAAGTTCCGTTGTGATGGTGCCCAAAGGTGATGTTTCACAGGGTTGTGGTCCCTCACAGCCATAGCAGGGTGGGGAGGAACAGCCATTGAACACAAAGACCACCTTAGTTTCTTGATCAGGGAGAAACCATCCAGGAGGTGGTGCCTGACAAGACCCTTGCCCCCCAGGAAGACATGGCATGTTAGATAACCCCTCATCTGTGAGCCAAATAGCACAAACTTTGCATGAAAAGGAGCAGCAATGAAGGGGGTGATAGAGGCAGCTCTTTTTCTGGTGAGAAGTAAAGCTTATACACATCCAAAACTTATGGACATCAGCATAACCACTGAAAGGAGTCGGTGTCTTATTTTATTCTCCTCATCTGCTCGGGAATGTCTTGTTGAGAGCTGGCCCAGGACTCACGTATACTGACTCAGAACCATGTTAAAAACTGTGAGCAGGACCCCACTATTCACCAGAAAGGCCCTGGCTTCTGGCAGCTTCTGAGAAGTTTAAAGAATCCAGAAAGTGGCTGATTAAGGTTTTGTCCTGTATGTTCAACAGCTTTCCACCCTAGGCCACATGTGAGCCACCTGTCACCCCCAACCCTGGACAACTGAAGTCCACGGGATGTGTTTGGGTTCATTACCTGACCAGAAGAATGTTTTATTTATCCTCTGTTCACCCCATTTTTTCTAACAATACCTATTAATGTTGGCAACACATCTGCAGCAAGCTTTGAATTACTCTGACATATTTGATGTTCTGGGTAAGTTCAGTTGCCATCTCCACCACAGAACAGTGATTTGTTTGACCCCTATCCAAGCTGCCGGAGCTGAATGTAATATTCAGGATACATTTACTTCAGGTTTTATTTAGAATCTCTGGGTACCCCTTTGGCCATTTTCTGGGATGTTAAACAAAAACAAAATCCATGGAAATATTCAGTAGCCCCAGTATGATCCACAAGCCTTTTCCAGTGCATGTCGCTTTCCAGAAATTTATCTACCCCCAGACATCATTCTTTGGGGTCCCAGTTACCTCCGAGCTTCCCCTGAATATTTCCCTATTTTCCTATCTCAGAAGCCCTCTGCACTCCCTCCACTGGGTCCTGGCTGAGCTGGGTAACCCAGCGCAATGGACAGTGACTTGGCTGCCATGACAGGCTGTACAGGTGGCCTTGGCACAGCAACTATGGTTGTGGGAGGCATAGCTCTCAAGTGGGCTCGCAGCTCTGTCTTAAAATCTTCCTTGTTGGGCTTCCCTGGTGGCGCAGTGGTTAAGAATCTGCCTGCCAATGCAGGGGACACGGGATTGAGCCCTGGTCTGGGAAGATCCCACATGCCACGGAGCAACTAAGCCCGTGAGCGACAACTACTGAGCCCGCGAGCCTAGAGCCCGTGCTCTGCAGCAAGAGAAGCCACCGCAATGAGAAGCCTGTGCACCGCAATGAAGAGTAGCCCTCACTCGTCGAAACTAGAGAAAGCCTGCACACAGCAACGAAGACCCAACGCAGCCAAATAAATAAATTAAATAAATAAATAAATTTATTTAAAAAAAAATTCTCCTTGTTATTTTCAGGCAGACTGCTGACAGGCCTGGTCAGCATCCACTGACCTGAATGCCCTTTTCTACATCATCAAGTCCCATTTTAACTTCCTGCTGTGATGATGACATTTATCTTCACTGGATTCACACAGTATCTCTTTTCACTTTCTGTGTAATCACACCTAAATCACAATCAGAAAATAGTATTTAAAAATAACTGTTAAATGCCTCTGAAAAATGCACACACATAGACATACACTTGCCCTTTTGTATCTTTTTTTTTAACATCTTTATTGGAGTATAATTGCTTTACAATGGTGTGTTAGTTTCAGATATACATATACATATATCCCCATATCTCCTCCCTCTACATCTCCCTCCCACCCTCCTTATCCCATCCCTCTAGGTGGTCACAAATCTCCTAGCTGATCTCCCTGTGCGTCAGAAAGAGGAAAACAAATACCATATGCTAACACATATATATGGAATCTAAAAAAAAAAAAAACATTCTGAAGAACCTAGGGGCAGGACAGGAATAAAGACGCCCTTTTGTATCTTGCCCTAAAAATCATTTCTGGCAGTAAGTCAGAAAGAGAAAGATAAATACCGTATGCTAACACATATATATGGAATTTAAGAAAAAAAAATGTCGTGAAGAACCTAGGGGTAAGACAGGAATAAAGACACAGACCTACTAGAGAATGGACTTGAAGATATGGGGAGGGGGAAGGGTAAGCTGTGACAAAGCAAGAGAGTGGCATAGACATATATACACTACCAAACGTAAGGTAGATAGCTAGTGGGAAGCAGCTGCATAGCACAGGGAGATCAGCTCGGTGCTTTGTGACCACCTAGAGGGGTGGGATAAGGAGGGTGGGAGGGAGGGAGACGCAAGAGGGAAGAGATATGGGAACATATGTATATGTATAACTGATTCACTTTGTTATAAAGCAGAAACTAACACACCATTGTAAAGCAATTATACTCCAATAAAGGTGTAAAGAAAAAGTGCTAGATTAAAAAAAATCACTTCTGGCAAATAATCTTACATAGTTTTGCTTGTTTTTATTTCACTCTGCTGGTGGCACTGGTATTGTTTGATTGTGGTGCCTTTCTGTTGACACATCCAAGAACCCTGTTGCATTATAACAAAGGCACAAATAGGTGTCCTGGTAATGGGTGTTAGTATTTCTGAAAAGAAAAAGAACAAAATTTCCCCTCAAATCCCTATGAGAATACTTGCGCACACACCTGCATTTTTTGTTTTTTTTGTTCTTGGTTTTGTTTTGTTTTGTTTTAATGTAATGTCTTTGGTGAGGCAAAGGGGTTACCCTAAATTAATGTTGCATCGTTTTCCTTCATCGTATGCCAGGAGAATATTTTTCATCCACTTCTTTTTTTTTTTTTTTTTTTTTTTTTTTTGCGGTACGCGGGCCCCTCACTGCTGTGGCCTCTCCCGTGGCAGAGCACAGGCTCCGGACGAGCAGGCTCAGCGGCCATGGCTCACGGGCCCAGCCGCTCCGCGGCACGTGGGATCTTCCTGGACCGGGCACGAACCCGTGTACCCCTGTATCGGCAGGCGGACTCTCAACCACTGCGCCACCAGGGAAGCCCTCATCCACTTCTTAATTGTAGATATCCGAATAGGGAACAGCCTGCGTAAGGTTCACAGCAGGGATCAATCAACTGTGAGGTTCAGCAACCTCAGCACTATCAACATTTTGGACAAGTTAATTCTTGTTGGGGGCACCGTCCTGTGCTTTGTAAGATGTTTAGCAGCATCACTGAGCTCTACATACTAGATGCCACTCGTGATACGCAAAAATGTCTCCAGACACTGCCAAATGTCCCCTGGGGGCAAAAGTTCCAGTTGAGAACCACTGGTGTAGAGAAAAGATTGTGATTGACTAGTTTGGATGTAATGCTTTGTCCTGTCCAGTCAACTGTGACCAGGGGACAGGAATCAGGAAATGAGGACATAACTCGAGCTAAATCTATGCCGCTGCTCCTTTAAGGGGTTCTGGGAAATCCATGCACTAAGAGTCTAACGCATTGCAGAGATTCTCTCTACAGTTTGGTTTCTATAGCTTTGCTCTTTGTTGATGATGTTAAACTGTTCAATATTTTTTTATCTTTTTTACTTTTGTCTGTTGGTATTGAGATTTCTCGTCTTATTTTGGAAGCATGTCTTCTGTTTTCAGGTGTTTCTGTTAGCCTTACAGTTTTCTGCCATCTTCAAATAAGCCTTAAGTTCATTTTTGTTTAATCTAGATCAGAGCTCCATTTTTCCTATTCAATTCCCTCTTATTAGTATAAGATGAAAACTCCTAGGCAAACGTGTGGGTCTTATTGTGTCTGTCCTTTAGGGAAAAAAGTGGGGGAGGCCGTGATCATAACCAAATACATTATGCTCACTTGCTTATATATCCTGGAAGTCTAGGGTCATATTAGTGGCTAAATAACAAAGACTTAGAGGAGCAACCCTCCCCCTTCACTATCATAAGGTTTAGTATATTTAACAGTCTGTCTAGGTAATATACTTGAAAGTCAAAGGACCATGAGTCTGTTTGAAGCATTCTGTTAAGTCCCCCAACCCACTGACCTGGAGAAAAGATCAAGATCCCACCCCTTCCTTTGAGAGGTAGGTTGCACTGAGTTATCGGTAGGACAGAAGAGAAATCCTATAACACAGTATGTTCCTTCTGAAACAATAATAGTTGAAAGATCTGCACTTCCAGGAGCATGGTGAGAGCAGTAAGATTCCCTCTTTGGGAAAACTTACCCTGGTTGGAGCAAGGGCAGGGAGGTATAACAGAATATTGGAGCACTGGCAATGGTAAGGCAGAAGAGGGCTTGAGGAAAAGAGATTCCCAGTGACAGAACAAAGAGCTCCCAGGAAAGTAAGCAGAGGAAACTGTGTGGTGGTGACAATATAACAGCAGTCATCCCAGAGCTGTGTGCAGTTGAGAACTGGTGTCTCTCAAAGTGCAGAAGCTTCATCTACTTGTGCCTAGTAGGAAACACATCATGGGCATCAATCCCCAACAAAGGTGGAGGCACACACACCTACCAGCAAACAGGCAGTTATGAAAGGGGATGATAACCCCCGTCTGTTTTTAATGGACTTGCATTAATGTATTTCCGTCACTGATTGGTGGTATGGGTGGGAAACAGGTGCACAGGAGGCAGGTTTTACGGTTCAGAGAGGACATATCAGTTCCATTTCTCTTACCTAAAGCATGTTTTGGAAAGAGCTTCTTGGCACCAGGGTAGGAAGAGAGGGAAGCTAAGTTAATAATTATATACCAAGGCCCCAAGCATTTTTATGACTTCTAAATAAACATGTAGCATTGTGAAGGACCAAAAGATAAATTCAATATATCCCTGCTCTCAGGGAGCTTACAGTGTAGTGGGGAATGGAACAATTACACAAATAGACTATAGCAAATATACAAGAATGCTACCTTGGCTAAGAGGAGGAGGAGGCCACGAGGTTTTGAGAAGATCAAAAATAGTGTTTTAGCCAACTGAGTATATCAGGTAGATTGGAATAGGGATATTTCAGAGATGACTTCAGGAGCTCAAATCAGAGGCAATGAGACTCTGAATGAGGATAAAAGCAATAAAACAGAAATGAGGGACTAGATTTATGAAATGTTGCATAGCTAGCTTCAAGATTTGTTAACTAATGTACATATTGGAGATGATTGAAAGGGAGGAAACAAAATATTTGAGCATTAAGAATGGAAATATAGTTCACAGAAGTAAGGGGAAAATGAAATGAGGTGGAAGATGACAAGCTTACTTTCTGAGATGCTGCTTTCAATACAGCATACAAGGGAATTCCCTGGCTGTCCAGTGGTTAGGACTCCGAGCTTCCACCCCAGGGAGCACAGGATCGATCCCTGGTCAGGGGAACTAAGATCCCGCAAGCTGCGTGGCACGGCCAAAAAAAAACACAGTATACAAGAGGTTGGTGATTATGTAGGATGAGGCCGTCTTGTCTTCTTTTTCCCCAGTGAAGACTCCTGTCTTTTCATTCTGTCTGTTCAGTCATATCCCTGGTTTGTAGACACTGTGCAACATAAGTACTTATGCTTTGAAAGCCAGTTCTTAGGATTCATGCCATCACCACCCACCTCCACCATGTCACCTCTTTATTTAGCTTTAGCTCCCTATGAGTAACTCGGACACCTGCAGTTTCATTTTCCTCTATGTGCTGATGAGATGGAGATGAGCCTGCCCAGCTGGAATGTAGGAGTACTCCATTATTAAAGCTCTGTCGAGGGAGGAATGGCTGCCTGCAGACACTTGAGCTCCTACCAAAGATTGTCTGTCTTTTTTTTTGGCTTCTCAGCACAATCTGAAAGTACCTGATTTGGATGCTGGAAAAATAAATGCACAGGTTCAAGACACCATTCCCTATAAATCAAATGAGGCACTCTTACTAAACTGAGTCTCTTCAGCTCTTCTCTGAATTCTCCACATGTCAGCATAGAATTGCCTCAATCTTCCTACCTCGACTTTGCACTCATAAACTTCAGTCTCATTTCTGACAGGTTTTATTTACTTGAAACTATCTTGTATTGTTGTTTAACATTTTTTTAATTTACTTTTTTCTATTCACAAAAGTAAATATGTACTCATTGCAAAAATTACTTGATTTGGAAACTAAGAAAAAAGGTTAAAGAAGAAAATGTGTGACCTGTCCTCTCATCAATGTTAACATTTTAGCCTAGTCTTTTTCCTCTTATGCACATTTTAATTTTAAAACATAGCTGGGATCCTACTGTGTAAATGGTATAGTTTTCTGATATTTTTAACTATTATAGCTTGAGAATTTTCTTATATAATTAAAATTATCTTACTTTTGATAGCTGCCTGAAATTTCATAATTGTAGATGTTATATTTTTCTTTGTGTATATCTCCTACATTGATTGCTTAACTCTTTATAACAAAAATTTCCCGGTCTCTGTATATATATGCCTATAGTCACAAGAAAAAAAGGAAGGAAAAAGGCTAAAATTTATACAAAGAAAAAAGTTATATAATTCTTAATTTAAGATTTCTGCTTATACTTCTGCTGTGAAACATATATGTAGTTTGATTAAGAAATATAAAATTTTATTTTGACAGTGATTATGTGAAGTATTTATGTATGTTTAAAGGAAAGAAATAGAGAGCTATTTTACTTATCACTTAAGGGCTTCTGAGTTAGGTAGAGTTTTCCCTTTTTATTAACAAAATTAATACATATTTATAAGTGCAAATAATTGGAGAAATATAGAATATAAAAAATATAAGCGTATCTTTTTCCGTCCCGCTACCAAAAAGTAAATAGTTTTCTATGGTATATATGTTATACACTTCATGTACTTATATCTTTTAAGAGAATTACACAATTCGTAGTGTTCTACATTTGCTAAGTTAATATTAATGACACCTTTCCATATATTTACATATTCAATATTTCAGATATTTTTATATTTCTTCTCATTTTATTATATTAAGTAGAACTCCCAGAATAATACTGTATAATAACAATTATAGTGGACTTCTTTGTCTAGACACATAAAGGGCCCTTTGCATTAGTATGCTCAATATATTATCACCTGTTTACTGAGCAGAAAAGAGGATGCTTTGGTAGTGGAGAACAGTTTTTCACTCTTCCACAAATGTATCTCATGCCTGCCACAGTTTTCACCATAGCCTCTGCTGAGTCTATACCATCATCTAGGGATCAGCAAGTTCTCAGTGCCAAAACCTGTTCTCCCATGATATTGCAGGTGGTGACATGATCTGTTAAGGACTTCCCTAATGGATACCATTTGTGATTTTTTTCCTTTTGCTAATGTTGTCTCTATTCTCTGATCCCTTAGCATATCCCTGGGTACATCAACAACCTGAGATCCACACAATGTTCTGCAAATTTTAAAGGCAAATTCTATCAAATCAAAGAAATAATAATTCCTACTTTATGTAAAATGTCCCTCCATGTGTCAACTTAAAATAGAGAGGATCTAAAATAATGAAGAATCTTAACTTAGCAAAAGGAAATTCAATAGAAGTCAATAGATGTGAGAGTGGTGACAGTGGAAACTGGAAACAAACTAAAATATTGAAGTTGTAAGCACTTATACCTGCCCAATTATAAACTGATGCTTTTAGCTTTGAATTATTCTGTTTGAAATGCATATTTTTAATCTTTCTGTCCATGGAGGAAAGAAATGTCTTCCAGGAGTTGGGGGCAGGAAAGGGTATTCTGATCTTGAAATAATGTGACAATATTTCCAAAATGTGTTTGCTCTAAAAGATGCCTTCTAAGCAAATATTTGAAAATAGGGACTTCCCTGGCGGTCCAATGGTTAAGACTTCGCCTTCCAATGTAGGGGGTGCGGGTATTTTTATTTATTTATTTATTTATTTTGCGGTACGCAGGCCTCTCACTGTTGTGGCCTCTTCCGTTGCGGAGCACAGGCTCCGGACGCGCAGGCTCAGCGGCCATGGCTCACGGGCCCAGCCGCTCCGCGGCATGTGGGACCTTCCCGGACCGGGGCACGAACCCGTGACCCCTGCATCGGCAGGTGGACTCTCAACCACTGCGCCACCAGGGAAGCCCGGGGGTGCGGGTTTGATCCCCGTTCGGGGAGCTAAAAGCCCACATGCCTTGCAGCCAAAAAACTAAAACATAAAAAAACAGAAGCAACATCGTAACAAATTAAAGACTTAAAAAAAAATTTTTTTTTTAAGAAAATAGTTGCGAACATGAAATTTCCATTCATAAATATGAGACACTCCGTTTTGAAACTTATTTCCTGAAGAGTGCATTTTGACCGGAACGAATGTGTGAGTTATATGTGTGAAAAGCTGAGAAATTGTAAATATTATCAGTTCTGGTTAAATGTGTGATTTGCCTGTGAAAACATTTTTTTACTATCAGCTTTGTGTATCCCAAAATGAACTATAGTTCTCAAGCATACTGAAGTAATATGGACATCATTCGAGGAAAGTAAAATGCCATCCTGACTTAAATCATGTCTAAAGTCGTGACTTTTTTTCAGGATAGTTTTTCATGAATTTTCCCTTTCAGAGATAAGTATGATCTTGATAAACTGAATCAAGCAACATATCAGGGAGAAAAATAAAGATACTTAAAACAAAATATACCCAAATAATTATCAAGAAGTTTCTCCCACATGGGACTTCCCTGGTGGTCCAGTGGTTAAGACGCCATGCTTCCAGTGCAGGGGGCACAGGTTCGATCCCTGGTCAGGGAACTAAGATCCCACATGCTGCACAACATGGCCTAAAAAAAGAAAAAGAAATTTCTCCTACATATAAATTCTAGAGGGAGAGACAAGGATGGATGGGGTCTTTTCAGCCAGTCAAAAATTCTACCTAGAAACTGATGCTTCAGAATCAGGAAGGAGAGGGAATCTATCACAACTCCCATTTAAGTCCAATTCCTGTATGAGGTTTCTTGAATTAATTTGTACAATTCCAAGTTTGGCAACTTTTATTCTAAATGTTTTGTTTTAAATCCAAAAGTATAGTGGTAAAAGTATATAATATAATAGAACTGCAAGATGTATTATCTCTCAATTTGGGCATTTCCTTATTTGATGTTGCTAATTAAAATAGAAAAATGTTTATTGGTAAAATAAGTCATTTATGAGCCTTAATTCTTAAAGATGGCCATATGTTTTATCTCTGTCAAAATCAAGAAAATTATTACAGAGGATGCATTTGGGGGATATGAAAAGGGCATGTTTTAATCCATGCAAAGAGTCAGTTATTTCTTTTCTTTTTTTTTTCTTGGTCGCGCCGCGTGGCATGTGGGATCTTAGTTCCCCAAGCAGGGATCGAACCTGTGCCCCCTGCAGTGGAAGCGCTGAGTTTAACCACTGGACCGCCAGGGAATCCCTAAGAGTCAGTTATTATACTTAAGCTGAAACGACTTAAATTTCTTATGAACAAAGTTTTCTAAATGTTCTCTATTTGCTTTTTTTTTTTTTTTTTTTTTTTTTTGCGGTATGCGGGACTCCCACCGTTGTGGCCTCTCCCGTCGCGGAGCACAGACTCCGGACGCGCAGGCCAAGCGGCCATGGCTCACAGGCTCAACCGCTCGGCGGCATGTGGGATCTCTCCCGGACCGGGGCACGAACCCGCGTCCCCTGCATCGGCAGGCGGACTCCCAACCACTGCACCACCAGGGAAGCCCCTCTATTTGCTTTTAAACAAAAAAGCGATAATGTCTGGCTTGATATCTGGAGAACTAAATGTAAATGATAACACGAGATAATAACGGAAATATCTTTTGAGGAGCGATTTTGTGAAGATCAGCTGGATTTGTAGATATTGTTCTACACAAAGTTGCTCATTTAAGTTTTCAGAAATGTAATTTTATTTCTTTCTCTAATAATTTTAGTATGATTTGATTGTGTTTTAATGTTATATTAATTTAGTTCTAACTTGACATTCCTAACTGTTTTTTGGAAATTTATGAAATATAACATTCAGGTAGAAATATGTGTGTATGTGTGTGTACATATATATAATATATGTGTGTATATGTATATATACATGTGTGTATGTGTGTGTGTTCATCCATATGTAGATGGATATATCTGTGTGTATAGACATCAATAGAGAGTTCTCCAAAGGTCTCCCTAGAAACTGGAATTCAACTAAGGTAAATATTAAAATGTTTTAAAATGTTTGTGTGTGTGTGTGTGTGTGTGTGTGTGTGTGAAAAAAGTAAGCAGGATCAAGTTATGACTCTAAGGAAAAGTTGTCTATACTTTAACCCCCCAAAATTGTAAAAGCTGGGGAATTTAAGGTAAAACTCCATTAATAAGGGTTCGTCTGTTTTATCTATGAGCTACTATTCTCTGTTAGTTGCACGAGAATGCCATCTGAGGAGCTAAATGCTCTGGCTTCATGATCCTTAGTGTTTCCCTGGATGAGGTTATATTTTTCTTTAATTTTCAGAGATATTTGTATTACATTCAGATGATCGGAACACCCTGTTTGGATCTATACTCTATAAAATCAATTTTAAGTTTCTTAAACCATCACGCGAGAGGGAAATGGTGCATATTTGTTACATGATGTCCCATACTTGCACTGTGTATTTTTCTCCTCATCTTATCCTTTTGGAAAAAATCCTAAAGTAGGAAAGAGAAACATAAATGCAAACTCTGTGCATCTTTGATGAAACTAGGAAACATCTGAAAGCCCAAACCACAAATAGGAAGTGCTGCCAATAGCAGTGAGGATCAAAGCAAGGATGGTCACAACTGCAAGTCACAAAGACGCACGCACAGAGCTGGCAGAACACACAGTGAGTGGGCACGTCCAGAAGTGCAGAAGAAACATAATTTAGTTTGTAGTAATGAGAACAGAGTCCATGGGCTGCAGGCCTGAGCTTCTTTGAAATGAGTTTGATGCTTATACAAGTAGAACTTGCAGAGCTGACCAAGAAATCAAACAGACCACCATCCTGCAGCAAGTAATTTCAGGGAGGAGAAGGAAAACTCTGCGTTGTTAATTGCTAAAGAAAAGAGAAAAAGTCACACTGAAAACTCTGTGTCATAAGGAGAACTCCTGCTAGCCTGGACCATTGCCCTGGCTCATTTACCATACAGTGAATCTCCTCCAAATACAGTCCAGAAGAAATCATCTCTTTCAATGATAAGCAATAGTTTTAAAAATTGTACTGAACTTAGTGAATGGATAAAGAAGATGTGGCACATATATACAATGGAATATTACTCAGCCATAAAAAGGAACAAAATTGAGTCATTTGTAGAGACATGGATGGACCTAGAGACTGTCACACAGAGTGAAGTCAGAAACAGAAAAACAAATACCATATATTAACACATATATGGAACCTAGAAAAATGGTACTGATGAACCTAGTGGCAGTGCAGGAATAGAGACGCAGACGTAGAGAACAGACTTGTGGACACGGGGGGAAGGGGAGGCCTGGACGAATTGAGAGAGTAGCATTGACAGATATACACTAGTATAGGTAAAATAGATAGCTAGTGGGGAGCTGCTGTATAGCACAAGGAGATTGACTGTGCTCCTGTGATGGGGAGGGTGGGAGGGAGGCTCAAGAGGGAGGAGATATGGGGATATATGTATACGTATAGCTGATTCACTTTGTTGTACAGCAAAAACTAACACAACATTGTAAAGCAATTATACTCCAATAAAGATATATAAAAAACAAAATTGAACAGAACTTAAATAGAGTTACCCTAAAAAAAAGGAGGAAAGAAACTAGAAAATTAGATGGGAAGCTCCTTCCTCCATTAAAAATTTTTTTTCTTCCAGTTTTGTTGAGACATAATTAACATATAGCACTGTATACGTTTAGCATAATGATTTGACTTGCATACATCATGAGATGATTATCACAATAAGTTTAGTGAACATCCATTGTTTCATAAAGATGCAAAGTTAAAGAAATAGAAAAAAATTTTTTTTCTTTGTGATGAGACCTCTTAAGATTTACTCTTAACAACTTTCAACTATAACACACAGCAGTGTCAATTATATTAATCACGTTGTACACTACATCCCTAGTATTATTTAACTTATAACTGGAAGTTTGTACCTTTTGACCACCTTCATCCAATTCCCATGCCCCGCACCCCCCGTCCTTTGGTAACCACATTTTTAATTACATTTTACAACTGTGTTGTGTAATTAATATATTAACATCATATATTAAAACGTTTCTTTTACCTAAAAGTTCTTTTTTTTTCTTCTGATTTTAAAAAAACTAAAGCATTGTCATGGGCCCAGAAAGGATTGTGGGCCCCAGGTACTGTCTCTACTAAGCCTTAGTCTGCCTGGGAGGAGGCAACAGCGCTCCGACGAAAGACAACAAACAAGGTTCAGCTGTGCGCCAGCTCCTCGAGGGCAGGTTCTTGTTCGTTCTTGTGTCCCTAGCACCTCAATGGAATAAATTTGCTTATTCTCCAAATATTCAGTATCTACTCTGTGACAGGTCCTGCACTAAGTGCTGAGGATACAAGGATAAGATGCTGCCCTCGCCCTTCATGTTGGTTTCACCGCCAATGAGACTGTATCTATTAGGAATCTTTCAGCTGCAGGGGAAAATCAAATACATCAAAAAAACTAAAACTAGGGTTAAACAAAAAGCATATTTATTAGTTCACATAAATGAAAACGTCCATGGTAAACCTCGTTTCGGGATTGACTGAATTTAGGGATCAAGTGACCATAACAAAACAACAGTGAAAGTTAAGCTCTCATATGCCTGGCACAATTCTGAGCCTTTTACATGTACCCAGCCATTTAACTCACAACAAACCTGCATGGTAGGTAGTATGATTAGCTCCATTTTGCCCAGGAGAAAAGTGCAGTATTCAACTTCTCTCCGGTTCTCTGTTCTGCCTTCCAGACTGTAGGGTTTCTTCTCAAATCCTCCTAGTGGACCCAAATTTATTAGTTATTTATGAGAGAAAATTTCACAAGAATTACTAAGAAAGAATATGCAGGACTTGGCGACTCATTGGATGCCGGGATTTCAGCGGGTGGTGAAATTCAGGTCTTTGACTGTAACACTTTCTAAGGTGATTGTAACACTTTCTAAGGTGATTAACGGAGGAGAATCATGACTTTTGAGAAAAGAGGAGCAGTTTTAAATGTGTTCAATTTAGTGTGTCAATCAGACACTCAGATGACTAGTTTTTATTATATATCAGGTCATTCCAAAAAGTCACTTGAGAAACTTACATACTAAGAAATAATACAACAGGATAGAAAAAAAAAATAAAAGAGGAAATCAGGTTAGAGGGAACGACTCCTCTGTAATTACTGCCACCCTACTGGATAAAAGGTCCCATTTCTGGGGCTCTTATAGGACCTTATATTTCTCTCATTATAACACCTATTTAAAACTTTATTACAATTCGCAGCTTAATATAAGTTCCAGTTTAATATAAGTTCCATGAGAGCAGCACTCCTGTCTGTGTCATACACCATCCATCCCCATCACCTAGCACAAGGAATATCAAGTGAATGAATGAATACATGAAAAACTTTATTTAATCCTCCTAACAGACAGACCTGAAAAAAGAGAATTCCCATTCACCAGCAATAAAGTTCAGCTGTGAAGAAGATGCTTTTTCCATGTACTTTGCCATCTCTCTATTTAACATGGATACAAATGAACTAAAACAATTCGCCAAAGAAAGGCCAAGATTGGAAGGAACATATCACAAGGAATGACTGAATAAAAGCAGCGATGTTTAGCCTAAGGAAGAGATGGTGGGAGAAATCCTACATAAGTCAGTCCTGTGTGCCCTGCTGGAGCTGGACTCCAAGGACACGCACATCATAAAAATAAAGGAATTTTGGTGTACAGATGTTGCAGAAGTGAGGCCAACTGCCACATATGGGAAACCATAATGACATATTGTGATCTTACAAAGTTTCCTATCAAAGTTGTCCAAAAATAGAGTTGCCTAAGAGGCAGTGAGTTCCTTGTCACTGGACTTTTTCAAATGTAAGCCAGCTAAGGATAGGCTGTAAAATGGTAAAGGATGTTTAAGTGTTGGAAATGCAGGTGGATTCAATGGCTTTCTAGTTCTCTTCAATGCGGAAGTTATATGATTCAACTCTCAGTAAAGGGAAGTCAAAAGGATCTCCAGTACTTAACAGAGGAAGACACTTCCTACCAGGAATGTAGTCTTACCCATGCAGGAGGAATATCACAGCAGAAAAAAAGCAGGCAGGTTGGATAATTATCCCTGCCCATTATCTTCATCCTGTTTTCACTATTCCTTTTTTTTTTTTTTCTGCTTTGGTTCTTCATTGCTGTGCGCGGCTC
Organism: Stenella coeruleoalba; assembly: GCF_951394435.1. Classification (NCBI taxonomy): domain Eukaryota; kingdom Metazoa; phylum Chordata; class Mammalia; order Artiodactyla; family Delphinidae; genus Stenella; species Stenella coeruleoalba. Next base: position 48,289,001 of record NC_137154.1, on the reverse strand, counting down.
TCTCTAGTTGCAGTGAGCAGGGGTTACTCTTCGTTGTGGTGCACGGGCTTCTCACTGCGGTGGCTTCTCTTGTTGCACAGCACGAGCTCTAGGCCCACGGGCTTCAGTAGTTGTGGCACGTGGGCTCAGTAGTTGTGGCTCGTGGGCTCTAGAGCGCAGACTCAGTAGTTGTGGTGCACAGGCTTCGTAGTTGTGGCGCACGGGCTTAGTTGCTCCATGGCATGTGGGATCTTCCCGGACCAGGGCTCAAACCCATGTCCCCTGCATTGGCAGGTAGACTCTTAACCACTGAGCCACCAAGGAAGCCCTATTCTGTTTCTTTACACTTTAAGATCTTACTTCAGTTTCCCATGTAGACTTTCTTGCAGGATGGAAAATGTTCTGACTAGCTAGCTAGATTATTCTAGTTCACTTACCAGTTAGACTTCTCAGGGAAATTAATGAATTCAGCACTCAAGTTAATCAGTGTTTTCTGAATAGGTCATTGCTGATTAATCCCTTTCAGCCTATTCATGCCGGAACACATAATAAATTTGCATTTCTGACCTTAAAAACTGAGAACGAGTCTCTGAATTTTGGTAATCCACCAGTGTGCCTCCCCCCTGGTTAAGGCAGCCACCTAAATGCCACATATGCTGGATGACAAGTTGGATCTCTGTGTCAGTGTCCCCATTCCCTTTAGTTTATAGTAATAGTAATAATAATGATAGCAGCGACAATGAAGAATGCAATGTCACGAAGAGAACTATTAAAAAATGAAGTCGCTTTTGTTTTAACTTGATTTTTATTATTTGCTGCGGTAGAAGCATCAGGAAGGAATAAAAAGTAACACCCATCAAAGTTAGCCAAGCCTTTGGATTCCTAGGGGTCAGGGTCCAGGATCTCTGAGCCTTCGTGTGCTTCCCAATGATCTATCAAGCTATTTTATGTGAGAAACATGCATTTGAGCTCTCAGTTTTGTGCGGGGGTTGAAAGGGGGAAATTGGATTTCCAAGGATTTGAAATGCAACAAGGATTTATTCTTCTTTGGGGACAGAGAACTGAGCCTGTTCAGACCAGCCCCTCAGTGATGGCAAAACCTTGAAATGAGTGGTTGCTGGGAAGCTGAATGGTCTGTGCACTAAGGTTTGGAAGCCTGGAGGAGGAGCCCTGAATTTCTCCAGAGGAAATGGAGCAACTGCAGAGCCACCCTCCATGGAAAGACCTCTGGTTCAGGGCACAGAGCTTGACAGGCCGACCTCTGGGTTGTAGGATGAGGCACCAACCAGGACACTGGTACCCCAACAGTGACATCGTGTGGCTATAAGGAGCAATAGCAGCAGAGATATACAGTCTGAGAGACACTGAGACGGTGTGAACCCCCTGGTATAACTGCACAATCTAAGGAAGTGGAAGAGCCCTAAAGTGACTGGAAACAGACTTCCTACCAACTGTAGCAGGTAGGGGCTTGGCCTCTTCTAATTGAGTCCATAGAAATTTATTTAAAACGTCACTGTTGAACTCTGGTCCCACTTTAAGGACGTCTCCAACGTCCTCATTTAAAGCACTCATCCTCCCCAGTAATTATCTGTATCCTTAGTGTTTTCTTTTCTTCAGAGCCCATAACCAGAAGGCCCTTCTAGTTCATACATCTACTTGTTTTTATCTGGCTTATAAGTTTACTTCTTTATTGCCTGTCTTCCCCTTACTAGAATTTAAGTCCACGGAGGCTGGGATCTTGTCATTCTTGTGTGTCACTGTATTCCCAGCTCTTAAAATAGTGCCTGGCAGACCCTCGGGATTCAGGAAATATTTGTCAAATGAGTGGACGAATGGATTATATACCTGAAACAAACTATGTTCCACGTACTGTGCTAGGCACTTAACATCATTTAATCCTCGTATCAGCCCAGTAGGGGCTATCACCATCCCTTTGAATAGCTGAGGGAACTACGAACCCAAATCATTAACCACTGAGCTCTACTGCCCCTCACCATTCCTGTTTCCCATCCCTCTAGTTACCTTTTCCAAGAACATCCCCTCCCTTTCCTCCTTCAGGTTAGGTTGTGTCCCTTTCCCCTTTCCTCTCAAAATAACCTAGGTATAACTATCACTGCACTTACATCAGTCATTATATGTTTGTATCTCCCTACACTCTGAGGTCCTTGAGTACCTCAGAAGGGATTGTCCTCTTGGTGTTCACGAGAGATACTATAGGGCCTGGAACACAATAGGTACTCAAAGTATTTTTATACAACAATGACTGCATGAACGGGTGGATGACCACACTCCTATCCCGAGCCAACCCCCTCCCACTTCTCCTTTTTTCTGTGATGCTCGCGAGGGCCTACTGTGCACCAGGCATGGGAAATACAGAAATGAATAAGACAGTCTCTACTGCAAAGGAGCCACAGTCTGGTGGAGCTGGGGTGGTGGCGGGAGAGTAATGGCAAACAATCACCATTAGTGCAGTTAGCGCTGAAGCGTGCAGGTGGTGCTAGGAAGAGAAGCATCTGGCCCTAAAACAGGGGTACCTTGCTGCCTTTTGTAGGACAGTAGAGATGAGAGTGGGAGCACACGGCTCATCGTGATTCAGTAGTAGAATGAGGGGAAGTGGCAAGAGGTGAGGCTACAAAAACGGGCAGGTACCAGCTCATGAAGGGCCTTGAAGGTAACATTCAAGAACTTGGACTTTATTCTGAAGGTGATGGGGAACTATTGAAGGGTCTGGATCAGGAAGGTGATGTGATCAGATTGGCAGTTCAAATAATGGTCAGATGAAAGACGAAGCCTAAAATAGAGCAGCAGCAATGGGTATTAAGAAAAGAGAAGAGATCAGAGTTATCAGCAGGATAACTGTTTCCATGTGGTAGGGGAAGGAGAGAAAGGAGGAGCCAGTGAAGACTCCCAGGTTTCTGGATGGATGATGGTGCCATTCGCTGGTAAAGAAAACACAGGAGGAGGAGCAGTTTTGAATGATACATAGTAAGTGCTCAATAAATAGCTGTTGAATTGAACTTAATTAAAAGGTAGAAGACACACTGCTTCTTTTGGATGCATTTGGAGTTTGGATTCCTTTTCAAATACAGCTCAAGACAGTGGTCTAGGGGGTATGTGGCCCATTGGACAGCCTCAGCAGTGGGAGTTAATGGAAGAATACTCAGAATGAGAAGAGGGCTAAGAACAGAATCTCAGAAAACCCAACTTTTAAGAGGTGGTAGAGGAAGAAGAGACTAAGGGGAAAACCACAAGTTGACATTTATTGAGCACCTACAGCAAGGGACCGTACTAGATGTTGGGAAAAAATTATGATTGTATGTCCCGAGGAGGAAAGTGCCGAAGGAGCAAGTAGCCAGAAGGATGTGTCTATGTGCCACTGGGGGAGAGCCCAGGATTCAGTGCAAACTGGAGAAATCACACAATGATCTGTTGGAAATGGAAGCCACACTCCAGGTGCCAACGTCTGTCTTATTCCTTGCATCGCCTTTCCCCCACCCCTTCACATGGAGTCCGGATTAGGTGCCATGACTTTTATTGACGGTGAGTGTAAGCAGGTGTGAGCGGCTGCTCTTTTAAAGGACACAGGGCGCTGGGCTTAAGAAGCCAGGAAGGGAGGGCCAGTGCTGGGCTGTGGATGCAGGAGTCACTCCTTATTTGGGCGGGAACGCTGCATTCTCAGAGGAAGATTTATTTCGGGGGTAGGCATCGGCGCGGGGGAGGCAGGCAGCACCAGCCATTAGGCCGCACTCTCTATTTGGAGCACAGCCGCTGCTGCTTCGGCAGCCCTAGGTCTCCCGGGATCTTCCTCGGTATCCTGCGGAGGTTCTGGTTCCTGCTTAGACTCCGACTCAGGCTGGGCTTCCGGCTGGCCCTCAGTGCTCCGGCCAGGCCCAAGGCGAGGAGGCTTAACAGGCGTGGGGGATGGCGCTGCAGGCCCTTTCCGGCCCGAGAAGGCCCTTCGCAAGCTATGCACCAACCCGGCGCGCCGCAGCCGCAGCGCCCTGGACTCCACGGGCTCCTCCTCGTCTGAGCTCTCCCCACCTTCGCCCTCTGGCTGCTGTGGGCCAGGTTCGGCCTGGTCCGCCGGGCCTAAGGGCTCCGGCGCCTTCTGGAAGGCCTTGGCCGGGATTTCAGCCTCCTCCTGCAAGTGATGGACACAGCACTGGCCCTGGCAGCCCCCTATCCCGCACCAGCCTGAGCCTCCCTCCTCAATGACACCAGGGGAACCCACCCCACCCTTAGCCTCCGCAGCCGCGTATGGGAAAGAAAAGGCAGGCGTGGGAAAGGGGGGCGTGGGTTGGAGGGAGGTGGGGAGAGCTAGGGCAGGGGAACTGCAGAAGTTTGTGGAACCCGGTTAGCGACATGAGACAGGATGGTAGCCGCAGGGGCAAGAACAGGAGGAGGGGGCGAACTGTCTCGGGATGCACTTCCGCCACCGTTCTTTTCATCTGGGGATGGGCTGGGACTTGGAGCAACTGCTGTGGACGTGGCTGGGCGTGGCCTGGGCGGGCTTTGATTGGCTGGGTTCAGGGGTGTGAGGGAAGGCTGGGGCTCGGTGGTGGGAAGCGCGCGAGGGCCTGGAAGTGGTTTCCACGAGACCGGAGGAGGGTAGGGTCAGGAATGTGGGTGTGGTAGGCGGATGGGAGGGGGAGCCCCCAGGTGGTGGCCCGCGGGAAAGGCCCCGATCAGGGGACGCCTGAGGTCACTGACCTTGAAAAGCAGAACGTGGAGCTTCCCGCGCGCCACCAGCAGCCCGTGGTTGGACTCCAGCCGCTGCACCTGGGCGGCTCGGCGCACTGCGCGCTCCTGGGCGGCATCGGCGTGCGAGCCCACGCGCTCAGCCTTGGCCAGCAGCTGCGCCAGCGCGTTGCTCGTGGTGTCGTGGCTGCGACTCAGCGCGCCCAGGCGGCTCTGGATGCGACGCACGGAGCCCGCCAGGCCGCCCTGCCTCTGAGCCAGGCCCCCCTGCCGCTCGCGCAGCGCCTCCAGCATGGTGGCCAGCTTCTCCAGCAGGGTCACCACCGTGACGGCGTGCACCGGGCCCCTAGCCGGCGCTCCGGGAACAGGCCCCGGCTCCAGCGCGCTCTCCCCCATGCTCCCCGACTGCCCTGCCTGGCTCTCCCTGAAGCCGCCGGCTGCGCTCTGGGCTGGGGCCGCCTTCCCCGGCTCCTCCCCAGCTCCGGCCGTGACTCAGGCAGGCGGAGTTGGCCTTCCCGGGCGGCGGGAGGGAAAGCGGGAGGCGGGATGTTCGTGGTGGGGTCCTTCGGAAGCGCTCCCCCTTTCCGCCGCCCCGCCCCGGAGACCCGCGGGGAAGCAGGTTGGCCCGGGATCCGCCCCACCCCGCCCGGCAAACTCTCTGGCTCTGAGTGTGAGTTCCCTCCCCTACTCCAATTCCCTAGTGTGCCTCTTTCTGGAAAGTACTCTCCCCACTGCAGAGGGCGAGCCATGGAAAATTTTGCTGTTTGCATCGAGTGGGCAGAGAAACTATGTTAGCAAAGCAAAGGGGTAACCAAAGGGCCTCCGCAGCCTCCTGCCCTGGCCTCCCACGCTTCAAAGTGTTGCGTTTGCGCCCCACGCTGGGCGCGGTAGACTGGGAGGTTCTTGGATATTCCGCTACCAACCTAAGACTGTTTAAGCCTGAGGCCTCGCTTTGGGACCCAGCAGGCCCCGCAGTGTGGACAGAGGAGGGGCGGAGGGAGTGAGGAGGCATCCTCTGGTATTTCCCTAATAGTCTCCACCAGGGTTTGGCCACAGGCCTCATTTCCTGCTTCTCTAGTTCCTACTGTTGTGTAGCATTACCCTGCTTTCTTTCTTCTAGTTCTTTCCCTCTCTTTCTTTAAGCCCATCAGAGCCTAGGTCCTGCACCCCAAGCTTGGAGGGCAGGCAGGACACCTCTTCCTGTGAAACCTTTAAAAGTGTTAGAGTAGGTTCTGTTATGTCTTTGTTCTTCTGGAGGCTAGTTGTGGCTCCCACCTGATGTTTTTTAAATTTTCTTTGGAAATAGGTGAGAATATCTGCTGAGAGTGAAGAAGATTTAAAATGGCTGCCTGGAGGGGGAGAGAGTGAACATAGAGGATCCAGTTAATGATGTGGGTAATGGATTCATTATGTCATCAGTTTGGAAAACCCCACGCCTTGTCTCTAGCAGTACTTGGTGAACTGATGGTAGGCACAGAAATTCAAGCAATGCATTCATCATGATGAAGTCTCTCCTTCTGCTTCTCCTCACCCAATCTCTGAGGGCCACTTGATGACTGTGGAAGAAACTGTCATTCAGGGGAGAGTTACGTGGGTCCGAAAAGACCTGAGGTCCGATTTACACAGAAGTACAGCAGAGGATGAGCAGTTATTGCCAGAAATCTGGTGATGCTAAGTTAATGACCAAATTCTACAAATACAAGTTCATGTAGCCTGACCCCCTCAGCCCCTTGGGGGCCTAATGGGAATCACCATCTCCTCCAGTGGATCTATATTTGCTCAGAGAGACCCATCAGGATGTGCCAGTTAAAATACTTTCAAACTAAGGGAACAGAGAACCCAATTTAAAAGTTCTTAAACACAGGAAATCCAATTCAAACATAATTGAAAAAGACCATGGTAGAGTGATGCTTAAGTGTGGGTCAGTCACAGCTCTCTCAACTATGCCCTCTACAGGTGTCAGCTTCATTTCCAGACGGGGAACAGGGTGGTTACAGCAGTTCCAGGCCGCACATCTCTGTACAAGATCAAGAGAAAAGAGGGGACCATCTTAAAATTTAGAACATTTATTTCCCAGAGGCCCCCAAGAAGTTTTCCAGTTGCCTTCCACTGAATTAAATGGCCACGCCAGAACCAAGTTCTATGGCTCTGCATTGGTGGGCTTAAGCATAAGTTCCTTAACCCATCACTGACAAGAGAGCTGATAATTACCTTTTGGCAAAGTAGGCCCACTTCTACAGCAGGGTAGGGTCACCTTGCCTAGGTGCACATGGGTGGTTTGGGCGGAAGAGTGGTTATCTATGTATAACATCTGAGTATTGCTAAGGATAGATAGTCAATCAAAAATATCTGCTACAGGAAGCCTATGAAAGAATCACTAGCCTTGAGGATTGGTACTAAAGAAGCCCAAAGCATTTGGAAACAAGAACTATATGGATAGATATTTTTGAAAGGCCTGCTGAATTCCCCTCTGGATATGCAGAACAAGGATGACCTTAAAATTTAGCAACAAAACCACTGATGATTCCACTGATCTTCCCAAAACTTCAACTATAAAAGCCATAGAAACTAGCAGATATTGGAAAATAGAAGCCCATGAGCTGCATAAAAATAAGTTGGGGCAACCTAGAAGAATGCCCTGAGTCAAAAAAACCCAGATTGATGGAAATTATAGTAGTATGACCTTGATCACAAAGTATCCAAGAAAAAGCCATATTACAGTTTCCAATAAGGATGGAAAGAAGAAAAGAGAGCAAAGATGCAGAATGATACCCTCTAAGGCAGTGCAACCTGATCTTTTAAAGGTTTTATTTTCTCCATCAGGGATGTGACTGGGACCCACCCCCTCAAACTCCTTGGTATGGGTTTGAAAAATGGAAACCAATTGGTGCGGGTTTATCGTGTCACCCCAAAAATATATGTTCAGATCCTAACCTTTGATACCTGTGACTATGTTCTTATTTGGAAATAGGATCTTTGCAGATGTAGTCAAGTTAGATGAGATCATGCTGGAGTAGGGTGGGCCCTTAATCCTATATGACTGGTGACCTTACAAGAAGAAAAGAATCACACAGGGAGAACACCATGTGACAGTGGAGACGGAGAGTGGAGTCACGCTGCCACAAGCACAGGAAAGCCTGAAGTGTCCAGGAGCTGTAAGAGGTAAGGAAGTCTCCTCCCCTAGAAGCTTTGGAGGGAGCGTGGCCCTACCAAATTCTTTAAAAACTTGAAACAAAGGTATTGCCCGCCCTGTTTCTCAAGGCTTCTTTTCCTACATTGGCCTGTCCCCTTCCCAGAACATACATACTATGAGGAAGAGTTGTCTTTATTTTCAAAGAAATCACTACAGCTTTCATGAGGGCTGGACCTGCCTGGAATATATCTGCCTAACAAAGATGGACTCAGCGGTGGCCCCCTGCCTCTGCCTGTATCTGCTCTGGTTACTTTAAGTGAGAGGAAGCCCAAGGAAACCTCTGAAAGAGATCCGGTTACAGTGCCTTAGATGATATCATTCAGCATCCTTGTTTTCTTTCTTTCCTCAGTGGCCAGGTGCCCCACTGTATGATGTTGCAAAGATGCCCTGAAACGAAAGTGACAGAGGTGCTGCAGTTCTTAACATCATACCTGGGGGGAAGAGGATGTTCAGTCAGGTCCGGGGACCAGCCATGAGGGATGCAGCAGATGGGGGCCTCCTGGAGTAGTAGTACTTTAGCCCATGACAGGTAGTGAAATGTGTGTGATATCTCCCACTGCAACAAAGAACATCAACTAATGGGAGTGTTTGGGCTTTAGTGTCCAAATTTGCTCCACTTTGGAATCCTTATACACTCCACATCTTGGGTTATCCAAAAGGCCACATACTTTGAATAGGGTTCAGAGGCGCCTCAGTGATTGACCCTGGCCAAGTTACAAGTCAGCTCCTAGCCCTTGGGCCGTATAAGAAAGATGAGACTTGAGGTCTGTGTGTGATTTCTGCCTCTCCCACCAAGACGATTTGTGGAGAGGGGGAGAGATGGCAGGACCTAAAAGGAAAAATGTAACGTAAACATTTAGGCAATGCTTCCGGCATCTGAGAATTATACTGCTTTTGAAAGATAATTGCTGGCTTACTAGTAGATGCTAGTGGAGAGATTCACCAGAGGTTGCTGGATTGTTTTGTTCATTGTCTCACATAGCAATGCAGCCTAACAGTCTTTGATTATGCAACGGAAAAAAATCTAAAAAAGGATCAGAAATGGCTGTGTGAGTTAATTGTACAAGAAACACCCTTGACCCTGAGCCCCACTTTCAGCTGCCAGACAAACAGGGACATCTTCCAAGGACTTAAGCTTTGAATTAAAAGTGGGAACATGCATAGTAGTTTGTATCTGATAAGCAACAAGTAATTACTGTATAGCACAGGGAATTATACTCAATATCTTATAATAACCTATAATGGAAAATAATCTGAAAATATATATATATAACTGAATTGCTTTGCTGTACACCTGAAACTAACACAATGTTGTAAATCAACTATACTTCAATTAAAAAATAAAGTAACAACGTGCAGCACAAGCAGAACCACCCATTCAACAGGTTAGGAGCCTCAGTAGACAGGCGCTACCTTCCACCCTTTGTCACAGACATCCTGCCTACGGAAGGGGTAAGGCCATGCCACACAATGAGGGAGCTCTGTGCCTCTGGCAGTGAAAAGAGCTATAAGTTTGGAGCAACAGGAAGTGAGAATCGGTTCGAACTCCAGAAATCAAAATAACCAAATGGATGGGAGATCCTGGAATTGTACATTATGGCCAAGAGGTTTGGGGATGGCTTTTATGACAAGAATCAGGCATATTATTCCCTCAAACCACTATTTTTTGTATCTCATATTTTAGAAGGTTGAGTAATGTCCCCAGAAAGGTATGTCCAAGTCCTAACCCCAGTACCTATGAATGTGACCTTATTTAGAAATAGGGTCTTTGCAGATGTAATTAAGGATATTGAAATGAGATCATCCTAGGTTTGGAGTGGGTCCTAAATCCAGTGACTAGAGCCCTTATAAGAAGAGGAGAAAACAGAGACACAGAAAAGAAGGCCATGTGAAGATCGAGACAGAAATTGGAGGGCAACCCCAAACCTAGCAGCCACCAGAAAGTAGGAGACAGGCATGGAATGGATTCTCCCTCAGAACCTCCTGAGGGTGCGTGACCCTAGCAACATTGATTTTGTACTTTTGCCCTCCAGAACCATGAGGGAGTATATTTCTGTTGTTTTAAGCCACTAAATTTGTGGTAATTTGTTACAGCAGCCCTAGGAAATTATTACACACATGAACACCCACCAGAAGGATTAGGGACACGAAAAAGCAGTTTTAACAACCAAGTAAATCAGTCAATATGCCATGAATGGAATCAGAGCATCCTGCACCTGAGATGAGGCTGAGTAGCCCAGAACTGTGGAATATGTCATTGCTGCTGGAGCCAGTTGTCAGGGTGTGGGAGTTGAGCTCCTCCTGCAAAAATGTCCTGGGACGTTCAAAAGGCAAAAAGTCTGGAAGTGACTGAATAGACTCTATTGAATCCCTTTCTGTAATCTGAGGAATTCAGTGGGCCCTGCCACGGGGAGGCCTGGCCTGGATTTGAGCTTGCATTCCTTGGCAAATCACTCAGAAGCCACCATCACAGCCCCCGCAGGCCTCTATCTTGAGCTAATATGGCGTTCCTCTGACCCCAGAACTTATTTTACCACCCACATAATAAAGGACAGGGCAGATCATTAGGGACTGGTGTGCCCTCCCTCTTAGAGGCAGGTTCGTGGAGTGAGAGGTAGAATGAGGCATTGAAGACGGGTTTGACCGAGATGCCACGGGCAGCAAATCCGGACTGGTGGTGACTTACAGAAAATTGTATACGGCTGGAGTCCTGCCGCTATTTTCCTCTTCGTACAAGCATTCCCCTGTGTCTCTGGGGCTGGGTCCAAGGAAGGAGAAGTCATCAGGAGCCACCCAGTATCTACCACAACTAGGAAATAATTTGACTCATAAAATTTAGCATTGCATTAGTTGAATGGTGTTTACTTACGAGATTTTGTTTGAAGAATAACTATCATGTGTATGGTGTCGAAAGGAGAGATAGTTAGGAATTCCCTGGCAGTCCAGGGGCCCGGGGTTCAATCCCTGGTCGGGGAATTAAGATCCCACAAACCACAAAAAACAAAAAAAAAGAGAGATGATAGTTGCTAATCAATTCAACTACGGAAGTGGAAGAAGCGAGCCTACCCTGGGCAAAGAATAGCATTGGATCATCCATCTGGTTCCACTTGAAGGCAAATGGCATGGTTTAGGAATGTTGCACAACACAAAGTACCCTACTGAATTTTGTTTATCTTATTTGGGTTCAGTGGATCTTAGAAGCAGAAGAGAAGGCTCTCAGAACCAGACCATATGTATAATAATCCGTACACTAAGCCAGGATGGTATGACAATTGAGAGGCTTTGAAAAGGAAAAAAAAAAAAAAACTTTTAATAGGTCTGCAAGTTTACCCATTTAATCTGAGAGTTAGTACGATCCCTGAGGCTGGTTGTAGAATGGTCCTTGAGGCTGGTACCCCAGCTTTTTGGTATCAAATCCCATCAAGTTAAGTGTGATGGTATCACGGTAACCCACTGAGTCCTCTGGAGGTAATATACGATGCAAAATCCATCTAACCATCTATTCAACTTAATAGTTTGACAGAGCTGCAGCTTAACCACAACTCCTCCTTCTTGTGGGGAGCTGGATAGAGGAAATATTAATTCACATAGGCAGAGTATATGGTTTAGATATTTTTTTCTATCGCCAAGTTGTGTCTAAGCCACACACTGGGCCAGAGGGCAATGAGCAAGGCACTGCTGCCCCATAAAAACGAGAGGATTGCTTCAGGGTCTGCACCAGAGGAAAGAGACCAGGAAGAAGGAAGAGGAGTTGATCTTGGCATCATGTCCCCTACAAAGTAGATTCTCTCAAAGTCAGTTTGCCTAGGAAGCTAATGTAGGAGAGGGGAATATAGGAGGGGGCCAGAGCCATTTTATTGATTCAGGCCAAAGATTTATGTCAAAAAAAAAAAAAAGAAGAAAGAGAATAAAGGTAGATATTTACATATTTATACTTCCACCACTGGAAAATGTGTACAAGATGTTAAAGAGACCATATCTCAACATGGCTCCAAGTAGAATGGGAACATTTCTGAAGACAGAAAATGTAAATAGCTAATGGCCGCTGTACTTATGAAGGTTGTAAAATTACAAACTGAATCCTCAAAGGAAGAATGGAAACTGTTCTTCACACTTAAGTTAGGAAGTGAAGCATCCTCAGGAAATCAGATTAGACATCACCTGAGAAAGCCTGGTACAAGCAGTGTGACCGAAACCCGATTTCCTAAATTTGTCTAAGGATGTCTCTGGCCCTGCACTGTACAGCATGATAGCCACTAGCCACATGTGACTGTTTAAATTTTAAGTTTAATTAATTAAAATTAAATAACATTAAAAATTCAGCCCTCAGTCACACAACCCACATTTCAAGAGCTTAACAGCCACTATTAGCAAGTGGCTACCACATTGGACTCCATGCCTCTCAGTTAATATTAGCCCATGGGGTGAGCGTGCCACCCCAAATGTTACCAGTAACAATCGCACAGGTTTATCTGAGAGATGAGACAAAGAAATCTCCCATTTCACCTGAAAGGCACATCTTGAACAAGAAATTATCCGTATGAATGAAATTACAGAGCAACTCATGGAGAAGTGATTTCTTCCAATAGCACTGGGACCATTAAGATTGGTAGATAAGGATACAGGAGGTAGTTTCTGAAATGGTCCCATGCTTCAGGACGTGTACCAGCACTCTCAAAAATATATACCTTCCAACATGGTTTACCTTGATTATGGGAATTATGGTTATCGATTTTATCCTTTGGGGGGAAGTATTGCAACAATTGTGTCTGCCAAAGTAACAAGATTCTCTTCTGTCTGTGTGGTGAGAACGATCAGGATGTTCACTGTAAGCCTGCCTCACCCTGGAAAGAGGATGTATAGGCTGTGAGAAAGATGAGGGTGTTTACTTTGTAACATGCAATTTTGAATAAAAAGTAAACATAACCTTGCACTTACCTTCAACAGATAGTTCTTAGTTTTAATAACAAGTGTCCCATACAGAAGAGCCTAGAAACATGAAAGGGCCCAATACAAATTTGTTGTTTGAAAAAAAACTAAAGTTTACTTTGCTAAGCAAAGTAGAACACCAGTAAGAAGTGGATCACGTTTGCCATGATAACCTTAGAAGTAAACACGTTAGTAAGAGTTAAGACTCTGCTTCTGAGGTAGCAACCTGGGGAGAGAGAGACCAGTGAGAATCAAGGGCAGGAGTGGGGGAAACATGATAAGTGTACTGAGCCTGGTCACAGGCCAGGGCTACAGTGCTTGGAGTGCTGAACCCTGCTGGGCTTGTTTAACTGATGCTTCTTGGCTTTCCGTGAAGCCAGCACAACAGGTCCAACAGAAGTCACCATTACATTCACTGCCAGACGTACCCACCCTTAAGGAGTCTTCAGACCGTGGGGATATCCTGGCAACAAAGGTTGAGAAGTGGCAGGAATGAATGCATAGCTTTGCTTTGCGTCTATTTCACCTTCTGTAGCTAACCCAATGTTAAGTTTCCTCACAGGTCTTGTTTTCTCTATACAAGTGAGTAAGGGGAGGCAAAAGTAAGCTTTTTCTATGGCTGAACTATTTAAGCCTGCCTGTGATCTTAGGCTAGATCTAGGACTTAAGCCTCTATATAAGATGCCCCAAGAGGCTGAAGCCATAGTGTCTTGGTTGAAACTGAAAGCAGTTGCTACAGGGCAGGTCTGCGGCGGCTTACCTACACAGTGCACGAACCTTGCTGGACCTGCGTCTTGGGGAAGGGACGTGCAGAAAGACCTCTTGACTATCTCACGTGGGCTGCCTCTCAGAAAGTAGCCCCTGCTACCTAGTCCTTGTGTTCTCCAAGTCAGGGACTCCTCCCATCCTTTTTGTCAATCTGGGACCATTAGAATGAGAGGGGGAAATAAACAGAGAAGATTTTAAATGGCAAATATTATGAGAAAGAGGAAAAGGAGAGAGAAAGAGAGAGAGAGAGAGAGAGAGAGGCAGGGAGGGAGACAGGGAGAGAGAAGTAAGTTAAGACTAGAGGTGAAATCGCAGAAAACAGATTGCGTTAAACACATGCAAAATAAAATAAAATTAAGCTAAGTTTAAATTCAAATAAAAATCCGATGCCAAATGGATAAGAAACTGACAGTTGAGTTTAAGAAGTCAAGCTGCTCTTTATTTTTTCTGTCCTCTGTAATGCATGTCATGTTGCCCATGCTTTTAACCCATACCTACCCCGGTCAGGATTTACCTGGTGAGCGGACCCAAACTTTCATACAAGAGTCTGAACCCATGGTGAATTAGCCTAGAACTGTGCCAACGTGTTCATTAACTTTACCACCAGACATGGCAGAATAAGGAGTCTTGCCAGGGGGTCCTCACATTCTACCCATATTTCTCCAGGCCTCGGTTATAGTGGATCCTACTCAGGCATCACTTTTTTTGCAACAAACAGAAGCCCCCTCAGGCTGACTAGACCTCACCAAGCTGCTTTCCCAGGTTGAGAAAATCTTTACCACTCAGCATCAAGCAGCAATACTGGAAACGGCGTCCACATTCGTCTAAGGCTCTAGTGCTTGCAAACCTACCTGCCAGCATCCACTTCTCTTCTAGACAAGGATCGGTTGGTTACACGGAACAGAAAGTATCTCGGTTAACTTAAGTGAAGGTGGGTTTGTGGTAAAAGAATTGGCAGCTACCCCAGCCCCCAAAGCAGACTGTTGAAATAATGTATTGTCTGGAGCCCTTCCTGAATTAACAGAAGGGAGGAGCCATTAAAGGATAGTATAGCTTATTTATTATTTCAATAGCTTCTCAGGCGAAGCAGGAAAGAAACCAGACCTCTTTTGTGAACAATAATGGGGCCCACTAACTCTGGGGAAAATGCGAGATGCCCTTCTAATTGAGGAAATATATCCTTTTTCAATATGGGTTTCGATTGTACTCTATAAAAATTAATGTGTTCCTGGGAGCAGTGGAGGAGCTTGTATAACAATTCTATTAATCAAATGAACCGATGTGATTCCCACTCACATGTGTAAGAATATTGAAAAGGAAATCTGGCCAGGAAGAGCTAAATCCACGACTAATACAGACCCGGAGGCCCTTCATCTTCCTCTCCCACTCCCACCTCCACCCTATACACACAATTCTGCAAGACTTGGGTGACAATAGGCGTCATTTGAACTGGCTAAAGTTCTGGGGACCTGCCTCCAACTGGCATACTCAGATTTGGGATGTTGGGGTAGGATAAGAGTGGTGAATTTGGAGACAGAGAGATCCAAGTGAGACAGGCTGGGACCTGGGACCTGGGACCCTTTGCTGCAGTGCTTGCACCTGGACAAACGTCTCCTCCAACAACAAAATACAAAGAATCATAAGGGACTAAAAATTACTGCATGCATGTGCGGTAGGGGCAAATTATGGATAAGGAAATACAAAAAGGCCAAAACCCAACTGCCACTTCTGAAGTGCTGGGAGCAGAAGCAGGGTACTGCCCGTGATCCCTGCACACAGCACCACCAAGGGTGGGCAGACCATCTAAGCCAACCCTGAGGCCCAACCTACCGATCCACCCTACCCTCACCCCATGTAAGGAACCAGCCCCCACTCAGCGAGTGAGCAAGGGCACCTGTTATTTGTTTTCACTCCTTCGTGCTGCAGCACGAGCCCAATAATGCCTTGCTTGTGTTCCTTGTCTGGCCTCTTATCAATTTCTATTGATTAAAGAATCCAAGGACCCTGAGTTGGTAACACAAGAAGCGAGATCCCTTCCTGTGATAGGTGTGGAAGTTGGTGGTTTCAAATGGAGAAAATGTGAAAAGGAGGCCCATGGAGAAGGGAATTTTGTGCATCTAAAAGCCAGGGAACAGGACTTCCCTGGCAGTCCAGTGATTAAGATTCCACACTTCCACTGTAGGCGACATGGGTCCAAACCCTGGCTGGGGACCCTGCATGCCATGCAGTGCCACCAAAGACATTTAAAAATAAAAACCGAAAGCCAGGGAGTTTGTGAAGGACCTAGATCTGTATGTACCTTCCCTCCCTTGGAGAAGCAAATAGAAGGTCTACGTTAAGAGTGTTTTATCCTTCCCTCTTTGACATTGACTCTCCCTTCTGAAACTGCTTCAACTCTTCAGTGAAGAAACCTGCATATACACTTAGGCTGCTGGTAACTTTGGAGAGACTAGAGGGGGAGAAAGACCTTCCCAACAATCTTCTCCTTTGATTTATGGGAGGGAGACATCAAATGGGGCATAACGCGGAGCTCCCAGCAGTGACAGGCCAAACTGAGAGCAGGGAGCAAATACCCTTGATGACAGGATAGCACTGCAGAGGTGACAAATTCGAGGGGCCATAAGACTGAAGCTTCGTATAGATCAGAGGACGCTGCCCTCTAAAAGAGGAAGTGAGGGAGGCTGGGCATTCAAAGTGACTGGATATCATCTAGTTACAATGAGTTCTAAACTCCTGTTTCACGTCCAAAGGTCTACACACTCTGATACACTCCTACCACACTCACTCTCCCAGGGTCCCACACTCCCGCTGGCTGGCTCGATCCTTTCACTTGAATCTGGGTGTCAAGCAGAGCCCCTTCATCAGCTTTCACTAAGAAAACTGAAAATTTCTTATTTCAAGAGATAGGAGCTCTGAAGTTTTGGAGGGTCAGTCCGGGAAGTGTCGCATCAGTGTCACGGACTCTGCCTCCTACACTTTTCCTCTCGTTCTTCCCTCCCTCTCCAGAGTGACCAGCAAAAGCTTTTCCTGTTCCCTGCAGATGTGTTGCCCAGACTCAGACCCCTTGGTTTCTCAGCTTCTACCTCAAATGAGCCTGATATGAAAGTTCTTCCAAAAAAATTATAGTGCTCTCTCTTCAGCAAGTCTGGTGAGTATAATTCCCTCCTTGTAAACATAGGATCAAGTGACCATCTCACAGCATCTAAGGACAAGAAAAGCCTGGAGGACTAGAACAAGGGGGTCAGAGGGCCAGCTTTCTCCCTCTGATTCTCAAAGGCCTCCTGATCTCTCAGCTCCACTCCTTTCCACATGCCTCCTCCACGCTGCTTCCCCTGAAGCTCACTCTCTGTTCCCTCTTATCAGCAATGCACAGGGAGAGAAAATAGCCATCTCAACGCAGCTCAAGTGCCTTCTGTCAAATATTAGTCATTGTGTCTTAGTTGAATGTCCTGAGAGATAAAGAGAATGAGCGTCTAACTGGTAGCCTTGGGGCAGATACAATCAACTGTTGCCCAGCAGTTCGGGAATGAGATGAACATGGTACACAGGGCCAGCTCTTACAGCGCTAGGCAGGCACAGAAGCGTGTCTAATAGAAGTAGCTAGTCTGTGTAACCTTAATGGTTGTTGTAGAGTTTAGGGACACCGATAAATAATACCCCTCCATTCCCTGCCAAAGTTCTGAATCAACTGAGAAATAATTCAAAAGAATAAGGCAAATGAGAGATCAAAAGAACAACAGTGCTACTGATGAAGTTGATATTGGCAAGGGTGGCTGTATCGTTTAGTAAATAGGCTTCTTGATCCCGACTCCCAGGATTAGGGAAACTAAGCCATCCACTCTGGGGAAGAAAACTATAGCTCTCCCTCTTCCCCACCCCATCCCTCAGCCCATTCAGGGAGGACCCCTTTCAATTTTACTTCATGGAAGAGGAAAGCAGAGCGTGTGTATCCTGGGGAACCTGGCTAAAGAGAGTCAGAGTGTTGAGTATGCCCGACTCATTTGTCCCAAATTTACCAGAGAAGTGACCCCTTTGTCCCAGAGGAGTCAAATCAAAAATCAGATCTGAGTCTGATCAAGTCTCCAGATATAATTACCAATTCACCAGCAATATGTGAGACAGAGAAACATCTTCAATGATAACATAGCAATTCATGCGTACTATGGGACATTCTACAGGACAAATAACCCACTTTCCTCAACCAATAAGTTTCAAAGAAAAAAAATGATGCAGGGGAAATATATAGATTAAAAAACATCTAAGAAACCTATAAACTAATATTAATGATTGGGTCTTATTTGGATTCTGATTCCAAAAACAAGCTGAAAAAAATTATGCAATAACTTAGGATATTTGAATACTAATTGAATATTAAAAATATTAAGGAAATAAGTTTTGAGTGTCACAATGGTATTATGTGATTGTGTTTTTCCAAGTGTCTTTAATTCTCATACCGTTGAAGGTACTGTAGTCAAAACCTGGTAGAGGTGAATCAGAATGTTCTTGGCTACCGGTCTCAGCAGATAAACTGATAAAGTCAAAAAAATATTTCTGGCACACAAGAAAGGTAAATTACAACTTATTCTTTAGTTTGCTCGTACTATGATTTCTCTTTCTCTCTCGTTTTGAGAAGCTGCCTCTTAATAGTTTCCTAAGTTTAGATTCCTTTAGAAGAAGTCATTCCAGTCAGCTCTGAAATCTAGACATTTTTACCTTGTTAAATTTATTTAGGATCTAATTAGTGTTTCTGAGCTAATAATAACTCAGACATCTCACCGTGTTCTGGTACCCTCTTTAAGAACAATTAGCGTGGTCCAGTGGTTAGGGCTCCGCGCTTCCACTGCAGGAAGCACGGGTTCGATTCTTGGTTGGGGAAATTAGATCCTGCGTGCCCCATGGTGCGGCCAGGAAAAAAAAAAAAGAGCAATTAGAGCTAGATGCATCTCCTTTTATCTTTTTTATTAACCCATTTCAATCTTCTCAACGTGTGGTAAGAGGAGGTTAGTCCCTCCATGGCTCCCTTTCTTAGATGAAGTCACTTCTAAACGACATATTTTGGATCATATATGGAGCAGCCTGTCTGCACTGATGAATAATACAGCTGATAACTAATCGTTCTGCACACCCCCACCCATGTCTGAAAGGCTCATATACACAAAGACTCTTTTCTCCATGATTAAAGTCTTGCTGCAGCTGCTCCTGTCTATTAAGTCACCGCAGCCCACCAGCATCACTGTGGACCCCACATGGCCCATGCACATATGTTGAGTCTAATACCTGAGTAGTTCAAGGATGAACTGTATAGCACAGTACACCCAAGACTCCCACTTTTGCTGTGGTTGTGTCTCTTCTGAGAACCAGCACGCGCTTGCTAGATCCTGTGTAGCAGGCATATGCTGAGGCCAGTGGCAACTGAGCCACTCCCCCTAACCTCCCTACCCCGCAGAGTCGTGTCTGGCTAAGCCCTGTCCTTGTGAATGTTGAGGTCACCTACATGTCCTTTGACACAGGCATTTTGGCTGAAGGCAGGAAAGACCCACCCCCTGTACCCCTAAGGCCAATCCACGGTCCTGCCTCTATGAAAAAAGATCCTCACCTGTGGATAAAGTCCCGAGAGTTGGGATGAGGATAAGATTCCACATATCTGGCACTGAAAACCTGAATTTGCCTGCCCAGTTACAATGGATAAAAACCAACTCCAGCCAGGGACTTCCCTGGTAGTCCAGTGGTTAAGAATCCACCTTCCAATGCAGGGTACGTGGGTTCGATCCCTGGTCAGGGAACTAAGATTCCCACATGCCCCAGGGCAACTAAGCCCATGTGCCACAACTACGGAGCCTGTGCGCTCTGGAGCCTGTGCACCGCAACTAGAGAAAAGCCTGCGCGCCGCAACTAGAGAAGCCTGTGCACCGCAGTGCAAGACCCCGCATGCCACAGTGAAGATTCCACATGCCGCAACTAAGACCCAACACAACCAAATAATAAAACTAAAAAACAAACAAAAAAAAAACAACTCCATCCAAAAAAAAAAAACCCTCCACATGGCTCAGTGTAAGCTTCCACAAAACATTGCAGCCACAAGCACATGCTTACTGAAGTCCAGACCTAAAGCTACAGACCCCGGCCTCACCAAAAGCCTCTTCACATGTTAGTTGGGTCCCCAAATTCTACTCCCTGTTTATTTCTTAAGGCTCCTGGTCCAGTGAATCAGATGTTGACGTTCTGTGGATCCTCAATAAATAGGTCCCTCTTTCCCTCTCCTGAGTTCAAAACCAATTAAAAAGTAGAAGTCAATATATTACTTGGGTAAAGTTAATATTGGAGAAGGTGGCTCGTATCATTGGATAAATGAGCTTTCCAATGGTGAACCCCAGAAATAGAGTCTTACCTGGTCATAGATCATTCTAGAAAACGGAGGTCTCCCTGTTGGGGCAAGTCCGTTTAAAACATCCTACAGTATGCATGCTTCTATGGTCGGCCTGACTCCCAAAAAGAGACATGGAGGTGCTGAACTAATATGCTCAGTTTGTTCTCAAATTTGCCATTCCACTAAGTTATTAACTCCTCTTCTGGGGAGAGAGGCCAAGGGTATTACTCTGGAGAAGCTCCTGCCATATAAACAAACTGTAGAGAGTTGGGGGGAAAGCACTTTTCTTCAATAGCAGTCACGATTAATCATCCTAGATGACACCAGGACACATTTTTGTCTTCTTTCTGCTGTGTGTTGTGAGAAATGTGAAATGACCGTTTTCCAATCTAATGAAAATGGCCTTGACCTGGGTAGTGAAAGAATCTTGGTGTCAGGAAGCCAACATTTGGGGAATGATTATTAACGTATAATGATGAGTAATGACATTCCCATCTTCCAGGCAGTGGGAAGGATGGCTTTTCCTTCCTCCTGCCCACTTCTGCCTGGTGGCTGCGTCCTGTGCAGAGCTTTCTGCAAATCAGCCTTGAGTCTTCTCATCCTCTGTCAACAGGTCCTGGGAGGGACTTGAGGGAGGGTGGCATGAATTGTATTCATTTTAATGACTGCATAATATTCCATTATAAGGACTATTCCATCACATTTTCTTGAACCAATCCTCCATTCCTGGTATTTTTGTTATTACAAAAAAGCTGTGATGAATACCCTTAGGTAGGGCCCTCCTGTCAAGGAGCTTGTAGTCCAGTGGAAGAGACTGATATTAAGTCACTAATTATAATTGCGATAAATGCTGTGAAACAAAAGTACTAGATGCTGTGACAATACATGATATGAAGACCTTAGCTCCTGGGGTTGAGGGTGAGTCACAAAGTGCCGCCCTAAGGAAGTGACATTTAGGCTGAGACTTGAAGGATGAGTAGGAGTTGGTCAGATAGTGCACGTGATAGGTGCAGTGCGTGTGAAGGTCTCCGGGTGGGGTGTACAGCAGCAGCGTGCCACATACACAAGTGCATACGGGCAAGAAAAGGATGCCCTTTAGGGAGCTGCCAGCAGCCCTGTCTCCCTCATCTTTAGAAAGCGCTGGAGAAAGGCTGAGGGCAGCAGGGACTGGATGGCCGAGAACTTTGGGCACAGCTGTGAAATGCTTGGGCTCTGTTTTATCTTATACATATTAGAGAGCCATTGGAAGGTTTTAAGGAAGGATTTTCTGAAGCTCAATCTGGTGGTCGTGTGGAGGGTGACCTGGGGGGTATAAGACTGAAGATAGGAAAACCAGGTAGGGAACAGAACTAGCTGTGTGGCCTTTGGCACGTCACATAGCCTCCCTGAGCTCCAGTTTCTTCAGCTGAAAATGGAGGTAATAATTCCGACCTTATAGAATTCTGTTATGATTAGTGAGATACACTACCATAAATGTTAAATTCTTAGTAAATGTCAACATTTATTGTTTCCCTAAATTCTTTATTCTCTTTATCTTTCACATCTACTTTGGCATAAAATCCTATTTACCTTCCCTCCTAAAATACCCCTCAAATCTGTTTTCTTCTCCCTATATCCCTTTTTAACTGAACTCTCATAAATTCTAATTTGGTTGCCAAACTGGGTTCCTGCATACAGTCTGTTCCTCCTCTAATCCACACCATACCTTGGCTACCAGAGTAATTAAACAGAAACCTGAATATGTCACCTGCCTACTTGAAAACCCTCCTGATTTTTTTTTTTTTTTTTTTTTTTTTTTGCGGTACGCAGGCCCCTCACTGTTGTGGCCTCTCCCGTTGCGGAGCACAGGCTCCGGATGCGCAGGCTCAGCGGCATGGCTCACGGGCCCAGCCGTTCTGCGGCATGTGGGATCTTCCTGGACTGGGGCACGAACCCGTGTCCCCTGCATCGGCAGGCGGACTCTCAACCACTGCACCACCAGGGAAGCCTTTTACTCATACTTTTGTTTCCACCCCAGACACCTTCCCTCATTTGTGCCACACAAAATCCCAGTCCCTATTTTGAGACTCTGCTCAACGCCACCTCTTTCTTCCCCAAGTTCTATATTCATTCCTCCCCTGGGCTCCCACAGCATTGTCTACATCCCTATCACATTTAAATTAATTTAATATGTTTATATTCATTTTTCGCCTCCAAGACTATGGACTTCTCAACAACAGTGACCTTGTTTAATCACCCTTGTACCCTCAGTGCCTAGCACAAATTCTTTATGTATTGGACCTACACTTGCTGAGCAAATGAACATTAAAAAGTCACTCTGCATTTGGAACTAGTTGGTCTGGTGCTAGCAGGACTCAGCCTCTAGGTGGCCTGTGTTTAGGGGCTCTCCCTTGTCCATCAAAGCCTAGTTCCTCCCTTCCTCCAGGGAGTCTGGGCGGGGAGGGGCAACTAATTTCTTCTATCTCCCATGTGTCACCTGCTTGTACCTGGACCCCACCTTGGGATCCAAGCCAGCAGCCCCCTCTTCGTGTGAAGCTGCAGTGCCATCTACTGGTGACTGGAAGATCTGCAGGTCATGCTGAAGGAGGAAGGAGAAGGAATTAAAGGCCACTGCGGTTTAATCTGGCTGTGGAATCTCAGCTATTGCACCCCACACTGGGCAGTTTTTCCCACCTATGTGAGCCCAGACTTTTTTTTTTAATTTTATTTATTTATCTTTGGCTGCGTTGGGTCTTCGTTGCTGCACGCAGCCTTTCCCTAGTTGCAGCGAGCAGGGGCTACTCTTCGCTGAGGTGCACGGGCTTCTCATTGCGGTGGCTTCTCTTGTTGCAGAGCATGGGCTCTAGGCGCGCGGGCTCCAGTAGTTGTGGCTGGCAGGCTCACTAGTTGTGGTGCACGGGCTTAGTTGCTCCGCAGCATGTGGGATCTTCCCCGACCAGGGCTCGAACCCGTGTCCCCTGCGTTGGCAGGCGGATTCTTAACCACTGCGCCACCAGGGAAGTCCGTGAGCCCAGACTTGATGGAGGGAGCCTCTTATTTATATTTTCCATTGCCCAAAAGCCCTCAGGCATGTCTTGGTGGTTAGCCCTTTCTTCAAAGCTGGGAACTCCACACTCAATGACCTTAACTCTGGAATCCAAACACCCTCCTTGGTCTTCTCAAGGAGTAGAGCTTTTCACTTGGGAACCATTGACCACACTCAAGAATTTGCGACCGGAGTCTCTTCTTCAGGCTTTGGTGACCAGATGCCTCCCCCAAACCCCTCAGTAAACAGGGCCACTGACTCAGATGCTTCAGTGATGGGGACCTTTCCTCAGGTCCTCAGTGACCAGGATCCTCACAGAGATACCTCGGTTAACAGAGGTCTTGCCTCCATTCCCTTAGCAGCCAGGGCCCCTCACTCAGCCCCTCAGTGCGCCAGGGCCCCTCCCTCAGATACATCGTCAGGGACAGATTCCTCAAGAGGCCGACAAGAAAGACCTTACGGCATTACTAAAGTGGAAACACCAAAACAAAATGGAAAAAAAGTTTCTTTTAAAGAATTCAACATTTGCAGAAAAGCATCAATGTGACCTTCATGAGATAAACCTAATTAAGACCTTCTTTGCACTTATTTTGTGGCTTAACTGTTTTTACTTTGAATGATATATGGAGACCAATCATAATCTTTAATATGTTTAGACCTTTAACATTCTGGATCCAGTCCCACTCCCTTGGGGGCCCAGTGCCCACCGTTCAGGGCTTCGTGACCAAAGGGCTTTAATTAAGGTCTAGTGACATAACAAGAGCTCAGTGGGTCTCTTCAGGTCACCCACCCACCTTCTGCTTCCCTCTGGTCCCCGGAGAAGCTGCCAAAGCCTCTTGCCTCCAGGACATCTGCCTCCTGCCTTGTCCCTGGGCCCCTTGTCCAGACAGGGGCCGCAGCTGAGCCCAGATCTCAGGAGGAGGTGTGAGCCTGCTGGGCTAATTGAAGCAGTCCCAGGGATTGTCCCCCAGAAGGTCAGCTGTGGCCACCTCTGCCCCAGCCCACCTGCATTGGGAGTAATTAGCAATAATCCTCTTTGAAATGTTGCTGCCACACACTAACCCACATGAATGGTATAACAGACAAACAAACCGACTTCCACTTTTACCCCAAATCCTCTGAGAACGTGGTTCAGGGTCCAAAGTAAATACAATTATGGGAGAAATTGGTGGGTAGGGTGTAGGAAATTGTGACCCGAATTCCCACTCCCATTTTCAGCCCTCCCCGAGCCATTTGTTCCCTCTATTTTGGCCCAAGCTGGGCTACCCTGCACTTAAACAGGTTGCCCATGGGTCGCTTTAAGCATTAAACACTGCTTTTGGCCTCCAATTGCCCCAAGGCCTGTTTTTCCCTTTCACAAATAGAGCCTTCAGTGTCTAAGGCTTCCTTCCAGAGAAACAAAACCATCCTCTTTTTATCAAAGTCATAATTGGTCATTCATTCAGTCTACTAATTCCTGTATTCATTCATTCATTCATTCTTACCATTTTTATCTTTATTGAGACGTACTATGTATTGGGTCCTATGCTACATGCTGGGGATTCAGAAGTGAATTAAATAGAGTTCCTGACCTTGTGGAATTTACCTCCAAATGGGAGATACAGATGTGAGACAAACTGTATGGTTACTTATTTAATAAAAATCGTAGTACGTGCTGCAAAGGAGGTGGGCCTAACGTGTACCTAGATCTGTACTACATGCCTGTACTTCATGTTCTGAATGACATAAAGGTGGATAAGACATAAATATACTGTCAAAGAGTCAAAATCTAGTTGAAGAGCCAACTTAGAACTCCTGCTGAGGGGAAGAGAAAGATGGAGAAACCTCTCACTCTAAATAAAGCTCTCAAGGGACTTCCCTGGTGGCGCAGTGGTTAAGAATCTGCCTGCCAATGCAGGGGACACGGGTTCGAGCCCTGGTCCAGGAAAATCCCACATACCGCGGAGCAACCAAGCCCGTGCGCCACAACTACTGAGCCTGTGCTCTAGAGCCCGCAAGCCACAGCTACTGAGCCTGTGCTCCTAGAGCCCATGCTCCACAACAAGAGAAGCCACCGCAACAAAGAGTAGCCCCCGCTTGCCACAACTAGAGAAAGCCTGCAGGCAGAAACAAAGACCCAACGCAGCCAAAAATAAATAAATAAAAATAAATAAATCTATAAAAAAAACAAAAAAGGAGCCCAGGAAACAGGGCCAAGGTGTCAGGACTGGGAGGCTAGACAAACATAAACAGGCCACCGAGAAAGCAAACAGTTTAGAAAACGTAGCAGCAAAGGGCTGCTGGTGGCACTGACCTGGGAGACAGGACTAGAAGGAGAGTGGGATTTCTTAGAATCAGAGCAAGATGCAGACAGGCTTTACAGCAAAATGGGTTCATTCAGTCATTCATTCAATCCCTGTCCACTGGTCAACGTCAGGCACTTGCTAGGCACTAGGGATACAGCCACTAACACATAAGTTTAGTTGGGAAAATAGACATACAACTAAACGCAATAATTGCTCTAAGAATATATGCGTGAGACTTAGTGGTGACCCAGTATTGAGGTTGTCCCTATAATGATGTCACCCTCACTAATTTGGGAGAGGAAGAGGTAGCATCACAGCCAGTACCCAGGAACAGCCTCTCCAAAGCCTGTGCTACGTGTGCAGCAGACTAGAGCAGGCAGGCTGCTAACACACCAACAGCCGTGCCAATTTCAAATCATCGTACTGCATTGAGACGTAATGGTTATTTTTACCATTGTCTTTCATTTCCTGCCCAAATCCTTCCTGGGTTTAGATAAAATTGGGTTTAACCTTTGAGAGTGTGTCTGAATCGGGATGTCATCCATCCCACACGGTGGGCAGAGAAACGACTGAGGGTGGCTGTTGCATGCAGCTGAGTGTGAGTCACATTCTTAGACCAGAAAGAGAGCTAAGTGGGAGGCTGAGCGGGAGGGAGCTGCAAGTACGAGTCTGGCTTTTGCAGCCTGGAGGCAACAAGGACGTCAGGAGACCTCTCCCATGGGGAAGGAATCAAGGTGCCTAGACCTAGTCAGGTCGGGAACTTGGAGAGGAAGCCAGCCCACAGGCTCAGAAACTCTAGCGGTAGGGCAGGGTCTCATCGTGGTATCTTCATGCTCTGCTTGGAAATGTGACTGTTGGTGAACTATTTATATTTTCTAATTTTTTCTTCCTCTCAGTTCTTCAGAAAAACTTTCAGAATTGCCAGCGATGTGTGTATTTCCTCCGATGAATATGCATTGCTTGCTTAATTTTTTTTATGGAATGTTGCTATTAAAAGTCATACAAAGAAAAGACTTTAAAGTGAAAATGCCAGTTTGAGCTGTGTTTCAGAGAAATTAATGACAGTTTTGTTCGCATTCCCAAGAGCATTGTAAAAAAGGAACAGTTTAACTCAGATTAGGCATTGGGGGCAAAGGTGGGCTGGTAGCTGGTTTTTAAGTCAGAAAACTCCAAGATTGCTGGGAAAGGTGAGATGGGGAAAGTCAGGGTCTTCAGCCAGCTCCCAACGCCTACAGCCACGGAATTCTCGCTCCAGAACATCCCCCTGCTAGGCCTGCCTGAGGTTCCGTGGTGGTTTGTTTCCGTGAATAAAGTCCTTTCCCTTACTGATGGATAATGGTGGCCAAAGAGACACTAAGGAGAGTGTCCAGCTCTCGGCCTCAAAAGCCCTGCAAAGTCAGAGGGGAGCCGGGAGAGGCTAGTGAGCAGGAAATGCCACCCAAGTGTGTGACATGTCCTCCCTCCATCTCCATAAAGCGCCTATCTTCACATAAGCTGACACTGCACCTCACCTGTGAAATCTCCCCTGACTCTTCAGGTCACCACGAACCTCTTCCTCCTGGAGTTATCTTTCATTATCATGGTTAAACACCATTCCACGTCTTTCCTTTTTGGGAAAACATCCCGGTCACACACTCTATTTATTCACTGGGGCCTCCATGTATTCTTTTAAAATCAGTTTATGAAAGTTCTTGCTGCAGCTGACTGCAAATATTTCCCGTTTGTTTGCCTTTTTATTTGGGTTACCTTTCTTTTTTTTTAACATGCGAAAGTTTACAATACTTATATAGTCATCAGTTAACCTTTTCCTTTGTGACTGCTTCTGTTGCTTCTAAGATGGAAAATTCCTTCCTTCCAGATATTTGATAAATAGGTTAGTGTTTCCGAGGTTTTTAAAGCTCTTTAGCCCATCTGGAAAGTTCTTGGTATACAATGTGAGGAAAAGACAGATTATGTTTTTTTTATGCTAGCCAGTTTTCCCAGCCCATGTATGGAATAAATCTCTTCCTTTACCAATAAATTTCTGATTCCAGCTTTATGGTATATTGAATTCATGTCCATCAGGGCCATCTTTTTTTCCAGGCAACCTCTTCAGTTCCAAGCAACGATTATTTTGACACTTGACTGTACATTCTGTATTGTTCTGTGTTAACTATACTCAAAATTGTTCAAAGGAAAAAAATCACATATTTTCCTCCCAATAATTCATTCAACAAATATTTAGGAAATATTGACTATGGGCCATTGCTTATTTGGTCCTAAGACTACGCTGACTCGCCAGATTCCTCAGACTGGCAGGGGCCCAGGTCAGACTTTGGAATCTCTGAGCCCATATACAACGTTGTCTTTTCAAGTCCTAAGTTCACCACCCAGACACCTGCATAGCTCAGTGAGCTCATAAATACTCATCAGGACCTGAGGGTTGTTGCTGACATCACACCGAAGTTCAATACAGTGCATACAGATGCAGGATCACAGCCTCGCTGGGTATCTTTTGGGACTTCTTTCCCTAAAGTTTCCCATTCCTATTTGTTCCACACAGGCCATGCCCAAGGCCCACCCATCTGGCTACCATCTTTCCTTCCTCTGTACCCTGTGCCTTAGTTGTTCACGCCGGCCACGTCCACCCTTCACACGCCCCTGATGTGTCACAATAAATATGGCAACTATTCGTTATTCCTGTGCTGCTCGAGGTGTGGCCGACACCCCAGGGCCAGGCCACAGATTGTTACCAGTCCATGAAGAGACAGTTCAGAGATGAAGTGCTTAGAAACTTTTATATCAGTTTGACAGAATAATTATATGTCATTGGAACCTAATAATAAAAAGTGCAGTGTGGTATCCCAGATTGGATCCTGAAACAGAAAGAGGACATTAGCAGGAAAACTGCTGAACTCCAAAGAGAGTCCATAGTTTAGTTAATGGTACGATGTTAATTTTTAGTTTTCACAAATATACTTCAGTTATCTAAGATGTTAGCATTGGGGAAGTTGGATGAGGACTATACAGCAACTCGCTCTCCTCTCTCTGCAACTTTTCTATAAATTTACAATTATTCCAGAATAAAACCTCTATTTTTTAAAATATGGGCTTATACTTTATATGGCTTTTTTCTTTTTTTTCAGCTCTTTTATTCCTTTAACACCTTAACAAGATTCCCCAAAGTTTAAAAAAAAACCTTTGAAAAATATACGGTTTCATATTATTTACATAACATATGAGCACGGGTTCCAGTATCATACAAACATTGTGATGTAGAAATACAGTGGGAAGGCATGATGTAACTCACCTTGTATGGCTCTTTTCAATTTCATTTTTCTAGCAATTTAATTGCACTTTACAAAAGTGTCGGTCCGTAGTGGATCCAAAATGGAAATTTAAAAAATGAAACTGGTCTTCCATCACAAATAGTTGGCAAAGCACTGCTTTATACACTGTACCCTCCTCAGCACTTGTCACCATGATCATTATAGATGCCAATCACGAATTCTTGTTGATGACGGCCAGACCCACAGGTACAGGTTTTGAGACCAGTTATTGCACTCTCTGAATAAAGTCACAGCCCAGGGCCCTGTCGTCACTCAAATCCAGGCACATTTCAGTGTTTGGTCATGTACTCAATATGTCACAGCTCAGCTGTCACATCGCAGATACTATCACAGCTCAGGGCCAAGCATGGGCTGTGACAGCACCCTGGGAAGTACCTGTATATAAAGACTGACAGTCCAGGCCCCGGGCTGTTCTGTGTATGAAGGGTGACAGGGTCCTGCAGGATGCCTTTATCCACGGGATGACAGAGCACTGCTCTGTAACTGTATCTGGGGTATGACAAGGCCCTGGAGTGTGACACAGTTCTGGAACATGACCAGGCCCTGGGATGTGTGCTATCAACAAGTTCTGGGCTCTGACAAGTTCTGACCATGACAAGGTACAGAGTCTAATTCTGTCTGGGTTTTACAGGACACCAAATGCTCTGGGAAACAACCTCTCTAATGTTCAGGGTGGATCCTAGCTTGTCTGGGATTTATGGACGGGGACATCTGAACCAATCCAGAGGGGATAATATATCTGGGTATGTGTGGCCAGATTTGGAGTAGAGTTTGTTCTGGGCTCCGGAGCTATTGATCAAGCCTGTCCTGGCTCCTGGTGTACGAAACACACTCAAGACTCCTAACCCACAGCACAGAATTCTCTGCTTCCAGGGGATCTACCTTGGGCCATCACCCCAGGGAGTTTGGCCAGAGTTCAGCTAACTCCCCACCTCCCCTCCGACCCGCCCCTGCAGCTCCTGAATCTGGTGAAGCAGGCTGCGCCTGAGCCCATCTCAGCTGAGCTTCTCCACCCCAAGGACTACCTGCCCGGATGGCCCCCCAGTCTGAGATCAGGCCATGTGTGAGGCCACAGTGCCATCTGCTGGCTCTCATGGGCCATGCTGGTCAGGCCGGGAACATGCTGAACAGATTGGGGGCCCTGGGAAGCCTCCCCCATGCACCTCAGCTCAGGATTAAGAGTGTCCTCCCCCTTAAGCCCCCAGTGACCAGGGCCCCTCACTCAGACTTGAGTGTTCAGAGGCCCCCCAGTCAAGCCCTTTAGTGGCCATGGCCCCCAGGACAGGTCCTCAGGGATCAGGCCCCTCACTCAGCCCCCAATCCCCTCCCCCAGAGACCAGGGCCTCTTTCTCAGGCCCCATAATGACCAGAAACCTTCACTTGAGCTTCAATGGCCAGAACCCCTCACTCAAGCCCCATAGTGACTAGGGCCTCCCTCTCAGGCCACTCAATGACCAGGACTTGCAGCTCATGAGTCCCAGAGACAAGAGCCCCTCGATCAAGCCTCAGTGACCGGGGCCCCTCAGTGACCTTGAGTCCCCTCATTCAGGACCCTCTGCCCCTCAGTAACTAGAGACCCTTACTCAGAGCCCAGTGGGCATATAGAGTGGCATTTGGGAGGCTCTTGGCCCCCAAGAGCTGAGCAGGTCCCACCTGGTCTCCCAGCTACCTTCCCCCTTCCCCCCAGTCTCCAGAGAGGCCAAGACAGGGGCCTCTGGTCACCAGGGCTTTCCATGTTGTTTTGCCTTTGCTCCTGGGTCCCTATTTCAGACGTGGCCACAGCTGTGCCCAGGTCTCATGCGGAGAATGGGCCCTGCTGAGGCAATTGATCGCATCCCAGGAACCCTGGCCTGAGAGGACCAGATTCTGTCCAGAACAGAGAAGCCCACCCGCCCCCACCTGGGGCTCACATCTCCTGGCTCCCAACGCCAGGTCACACGTCTGGGTCACCTCACCCCTTCTCCCTCACAAACAGGGCCTCTGTCCCATCACAGTCCTAGAAAGTTGAGAGCTCCTCAGACCCAGCATCCCGCTAGGCCTGACACCTACCCCAGACCCTAGTGTTACCGGGGCCCTTCTCAGATTCTTGGACAGCAATACCATAGAAATGAATATCCCTTCCGCAAGACTCTTAGGCAAGCAAAGCTTTTTATTTTAAAGAGATAACTTGTGGGACTTCCCTGGTGGTGCAGTGGTTAAGAATCCGCCCGCCAATGCAGGGGACATGGGTTTGAGCCCTGGTCCGGGAATATCCCACATGCTGCGGAGCAACTAAGCCCATGCGCCACAACTACTGAGCCTGCGCTCTAGAGCCCATGAGCCACAACTACTAAAGCCCGCGCGCCTAGAGCCCGTGCTCCGCAGCAAGAGAAGCCACCGCAACGAGAAGCCCGCGCCCCGCAACGAAGAGTAGCCCCCGCTCACCACAACTAGAGAAAGCCCGTGCACAGCAACAAAGACCCAACGCAGCCAAAAATAAATAAATAAATAAAAGAGATAACTTGTGCACAAGGAAGAAGGCAGGAAAAAACAAAATGCCAACTCCCACAGAAGGGGCAAGTTGCTTTTATAACAAAAGAGATCTTGTGATCACTGAAAATTTCCAGAAATCGTCAAGCTTCTTTGACCAGCAGCAGGTGACTCCATGGTGGCTCTCAGGAATTGGGAGTGCTTCTGTGAGGGGAATGGAATGCATGAGCATTCTCTGCAAGAAAGCGCAGGGACACGTAAGTTTAAAATTTATAGCTGAGCTTCTTGTCTTGTGGCAACTAGGTATACTTGTTAGTGTGACGAAGATAAAGTTAATCTTTTACTCCTGCGAGCCTGGTTTTTGTCTCCAGGGCTCAGGTCCCCAGGGACTTTGTCTTTTTAACTTGAAAGGCCTCTTTTGTCCAAAGCTGTTCCCCAATCCTTTCCCCAAATGGCTGTACTCCTGTCTTCCTATCTCACTAGTGCAGACTCTCCCCGTCTCTCTTTCTTCCAGACCCCAGCACAATTCAGGCCCTTCCCTCCTCAGTCCTCATGCCACTCCAGTCCATCTATCTATTCAAGCAAACATTAAATGAGCTTCCACATGGAATCATGCAAAGGAGGGTTGGGGTCGGGTGCGCAGCGTACAGCAGCACAGAAGAGGCATTTGGGCTGAGATTTGAAGGACGAGTAGGAGTTTGCCAAAGGGTCAAAGGACAGGAGGGTATTTGAGGAAGGAACTGTAGGTACAAAGGCACAGAGAGGGCCGGTGGGTATTCCGAGAACTCCACGCCGACACAGCTGCACATAAAGTGAAAAGCAGGCAAGAGGGAGAAGAGAGACGTGGAGCGAGCTGACTGTGGGAAACAGAGCATGGGGTTGGGAGCAGGAGAGGAAGCAAGGACACCAGTTAGGATACCTTGAAGCAATCTAAGCAAGAGATGATAGTGGCTTTGGCTAAGAGGGGAGCTGCAGAAGTACTTAGCAGCAGCAAGTTTTAGGATAGACTTTGGAGGAGAAGTAGACATAACTTGGTGATAAATAAAAGTTAGAGATAAAGGGAAATGAGAGGGCTTCCCTGGTGGCGCAGTGGTTGAGAGTCTGCCTGCCGATGCAGGGGACACGGGTTCGTGCCCCGGTCCGGGAAGATCCCACATGCTGTGGAGCAGCTGGGCCCGTGAGCCATGGCCGCTGAGCCTGCGCGTCCGGAGCCTGTGCTCCACAACGGGAGAGGCCACAACAGTGAGAGGCCCACGTACTGCAAAAAAAAAAAAAAGAAGGGAAATTAGAAGCCAAAATCGACTCAAGTTTCTGGTACGAATAATGAAGACTGGAGCACCGCCAAATCCAGGAAACAAGATCAAAAGTTCCGTTTTAGACTTAGTTAAGTTAGACATGTCTGAGCTCAGCAGCAGAAACTGGATATATAAATCTGGAATCATCAGCATAGAAAGAGTCTGCGAGGCCGTTGGCGTGGCTGAGATCACCTGGTCCTCAGGAGGCGCAGGGATGCCTGGTTCAAGCTGACCAAAAACAGATCCCAATATAGGCAGCAGATCTTCCTTAGCACTTTGTGGACAGCTAGCTTCCCCTTATCTAATTTTTTTTTCTTGGTCAGGAGTGAATCTCTGCTTTCTAGTATGGCCTTTAGACTCCTACAAGCAAGGCCCCTGCCCCAATCGCACGACTCAGGGGATCCCTGCTTTGGAGTGCCTTCCTCAAAGTTTGCTGTCTCCTCTGGTGCCTGGGACTGGCTGGGGCCAGGAGTGCTGCCCCTTTGGGTCACCCTAAATCTGTATCAGGATCTCTGTGTGCCACAGTCCCTATTTTCTCCCTTCAGAAGAAAGCACAGGATTTTTCTAAAATGAATCCTGGAGTATAGAAGATCTTTCTAGATATGTCACAAAACTCATAACCCATAAAAGAAAAGATCAAAATTTCAACAATGTAAAATAGAAATTCTGTATTGCAAAAACCACCGTAAGCAGGCTTCCCTGGTGGCACAGTTGTTACGAGTCTGCCTGCCAATGCAGGGAGCACAGGTTCGAGCCCTGGTCTGGAAGGATCCTACATGCCACAGAGCAACTAAGCCCGTGAGCTGCAACTGCTGAACCTGTGCTCTAGAGCCCGTGAGCCACAACTACTGAGCCCACGAGCCACAATTACTGAGCCCACTTGCCTAGAGCCCGTGCTCCGCAACAAGAAAAGCCACCACAATGAGAAGCCCCCACACCGCAACAAAGAGTAGCCCCTGCTCGCCGCAACTAAAGAAAGCCCACGCGCGGCAACAAAGACTCAACACAGCCAAAAATACATAATAAATTTTTTTTAAAAAAGAATATACACATGGTCCTAAATATAAAAAGATGCTCAACTTTACTCATAAAAATAAAAGGTGCAAATTAAAACAACTCAGAAATATTTTTTATCCGATCAGATTAGCAAAGATAATGCTTTGTTATGGTGAAATTGTTAAGAGATGGGCACTCCCAAATATTTGTTTTTATATTCAAAGATCATCTCTGGAAAGATACCAAAGAAATTAGTAATAATGTTTGCCTCTGGGAAGGGGAACATGGTAGGGGGAAGATTTTTTTTTAAATTCTGTATCCTTTTGTTCCTTTTGAATTTTGAACCATGTGAATGTGTTACCTTTATAAAAAATTAATAAATTTTTAATTAATAGAAAATATAAATAAATATGGTTGTCTGAGTCCAAATCTATATTTGGAAATTTTTTTGGAGGATGCCGCCCCCGTTGCTTGGTCTATCCAAATCCTATACACCCCATAGGGCCCAGTTCAGGTACTGCTTTTCCTGAAGCCTTTTTTTTTTTTTTTTTTTCCCGCCACGCAGCACGTGGGATCTTAGTTCCCCAAGCAGGTGTCAAACCCACATCCCCTGCACTGGAAGTGCAGAGTCTTAACCACTGGACCGCCAGGGAAGTCCCCCCACAAAGCCTTTCTTGATCACTTAGCCCATACTGACCTCTCCCTCCCCTGAACACAGTGACCTTTTCTTTACAGTCTGGGCCAGGTAAGTACAAGTAGTTAAAGAACACCAAAGTAAAAATAGAAAGCTTGAATTCTTATCTAAGCTCAAGCCCTTAAGTCATTCAAAAATTCAGACCATTCTCTGAGCTTGTGTGGGCCAGACACTGTGCAGGGGGGTGAGTGCAGAGAGGGAATACCAAGATAAGTTTAATTAGACCTGGCGCTGAAGAGTTCCACATTGTGCTCTCCAAGAGCCCTGTTCCCTCCTTCCTCGGCCCACAGCCAAACTAGGTTCCCCAGGCTTTCTTTTCCCACTTCCTGCCAAAGGAATGTGGGCAGTGACGGTGGGTACTATTTCCAAACTTGGTGCATAAAACTGCTTCCAAGCCTGGATCCTCTGCATTACCCTCTCCCCCACCCCCACCTGCCGCCTCCCCCTGCCCCATCTGATGTCTGGATTTCCACATCTACAGGAACTTCAGGAGTCATGAGTTGAATATGATAGAACCTCTATCTCCCTGGGTCCCCCTCATTTCTCTTTCACCACAGATCCACGCTGGACAGTGACAACTTATATCAGGTTAAGTCACTGATATTTTAGGATGTTACTTATAGCAGCTAGTGTTACTTATCCTGATATACAAGTATGGAAATAGAGTCCTAATAGTCCTATAAACACAAAATTGTCCTGCAACATTACTATGCTTCCCGAATCAAATGGCTTCTGAGCTATCCACAGCACTATTTTTTTGTTTGTTTTTGTTTTTTGCGGTAGGCAGGCCTCTCACTGTTGTGGCCTCTCCCATTGCGGAGCGCAGGCTAAGCGGCCACAGCCCAGGGGCCCAGGCGCTCCGCGGCATGTGGGATATTCCCAGACCGGGGCACGAACCCATGTCCCCTGCATCGGCAGGCAGACTCTCAACCACTGCACCACCAGGGAAGCCCCACAGCACTATTTTTAACTTTCCTCAAATCATCAACTTCCCATCCACACGCCCTTCATTTACATCTTCATACTAAGGTGATACAAATCTGCCTGTCCAGGGAGAGACAGCCAAAGCCCCATCCTTAAGCTAAGGAATCGGATCACTTCCTTAGTCATTTCTTACACTTCCTGCTGTCTTCTTACCCAGGCAAGGAGTAGAGAAAAGACCTTTCAATTATTTGTTGTAAAGTTACTCATTATGTTATTGGTAGGCATTGCAGTGTCACACACGTTTCCCACCTTTGCAATAATGTCCCGTCCCTAAGGCACACTATCTGAGAGGCTTACACGGCACCCGAAAACTACTGTTTCCTAAATTGGAAGAAATCTGAACATCTCATAGCTTGTGTGACTGGCAAGATTTTCACAGTGGAATGCTGACAGAGAGAGGCAGTGCAATGGAATCACTGAGAGTACAGCCAGGCTCTGGACAACCTGGAAGCAAGTCCCAAGCCTAATTCCACCACTCACTGGCTGCATGACTTTATTCAAGTCATTTAATCTCTGTAAGTCTCCGTTTCCTATGAACTGAGGATAATTATAGTACCTGTCTCAGGGTCATGTGATAATTTGATTAAATTTTCTGGTCCTTCCAGGCTTCCTCTCCCCATTCTTAGCTGCTAAGATACTAGAGCCCAGCTCTAGAATCAGAATTTGTAAGCCCCTCCAGACTTTGTAGAGTAAATCTCTGACTGCAGCAAATAAAAATTAGAACTCCACCATTTGCATCCAAAGAAACGGTGAGAGGGACAAATTAGATTTCAACAGAAAGAATACCACAGGCCCGGCAAGTTCTGGAAGGTCACCTGCCCTGTCCACACTGCACAGCTGCCCAGCTCTGGGAAAGCAGCCAGCTCTTCAGTGAGGTGGGGACTACAGGCTTTTGGCCACAGAGACTCCCAAGTATCTTTGTGTGATTCATGTGTTAAAGCGTCTGCTTAAACACAGGAAAGTTAAAGCAGGAAGCCTGCTTTTTTTTTTGGGGGGGGGGGGGCCGGGGTACGCGGGCCTCTCATTGTTGTGGTCTCTCCCGTTGCGGAGCACAGGCTCCGGACGCGCAGGCTCAGCGGCCATGGCTCACGGGCCCAGCCGCTCCGCGGCATGTGGGATCTTCCTGGACCGGGGCACGAACCCGTGTCCCCTGCATCGGCAGGTGGACTCTCAACCACTGTGCCACCAGGGAAGCCCCTGCAACCCTCTCCCCAGATTTGCCTATAAAAACTTCCCTGAAACCCATCAGGGAGTTTGGGCCTTTTGAGCACGAACGGCTCGTTCTCCCTGCATGGCCCTTGCAATGAACCTTTCTCTGCTCCAAACTTCAACGTTTCCGTTCATTTGGCCTCACTCTTCGTTGGGAACACGAACTTGGGTTCGGCAACCGGAAGAGCGGGAGAGTGTGGCTGAGACTGCTATTGTTCTCCAGTAGCCACTCTCCCATATTCTGCGGTGCTTGAATCTATGAATGGGATGAAACAGAGAACAATAAAAGAAGTATTGGCCTTTGGTAGAAAGAGGAACACTTCCTCTATTCAGAACTGAGCTCAACACCTTGTGTGATCTTAGGCAAGTTCCTTAACCTTTCTGCACCCGAGTTTCATCATCTGTCAAATAGTGTAAGAGTAGATACACACACAATACAGTGCTATATAAATGTTCGCTGTGGCTGTTAGGACACAACAGAAGGGAAAGGGAGAGGATAGCTATAGATGTGAGTAGACTTTTAATTTGTTATAGCAAAAACAAGGATGTTTCTTTGTGGTGGCTCCTAAATCATCTGTGAAATAGAAGACAAAATCCTTAAATGCAACTTCATGGTGTGGGAGCAGATGAATCAGAGATACAAAAAGATTTACAAAGTCTACAAACAATAAATGGAGAGGGGGCTTCCCTGCTGGCGCAGTGGTTGAGAGTCCGCCTGCCGATGCAGGGGACATGGGTTCGTGCCCTGGTCCGGGAAGATCCCACGTGCCGCGGAGCGGCTGGGCCCGTGAGCCATAGCCACTGAGCCTGCGCTCCGCAACGGGAGAGGCCACAGTAGTGAGAGGCCCGCGTACCGCAAAAATAAATAAATAAATAAATAAATGGAGAGGGTGTGGAGAAAAGGGAGCCCTCCTACACTGTTGGTGGGAATGTAAGTTGGTGCAGCCACTATGGAAAAAAGTACGGAGGTTCCTTAAAAAACTAAAAATAGAGTTACTGTATGATCCAGCAATCCCACTCCTGGGCATATATCTAGAGAAAACTCTAATTTGAAAAGATACAATCACCCCCATGTTCATAGCAGCACTGTTTATGATAGCCAAGACATGGAAACAACCTAAATGTCCATCAACAGATGAATGGATAAAGATGTGGTACATATATACAATGGAATACTACTCGGCCATAAAAAAGAATGAAATAGTAATAGCATGGACGAACCTAGAGATTATCATACTAAGTGAAGTAAGCCAGACAGAAAAGGACAAATATCATATGATATCACTTATATGTAGAATCTAAAATATGATTCAAATGGACTTATTTACAAGAAAGAAACAGACTCACAGACATAGAAACCAAACTTATGGTTACCAAAGGGGAAAGGCTGCAGGGGTGGGTGGAAGCGGGGGATGAATTAAGACTTTGGGATTAGCAAATACAAACTACTGTATATAAAATAGATAAACAATAAGGTCTTACTATATAGCACAGGGAACTATATTCAATATCTTGTAATAACCAATAATGAAAAAGTCTATATATATATATGTATATATAACTGAATCACTTTGCTGTACACCAGAATCTAACACAACATTGTAAATCAACTGTAATTCAATTTTTTAAAAAGGATTTACAAAGTTATGGGACAAGCTGTAGAGAAAATTAGGGCAAGCGGACTAGAGGAAAGTAGAAAACTGCCAAGCAGCACTGATGGGCCATGTGAAGCTGTGGATTACGAATTTATCATCATATCAATCTTCTCCCCTACAGAATTTTCTATAACAATTTCAGCCCCTAGGATTCAGTAGTAGAAAAGCCAGATGAAAAGGACAGCGGGAAGAGGAGCTAGGGAGCTGCAGGTGTCTGTGGAGAATCATTATAATGTTGGAGTATAGAATATGATCTAGAAAGAACGTGAAGCCAGGAGGGGTGGATAAAAGAGGGAAAAAAAATAATGACAGATTGAAGGTATTAGTAAAGCCAGAGAGCTATTGCAGTGGTGAGGAGTGGTGAGCGCATCCAGGCTCACCACTCAGTCGCACATGTCCGCACAACTATATATATCGGTTTTCTAATTAAATTCCTGATTTCTGGCTGAAAAGTGCCACCATGGCTTAACTTCTATGGATAGTAGAGATGCTAATAAATGTAAATGATCCATAGGTTGTGGACCGGATTCCACCCCCCCCCCACCCCCCACGCCCCCCACCTCCCCCCACCCCGCTCAGCCCCACCCCAGTACAGGATGGTCCCTCTGGCATTTCACTCCACCCATGGTGTCAAAGACCTGATCATCTGCTTCAGTGGAGCTCAAAATATCCTGAGTCACTGAAAGTGGGGTGTCCGCATGGGGCAGTATGGTTGGGGTGCAGCACTGTCTCAGGACACCCACAGGTAACCTTCATCATTAGTAACGTGCACGCATAGTGGATGGGGAACCTCCTCCCGATGATGACTGGGAGATCGTCAGCCAACACTGGTGACATGGGGTGGTCGTGTGACTGTTGACAGGCCGTCCACAGGGCATGGCTTCTGCGCAGCTTCCTGATTCTGGCTGGTGGAGGTGGTACGGGCTCAGGCATCTTGGTGCTGACCCTGGAATAAGAGTCACTCCCGGTCCAGACTCCCAGCCTACCTTATCACTACCGTCTCCTTGCTATCAGAAGTCCCCATGATCCTTACCTAGTTTCTCCGGGGCAAGGATGTGGGATTTGAATTACCTGCCTATCCCTGTTCTGTTCCCTATCTATTGTAATGGCATAAACTCCATGCCTTGATCCCCTTCCTTTTTATTCCCCAAAGCTTGTTTGAAAATAAACACTACACCCAGTTATACACACACACACACACACACACACACACACACACACACACTACTCTAAACATTAGCCCTTTGCTTCTATTTGCATTCCTCCTACTAGCGTAATCCTAAATTTCCTTGAGGTAATATGTATTTCCCACTGTCTAGAGCCCTGGGCAGCAAATATTTCCTGTAAAGGGCCAGATAGGAAACACTTTAGGTTCCAGGGTCATAGAACCTCTGTTGCAACTACTCAGCTCTGCCATACTGGTGTAAAAGCAGCCATAGGCAATCATAAACTAGGGAGGGTGTTTGTGTTCCAATAAAACTTTATTTATAGGCATTGAAATTTGAATTTCCTGTAACTTTTATATGTCACAATGTATTATTCTTCTTTTGATTTTCCTTAACTTTTTTTTTGTTGTTGTTGCATTGGGTCTTCGTTGCTGCGCATGGGTTTTCTCTATTGCAGCGAGCAGGGGCTACTCTTCGTTGCAGTGCGCAGGCTTACTGCGGTGGCTTCTCTTGTTGTGGAGCACAGGCTCCGGGCGCATGGGCTTCAGTAGTTGCAGTACATGGGCTCAGTAGTTGCAGTGCGTGGGCTCAGTGGTTGTGGCTCGCAAGCTGTAGAGAGCAGGCTCAGTAGTTGCGGCACATGGGCTTAGTTGCTCCGCGGCATGTGGGATCTTCCCAGACCAGGGAGCGAACCCATGCCCCCTGCATTGGCAGGCAGATTCTTAACCACGGCGCTACCAGGGAAGTCCCCTCTTTAACTATTGAAAAGTGTAAAAACCATTCTTAGCTTATAGACTGTCCCAGAAAAACAACAATGGGCCAGATTTGGCCCATGGACAGTAGTTTGCCCACCCTCTGTCTAGAGGAAGAATATGCAGAAAGGAAACACACACACACACACACACACATACACACACGCACACGCACACACACATAAAGAAAAATATTCCAGGATATCTCATGATTATTTATAGTGGAATACTAAACTGCTTTTAAATTTTAGAGTAGAAGGTGCTTATTACAGCATTCTTCAAGTTTTCATAGAGGGGAAGTACTTCTGTTACATTTGTGAGCAGATAAGGTAGGGGGTCTCCAGGGAAAGAAAACCAGGAATGGCTTTCATGACATAAGAGAAGCCATTTTTTTACCTAAACTTTGTGGTCTAAACCTGGCCACAATGCTAGCCCTTGAACAGGTCTCAGTAATGAAGGATCTTAAAGGAACAAAAGAATGCAGAAATAAACTGTTATCAGGCAAGAGAAGTAGCAATAGCAAAGATAACAAATTAGCTGTAAAGGCTCCCAGTTCTGTTTCAAAGACTACCCTAAAGCACTGTCTCGAGCTGTTTTGCAGAATTTAAACCTTCCTCAGGTGCTCAACCACGAGACCAACTGGAACCTAAGGGATGAAATGTTGACCTTTTCTGACCCTCATGACTTCTCTCAACTAAAGCTTGGACTCTTCAGTCACCCAAGCCCCTTCATGGATATGCATGTGCCCTTAACTTGAAACTTCCCTGATTTTGCTGTTCGTGGAGACACTGCTTTGGGAAAGATCCCTAGTCTTTCCCAAAGATCCCTGGTTCTCCTAACTTGCTGCAGGTAATAAATCCTTCCTTCTCCCAATCTTTGCCTTGGTTGTGTCTTTTAGCTCGACACCCACCAAGAGGTGAACCCAGTTTTTGGGTAACACGTTCTCCACAAGAGAACTCTATTGAAAGAATACTTCAGGTCTCTTTCTCCTCTCGCCAAACTCGTGACTCAGTTGGTGAAATGAGGCAAGTGGCTGCTAAACCACAGCCCAGTCTTCTGGCTTTTGCTCTCACGTGGGACTTGCAGGCCCACACGGAACACACTCTTTCTCCACTCTCATTCTCCTCCTTCTGGAGCAGCAGAGTATACACATCCCAGGCAGTGCACCGATCAATCCACTGAGATGCGAGAATAAAATATGAGACTATTAGAAGAGGTATCTATTTTTATTTATTTCCTTCTCTTAAATTTATATTTTAATAATTTTTAAAGAAAAATAATGCAACAGTAAATTTATATGAAGTGATTTGTAAATGAATGAATATATGAGAACGTGTACTCAAAAATCATTAAAAAAATTTTTTTTTCAAAAATCATTTATTCATAGGAATTTGCCTGTAAAAAAGTGTGTTGCTCTCTCCCAATAGATGGGCTATGGGCCAGGCTGTGATCCTCGATGCTCCTTGCTGAGTAAAGAACTGCTCTATAGCCCCAGTTCTCCCCACAGATTGTCCCAAAGGCTGAATCTTGCTGCAGGGTGGCTTCAGGAGAAGATTCATAGGAGGTCTCATGCTGGCCTCCAGCCTCAGCGTCCTCCTCCAGCACAGCACCAGGTTAAAGCAGAGGGTGCCCCTCCATCCCCATCTGCCTCTGGCCATTCTCCCTCCACTCAGAATCCAGTGAGGACCCCTGTGATTAACTGGCTCCCTGGAACCACCCCAAAGTTAGCGCTCTATATGTTGACATGAAAAGATACTTTGCTAAGTGAAAGAAACAATGTACCTTTTTTCCTTTGTGTGTTTTGTATTGTTGCCCATAAGTACATATGCAACGGAATATTGAATGAACTGAACTCAGTGAAGTACAATCATGTCTCAGCTTTCTTTCCTACCACTGCCTTCACACAGGCTGCACTGAATTCCCTTTCACACCACCCTTCCCATGATGTCTCAAGCAGATCTCATAGATTTCTGGTCACTTTCAGATGGAAAGAGTCTCACATTGGTAATTAAAACTAAACTCAGGATTTCCCTGGTGGTCCAGTGGTTAAGACTCCATGCTTCCTCTGCAGGGGACACAGGTTCCATCCCTGGTCAGGGAACTAAGATCCCACAGGTCGCGCAGTGAGGCCAAAATAATAAATAAAATAAAATAAATAAAATAAAACTAAACTCACTTCGAGGTAGTGAAATGATTCTGTTCTGCCTAAATCAAAATTCAAGACATTTCCAATTCAGGATTTCCCCCATTAACCTTGCACTTCCAGCTTAGGCCAGTTCTGTGGCCTGGGGACATGTAGTGATGAAAGAAGTTGTGAATAGCTCTTTCATTCTCCATCCACCTCCTTCACCTCCCACAGCTGGCTCCGCCAGAGTCCCCAGAGCATGTTTGTACATGAGTTTACTTGAAAGACATAGCTGGAAAGAAGGCAGCAGACTCTGTGTCACATTTCAGCTCTTCCAAGAACTCTCTCACCACACTTTGCCCTGGTAACGTCACTGAGATTGCACTGGGTATATGTTTCTGCAACTCTCCCAAGACTTTCTCCCCAAGAAAGTTACCAGGTTCCCAATCACTCTGAGTGGTTTTCTTGGAACACCACGCCCCTCCCCCCATCTGACACACACACACACACAAACATACTTAGAAAACCATAGCACTTGCCCCTTATGCTTTAACTTTCATAGAATTTCAGACTTATTTTATATAGACTGAAGGTGGATGTTAGGGTGAAGGTCAAAGGATCTATTCAGCCAACTTTTAAGTAATCCTTTGGGTATGTGTATTGCCTAAGGCTACAGCTTTTGTCAAAATATTTAGATATCAGAAGTCTCACTCGGGCTTCCCTGGTTGCGCAGTGGTTGAGAATCTGTCTGCCAATGCAGGGGACACAGGTTCAAGCCCTGGTCCGGGAAGACCCCACATGCCGCAGAGCAACTAAGCCTGTGCACCACAACTACTGAGCCCATGTGCCACAACTACTGAGCCCACACGCCTAGAGCCTGTGCTCCGCAACAAGAGAAGCCACCGCAATGAACAGCCCGCCCACCACAACAAAGAGTAGCCCCCACTCACCACAACCAGAGAAAAGCCCGGGGGCAGCAACGAAGACGCAACGCAGCCCAAAAAATAAATCAATAAATAATAATAAAAATAAATAAATAAAATTAAATAATAAAATCAATTTATTAAAAAAACGAGTCCCATTCAACATTCTGTTACACAGATGTACACACACACACACGTTATGGCAGGAACATTCTACAAACACACAGAGAAGTAGTCATGTTTCTCTCCAGAGAAAGGCTCAGGAGTTTGGGGTAGGAAGAAGGCATCCTCTACCTAAAGTATACCCATTAAAGTACTTAAAAACAATTTTTAACATGTGTGTATATTACTTTTTCAATTTTAAGAAAACTGGCCGCTAAAAACATTGAAATCCTCCCTGTTCATTCTCCCATCTCCAACATGGTCTCTGAAACACCTTACCGGGGTATGGTGCCTACCCAGGTGTAACAGAAAAGTGTGGGGGGTCTTACACAAAGCCAAGCAATGGTCTTGTCAAAGCAACTTCTCAGACAAGTTGATTTAATCAAGGGTTAAAGTTTTATTCTAAGCTCTCCCTCAAGGGATCTAGGCTTCCAAGAAACCCAGTTGAAAAAAACTTTTTCTTTGGAGGAAAAAGGAGTATGTAGATAAAATTATTAGATAAGATGCAAGAAAAATACGTTTGGTTAAAGATCATTAGGCTCATGACAAGACTAATGGGCAACTGAGAGGGTCAAATTCTAACTTTCTAAAAGGGACTGTTAACCAGATCAAACAACAAAGTTCTTTGCCATTTAGTCTATCCAAGTGGTTCAACTTCACCATCAAGGCAATAGCATGAGAGTTCATCTTTTCTCAGGTTTTGGATCATTTTTTTTCCATATCCATATCTGGATTCCCAGTCTT
Source organism: Stenella coeruleoalba (assembly GCF_951394435.1). NCBI lineage: Eukaryota > Metazoa > Chordata > Mammalia > Artiodactyla > Delphinidae > Stenella > Stenella coeruleoalba. The sequence continues at coordinate 48,245,254 of NC_137154.1, read as the reverse complement.
TTTTGTTTTCAGTTTTATTGAGATATATTTGACATATATCTCTGTGTCAGTTTAAGGTGTACAGCATAATGACTTGACTTACATATATTGTGAAATGATTACCACAATAAGTTAACATCCCTCATCTCATGTAGATGCCAAAAAAGAAGAATAAAATGCATCTTTCCCCCTTGCAATGAGAACTCTTAGCAACTACTCTCTTAACTACTTCCAAATATACCATATAGCAGGGTTAACTACAGTCATCCTTTTGTACATGACATCCCCAGTACTTGTTTATCTTATGATTGGAAGTCTGTACCTTTTGACCCGGATTTCCAGGCACACTTGTCAATAAGGTTGGTTGTTTCTCCTTAAATTCTTTGTCCTTCTGCTATCTCTGTACTGTCAACATTCTCCTCCAGACCCCCGCCTCAGCCTCACTCCTTTCTCAGAAACAAACACACAGGGAGCGCCATTCCAGGAAATGGGGACAGAGCGGTGACATGGAAGCTGCGCCCTCGCAGACACCCGGTAATTGGGTAACTGTCTCAGGCTGGGTGCCTGACGTGTGTGTTGTGTGGAGACGCACCCTGTGAGTGCCCTGCCCGAGTGGCTGAGCTGAGACCTCAGCCGCTAGGACCTGTTAGATGAGGGAGAAGGCAGTACAGACCAAGGCCTGTGCGGCCTCAAACTCCTACCCGCTGGAGGCCACAGGGACTTTGAAATCCCTTCACTTTCTGTCTTCTTCTCCCCCTACACAAGGCTGAAGTACAGCACCTTCAGCCTCAGGGAAGCAGTATCTCTTTTCTTGTCCCGGTCCAACACTTACACATGTGCTCCATCTGCCTATCTCCCAAGCCGGAAACCCTGCTGTCTTTAACTCGAGTATTCACTTTTTTCACTTATTTACCTATGGATCTGATGTGGCTGCTTGGAAGGTATCAGGAGTTCCCTCCCCACAGTGTCCAGTTGGTTCTTTTGAGGCCGCTTTCAAACATCTCTTCTATCTGTATGCCCAGCAGAAAGCCCCTCTTCAATGCCACTTTTCAAAATTCATCATCTCTAACTTGACTTATCACCATTCTTCACCAGCTGATCTTCTGGCCCTTCCTCACTGCAACTCCATAGCTTATGGGGACAAACCCCTGATTAAAGGATCCTTTAGTGACTCACTTGTCCAGATTGTAGCTAAACTCTTCAAGATCTGGTCTCTGGCCACCCACCTCTCTTGCATCTCCTCTCAAAAGTGCCCTTCATCTAAACTTTCAAAAATTTCCCCTTGTTGCATAATATTTCATACCTTTTGTTCTTTACTTATACTCTCAAGTCTAATTTATTTAAGCAACCATTCTTTTTTTTTTTTCTTTTTTTCTAATAAATTTATTTATTTATTTGTTCTTGGCTGTGTTGGGTCTTCGTTGCTGCACGGGGGCTTTCTCTAGTTGTGGCGAGCAGGAGCTACTCTTCATTGTGGTGTGTGGGCTTCTCATTGCGGTGGCTTCTCTTGCTGCAGAGCACGGGCTCAGTAGTTGTGGCTCATGGGCTTAGTTGATCGGCATGTGGGATCTTCCCGGCCCAGGGCTCAAACCCATGTCCTCTACACTGGCAGGCGGATTCTTAACCACTGAGCCACCGGGAAAGCCCCCACTGAGAGACTTTTATTGTATTTTTGTGCGTTCTTATCTGTATCTTCCTACGGGTCCACAGAGCTGTCTGAGGGAGCTGCTGCTGTCTTTTTTTTTTTTTAACATCTCTATTGGAGTATAATTGCTTTACAATGGTGTGTTAGTTTCTGCTTTATAACAAAGTGAATCAGCTATACATATACATATGTCCCCATATCTCCTCCCTTTTGCGTCTCCCTCCCTCCCACCCTCCCTATCCCACCCCTCTAGGTGGTCACAAAGCACCGAGCTGATCTCCCTGTGCTATGCGGCTGCTTCCCACTAGCTATCTATTTTACATTTGGTAGTGTGTATATGTCCATGCCACTCTCTCACTTCTTCCCAGCTTACCCTTCCCCCTCCCCATATCCTCAAGTCCATTCTCTAGTAGGTCTGTGTCCTTATTCCTGTCTTGTCCCTAGGTTCTTCATGACCATTTTTTGTTTGTTTTTTAGATTCCATATATATGTGTTAGCATACGGTATTTGTTTTTCTCTTTCTGACTTACTTCACTCTGTATCACAGACTCTAGGTCCATCCACCTCACTACAAATAACTCAATTTCGTTTCTCTTTGTGGCTGAGTAATACTCCATTGTATATATGTGCCCCATCTTCTTTATCCATTCGTCTTAGTCATCTCTGTGTCTCATGCTCCCTGGCACAACACGGGGCACAGAGTAGACTCCCCCAAAGTGTTTGTCACCTGAATGGCCAGCTGGCCAGATGAAGGAAGGAATAAAATTAATAATAAATACACCCATTCCTTTGAGGATTAAGACTAAACTCTTTAACGCGATCCTCTTAATTTCAGCCTGTGCCGGCCTCTGCAGCCTCAGCTCTTGGCCCTTTCCAAGTCCCACTCCCTCTCAGGGCTCCCATCTTCTCTCCCAGTTCCCGACCCTGCCCAGCCCTCCCTCGCCGGAGGACGGTGCGAGAGGCAGCCCTCCTACATCTATGCACACAAATCTCTTCCTCTGGAAACCTCCGCGAGGGCCCTCAGTTGCAGGGGACACTCCTCCTCTCTGCTCCCACGACTCCGCTCGCTTAAACCGGTGAAGCACTCGTCCGACTGATTAGAATTGCTCAGTTACCAGCACGATCGGTCCTCAGTATCCATGAGTTTGGCATTCACGGATTCAACCATCTGAGTGGTTGGTTAACTCCACGGGTGCCAAACACGCGCATATGGAGGGCGGACTGTACTCATTGTACGATGCCATTTCATACAAGGGACTTGAGCATCTAGTGGATTTGGGTACCTCCCAAGCTCCTGGAACCCAATCTCCCACGGATACGACGGTCAACTGTATAACAATATAGAGAAATTTCTAACTATATTTTTCTTAGATGCAGAACTAATCCCTCTCCTTTCAGAGGAGAATTGTTTGTATTGAATGAATCCTTTGATGAGAAGTCTAGGGGTGGGGAGATTTAGGCCCCGGAAGGCTGCATGAATAACAATACTATACAGTAGGGCTTTTTTAGGGAGACTGAATTCAATGAGGGTTTTGTTTTGACAAATCAGTGTGTATGTGTTTTGAGTGAATGAATGCATGACTTCCTGGCTATAAAAGGAGCTGTTACTGTCTGTTAAATAAATGTTCCCTACATCTTAGGTGGATGGGGTGGGGGCGATTTTTCAAAGTTTCCCACATTCTTTCCTTTGGCCTTCACCTCACTGCAGCCAGAGTTCCTTTCCCCTGACAGTGGACACCGTGAATAGGGGGTGGGAAGCCGGGGAGGGCTGGGAGTTGGACCTCATTAAATTAAATCAATGATCGTCAATACAGACGGCAGATGACACTGTATTGCTGTGCATTGCTCTAAGTACTCTTTAGCTCACTGAATCTTCACCACAACCCTGTACTATTATCTCCACGTCACACAGGAAGAAAGTGAAGTTCAGAAAGTGACGTGTTTTGCAGGGTCACACAGCCAGCGAGTGGCAGAGCCAGGATTCTAACCTAGAAGCCTGATTCTAAAGCCCAAACCCTTAGTCACTGCCCTGCCACAGCGGGTTCTGTACTCACTGCGTTGGAACTGCCTGTCAGAAGAAACCATTTCTTCAGGGTCTCTGGTACTCCCTAAAAATTCCACAAGAGGGAGACATTTCGCCATCAGTTCTTCGCTGCTGATGAATTACAGATTTAATTTGCAGTTTCGAAAGCAGCCCAAGAATCGACTGGTCACCTGTATAGAATCTGAACAGGTTTCCTGACAAAATGGAACATTAGGTACCCTAAATGGGATCAAATTAGCCCAAATTAATTAGGAAGTTCACAGTCCCAACCAGGCAGCCCATATTATCCCTCTGCCAATCACTCTCCTAGACTGGAACCCAGTTTGCAATGGTGGCAAGGGCTGTGTGAGCCTTGGATCTTTAAACACTGGGGCCCCCCTTCCCTTCTCCAAGTTCTCCCCATTGTCCAGGAGACTGGGAGCCTCAAAAATAGGTTTCAGTGGTTCTAAAGGCTGGAGAAAATCGAGAATAAAGTTGTCCTTGACCACTCTCACTACCAGCCCTGCAGGGCCCCACTCATAATGACTCTTAGGCCACAGTATATCCCAGCTGTCTCTGTGCCCTATCCTAAGACAGACATTGGGAATAAGAGCGTGGTGGACGTGGTGTTATGCCCCCAGGTTCCCCTTCAGGTATGAAGGACTCACTCCTCCAGCTGCTGGGGTGCTGCTGGAACATGGTCCTCAAGGATGAGGCACTATAGGAGGCTCCACCTGGGACAGCCACCTCGCCCAAGGCTATACCCCCTTTCTGGGGCAGCCCTCATCCTATGACTGATCTGTTTTGGAGGAGAAAAAAGGTCCAATCCCCTTGCCTCAGCTTGGAACAATCCTGAAGGGTCATCTCAGCTTCAGAGTTCACTGTAGGGTCAGCTGCGGCCTCTGAAGGGAATGCATCAAAGCTAGTCCTCTCTCTCTGCCCAGTCCTACTTGCTTCCTTTCTGCCACAGGTGGTGATCCTGAGACCACTCCCTAATACACCTGCTGCAAGTTCATCTCCATCCTAGGGTCTGATTCTTGGGTAACTCAACCCGTAACGGTTGGTACCAGGGGTCTCTGAAAAAGCTGGGATGGGATTTGGGATCAGCTGGATCACTCACCACCCAGCTGACAATGAGGACCCTATCAGTGGTCAGGTGGAGCTTGGAGAGACCGTACTGAACTGGGATGGTCTACCAGTGGCAAGAAATGCATCAGGCTTTTGAGAAACATGAGGGAAATAGTAACTATAAGGATAAGGGAATTGCTCAGTCTTAAAAAAGAATGAGGGCTTCCCTGGTGGTGCAGTGGTTTAGAATCTGCCTGCCAATGCAGGGGACACGGGTTCGATCCCTGGTCCGGGAAGATCCCACATGCCACGGAGCAGCTAAGCCCGTGTGCCACAACTACTGAGCCCACGTGCCACAACTACTGAAGCCCGTGCGCCTAGAGCCCATGCTCCGCAACAAGAGAAGCCACCGCAATGAGAAGCCCGCGCACCGCAACAAAGAGCAGCCCCGGCTCGCCACAACTAGAGAAAGCCCACACGCAGCAACAAAGACCCAATGCAGCCAAAAATAAATAAATGTCTTCAGAAAATAAAAATAAACAAAACGCTCAGAAAGTGGGCATTGAGAATGGGTATATCAGGCTGGAAAACCCACTAAATAATTATGTTCCTTGGGGCAGCCTGGAGGATACACAATTTATGAAAGCAATAAGGAATGCGTGATGAGAAGGGCGCCAGCATCACTAAGAATCTCCGTCATGGCTCTCCTGTATAGGCCAAGACCAATGGTAGGAAATGTCGCTACTGAGCTGTGCGCACGGATAGCAATGGAAATGATAGTACTTTCCCCCCAAAATCGAGGCTAGGTGGCAGCATATAACCAACAGAAGCCCACTAGCATAGGCCCAATAGCAAGGGCTCCCACTTACCAAGGCTGACACAGCTGACAGTGCCTAAGCTGCTAGCAGCAAAAACAAGTACCATCTTCCAGCATGCAGTGTCTCCTTTAACACAACAACCTTTATATGGAGCTGTGTGCCCAACAGACAGAACACATGAGTCTAGAAACAAGGGGAGAGGGAAACAGGAATGGCGTGCTTACCATCACTCCTGTGATCCGCTTGGGCAACTGGTATTTCCTGCCCCTACAACTCTACGACCTCATGTTGAGAGTTCCTGGCTCCCAAACAGAAAACGTGTCCAACAGGAGAAGGAGTATGGCTGCTGTATCGGAACTCTGGGCTCCTTGTGTGAAGGGACCATCAGGCAAGAAGAGGCATCGCCATGTGGACTACAAAGTAAATCCTGATCACAAGAACAAGGGGAGGCAGGATGGGGGGAGTTCCCTGGTGGTCCAGTGGTTAGGACTCCGTGCTTTCATTGCCCAGGGTGCGGGTTCAATCCCTGGTCCGGAAGCTAAGATCCTACAAGCCGTGCAGCACAGCCATAAATCACCTAATATCAGGTTAGCCAAAAAGTTCATTTGGGTTTTCATGTTACAAAAAACAGGAACAAACTTTTTTGCCAACCCAATAAATAAATAAGGGGAGGCAGGATGGCTGTTACACAAAGGAGACGTAAGGGAATGTGTTTGGCACCAGCTGGTCCACTTGGGAGCCTCTTGATACTCCCCTGCTCTGCTCTGTTTGACAGTAATAACAAGTGCAGCTGCTATGACTTGAGGAGAGCATGGATGCCACGGCTCAGACCCCTGAAGGGAAAAGTCTGGGTCGCATCATCAGGTGAGCCACTGAAATCAGCAGGAGTGCTAGCTAAGGCAATCTAAAAGGTCTAGAAGAGGAAATCGATAGGTAACAGTTGCCGTCCTGAGATCAGCTACTGGGATTTCCCCAAATGAAGCTGCCCCTCACCCTATTTCAGGACAACTCTGAAGGGTCATCTCAGCTTCAACACTCCCATAAAATCCACTGGGTCTTCTGCAGAGACAGCATCACAGCTCCACTTGTCCCCCTGCTCAATCCCGCCACCTTCCCTTTCGTTCCACAGCTGTAGATTCCAAGAGCACCTCCTAATAAATCCCTTGCTTTTTCTTTTTGTTGTTTTGGCCGTTCCTCTTAGTTCCCCGACCAGGTATCAAACCCGGGCCCACAGCAGTGAAAGTGCAGACTCTTAACCACTGGACCACTAGGGAATTCCCAAACCTCTTGAATGTTAATCTCTTTCTCAGAATCTGATTTCTGGAGAAAAATGTCGCCCATGTCAGAGGAAGAGGGGCCTTTGATCACTTATCCATAAGGATAAGGATGCTTGATACGCAGCAAGTGATGGTTCCATCAAAGGCAACAATATATGTGAAAACACTGTGAAAAGAGGATTGGGCAAATGAAAAAGGAGGGAGTGATCAAGGATGGTGTTATTGGAGCTTCCCTGATGGCGCAGTGGTTAAGAATCCGCCTGCCAATGCAGGGGACACAGGTTCAAGCCCTGGTCCAGGAAGACCCCACATGCCGCAGAGCAACTAAGCCCCTGCATCGCAATTACTGAAGCCCGTGTGCCTAGAGCCTGTGCTCTGCAACAAGAGAAGCCACTGCAGTGAGAAACCCGCACACCGCAACGAAGAGTAGCCCCCACTCGCCGCAACTAGAGAAAGCCTGAGCACAGCAACAAAGATCCAATGCAGACAAAAAATAAATTAATTAACTAATTAATTTTTTAAAAAGGAATGGTGTTATTAAGGAGATGGGATATGAGTGAAGGATAAGACTGTCGACTGAAAGAAAAACGCGCAATGTAAATTTGTGAGTTAAGACCTTACTTCGGAACTATAGCCCAGGAGACAGTCTCTAGGATAGCTCTGAGGAATTGCTCCAAAGAAGTAAGGGAGGAGCCAGGGTATAGATGAGGTTTTTGCTGGGAAAAAACAAACATATAGTTGAACATCAAAAGATTGCTGCTAATCACAAGAACAGGCATCTCAAGTTAATTATTTTAGTTCTTTTCCATGTATGGGAAGATGCAAGGATCTTGGTTCATTGAAGTTATTCTTTGTTTTTGTTTTTTTTTGGCCATGCCATGCGGCACATGGGATCTTAGTTCCCTGACCAGGGATCAGGGCCGTGCCCCCTGCACTGGGAGTGCTGAGTCAACAAAATGGACCACCACAGAAGTCCCTGAAGTTATTCTTTAAACATGCATCTTAACTATCTAGGCAACTGCAGTGCTTGAGCCTTGTAGAACTGGAGTGATACGCAACATTTTTTGTTCATGAGACTTTGGAAGATAAGGTCTTGGAGAACAGATAGAATGTGGGCCCTGAGGGTCATCAGCGTCCTACATGAGGAAGGACAGAGACGCAGAGCAGTAGCAGTTGAGGAGAAATGGGGCTACTCGAAATCCCTTTCTTAATAACCATCTAAAGATATCCACCCTGTTGGGATGAGTCCCTTGATTCTCCCATCCATGTCTCCCCATTCTCTTGTTAATTAATATAATGTTTTTATTAGCATCTGTAAGACCCATGAAGGGAAGATAACAAATTCAATATGACTTCTTGGACTGGTGCTCCATTATGTAGCAGTAAAGTTACACGAGGTGTCAATGCAAAAGTGATGCCCATGCAAAAGGAGCCTGCTTAACCATAGCATTTCCCATGTCCTGCGTAATGGGTATAGTCAGTGGGTGAATACTCAGGTCATCATAAAGCCAGTTCCACGTGGCCTGCATGTGAAGCAGATCAGCTGCTTTATCTGACGTGTTCCACTTGACATTTATGAGAGTTGCTGAATAATTACCCTTATCAGGGTAAACAGACCTTACAGTGGCCTTTATCCAATCCAACAGCCTGGCCATTGCCTCAGGAACAACCTGCTGTGTGTCTGGATCATATAACCATCTGTAATTGTTCCCTAGTAAGCTATGGGTCCTGTATCAACCCAAACACCCTCTTCCATTCGGTAGCATTTAAAAGCAAAGATACTGCCACCAAATTAATCATTCTCACAATCCATTTCAGTGAAGATTATTTAGGAAGTTGATGACACTAATCTATAAAATATAACAACTCCTTCACATTCTATCTCCCGGTTTTAGTAGTTTCTTGGTTTTGTCTTCTCCCAACATGTACTACCTTCTTGGTGACCAGAGTCTTAGAGGTACCTGCTGTCATCCCCACATAATTTTTTCCCTGTGCAGGTGGCTCTGAGGCTAGAAGCCGAAGCTCAGACCAGTCAAGGTCCAAGCCAGCACTCTCTCTTACTTTCATTTTGGCTACTACAGATATCAATAACCAAGAGATTACATAGTTTGCTTTTTTCTTATCAGTTTCCATTTCCTCAAGTACCTAGTGAACCAATGCCCCAGGAATTGGATCTATCTCTAAATTCCACTGGTAAAATTTACCTCTTGCAATTGATTACAGCACATCTGCTGCTTCATACCATGGGTGCCTATGTGGCCACCCAGAAATCAAAGGTTCCTCGTCCTCTGCCCTTTCATCCTACCTCTTCCCAAACCACTTGTTTCCATGAGCCAGGGCCAAGCTAGCAAATCCTACTTCTGACACCAGTTCTGCGGGTGCTTTCTTTGACACCAACCAATTCTCCAACACCAACTAATTTTACAACAATTCAATTAAATTCTGATACTATCTACCTGGAGTTAGCATCAGATTCCACAAATTAAAGGGTTCAGTAACACAAGATTGTCCCCACTCCGGCGGCCAGTCACAATGTTAACAGAAAACTGGGTTAACCTCTCAGTGGATGTCAAGGCAAAAGACACAAAGGAGACAGAGATTAGGAGGAGGAAGGGTTTATTACTTGTAGCAAGTAAGGTGAACACCAGGAATCTTTCCCAAAGCAGCATCTCCCTGAACAGCATGATTGGGGAAGTTTTAAGCAAAGGGCTCATACGTATTCACGAAGGGGCCTGAGCAAGGGAATTCTTCATAGAATTGAGGCAAAGGTCGAGAGAGTCCCAGCTTTAGTGGACTGAAGTCAGAAAAGGTCAACATTATCATCCCTTAGGTTCCAGTGGCTCTGGTAATTGGGTGCTCACTCAGAGGAGGGGTTTAAATTCTGAAAAACAGCTCAAGCAAGCGCTTCAGGCTGATCTTGAAACAGAACTGGGAGTCTTTGCAACGGATTTGTTGTCTCTTTGCTATGGTTACTTCTCTTGCCTGCTAACAGTCTTGTTTTTTCCCTTAAGATCTTTATTACTGAGACCTCTTGAAGGGCAGGCATTGTGCCAGGCTTAGATCACAAAATGGCTTAGGCCAAAAACGGCTTCTCTTATGTCAAAAAGCTATATCTGATTCTTTTCCTCTGGGGACACCCTAACCTATCTGCTTACAAAAAGTCCCAGGTTGCCACCTATACTTCTGACCAACCAGCTGTAAGTTCTAGGGTTCTATGATCCTCTACTCAGGTTTGAAAATTTGCTTAGAACAGCTCACAGAACTCGGGAAAACACCTTACTTACATGTCCTGATTAATACAAAGGGTATAATTCAGGAATAGCCTGAAAGACATGCATAGGGCAAGGCACGCGTGGCGGAATGTCACAGAACTTCCACGCCCTCTGCAGGTATACCCCCCTCCCAACACCTTGATAATGTTCACCAACCCAGAAGCTCTGCGAGAGTTTTTATAGAGCTCGGTCTCCAACCCCCTTCCCCAACCGGAAGACTGGGGGTGAGACTGAAACATCTCACTCTCTGATCAGTTCTTTCTGGTGACCAGCCCCATCCTGAGGCTATTCAGGGGTCCCACCTTAACTCACCTTATTAGCATAAATTCAGGTGTGATTGAAAGGGGCTTGTATAAATAACAAAAGACACTCTTATCACTCAGGAAATTCAAAAGGTTTTAGGAGCTTAGTGCCAGAATCTGGAGATAAGACCAAATATATTTTCTATTATACCATAATTACTCTATCTGATATGATTGGGGTGGGAGGGGCGGGGAGTCACTTGAAAAAAATTCTCAAAGGCAAGCACTGACAGGACTTGGTAGACCTGTGGATCCTGGAGAAGCACTGAGTTACACAGTTTAGGTTTTAATTGCTATTCTGCCACTTAACTTTCCTATGCTTCAGTTTCCCCATCTGTGAAATGGAGGTAATAATAGTATTATACTTACTTCTTAGGGTTGTCGTTAGAACTGAGGATTAGTCATTATAAAGTACCTGTTTCAGTGCCTGGGGCATCCTATAGAGCTCAGTAAATGATAGCTTTCACCATCATGGTTACAGGAAGGTGGGAGACCCAAGTTCTAATCCCTGTTCCTGTCTGTATAGTCATTACCCCTTCTTGGCCACTTCACCATTTTTGAGTCTGTTTCCTCATCCATATAATGAAGGTATGGGTGTCCCCGCATGAGCCCAGGGCCCCTTCCATCTGGAGAAGTCTGAGTCGAAAAGATGATCAGTCAGGGCGACTCAAGGGTGTGGATAGCAGTGGCAGTACATAAGAAATTGAGGGTCGGAGCCCTCTGGGCCGGAGAGGTAACAGTGTGAGAATCCCCGCCCCGCGGTGCTCCCGGCCACCAACACCCCCCACGCCCTCTCCACTTCCCCAGTTTAAAGCCCGGTGGGCCAGGCACTTAGCTATTCCAGGAATTTGAGTGCAGGTTTGGAGAGAGGAGGGGCCTCTCACCAGCCACACAGGATCGGCTTCCGCAAGAGCTGGGCGGCTACAGCGGCCTCGCACAGCTGGCAGAGCCTGGGCGGAATCGCAGGCGGGATCCTGGGCGGGTCCCAGGGGCGCCCGGCCCACTCCGCCTGCACCTCCGCCTCGCTAGGCTTGCCCAGGCTGCCAGCCACCGCGATCAGCTGCGGCGGAACCGAGGCAGAGGAAGGGGCGGAGCTGCTTTGTGGCTTGTCGCCGAGCAGTCAGCCGACTGCCGCGGGGACTGATCGGTGTCCCTGGCACCGCCAGGGATCCTGAGAGCCGACCAGGGCCTACGCCATCCGGGGCCGGGTGCGCGAACCTGCCTGGTCTAGGAAGCCGGGCGATGCCCCGCCAAGGAGTGTCTTCCGGCCAGGGCCGCCCCAGGTCGGGCCGGGAGCAGGCACTGGACAGGTCCTCGGGGGCCCCCAGCCTGAGGCTCCTGTGGATGGGCTTGGCGCTGGCGTTGGCCCTGTCCGACTCCCAGGTTCTCTGGGCCCCTGCCGGGGCCCACCCTCTTCCCGCCCAAGGCCATCCCGCCAAGTTCATTCGCCTAGCGCTCCAGCTCCGGGAAGGCTTTAGCTGGTGGAACCTTACCTGCTCCGCCTGCAAAGGACTGTTCACCGCCATCGACATCAGGCTGCAGGTGAGCGCTCAAGGGGCTGCGGGAGGTGCAGGCCAGAAGGGAGGGCTGGCGGTGGCGGCTGGGGCTGAGGCCGGCGCTCCGGGGTCCCCAAGAGCATCGCTGATGGAGAGGCTGTCCTCCACAAGCCTTTACTGAATTTGCCCCCCTTTGGGGCCCCCCGCGGCTGCACACCACCACCATCACTACCTCCACTGTGACCTTCTGAAGTAAGGAAAGAGCGCGAGTTACATGCTGGGCACCGTGCCAACCCTTTTACACAGGCTGAATCTAGCCTGAAAGGTGGTTTCATGACTGTGGTTATCTCTGCTTTACAAATGAATAGAAGCCCCGGAGCTGAAGTCACTTGTAGGAGGGGCCGGCTGCTGGGGGGTGGGCTGGACTCCCACCCTGGCGTGCCTGACTGAATCCCCTCCGCCTTACACCTGGCACCTCCGGTGCCTGGGACCAGCTGCTCACTCAAAGGGGACCTGAGTCAAGGAGTATCCAGAGGTGTGGGACTCGTTGGGGCTGGGCTGCCTTGACTGACCCTGATGGGGGTGTGAGGAGCGCTGGTTGGTGGCCGTGCTTCGTGGGGCTCCTTGGGGCATCAGGGCCCTCTCCTCGTGTGTGTCCCCAAACCCTGGTCAGTCTGTCATTCCGCCCAGCCCAAATTCCAGAGCACTCAGCAGACAGTGCCCGAGAAAGCGAGCTGCGCAAGCAAAGGCTTGAAATGCCACTGAGCTGAAAAGGAAGTGCCGGCCTGGTGACGCCCGAGTCAGGGCAGTGTCTGTGAGAGGCAGGGGTGAACCGACATCTCTTCACCACGTGGTACTGAGTCCATTCTAGCCCCGGTGTGGATGTGGAGGCCCACGGGTCGTATCCAGGTGTTGGCCTGGTCCCTGTGCTCTGTTTCTGACTTCTCGCCACTGGTTCTTCCCGCCACAGAACGAGGCCAGCGTGGCCCACGTGGGCTCCATGGCCATCAAGATATGCACGCTGCTGAAAATAGCACCTCCGGCGGTGTGCCAGTCAGCCGTCCAGCTCTTTCAGGACGACATGGTGGACGTGTGGACGCGCTCGGTGCTGCGCCCGTCTGAGGCCTGTGGTCTGCTCCTGGGCTCCTCCTGCGGACACTGGGACATCTTCTCATCTTGGAACGTCTCTTTGCCGGCCGTGCCAAAGCCATCGCCCCAGCCGCCCGAGCCCCCGGCCCCAGGCTCCCCTGTCAGCCGCGTCCTCTTCCTCACTGACCTGCACTGGGATCAAAGCTACCTGGAGGGCACAGACCCCAACTGTGAGAACCCCCTGTGCTGCCGCCAGGATTCTGGCCCGCCGCCTGCCTCCCGGCCAGGTGCTGGATACTGGGGCGAGTACAGCAAGTGTGACCTGCCCCTGCGGACCCTGGAGAGCCTGTTGAGTGGCCTGGGCCCCGCCGGCCCTTTTGATATGGTGTACTGGACGGGCGATATCCCTGCCCACAATATCTGGCAGCAGTCTCGTCAGGACCAGCTGCGGGCCCTGACCACCGTCACAGACCTCGTGAAGAAGTTCTTGGGGCCGGTGCCCGTGTACCCTGCTGTGGGCAACCACGAGACCACACCCGTCAATGGCTTCCCTCCCCCCTTCATAGAGGGCAACCAGTCTTCGCACTGGCTCTACGAGGCGATGGCCAAGGCCTGGGAGCCCTGGCTGCCTGCTGAAGCCCTTCGCACCCTCAGGTATTTGAGGCCCACGGAAACCCAGGAAGGGAGGAGAAAGATGGATGAAAGTGAAGGGAGCAGGGAACCTAGCATTATGTGTGACTACTCTAGGCTGAGTCCTCAGCTCTCTTCGCTGGCCCTCCAAATCGGACCCCACTTTCCATTTCCACCCTTAGCTCCAGCCACCCTCCTTCACAGGGTGAAGGGCTAGCAGCGCACCTCCTCCGCGGTAGTCCGGTCTTCTCTAAAATGCCTTCCCCTCTCTAACCTCCCAGCTTTTCCCAGCTTCCCCAGGCCTAGGTCCTCTTCGCTCTGGATGGCCTTTGCCTCTTCTCGCTCACTTTTCTGTCTCCTAGAGCCTTCAGTCCTCGGAGCCGCTTGCTTCAATCACACGGGCCCTATAATCAGTGCTGTCTGATCTTCAGCTAGAACGTGGGCTTGAGAGTAGGGATGACGTCCTAGGTGCCTCTGCCCTCACCCAGATTCCCTGCACAGGACTGGGCATGCAGGGCTAGGGTTATGAATGCATGCTGACCCGTGTTCACTTTGTTTCAGAATTGGGGGGTTCTATGCACTTTCCCCACGCCCCGGCCTCCGCCTCATCTCTCTCAATATGAATTTTTGTTCCCGTGAGAACTTCTGGCTCTTGATCAACTCCACAGATCCTGCTGGACAGCTCCAGTGGCTGGTGGGGGAGCTTCAGGCCGCTGAGGACCGAGGAGACAAAGTGAGCAAGAGTGGTGGGAACCCAGTGGGGCAGGTGCCGGTAGGGTGGGAGGAATAGCAGGCCCTTCACAAGTAGACTTCTCTCTGGATCCGGAGCACCTGTGAGCAGAGAAGCTTGATTTTCGGGCACTCCCAACAGTGTTCCTTGGGGTTTCAGCTCACGGTCACCCTTAGAAAGTCCTTTCATTTGCTCCCCCTCTCTCTGGCCAGGAGTGCCAGCCACTGTAGGAAAGATGAGTACCAACTAGCCTGGCCAGGGCTTCCTGGACCCCTCTTGCCCTCATAACCTTCCTTAACTCTCCCCACAGGTGCATATAATTGGCCACATTCCCCCAGGGCACTGCCTGAAGAGCTGGAGCTGGAATTATTACCGAATTGTGGAGAGGTAGGAAGGAGGTGTGTTGGGGGCGAGTGGGTGAAGTCTAAAGGTCAGAAACTCCCTCAAGCGTCTCACCATCCCTGCTGCCCCACTGGGGTGGGGACGCTACTTCCTTGAAAAGGATGGAGAAAGAAAGCATCCAGTCCTCCCCAGGTCTCCTCTTCCCCCTTGCTTGAAACTTCTGAATATGATTAGTGTCTTCTGGCCAGGTATGAGAACACCTTGGCTGGTCAGTTCTTTGGCCACACCCACGTGGATGAGTTTGAGATCTTCTATGATGAGGAGACCCTAAGCCGGCCGCTATCGGTTGCCTTCCTGGCGCCCAGTGCCACCACCTACATCAGCCTCAATCCTGGTGAGTGAGGTGAAAGCAAGTTGTTGGGATAAAGGAGGTCTCTGGGATAGAGGAAGCTGATGAGAGGGAGGAAGTTGTTGGGGTAGAGGAAGGAGGGTTGGACCCAAGGCCGCCCAGGGGCAAGGTCTGCCTCCCCACTGGAGTTGCCTTTGTCCTTTCCCTCTCTGGTCAGCCCTCCCTCCTTGCAGGGTACCGTGTCTACCAAATAGATGGCAACTACTCTGGGAGCTCTCACCTGGTCCTGGACCACGAGACCTACATCCTGAACCTGACGCAGGCGAATGAGCCCGGAGCGACACCACACTGGCAGCTCCTCTACAGGGCTCGGGAAACCTATGGGCTGCCCAATGTGCTGCCCGCCGCCTGGCACGACCTGGTGTACCGCATGCGGAGTGACACGCAGCTTTTCCAGACCTTCTGGTTTCTCTACCATAAGGGCCACCCGCCCTCAGAGCCCTGTGGCACACCCTGCCGCCTCGCCACTCTGTGCGCCCAGCTCTCCGCCCGGTCAGACAGCCCTGCCCTGTGTCGCCACCTGATGCCGGACGCAAACCTCCCTCCTGGCCAGAGCCTGTGGCCAAGGCCACCATTATGCTAATACCCCTAGGGCCCAGAGGTGGGAAAGTGCTTGTCTTAGAAAAGGAGCGAAAACCCCAGAAGGCCACTGTGGTGAGAAGAATGTCTGGTGGAAGAGCTTATCCCTGGGCCCAAGCACACCTCGGAAACAAGACCTCCTTTCCTGGATCTGGTTTAGCAAGATATGGGAGCGGGGCTGGCTGCTCTGAGGCTGCTATCCTTTCATGGCCGTGGAGCAGAGGTCTAAGTTTGCACTGCCCTGGGAAGACCAGACAGAAGCTGTCACCCCAGGCCTGTGCTGGCCAGCCAGGAACCCTGTACTGCTGCTGCTGCTTGGTTGCCAGGCTGTTAAAATAAAAACAAGAGACTTGGACTCCAGACCCTGCTGTGACTGTCCCAGTTTCTTGTTTTGAGGCAGGAAGGTCAAGGGGGCCCTGGAAACGAGCCTAACTGAGGGATCAGGGTACCAGGAGTGATGGTGTGGTACAGGCACAGGAAGGCACACAGCTCAGCAGGGCAGACTTTATTAGTGATATCAGTACAGCAGAGGTGCCCATGGAGCAAAGGGGAGGGGACCCATGCCGGGACCGGTCCCCTCCTTCTGCCCCTGCAGGACCCTGCGAAGATGGGGCCTGGCCTAGACCAGTTCCTCCCGCTCCAGTGGAAACGTGGCGGTGGAGAGCCTGGGGCTGGCCTCGCTTCTTGCTCCTCTTCTCATCCACCCAGTATTGTCACTTCCTTGCAGGATTAGATCTCCCTCCCAGCCCCTAGGCAGGGAACCCCGGCTACTGGGGAGGGGCAGCTCTGGTGGGGGGGCCCTGAGGTCTAAGAATAACCTGTAGGGCCCCTCCCTGCCCCGTGCCCTTGAGTTCCCTGGGGCCCAATGCAAGCAGGTGGAGGGAGCAGAGGGCTTCAGGGCGTGTGCGCCCCCAGCCGTTTGGGCTTAAGGGAGCCCCACAGCGACTGAACGCCCCTGCGGACGGTCCACCCTACACGCCGCGCAACAGACTCAGCTGGGGGTGCCGGGAGGCAGGAGGTGGAGGCCTGGGAGCGGGCATCCAGACACTTCTGGTAGCGGAGCTGCAGAGAGGCGGGGGCGGGGGGGGGGCGGTCACGCTCCAGCCTGCCCCGTGTGGGCCGGGGGCCACCGCTCCACCACCCTACCCGCTTACCATGCACGCAGCCTGCACGGCCTCTGAGAGGCTGGCAGCATTGGGCTCGCACCAGAACATGTGGCAGCAGAAGGAGGCTGGGCCGGCAGCCATGATGAATGCAAACGTGTGGACATCTCTGCCCACGGCCAGGAAGGACAGGAAGCGCACTCGGCACTCCCCCAGCACTGCCTCCGTCTGCGGGGAGGGGAGCCAGTTGGAAAGGAATAGCCCGGCCCTCTTATACTGGGTGCGTCCATCTTACTGACGGCCCTTCCCCTCATTCCCGGTCTCCCCTCCCTGGCAAGGCCCCTCCATACCTTCTCCACCCAGGTCTTTACCTGCTGGTGCAAGATGGTGAGGGTGGCAGGGGCCACGCTGACGTGACTTGGGGTCCACTGCTCACGGCTACTGGAGGACAGGACCGATTCCAGGGCCCCATTTATCACATCTACCCCTGAAAGGTAAGGATATGAACATGGCACTGCCGGAGGTGGAGAGAGGATACCCCCGCTGTACGCTAGACTTTCCAGCTCTGCCCAGTCCAGCCCAGGGCCTTTGCTCCATCCCTACTTCACTAGCCTACAGCCCCGGCTGCTGCTGTATCCCTTCCTTGGTACTCTCCTGCTTGGCTTCAGTGACTGGCACTTTTCTAGCCTCTTCCACCTTGAATCCTAAGCTTGGTTTGCTTCACTGACTCTCCTTCTCCAGCCTCCTAGGCAGACTGACCCCCCAAAGCTGTCCTCTCCATACCCTGCTCTCCACATTCAGACACTCCAGCGCTTCACACCACAATCCCTTCCAAATCAGCCCCTATAGGCCAGTCCTATCCAGTCCTCAAGACCCAACCTTCATTTTTGTTTTAAAGATTTCCATTTGAGGAATGTTTACTCTTGTGTCATACCAGTGCTAAGTCATTACAGTGCACTATGTCATCTACAATCTCACAAAAGATCCCTTTATCTCCATTTTATAGATAAGGAAACTGAAGCTGATAGAAATCAGGTAATAAACCTTAGGTCACACTAAGAAATGGGGATCTGAAGGTAAGCAGTCTGATTCCAGGGCCTGGGTTCTTAACCAGGCCTCTCCCCTGCCCCTTGCCTATAGTCCTAGTTTCGGAACGAGAGTGCTGTCAAAATCTTAGTTGTGGGCTTCCCTGGTGGCGCAGTGGTTGAGAGTCCGCCTGCCGATGCAGGGGACACGGGTTCGTGCCCCGGTCCGGGAAGATCCCACATGCCGCGGAGCGGCTGGGCCCATGAGCCATGGCCGCTGGGCCTGCGCGTCCGGAGCCCGTGCTCCGCAACGGGAGAGGCCCCAGCAGTGAGAGGCCCGCGTACCGCAAAAAAAAAAAAAAAAAAATCTTACTTGTACTCAGTAATTTCTATGACTTGCTCAAAAGCCAAGGAACGCAAGGTTCCTGGCCTTTACATCAATCAACTTTCCCTTGTAACAATATCTCCTCTACTTATAACTGCTGCTAAACATTTCCACCCGTGCGCCCCACTTTTGCTTGTACTCAGCAGAGAACCAAGGCAGGAGCACACCGGCATGGTGGGGCATGGGTTCTGTTCCCTGCACTGCTCGTGAGCTGGCTGTGGCATCTGGGTACCATCGCAGTGAAGAACTTAGGGTGAACGATGCCAACGCAAAAGCACACACCTCTGTGGTCTGCTCTTGGGCCCTCGTGCCCCTTTCAGTGCCTCTGGGCTCCCACCAGGAGCAGAACACATGGACCCTTTGAGGGCAGAAAACAGATCTTCCTCGAAAGTCCTCCCTCTTGGCCTTGCTAGCCTTACCTCTGGCTGCATCAAAGCCAAGCTCCTCTCCTAAGCATGAGGGACTCCAAAAACTGGCCTCATCCGATCTGTCAAGCTTCATATTTTACTGCTCCGTGAGCTTCAAACGATTTATGTAGCATTATTAACATCTAATCTTGGCGAATGCCCAGCGAGGCAGATGGGGAACACAAAGTAAGAGAAGAGGATGCCCTTGAAGGACAGGCTGTAACTGAGGGAAAAGCCTCTGTCTAGAGGGCCCTTCCCCTCTTGACTGTCTGCGAAACTCCCAATTCTCACGCCTCAGAGTTCCCCCAGGGCCCACCTGGGAGGCCTTCCCTGCTGTAGGGCAGAGAGGGTGTTGCTGGGACAACTCTCAGCATATCTTGTAACTGCTGGGAACCCTTTCTCCACACTGGGCTGTGGCCACCTCAAGGACAGAAACCAAGTTTCATTCATGTCTGTGTCCCCAGTCCTAACACAGGGATTATCTACTGAAGGAATTCCAGATGCTTGAGCAAGTCACCCGCGAGGCAACATGGGCAAATGCACCCAAACCGGTATAACCAAGCAACCCAGAAGCCACAGGAGGGTGACAACACAGGCAGGAGTGGGTGGGCCAGGGCAGCCTGCAGAGGGCTCAGATGTGAATGACATTGATGCCAGTCAATGGAAAAGCTCAAAGATCATGCGTGTAGACCATACATCAAACTGCTTAATAAGCAGATGGAGCTGCGGAGGTGGCACCTGGCCCCAGGATGGGGAGCAGCAGCATGCAGGCGGGGAAAGCAGTGGAACTAGGTGGCCCGGAAAAAGTCTATTTGGTAACAGCTCAGGACTGAAACCTACACCCTGACCCCAGCCCCAAGCTCCCAATCCCCCTTATATCCTTATTTTTTTGTTGTTTTTGTTTTGGTTTTTTTTTGCGGTACGCGGGCCTCTCACTGCTGTGGCCTCTCCCGTTGCGGAGCACAGGCTCCGGACGCACAGGCTCAGCGGCCATGGCTCACGGGCCCAGCCGCTCCGCGGCATGTGGGATCTTCCCGGACCGGGGCACGAACCCGTGTCCCCTGCATCGGCAGGCGGACTCTCAACCACCGTGCCACCAGGGAAGCCCAATGTCCTTACTTTTTTTCCATCTCAGTTGTAGCCTTCTAACATACTATATAATTTACTTATTTTATCTATCCTGAATAGAATGGCAGCTACTTGAAGGCAGGAATCTTGGTCAGTTTTGCTCATTACCACCAAGAACCTAGAGTAGTGCCTGGCACAAATGAGGCACTCAATAGTCATTTGCTGATGAACGAATGATTAATGAGTGAATATTGCAGCTTCAGGAGGGACCAATGTTAAACTCATGGAGGTTAAAAAGGGAGCACAAATAAAGCATGAAGTGGGACTTCCCTGGTGGCGCAGTGGTTGAGAATCCACCTGCCGATGCAGGGGACACAGTTCGATCCCTGGTCCGGGAAGATCCCACATGCCGCGGAGCAACTAAGCCCGTGCGCCACAACTACTGAGCCTGCGCTGTACAGCCTGCGAGCCACAACCACTGAGCCCACGCACCCCAACTACTGAAGCCCGCGTGCCTAGAGCCCGTGCTCCACAACGAAGAGGAGACCCCGCTCTCCGCAGCTAGAGAAACCCCGCGCGCAGCAACGAAGACCCAATGCAGCCAAAAATAAATTTTTAAAAATAAATAAATTTATAAAAAAAACAAAAATAAAGCATGAAGTGAGTTTAGGGACTACTGTGTGAAAGCTGTGGCTTCCGCAGAGCAGACCCACTGAGCTGATGGACGGCAGAGGGGCCGGCGAGGGCTACAGACAGTTACTTTAACGTGGTGAGAACTTATGTGAGTGGCAGGGGGACAGGGGAGTAGGGTAGTAACTGCAAGAGGCATGAAGTTGGGGGTGAGGGAGAGGAGGAAACTAGCACAAAGGTGAAGGGCTCAGCCACACCTCCTTCCTGCTCCCCCAGCAGGACTTTCTCGCCTGCGGTGGCAGTGCCACGGAATCCAATCCACTCCTCTCTGCTAATCCAGGCCTTCCTTCAAGCCCCAGCTAAATCCCCACCCTCTCTAAGAAGGTTCCCTCACTGAATGGAAGGTGCTGGTCACTAGTCAGGATGGTTTGAGAGGAAGAGCAGAGAAATGAAGATGACCAGGGTTAGAGTCCTTGGTCTGCCATCTCCTGGGCTACGTCATCTGAGGCATTCTTTCATCTGTGTGTTTGTTTATCCATTCACCCAACACTGTCGAGTTCTTCCTAAGTGTCTTTTGACACGACACCCAAGCATTTCTTCAAGCCGTCTCTTTTCTTCCCCTCTGACCTCACTCCTCCACTGTCCATTAAATGTTGGAGGGGCTCACCGCCAGGCCCAGGCTCGTTTGCCTTCTCGCAGTGGCTGCCCACTTTCCGGGCTCGATCTTCTTCACACTCGTGGCTTTGATTACCTCTCTAACCCAGTGGTGCCCACACTTGTATCTCCAGCCCAGACCCCTCCTCCGTGAATCCAGATGCCAATGTGAGTTTGCCACTCACCTTCCTGAAGGCACATCAGACTCAGGATGCCTGAAAACTGAACTCAAACCTCCAAACCCAAACTGGCCTCTTCCAGTGCTTCCTACCTTTAGAGAATTGCACCACTATCCGGTTAGCTCCGAAAGCCAGGGGTCAGTCTTAGTGCCTCTGCCCCTCACGCCGCATCCAAACAATCACCAAGGCCTCTGCTGACTTTAACTGTCTAATCGTCTCTTGAATCCACACACTCCTCTTCAGCCCCAGCACAGTCCAAGATGTTCTCATTACTGGCCACAACTACTGCAAGGTCCTCCTGGGTTCCCCACGTCCCCCTCCCCCTGCTGAGCAGCCTTCTCCACTGGTATAGCCAAGGTGAGCGGTACAAAACTCAAATGATTATGCCTAGCGCGCTCCAGAGAAATCCTCTTATAACTCCCTGCCGCTCCTAGGACGAAGAACAAATCACTAACGTGGCCTACAAGGTCCCGCAGGGCCTGACTGCCGCCGAGATCCCAGCCTCATCTGGCATGGCTGGCCTTCTCTCAATGCCTTTGAAGTACCAAGGTGCCTCCCGTGATGGGTCCTCACACCGTCCACTCTGCCTGGAGCGATCCTTCCCACTTTACTCCTGTCTCCATGCCACCTGGCCACATTAGATCCTACTCATTTTTTAAATCTCAGTTCAAATGTCACTTTCTCAAGTCTTTTAGGACTCCCTAGCCTAAATGAGGCTCCTCTGTTACACAGTTTCATAGCATCTTGCTACTTTCTTTCAGCAAATGACTCAACTTGTAATTTGACATTTATTTATGTGATTATTTGATTTATTCCTCTTTTTTTCTACTGTAATCTCCTGTAACCTCCATGAAAGCAGGGCTGTGGCCATTGTTCTCCCAGGACCTGGTACATGGTAGGCTTCATAGGTATTGGCTAAGTGAATGAACAAGTGAATAACAGGTACCGTAAAAGCACTAGAAACGTGAGTGGACCTAACAGTCTCTAGCCTCGGTTTATCTATAAGATGGGTATCATCATAATCCCAACCTCACAGGATCCTCAAGGATTAAGTGACACATAAGGGAGTACTTTACAAGCAATAAAGCACGTTGACAGATATGCTCACTGCTTCCTCTCTAGATGCTCACAGCCCATACCCAACCCAGCCCCCGGCTGCTCCAGCGTTTCCAGTCATCGAAGACCCGCCTCCCAGCCTAACCAAAGCTTTTCTGTGGGATTCAGGAGTGGGTCTCCCTATATGCCCGGTTCACTGGTTCCCAGTGAGTGAAGGCAGGGTACGGAGTGCAGCTGGGACAGAAGTACAGGAGGTGGGATGCATTTTGAAGGGCAGGGAGACGTCAGCATGAGGAAGGTCTGGTAGAAGGGGCACTGGGAGGCAGAGGGTGGGAGCAGAGTTTGGGGATCAAGGAGGTGGTCCCTGCGTGAAAAAGGACACACATACCAACAGGCTTAGCAACAGGCACGTTCCCCAGGTAATAGACTTGGAACTTTTGTACCAACTCATTCTTAGGCGCTGGGAATTCCACTGCGGGGAAGAAAGGAGAGGATCAATCATAGCGGCAGACCTTGCTCACTGCCAGTCCCCACCACCAGGGTATAAGCTGGACATTCACCCGGCCAAGGCCCTACCTCCACCCCCTCCCCCTGCCTCCCTTTAACCAAAGTCCCTCCACTTATTTGACCCAAAGAATTGAGCCTCCATTTTTCTATCACTCTGTCCAGTAGCTCGTGCCTCTTCTTGGGTCACCCCACCCTTGCCCACAAAGCTGAGGCAGACCTGGCAGGGTTGTGACACTGACCTTGGAAAGGGACATCCACAAGTTTAGAGTGGTCCAGAGAGAGTCCATTTACCAAGCAGCGGGCGTTGCGCCGTTCGGCCATGATCTGCGGAAGGGGAAAGGGGGAGGGGAAGAGCGAGGGAGGGTGTGTTAGGCTTCACAGCCCTGGAGCCCCCCACCCCGCCTCAGTGACCCCACCCGCATCCTCGTAGAGCAAAGGTGGCAGCTAGCCCAGGGTGCGGAGGGGGCCGTGCCTTAGAGCAGATCTCATGCAGGCTGGTGGCGATGTTCTTGGCAGGTGCCTCACAGCGAAACACGTGGCACTTGAGCATCTGGGTCAGCTTATCGCGAGCCACGTAGGCAAAGTCCCTGTTGGGGGGAGGGGCACCTCAGCATCTCCCAGTGCCGTCCAGTGCCGAGCCTCATTCCGCCCCACCCACGCCCTCCCCATCCATCGCAGCTCCTCCAGGGCTTCTGCCCTCGGGATGGGGTGCTGCGGGTGCTGCCTCCTGGCCGGAGGATAGACAGGCAAGCATGCCGAGGTCGAGGAGGACGGGCGAGCACAGCGGGCAGGAAGGGGCAGGGCAGAATAGGGGAACTTGGGTGCTTCATGGCATCTGGTCCAGGTGTGGGAAGAGGAACGGTCAAGGCAAATTAGGCATAGTACCTCTCTCTGGGTCCGGCAGCACAAGAGAGGCAAAGAGCAGAGTTAGGGAGGAGGGCCCCACTCTGACTGCCCGCCCCCCCAGGACCCCTGGCCCTGCTCCCACCTTCCGCTGTCCCGCCCGACGCCCCACACGCGAATGCTGACGATGGGCTGGGCGTGCAGCAGGGCCTGACTGTGCGGCTCCACCAGCTTTAGCGTCTCATCCTCCAGCTGTAGCAGCAGATCCTTTCCCTGCAGGCCCAGGAAGCGGACGCTCAGCGGTGCCCCAGCTGGGAAGGTGGCTGAGCTTTGCCACTTCCAGCTTGAGGGAGGGTGAGCCCCAGCTCGAGGGCCCTTGCTTTGGTGTCGGACCAGCCACCCTGCAGCCTCCCTCTAGTAAAGGTCCCACCTGTCACCTCTAACGAGACTCCTTTTATCATCCCCATCGCCGTTAAACAACCGTCTCCCAAGGTCCCAACGTGGAGTCACACGTCCATCTCACAGGCTGTCACCTGGCGGGTGTGCACCTCCCTCCCCAGCCCTTGGGGCGGCAGCTGGGCTCTCCCAGCTCTCACAGTTCCCTTCACTTCTCCGTTGCCCGGCCCCCCTGCCAGCTCAGGCCCTCACCTCCCCCCAGCCCCCAGACATGGGGTCGTGCAGATTGTTTTTGTGGTAGGAGAGCTGACGGATGCAATTGTTGACTGCCACACTGCTGCGGCCAGGGGCCAGCTCCTCCTCCGTCATCTCCACCCAGCCAAGGGAGCGCACGGCGAAACACTGCCAGACACAAAACAGGGGGCGGGAGATAGAGGCTCTGAGCTAAAATCGGAAGAGCCCCCAGCCCAGGACGCAAGGAGGTTTGCTGAGACCAGAGGAGTTCCTGACTCAGAACACAGTGGGTGGGAGGGTATAAGACTAAGAGGCTCTACAAACAGGATATAGTTGCAGGAGGGGTGCTGGTCTCAGAGGAGACCCCTGCCAGTCGAGGAAGCATCTGAGCCAAGCCTGGAACGGCCCCCTGCCAGGCCACGGGACTGGTTGAGTTAAAAACTGAAATGCCTCCCACTCAGACACAGGGGTCTCTGCTGAGACTTCAAGAGCTCAGGACCTGGCAAGCTGTACTGAGACCACAGAGGCCCGCAGAACATGACCCAAGGGGCATTCCTGTACACAGGGGGGCCCAACGTGGGAACGGGCATTGGTCTTGAACAAACCTTGATCCCCGGGTTGGCATTCCGTGGGGGCAGCTTCTCCTCCTCTTGGGGCAACGGCTCTGGGCTGGAGGCAGGTGGTAACACTTGGTACAGGCCCCCAAACGGGGAGCTGTCCCATGGTCCCTTCCAGACAGACCCATCCCACTGTCAGCCCACTGTGTCATGCCTTCCCACTTACCTGAGGCTCTGAGCTGGGAAAGGCAACGTCCCCTCCTCAGGGTCCTTCAGTCCCAAATCCATCGGGGCCTCCTCACTGGGCTCATCCTTGGGAAGGGGAGAGAGGAATCAGGACCAAAATGATGCCCCTTCTCCAGCTCCTCCATTGTGAAGGAGGTCCCCTCACTCACCTTCCAAAATTCTCCATCCTCGAAGCCTTCTCCATGCGTGAAGCCGGTCCAGGTGAGCTAGGAGGGGTGGGAGCCAGGGGTGGGTGGCTCATCTAGCAACAGCAGCGCCACCCTCCCCCCCGGTCAAAACCAGCAGGCCCGCGAGCCTCACCTGGGACTCCTCGCGGGGGCTGCTCCCCTGTGATGGGGAGGCCTGGCCCGGGGGCTCCCACTGAGTGGTCCCTGTTGGGATGTGCCAGTAGTAGGTCCCTGAGGTGTCCTGGACCCTCATCCATCCAGCTGGCAGGTCGGAATCCGTCTCGAAGGCGTTCGGGTTCCAAAAGGAATCTGCTAGGTGGGGGGTCTTGGTGAGGGTCTGCCCACCCAACCAGCAAATCATGGGTGCTATGCCCAGTCCCCTCCCAAGACCCCATGGTGGAGGAAGGGCAGGGGAAGGGCTCCAGCACAAGGTTCCTGATCCTCCTAGAGCTTGAAGTCTGGAGTCACAGCATGGGGGGCCCCCAGCGTGAGACGTGACTCAGGTCTCCTCCTGGGCTCTGCTCCTGGCTAACATGGCCAAACAGAGGGAAGGAGGGAGGCAGAGAGAAGGGAAGGAGGTTGAGTGACCCCAAATGACCTCCTGTCAGACATGTCCGGATCCCAGGTGCACACACTTAGCGGCTCCTGCACACACGGGTGCACACAGACATACAACATATACAAGCCCTACGACATACCTGTGCAGCCACCACAAACCCAAGGGCGTACACACACAGGAGATACCCGCAGACAGCAGGTATCGCATACAGGTGCACGCGCACGTGCAGGGGCAGACACACACACACCAACTCCAGCCATCCACTGATGCGGCCACCATACACAGAGGAGCGCGCACACACAGCGATACAGTCCAGCCCCTGCCACATGTGTGTGCAGAGACCACACCCACAATGACCCCCAAAACATGTGTGGGTACCACACAGACACCGAATACACATTCAGACACACAACATATGTCAGCCTCTGCCACATGTGTGCAGATACCGTAGACACCCACAACCTAACCCTTGCCACACACGAGTGCAGGCGAACATTCCATGCACATGCACACACACCACGCACCTGTGACACAGCCCCTCCTCCCCCGGCAGAGCCACGCCACTCCGGCCCTGCAGCCCAGCTCAGGCCTCCACCACTTCTGTGCTCCCTGCCAGCCCCGCCCCACATCACGCCCGGGGCCCGTGCTGCCCCTCACCTGGGCTACTGTCCTGCAGGACGATGGCCAGGAAGAAGTCCTGGGAGAACATGGCGCTTGTTCCCAGCCCCTCCTGCCTCCACCCTCCCTCCTCACAGCCCCTCCAGCCCAGCCAGCTGGGCTCACAGCCTGGTGCTGGGCTGCAGAGAAAAGCTCATCCCGCCCCCTTCTCACCAGGGCAGAGCGCCTGCCAGGCAAGATCCTCCCCCGCCTGGAGCTCACTAGGGAGGGGCCAGGACCACCAGGTAAGGGGACCCCACTGGGGTGGGGATGTGGGGTAGGGCTCATGAGACCCCAGCCTTCCCTGCTCACATCTCTTCTTTCTAATCCTGCGTCCCCTCCCCCCAGTCCTGAATCTCCATCCCACCCCAAAGCGGTCACCTCGGTGCCACAGTCAAGCCCAGTCTTAGGGACACCAGGAGGCTCAGGCCTTCAGGAATCCCCCAGCTACCTGGGGCCCTGCAAAGCCTAGAGCTCTCAGTACAAACAGGGTGTGGCTTCAAGGCTCCCGGGGATCCCTCCCCTGCCCAGAACCTGCCCAGCAGTTCGAGCGGAGAGTGGGCTTCAGGGTCTGGGCCCCGGCAAGCTTGAGGCTGGGCTTGGGGCTTCCCAGCACCAACCCCCCTCACCTGCCAGGGCCCAGCTAGGCTGCAGCGTCTCCTCGGCAACCGCAGCACCAGGACCGGCTGGGAGCGCCCAGACTGCTGACGTGCTTCCCGTTACCAGGGAAACCAGGAATCCTGACTGGTCCAAGAGGCAGCACTGAGGGACAGGCAGTCCCCAGACCCAGGCTGCTGGGCAAACAGGCACGGAGGGCTGGGAGTGGGCGTGGTTACACCAAGGGGGCTGCATACCTGATGTGAGAGTCATTGGAGCGAGGTGCCTCACTGCCCTCAGCTTCCAAATGAGGTGGGCCCACAGAGGAGGGGCTCTTCTTGCCCATCCAGCCTCTAGGTACCCATTACTGCCTCTTTCCCCCCCACCCTCCCCTCCCCTCAGGCCCTAGGGAATTAGAATGCCCGCTTTTCCCCAGAGACCCTCCATCGTCTTCAGGGCTCTCCCACCAAACCTTCCAGGAACCCCACACGCAGGGCAGCCGTGCTCTGCAGAGCCACACCTTTCTTCCTGAAGGGTCACAGACCCCTTGAATCTGCGGACCAGTTCACCATCTTCTGACTGAGTCACACACACCAATCCATCTGCCATCCCTGTCAGCCTGCACCTTCCTGCTTCAAAGAGCTTCATCCTTCCGATCTGTCCTGGAGGGGCCGCTCTCCCCCCCTGACCATCTGGGAGGCCCTTCTGGAGCTTGGCACGTCTCCCTCCAAGCACAGCCCCACCCCGGCCTTTGCTTCCACAAGCACGCATTTATTCAGGAATGTACACTTTCACTCCTGCACCAATTCATTCCGGCGCTCCTTCACGCACTCAGAGGTTCATGTATCATTCATTCACCCACGCATGCCTCCCAGGCTAAGCCAGATGTAGTCATTTGCTCAGGAGTCAGGAACGCTCTCCTTTCCCCACCCCCATGCACGCCCGTAGTCCAGACTAGTATCTTCTACCTGGGTCAATGCAGCAGCCTCACGAAGGGTCTCCCTCTCCCTGTTTAGTCTCCTCCAGTCTGAGCTGCAGGC
This sequence comes from Stenella coeruleoalba, assembly GCF_951394435.1. Taxonomy (NCBI): domain Eukaryota; kingdom Metazoa; phylum Chordata; class Mammalia; order Artiodactyla; family Delphinidae; genus Stenella; species Stenella coeruleoalba. Next base: position 48,217,285 of record NC_137154.1, on the reverse strand, counting down.
TACATCCCAAATGATTGTTCCAAGATGCTAACCTTCTCTCCAGTTGAATCCTCTAATTGTTTTCTCCTTGCCCTCAGGATAGAACCCAAATTCCTCTACAAGGTTTGTTTGCTGTTATGAGCCCCTAATCGCCTGCCTCTCAGCCTTACCTCTGACCACCCTCCATACCTCTGGTCTCTCTCTCCCTGCCTGGGACCCGCCCCTTATACTCCCTGAGCCCAGCCTCCCTCCCCTCAATCTTGACCTGGCACCAGCCACTCCTCCTTCCAGCATCAATGTAAAGGTCGCTTCTCAAAACTGACCCACCCCCTCTCCCCAACCATGCACACAGGCAGGGTGCGGGATGTCCCTCCTGCACCTCCCCCACCCCAGGGCCCAAACAACCTGTTTACTTCTGTCTCCACCCTAGACTGTGAGTGCCATTGAGGGCAGGAACATCTGACCCCTGCAGTATATATTCTTAGCATTTAGGACAAGGCCTAGCAATGAGTATGAACCCAACACAGTGGGTTCCCAGTATGAACCCAGCACAGGTAGGAAAGTTCATTCATTCAACATTCATCATTTGGTCATCATTCATTCATTCATATACGTATGCATGCAATCAACAACTTGGTGGAGATCCTAGGGTGGGAAGGAGAAAATAATGTTTGCTCAATTCTACCACATTCCTACAGGAGCCCAGACCTCCTCTGTGGCCTTCCTGGTCATAGCAACACAGTTACAAAAGAGGCAGTGGCGCAGCCCCTTCTGCTAGCAGCCCCTTCTCCAGCAGAGCTCGATCCTTGCCCATCCTCTCGCCACCCCAGCTCACTTGCTGAGGTCACTGCCCACACCCAGCATACCCTTCCCAGCTCTTCAGCAGTTCTGTCCTCCCACTCCCAGAAAGCTCATAGGAGCGGCCACTACAGTGACCATTCAGGGGGCCCCAGAGCAGCCAGGCTCTCCATTATTTGGCCCAGATTCACATCCCCTAAGGCAGAGGTTGCAAATAAGCAACCTGCAGTCTGATGTAAACCTCAGATAGATTTTGTTTGGCCTGCATGGTGCTTTTTTAAAAAACAGACTTGGTTGCTAACATTTAGAAATTGGGATGTTTCACATCAATATCTAGTTTTCAGTTTCCCTTGAAAAGTTACATGAACTGGCTCCATTGAGACTACATTTCCCCCCACCTAACCCTATAAAAACCAGCTGGAGTGGAGTAGTAGCTGTTCCCTGCAAAAGGGACCCAGGCGATGACCACTGACTGCCGCTAACATCCCCCTAAAGACAGGCAATCAGACTTTGTCCTTGGTAGAATTACTCAATACCGCCTGTGAAGTGTTCGTACAAAAACAAAACACAAAGAACCCCTCAAATCTGAATCTGATCAAGGCTCTAGAATTCACTGTCAATTTACAGGAAATCCAGGGAAAGAGGAACATGTTCAACACCACACAGGGAGGGTCTGCAAATCCAGACCACGGAAAGCCCAGGGCAAACAACACAGTGGCTTCAATTAAAACAACAACAACAAAACACCGAGCAAAAATAGAGAGATGGAGGAATAATGTATAGATCAAAAGAAATCTTGACGTATTGACTATCAAAAGGTCTGTTCCTGGGCTTCCCTGGTGGCGCAGTGGTTGAGAGTCCTCCTGCCGATGCAGGGGGTGCGGGTTTGTGCCCCGGTCCGGGAAGATCCCACATGCCGCGGAGCGGCTGGGCCCGCGAGCCATGGCCGCTGAGCCTGCGCATCCGGAGCCTGTGCTCCGCAACGGGAGGGGCCACAACAGTGAGGGGCCCGCATACCGCAAAAAAAAAAAAAAAAGGTCTGTTCCTATTTGGATATTGATGCAATGAATCAAAACTTTTTAAAGAGTGGGGAGACAACTGGGAAATGTAAACATTGACTGGATATTCGATGATATTAAGGAATTATTGCTAAATTTCCGTAGGTATGATATTGATATTGTGGATTTTTTTTCAAAAGAGTTTTATCTTTCAGAAAGGCATGAATGAGTGGGGACTTCCCTGGTGGTCCAGTGGTTAGGACTCCGAGCTTCCACTGCAGGGGGCATGGGTTCGATCCCTGGTTGGGGAACTAAGATCTCGCATGCCGCACGGTGCAGACAAAGAAAAAAGCATGAGTAAACATTTACCGACGTATTTGCTTCAAAATAACTTAGGCTGGGGCCCAGGAGTAGGTGCGGGTATAGATGCAGCAAGGTTAGCCACGTGTTGCTAATTGTTGAAACTGGGTCATGGGTAAATCAGGCTCGTTATTCTATTATTTTTGTATATGTCTGAAAATGTCCATAGTAAGTTCTTTGAAAGGGGATGACATGCTGCCCTTGGCTCATCTGAACTGCATGCTCCCTGCAAAGGTCCCCCAGTTTGGGGTCTGGGTAAGGTGCCTGCTGCCTGGTGTGGGAGGAGTCTTTCCTGACACTAACATCCAGCCCAGGCTTGTGGCCGCAGCCCATTATCTCTGCCCCTTGCTCCTCAGCCGTCTGCATCTCTATGTGACACTAGCAAATGCAGAGACTCAACTTATTTAAATGGGACACATTTAATGGTCAATCCTGGGAGTCCTAATATCTATCCCCCCCACCCCAACAAAGCATATGTTTATTCTTCCTTTGCTTCCTTTTAGTCAATATCTTATTCCTGACTAAACAGTACTCTTGCAACGTCCAGTGTGGTGCTCTGCACACAATACCCCATTCTTTTCCAAATAGACCTCTGTGGGGAGGAGCTGCCTCTAACTAACAGCCCGGAGTGCACCTGGGCTCACCGTGCTGTAGGCATCGGTGACAGCTAGGGCCAGGAGCTCGGGTCTGCACTTGGACTTGGTTTAGATCTCAGTTCTACTGTGATCTCAGACTGTCTGTGACCCTGGGAAAGGACTAAACCTCTCCAGGCCTCTATTTTGTCACCTGTAGTATGGGCATAAAAAAATAGGATTCCATACGACAATGCTGAGCACAGTGCCAGTACCTGGTAAGTGCCTCATACACAGACCTAGGCCACCATCCACCGGGAGTGTGGGATGGATGGGTCTAGTGCTTGTTCAAGCACTCTCTGAACGTAGGGGCCACGTCCTTCAGGAAAACCTGGGCGTGGCCTGCTGAGGACTGAGGATACAGGCTCTGTGACTCACGCCCAGGCTGGCCCTCTGTATGGAGGGACCCACCCCCCCGCCCTCTCGCCCTCCCACATTCCCCACAGCAAGCTCCACAAGGTACCTGTGTCCTCCGGGGAGCCATAGGAGGGGCTGCCCTGGGATAAGGTGGCCCAGCTCGAGTCCTCGTCACTGGCCGCGCTGTTCCGCATGCCAAACAGAAGGCTGGCACTCTTGCTATGCTCTCGGGGGCCATCTGCGAGGGCCTGGGGCCCGGGGGGCACCTCCGCACTCCCCAGGGGCGCCGGCAGCCCTGGGGGAGAAGACAAGTCGTCCTCGTCCTCCTCCTCGTCCTCGTCATCCTCCTCGGCCTCCCCTGCTGCCTTCTCCTCTCCCTCCTCTGGGCCCTGCTCTCGGGTGCCGATGATCAGGCCGGGTCCTCGGAGCCCTCTGTTGGCCGCATTATGGGCGGAGAGCTCCAGCTCAGAGTACAGGTGCATCAGGCCTTTGGGGCCCAAGGGTGCCATCTCGGGCTCCTGGCTGGCTTCCTCAGCCAGGGTCAAGGTCACGTTGCGATTCTGGTCACGGTGGGCTGTGGCGGCCCGCCGGAGCTGGTTCTGGCCCTCCTTTAGCCACTTGGCATTGGCGGGGCCCGGCTCGGGTCCCCCCCCCTCCCCCATGGCGCTGCGCAGGTCCTTGGGTCCCACGGCCGTGGCCTGCAGCTTGGCGTTGAGCAGCTGGTTGTGGGCAGCGTGCAGGGGCAGGGGCAGGCTCAGCGCGGGGCCTCCGTGGCTGTTGGCATTAATGGCCGACTGGCTCAGGGATGATGGAACAGACATGGCCTTGGCAGATCCTGCAGGCGGGGAGGGGAGACCACGTTGAGCCTCCAGGTCAGGATAGCAGCACCCCTGCTTCTGTCCCAGGCCTGTGCCCTGCACCTCCTCATCTCCCTGCGCTCAGCAGGCCAGCACACACCGCTGTGTCCGCTGAGCTATTTTCTCAGGAGAATAACTGGGCTCAACTTCTGTCCGCCATCACCACCACCACCGGCTCAAACCCCACCCCCACTGACAAGGCCCAGGCCCACAGTCCACCCCATCCCCAAATCCCCAGCGCTGAGCTTGCTGGGATAGCACAGCCAGCCCCTGCTTTGCCCTCACTCCCAACTGCAGAGACTCCACACAATGGCTCTCTGTGCATCCCCACCCCCAGCTCATCCAACTGGGGCTTGCTGTGCCAGGGGCACAGATGGTGAGGGACTGGCTCGTGTGTTCTGGACACTGGACACTGCCTGCCCCCTTCCTCCTGCCACACCGCTATGCACAGCCCCACCACTGTGAGCTCCCCACGCTCTGTTCCTATCGTCATAAATCGCTGGGTCCAATCAGCCCCCGAGCTCACCCCATCCTAGAGACCATGAGGACAAGAGAGAATGAGCATAGACCAAGCCCTCAAGGGCAAGGTCCTAGGAAGGCAGGTCATAAAGGAAGGGCCTTCAGCTCCAACTCGTGGTTCCTTTGACCAGTTGAAGCAACATTTTGGTGACTGTTTCGATAAAGTATCTCACCTCGGGTATCAATTCCTCTGCCAGCCCCTATAATGCCCCATGCCTGGGTCACTGCAGGAGTCTTTGATCTGGACCCTCCAGCCCTTCAGGTCTTTGCCCAAATGTCACCTTTTCAGTGAGGCCTTCCCCGGATACCCTTTGTAAATCTGCAGGCCACCGGGGCCCCTCCCAGCAATCCCCAAACTCCCCCCAGCACCCAACACCACCTGACAAGCTAAGTTATTATTTACTTTGTTCAATGATTGTCTGCTCATGACTGTAATTTCAGTTCCATGGTGGTGAGGATTTTGTCTTTCTTGATTTTTTTTTTCAATGTAGTATGCCTAGGGCTTAGCACAGTGCTGACACAGAGCAAGAACTCAATAAATATTTGTTGAATCAGTGTAGGAATCTGCCCTCCCATCTGCCCCAGGCCCCATTTTGCATCTCCTCTGCCAGTTTCAGAAAACATACTCCAGTCGTGTTACTGTGTCTCAACCATTGCTCACGATGCCCCAACCAAAACTCCACCTGCCCTTCAGGTGAGGTCTCCTGTCCCACAGTGAAAGTCCACCAGTCCTATCCCCTCGGACCCCCTCCTGCATCCTCAGAAGCGCTTCGTGGATCACCTTCTCCTCCGATCAGCCAAGCCCATCACCCTAACGACTGATCTCACCCTCAAAGCCCCATTCCACCCTCCCCATCTCCCTGACCTTCCACTGCTAGGCTTCTCTCCTTCCCTGACCCCGCTATAATGTGCTCACTCCCTGGACCCTCCCTGGCCACCCCCTCACAGTTTATTCTCCCTGACCAACCGTTATCCGACTGTGTCTCCGCCTGACCCTCTTAGACACTATCCTCCCCTCCCTGATACCCTCACTCAGAGGTCTCTTCCTACCTGACCTCCCCGCAACATGCAACTCTCCCCTACGGACCGCCTCCCAGGCACACCTTCCCCTCAGACTCCCGCTGCACAGTCCTTTCTCCTCAGTTTCTTACCTGAGCACTCTCCACCTGCCTGTGTGCCCTGAGTTCTTTCTCTCCTTGAACCCATGGCCCCAGTGTTCTCTGTCTCCACAGCGCAGCTCTCAATCCTGAGCACTGACAGCCCGGAGGTGTTTAGGCTGCCCCGCAAGGCTCTGCCGTCTCTCGGGTGCAGTGCCGGGTCCTGGGGCAGGGGCCATAGCTCGCCTTTCCATCACTCCTATCCCCTCAGACCCTAGCACAATGCTATGCACACATCTGTGAAATAAATGTGAGAAGGTCCCTGTCCACATGTCTGCCTCACGTGTAACCACCTGCTGGTCTGCTCGGTATGGCTCCACCTCGGCAATGAGAAAGCTCGTGGCCACCAGCATAAATGAGAAAGACAGACGGCCCTGTCTCTGCCCAGAACCACAGTAATCTTCCAGAAATGGAAACCAGATTGTGTCACTCTCCAGCTCAAAAAGTCAGATGGCTCAGGACTGCCTTTAGGATAATGTCTGTACTCGTTAGCAGATCACCAAGAGCCTCCTTGAGCCAATGCCTATGACCTCTCGGGCCTCCACCCCGTCCTGCCTCCTTCCCACCTTACACTCCAGCCACAGGAAGTATGGTGGATTCTAGAACACGTCACACTCACATGGCCCTGGCTCTTTGTTTACACTGATCCCTCGGCTTGGAATCCCGTCTCCCCTTGTGAGGACCTCTGCTTATGTTTCACTACTTGGCTCAGCGGTCAAAGCTCCTAAGCAGTAAGTCTTTTCTGTTCAGTCCCCTATCCTCAACCTCACGTGCCCATTCCCTCCCTGGCTCACCATACCCAGTACTGCATTCTGTCCGAACATCTGAGATCCTGTCTCATTCAACTTCGCACCCCATTAGCAAAGAGAGTGTGCTGTGCGTCTGCACAGAGTGGGCCCCTGGTCAGGATGGAGGGGTGAGAGGAACAGGAACTAGGAAGCTCAGAACTAATTGGGGATAGACACTGAGACAGGCTTGTGTGGCCTCATGGGCTGGGGATGGGAGTGTCAGGGAGGGTGCTGGAGAATGATGAAGGGTCCCTGAGCAGGAAGTAGGATGGGGTCCTGGACAGGTGAGGCCTGAGATCTAGGAAAAAAGGGAGGGAGGGAGCTAGCTTAAGCCGATACCCTAGCTCAAAGGCTGTTCCTTTGAGTGGCATCTCCAGGAGTTTCAGGAGATGGAAGGCCCCATGACTCTGCCACACTCAGAGCATCACAGGGGTACCAGGCCCTTCTCTGAAGCAGCAGTGTACGGAGCCAGGTTTCTCAGTGTTCAGGCCAGGACCAACCTCCTTAGCATCTGGAAGTGTGGTCGGGGAAGGGCACGTGCCCCGTGAGGCTGGGACAGTGAAGAACCAGGGTGACTGCAGGGCAGTCATGGGGGCAGAAAGCACTGGGGGAGGGAAGGGGGAAGTTCTGCTGTGTGAAGAGTGCTGAAGCCTGAGCGCCTAGCCCAAAGCAGTGCGGTCTCCTTCACCTCACTCTTTAAGGTCAAAGGATGACCAGTTGCCCAATACCTTCAAGAAGGGGCACAACCTAGCCTCTCCCCTCTCACTGGTGCTACCCATACCTGGAGCCTCTCAAAGGATGGAAAGAGACAAATGAATTCTGGCTCAAGGCAGGCAGCTGGGCGGAGCCCTCAGGGGAGGAGCTAAAAGAGTGGCCACTAAGCCTGAAGGGGCTGATAGGAGACCACACTGGTAGACAGGCGAGGCCTGCTCAAGGTCAATGGTCTTCTAACCTGACCACTTACTATATGCCAGGCACTGTGCTGGGCATGGGGGGAGAGTGATGAATAATAAAGAAATGACTGTTCCCCGAAGGAGCTCACAGTCTAGCAGGGAAACAGTCACTGAACACCTCGTTACAATGCAGTGTAATGGCAGTACCTGGCACTCGAAGCACTCCCTATTTGTTGAATAAGTGATTGACTATTTTGATGGGGAAAGAACAGGGCACTATAGGAGCCCGAGGCTTACTTTGACCGAGACATTGGCGAAGACCTGCCTGAGACAAGAACACGACTCTCCTTGGACCACCCCCTTCACCATCCCTCCCTCTCAGAGGATGACCCCCAACGCACTCCCAGTTCACGGAGGAAATGGCAGCTATCAGCCAGAGAACATCCTCCAACCTACAAACTCAGCACCTATCCTTTTACCTCCTTTTTCCTAAAACCAGTTGCTTCACCTGTCACTTAAATCCCTCCTTTCATGCCTTTCCAGGAATCGTATGCCACTGTTAATCCATGTTTTTCTTCTACCTAATCAACCACTCCTCAGCGGGATCCACCATTTCCCGACTTAAACACAGAGTCTTTCTTGACCTGACATTCTTCCAGCGCCACTTGCTACTCTCTTTTCTCCCCCACATCCGCAAACTTCTTGAAAGAGCTGTCTTCACTCATGGCTGCCGTGTCCTCACCTGGGTCTCACTCTTCAACTATTCCCAGTCCTGCTTCCACTCTCAACATGCTTCAGTAACAGCTCCTACCAAGGTCAACATGACCCCTGTGTCATTTAATCCAACAGACCCTTGGAGTGCTCACCCTGGTTGTACTCTCAGCAGCATCTGACGCCATGGGCCTCTCATCCAGCTTTCATCCATGGCTTCCACACACTACCTCTCCTGGTTTTCTTCCTACACTCTAGTTACTGCCTGGTGGTTTCTTACACTCCTTTGCTGGCTCTTCATCCTCCGCCAGCCGTTACACGCTGGAGTTTCTCACAGCTTGTTCTTATGCCCTTTTCTCTTTCTCACCCGATATTCGACACAGGTATTCATTCATGCCCGTAGCTTCAGGTGCCCCCTACAAATTGATGCTTTCCAAAAGTACACCTTCATTTCAGACCTCTCATCTGAGCTCTAGACACACACATTCAACTTTCTACTCAACATCTCCACTCGGATGTCTCAAAGGCCTCTCAAACCAGCATATCCACTCATGTTTCTCTCTCCCACACCTTAACTGGTCCTTTCAGGATCCTGGCTCATGGAATGACATGACCACCAGCTCTGTTCTATAAACCAGAAGTAGCAATACCATTCTTTTTTTTTTTTTTTTTTTTGCGGTACGCGGGCCTCTCACTGCTGTGGCCTCTCCTATTGCGGAGCACAGGCTCCGGACACGCAGGCTCAGCGGCCATGCTTCACGGGCCCAGCCGCTCCGCGGCACATGGGATCTTCCCGGACCAGGGCACAAACCTGTGTCCCCTGCATCAGCAGGCGGACTCTCCACCACTGCGCCACCAGGGAAGCCCAGCAATACCATTCTTGACACCACCTTCTCCCTCAGTCCCCACATTCAATCCATCCCCAGGTACTGACGATTTTCTATCCAAGAAAAATTTTTGGACTTGATCGACTCTCTGCATCCACTACCGTCAAGAGTCCACACCAAGGACAAAGACTTTAAGATCAAAATTCCTAACATGCCCTCGATTGTCCGGCCCAGCCTTCCTCTCCAGCTTTGGCACTCTGCTGTCCAGCATCACTGGCCTGCTTTTGATTCCTCGAAGACATCATGCTCTCTCTTTCCATCAGGTGTCTGCACGTGATTCCCTTCTGCCTGGACCCTCCTTCCCCTACCCTCTCAGTCTAATTCCTTTGCCTCTTAGGTCAAATGTCATGTTCTCAGAGACGCCTTCCTTGACCCTCTCTCCCTACCTCCTAGTCCAGTTTAGGTGGTGCTCTTGTGTGTTCTCAAGGCACCATTCACCTTTCCCTTCATGGTATTTATTACATTCGTAATTTTATTCTTATCTGATTTTCCCCTTAGACTGTCAGCTCCATGGGGACAAGGACACAGCCTATTTTGCTCGTAATTATATATTCAGTGCCTGACAGTACCTGGTATATATTAGGCGCTCAAAGTATACTTGTTGAATGAATAAATGATCAGATAGTTTTTTTTTTTTTTAAGGAAAACACTACGTTAGAGTATTAAGAGGAGGTAGGCAAGAGGGTAGCAATCAAGGAAAAAAGGGGGTGTGTGGCCTAGATTAAGTTTGGCAGCAGTGGGTAAGATGCAGTGAAATGAATGGATTTGTAAAATACTTAGGTAGTGGATGTAACAGAACTTGGTGACATAAGATGTACAGAGTGAGAGAGAGAGACATTAATCTAGAATGTGGCCTAGGATTCCAGCTTGGGTAGCTGATTGGAAAGTATCCATTTCTGAGAGTTGAAGGAGGAGCAGATTTGAAAGAAGGGGTAGAGAGGGAACATAGGAAAGATAATACAGCTTGGGATCAGTAAGTCTGGAAACTCCTGTTGGATTTCCAAGGGGATGTCATGAGGCCAGTTGGATATTGCGTCTGGAGTTCAGGAAAGAGATCTGGGCAAGATGTATAAATCCGAGAATCATATGTGTGTGTGTGTATATATATGAAATTTGAAGCTTTGAGAGTGAATAAAGGACCCGAGGAGAAAGTGCAGAATGAGCGAAGATGGCCCAGGAAAGAACCAAGCGCCTCGCCAGCATCTAAAGAGAGGGGAAGGAGGTAGCAAATGAGATTGAGGAGCAGACAATGCTGCAGGACAGAAACGAGGAAAACGTTTCAAGGAGAGCTGACGCACACCACTAATACTAGAAAATGGAAGGCGGATAATAGGAAAGTGTCCATTGGAGTTGGCCACATGGACATCTCCAGTGACCTTGGCTTGAGCAGTTTCCGCGGGTGCAGAGACAGAAGACCGAGTGAAGTGAATTAATGGGACGTGAGGAAATAAAGACATCAAGTGTAGGCGAGGTTCTGGCTTTAAGGAGTGGAGAGAGCTGGGCCTCTGAGGTACTGGGAAAGCAAGAAACGCACAGGCAGATTCAATAGGTTCGAAATATCCTCTGAATTGGCAGCGGGAAAACTGCTCCTAATGGGTGCTCCTGCCAGTGCTAGGCCTCCTGGCCGAGGGGGGGCCACAGCGGCCCCAGGGCACACCCCTCGGTCGCCGAGGGCAACAGAATGCGGCTTGACAGATGCCAGGCCTGGGACCCTGCAGGAATCCGTGCAGCCTCTGAGCTTACCTCACCACACGTCCTCTTCCCAGTCCTTGACCTCCCCTCCCCCATCCCCTAGTCCCCATCCCCCATCCCCCCACCGCCCCTCGCTTCCCTTCCCCTGTTCTCGCTCCCTATTCATCCCGGAGAGGCAGGAGGTAAAGGTCGGGGAGGGGACGGTGTGAGGACCGAAGTAGAGTCCGACCTTGTAAGGGGGAGAACAGGAGGGTAGTCGGAATACGCGGTGGGAGGGCCGCGCGCGGGGATGGGGCCTGGCGGGGGGACGCGGGCCGCCGCGGAGCTCGGGCTGCGGGGTCCGCCGGCCACTGGAGGCCGGGATCCGACCGCCCGGGCTGGGTCCCGGCAGGGGCAGCTCCTACCTGCGCGGGGAGGCCCCAGGCCCAGGTGGCGGAGGTGGCTCAGGCTGCAGGGCTCGGGCTCCGCGGCGGCTTCTCCATCACAACATCCCCCGCCCAGGAGCGCGCGGGCCGCGGGGCCGCGCCCGGAGCAGCGGAGGCGCGCGCGGGGCAGCGGGTGGGGGAGGGGCGCCATCTTGGGCCGGACGCGGGCCGGGGAGCGGGAGCCCCTCGGCGGCGTCACTGGTGGCAGCCGAGCGGAGGGCCCCTCCCTGCGGGACCCTCGGGCCTCGATGAGTCCAGCGGCCCAAAGCCCCTCGCCGGCCGCCATCCCTGCGCCCGGGTCCCACGGTTCCAGAGCGCTGCCCCAGCCTCCGCCGACCCCCGCCCAGCCCGGCACCGCCCTCCACCACGAGGCCTTGGACTCACCCTGTGCGGCCCACAGGGCCCCGGCCCCGCACCCCGGCGGGGCGACTCACCGAGGGGTTGGAGCGGGAGCGGCTGTGGCAATGCCAGGGCCGCGGCCGCGCGGGGAGGGGCTCCGAGGAGGCAGCCTGCTCTGCTCTTGCGGCAACACTCCGTGACGTCCTGGTGGAGAAGCGATGAGGGCACAGCGTTGGTGATAATAATAGCTCTTATTTAGTGGCCGCTTACACGGTGCCAGGCTCTGTGTTAAACCCGTTATATGCATTCGTCCTCACATCAGCCCTGTGAAGTCGCCACTATGATCATCCTCAGTTTTCAGAGGCAGATGCTGAGGTTCAGAAAGGTAAAACGACTTGCCTGCAGTCACAGGTAAGTGGGGGAAACAACCTGGAACCCAGATGTTTCTTAACACCCTACCACTGCTGCTGAACATGAAACTGTGACACCAAGGCCTTGCAGATGTGAAGAATGAATCGCTCCCCGGTGGAAATTCACAGGAGGGAAGGAAGAAGGGGGAATGTGGACGAATAGTGTGAAGGAAGGAATGATGGGGCCCAATATTGCACAGACTCCCTGGATAGTGAGATAGTTCCCAGTGGTCAGGTCAGCGGCACAGAGGCTTTCAAAGACAGTGAGGGGGAATATTACCATCCAGACCCTCTCCTGGCTCATTCCTCTAAGGCAGACGATTTAATTTATTGTAACTACTAAGTACTGAGCAACTGACTCAAGATGCCCTCAAGGTACCTAAAACTAAAAATGTCCAAATCTAAATTCATTGTCTCATCCCCTTTATTGACCTTCTAAGAAGTTTCACTGGGGTGAAAAAAACCCTCCCCAGTGCCTGTGTGCACGAACACGAACACACACTCATACACACACACACTCACACACACACACACACACATGACTGGATGCAGCTCCACTTTATCCATCCCAGTGAGTGGCACCACCATCTACTGCTTGCCTAAGCCAGGAGCCTCAAGGTCATCTCTGACTACACTTTCACTTGATTTGAGGTGAATATAAATGTCTTAACTTTTTGTTATGGAAAATTTCAAATATATGTAACATAAGGAGACAGAACAGTATAATGAACCCTCATATACCCATCATTCAGCTTCAAACATTATCAACTCCTGGACAAGAATTTATGATGACTTGACAAGCTTCTATGATATATGAATCATGTACCAAGTCCCAAGCTAAGTCCTAGGGACCCAAAGATGAATCAGATTTAACTGTCACCCAACCTGGAGGGGATAACATGTGACCTTTGTCCCTGAAAGGTGAGTAAGAGTTACCCAGAAGAAGAAAGGTGTCCTCATTCATTTGATCATTCTCTCTCAACAAATCATTATCATGTGGGAGGCACTGTCCTTGGTGCTAGGAACTTGTAAAGAAACAATATTGAGTCCTTGCCCTCAGGGAGCTTGAATAACAAGGGAAAGAGATATTAAACATATTAGAAATGTGATGAGTATTTTGAACATGTACATGATGCTATGTGAATGGACTAAATTTGGTCTGGGGAGGTTTGGGAAGGCTTTCATATGGAAGGGCACTTATGTGAAGGGAAGGGGTGAAGGAGATAGAGGTTATCCAAAAGAAGAGAAAATGATTCCAAGTCAAAGGGGAAGTCCAATAATGGGTGGCCGGTATGGGTGTGGAGAAGAATGGCATAAGGTGAGGTGGAAAGGTGGACAGGTACCAAATCAAGGAGGGCCTTGTATGTTAGGCTTAGGGTTTTGGACTTTAAGGGCAATGGAAAATCAACATAGAGTTTGAGGCAGGGGAGGGACATGTTCACCCTTGCATTTTAGATCACTTCTGGCTGCTAAGTGGAGGATAGATAGGAGGAGAGCAAAACTGGTAGGGTGGGGACCAGTTAGAAAGCAATTGATATAGTCTAGGTAGGAGATGACTATAGTGGTGGGAGTAGGGATGGAAAAAATTGCATAGGTTTAATAAATGTTCAGGAGGTGGAATTCACAAAAACTGGTGATCAGTTGATTGATCAGCTATGGTAGTATAAAGGGAAGGATGACTTCCGGATTTCTGCTTGAGCAAATGAAAAGAATCCAGAAATATTGCTCATTTACAAGCAGCCCATCAGAATACTTGTCTTGCCAGTCCCATTGAACAGAATGGCTTCAGTATCCAGGGAAGTCTCTTCAGGTAATCAGAGGTTCGCAGATAGGATGGTCAGGATGGGGAGAGGAGTCTACTTAGCTAAGATGAAAAAAGTAAAGTGTGCAGTTCACACACAGTGCAGTGTGACCCACACACCATCTTCCTGAATCCCTGATCTCCTAGGTCTGCAAAGCCTCCTGATCAGTGGGGAGTCAACCTGTGCCCTTCATCCATCCCTTCTCTATTGTATCACATCCCCCTTCTGATGCTTTCTAGAGCAACCAATAGCCTATGAGCCACCTCGGATGCTATGTGTGGTTTTGACCAATGTGGGTCCCTCTGAGGCAGCAAACTTTTAAAATGATTACCTTGGACCTATCAGGAAAAACTTGGATTAGAAGCAAATCCATCCAGAGTCATTAACCAAGAGTACTGGCTTTATGCTATTTGGTTTGCTAGATCAGCCTGGTGGACAACTGCATTACCAGGCAGTTGGCACCCAAATCACCTGTAGGGAAGAATAGAGCTTACAACTCAATTAGCGGCAAAGACACTTTTGGAGCAAAGGCAGCCTTTTCTACCACTACATGTAAATATTGCTTTGATATTGTAATTTTTCTTGTAGTTGATCCAATAAACCCTCTTTCTTCAGGGTGGTTGTTATCATTTGGGAAGTCCAAAGGAGTAGAATCTTCCTACATATTATATCCCAGTGGAATTCATCAGTCAGTTGCTAGTCCTGGCAAGGACTTCCTCAACACCCTTCTTGAACAGGATTGTTCTAATACATTCCCAGGAAGAGCATATAGGATGAGAAAAGAAAAGGTTGGAGGATTGAACTCTGGGAATGCCAGCATTTGGCAAGCCAGCAGAGGAAAAGAAGGCCAAGAGGAAAGCTGAGAAGAAACAGAGAGTAAGAGACGATCAGGAGAGAGCAATGTCATGGAGGAAATCCAAGGGAGGAAAGACTCAAGGAGGAAGACATGGTCCACAGCATCAAATGCACTGCCCTGAACATAGGAGGTACTAAATGCATGGATGGAAGAAGCATGAGTTGGACCTTTTCTGGGAGTCCTTGGACACAAGCTAGAGGCTTCCCTGCAACAGAGCAGATGGGAGAAGAGAAGAAAGAGGAGACTTAAGTTCTCCTTTCTCAATAGAGAGGAGGAAGTTAACCTTGAGTATCCAGCAGAGTTGCTGGATAACTGTTTAGACACCTCTAGCCTCCCTGACATGATGCAGGGATGGCCCCGTAGGTGACACATGGACTGAATAAGGCCCAGAACTGAGACTCTGGCCTTGTTCTCACCCCTCAGACTGAAGGAGGAGCAGCCATCCCATGAGGAGAACCATCCAGACATCTTCCGGGTTGGAAAAGAAAGCTCAAGACACTCCTTGGAAGTAGACCCCACAGCCCTGGTGCCTGGCCCCTACCTTAGTTCCCAGCCCCAGCCAACCGCAAGTGCTGGGTGGACCCTGATCTAAGGGGCCCAGGTTCATCCCCTGCTTCCCTTCCTAGCTATTGAGGCTGGGCAAGGAACCTCAGGCAATTCAACTGAACCGCAGGGGCCTGGTGCCTATTGGGAGCCACTCTATGGCCTGGCCTCCCAGTGCAAAGCTTGTCCATCTACTCTTCTACCCATGAAAGAGCAGGAGGCCACCAGGTCAGGAGGGGCTGACCCTAAACCAGGAGAGGCCATGGGCCAGAGTGTGGGTATCCTTTCAGGCCCCTTCCGGAGTGAATCCAAGAGATGGGTTGAGTTCCATCCATACTCATTGTCACTGGGAGGTGTCTAGTATTATACCCATTTTATGGAAGAAGTCACTGAGGCTAAGATATGGAAGCTCAGAATGAGGGCCCTCTGCTAGAGTCTGAGGCTATTTTTTTGAGCCCAAAACAAACAAACTTTCAAGCTCAGGTGGGTTGGAAACGTAGAGGAGGAAAAGGGTCTCACCTGAGACCCAGTTGTCTATAGTCCAGGCCAATCCCCAGTCAAATGGTTGTCAGTAAGTTTGGAGCCTAAAGCCTTGGTCAGCTTATGACCTGAAAAGAACAAACCACTGCAACCTCCACCCAGACGACACTTGCTGGCCTAGATGGTGCAGATACCCAGGGGACTTAGCCAGCAGGACCCCCCAAGGGCTGTGTGACGTTTTGCAGATGTGTTTCATGGTGCCACCCCCCCGAATCAGGCATCCTCCCCCTTCCCCAGCTTGCCCCAGGTGAGTGAAAACGCTCTGTTTTCATTCCACTTGTTATGCCTAACTCATAGCAACCAAAGACTTGTCTTCTGGAGTGATGCTCCCTGGACCCCCTGGACCTACGATTTGAGGGCCCCCGCGGCCCTCCGTGGCAGCACCGAGCCAACCCACTTTGCACAAACGTAGCCGCCTCCAGCCCTATTTTCCCAATGTCCTGGGGCCAAGCTGTGGTCAGTTATTAGCAGGTGGGGGCAGAGTCCCTGCTCTGCCTCTTACGTGCTGGGTAGACACAGGGCTTCCTTTCTCTACTTTGGTTCCTCTGTTTCCCTCTCTGTCTCAGTCGTCTGGAAGAAGTCAGTTTATGACCGGGGTTCAGGAATCACCTGTGCAGAAATGAGGTCTGTCCCTGAGCCCTCCCCTCCCTGGTCTCCCACAGCCTATTTAAGAGCCTCCAAAGAGAGGTTACGAGCTGCTCAACTCAAAGAAAGAAGGGAGATTGTTCCACAACCAGGCCCTTTGATCCAAGCGAGGGAGCACTCTGGCTTTATTGTAAGGAAAACCAGGAGAAGGAGCTGGGCCAGCCTCACATCAGCAGTGCTGTCAGTGAGGGCAACCCAGGAGGCTGTTTACTTTCTGGGGCTGGGGAAGGGCCTTGGCCACATTCAATTTCTCCACGTCTCCGTAGCAGTACAAATTGGGGCCTTGGACGAGGTACAAGCCGAGACCATTGGCGGAACACGAGCTGGGGCCCAGAGACTTTTCCATACACAGGGCCGTGTCAACCTTTTCATGGGGCCAAGGAAGCTCTGTCCACGTGGCTTGAGCTCCTAACTTCAGGTCCAGCCACCACAGCCGCCGTCCTGGGAAGAAACACCGGACATAACATGGCTTCCACGTCATGGGGATCCTGACCTGGCTCTTCTCACGCCATGACGGGGATCTGTGCCACGGAGAAGTAGCAGAACAGGCCCCCCCTCAGCGCCCGACACCCCTCACCTGCCATGATGTGGAGGCGAGAAGACCCAGGACAGGTAAAGGCTGCATCCACAGTATCAAGGTTGATCCCATGAGGGCTCCCGAATTCCTTCTCCAGCCGCTTTGGATAACCATCTACTAGGATATAGCCTCCCTTTGTCAGGAAGATATATACCTGGGTGCCCTGGAGGACAAAGGACATTAATCAGCACAGAGCTGGGTATTTTCCCAGTCTCCACCTCATGCGTCACTCCCAACACACACCTGGATCAGATAGACCTTATCATCCCAGGAAAAGGCAGTATCCACTGTTGAAGGACCATGGGGCCACAGATGCTCAATGGGCCAGCTATGCCACCCATCCTGGCTGCTGTCCAGACGCCAGTAGTGGGATCCTGTGGGGTAGCAGAGGTACCTCTAGTACTGGTGGTAAAAGGCCAGGCAGTGAAGAGGCAAGTGACAGAGGCAGGGGTGAGTCTCGAGAGGGAGGAAAGAATGCATCCAGAGGCCAAGAGGGAAGAGGCCATGTGAGGAGCTGAGGAAGACTTGGTTGGCAAAGTTGGGCATTGTGACCTAATTGGAATCGGAGTCAGTAGGGGCCTGACGGAAGGGCGAGCTTGGAGAACAGTGGCCAAGTTGCCAGGTAAGGCCAACGTCCGTCATGGGGTTCAGTGGGGTCTCCTTATGCATCTCAGATGTCTGTGTGCAGAGATGCTACAGTGAGACAGTGGCCAGGAGTTCAAAGGGAAGCAGCGCAGCAAGCTTCCCCTGGGCGTTCTCACGCTGGCTGTGTTCTCTAATCCCTTGAGATGGTAGGATACGGAGGGAGTAGCCAGACCAGCACCCTAATTTTCCTCTCCCCTTTTCATAACAACTTATTAGAGGAATTGTCTAAACTCTCATTTACCTTTGCTTCCTCAGCCCACTTCACTTACATTCCTGTTTCCCTTTGCCATTGAGATTTCTCTTTTCAAGGTCACTAGTATCCTCCAACTTGCCAAATCTAATGTCTACATCTTACTCTACCTCTCAGTGGCATTTGACTGCTCACAGGTCCCTTCTTTAAATATCTTTTTTGGATCTTGGCTCTGTGATTCCAGACTCTTCCAGGGTTCTTCTTAACTTTCTGACTCCTCTTCAGCCTGATATCTATTATTGGAATCCCCCAGTTTGGACCTCTGCTCTATGTATACTCACTCTCTTGGTGATTTCACCTAGTCCAGGGCTTTAAACACCACCTATATACTGATGACTTTTGATCTGTTCCCTTTGGATCTGATGGACTGCTTCTTTGAGTGTCAGGCGCAAACTCAGCTGCCTACCTGACCTGTCCATTTGGGACCATTAGACACCAAAACCCTAATGTGTCCA
The DNA here is from genome assembly GCF_951394435.1 of Stenella coeruleoalba. Classification (NCBI taxonomy): domain Eukaryota; kingdom Metazoa; phylum Chordata; class Mammalia; order Artiodactyla; family Delphinidae; genus Stenella; species Stenella coeruleoalba. The sequence goes on along the minus strand of NC_137154.1, from coordinate 48,199,170 downwards.
AACTTATTTCTGCCCCCACCAAACACACACACACACACACACACACACACACACACACATCTCCTTCCCTAGTCTTTCCCAATTTTAGAAAAAGAAACCACCAGTCACCTAGTTTCCCAGTCCCTAAAAGCCAAGTCATTCTTGAAACCTCTCTTTCCCCTTCCCCACTCCGATCAATACCCAAGGCATTGGTTAGATGCTATGGGCCCGACTTCCAGAATACGTCGCGATGACCCCTCACCACCTCTGCTGCTGTTATCCCAGTCCAAGCTGTCATCACCTCTAATCCAGACAGCTGCAAGAACTCCTTGCTGGATTCCCTGCTTACACAATTGTACCTCTGTGACTTATATTCCACAAGAAGCCAGGATGATCTTTTAAAAAAAATAAGTCATGGGCTTCCCTGGTGGCGCAGTGGTTAAGAATCCGCCTGCCAATGCAGGGGACACGGATTTGAGCCCTGGTCCGGGAAGATCCCACATGCCACGGAGCAACTAAGCCCGTACGCCACAACTACTGAGCCTGCGCTCTAGAGCCCGCGAGCCACAACTTCTGAAGCCAGCGTGCCACAACTACTGAAGCCTGCGCACCCTAGGACCCGTGCTCCGCCACAAGAGAAGCCACCGCAATGAGAAGCCTGGGCACCGCAACGAAGAGTAGCCCCCGCTCGCCACCAGCTAGAGAAAGCCAGCGCACAGCAATGAAGACCCAACGCAGCCATAAATAAATTAAATAAATAAATAAGTAAGATAAAAAGACAGATGCTTAAAAAAATAAGCCAGAACATATCACAGCTCTGATCAAGAGCCCTTCCCGGCTTCCTTTTACAGTTGAAAATCCTTACCAGGCCCATGTCATCTGACCCCTGCCTCCCTCTTTTCAAGCCACTTACCTGGCTCCTTCTCAGCGTGTCAGCCACACTGGCCTCCTTTCTTGCCTCCCCGAAGTATTTGCTGTCTACCCTCCCTAAAATGCTTCTCCTCCAGTGCTTTACGTGGCTAATTCCTTTTGATCACTGAAATCTCAGCTCAAAAATCGTCTCTTCAGTGAAGGGGCCCCTAATTCTCTTCACCTCTATCCCATTATCCTGTCTTATTTTCTTCACAGCTTTTTGGGGACACTTAACATTCTTTTATTTTATATTTTAAAACATCAACGACTCATACATTCATTTATTCTAGCTTCAAATGGTATTTGAGAATAAGAAGCATTCTGATGTTCCCAGAACACATCACAGCTGTTAACGCTGCCTGAAAGTATTCTCTTTCACTTTCTCTTTTTTACTGTCCTCTCTCCGTCTAGCAGGCTCTCTGAAGGCAGGTGTCTCATCTGCCATGTTCACGACTGTATCTCAGTGCCTAGAAAAAATGCCCAGTGCCTATCAGGTACTCCATTATTTTTTGGTGCTCGAAAAATAGCTGGTATTCCCAATGCAACCACAAGTTCTCCTTATGGGTATTAACTGGGCAAGTCCCAGTAACTACCTATCCACCTTCCCCTCCTGCTGAAACTACGCTGCTCGTGGCCCCTATTTTGAGAATCAGAGCTGCGCTGCATTTTGTGCAGAGGAAGTAAGTGCTGAGCCCCCAGTCCATTAGAAGTCGATGCAGAGGCCGACCAGCAGCCACTCGAATGTGGTCTGGAATAAAAATATAGGCTGAGCCAGTCCCATTCTCTCTCTGGAAATCCAAGTAGGAAAAAGAGAGCCGAGGCAGTTATCAGTCGGATCTGAGGCTGAAAGATCCTGACTAGAGAGAAAGTAGAGAGGGCGTGATGGTCCCTGTGCGAGCCGAAGTAGTGACAAAACGGAAAGAATGGATTAGCAGCTATGAGGTACAGACAAGAGACTTATCAATAAGGGAGAGGGGAGGACCAGCCCTGTGCTGAGTGGCTGGGTCACACTGGTGTTTTCACCAAGACAGTGAGTTCCCACCTCAGCTGGGTATTTTTAACATAACAATGTTCTCTCAACAGCTATAGAACATCTCTAATACTCCTGATTTAGGAATTCAGCTGCATTCTACTTATGGACACATGGTCTTGAGGTTCCGTGATCTCTCCATGGCTGGGTGTTCTCTCTACATCTCTGTGTGGTCCCTGTGGCCCTATTTTCTTAGTGTCTCTATCTCCATATCTCTCTATGTTTATCTCTCTATCTCTGTAAGCATTGCTATTTCGCTCTGTGTATGTGTCCTCCCCATGGTGCCTCGCTCTCACCGTAGCTGCATGTGCTTCTGACACTTTTGTGTTCTTACTCTGGCATATATTCTCAGCATAGGTCTACCTTTTCACTACAGGTGTGTGTTTCATCACGGAGGCACGTTCTCATTACAGCACGCATTCCTGCTGTGGGCATATGCTCTCCTTGCAGCTGTGTATTTTTCATTCTAGCTTCGTAGTCATATCTGATCAGATTTATTCAGGGATTAGGAGCAAGAAAGGATTTTCACTCTTCTGTATTCTCACCACTATTTTACATTTGTGTCTGGTCATACATATATCTTAGGCTGAGTGTAATGTGGTAGGTCACTCCTTCTCTTGGAGCTGTCCTCAAGTATAGATCAAGACTTATCACTACCTGTCTGACTAGCCCCAGAACATCCTTAGGTATCATCCGATGGTTTTTAATGTCACAGGTCTGGGGAGAGGGGTTTCTCCTGGTCACTCAGAGGAGAAATCTCTTCAGGCTGGTGAAACTATTGCCTAAAGGTCTAAGGGACTGAACAGTTGTTGGCCGGTTCTCAGCAAGGGGAACATCTCATCCCCAGGTAATGCTGTGCCCAGAGGCCTGCACATAGGAACCAGGCACCTGGAACAAGATGGAGCTCCTGATGAGAAGCTCAAGGTGGGGAGGGCCAGAGGACCCTGCGAGACATGCAAGAGCAAAGAGAATATGAGGAGTCATGGGGCCAGGAGGTCCCTATGTACCAACAGATGGTACTGGGAGGCAGACAGGTGAAGCTAGAGGCCTCAGCGATGAGAGACAGGTTGAACCATATGCATTGGACGAAGTGAGGGGTGAAAAGGGGCATGATAGCATGTAAGGATGGGGGCCGACGGGACAAAATATGGGGCACAGTGATGAAAATGGAGGAAATGTGCCAGAGATGGGAGACACACGTGAAAGAGACGGGAGGTATGGAGGGCAGAGATGGGGGAGTTGGAGGGCATCTCTTACCACTGAAGGCATAGGTGGCACCGTGTTTGTCAGACAGCAGTGCAGACAAGACTAGATCTGGGCTACAGCGTTTATCCCCATGGCGAGTCGCATTCCCGTGTGCATGGCCTTGGGGGAGAAATGGGTGAGGGGGAACACAGGAAGGCAAGAGGTCAGAATGAGTTCCGAGGTGGAAGAGATGGCTGGGGTTATTGGGGGTGCAGGTTGTCCCCATATGAGGACAGCTGGGGAGAGCCAGAATGGAAGTGGAGCTAGGGCAAGGGCCAAGGTGTCATTCCACAGGGTGAAGGTAGGAGCTGGCTTATATGGGGTCCGCGAACTCAGGGAAGGTGGACAAATTCCAGGAGGTCCCAGGGCTTGGGCTTTCTCACCTCTGCCAGGGCAGGGCATAAAGTAGTCTCGGACATCCAGAGGGTATTTAGGAAACACCATTCCCGTGACAGGGTTGAAGCGCAGGAATTGGTTACCCCGGAAGCAGTAGTAGCGGCTGAGCCATCGCATGGCAGAAGAGCAGTTGCCAACAGCCTGCCAGGAACGTTCCTTTTTGGTTTTTGTAGTGAAATCCCAGAACCACGTGCGGTTGCCTTTGTCCAATCAACCAACAAGCATTCAGTGAGGCCGGGCTGTGCCTTCCCTTGTGTTTGTACTGGCCCCAGGATGGACCAGATATGGTCCCCATCACGTGGAGCTCACAGCCCAGCAGGGAAACAGTTGAGGAAAGTAATCATACAATAAAATGGAGCAGCAAAGTACACGTGATCAGCTCAGCAAGGGCGGTGGGACGAGTCAGGGAAAGCTTTCCAGAGAAGGTGATACTTAAACTAAAATCTGAAGGAGGAGTTACAAGGCAGACAAGATGGGGAGATGTAACTCCAGAAACAAAAGTCTAAAGCATGAAGCAAATTGGGTGTACAGGGAACAGCATAGCGTTTCTGGGGCTTCATGTTCAAGGTAAGCGTTTGATGAGACTCAAGGCTGGAGGATCAATAGGGACTTGGTCATGGAGAACCTTGTATGTAAAACTAAGGAACCTAGATTTGTCCTAAGGGTCATGGGGGACAATGAGGGACTTTTAGCAGAATTACACCCAGTTACCTTCTCCAGGATGACTTCCCCTCCTTCCCCTACTTGACCACTAGACCATAATTGGCTTCTCTACTCCTTCCCTTCATCAGGAAACCATATAGTGGTTCCACCACCACCACCATCCCTACCACTACCTCTATAACCACCAACCTACCACTACCCCAGGCTCTCTTATTCCAGCCTGGACTGACCTTGGAAGAACAAGACACCCTCATTTCTGCATTCTTCAGTGTGACATTCCACAGCTGCATCCACTGGGGATGGGATTCCAGGAAACTCCTCTTGGAGCAACTTTGGATATTCCTTCTTATCATGAGGGTATACCCAGACTCTGTCCCCCTGCATGCAAAAACATGCTATTTTTAGTATGCACGCCAGATACTGCCACTCTGCCGTCCCACACATCTTTGATCTATTGCACTTACATAATATCCTTCTGCAGTCCCACACACTCTCAGTCCATCTGTGGACAACAGTGTGCTGTCCCCTTGCACAACTTCAGTTTGTGCAAATCCCATCACTGTTACTGTACCACACACAACTGTCTATGTACAACCAGATACTCCCATGGCACAATTATCTGCAATACCACTGGTTTTGGCAAACACATCCACAAATAGTCATCCTGCAATCATCCATCCATTCATACATTCATTTGTTCATTTATTCACTCAAGAAACAGTTGCTGAATGACTTACCATATGCCAGGCATTGTGAGAGGCACTGGGGATAAAGGGGTGGCAAGACTCTGTCTCTGCCTTCAAGGAGTTCACTGTACAAAAGCAGAAAGGATCCTACAATCCTAGCCATGTGAGCCCCAAGGTGGAGGCATGTGAAGTGCACTGGGAATAAAGGGGGAATACCTAAGTCAACCTAGAGAATTCCTGGAAGGCTGCACAGAGGAGGAGGCATTTGGGCCAAGAGTTAAAAACTGAGCAGGAATATTCCAGGTAGACAAGTGTGGACTGGGCGTTATCAGCAGAGGGAGTAGCATGTACACAGCATGCTCATGTGGCTGGCACACAGTGAATGTGGTGGAGGAGGAGATAAACCTGTAGAGATAACCAGGGTCCAGGTCTCAAGACCCATGTGCACCTGGCTTGCAGGAATCAGCACGTGGTGGTACCATTTGCTGAAACAAGGAACTGAGGAGGAGGGGTCAATTTGTACAGAAGATACTGAGCTCCGTTTGGGGGATGCTGAATCTGAGGTGCCTACGGAACGTCTAAGTTGAAGATGTCAGCCTGGAAATCAGAAAGAGATGTCTGGAGCTCCGGGGAGAGATCCAGATCTGGGGTCCACAACGTGGAGAGAACTCAGAGCCGTGGCAGTGGTTGAGATCACCCAGGCAGGGTGTATGGAAGGGCTGGGGAGGATCCCCAAGAAACATTCAAGGCGTGGCCCAGGATGAGAAGCCTGAGAAGAGCAGGAAAAGAGGCAGGAGGGAAAACAAAGCTGGTAGCGAGGGCCGCCCCGACCACACAGCATCCTTGTGCGAGTCAGGGGAAGGTGCTAGGAGCAGACACAGGCTGGGCCAAGGCCTGGGACTTGACAAGCACAGTGGGCTGGATCTCATCCTCCACTTGCCCCTCGGCCAGGTACCACTGTGTTGTGAACAACCTGGCAACCACAGGAAGAAGACTTGACGCAGGGTCGTGGAAGCAAGGGAAGAAATTTCCCGGAAGGAAAGGATGGTGGACAGATTGAGGAGTAGCAGAGAGGTGTGGACGCAGATTAGGACTGAGGAAGAGCCACTGGCTGTTGTGCTTCCCAGGCCCGCGTGCACACCGACTCCCCTAGCCTGAGCTTTCTCAGAAAAGGCAGGCGCAGGGGGAGGAAACCTGGAACCTGTTGGTAAGGGCTCCATGCCAGGGCCACTTGGCGGAGGGTCTCTAGTGTTGATTCCAGCACTTCCTGGCCTGGCCGTGACCTTGGCCCAGCCGTACCTTGATCAGAAAGACTCTGTCATGACCATGGCGGAATGCAGCATCCACGGGGCCAGGGACATCCTTCCACCTCTCTGAGATTAACTCCCGAGTCCAGTCTTGACCCTTCCACACGAACTCCCCTGCAAAACGCACACTCACTGAGGGACCCGGAACAAACTTTTGGCCTACTGAGCTAGTTACAAAGAAGCTATGGGTGATACTCTCAGATAATTCCTACGATCTCCTGCAGATGGATACACCCTCGATGAAGGGGACCAAGTCTGAGGTCCCAAATGCCCCAATCCCAGCCCCTCCTACCTTTAAAAAACAGCATAGTCCCATGCTCATCCAGGGTAGTAGCATCAAAGCCCCAGCCATCCGAGCAGCGTTCTGGGAAGGAGGTGGGGCGATAGCAAATAAAAGGCCAGTCAGATGATACAGCGCAGAGACACAGCTAGACAGATAGACTCAGGAAGTCAGGGTCTCACCGATCACATCGGGGTCCAACTTGGTTGCATTCCCATGTTCAGCTCCATGCCTAGGGGCATTAGCCCTAGAGAGAAGACACGGAGATGTCTGGCTCCACAGGGTCCAATCCCTCTCCTTTAGCTCCTGACCCCAGACTTGCCCCAGACCTAAAAACTGACCCTAGCCCACTCTTTTTTTTTTTTTTCTTTTTTTTTTTTTTGCGGTACGCGGGCCTCTCACTGTTGTGGCCTCTCCCGTTGCAGAGCACAGGCTCCGGACGCGCAGGCTCAGCGGCCGTGGCTCATGGGCCCAGCCGCTCCGCGGCATGTGGGATCTTCCCGGACCGGGGCACAAACCCGTGTCCCCTGCATCGGCAGGCAGACTCTCCACCACTGCGCCACCAGGGAAGCCCCCTAGCCCACTCTTAATCTGGAGCCCGGTCCTCCTCCAGCCCCGGCTTCACTCACAGAGAAAGAGGATGGGCGTTAGCCAGAGACCAGCACAAGCCCAACAACCACGGTACAACTGGTGTTCCCAGTGCCCGAGCCATGATGAGCTGGAGAGGCCACAGGACAGTTCTGGGCCCCTGGATGAGCCCCTATATAGGCATGGCAGCAGCACCACCCCACCTCCAAGCCTGCTGGGAATGAGATCTCTCAGGGCTATGCCAATATTGGCTGATTACATCAGTGCAAATAAGGTCAGGGTCTGGACAGAAATCTGAGTCCAAGACTAACTCTTCCCGGCAGGAGAGCCATCCCCCTTCAGTGACTTTTGAGCAGTGACTAGCCCAGCCCACTGGTGTTCGACTGTGACTCTCTTCACCTTGGTGATGGGTCTGAGTGCCCATAAGGTCGGGAAAGGGGGTAGATTGATTGAGGGCCACCTTTCTGTGGTTGGATTTACCTCAACAATGCAGGAGGAGAGAAGAGGAAAGGAACATTTTTGTGTACGGTGCCATGCCCAGCTCTGAGACCCCTAAGGACACTGACACTTACATATACTGAGTAACCACACACATACACTAACACACTTAGAACTGCTCAGAGAACAGCTTCTTCCAAGCTCCATCAGGGGCCTTTTGGGGGCATTCCCCAGCCTCTTTAGCTTTACACTTGATGGGTCAATAATATTTCACTGTTGCCAAAAGTCCAAGTTCCACCCTAGCCCCCACCCCCATTGACAAAGAGCTTTGCAAAACTCACCTGGGAGGGAAGGGCTGACAGTAATGGTGCAGGAAGAGGTGTCTCTCTTCCAGAGAGACCTACTAGTAATTAGACTTTCTCCGTAGTTTTATGTACCATTACATTTTTTAAAAAAAATTTTGCCACACCACGCAGCATGTGGGATCTTAGTTCTCCAACCAGGGATCGAACCTGTGCCACTTGCATCGGAAGGGCAGAGTCTTAACCACTGGACCACCAGGGCAGTCCCTGTACCATTACATTTTCTCCGTCTAGTACCTGGCATGTACAGGCATACCTCAGAGATATCTCAGGTTTGTTCCAGACCCTTGCAATAAAGTGAATATTGCAATAAAGTGAGTCAAACAAATTTTTTGGTTTCCCAGTGCATATAAAAGTTATGTTTACATGGGACTTCCCTGGTGGCGCAGTGGTTAAGGATCTGCCTGCCAATGCAGGAGACACAGGTTCAATCTCTGCTCTGGGAAGATCCCACATGCCGTGGAGCAACTAAGCCCGTGCGCCACACCTACTGAGCCTGCACTCTAGAGCCTGCAAGCCACAACTACTGAGCTTGCGCTCCAGAGCCTGCGAGCTACAACTACTGAGCCCTCGTGCCACAACTACTGAAGCCCACATGCCTAGAGCCCGTGCTCTGCAACAAGAGAAGCCACCGCAATGAGAAGCATGCCCACCACAACGAAGAGTAGCCCCCACTCGCCACAACAAGAGAAAGGCCGTGTGCAGCAAAAAAGACCCAACTCAGCCAAAAATAAAATAAATTTTAAAAAAATAAAAAATTTTAAAAAGTTATGTTTACACTATACTGTAATTTATTAAGTATGTAATAGCATTAGGTCTAAAAAAAATGTACATACCTTAATTTAAAAATACTGAGCTCCGTTTGGGGGATGCTGAATCTGAGGTGCCTACGGAACGTCTAAGTTGAAGATGTCAGCCTGGAAATCAGAAAGAGATGTCTGGAGCTCCGGGGAGAGATCCAGATCTGGGGTCCACAACGTGGAGAGAAGGTGCAGCTCCTTCAGGGAGTTGTAATCTTTTTACAACAGTAACATCACAGATCACCATAACAAATATAATAATAATGAAAAAGTTTGAAATATTTCAAGAATTACCAGAATGTGACACAGTGACATGAACTGAGCAAATGCTGCTGTTGGAAAAAAGGTGCCAACAGACTTGCTCAACACAGGGTTGCCACAAACATTCAATTTGTAAAAACAATGCCACATCTGTGAAGTGCAATAAAGTGCAATAAACAAGTATGCCTGTAATAGATGCTCAATAAATATTTGTTGAATGAAAAAAATTAATTTCAAGTACTGCATAGTGTTACTAATGTTGCAGCCAAATTGCTAACAATTTTCCTGCTTCTGGGGTAAGGAGAATATCGGGATTGGGGGTGTGTTACTTTGGAGGCATGTCGTGATCTAAGGGTCCCAGGTCTCCTTGGCACTGACCATCTTATGGTCTTGTTTCTCTCTCCAGTGTCCTTGCCCTACATCCCTCTCCTCCTCTTAGCCCTGCTATCTCTGGTACCTGCTATCTTCGGCACTCACTGGGGCTACTCCCAAAGTCTGCCCATTTCTATCTGAGATGTAGTTACAGGAGACAAATATGGGCAGAGTCAGCTCTGGGCCAGGCTGAGGTTCCAGGATCCCTGTTCCCCAGTCCAGCCTGAAGGAGCCCTGATCCCTCTCAGATGCCCTTGACATATATAACCTTAGCAAAGTTCTCACTTCCCTTATCTACTCTGCGAAGATTCCTCCTAACAGGAAGACAGAGATTTCTGGGACCTCTGGAACAGCGTGTCATCACGCCTCTGCCAAAAGCCTCAGCATCCTCTCCTGACTTGCAGTGGAGACAGCCATGTTAACAGCATTCCTCCCCTTAGGTTAGTGAACAAAGCTGGACTCCCCGGGCCCTTGGCAGTATGGACAGTGCCTCGGCTCCCTCAACACATACCTGACACCCACCTTCTCCCACTGCTGGGCGTCTCTGACTGCACCTGCTTCCCCCCAGCTGCTGGGCACTGGGCACTGGGGGCCGCTACTCCCAGACTCCCCCTCTCCTGTTCTTCAGCCTCTCAAACCTTATATAACCTTCCTGGGATTCTCCCTCCTTGAGCACCCCGTGAACCTTTCATCAGCAAACCCCTCAACAGCTGTCTCTAGCTCCAGAACTGTGTCTGCGTGTCCTGCAGATTTCACTGAGCCTGCCTGGGGAGATGGAAGCGTTCACACCGAGTCCCGGACACCCCTCAGAAAACCCACAGTGAGGGTCTTCGATAGTTGTACTGGCAGGGCCCCGCACGGGCCTGCGGGTCCAGGCAGCAGCCTCCCTGTGCCCTAGCCGGGCTCTTTGAGGGGAGACAGCACATATACTGGATGGCAGTTTTTCAGCTCAGCCTCTTCTTTCCCACACAGCTCTGGTCCCCTTCATGGCACCCCTATCTACCTGTCGCAGAAGAGTGATTTGTGGCACTTTTCCCGTGTTGTTTCCTAATTTGCTTGTCTACCCTAAGGTGGCTTAGATGCCATAATTGGAAGCCTTCCTCCTTCCTCCCGCCCACTCCCATCCCCCCAGCCTCTCAGGGACTAGACTAGCACAGAGTCTTCTACATGGCAGGCAGCTCAGGTCGAAGCTCATATTCTGAGCAGGGGCTGAGAGGCCATTTGAGAACCCAGGCTGTGGATATGTTGGCCATCCTGGTGCTGGTAACAGGGCACAAGGCAACTGTTCTCAGGGGCCTAAGATAGGGCTGGCCTTGCTTCTCTTCTCCTCACTTGAGACGGCTGTTTCTGCTTGTCCTGAGTCTTTCCCAGCGCGCTGGCTTCGGCTCAGGACAAAGCGCTTGCCCATACTTGGGCCTGAGCGCCCCCTGGAGGCCGAAGGGATCAGTGCGCTCCCATCCTTCGACCAGAGGCCACAGCCCCGGAGTTTTTCCTCCCAGAAACTGGCTCCCTACAGCCTTCCTCCTTCGCTCTTCTCAGCCTGGCTGTGGGGCCTTGGTGCCACATCCTCTCCCTCTGCAAATCTCTGCTGCCCAGAGCGGGTGTGGGGATCTCAGTCTCTTGCTTGATTTCTTGGGGAATTCAAGCCCAGAAATATACAACCGTCCCCTTTTCCATGTAGCCTTCCCAATCCTCATAACAAGCAGCTTTCTGGCTTCCCGCTAAGGCAGTCTGAATATGGGCCTGCAAACATCTTCATGGACAGAGCTTTCCCCTGCATTGCCAGGGACCACATTTAAGCCGGACACTGACGCACTGTCCCTTGGAATGGATGTGTACAGCCTGCCCTGCTGTCATCTGAGTTCTCTGACCTCACTTACTTCTCCTGGGTCCACTGAGTGCTGCCTGTGCTGGGCCTGCTGCCTGTGGCTGTGTACTCCAGGGAGCAGAGACTGGATTCTCCCTTGCCCTGGGCTTAGAAGAATTGGGATACAGCTCCAGGTACCAAAAAGTGCTTGCTGCTCCCAAACAACTCCTCCAGGATTTTCTCTTGCTCTGTTTCTAATGGACCTTCCTGCATAGTCTATTCTTGCTTCCCTATGAATAACTAATTATAATAATAATTTGCTCATATCTGTTGGGCACATGTACGTGCCTGGCATTGTGCTAAACACTTAACATGGATTATTTTATTAAATCATATTATTGGTATGATTTAATAAAATATATACTGTATTATTAGTCCCATGTTACACATGGGGAAACCGACTTTTGGTGTCTTAGCCAAAGCCCACTATTAGCAAGTGGTAGAGCCATGATTAAGATCTGACTGCCTGACTCCCTGGGGTGTGCTCTTTACCCTCTCAAGGGGTGTCTTGTGCATGTTTAACAGCCAGCTTTCCAGAAGGGAAAAAGCCCTGATTTGTAGCATTTATTAGTTTCTGTGGTGTAAATGCTCCTATCACGGCCATCTTCAAGCTACCAACAAGCATCTTCAAGCTGCATCGTCTCATGGAGTTGAGAAGAAAGGCACAGTAACATACTACTTACTATGTGGTATTTCCACCTTGCAGATAGGACACATATAAATAAGCCCAAGAGCACAGGTAATAGTAAAATGCAGTAAAATAATTAGGAAGTGATGAGTTTTGAGTATTTATTATATTTGATTTTAATAAAATGAATTTCATTTTAAATTTACATAATTTAATTTTTAAATAATGGCTGAGTTTTCAACAATCAGTTGTCAAAATTCCTGCAAATTTTGGGAATCCCCTGGTGGTCCAGTGATTAGAACTCCGAGCTCTCACTGCAGAGGGCCTGGGTTCAATCCCTGGTCGGGGAACTAAAATCCCACAAGCTGTGTGGCACGGCCAAAAAAAAAAAAAAAATTCCTGAAAATTTGACAGTGAGCCCTCGTGGGCCAGTATGAACCAGCTCCAGCACTGCACTGTTCACCATCCTGCTTTAATGAACAGGACCAGGATTTTATCTGCTTTATTCAATGCTGTATCTTCAATGCCTAGAGCAGGGTCTGAAACACTGTATGTGTTTAATAAATATTGAATTCTATTGTTCCTACTTCCTAATTAGACCTAAGAGTGCAAACACCATCATTTCTTATCTGATTAGTGAAACAGCCTCTCCCTCTCTGCTTCTCCTGCCCCTCTATAACACATTCTTTGTAGCAACCATGGTACTCTTCAAAAACATATCTGAGACCACATTATGCTCCGGCTTAAAAGTCTTTTTTCTTGAAGATAAAAATCAGTCTTAATTCTACTAGCCAGAGAACACCACTATATATTGACATTTTGTCTATTCCAGTCTTTTTCTATTCTTGCAATTTCCTTTTTAAAACAAAGGTATGATTTTATAAACCTTTTTTTCTGGGACTTCCCTGGTGGCACAGGGGTTAAAAGTCTGCCTGCCAATGCAAGGGCACGCGGGTTTGAGCCCTGGTCCAGGAAGATCCCACATGCCGCGGAGCAACTAAGCCCATGCGCCGCAACTACTGAGCCCACATGCTGCAACTACTGAAGCCCGTGCGCCTAGAGCCCGTGGTCCACAACAAGAGAAGCCACTGCAACGAGAAGCCCTCAAGCAGCAACGAAGACCCAGCGCAGTCAAAAATAAACCAAAAAAAAAAAAAACGCTAACTTTTTTTCTGTTAACAGTGTGTCTCAGACTTTGGCATTTTGAAAGGATGCATATAATTCCATTATACGTGTAAGCAGAACTTTATATAACCATTCCCTGCTGATGGTCATTTAGGTTTCCCCGGGATTTTTTTTTTTCTATTATAAATAAAGCTCTGATACACATTGCTACACACACCCTCTTTGGGCATTTGCCCAATTATTTTCTTAGCAGACATACCTAGAAAATTGCAAGACTATAGATGATTTTAAGGCATCCAAAGTCTTAAAGAGGAGCAAGTTAGAGATGTTTAAATTTCTTTTGTTTTTCAGATTCACTTCTCTTCCCACCCCACAGAAGCACTGTCCAGCTGCCAGTTCATCCCGTAAGGCATCCCTTTCATCCCTGTCACTCCGGGCCCGCGGAGTGGCTGGGCCCGTGAGCCATGGGCGCTGAGCCTGCGCGTCCGGAGCCTGTGCTCCGCAACGGGAGTGGCCACAACAGTGAGAGGCCCGCGTACAGCAAAAAAAAAAGACTTAGGCCAAATAAGTCAAGGCATAGCTTCCACTCCCTGTCACCCCTTCCATCTACTTCTGGGCCCAAGGTCTGAATTGGAAATAAAATGCCCACTGTGATCAGATCTAGGAAAAAGTGAGTGACTGCCCCCCCACACACCACCCCCCGCCCTGGCTTGAGATGACTTCTGCATGGCTTAGGCTGGTGCTGGGTGACTGACGATTGAGCACACCATCTCTGCTGGCCAGGGCATGGGCTCAGGCAATCCTACTCCTAATTGGCGCCAGGCCCTGTAACACTTGCCCTAGAGCCTTCAGGGAGTTCATCTGTCCCTCCACCTGCTTACCAGGTCCCAACCAGTGGGCCAAAAAGCACCAGGAAGGTGAACACACCATGTGGTCCACACGGTGTCCCTTTGATCTCTGCAAAGCCCCTATGGTCTTCCACAGGTCCATGGACAGGCCCTCCCACCCTAGCCCTGGGAATCATGCTACACCAGGACGAAGTCTTGAGCTTCCCCATGACCTCTTATAACCAACCTTCCCAGATCCATGACTCCCCAGATATTGTTGAGTGCCTTCTCTGCCAGTCACCATGCTAGGTGCAAGGGGCGTAAGAATGAGTAAGGTGCTATAACTTACCAGTTAGGAGTATGACACCTACAGATTCAAGACTGGGCTCTGCTCTTACTCAGCAATGAAGAGCAGCTTCAGCCTTTTGTAGACAGGGAGAATCACAGTCCCTACCTCCCAAATCACTGAGAGCTAGTGGTAATCATCTCTGGAACTGGCAGCCAAACCCTGGCAGAACAGAGCTCAGGAGGGGATGCTAGGACCCTTGTTCCTCTGTGGGGAAAGGGCAGCAGTCTTGGCATGAACAGCAGGAGGGGGAAGCAGAGCTCCGAGCCTCCAGGACTGAGTTCTAAAATCGGCCACGGAGCCTCCCACAGCCAGCTTCCACCTGGGCTCGCCCCAGGTCCCTAACCCAGGCCTGCGTTTCAAGGATTGCTGTCATCCCTCCAACTGTTCTCCCTACAGCTGCTGGCTGTGTTCTAGGCCAGGGTCATTTCTCAGCCCCAGAGCAGATAGCCAAAGGACTTACTATTTCTGCAGGAGACGTGGGTCTGGGGACAGGCATTCAGAGGTGGCTGAGCCCCAGGCGTTCCCCCTCTCTGCTCTCCTCTCCTGAAGCTTCAAAACATCAGGGCACATTTGGGAATCGGGGTCCCCTTCCCAGCTGCCTGCCCACCTTTTCGTCATGAGGTAGTTGCACCCTCCCCTCCCCTCCCAGCCCCGGCCCACAAGAAAGCAACAAAACCATCGTGGTGAACACATCTATTTAATGTGAGGGGTGGGTACTGCTGTCTCTGTCAGTGTGTATGGGCTGGTAGGGAGACAACCAGAGGGACTTCTGCCCTGGAGTAAGAGGCTGCTCTGGCCCCAGGCTGGGGGGGTGGGGAGCAGACCGAGGGATGGGGTGATGTGTAAGGAGGGGAGGGGAGGGTGAAGCTCTGCACACATCCTTGGGACCATGGTCCAGGCCCACCCAGTCACCAAAGCAAGAACCGAATAAATAAAGTGCAACCGTGGGGTTGGGAGGGGGGAGAGGGAGGGCACCGGGCGCACCCGCGCCCGCAGCCCACATTCAGTGCTGCCAGGTCTGGCCCACCTCCTGGCCAGACCATCTTGTCCAATCACCCCTATGTCCGTCCCTCCAAGAGCCAGGCAGGTCCCATGCAGCTACTGGAGGTAGCGATAGGCCTTAAAGCAGTGGTTGCCCGCGTCGGCCACCACCACGTGGCCATCCGAGGTCAGTGCCAGGCCCTGCGGGCCATACAGTGGCTCTGCAGATGTGTTGATATAGGACAGGAAGGAGCCAGAGCTGTCGAATACCTGAGGGACGAGCGGAGATTGGAGGGAGCCGTGAGATCAGGCAGATGCGTGGCATTTGGGGAGGGGGTGCCTGGGGCCCAGCGGGAAACCTCACCCTGGTGCCATCCCCGGGCCTTCCTCACCTGGATGCGGCTGTTGCCCCAGTCAGCCACGATGATGTTTCCATTGGAGTCCACGGCTACTCCCGTGGGGGCATTGAACTGCCCATTGCCCTCGCCGTGGGAGCCGAACTTGAAGAGGAACTCTCCGTCGGCACTGTACACCTGGCAGGGGAAAGGGCTGGGGACTGGGGACCCGGCCTCAGGCAGAAGGCGGGGCCTTGGAGGAGGATGGGGTGAAGCCCCAGGGCTGAGGACCCCCAGATGTGCAGCTATAAACCAGTTCTTCTTCCCAGGCTTCACGTCCATGCATGCCACTGCCTACTGGACATCTCCAGCTGATGTCCCTTGGGCAGCTTATCTTCCCTGGAAAAGTCCTTCCCATCTTTCTCCTTCCCAGTGACTGGCAACACCCAGGTAGCCATGAGTCATTCTCGACTCCACCTTCTCCTCTGTTCGACGGCCAATGAATTACCACAACCCGCTGATTGTATCGCAAATCTGTACCCTATGCATACATTGCCACTGCAATGGTCCTCAGCTAGATTACTGTAGAAGCCTGATCTTCCTGCCTCTAGTCTCGCCTCAGCCAGAGCGATCTTTCTAAGACACACAGGACTGCATCACCCTCCTGCCTGCAATCATTCAGTGACTCCCCATAGCTCTTAGGAAGAGAGCAAGCCCCTTGAGGGAATGAGCAAGCCTCATTCTCACCTGGCGCCACTCCCCGCTTCAAACCTCATCTGAACTACTTGTAGTTTCTTGACTACATGGTATGAGTTCCCACCTCCTTGGCTTCTCCTGTCCCCCTACCTTCTGGTGAGTTCCCACCTGTGCTTAGTTCCACCTGAATCAAATGCTCCTGCTACCCACCCCCCCCCACCTCACTCAGTTTCCCTGCACTCTCCTAGCACAGAATGCATCCCATCACACTGTAATATCCTGGTACTTTCTTCTCTTCCCCACTAGACCATAACCAATAAGATAGGGAATGTATTTGCTTTATTCATCACTGTATTCCCAGCTTCTAGCATAGTGCCTGGGACAACGCGGCCACGCCATAAATGTTAATTGTTCAAATGAATGATCTCAAGGGGGAGAAAAGGGAGGTAGGTGAGGGAGAGAGGAGTCTTGTGCAAGAGGAAAGGATGATGGAACTGTGGTCATAGAGGGAGGGAGAACACTGACCTTCACTGAATGGTTATGGAAATCCGTCACTACAATCTCATTCTTGTTGTTCACAGCCACAAAATGGGGCCCTGAAAATACAAAGTGGGCTCTCTGGCAGTAAGCCAGGATACTGAGTGGGATGGGGGAGAACATCTGGGATGACAAAGCTGTGGTGTGAGGAGAGGGGTGGGGTCTCTGGGATGATGGTGCTAGGGTATAGTGAAGGGACGGGGTCCCCTAGGGTCAAAATATAGGAGGAGGGGGTCTGTAGAGCTGGGACATCCAGGGGAGTTCTCTGGGACTGGGGTATCAGAGACTAGGTCTCTAAGTTCTTTCCCAATACCTGCAAAGTGGCGGTCGGTGGCCCCGCGGCCCCCAAAACGGCCAACCAGCTTGCCATTGGGCTGGAAGGTAAAGACGCAGCAGGACTTGTTGTCGACCACGATGATATGCCCGTTCCGGTCTACAGCCACTCCCTTGGGGCCCATGAGGCGGCCAGCTCCAAGCTTGGTCTGGAGGAAGGGGATATCCGTTAGGAGCTTTATCCCGCCCCGTGGGGAGAGTAGACCCAGCCTGGCACCAAAGCAGAACCTCAGGCTGAGGATGGATCGAGCAGTCCAGGCCCTGACCACCAGAAGGCACTAGAATGGTCATCTCAGCTGGCCACCAAGGGTGCAGAGTAGAGACAGCAGGCCTCTCACCTTGAACTTGCCCTCAGGGGAGAAGATGCTGACCCAACGGTTGTCATAGTCTGCCACGATAATGTCTCCATTGGTGTCCACGGCCACACCTGTGGGACGCTGCAGCTGCCCAGGCGAGCGTCCTCGGACCCCAAAGCGGAACTTGAACTGGCCTTCATTGGAGAAAACCTGGAGCAGAGGAGCAAGGGAGGGAGGGGGCAGGAGGGGAGAGACTGTGGTCACAGAGGGGAGGGAGCAGGACCCTGAGGGAGGAGACCCACCCCCATTCATTCAGCACTCAACAAGCACTTTCTGACACCCTGCCGTGGGTAGAATCAGACGTTGCCAGCGCAGACCTTAGGGGACAGGCAGCAGAGGCGTGAATGGGACTGTGAGAATGTGAAAGGGGTGAGAGGTGGTCCAGGAGCAGGGGCAATCTGAGCTAAAAGCCTAATAAGGACGCCAAGAGCTGAGCCAAAGTTGGCGAGTAAAGAAGGAGGAAGAAAGGTGTTTAAGCAGAGTCAGCAGTACGCAGAAGGCACAGAGTCCAATAGGGGCGCTGCTTGAACTCAGTATGGGCCCTACTTGCCTAGTGTGGATGGAGGGCAGTGGGCACTCCCGTGAAGAACAGAAGGAGTAAGGTTTTATTCTGGGTATGATGAGAATTCACTGAAAATTTCTGAGCAGGAAAGTGACAAGAGGAGATCTGACTTTGTAATATAATAAGAAATATATTTGAGGGACTTCCCTGGTGGCACAGTGGTTGAGAATCTGCCCGCCAACACAGGGGACACAGGTTCGAGCCCTGGTCCGGTGAGATCCTACCTGCCGCGGAGCAACTAAGCCCATGTGTCACAACTACTGAAGCCCGCGCACCTAGAGCCCCTGCTCCACAAGAGAAGCCACCACAATGAGAAGCCCGTGCACCACAACAAAGAGTAACCCCCGCTGCCGCAAATAGAGAAAGCCCACGCGCAGCAACGAACCCAAGGCAGCCAAAAATAAACAAGTAAATAAATTTGGGGGAAAAAAAAAAAGAAATATATTCGGCCTTTGTACCCAGTGCCTGGCACAGAGCTCCTCAAACCCTTAAAATTTCCTGATCAGTAAGTGTCTTTTGTCATTCATAAGGAGTCTCTTTTGAGTTTATGCTAATGAGGCGACTTGGGTGGGGGTGGGGGGGCTAGATTGCTTCAGGATGGGGCTGGTCACCAGAAAGACCATCTGATTAAAGGGTCGGAACTTTCAGCTCTACCCACCAACCTCTGGGAAGGAGAAGGGGTGGGGAGCACAGATTAAGCTTTATAAAAATTCTTGAACAAGAAGATATGATGAGCTTCCAGGTTGGTGCCAGGAGGGTGTGTACCCCAGTTCCACAGGAACCAAAACTCCTTATACTAGGGACTCTTCCAGACCTCACCCTATGTATCTCTTACCTGGCTGTTCATCTGTATCTTTTATAATATCTGTTACAGTAAACTGATAAACGTAATTAAATGTTTGTCTGAGTTCTGTGAGCTGCTCTAGCTAATTAATTGAACACAGGAGTGGGTTGTGGGAACTTCCACTTTATAGCTGGTTGGTCAGACTACAGGCGACAAACTGAACTTTCGATTAGCATCTGAAGTAGGGGCAGTCTCATGGGACTGAGCCTTCAACCTGTGGGATGTGATGCCATCTCCAGGTAGATCATGTCGGAATTGAGTTGAATTTAAAGGATCCCTGGTCAGTGTCCACTGAGAACTGGAGAACTGCTTGGTGGTGCTGGAAAAAGCACATGGGAGCTTTTTCAGAAAGAGCACTCTGGCTGCAGGGAGGAGTCGAGACTGGAAGCTGGCCGGCCAGGCAGAGGTGCTGCAGTGGTCCAGGTGACAACTGATGATGGCTTGGACAGGGCACTTGCTGGAGGGAAGTAGATGGATCGAGAGACATACGGGAGGAAGACTCCACAGGACTTAGGAGCAAACAAGAAAGGGGTAGGTGAGGGTGGGGGAATGGACATGGATTAGCCCGTCCAGGCTATGAGGCTGATAAGGTAATCTAGACAGAGGAGACCTTTCAACCTCTCACCCTCTTGTACTTCTTCCACCTTAGCAACATGCTCAGGTCTCACCCTCCTAAAAGCACCTACGATTTTAATGCTCCTCTCCTCTATAGCTAAGCCTTCTTGCTTCTCCTTCACAGCCACAACATCACTCACTGCATAAGGCTCACACATTGCTTTGTTATAACTCTAGGGACACAAGATAAATCAGAGCCAGGAGCAGCCTTGGAGGACTCAAGTTATGGGCCTTGGCCTTGTTCTTTGATCCAGATGTTCTCCCTCCTGCGTGGACTGAGCCCCCCGCCCCTGCATCATCTCTATTTCTTAGGCCCGCAGGGCTGTTTGAACTGGTCTCACCAATGGACATCACTTCCTCCTGATGTGGACCTCCCATCATGCCCTTCCCTGGCTGATCAGAAATGCCCCTGACTTCTGCCCTGGTCCCCTGTGGTTGGACAGCACTTGGAGAAGGTAGGCGCCATGGGCTAAAGAGGTGCTGTGAGAGGGACGAAAAGGTACCACCAGCTGGGTAGTGAGGCAATGTGTCTGCCTCCTCCACTCCGAGCAGCTTAGTTTCTAGCTCAACACTGAGGCTTTAGGGGGTCTTCCTCTTCCCAACCTATCCTAACCTATCCCACCCATTACACCTGGCCAACTCCTATTCATCCTCCAGTTCTCAGAATTTCCAGGTCACTTCTTCAGAGAAGGTTTTGTGTGTTTTTTTTTTTTTGTGGTACGTGGGCCTCTCACTGCTGTGGCCTCTCCCATTGTGGAGCACAGGCTCCGGACGCGCAGGCTCAGCAGCCATGGCTCACGGGCCCAGCCGCTCCGCGGCACGTGGGATCTTCCCGGACCGGGGCACGAACCCGTGTCCCCTGCATCGGCAGGTGGACCCTCAACCACTGCGCCACTGGGGAAGCCCCAGAGAAGGTTTTAATGAACAACTCCATCTCCTAAATCAATACACACACATAAAGTTAAGTCTCCGTGATATATGCTTTTTAGCTCTTTTCATAACGACTGTCACTCCTGTCACTAAATAACCGCTAAGTATCCTTGTCCCCCATGTAAGGACGTAAGCCCCAGGTGGGACAGGGACTGTGTCTGTTTTGTTCGCTGCTGCATTTGCAGCACTGGAATAGCAACTGGCACACAGCAGACATTCAACAAATGAATAAATCCGTCAGCTCCCTCCCAGACCAGAATCGCACACCTCCCCTTGGATGCCGCACAGCTATCTCAAACCCACCGCAGGCAAAAGTGAATTCATCAACTTATTCCCAGGCCCGCTCCCAAATGGCAACACTGCCTACTCAGGTCACCAAGCCCGGTGATTCTTGATCCCTCCCTCTCCCTGGATATCTGATGGCTCGTCAAAACCTGCCATATTCGCTTCCTTATCTCTAGAATCTGCCAGTGCCCTAATGTGATCCTTAACATCTCTCTCTTTTGCCACGGTAGCAGTAAGCAACTTCAGGATCTGAGTCTACTTGGGGGAGAGGCCAAAACAAAATAAAACGAACAAACCAGTGATTCTGGCAGAGAATGAAAAGTGCTATATGGCAAAAGGCTGAGGGAGCTTGGAGGAGAGTGTGATTAGCATTCTGCCTGAAGGAAATGAGGCTGTTTTCACAGAAGAGCTGATAAAATTTCTGGACTCAGACCATTACACAAGGATGTAATATATCCAAATCAAATTCTTCATTCAGAATCACAAAATGTTTCTTCTTTTCTGTCAGCTGATGCTGATTCAGCACAAGGAGAGGATTTGCCTCAGCTGCCACCACAGCCGGGTCCTGTGGAGAAGTTCACGAGAGCCCCAATCCTCATGAACTGAGGGGGAGTCACAGTGCATCTGGGAGCCTGGCCCATAGCAGACCCTGAGGACCCCAGAGTGAGAGAACCTCAGCTTTGGAATCGAGAGCCAGGCTCCTAGCAGCTATGAGGTTGCTGCATGGGTGGCAGCAGGGGCAAGGAGGACTGAGGTAGTAGAAGGAAGTGTTTGGAGGGGGAGGGGCTGCACTAGGCCCTCCCTCTTAAGTCCCCACCCTGAAACAACAGACAGACACAGGCCCTCGTGAGGGAGACCAAGTGGCACGTCTTTCCGGGGATATGAGTACCCGTGTGTGTGCACCCCAGGGGAAGTTTCTCAAACCTCAACTTTTGTGCCAAAAAGCATCCTTGGCATAAGAAGGCAGAACGGAGCTGGAGGGTGGAGGCTGCGACGGAGCAGGGCCTCAGCGCCACCCCTACCCATCCAAACCCCTCCACTTCTCACCATCCAGCCTAGACCCAAACGCCTCCCTGCGTGGACCTGAGCTTCTCCTTTCCTCTGCTCTTAGGAACAAGGTGGGAATAAAGGCGGGCTAGACAGGCTTGGGAATATAGCCATGGAAGAGTTCCTGGCTCTTTCAGTCGGCTAGGTGGAAAGCAAGGGCCAGGAGGAGCTGATGCTGAGGTGACAGGCCTTTGACAGAGCTGCATCTGTGACGGGGGTACTCAGGCAGAGGGTCAGGAAGAAGTTTAAATGTACAGATGGGAAGTAAGGATCTTCAGGGAAAAGTTTTACTACCTGACAAAACGTTTCCAAGAACTGAAAGCTTACAGTAGTTAGAAACAATCCTGTACAGAATAAAATCAAAATTCCACAGCTTCCTCTCCAAAGCCATTTACAGCGTGACCTCAGCTACTCCACTTCTGATAGCAATCTCCCTCCAGCCACTCTGGGACCCTTCCAGTTCCCTGAACAACGCCCTATAGCACCTTCCCACCTCCTGGCTTTTGTCCCCACCTGGACAATGGTATTTTCAACAACAGCTAAGAGTCAGAAGGTTCACTTGGTGCCAGGCTCAGTACATGATGTCATTCAATGCTCCCAGCAACCCTCTGAGGTATTCTTTTCCTAATTTTACACATGAGTTAACCTAAGCTCAGGGAGGTCACATGACTTGTCAGTAAGTGGCAGCGCTAGGATCCAAGCCCAGGTGTCTGGTTTCAGAGCCTGAGCTGTGAACTGCTCTGCTGCGCCTACCATACTGGTGGCCGTCACTGGCTCTGCCTGTTCGTAGGCTCACTACAAGGAAAAGAGAAAACCGCATTTTCTGGCTTTATGGAGCTCAGAGTGCAGCAGAGGCTACGTCCATTCAAGTGGCAGATGCTTTACTCAGGTGTGTGAGGCGCTGGGAGGGCCAGAGGCAGGACCACCTATGAGGATGCGCTATAGTCTAGCCACTGGAAGGCACCCCTTTTCACAAGTTATCCCCGTTTGACTGTCTAGTCAACTGGACGTTTGCAGAGACGGGCACAGACGACACGCATTCTGGGTCCACACAGGCATGTTGGAAGATAGTGCGGAGCTGCACTTTTGTGCCAAAAAGCATCCTTGGCATAAGAAGGCGGTCTTAAGAAGTCCGGCATAAGAAGTCAGTCCGGCGGACATAAGAAGGCGGCATAAGAAGTCAGCCTGCATCCTGACCACTGTGGTGGGCAGAAAGTGAGCCAGCCAGGGACTCAGGTGGAGGCAGAGGGGAGGGAACAATGAGCCGGATCTTTGGGGTCCAGGAGCTGGTCTGGCCTGAGCCACAGCCTGGGAGGCAGAGGCCGCCAGCACAGTCAACCCCAGTGCCTAACTGTGAAGGTGCTGGTTACTGCTGTGGCCCTTGTGGAACGGATGGCGAGTGAGTGGGGGAGGGGTGGTGCTGTGATTCATGGCTCTTCAAGTAAAGGTACTATCTGTAGGGTTTCACCCTTCAGGAGGCGACCTGTATACTTTGTTGGGTTTTTGTTTCTTTGTTTTGTTTTTGTTTTGTTGTTGTTTTACTAGGCTGTAGCTTGAGAACTTCTATTTTGGTGTTAGGGGAGAGCTTACCTGGATACATTGGTTGTTGCTGTCTGCTACCACTATGCGGCCGCTGCTGGCTGCGGACACACCCTGTAAATTGGTGAATTCACCCTTCTCCCTTCCACGACTGCCTGTGGGGAAGAAACGGGATGGAAGCAAAAAATTCACACTGAGGTCATTTTGAGTCTCTGGCCCCGCCTCATCCCCCCTCTGCCTCCGCCCAAGGCTCTCTGTACCAACGCGGAAGACGAGCTCGTCCTCAATGGGGTTGTCCTTCCGTTTGCCGCCGGTGCTGTACATGGAGCTGGGCCTACGCACCGCCTTCTGGCGCACGTGGCTGCCTGGGCCTCCAGGGGACTTGACGCGGCGCTTGACATCGTCCGGGGAAGGTGGCAGGTCCCCAGGACGCAGGGCCCTCACGCGGAAGGGGCTGCCGCGCACCGGCTGTCCATAGAGCAGCACCGAGAGGAGCAGCTCGCCTTCGGAGCGCGCCGTGTACACCAGCTCGTACGTGCCGTTCTTGTGGTCCACCACGGGCACCGGCAGGCGTGTGCCGTCGGGGCCTGTGATCTCCGCGCGCAGCTCGGCGCTGCCTGTGCGCACCAGCCGCCCATCCTTGTCTTTGGTAGTGACAGTGAGAGAGGCGGGCTGGCCCACCAGCGCCTGGCGCAGGCCCTCGCCAGTGGCCACCGTCTCGTGTGCAGTGGCGCTCGTAGTGAGCAGCGCACCCAGATTGAGCACCGATCGCCGCAGCCCATCGACCTCGAGGACCAGTTCCAGCTGCGCGTTCTCGTGGGGCCGCTCCGGGAAGGCCTGTGCTGCCAACGCCGCCAGCCGCTCTCGCATGTGTTTGCGCACGAGCAACACCTCCGGGGCCGAGCCCAGGCGCAGTGCCTGCTCAGCGAAGCTGCAGCTACTGCCGATGTGTTCCTGCCCCTGGCGCAGTGTGTCTAACTGGGTCTGCAAAACCTGAGGAGGGGTCAGGGGAGGGTTGGGTAAGCAGGCTTGTGGAGGGGAAGGTGAGGGGGGTGTCTCTGTGATCCCTGATGAACTTGTACTATGGCATGAAGGGAATACAAGAGGGTGAGTGTGGACGAGGGACACAGATGCCCGCAGTACCTACTGGCCACGCCAGAAGGGGGCAAGTATAGACTAGGGGAAGGGGTGCGCGCATGTGGGGAGCAGGGGACGCGTGGAGGCGACAGGCCATCTCATGATGGGCGGTGGTGGGAAAGGGTGAGCGGACACACCTTCTGCTTGGCTCCACAAATGGCCTCCAGGTCGCTGACCAGGGCCTGCTTGCGCTGCTGCAGCGCTTGCTCCAGGTCCTCGAAGGCCGCGCTGATCTGGGCCAGGGCCTCTGCCTTGCGCTCCTGCAGCTGCTGGTTGATGCCCCCCACTAAGGCGATGGCAGCGGACAGCTGTGGTAGTCTGGGGAGGGGAAACAGCTCATACCAGGGCTGCTTGAGGATGCCCTCAAGAAACTGTCCCTTCTCCCTGGAGACCCTACTGCCGCCCTCCAGGATTTCCGCTCCCTGAGACCCCCCCCTACCCTCCCTGAGAATTTTATCTCCACCCTCCCGAAGGTCCCTCCTCTGCCCCCGCTGAGACACCATCCCAGACGGCCCCACCAGCCCGGGCTCCCGCCGGGCGCCTACCGGCCGCGCACCGCCTCGAGCTGGCGCTGCAAGGCCGCCTTGTGCTGCTCCACCACGTCGCGCAGCAGCACGGTGCCGTGCTCCCGATGCTCGCCGGCGCGGCACTCGCCGCACATGGCCGTCTCACAGGCCTCACAGTAAAACTCCATCGTCTGGCGGCGCAAGGACTCCCATCAGGCAACGACTAGACACCACGCTTCTCTGTCCCCTGCCCTCCCCCACCCCACCTGCCTTCCTTGCCTCTCACCTTCCAGGTGCACCCCCGCTACCTGGACCACTTAGAATACCCTCTGACCCGCAGCCACTCGGCCCCTCCCCCGACCTCTCCTCCCCCTCCACCCCAAGTCCTGGCCTCACTGGGCCTGCTTGGGCCCACCTTGCCTTCATGGTTGGGGCAGGAGAGGGGGCGGCCAGCCACTGCGCTGAGGGGGTGGGGGTCCTCGGGGTCGTGGGCCCCATCAGATGCCTGCTGCATGGCCTCCATGAGGCTGCTGATGAAGAAGTTGTTCTGCAGCGCAGAGACGCCCTGCTCAGGGAGGATGGACGTCTGCCGACACACTGGACAGGACAGCGTCAGGCTCTGGGCAGGGATGTAGTTCTGGAGGCATCTGGCCGGGGAGGAGGGGGAGTCAAAGGGATGAAGCGGCAGGGCGGTGTCAGTGCACCCCTCCTGTCACCTGCCATGGGCGCCAGTCCTTGTGCTCACAGCTGTGCTGTCACATTCGTTTAGAAACCTCTCTGGCCAGCACACGCATCTTGTCCTAACAGCAGGGGTAAAAGGCCTCACCTCTCACAACTGAGTGGCAACACATCCCTGACGTCTCTCAGAGGATCAGACATACACGCATTCCTCACGGTGTGCACAGACACAAGTTCACCTTTCACAGGTGTTTACAAACCCTTCTCACAGAAAATGTGTGACTACCTACCCCCGCACCATTAACTCATTAAACATTTACTGACTACCTGCTCTTGCCAAATTTATGCCAAGCTCTGGGGATACAAAGATAAAGCACAGTGCCTACCTCTAAAATACTCCCCGTTTGTAGAGAAAAAAAGTAACAAAATTAGAGTTTGTAGAAGTAAACAGTGTGATGATTAAAGGCATGGGTCCTGGAGCTAGGCTGCCTGGGTTCAATTCCCAGGTCAGTCAACTATTATACTGTATGACCCCTGACAAGTTACTTAACTTTTATGAGCCAAGGATCTCTCCTTGGTAAGACGGAGACAGTACAGGCTTCACAAGGTGTGGAGAATTAAATGTAAAGTGCTGACATGCCTGACTCAGAAAGTACGATATATTGTAGTATTACAATACTATTATAATACTAATTATAGCTATTAGTATTACCTGTCATTAATATAAGGAACACAGAAGGGGCCTCTGGTAGTAGAGAGGGTAGCCAGAAAAGGCTGAAGAGGAGGTGACGTAAGCAAAATCTTCCTGGACAAATAATTGTTTTTTTTTTTTGTTTTTGTTTGTTTTTTTTTTGCGGTATGCGGGCCTCTCACTGTTGTGGCCCCTCCCGTTGCGGAGCACAGGTTCCGGACGCGCAGGCTCAGTGGCCATGGCTCACGGGCCCAGCCGCTCCGCGGCATGTGGGATCTTCCCGGACCGGGGCACGAACCTGTGTCCCCTGCATCGGCAGGCGGACTCTCAACCACTGTGCCACCGGGGAAGCCCAATAAATAATTGTTAGTCTGACCAAGAAAGGTGCAGGGAGAGGAGGAAGGGTGTTCCAGATACAGAAGGTGGCCAGAAACAGCATGTATGAGTAGGGAATTATAAGCAGTTCAAGGTGGCTGGAGAGGACGCCCAAGGCAAGGAATGGTAAGGGAAGTGTGGAGAGAGAGGCGTGGGCCAGTTCATGGAGGGCTCCTGGGTCACGTCAAGGAGCTTAGACGTTATCTCAACAGCACGAGCGAGCTGCAGGAGCATGGTACAGCCAGGTTTCCATTTCATCTGCCTCCGTGTGGAGGGTGAATGTGAACATGATGAGACAGCAGACAAGGGGCAGGAGCACCGTCCTCCTCAGCATCCAGCTACCATTTATTAAGCACGATGCGGCAGGCTGTGCTTTGCACTTGGTGTTTGCTAATGGACTCAGAAAGGGTAAGTGGCCCAAAGTCACAAAGCTAGTAAGCACGAGAGCCAGATCCGAGGCGAAGCACGTGCTTAACCAAGGTGCTCTTGTAATAGTCCAGGCAAGAGGTGAGGAAGCCCTGCATTTAGGCAACAGCAATGCAGACTGAGGTGGACCAAATTTGAGAAGTATTTAAGAAGTGCAGCCAGTGGGCAGTGTTGTCTGATTAGATATGGGGAGGGAGAGATGAGTCTCAGTTGACTCCCAGATTCCTAGCTTAGATGACTGAGTGACATTCACCACGATGAGAAACACAGAAAGAGGACTGGTTTACAGGGAAGTTCAGCCTTGCCCCGGTTGAGTTTACTGTAACGGTGGGACATCCAGGCAGAGGGGATCGGTAGACAGCTGGGGAGAAGGCAGGTTAGAGATAAAGACAGGGAGGCCATCAACATTTAGATGTAGCCATGGGAGACGATATGATCACCAAGAAGGGGATTACAGTGCCAAGAGCAGGACAGAGCACCCAGCAAATACTGAAAGAGGAGAGCAAAGAGGAACGGGCAGAGAGGTAGGAGGAGAGAGAGTGTCAGGGCAGCAAAGTGAGTAGTGCAATTTCAGAAGCAGGGAATGAGTGGTCATCCGTGTCAAAAGCAGCTGAGGAGTCAGGGAAGCTAAGGACTGGAAAATGCCCACGGAAACTGGCAACTGTAAGAGTACTTTTGTCTGTAAGGAAAACAGTGAGTGGAGGGAGGGGTAGAGGAAGGAAGGCTTGACTCTTGCCAGTTGAAGAGTGAATGGGAGGTTGGAAGTTTGAGTAAAAAGTAGGTTGATGGGTTAGATGGCAGCTGGGAGGGACAGAGGGACAAAGGAGGGTTCTTATCTGTTGGTAACGGGAGGCTTGAGCACGTTTCTAAGTTGAGGAGCCAGTAGAGAAGGAGGGAGGGAAGACACTAGAAGACATGGGACGAGGTCTGGGGATGGGAGAGTGGCTCAGGCTGGCTTGAAGAGAAGGAGTGGACCCCATCCTCTGGATGGAGGGAGGGGAAAATGAGGTAGATGCACTTGAGCACAGGGGGCAAAATTAGAGAGAGGATGCCCAACTTGCCTCCGGCAAGGTCAGCTGCTGAAAGCGAAGGAGTGGGGTGGTGGTGGGAATCCAGGGGGACAGGGAGGCTGGGATCAGTCACTGAACGGAGTGGGAGAGGAATCTTACTAGAAACAGACTGACGGTGGCTGTGTTTGGAGACCACAAATTTGTGGAGGGAAGATTTACCTGTTGCAAAGTTTCCCATATCCTCAATCTCTTCTCTTAACGTTCTCTACACTTCTTGATCTGAATTAATTAATTTTTCTTTATTTAACAAACACTATGTGCCAGGCACAATGCTAAGTGCTTCACAAATATTAACTTATTTGTGACCTAGATTCCCCTTCAGTCTTCTCGAGTTGAGAGTGTTTTTTGTCTCATACTCCACATTCCTCAGGACCAGAAGGTGGGGTTGAGTCCTCCCCGCCCCCAACTGGAACATTTCTAAATTCTTCTCCTCCAGCTCCTTGGAAGCTCAGGCCTGTCTACAACACCCCTCCCTGACGTTGTCTCCACTGACTCAATGGTTGCTTCCCCATTGGCCGAAGTCTTTCTTCTGGCTCACTCTCTTCTGTTACCCTCCCTCCCACCCCAACACACACACACTCCTGCCATCATTCTCGGTGGCTCTGACATCCACAGGGTGACCCACCCACCATCAAGATTTCTTAGTTCCTAAGCTTCCTCTCAGCCCCTCCCCCTGTGATCTTTTCTTCCAGTTCACCTCAGCTATCCACTCCCATGCTCCCAGCACTACCTATGTCTCATCACCCATCACGGCATCAACTACGAAATCTGCATTTCAACCATTCTACTCAGCTCCCCTGTAATTCTCTCCCCAGCTTTGCTGAATCTGGAGTTTACCCTGAATACCTTTGAACTCATCAAGATCTCCGTCCTGCGTGTCGCACATACCTGGCTTACGACTGCTTCCTAACTGGCTTCCTGTTTCCACTGTTGCTTCTCTAGAGTCCACTCTCCAAACGACAACCAGAATGAGCTTTAAAAAAAATCTAATTTATGGAATTCCCTGGCAGTCCAGTTGTTAGGACTCCGTGCTCTCACTGCCGAGGGCTCGGGTTCGATCCCTGGATGGGGAGCTAAAATCCCATAAGCCATGCGGCGCGGCCAAAAAACAAAAGTCTAATTTATGTCACATTACTTCTCTGCTAAAAAAAAAAATCCTCCGGTGGTTTCCCACTGCATATAGAACAAAATCCAAAACTTTCCTAAAACCGCCAAGCTCCCCCGTGAACTGTTCTGACTCTTTCAGACCTCACTTCATCCCACTTTCCTCCTCACTCAGTCACGCTGGCTTCTCCCCTGGTCTCTGAACATGCCCCACTCACTCCTTTCTTAAGCCCTTTGCATGGAACAGCACGAAGATAATCCTGTTGCCTGGAACAATCTGTACATGTCTGTTTCCTTCTCATCCTCAGGTCTCAGGTCAAATGTCACCTCCTCGGGGAAGCCTTCCCTGATGACTCTACGTAGACTAGCCCCTGGCCCAACCGCCCGCACTTACTCCCTGTTTATTTCCTGGAAAACACTTAGCCCAAGCTGTGACTCTCCTGTTTGATTATTTGCTTGCCTGTCTGTCACCTCCCACTAGAGC
Organism: Stenella coeruleoalba; assembly: GCF_951394435.1. Taxonomy (NCBI): domain Eukaryota; kingdom Metazoa; phylum Chordata; class Mammalia; order Artiodactyla; family Delphinidae; genus Stenella; species Stenella coeruleoalba. The sequence goes on along the minus strand of NC_137154.1, from coordinate 48,169,524 downwards.
ATAAGTCTTTGAGAGCAGGGACCAAGGGATAAATGAATGAGTAGTATTAAGAGAGAAGGCTCTGCAGTTAAACCTGGATTCAGACCTTGACTATTTACTTGCTGCGGAGCCTCAGAAATATCTCTTAATTACTTAATGACTCTGAACTCTAGTTTCCTCCTCTCTAAAATGGGGATAATAAAGTATCTGTTGTGAGGATCAAGTAAATCAATATGTGTAAATCACTTAGCCAGTCCCTGGCAAACAGTAAGCAGTCAATACACGGTAGCTGTTGTTATAATTTCTCCGGCACTGATTTTCTCCAAGAGTGCTCAGTGATCTGGGTATAGGAGAAGGTATGGAGCTTTCCAATTACAGCTCAGATCCAGGACTGAGCTTCTGCCACGTGGGTTTAGAAAAGGAAAAAGGCGTGTGGGAATTGTAGAGGCCTATGGTCCACCATGGGATTCAGGATGGGTAGGAAAGGAAGGGAGACCAGGAAGGAGATGGTGGCTGGGAGAAGACGGAGCAGTCAAGGGCATTGGACATCTACATCCAGTCAAAGCTGGTGTAGTGAGAGTGGGGTAATGGAAGCCAAGAGTGGGATACTGGAGTCTGTAACCACAGAAGAAGTGGTGTTATTCTGGGTGATGGCAAGATGCAGGGCGTCGTTGGGAGGGTGTCTGACGGAGGTGGCACGGACTACATTTATCTGTAGTCTGACTGTAAGATGATTTGATTACTATCTTTCTCCTTCACTATACTGTAAGCTCCTTAAGAGCAAGGATCATACCTGTTTTTGCTTATCACTGCTTGCCCAGTGCCTGGGACAGGTCTGGCACATAGTAGTTGCTCGATAAATAAATATTTGTTAAGTGAATGAATAATAGATAGAAGCCCAGAGGCTGGGAGGGGTTGCCTTTCATTCAGTGCCTCAGGACAACAGTGAGGACAGGCAGGGAGGACAGACCTAGTTTTGAACATCCTCCCACTGGTCAGAAAGTTCTGGTGCCAGAGCTGGTTGAGAGTCTCAGCTCTGCCTGATTTCTCTGGTGGTGTCGAAGGCTGCCTTGGGGTTTGGGCAGGGGCAGAGGAGGCCCTGTTCTGGGCAGGGGCCACAGCCCAGTGTTAGGAACCTCTGGTCCTCTCACAGGTTCTTGCACCGAACCCTTACCTCCTGTAGGCTGGGGTTCATCTCCTCCCCTCCATGTATGCACACACCTCCCTCACCTCTTACAGGTTTACACATGCCACTCCCTTCTCCGGGGGGCCTGCGAGGTCCTCATCCCTCCCCGGTACACACACCCTCACCTCTCACAGAAGGTGTGCAGGCAGGGCAGAACCTTGGGGCACCGGTACCGATCCAGGCAGATGCTGCACACCAGGAACTGCTTGTCCATTGGCTGGACCTCTGGGCCAGGGCTGTCCTCCCTCTTCGCCATGGTGCCCGCGGATGGCACCTGCCACTCACACCAGCCTGTGTACGGAAAGACGGTCAGCACCAGGGAAGCCAGCAAACCCTCTCCCCACCTGATCCCCCACAGAGCACTAGCCCCATCTCTTCTCTGCCAGGGACCGAGCAGGGTGAAGAACATGGACTGAGTATCCTCCGGGCCTGCTGCTCTGGTTAAAAGCACAGGCGTCAGGTTAGATTGATTTAAACCCAGCTCAGCCTCTTGCCAGCTATGTGACCTTGCACAATTCATATACCCTCTCTGAGCCTCAGTTTCCTAATTTGCAGTTATGGAAATAATAATCCCTACCTCAAATGGTTGTTTTGAGAATTTGCGCTAGTGTATGTCAAGTGTGTGGCACGGGGATGCCCTTCACTGACACACCCAGCCTTCATCTCCTCTGCCTCCCCCAAACCCTCCCCCGGGAGACTTTCCTGATGGAGTGTCTCTCCTCTGACCACCTGCAGCCCTTCTATCTATGCTCTGACCCACCTCCCAGCACAACTGCCCGGGATCACATTCTTTTCCACATCCAATCAGTATCCAGGTCTCGTGGATTCTGCCTCCCAAATACCTTATCCCCTTTTCTCCAATTGCACAGATACCACCCCAATTCAGGTGCCACCAATTCTCTCCAGCGATACAGCAACAGCCTCCTAACTGGTGTCCTTCTCCTCGCCTATGCCTTCTCATCCCTCTCCCTCACAGCCAGAAGGAGGCTTCTGAACACACATTCCACCTTATCACTAACTCCCTGTTTAAATTCTTTCAATGGTTCTCCATTGTCCAGAGGACAAAGTCCAAACTCCTTAAATTGGCCAACAAAGCTTAGCTTTGGCCCATACCTCCCTCTACCACCTCACGTCTCAGGATTCTATGAGTAGTCACACTGGTTTCTTTCTTTTCAGTTCCTGGAAAACTCCTTGTTCTCTTTTGCTTCTGGGCAGTCACACATTCTGTTCCCTCTGCCTGAGATCCTCTGCTCACCCCCACTTCGTCTGGCTAACTCTTGCTTATCTTTCAGGTCTGCACGTAAATGTCACCTCCTCCAGAAGGCCTTCCCTGATTTCCTGAAGTCTGGTGAGGTGCTCCACCTTTATGTCACTCTGCACCTTGTCTTTCCTCCATCCTGGCCCTTATACACTATACTGTAATTTTCTTGTTATTTCTCTGCTTTTTCCAGAGTTCTTGAGGAGAGGCATTATATTTTATTTCTTTTTTATTCCTAGCACTTAGCACAGAGCCTGACATAAGGATTGGTCTATATTTATTGAATTAATTCAGTAATTCAACAAATATTTATTAAGTGCCTACTTCGTACAGGTGCTGGGGATAGAGTGATAAACAGAACAGATATGGTCACTGTCCTTGTGGTGGGGAGGTAGTGAAAAGTAAATACATGAATAAATATATAATTACAGATTGGGAGAGGGGAGTGCTATACAGAAGAAAAGGATGCTATGAGAAAGAATGCTTTTTTGATTGGGTGATTGGGGAAGGCCTTTCCAAGCAGGTAACTTTTAAGTAGAGCTTTGAGGGCTAGAAGGAAAATAGTAGGGATGAGGGTGTGGGCATCAGAGAGTGAGGGAGGGAAATCATTCTAGGCTGAAGGAACAGCATGAAGGAAAGTCCTTAGGCAGAAACTCACTGAGAACCCAAAAGGGTTCATGTGGTCAGAGCAAAGGGAATGAAAGGCCACAGGGGAGTTTGGGAAGGTAGGCTGGAATGAGATCACAAAGGACCTTGATGTTAAGAATCTGGGTTCTATCCCAAATTGGGAGGGAAATGATGCAATTTACAAAAAATAAATTAAAAAGCTACACTGGCAGCTATGAGGATTGAAGAGGAGCCAGGGTGGAAGCAGGGAGACTGCTTGGGAGGCTACCCCAGTTCTTCAGGTAGGCTGATGTTGGGTATTAGCAGAGCTATATGCAAAAAAGTGGACTGATTTGAGAAATAACCATGAGGTTGAGTCAAAAGGACACCACGATGGACTGGATGTGGGAGGGGAAAGGAATGACAATAAGGCCTCCCAAGTTTCTCCCCTGAGGATGCTGGGCTATGCCTAGAGACAGTGAAAGCTAAGGAGCTGATTTGGGCCATTCCATTTTAACCATGAGACGTCTGAGAGGTGCCTGTGTGATACCCAGGTAGAGATGTCAAGTAAGAAATAGAATATAGGAGCTCCAGGGAGAGGTCTGGGCTGGTTTTTGACTTGGAAGCATTGGCATATTAATGACACAAGGCAATGATAATGGATGGGACCATCTAGGGATAGAGAGTGAAGAGCGAAGGAGAACTCAGAGAGATGGGAGGAAGACCAAGAATGTGTGGGGTCAAGGAAGTCAGGGGAGGAGGGGCATTCAAGAAAGAAGGAGCGGTGAAGTAAGATGAAGACTGGAGAGCATCCACCAGATTTGGCTGTGGTGGAATGGGAGGGGCAGAAGTCAGGTCAGAGTGATGGAAAGATGAATGGAAATGAAGAAATTAACACAGCAGTTGTAGACAATTCAGGAGAGAAATCTGGCCATGAAGGGAAGCAGAAAGAGAGCCAGACTACTTCAAAACAGGCAGTGACTGGGAGCAGGTCACCACTATCTGTGCCCAACTCGATGCACCATGGCCCTCTCTAAAAACAACGCGTGAATGAAGAATGAATGCAGTGGGGCCAGTCCAGAGTCCAGAGCTCTCTCCAGGTTTGCGGAGGGGCAGGAGAGGGGCTCAGCTGCATGTGCCTTATGTTTATGTGAGGGTGGGCATGGATAGGATAGGAAGGGCATCCCTGAATGTGGACAATGGGATTCTGAGGTTCTTTCTCCAGATGTGCAGGGTTCTGAACCTGGAGACTTAATACAAAGACAACAACATAGCAGGAGGAGGACAGCCCGAGGGTTGGCAGAGGGAGCAGGAGGCCGGAGCCAAGCTGAAGCTTCTGTTTGGCGAAGGGGAGGGCTGAGAGGAAGAGTAGGAGTGGTCTACTGGGCCCTTCTGGGGCAGCTGGAAGTCAGGCTCCGCCTCTCTCCAAGCCCAAGGGGCTCTCCCAGCCTGTCACACAGGGGCGGTGATTGGGCAACATCCAAGCACGGACAGCTCCTCCCTCCCTTCCCCTTCCTGCTTCAGTTCCCCACCCAGACGTGCTGGGCATGCAGCCGCTGAGGTCACACCCCTGCCTAAATCACCAAGACTCCCTTCCCCTCCTGGGCTTTTACTCCCACCTCTCCCATCTCGCTGCTCCTCAGAGATCTGCCCCCGAGGTCCTACAGGCCATGGTTTAAATAGACTGTTTATCACAGCAGGTACTTGGAAGATCTTGAACTCAGAGCTGAGATTTCACCCTCCTTCCTCGGGCTGCCTACTGCCATCTCTGCATCCCTTATCCTTCCCATCTTTTAACTGAGGTTCTAAAGGCACTTCATTTCCTTTTTCAGCATTCATTCAACACCTCTGCTAGGCCTGGGGATACAGAGATAAATACTCACAGCTCAGCCTTCATGGATTCCACAATCTAAAAAATCAATTAATGTAGTGCAATATGGTGAGGGCTATGACAGGGAAGCACAGATTGCTGAGAGTCACCTAACCTAGATCTGGGGCGAGGGAAGGATGTACAGAAGGCTGGAGGTCCAGAGAGTCCTCCTGAAGAAAGGGCCATTCAAGAGCTCCAGGATGGGTAAGAGTTAAAGAGAGAATGGTGCCTTCTGCATCAGGAGACTGAATCAAACACTGTGACAGGGGAGGACTAAGAAATGAGATGCAGTGGTAGGCAGGAGCTAGATCATACAAATCTTTGTTGGCCTTATCGAGGAGTTGAGACTTTACCCTTCCCTGCTAGGGGATTAAGGCTTTATCCAAAGAGCAAAGGAGCAGGGTGGGGAGGTGAAGAGGGTTTAAGTATAGAGTGAGAGAGCAAAAAGAGTAAATTTTTGACTGCACAGTGGGAAACAGTTGAGGGGTATCATGAGCAGAAAGTTAAGAGACTGCCATGATATCGTAGAGGAGAGATGACGGTGGCCTTGATTAGGGGAGTCGCTAAGGGGAGGTTGACAGAAGTGGATTTTATAGGGAGGAATCAATAGAACTTGGTGACCAGTTGGTTAGATATGAAGAGTAGAGGGAGAAGAAAGAATTAGAGATGATTCCTAGTTTTCTGGCTTGAAAACTCTGAAAGACAAGCAGTTTGGATGGGAGGGTGACAGGCTCAGTGTTTAGTAAGAGGAATCTGAGGTGCCTATGGGACATTTGAGAGGTCCAGCTGGCAGGTGGAAAGACAAGCTGGAGCCTAGGAAAGAGGTCTGGCCTGGAGATATGGATTTGGGAGTTGGTGTAGAGATGGTACCTGAAGGCATGGAAGTGGATGACATCACCCAGAGAGGGCACAAGATGAGAAAGAAGAGCCTGTGACTGTGCCCCAATGAACCTCAACATTTAAGGGACAGGCCCAGAAAGCAAAGCCTGAAAAGAGGGCTTCCCTGGTGGTGCAGTGCTTGAGAATCTGCCTGCTAATGCAGGGGACTCGGGTTCGAGCCCTGGTCTGGGAAGATCCCACACGCTGCAGAGCAACTAGGCCCGTGAGCCACAACTACTGAGCCTGCATGTCTGGAGCCTGTGCTCCGCAACAAGAGAGGCCGCGATAGTGAGAGGCCCACGCACCGTGATGAAGAGTGGCCGCCGCTTGCCACAACTAGAGAAAGCCCTCGCACAGAAACGAAGACCCAACACAGCCAAAAATAAAAATAAATAAATTAAAAGAAGGCTCAACATTTAAAAAAAAAAAAAGCCTGAAAAGAAATTGAAAAGGTGTGGCCAGAGAGGCAGGAGAATCAGGAAAGAGATATGAAAGCCAAGGGAGAAGAGAGCTTCACGAGTAAGAGAACAAGCTTCATTGTGAAATGCTGCAAACAGTTCCCATGATCTAAAGCCCAAAAGAAGCTGGTATTAACCTCAGGGAGTGTGGTTTCTAAGGGCTGGAGGAAAGGAAGCCAGATCCAGGGGGCTGAAGAGGAAGTTGATTGTGAGCAAATGAGGACAGCCAGTGCTGATTCCACCTGATCTTTGACATCTGCAAAGGATGTGTTTCAAGGCTTTTCAGTTTCTCCAAATTCTCAAACAGCATCTAATTTCCTCCATGACTTCCTCGTACAACCTCAGGAGAGTCCCAGTATACATGACTGACACAGCTGTGAGTGAAGGTAGGTGACCGAGGCATTGTTAAAAAGTGGATGCAAGAGGCCAGTTAGGCTCACTTGCTTCTGAAAATGACTCACTCCTGGTCACTAGCCTCCAGGTGTATTTGATCATTTTAGGCTTCAGTAAAATGACAAATGACTGCAGGCTACAGTCTTTGGGTTTTCTTTGAAACAGATGAAGCCTTGGAGGAGGTGAAGTCCTCAAAGCCAAGGAATCCTTGCAATAAGATTGGCAGGGAAGGAAAATGATGAAATCTGCAGTACCAACTCTCCCACCCACTACTGCCAGACTGAGTAAGTAGGTGAATGAACCATTCAATGAGCTGATAAACCTATCAAACAATCAAACTTCCTGGGCCCTCTGCACAAGGCCCTTAAAGTGGTTACTGGAGACACCATGCTGAAACAGACACACTCCCTGTCCTTCACAAGTTCTCAGACTAGTGTGGGAAACAGACATGGAAATATACAACTACCATGTGATAAGTGTCATGATATTGACATATTCAAACTGCTATGGCAGCAAAGAGGAGGAAGTACCCAACTCTGAAGGTGGTGGAGAATAAAGAAGACTTGCAGAGGAAGGCATATATGAGCCCGCTCTTGGGGGACAAATAGGAGTTTGATAGGTACACTGGGAAAACAGTGAGTAATGGAACAGAAGCATGAAAAATTAAGAAACACAGACCAGGTGGGCAAGAGAGCAAGACTCAAAAGGGCAGAGGCCGTACTTGATGCTATCACAACCCACTCGATGCGAAGTCTCCACTTGCCTCTCTGGCTGCTCCTTCACTGTCCATTCCTTATATGTCTAGCTCCTCAGGGCTTTGTTCTAGGGCCTCTTCTCCCCTCACTTTCATACTCTGTCTGGAAAATCTCACCATCTCCCATGGTTTCAGTTACCATCCACTTGCTAATGACTCCCAAAGCCTTACCTCCTGTGCAGAAAACTTCTTGAACCCACACCTGTATATCCAGCTGTACCTTGGACATCTGTACAGGGATGATGCTAGAGACTAGTCTAAAACTGAATTCATTTTCCCCTAACCTACTCATCTTGCTGCGTCTCTCATCTCAGTAAAAGCCACCACCATCCACCTAGCCACATCAGCCAGAATCCTGGGAGTCTTTTCAATTCCTCCTCTTCTTTCAACTTTCAGATATAAGGTATGACTATTATCCTTGCTTCTGCTCCTAAAATGTGTCTAGGTTAAAAGTCAGGAGATCCAGGAGTTAGTCCTGACTCTCACTAATTTCACCAATGCAAGGTAAGACTCTGGACTACTCCATCCCCTTACTTGCAAATTGGGGGAGGGTATCTTTTTCTTCCCCAAATCTGAGATTCCCAAGGTTTCCTGTCCAGCCAAAGGTCCCTACAGACTGTAATATGCGCCCATGATTAAATCCAATCTAGTACTAGCTTGAGTATGATTGCTGGTTTCCACAGGAAGGCTAGGTGTGTTAGAGAGTGGCTGTAGTTGTCCCTACCTCCCTTCCAAAATAAATGTTTGCTGAGTTTAGGGCACCCATGACACTCCCCCTGGGCACCCCCTACCCTAGCCTAGCAAAATGGTTTTGCTCCATTTTTCTGAACACAGGCTGTACTATATCAACTATGGGCCTTTGCTCAAGCTCTTCTCTCAGCAAGAATGCCATTGTCCCCTAAGTGGCTGAGGCAGCACCTGGCACACAGAGGGTGCTCAGTATATGTTGGTGATAAGAGAGCCATGTTTAAATCACTGCAGTATCCTCTCACCAGACAGAGAGGCAAAATCAAAGGCAATAACAAGACAAGTGAACGAAGTTCCAAGGAAAACGACCTCCACTTATCATAAAGAAGCTTTCCCATAGCGGAAGTGGTAAGTGCTCTGTCACTGGAGGCATGCAACCCAAGAGAAGCAGGGCACCTGTCAGGCCTGCAGCTCTGATTCCAATTCTGCAGCAAGTCAGAACCCTGCTTAGGGGATGAATGGGCACTGATGAGGTGGACAGACAGGCAGGGAGAGACCTGTGAAAAGGACCTCTGCACCTGCTCCAACCTACCAGATCTCATCTTCCTACAGGGGCCAGTCCTGGGTTTTTGCTTTCCACATCGGAGACCCACACACCAGGAACAAGCCCAGGGCTGGCCTTTAGTGGACTGACCTCCCTGGGGTGCAGCCTGCCCCTCCAACCTGCAACCATCTGTCCCTGCAGGTTTGCAGCCCATGATCTGAAGCCAAGTCCAGAAGGGAGGAGGCCAGAACCAGGGAGGAGCCTGGGGTCCTCCAGGCGGGGCCCAGGCTGCAGGGGAAACAGAAGGGTCCTTTCCTACAAGAAACAGCCTCCGGATGCGGCTTCCTGTCCAGAGGCCAGTGCTAGAGGAGGAAAGGGTGTCCTCTATGCCCGCTGGTGGGCCTCTAGGTGCCCGAGGAGGGAGGGGGTAGCAAAGGGTGGAAGTGTCTGCACCAGGGAGAAAGGAACCCTCGGACAAGCTGGGCCACAAGATTCCAGAGTCCCACTCAGCAGCCCCACCCGCTCCCCCACCCCCCACCATCCTCGGCCGCAGCGTTCGACACCCTCCGCCAACATACACAAGCTCCCAAACCCCGCGCTCCTCCAAGGAAGCATCACCCATCCACCCGCGCCTCCCCCCTCAAACATGGACCTCACGTGAGCAGCCACAGCCCGAAGAATCCCCCCACTGCTCTCACGGACAGGGACACGCCTCACGTGGACAGAGACAGGCACAGCTTTTGAAAAGCATCTATGCCCTCACCCACAGACACTCGGACAGACACACCGCCGCTCGCACCCGGACCGGGACCTGGGCAGACAGGGATACAAACGCACCCCTGGGGGCCGCCCGTCGCACTCACCGCGGCGAGGCAGGATGGGAGGGCCAAGACCCGGACTGCGGCCACTCCGAAGGGCCCGCGGCGCTGCTGCTGCCAGCGCCCGTCCGCCCGGCTCTGCCCGTGGCGCCGCCCCACGTCCCGCGCCTCCGCCTGTCCCCGCGCCGGCGCCGCCGCCGGACCCGCCGCACAGGCCGGAGGGAGGGGCCGGGGCGGGGCTGCGGACCAGCCGGGGGAGGGGGCGGCTCGGAGACCGAAGACCCACCCACGCCCCGCCCGCCGCCACGGAGGCCCCGCCCGCCCCAACCCCACCCGCACCGCTCCTCCAACTCTCCCGAAGCTCCTGCAGGAGCTGCCTACCCTGTCGGGCTGGGGAACCCTTGAGCAGGATCCCGGATCCCGGATCCTCGATCCCCGCCAGCCGCCTCTGGCTCCCGACGGCTCCAGGAAAGGGCAGCGCAGTGGGTCTCAGGGACTGGGCGGACGCTCCGTCACGAAAAGGCAGCTGGACAGCAGGGTGTTCGGACTCTGGGAGCCGGTAAGGGCTGTCTTCTGGAGGTGCCCTTCCAGGCTTTCCTGGGGGGGCTCCTACGGACTATGCTACTGTGGTCTCTGCTGAGCAGGGGGAGACAGGGATCGCCTGTGCCTCGGCACGGATCTCTGGGCGGCGGACGAGCCCCAGGGTAGAAGGGCAGTACGCAGAGCTCTGGGGAGAAGGGGCTGACGGGGTAGAAAGATGGGGGACTTAACTTGGCTCAAGGTGCCTGGCTCTCTCTCAGGAGCCCCCTCGCGAGGAAATTATGGTTCAGACCATCCAGCGACTCCCTTCCACCCTCCAAAGACCAGAGCAATTCTCAGAATCATCACCTTGTGGAAAAGCAGCCCCGGTGGAAAATAATAAAAAGTATAACAGTTAACAAGGACTGAGTGCTTATTATGTGCCAGACACCTAACGAATCACTTTACATATATTATCTTCTTTAGTACACATAATCTTAATAGGTAGCTTCTTTTATTAGCCGTGTTTTGCAACGGAAATAACTGAGGGCCCTTGGCTCCCCAGACATTAACCCTGATCACTCAGGCAGAAAGTGCTGGAACCAGGGTTTGAGCTCTGCTTATAGGTCCTGCCTCTAGTCACTTGGAACCTCGGTACCTTTCATGTTGAAAAAGCCCCAGTGGCCCATAAAGTGAGGGGCCACCCCACTCTATAATGAAGCTCCAGTCAGATAACTGCACCCTTCCAGAGGTAGGGGAGAATGCTGAAAAAATCTGGAGCATTCCTTGGTCAAGGAGCATAGGGTGATGGTAGCTGGTCCCTGAGTAAATCAAAGTGCTATTGGGGAGCTTTCTTGCATCACACAATGTTCAGATTTGGGCTCAACACCGGGATGCAGCAGGGACCCTGGGAAGTGCCTTGACTTCTAATCTGCCTCAGTTCTGGCACCCAGCGCAGGTGCTCTGGTGCTTGCTCAGACAGGGTTCACCCTTGCTTTGGAATATGGGGCCAGGGCTAAGAGACTACTCAATATGAGGCAACTCCGGTCTGTATAACACTATTTGAAGCCTCACAAAGACTTCTTTCCTCAGTCCTAAACTCCCCTGTCATCAAACATCTGCTGATAAGGCTTCACAGCTCCTTTGAACAAAGGGCAAAAGTCCGTAAGCAGCCTGAAGAGGCTCAGCATGGTCTACCACCTTACCTCTAGAGTCATCCTCTAGCCACTCCCCCTTCATTTTTCCCAAGCTGAATTCCTTCCTGTTCCTACTCAGGGCCTTCACGTATGTTGGCCTCTTTGCCTAAGATGCTCTTCCCCCTACTCTTTACCTGGCTATCCTCTAGTTACCCTCAGGTCTCAGCTTTCAAGTTGACATCCCCATCTCCACCTATCTAGGCTAGATGCCCCTCCTCTGTGCTCCCATAGCCCCCTGTACTTCTGTATTTCTGTATCCTAGTACTTATCACTGTATTGTAGTTGCCTAACTTGCCTCTATCCCCCACTAGGCTGTAAGCACTGTGGGCAGGGACCGTGTTTTATTCCCTGATGTTTCGCCAGGGTCTAGCGCAGTGCCTGGCAAATAAAAACACTCAGTAAATATTTGCTGTATGAATGACTGGATGATGGAGGTCAGTGGGCCCAACCCGCTCTGGGCCCTGTGTTTTAAGATCCATTGCTATCTTGGTGCTAGCCTAAAGGGCAAATAAAGCTTTGGCTCCTACTGGGGCTGGGGGAGGAGAGTAGGCCCTCAGATTGTTCCTGAAACCTGTGACTTCAGCTATCTAGCCCCAGCTCTCCTGAAATGATAGGATTTTGGTGTGTAATTAGACTGTTTCTCTACCCAGACCACCCTCCTAGAGTCCCCCACAAATTGACCTCACTGGGCCTGCTTTTATGAAAGGTTTATTCCTAGTGCTAGGTCCCAATCTTCCAGGACTCTAAGCACAATTAAACTGGGTGGGTAGGTGAGGGGAGACCCATTCAGATGCAGGGCCAGAAATGGGGCTCCCCATATCCCCACCCCTTTGGTCCCAGTCCCCTTCTCTGCAATGGGCACGCATTGAGGAGGGACAAAGGATATTGGAGGCAACATCATTGGCCCAGGGGAGCCCAAGAAGAGCTGCCATTGGCTGACAGGGCCTTTTGAGGCTCTGCCATTGGTCAGGGGGCACACCCCAGGAACTGGGATAGGCCTGAGGAGTGATGCCATTGGCCAGGGAGTGGTTTTTGTCATAGCCTTTGGCTGTGGAGTGGAAGGAAAAGATCTGGGAATGAAGCCCAGTGGCCAGGAAGATAAAGGACAGGGCAGCAGCTGCTGGGCCTGCAGACCTCCTGTCAGGCCCCAGCCAGGGAAAGGGAACCCAAGCCAGAGCGCAGGTGGCAAGGGATGTCCCATGTCCAAATCTCCCCCACCCTGGGACTGCCCCTCCCAATGTCCTTGACAGCCAGGTTGGGCTGGAGTGGCTCACTGCTCCTCCAGCCAGGAGGGCTTCTCAGCTCCTGGAGGCCGCAGCTTGATGTTGAACTGCTGCAGGGTCTGCTCCAGCTGTTTCTGGTTCCCAGCGAAGTAGGCTGACACGGCATTGTGGAAGAGCAGCAGCTGCTTGTGCATCACCTTAATCTGGGGGGCCAGCGAGGTCAGCCGAGACTGGACTCAGACACCCTTCCTGAGGGGCTGTGAGCCTGAGCCCAGACCAGGGGCACATGGACTCTGCTCTGATCGTGCTTTTGGAGTGGGGGCTGACCTCCATCAAGGGAGCCAAAGGATAAACGCCAGTGTGATAGGAGAAACCTGACCTGATTGGCAGGGCCAGAGGTTCTGGCACCCAAGCTTAAGGGGTGGGTTTTTCCCAGTTATGTTCTTGGGATCAGCAGTCAAATCCTCAAGGGATCAGAGGGAGGGTGACGGGAAAGGCCCAGGGCTTGAGTGGGCTGGGGAAGATCCCACTCCTTAGCCAGGCCGCATTTCCCCGTCCAATAATGGGGAGGTCTTTTTTTTGGGGGGGGTGAGGTCAGTGTTACAGATGGGAAGGTGGGCTGGGTCAAAGGGGTGGGGTTAGCACCTTGTTTTCTTCCAGGAACTTGAGCTTGATGGCCACATCTCCCCGCAGCTTCTCATATTTGTCCCGATGGGCCTGGAAAGTGGCCTGGGCACTCTCAAGTCGACCACGCATCCCTGCATCACGGGGGCCTAGGCTCAGCTCCTCTAAGTCTGTCCGGTAGGCATCGTATTCCAGCCTGGGGAGGGGGTGATATGGGCTGGTCTCCACCCCTTTGCCCTCCACACATACTCTCCTTTCTTTTCTCAATTCTTGTGCCCCTAAAGCTCAAACTTCCACCCATGCCAGCCAAATGCCCCAAACCCTAGGCCCTGCCAGTGCCCACACCTGGCAGCCTCATACTGTTTGACAGTCATGAGCGTGTCTTCCATGGTCTTGGTTACCAACGTGTTGATGCTAGAGACAAAGAAGTTCACAGCCCCTAGCAGCGTCTCTCCATTCTTGCACAGCAGCTTCTGCGTCTCTGCATTGTAGCCAAATTCCTCCTGAGGGCAGAAGGGAGGGACAGGCCTTGAGTAACAGTCCGGGCTGTAGGGCCCTTCTTTCCCCTCCTCTCCCGGGAGGAACCAGCCATTGAAAGTGGAACAACCCAGCACTGCCTCCAGCAAGGCTCTCTTAGCCAGAAAGTTAGTGGGGCTGCCCTGGGGATGCCTGGGACAGGAATGTGGGAGTGAGGGCCTCAGATGAAGTTCACAGAACTGGAGTAGGGAAAGCTAGTGCAGCAGGCAAAGGAGGGGCTCCGATTAGGCTGAGCACTGAAGGCATTCCTGTCAATGCAGAGAGGGGTACTTGTGAGGCACCTGGTGTGCCGCCTGCCCCACCCCCTCCAACTTCTGGACCTCCGTACAAGCCCCTGCCTCCACAGGTGGGTGCTGCTGGGGGCAGAGCTGGGCCCGCCCTGGAGGGGTTCTCCCTCTGGGCTGCAGGAGGGAGGGAGGCTGAGGGGTGACTGCCTGGCGGGCCCGGGCCCAGTCCCCCACCCTCTCAGGCCTGGCTGAGGCACCTGAAGCTCTGGGGACTTCTGGCTGAGGTCAGCAAAGGCGTCCCCTAGTGCATGCTGGGTCTGCAGCAGGCTGTAGAGGTGGGCTGTCAGTGCCCGGCCCAGCTGCAGGACACTCTCATACTTGCGCTTCGTCTCACGCAGCAGCTCAATCTGCAGCTCTAGCTCCAGGTCCACAGTCCGGGAGCCTCGGCCAAATCGCTCTGATAACAGCTGCTTTGTACACTGATTGGGAAGTGAGGGAATAGGTCAGAGACCCTAGCACCCTGTCCTCCCAAAACGTACCTACCCCAGCATCCCCAGGCTCCTAGTCTCAGCCATAGATGGGACATTAGGATCTGGAAGATGGGGAAAAGGTACCCAGGGGAGTTTGGGGGAAGGGAGAGGTGCTTGAATCCCACCTTATATGTGTTGATGCCCCATTTCTTGACGATGTCAAACTTCTCTCCAGCGATGCCCCGAGCCACCTCATCTCCAGGGCCAGCAGAGTTGGTATTGTGAGATGGATGGCGGCCAGACCCTAAAGGACCAAGTTCTCTGACACCAGCCTCTCTCAGATACAATCAGACACCTCTGTGGTTCCGCCCATACTTCCCTCCCAGCACATGAAAATGACTTCCCTGAAGGAGCAGAACCTAGAGACAATTAGATTCTCCTACTCACTAGAAGGAACTCATACATTGTGCCCTGAGAGCCAAAACCCAATATACATCCGGCCTCCTTCTGAAGTGGCGGTGGGGACTGAAGAAGGAGGGAAGAGGGAGTTGCTAGTGTACAGGGGTAGAGAAAACAGCAGGAAATAGGCTGAGTATGGGGTGACTGATCAAGGATAGTGGGTCCATCAAACAGAAAACCCGGCTGACATTCCCACGTGGATACTAGTCAGTGTGAGATTCAGAGCTGTTTGTTCCTCTAAATGTTAGAGTCTAAAGTAAAACTCTGAGAAGCCTCACAAAGTTCCAAATCAGATTCAGGCTCCAGAGCAGGCAGGGGAGGCCTGGGAAACAGAGTTCTTTGCTTGACTTAGGTGGTGACAGCAGAGAAAGGACAAGTGGGGCTAAATGACAAGTGGGAGCAGATGGACAACTCTGGGAACTGGCCTTGGGCTGAGATTCCATAGGGTTCATACTAGCAGAGTTTCCCAGGATCTCCAGACATAATTCAAGCCTTCTTAGACATACTCTATGCTCCCTAGAACCACCACTCTCCCCCTCTCCACTCAAGCTTCCTGTCCTGTTCTGATCATTCATACCTGTGGGGATGAGTCCATCACCAGAGCCCCCATAGCCACCAGACACAATGCTGGTTTCATTGAGGTTGGGTCCTGACACCATCACCTGCTGGAGGTCCTATAGGCCAGAGAAGAGGGGGGCTTCAGGAACATAGGGGCAGCTGAAGCATTTTGGGGGTGAAAACAAGCTTGGATTGAAGCATCATAGAGAGAGCACACAAGGGAAGTCTGCACAGAATCAGAACAAAGATTTGTAAAAAGATTGAAGGGAGATTAGGTAAGTTAGGGGAAGGCTACTGGAATAGGGACGAGGGTTCAGGGTTTATGAGTTGGGATTCCTCAATTGAAACAATATGAAGAATCAAACAGAAGCACCTGCTCCAGCCCATCATCCTCAGGAAGCTGCCCAGCTTCACCATTCCCGTGGATGGGGATCTCCATTGTGGCTGCCTTCCCTAGGATCCCGTCCGTCATGGCTAGCGAAGGGACTGGAGTCAAAGTCTCTACCCCAGCGCCCTGCAAAGCCCAACACAGACAGTTCTGGAAACTGGCCAGGACTCCAAAGAGGAAGATCTCCCCTGCCATTTCGGAGGTTGTCCCAGGGCCTCAGTGTTCTGGGGTTTGGCCACTACTCTTCCCTGAAGTATATGTGTTTCTCCCCTCCAAGGTGCATATTGGTAACACGCACACCCAGGCCTCAGGTGTGCCTGACCTGAGGTCATGTTCTCATGAACCCCCCTATCCTACCAGGACTCCGGTGATCATTCATGCATTCACTCACTCAACAGACATTTAATGAGTGCCTACTATGTGTCATGCACTATTTGAGGCAATAGAGAAACAGCAGTGAACAAGAGAGATAAAGTCTGTGCTCTCAAGAAGCATATGCCCATGCAGGTGTTTCTCCCCATCAGGAGATGAACCCCTTTCCCAGGGCTCAGGTGTGTACCCCCATTCAGGTATGTTCTCCACTGCTCGGCCTCTCACACTCCTTTAGTGTTTCTTCCTCTTTCCTGCAGGGGGTCTCCCCTTCCTCTATCCCATGCACCTCCTCTTCCTCGGGCCCTCCCCCTTCAGGCCTTTGTTGAATCACTTGGTATAAGTTCACGACCTCTGGGAAAAGCCTCTTTTTCCCAGTACATAGGTAGGTGATCCCTTCCAAAGTCAGTTATGTCTCCCCAGGTGTGTGAGTCTCCGCCCTCCCCCCATACACCTGGGCATCAGGTGTGTCCTCATCCTTCCCCAGGGTTCAGAGGCATCTTGCCCTCACGTCAGGTTCGTGCATTCAACTTGCCCTCGCCCATGCACGTCCCTCTCACCTCGGGCCGGGCGGCTCTTCCCCTCAGGGCGCCAGGCCCGGGCCGCGCGGGGACCTCGGGCTCCAGTTCCTGTCGCGATCCTAGCAGCAGGTCAGGGACTCGGCGGAAGTGACGTCCTCTCACGGGCAGAAGAAGCCGGCCACGTCGCAGATTATGAGGGCGGAAGTGACGTTGGCATCTGGGGGCAGGGCTATCCTGGAGCCAACCTCTCTGTCCCTGGGGAGTCACGAGAGGTCACTTCCGGGCGTTACCAAGAAGCTGTGAAGGAAGTGACGTAGGGCACGCGCCGGTGGCGTGATGGAGCAGCAGCAGCAGCAACAGCAGCAACAGCTCAGAAACGTGAGTGGGAGCTTTGGGGCCACGCGTTCAGCTAGCATCCCTGTCTGCATGGCGGGAACCCCAAGGAACCAGGCATCAGAGGGCTGGGAACGTCGGGCCATGGGGTGCGGTCCTGGGAAAGCTCGGGCGGCGCGGCCTTGAATTGAGATGTGGCCCCTCTTCGCTGAGTTCCTTGTCCCCCTTCTTCCCAGCTGCGGGACTTCCTGTTGGTCTACAATCGGATGACGGAACTCTGCTTCCAGCGCTGCGTGCCCAGCCTGCACCACCGAGCTCTGGATGCTGAGGAGGTTAGGTGGGGGAACCGAGTAGGGAGATTACCCTCGATCCTCAGAGTTAACCGTAGACTGCTTCCCTCTTCCGCCACTTCCCCTACCTCTGGCACTGGCCTTTCTGCGACCCTAGCCCCTAGGCTGGGGATGGGAAGGAAGGAGACGGACCTGACGAGACACCTTTGGCTTCTACTTCCACCCTGTCTTCCTTCCAGGAGGCCTGTCTGCACAGCTGTGCTGGGAAGCTGATCCATTCCAACCACCGCCTCATGGCCGCTTACGTGCAGCTCATGCCTGCCCTGGTACAGCGCCGCATCGCAGACTACGAGGCTGCCTCATCTGTGCCAGGTGTTGCTGCCGAACAGCCCGAAACCTCGCCATCAGGGAGCTAGCCGTCCCCAACCCCGGGAAGGGAGGCACTGGATGGACCCTCATATTTAAGGAGCCAGTGGACCTTGGGCTGGGTGCGACCTGTATATAGAAAGTGAGGAGTTGCCTGAGAGCTGGGTACTGTTGCTCCTTTTCCTGGAGCTAATAAACCCACTTTTACTTTGTTTGGTTTGTATTCTGGGCAAGGAAGCTTTGCCCACTTGATTGACACCATCTTTATTATTCTGTCAGGATGCTTCAGCCCTGGCAGCAGAGAAATTGCCTTCAATGTGTAGAAGGAAAACGTCAGCATTCCCAGGCACCTGGTTAAAGCGACATCTGTGGGTACAATTTTAAGACTGGTAATAGCGACAAGAAGTTGGTTTCTGCCCAGATGACAGAAAATGGGAACTCTGTCTAGCTGTCCTTAAATCTGTCTGACTTAAATGGCTCACTTAGAGATATCTAAGGACAGCAGATTAAGAATCCACAGGGCTTTTAGGCGCTACCTCCTGGGAAGTCAGTAGCCTCAGACAGAGATGAAACCTGTAAGAATTCTGGGGTGTTCTGGAACGTCAACCACTTCCTCAAGTTGTTACTTACTTAATATTTTCTGTCTTCTTAGGATGAGCAGTAAAATCTTTAAACAAAGAAGATCTGTGTGCTTGTCTTCAGGAGCAGTCAGAAAGGGGAAAACTTGTGGAACCATATTCTGCAATACAGTCAGACTCGAGGGATAAAAACCTAAGGGAGAAGTAGATGGTGATGGTTATGGGAAAAAAAGGAAGAAAGCCAAATCTTCAGGACTTCTTGAATGTTACCTTAATGTCTCACTGCTTGTCTGTAATCTCCTGATTCCATCTCTTCCTCTACCCCAGATTGTTCCCACTGTGCCTGTTCTGTGATTTCTAATTCCAGCCTGTCTGTTCTTTCCTCATTATTTCCCTCCGTGTGGAATTTACTTCTGTATTCAGCAATCTGAGTGGCCTGTACATCACTGAATTTTCTTGCCATTTTTGTGTCCTTTTTGTATCAGCTGTTTTAACATTTCTGTTCCTCCATTCACACTGCTAGAGAAAAATAAAGCTGTGTAGTGAGTGCCACTAAATATTCAAGATCTCCAACCTCAACCAAGCCCTCGTTACAAACAAGCAACCCTTTGTGAGTTCCTGGTCTGTTTGCTCTCCTAATCACTACAGCAGTTATTTTACACCTTCATTGCTCTCCTTAATCCCCTGCCTCATCCTTGACTATTCCCCATCAGGTGACCATGTTTGATTTTTAAAATGGAAGTAGAACTTCTTAGACATTGGCTCCTACAATCATTAAAAAAAAAAAAAAAACGAAATAAAAG
This sequence comes from Stenella coeruleoalba, assembly GCF_951394435.1. Classification (NCBI taxonomy): domain Eukaryota; kingdom Metazoa; phylum Chordata; class Mammalia; order Artiodactyla; family Delphinidae; genus Stenella; species Stenella coeruleoalba. The sequence continues at coordinate 48,150,631 of NC_137154.1, read as the reverse complement.
AAAACTTACAACCATCCACAAAGCAGATGTTTCCTCTCCTGTACAGATCAGGGCATTGAAATTCTCTGGTAGCAGACCCTGTCTGAAAATGCAGACCTGTCTTTAAAATCTTTTACTACACCAGGCTGCCTTTCAAAATATCTGTTGAGCACCCGCTTTGTATAGGTTCTGGTCTTGGTATTATCCCCACTTAACAGATGAGGAGGCAAGAATTCAGTATGTACCAGAAGCCCACCTTATATGCAGTTACCTATTGAGAAAAGTGGCTCTAATCAGCTTTTTGCCTCATTAGCTGAACAAATCTTGAACAGAAAGGTCTGCTAAGACCCTTCCTTAATAAAAAAAGTTGTTGATCAGGAACTTTCCTACTGAGTGGCTTCATGTCTGCCCAATAAAGTTCTCTCCTTGAAAAGTGTAAATGCAGGTAAAGCAGCTTGTGAACTTTGCAATTCCCAGAGACAGGATTGGGGACCTGGGATATTCTGATAGTGGGAGGATTCTTCTCCATCGATATTTATGTATATCCCTGCAATAAACTTCCACTGTGAATTATCTATGTTTCCATGTCACGTAATTAGTAATTGCTGGAGAAGGGCTAGGAACACAGATCTGTCTGACTCTAAAGCCTATGTCCTTTGAACTTCCAGAGCTTATATTTGCCTGCTCATCTGCAGTCAACTTTTCCCTAGGCATGGAAAGACAACTGTCCCTCAGTCTGATCCACCAAGACTTTTTAATCTCTTCTTTCCTTTCTGTTTCTAAATAGGTTCAATACTTAACGAAAAGTACCTTCTTCCTACTATCCGTCTTCCTTTGTCACTGAAATCTCCTTGAGGTCTTACCATGACGTCTTAGCCATTGGTATAATGAGCAATGTGATGTTTCAAGCACAACACGAGGATAAATGTTGACAAAGCTTTATCCCTTTATCACAAACACATATTTGAGACAGGGTTGTTCTTGCTATTGTGGCTTCAGAACTTAACTGCCTACTCCTTTGCAAAGTCTAATTCCTTTGAGCCTATTCAACTGTATCACCTCTCTTATTACTTATCTGTAGTAACTGCCACTCTCCTACTTTCCTCTGCAGAGCTAGCCGTTGGTCTTCCTCTTGATACTTTAATGTTACACAAGAGAGTCCGTTCAGTGTTTTTTGTCTCTTAGTTCCTTGACCCAATCTCTAATGATTTCTACTCTGTCTCAGCTACTCTTACTTACATCCTTTGCATTGTCCACCACCCCAAACTGTTCCATCTTCAAAATACTATTACTTGCATCTTATTCACTGACTGTATTCCTTCCTCTTTGTTTATTGGACTATTCCTCTACCATTTTTTTTTTTTTAAATTTCAATGCAGCGTTCAGACCATTGCTTCTACATTCTCTCCATTAACACCTTCCTGTCTTTAGATTCCTGTCGAGCTTAAATTCTAGTCATTCTTGGGACTTCGCTGGTCGTCCAGTGGTTGAGGCTCCGCACTTCCACTGCAGGGGGCCTGGGTTCGATCCCTGGTCTAGGAACTCAGCTCCCGAACACTATGGGGCGTGGCCAAAAACAAAGTCCTTATGAAATTCTAGTAATTCTTTTGGAATAGGCTAAATTTCCTTCCCTCTCATTTCTTTGTTGGGCCTGGGTAAAATGAAACATTTGTGCCTGCATTTGGACATCTAAAAACTGCCCAAGGTAATGACTATAGAGCAGATTTATATCGCTATGAATCCATGGTTATCAACTTCAAATGGAGTCTGAGGCCCTGTAATCCCACTAGATTTTTCTAGTCGTCTTTCCTGTTCCCTGCAATGACTATTTCAAATCAATATTCCTTTTTTTATATAAATTTATTTATTTTTATTTATTTATTTTTTGGCTGCATTGGGTCTTTGCTGCGCATGGGCTTTCTTTAGTTGCGGTGAGTGGGAGCTACTGATCATTGCGGTGCGGTGCGCGGGCTTCTCATTGCGGTGGCTTCTCTTGTTGCGGAGCACAGGCTCTAGGCACGTGGGCTCAGTAGTTGTGGCTCATGGGCTCTAAAGCGCAGGCTCAGTAGTTGTGGTTCACGGGCTTAGTTGCTCCACGGATCTTCCCGGACCAGGGCTCGAACCCATGTCCCCTGCATTGGCAGGCAGATTCTTAACCACTGTGCCACTAGGGAAGCCCCAAACCAATATTCTTAAGCCTCTTATTATCCCCATGATTCTCTTCACTTTCCGCAGGTAGCCTTATTTTAACTTCATAGGCAAAAGTAAAAGCTATCAGTTAGGAACTTCCGTAACATCTTGCAACTCAAAACTTGGTCACCCGTCTACATCTGCATCATTCTCTCCTCTTTCCCTCCTGTCTAAACAAGACAAATATCGCTCATGGCCAGTGCCTGTTCCTGTGCACTGAATCCTAGTCCTTCCTTCTTTGGAGATCTCTGACTTTTTCCCACTTTACTAAATTCTCATCAGTGTTTAAGCATGCCGAAGACTCCCGTTACAGCAAACAAACCACTCTACCTCACAGGTACCGTCCAGTTTTTTTCCATTTTATGGCTAAACTCAAAACAGTGGATACTTTGGTCTTCTCCATTCCCACTTCTCCCCCCACCCTATTTTGACTTTTGTAACCTTTCTTCTATTGAAATAGTTCTTCCTGAGGTCACCCTAGCTCACCAAGTGGCCTTCATATCCCTGAATCCAGTGGTTATTTCCTCAGCTTACTTCACTTCTTAGTGGCATCTGGTACTATCGACTTGTTCCTCATGGACACTCTCACTGGTGTCTGTGATTCCACTTGTGTTTTCACTACTACCTCTGGCCACAGCTTCTTAGCCTCCTTTGCGGGCTTACCCACCTCCAACCATTAAATCTAAAAGTTTCTCAAGGTCCTGTTATTTCTCAGTGTAATTTTTCTGGGATTGTTTCATCCCCATTTTGAGCGTTAGTCACTGATAATTCAGAAGTGAAGTTATCATCAGAGAGTAAAGCCAAAGAAAATGGAAGATGAGAAAGTACAGCAGAAGGTTTGAAATAGTCATTGCACAGAATGAGAGAGTGAACTGACAAAAGGAACATAATTAGATTATTAGGTAGTGTTGAAGGCTCAGTAGAGGTTACTGAACAGAATTCCCTTTTGGCTTTGTCTGTCTGGAAAACTTTTTTTAATTGAAGTATAATTGATATACATAGTTATATTAGTTTCAGGTGTGCAACATAGTGATTTGACATTTATATACCTTATGAGATGACCGCCACAGTAAGTCTAGTCACCATCTGTCACCATTTAAAGTTATTACAATATTATTGACTGTATTCCCTCCTCTGTGTATTACATCCCCATAATTTATTTTATAACTGGAAAAAACTATTATTTTAAGGCCTAAAACTTTAAGGCCTACCTGTAACTCTTCCTTGCCTTTTCCAGGAAGGATTCTTATTTGTGCCCTCATTGAACCCTTTTATGTCTCGTTCACCATTACGTCCACAGCACTTGGTAGAGTGCCATAAACAACAACAAAAGCACGCAGCTCACACAGGTCAGTTATATCATGTGTGTACTATCTACCAGGCTCTAGTCTAAGCATTTTATATACATTAACTCAGTTAATTCTCACAACAACCCTATAAAGTAGGTACTACTGTTATCTTCATTTTACACAAAAAAATAAAATTGCAGTAAAATATCCCATGACTAGCAAGTGGTGGAGTCAGGTTTTCAATCCAGTCAGTGTGACTTCCAGAGTCTGTCCTGTTTCTCACTAATGACGATTGATTGCTATACATTTATGCCTTTGTTCCACAAATATTTTGTGATCACCTACTCATGGTGCCTAGTACTAGGGGCTGGGGGTACAGCAGAGAGCAGTCAGAAACCGCCACCGTGGAGCTTATGCTTCTAGTCAGGGGAAACAGACAATAAGCAGTTAAGTAAGTATTGATATGAGATGGTAATAAGTGCTATGGGGAAAATCAATGCAGGGTAAGAAGGATAAGGAAGCTGGGGACAGTGTTGCTATTTTAGGCTAGGTTGTCAGAGAAGAACTCACTAATGAGGTCTCCTTAAGCAGAAACTTGAAATGAGGGAGGAAGCCTCGTGGACATCTGGAAAAAGAGTGTTCACTGTGGCATCAGCCTCTACTTGCCCATAGCATCCATCGTCCCCTTCTTCCTTTACTAATAGAACCCCTGACTTTAACCTGGGCAGATGGTGGCTGAAAATAAAGATCAGATTTTGCAACTTTCCTTGCAGCTAGGTGTGTCCATGTGATCGAGTGATGCATGCATTGCCAGGCTGTGCCCTTAAGGGTAAGGGTGGGCCTTCTCCTACTCTTTCCCCCATCTCACTACTTGGGATGAGGCCCAACACACATGGTGGTGAACTGTCTTGGACCTTGAAGATAAGGACCACTTCCTTGAAGAAGGCAGAACAACTAAAAGGCTGCCATATTAGCCCTGGAGTACTTATTCCTGGACAGTTGTGTGAGAGAAAAAGTAAGCTTCTATTATGTTTAAGCCATCGTATTTTGGGGGTCTTTTTGTTATTACAGCATATGTGTAGTAGACAGAATGTTAACATGGTGCGCAAGATTTCCCACCCCCCTGTGTACACACCCTGTATAATCCCTAGGACTGTGAATATGACAGATTTTACTTCTGTGATTAGGTTGTATTATATGACATACTTGACTGTAAGAAAGGGAGATTATCCGGGTGGGCCTGGCCTAACCACATGAACTTTTTAAACGCAGGGAGTTTTCTCTGGCTGGATGCAGAAGAGAATGTCAGAAAGATTTGAAACATAAGAAGGATTTGAGGCACTGCTGCTGGTTTGAAGATGAAGGTGCCATATGGCAAGGAAGACAGGTGGCCTCTAGGACCTGAGAGTGGCCCCTGAGGCCCAGGAGGAAACAGGGACCTCAGTCCCACAACCGCAAGAAACTGAATCTTGTCAACAACAAGAATGAGCTTGGAGGAGGATTTTCCCCCAGAGCCTCCAGACAAGAACTCAGCCCAGATGACCTTTCAGGCTTATGATATCCTGAGCAGAAAACCCAGTCAGGCCATGCTGGGCATCGATGTACCGAACTGTGAGATACTAAATGGATGTTGTTTTAAAGCTGCTTAGTTTGTGGCAATTGGTTACACAGCCACAGAAAACTTCTCTGTCTTCTAAATGAACCGTAAGCAGAGATGTACTGTATGGAGGCTCTGGCGGGGTTGGGGGGGGAGCATGCTCAGTGTGATCCAGGCACAGAGGAGTGGTGTGAATAGGGATAGATGGTCAAAAGGCCACAGAGGTAGCAGCCAGCTGATGAGATAGCAAATTGTAGGCTGTGTAGGACTTTGGCTTTCCTGAGGGAATGAGATGATAAGGCATTAGTGAGTTTTGAGCAGAGGAGTCATAGGATCTGCCTGTATTTGAAAAAGGTCACTGGCTGCTCTGAAAAGAGCAGATTGTAGGGGCAAGGGAGGAAACAGAGACCAGTTAGAAGTCTATGGAATAATCTAGGTGAGAGGTGATAGTGGCCTAGACCAAGGTTTAGCTCTTAGGGTGGTGAGAAATAGTTGGATTTTGGATATATTTTGAAGCTATAGCTTAACAAAATTTGCTAAAGCATTAGACATGGGATGTGTGTTGGGGGAGAGGGGAGTCAAAGGTGACGCTAAATTTTGACCCAAGCAACTGGAAAAATGGACTTGGTATTTACTGAGATGGGGAAGACAGTGAAAGGAACAGGTTTATTTGGAAGGAGGCAGTTAGGAGTCTGGTTTTGGACATTTTAAGTTTTTAAGTTTGGGATTCTTATCAGATTTATAAAGCAGAGGTGGGACTCTATCACGTGCTGAGTTTCTATTCATTGTAATCATTCAGGCGTTCCCCCCACCTCCAACCCCAATTTTGAGCTCCCTGTGATCAAGGAGTGTGTCTTGTTTGGGTTTTTTGCAGGGGGTGAGGTGGGCTAGGCAGATACTTGCGAGTGTGTGTCGGGTTGGGGAGTGTCCCAAAGACTGCTTGCTGGTGCCCGGGTTGGGGAGTGTCCCAAAGACTGCTTGCTGGTGCCCGTGGCAGCTTACAGGCTCAGTAATAGATAAACAGGCACGTGCATTACACCTGCCCACGACGCCCTCAGGATTGCGACTTCCCCAAATCAGCCACGTAGCTCTTTTCCAGACCCAACCGGTCAGACGGCCTGTTCCCAAGGCCGGCAGGCAGCCTGTAGGTTGGGCCTGGGCTCGGCCCCTCCCCCCTAGGCCCCGCCCCTTTCTGGTTTCGCCCGGGCTCTCAAAGGAGGCTCGGGCCTCAAGCGATCCAGTAACTGTTCTAACCGCTGGGAGGGGGTGGGGCTGCGGGTGAGTCTGCTGCTGGGGATCAGCTTCCTTTCGCACCGCCCCCTAGACACCCACTCTCGCCACTGCCCCCAGGCGTGTCCCCTTCTCCTGCGCTCCTACGGACCCTCATCCCCTCCCTTTCCTCCCCTCCTCTTCCTTCTTTCCTCCTCCTTCCAGCCTGGCCCTCTCCGGTCTACCCCGGGCCCCACTCCATCCAACCAAGTAGTTCTCTGTACCCACCCCTCTGCTTTCTGTCCTCAACACATCCCTCAGCCCATGGGCAAATGGGACTGGGGCTTTGCTGCCTCTGAGTGACGACCTGTTCCTCCCTTCAGGCGATCGCCAGGCTCCAATCCCAGTGACAGTTCCCTGCTGTTCTAAGGTCCTCTGAGTGAGCCCTTTCGGTGTGTGTGTGTCTACAAGTGATCACACGTGTGTGTGCGAGTCTCTGGGTGGAGGTGGCTGTGAGTAGAGCGAGCCTGTGCCTGGGACCCGAGTCTAAGTTCATCCATTTTTCCAGCAGGCACTTCCCCATGAAACCTCACCAGCAGATGCCGTTCTCTTCCCTTCCCTTGCCTCCTGTGCCCCTTAGGCCAGGTGAGGGGACAGTGTTCTGGGCAGTGGGAAGGGACTTTTGTGCGGGGAGGGCCCTACCTCTGTCCTGGGCCTGCTTTTTAGCAGTCTTGGGGGAATCTGTGGGGTCGGTTGAGGGTCTCAGGAAAGGCCCTCTGCTGGTCTAGCTCTGTCCTGCAGCTCCATCCATTTTCCTGTCCTAAGTCCCTCCCTTCCCCTTTCTCCCAATCCCTTTGACCCTGCCCAGAGCCTAAGCCCCCTTCTCTTGCCCTCTCTTGGGCTGAACTAAGCAGGTGAGATCCAGCAACCAGGAACCTGGAACTGGCAGTCGGATCCCGAGCAGTGGGCAGGGTCAGTCCGACGGCAGTTGAATGCCTGGCTCCTCTTGGTCTCGGATGAAGAGGCGTCAGCTAAAGCCCTTGAATCTCGGCACTCTGTAGGTGTCCTAGACACAGCAGAGCAGCGCTGGGCCTGTCAGGGAAAACAGAGGCAGTTTCTGAAGGCAGTGACTCAGCCAGGGCGGCCTGCAGTGCTGGAGCTCCTGGTAGCTGAGCTCCAAACTCTGTTCTCAGCAGTGCTGCAGGATGGCGGCCCTGCAGCTTGGTACTACATGTACGCAGTGCTGGGTCTGCTGCCTCCATATCGTGCGCTGCTTGTTGGTCGCCTTGATTTGCTGCCTTTCCTGGAGCGGCTATACCGCTGGGCACCCTGGGTCCAGGCCCAGCTCCAGCTGGACCTGCTAGGTGCCATGGACCAGGCCTTTCCCCGAGACACCTCTTTGTTAGAGGGCACCTCCCATGTTGACTGCTATCCCCAGAAGCAGAGGTTCCATCACGGGCCCCCACGCCCAGCCTGCCCTTTTGTGCAGGCCCGGTGGGGAGGGCAGCAAGTAGAGGAGGGGCTGGCCACATGGCTACGACCATTGACACTGCCTGAGCTACAGCACAGCCTGGGTATTGTTGGTACTGAGGTGGCCCTGGAAGAGGCCCACTGGCTAGATGGCCTTAGCCTCCTGCCCTTGGCACTAGCGACGGACATCCCTGTACAGTATGAAAGCAGTGACGGTGACAACGCAGAAGAGGAGCCTGTCGGAAGAAGAGAGACTAAGTAAGTGAGGGACCTAGTCTGGGGCTTTGAGCAAAAGAGAGGAAGAACCCTCTTCCTTTCTGTCTGCAAAATAAACCCAGCGGTCTCAGTGTTAATCCCCATAGGGAAATGCAGACATGAATGAAAATCAAAAGTCAACGATGAGGAGGCCAAAGCTTCAGACAATAGCTTGAGTTTCCAGAGTTTCTAGACTTCTTTTTCATATAGCGCTTAGTTGTTTTTCTCACTTGTTCGTAATCCCTGAGTCTGGCCTCTGGGCCTCCCTAGTGCTGGGTGCCGGATGTTTGATCCAGGTCCTTCCCTCGGGATGCTCCTAGGTGAGTGCTTGTCTGAGGACCCTTCCCACTCATGTCTGTGTGAACTAAGGCACATTACAGTTGGCAGCACTGACAGGTAGGACTTTCATTCTGACCTTCCAGAGCCTTCTTCCTGCCCTGCGAGTGAGGGGATCCTGGCCCCTGGAGAGGTGATTTTCTCCGCAATCTGGCTCTCACTGCTCTCTTCAGGGTTTCAGAATGCCTCCAGAGACCCCCTCTTCTGAGAGTTCTCTAACTCTAATCTTGGAATTTCTCCTTGTCCTCTGGCCAGCTTGTCTGTGACGTATTCACTGTCTGGGAAGAAGGGTAGTTTTACCTTTAATCTAGCTTGGCTTTCTCAATTTTTGCTCTAAGTTAATGGCGGGGTCAAGTTTTTCCTGAAGTCTTACTGGTGGGCAGATAGGCAGGCTCCTGGGGGCCTGATGACAGGTGGCCAGTGCCAACAGTGTATGCCTTCAGTAACCCCAGCAGACTCTTCTTGTCAAAGATCTTCCCTGGGCCCTAAGTATAAGTCTCCTTTCCCGGGGGAACCTAACTGGAGTGAGAATGGGCTGAGATGTTGGCAAGAAGCCAAGTTCTTTGTCCTCTCTTTGGAGCTGGCGGTAAACCTCTGAGGCCTAGCTAATGTGACTTAATTTGTACCATGTTCCCCAGGCCTGGCCTCCCAGGCATTGATACATTCAAGAAGTATTATTGGTTATCTAATATGTATCAGGAACTGCTAGATGGTGAGGATACAGAAGTGGTAAGATAGACTCAAGCTCTTCCCTGGGGTTTTACAGCTTAGTTAAGGGAGATAGATGTTAAGTACGTTGATTTAAGTAAAATATCGTGACGATTTGTGTTAAGTGCTATATAAAAATCAAAGAACACGGCCTTTCCCCTGGCTGCTCCTCTGGAGTGTGTGTGTGTGTGTGTGTGTGTGTGTGTGTGTATACACATCAGAGTTAGGGGAAAGCACGTCAGAGGACTTTGGGTTTAGATTAGGGTTAACAAAATATCTTGAAGATTAGGAGGTGAAATAAAGAGGAAAGTTTCAAGGAGGAGGGAGCAGTCAGTAGTGTTAAATGCTACTGAGGCAAGTAAGAAAAACCTGAGAAATACTCATTGAATTTAGCAATAAGGAAGAGGTTGGTCAGAGTGGTTTCAGTGGCATTTTGTGAGGAGGAAGGCAGATTGTAGTGCATACAGGAGTGAATGGAAGGTGAAGAAGTGGAAATCACGTTTTGTTATTCTTTCATGAAGCTTGGCTTGAAAGGGAAAGAGAGAGATTAGGACAGCAGATTGAAAGAATAGTGGTGTCTGAGTAGGACTCCAAAAAATGGAGAGATGTTTATAGTCTTTAAGACGGTGCTTGAGAAGTAAGTGCTCAATAAATATTTGTAGAGTGAATGAATAAATATAGGCTAACAGTCAAAGAAGAAGAGATTGAAAATACATCATGAAGGGAACTTCCCTGGCGGTCCAGTGGTTAAGACTTCACCTTCCAATGCAGGGGCTGCGGATTCAATCCCTGGTTGGGGAGTTAAGATCCCACATGCCTCAGGGCCAAAAAACCAAAGCATAAAACAGAAGCAATATTGTAACAAATTCAATAAAGACTTTAAAAAAAATGGTCCACATCAAAAAAAAAATCTTAAAAAAAGAAAAAATACATCATGAAGGCGGGATAAGTGATCCTGAGCACAAATGGATGAGTTAGCCTTGCAGAGAAGAAAGTCACTCCTTCCTCGCAAATTAGGAGACAAGATTAGGATGGAAATATGTACAGATAAATGTGTGGAAAGGCAGCTGAACTTGAGGGAGTTATTTCATGGCTGAGAGCCTCAGTTTCCCCTGGGCAGAGATGGAGGCAGAGAAGGTGACTGGGAGCTCAGCAGGGCTGGGCATAGGTTGAGGGGGTGGGTAGGTTGAGGCCTGGAATAGCAGCTGAGGAGACTGCAAGGGGTAGCTCCCTGAGGACTTGTACTAAGACATCGAGCAGAGTGAGCCCACAGATGAGACTGGACACCAGGAATCTATAGAGGAGCTGATGACATTCCTTTGTTCTGAGATCTTTTGAACCTACTTAGATCATGTAGCACTTTAATTATTGAGGAAATGAATCTTTAATAGCAGTTACACCATTAAGATGTCCTGATCTGACGTCAAAATCATAAACCCTACCGTTGATGTGAACTTTAGAATAGGATTGCACTGTATCCCTGGGGTAACTTGTTCTGTTGATCTAGATTTGGGTCAATTAATGACACAAAAATACTTTGATTAATTTTTCAGAGTTTTATTTTTGTGCTCTAACCAAAATTATTAGTCCAGGTAATTGACTTTTGGCTTCTTGAATAATTAATTTTAATACCAATTTTATCGACTGGTATGGTAGAAGTGTAGGAAGATTGTTGGTACTGGTGCAGGCTTGAGTGGGCTGAAGGATGCATCATCGGATCCCGGCTGGGAAGAGATGGATGTGAAGCTGGAAGTTGGGTGATGATAGAGGAAGAGTAAGAAAGAATCACAAGCATGGAGATCACGCAGGGTTGGAAAGCAGGTATAACGGGGGCAAAGATAGGAGATCAAGAATGTTAGGAAGGCTGCCAGAGGGAAGAAATCCAGGACCGTGCGCTTGCAAGGTGATGAGTTGGGACAGCCAAGTATTCCCATTACTTTTACTCAGTATTATGTAATACTGACGTCATAGTAATCACAATCAATCCAGAATGATTATTCACTTATCAGAAAGAGAGAGGTTATTCACACACAGGTGTACGAATATAGTTGCCTGACTGTATCTCCTCATGGGCTGTATTTGCTCAGTATGTGAACCTTCGGGTGTAGATGGTCGACAGGCTCTGACAAGGTCACATCAGGTCCTCTCAGGCACCTGATCTAGCTCCTTCATTCACTGGCTGACAGTGCCCACCTGACCGCTTTGCTCTGCCTCTTTTGTCCTGATTTTTTATCATACAGGTCTCAGCTTGACTCGGAAGTTCCTGGGGAGGAGATCTTCCAAGAAAGAAGCACTGGCTTCTTACCGCAGACTTCCCTCCTGGGTAGCCAGATAATGACCGTAATGAAGACAGAGAGATACCTGAAGAAGATCCACTTCCTCTATCTCAACGTGGCTCCCAGCAGCGACTTTCGGTGAGAGCGCCCGCCTAGACCCCTGTCCTACTCCTCCCGCCCCCGGACTTCCTCCCGTGCTGCCTCCCCACCCCCCTCCTCCTCTCTAGACCCGCTCCTCTCCTATCTTTCTCCTCTTCCCTCTCATTTCTCCTCTGTCTCCTGGTTTCCCTCTGTCTTCCCTTCTCCTCAGCTTCCTCTCCACTCTTTTTTTTTTTTTCCGGTACGCGGGCCTCTCACTGTTGTGGTCTCTCCCGTTGCGGAGCACAGGCTCCGGACGCACAGGCTCAGCGGCCATGGCTCACGGGCCCAGCCGCTCCACGGCATGTGGGATCTTCCCGGACCGGGGCACGAACCCGTGTCCCCTGCATCGGCAGGCAGACTCTCCACCACTGCGCCACCAGGGAAGCCCCAAAAATAAATATTTTTAAAAATGAATAAATGCTTTATTAAATGTGCCCAAACATAGCATTATGGCAACTAGTTTTCTGCAACTACTATATAGTTACATATAAATTGTATTTAATGTGGGATGTAGGTGCATTTTCTTGAAATAAGACAACTTAGTAGGATGTTAAGATGGCTCTGGAGGTACTTGTCTGGTTCACTAGGTGGCAGTTTTCCTCTTTATTGGCCTGTGTCTAGTCTTCTAGTTACTCTTGCTTTTCCCCATTCTCAGTTACTCCAAACAACATTCCCTGATTATCTCTGCATGTTATTTCAGCATCTAGGGATATACATATTTTATCATTTCTAAGATGCACATTTTTTTTCACATTTCAACATCTCTGAAATTGTGATGCAGCTTACAAATTGGTGGCATATCATATTGGTGGCATTTTTTTAATTTTAGCATTTCATAAGAAAATGTTGCAACTAGGGACTTCCCTGGTGGGCCAGTGGGTGGGACTCCTCGCTCCCAATGCAGGGGGCGCGGGTTCAGTCCCTGGTTGGGGAACTAGATCCCGCATGCATGCTGCAACTAGGACCTGGCATGGCCTAAATAAATAAACAAACAAATAAATAATTTTAAAAATGCTGCAAGCTTACAATTGATGGCATCTTAGATTTGATGGGATGTTAGCTCTCTGGGTCTGGAGATAGGAACTTCTTGGGACTGGCTAGGGGTCTTTTTCTTTCTTCCCACCTATTTTTGGCTTCTGTTTCTTCTGAATATTCCATCTTTCTGGTTTGAAGATCATTCTGCTCTCTTTCCCCTCTTCCCACTTTCTTCCGCCTTCTTTCCTGCCTCCTTATTTCCCCCTTCCTGTCCTTCTTTTGTCCCTCCCTGGAGTCTGCACAAGTTTGCAAGGCTCTGATCTGTGCCCTTTCTTAAAGACCTTACAGCCTGATGGTGGTACCACCCAACAAGGTGAATTCTGAGCACTACATCTTCTCTCCCTTTGGGGTCCTGCACGTACATCCTGTGGAGGGCAGTGAGGCAATGACGCTGGGTACCTGGCACCACCACTCTGTCCTCTGGCAACAGCTCCAGTTCATTCCGTTCTTCAAGTATTTCCTCTTACGCAAGGCCTTGGCCTGGTAGGTGATGACGGGTATGGGATTTGGGAAGAAGTGTCATAAAGAGCAACAGCCACTGTCACTGCCCTCTGATCTGTAGCTGGAAGAAGGGTGTGAAGTTTCAGAGGCTGCACCGGCACCGGACTTTCCTAGAGAAGCATCTGCTCTTTGCCGTGCCCCACTTTGGAGTTGGGCTACTCCATATTAGCAGGTGAGGTCTTCAAAACACAACTTCAATGAACTTTAAAAAATTATTTTACAAGAAGTAACAACACGTTCATCGTAGAAGATTTGGAAAATACAAAAAAAAAGCACAAAGGAAGAAAATCTTCAGTCTCACCATCTACAAATAACCATGACAAACATTTTGTTGCATATCCTTGTAGTCTTTTTTCCATCACATATACCAATGTGATCATACTTTACATATTGTTAAGTAACCAGTTTTTTTCTCTGAATAATATATTCTAAACATAGCTCTATGTATTAATTAGTTTCTACATCAACTTGCCCCAGATCATACATTATTAAATATCAAATTTGAGGATGATAATGCAGGTGTTTGAAACTCTGCTCTTACTATGGTATTAATTGGATTCTTTTTTTTTTAAGAAAAGCTTAGTTACTCCTATTTTCAGTACTTTCTTGCTTTCTCTGCACAACTCTTCAACCACTCCAGTTATGTTCTGTGATAGGAGTTGCAAGCTCAGATGCCTACAGGTCCCAAGGAGGAGCTATGGAAGAAATGCAGTGGGTTCGATTCAAGACTTTAGGGAGTGTGGAACTGCAGTCAGTCTGGAGATTGCACCTGAAGAGAACAGTCACTACTCAGTTCCAACTGACTGTTGCCATGGGGAACATGGGTCCAGTGTGTCAGCCACATTATTTTTTCAGGATGACCTGGGAATCCACATTTTGTTGTCAAATCTCTTAATTTTACCTGGTTAGTGAAAATTTTTATTAAAACACTGTGCTGGCCAACTCTTAGTGGTACATATACAAACCTTTTCAGTCTGAACTCGGCCCATGGGCTACCAGTTTGCAACCTCTGCTCTAGGTATCCTCCAGTCTAGCTTAATCATCATGGCATAATTGGGCGGCACAGATCTGAATTTAAGTCCTGAACACTAGCAAGGGACTTTACTCTTTGAGCCCCAGTTTCCTGATCTGAAAACAAGAGAGGAAGATTTCTGCTACTCACAGCTGTAGTGAGAATTAAATGAGATTGTGAATATAAAGTACCATGTTCAGTGCCCCAAGAGGTACTGAATAAATTACACCCATTGTGATCATCCTCTGCTTATTAGGGGGGTCCTTCATTTTTTCCAGGATATTTAGAGATGTAGATTTTTCAGGGTGGTTGTTTGGGGAATGAATAAGAGAAGTGGGGTTTCGTCAGGGATGAAACTTCCCCATAGGGAAGTTGAAGGTTCCTCACCTTTGATTCTAAAACCTACCTGTCCTATATACACCACCAAATGTAAAATAGATAGATAGTAGGAAGCAGCCACATAGCACAGGGAGATCAGCTCGGTGCTTTGTGACCACCTAGAGGGGTGGGATAGGGAGGGTGGGAGGGAGACGCAAGAGGGAGGAGATATGGGGATATATGTATACATATAGCTGATTCACTTTGTTGTACAGCAGAAACTAACACAACATTGTAAAGCAATTATACTCCAATAAAGATGTTAAAAAATAGTAAAAAAATAAAGAAAGAAAGAAAAAATAAAATAAAACCTACCTGTCCATCTAGACTGTTAGGGCCCTTGGCTTCCCCTATTCCATGGAAGAAGCCTCTGCAGTCTCTCCTTCTAAGTCACACCTTGGGATCTCTTTGACCCTCTTTCCTGGCAGAAAGGTAACTCAGTGTAAACATTTACAATAGATAACTAATAAGAACCTGCTGCATAAAAAAATAAATAAAATCCAAAAATTAAAAAAAAATTAAATACATAAAACAAAAAAACAAAAACATTTGCACATACCCCAAGCCTTTCCCAAAGAGTTCCCCAGCCAGCAACTTCCTGGGCTTAAACTCTTCCAAAGAACCCTCAAGAGGAGGCTATCACTGTTGGTCCCTGGGAATATTATAACCTCTCTAAACCTTTGCTCATTCTGATGTGAGCTGGGCTAGGAAGAAGTCAAAGGTGTCCAAGGTAAGAGGGCAGAGTCGCTGGCTCTGAGCAGTTTAGTCCTTGATTCCAGGCTTCTGCAGGAGCTGCACTCTGTGTCCTGGCTCCCCCGTGAAGCAGATCAGTGCTACGAGTTGCTGGACCTACGGCGGGCTCTAGCCAAGGAAAACCACAAAGCTCTGCGGCTGCTCCATCGCTGCATGCATCTCTGCACATCCATCCTTCATCTGGTAAGAGGCTCCGATTTATTGGGAGCTTTTTCTCCAAGCTGAACTCGCCAGTGTTTCAGCCTTCTCTTGGCTTAAGCTTGCCTGTGTGTTCTGGACTCTGCAGTTGGCTCAGAGCCATTGTCCTGTCCAGCAACAGCAGTCTCTGCTCTAGGTGGATGGATTAATAACAGGTAGGCAGAGACTTGGACTCAACCTTTTCCTAAAGCCTTGAGCAGAGAGGAAAAGGAACATAACAACGTCTTTTTTTCAGTTGTTTGTGCCAGGAGTGTTAGAGAATTTGAGAGTTGGAATCCTCATCTTTCATGCTGCTAGGCTCATGTCTGAGCATATCTTGAACCTTTGACAGGACACTGTGGCTGGTAGAAGCATCCAGTCATGGAGTCCTTCCTTCGTGTGCCTACTTTGTATCTGTGATACATGCCACCTAAATACAGTTTATTGAAATTTTTGCATATGTATACACCCATGTAACTACCAGCAGGTCAAGATATAGAGCATTCATAGCACCTCAGCAAGCTCCCCGGTACCTCTCTCATCAGTGCCTCCACAAAGGTAACCACTGCTCTGACCTCTGTCACCATAGATTAATTTTGTCTGATTTGGAATTTCATGTAAATGGAATCAGACAGCATGTTCTCTTTTTCGTCTGGCTTTTTTCCACTCCACATTATGTTAGTGAGATTTATCCATAACATCGCAGGTAGTAGTGGCTCACTCTTTTGTATTGCTATGTAGTGTTTTACTATAAAAATGTACCACAGTTTACTTGTTAACTCTCCTGTTGATGGACACTTATGTTGGTTCCAGTTTTTTACTATTGTGAATAACTGTTATGAACATTTTTGTATGTCTTTTTTTTTTTTTTAAGATGTTGGGGGTAGGAGTTTATCAGTTAATTTATTTATTTTTGCTGTGTTGCGTCTTTCGTTTCTGTGCGAGGGCTTTCTCTAGTTGTGGCAGGCGGGGGCCCCTCTTCATTGCGGTGCGCGGGCCTCTCACTATGGCGGCCTCTCTTGTTGCGGAGCACAGGCTCCAGACGCGCAGGCTCAGTAGTTGTGGCTCACGGGCCTAGTTGCTCCGCGGCATGTGGGATCCTCCCAGACCAGGGCTCGAACCCATGTCCCCTGCATGTCCCTCTTTAATTACTCTTAACAAGGTTTTGTAGGTTTCCTTTAGAGGTCCCGAAAATATTTCATTAGATTTATTACTAGATATTTGATATTTTTTGTTGCTATTATAAAAGGTGTTTTAAAGCATTACTGTTTTCTAATAGTTGCTATACCATACACAAAAATTAATTCATGGTGGGGCTTCCCTGGTGGCGCAGTGGTTAAGGATACGCCTGCCAATGCAGGGGACACGGGTTTGATCCCTGATCCAGGAAGATCCCACATGCCACAGAGCAAGTAAGCCCGTGTGCCACAACTACCGAGCCTGCGCTCTAGAGCCCGCAAGCCACAACTACTGAAGGCCGCGCGTGTAGAGCCCGAGCTCCACAACAAGAGAAGCCTGTGCACCACAAGGAAGAGTAGCCCCCGCTCACTGCAACTAGAGAAAGCCCGTGTGTAGCAACAAAGACCGAATGCAACCAAAAAAAAAGAAAAAAATTAATTCATGGTGGATAAAAGACATTAAGTATGAAAAGAAAATCCGAAAAGCTTTCAGAAGATATTATGGGATAATATTTTTATCATCTCAGGGTTTCTTAAAATATAAAAATTATAAACCATAAAATAATACATTGTCTATATTAAAATTAATTTTTAAAAAAATCACCATAAAAAGAGTGAAAGGACAAGCAAATGCAACAGTTACCTCTTTCTGTGCTGCTATGTGGAGTGAATGGAACCTGTCCCTGTTGGCAGTCACCCCAAAGGCGGGGGGGGGGCAGTGAGGGAAGATGAGTAATCAACACAGCTGGCAACTGGATTGTTACAGAACCAAGCTTGTAATCTGTGCTAAATAAAAACATGCTGCTGCCCGTCAAAATGTAGCATTACTGAACAACTCAAATAGATTAGAAACAAATAAATAATGATATTAAATGAGAATGTTTGGTAGACACTCTTACCAATTTTTAAGGAAGTTTCCTTCAATTCCTAGTTTGTTAAGAGGGTTTTTTTCATGAATGGGTGTTGAATTTTGTCCAATGATTTTTTTTCTACTTTTATTTAGATGATCATGGGATTTTTCTCCTTTAGTCTGTTAATATGGTGAATTCTCAGTGTTAGACCACCTTTGCATTACTGGGATAAACCCATTTCCTTCCTTCCTCCCTTCTTTCCTTCCTTGTGTAACTTTTAATTTTGATATAATTTCAAACTTATTAGGAGAGTTGCAAGGATAGTGTAATAAATTCTCATATACCTTTCACCCAGATGGTTATTTTTGTCCCTTTTATGTTATCCTTTATGCTCTTTTTATTTCTCTATGTGTATATACATTATTTTGCTGAACCATCTGAGAGTGAGTTGCAGACATCAAGTCCATTTACCCCTAAATATGCCAGTGTGTTTATTGTAAGAACAAGAACATTTTCTTCCATAACTATAGTACAATTATAAAAAATTAGGAATTTCACTTTGATATGTTCTACTATCTAACCCACAACGCTTATTAAAAATTTGCCAATTATTTCAATAATGTCCTTTTTAACTATGTTTTCTTCCCTGCTTTATGATCCAATCCAGAATCATACATCACATTTAATGGTCACTGAGAGATATACATTAAAAATCCCCTCCTATGGGCTCCCCTGGTGGCGCAGTGGTTGAGAGTCCGCCTGCCGATGCAGGGGACACGGGTTCGTGCCCCGGTCCGGGAAGATCCCACATGCCGTGGAGCGGCTGGGCCCGTGAGCCATGGCTGCTGAGCCTGCGTGTCCAGAGCCTATGCTCTGCAACGGGAGAGGCCACAACAGTGAGAGGCCCGCATACGGCAAAGAAAAAAAAAAAAAAAATCCCCTCCTATGACTATAGATTTATTAATGTCTCCTTGATGTTCTTTAGGTTTGCAACATGTACTTCAAAATCATGTTGTTATGTGCATAAAGGTTCATAACTTTATTGATATGAAAATGTCTTCACTCTTATTACTACTTTTCTACTAGAGTTCTCTTTTGTCTGATATTAACAGCATCAAGCATTTGCTTGAACTATCTTCTTCTATCCCTTTGTTTTCAACCTCCCTTTGTTACTTTGTTTTATATATATCTCTTAGAAAGAGCTGGGAAACGTTTTGTCTGAGGGTCTGTTACAGGCTTGGCTTTGTTTTTCCCATCTCATTTTGGTGTTTTCTATTTCCTATGCTTTCTATTTGAGTCTTCCTTGTGTTTTTTGTCCTTCATTGGGTTGTTTTACATTTTTGTTGCTATTGCTATCCTCTTCTGATTTGGATGTTATACATTTTATTCTTCTCGTGATTGCCCAGGAACTACTCAGTGTCTACTCATCTTTCTTAGTTTCAGAATCTTGATTTTATTTCTTTTCTTAGACTCCTACCTGGAGAAAGGCTTGTAACTCAGTTCTGGGCAATGAAACTTAAGTGGAAGTCACTGGGAAAACTTTTAGAAAGAGGCAGATCCAACTGGAATGTCTTTGGGGACCTTTACTCCTGTCTTATTGCCTAACCCTTGGATGAAATTTCTGGTGCTGGGGAAGCCATCTCACCACGATGAGGGCGAAAGGCATATTGAGGATGGAAGAAGAGGAAGATAGAGGGAGCTTTGTTCTGACTGATATTATTGGGGCAATATGCCATCCATGGATTTCTTACTGCATTAAATAAACCTTTACTTGCTTAAGCCATACTTTTTCTGGTTTTCTCTTCCTTGCAGCTGAATGCCTATGTAAGACATTTATACACCTGCCTAACAGAGGTAGCTGTTCAATTTATATTTTTATAACAATGTTTCTTTCATGTCTTTTCCTAAAAACACCCACTCAGAGAGGCCTTCTCTAGTCACCCTATTTGAGATTGTGAAAGCTCCATTATTACGAGAACTCCTGATTCCTCTTCTTCTGCTCTGTTGTTTTTTTCACAGCACTTATAATTTTCACATACAATATAAATTTATTATTTATATGTTTACTGTATATTACTTATTTATTATGTTTCTTGTATTCCCCCCCAACAAGAGGGTAGGGATTTTTATCTGTTTCATTCACTAACATGTCTCTATTGCTTACTATAGTGTATGCCATGGAGTAGGTGCTCTGTGAATATTTGTTGACTGAATGAATGCCAGGTTGAGTTTGTGTCTATATCTTTCTTCTAAGCAGAATAAAACCTTAGCACTCTTCTAATTTCCTTTCTCTCCTCTCTTCCTCTCCCCACTCTCTACCCTTCTCATTATGCTTTTATTGATATCTCCTGGAATTTTAGTTCTAGATTGTTATGAACATTCTTGTTTTACAGCTACTCATTTAGAATTAACGATGTGTATCACAAATTGTTTTTTGCTCATCAGAGCTTCTTGTAGACCACTTTATCCTCTTATATTCATTTTCCTCTGTCAGAAATATACTGTTGTTTATTTTTTTTTCCAGAGAGAATCTGTGGATGGTGAATTTTTAGTCTTTGTATATCTAAGAATGTCTTTATTCATCCTCAAACTTTATTCATCCTCAAACAAAAAGTGATACTGTGGCTAGATACAGTATCCTAGGTTTTAAAAATTTCCTTAGAACTCTAAAGATATTGCCCCTAATGATGAGGTTTTAAAAACATATACTGATAAGATGTTATGGAAAAACCTAAACAAACTTTTCGGCCAACTCAATAACTATTGTTGTTGTTGTTTTTATGGTTTTATCCTAGTTATCACTCAGTAAGCCCTTTCAGTGTGAGGTGGTACATTCTTTTTATGAACATTTACTGTGGAACGGGCCATGCCAGGCACTGTGTTAAGCAGTAGAGACATGAAATAAGGTGTGACGGAGGCCTCCTTGGAGAATTTACAGTGTAGTGGATGAGTCACACGAGTAGATAATGGTACACTGGACTAAGGACTATGACGTGGGAAGCACTGGGTATTGAGGGTATTGCTAGAGCACAGGAGAGGACACCTCGCCAAGTCCGAGGCATGTCCGTATATGACACGCCTAGCAGTCTCAACTGCCTTGGGTCTGGATCTCAGAAGACTGGGATCTGAGCTCAGAGTTAGCAGAATACAATCCACAGACCACTCGTAGTTCTAATCACAAGCTCTGTTGAGCATCAGAAAGAATAGGAGAGCAGCAAGGACAAAAGGTCCATCTGGCCAAATGTGTCTTTCTGGTGTCTCCCCGCTGTTCCTCAACAGGACAGGCCCAGAGGTGGCAACTATCAGCCACCTGTGTAGGCTGAGGAACTCCCCAGTTGCGAGAAGAACCCACAAAGAGGTCCCCAGGCTTTCAACCCTATTCCCTGTCCCCCACTAGAAAGTCTATGTCAGTAGCCAGAGACAGCTTCTACTCTCACAGAAGGCAGTGTTGTGCTGGTCAGCAGGCCACATCACCCAGGCCTGGTGATCGGACTCCATATCCTGGAATAATTGCTGAGCCTTACTTAGCCAGTCTCTCTTTTTCTTTGTCTAATCTATGCATTGTGAATCTCTCTATTTACACATGCACACATTTTCTATTTGAGTTCCATCCTGGGGGCTCTTGGCAGACAGGCCTGGCCTATCAAAATAACTCACTGTAGCTTCTCCATGTATCTTCTCCATTTCACGTCTTCCCTGGTCGCCTAAAGATTTCCAGGGCCAATCTGTACTAAAAAGCAGCCATTCATGTGTATATCTAGGTTTTAGGCTCCATGACCTGAGGGCTTTGCAACGGGCCAGTGGGTGGCCAGTTTGGTCTCCATCCCCCTTTCTCCAGTGAATTTTCCACTCTCTATTCTGACAGATTCACGAGGATACCTACCACATGCAACAGGGCCTGCAGGAGCAAGTGAAAAACTGCAAGGGGATCAGGACAGGACAGGGCTCCCTATACCTTCAGAGGGTGCAGTGCCAGCAGCTGGAGCAGAAGCTGAAGCAGGCAGAAGCCTGGTTGCTGCAGATGGGACAACTGGCCCGCCTGGTAGACTACATGATTTGCCAGAACCTCGTGTCCATCATAGAGGACGAGATAACCTCTTTTGTGGCCAACATCTTGCAAGTGAGGTGGTGGGTGGCATGTGTGGAGGTTGGCGGGCAGTCAGGGGCCAGCTGGTAGGGAGCGGATACTGACATCTAGCCCCACCACCTCTCCTAACCCTCTTTTACAGGCTCCAAGGCAGGAACCCTTTCTCTCAGCGCAGCTGGTCTTTGACAGTTGTGGCCAGCTGTCTCATGAGCCCTGTATTGAAAATATGATCCAGATTATAATTGGGGGCCTAAGGTCTACGAAGGTCTCTGCCCTGAAGGTATTCTGGATTGGACAGGGGGCTGGCTGTAGGAATTCCCACTTCCTATCCTCTGTATAATCAGAAGCTCTCAGCCTGGTCTGAACCCTCATTGTTTGCTATCTCTGCCCCTTCTCTGTACCTTGGCATGAAGGTAATGCAGTGTACAGACCCGAAGACCTTCTGGGATTCCCTGTATTTTGAAGGTATTTAAGGAGCCCTAGGCAGCGGGGAGGAAGGGTGGAAGGAGGGAGAAGGGCACGTGCAGTGTCCTAATGGCCAGAGAGTTGGGCACTGGGCATGCATGGAGCAGCTCTAACCTGGGTCTGCACATGTGTTGGGGGGTAGGAGAGTGGAGGCATGTTTTTGCTCACTCGTGCATGTGCCTATGTGTATGTACGTGCACGTACCTGAGTGCAGTGAGAGGTGTATGAAAGAGTGTGAATACATTGTCCTTTGATTTGTCCTAACTCCATGAGGTTTTTCTCTAATGTCATAATGGCGTTTCATTTACAGTTGGATTTGATTGCTAAGTTAATTTGTACTTGTTTGAAGAACTCTGCCTGTTCAATATTTGCTTTATTTCATGCAGCTCTTTTTCATTTCATATAGAATAATTCATTAGTATTATTGAGCTATTTTATAGTTACCAGTTATCATTGATTATCAGTCCTCAAAACTAGTAAATCGTCAGGGAGGAAATACACCTTCACATTCCCTTTATTTGGAATACTCACGCTGTCACAGATAAAACCATTAAATGCATTCAGTCACCTCTGACATGTAGGTACTTTTTCATTTTCCCATTCAACTAGTACGTTTTCATTAAGATAATGTAAAGACACCAGGTTAATTTTAGGAATTAGGTGACAAGGAAGAAAAAGGGTCATTGAAAGGAGCCTGTGTTTTTCTTTCCTTTGTTTGTTTTTTTGGCCGCGCCTCGCAGCATGCAGGATCTTAGTTCCCCGACCAGGGATCGAACCAGTGCCCCCTGCAGTGGAAATTCGGAGTCGTAACCACTAGACCTCCAGGGAATTCCCGAGCCTGTGTCTTTGACAAATCACACCAGTTGCGGCACATTTTTTTCTCAAGTGAATCTAGATTAATCAATAGAGATTACTGATGTTTGTTTTACATGGTACAGTGGAAAAAGGAAGGGCTCTGAAATCAGACAGGCTAGTTCACTAATCTGTAAAATGGGAAAACAAAAATACCTCACTTGCAGCATTGTTTTGAAGAATAAAAGAGTAATATGTTTAGAATAGTGTTCAGCACATAGTAGTACATGTTACAGATAGTATCTTATTAGTAGTAGTATTAAAGATTTAGGTAAATCATACATTTCACAGTGCTTTCTCATTATTCATACTGTGCACATGCTCCAGTGTTTTCCTTTGAATGGCAAAACAAACAAACAAAAACCCTTCAACTTTTATTCTAAATCCAGCGAAAGGGAGAATATTCACTTGCAATGTCTTGGGTTATCCCTTCTACTTTTAGAAAAGCATCAGGGACTGATGTATTTAGGGGTGAAGTGTCACGATACTCATATCTTGCAAGTATTGGGTTGGCCAAAAAGTTCATTTGGTGTTTTCAATAACTACGGCAAATCCTGAATGAACTTTTTGGCCAAACCAATAGTTTAGGGAAAAGAAAAATAGAAGGAAAAACAAAAAAAGCAATGTGGCAAAATGTTAATAATTGTTGAGTCTAAGTGGACAGATAAAGAAAGGAGTGTGTAGATCCTTTAAACTTTTCTACATGTTTGAGATTTTTCAAAATCAGAATTTGAAGGAAAAAAACAAGGCCAGCATGGAAAATCAAGTTAATATCGTGGAGGAACCAGAATCAAAGTTCTGATTTGGGATTTTTCTCTAAGTTCTTTATGAAAATTAGAGTAATATACAATAAACATGTAGCAGGTAAAACACTACAAGTAGTCTTTAAGAAATACATTCATCTGAGAAATCTTTTACTTAAATGAGGCAAAATTTGTATGGCATTTTAACCAAATTACAAAATGATTTCAGTACCTCCATTTATACCCCAAAATATGAAAAATAAGCCCCTTATAACAGAAAATTATATATTTACTAGATTCTAGTCCCTAGAAGAATACCCAGTGCTTTACTAATAAAGTGCTTGTAACATATTCTCTGTTCATAAGCTACGTTCTATGACATTTTCCAGAGGACAGTCTTAGAACTGGAACATTTTGAGACCAAAAAGAGGTTATTAATGTTACTATCGGATGCTCTTACAGTCTTATCAGGAATATTCTGCAGTTTAAAACTGAGAAATACAATCAGATAATCATTTTCCTCATCTGGCAGGTGTCAAGTTCAGGAACTATTACCTTAAAGTTCTTACTTTAACTTTACTATGGCAATATCCTACCAAGATTGCAATATCTTTTTGAGAAATGAAGGAAACAATAGCAAAGATCAACAAAACTAAAAACTGATTCTTTGAGAAGATAAACAAAATTGATAAACCATTAGCCAGACTCATCAAGAAAAGAAAGGGAGAAGACTCAAATCAACAGAATTAGAAATGAAAAAGGAGAAGTAACAACTGACACTGCAGAAATACAAAGGATCATGAGAGATTACTACAAGTAACTCTATGCCAATAAAATGGACAACCTGGGAGAAATGGACAAATTTTTAGAAAAGCACAACCTTCCAAGACTGAACCAGGAAGAAATAGAAAACACGAACAGACCAATCACAAGTAATGAAATTGAAACTGTAATTAAAAATCTTCCAACAAACAAAAGTCCAGGACCAGATGGCTTCACAGGTGAATTCTATCAAACATTTAGAGAAGAGCTAACACCCATCCTTCTCAAACTATTCCAAAATATAGCAGAGGGAGGAACACTCCCAAACTCATTCTATGAGGCCACCATCACCCTGATACCAAAACCAGACAAAGATGTCACAAAAAAGAAAACTACAGGCCAATATCACTGATGAACATAGATGCAAAAATCCTCAACAAAATACTAGCAAACAGAATCCAACAGCACATTAAAAGAGTCATAGACCATGATCAAGTGGGTTTATCCCACGAATGCAAGGTTTCTCCAATATATGTAAATCAATCAACGTGATAAACCATATTAACAAATTGAAGGAGAAAAACCATATGATCATCTCAATAGATGCAGAAAAAGCTTTCAACAAAATTCAACACCAATTTATGATAGAAACTCTCTAGAAAGTAGTCATAGAGGGAAACTACCTCAACATAATAAAGGCCATATATGACAAACCCACAGCCAACATCGTTCTCAATGGTGAAAAACTGAAACCATTTCCTCTAAGATCAGGAACAAGACAAGGGTGCCCATTCTCACACTATTATTCAACATAGTTTTGGAAGTTTTAGCCACAGCAATCAGAGAAGAAAAATAAATAAAAGGAATCCAAATCAGAAAAGAATAATTAAAATTGTCACTGTTTGCAGATGACATGATACTATACATAGAGAATCCTAAAGATGCTACCAGAAAACAACTACAGCTAATCAATGAATTTGGTAAAGTTGCAGGATACAAAATTAATGCACAGAAATCTCTTGCATTCCTATATACTAATGATAAAAAATCTGAAAGAGAAATTAAGGAAACACTCCCATTTACCATTGCAACAAAAAGAATAAAATACCTAGGAATAAACCTACCTAAGGAGACAAAAGACCTGTATGCAGAAAACTGTAAGACACTGATGAAAGAAATTAAAGATGATACCAACAGACGGAGAGATATACCATGTTCTTGGATTGGAAGAATCAACATTGTGAAAATGTCTACACTGCCCAAAGCAATCTACAGATTCAATGCAATCCCTATTAAACTACCAATGGCATTTTTCACAGAACTGGAACAAAAAGTTTCACAATTTGTATGGAAACAGAAAAGACCTCGAGTAGCCAAAGCAAGCTTGAGAAAGAAAAACGGAGCTGGAGGAATCAGGCTCCCGGACTTCAGACTATACTAGAAAGCTACAGTAATCAAGACAGTATGGTACTGGCACAAAAACAGAAATATAGATCAATGGAACAGGATAGAAAGCCCAGAGATAAACCCACACACCTTATCTTTGATAAAGGAGGCAAGAATATACAGTGGAGAAAAGACAGCCTCTTCAATAAGTGGTGCTGGGAAAACTGGACG
This sequence comes from Stenella coeruleoalba, assembly GCF_951394435.1. Taxonomy (NCBI): domain Eukaryota; kingdom Metazoa; phylum Chordata; class Mammalia; order Artiodactyla; family Delphinidae; genus Stenella; species Stenella coeruleoalba. Next base: position 48,124,770 of record NC_137154.1, on the reverse strand, counting down.
GCTACATGTAAAAGAATGAAATTAGAACACTTCCTAACACCATACACAAAAATAAACTCAAAATGGATTAAAGACCTAAATGTAAGGCCAGACACTATAAAACTCTTAGAGGAAAACATAGGCAGAACACTCTATGACATAAATCACAGCAAGATCCTTTTTGACCCACCTCCTAGAGAAATGGAAATAAAAACTAAAATAAACAAATGACACCTAGTGAAACTTAAAAGCTTTTGCACAGCAAAGGAAACCATAAAAAAGACAACCCTCAGAATGGGAGAAAATATTTGCAAATGAAGCAACTGACAAAGGATTAATCTCCAAAATTTACAAGCAGCTCATGCAGCTCAATATGAAAAAAACAAACAACCCAATCCAAAAATGGGCAGAAGATCTAAATAGACATTTCTCCAAAGAAGATATACAGATTGCTAACAAACACATGAAATGATGCTCAACATCACTAATCGTTAGAGAAATACAAATCAAAACTACAATGAGGTATCACCTCACACCGGTCAGAATAGCCACGATCAAAAAATCTACAGGGCTTCCCTGTTGGCGCAGTGGTTGAGAGTCCGCCTGCCGATGCAGGGGACACAGGTTCGTGCCCCGGTCCAGGAAGATCCCACATGCCGCAGAGTGGCTGGGCCTGTGAGATATGGCCGCTGATCCTGGGCGTCCAGAGCCTATGCTCTGCAATGGGAGGAGCCACAACAGTGAGAGGCCCACGTACCGCAAAAAAAAAAAAAAAAAGAAAAGAAAAAATAATCTACAAGCAATAAGTGCTGGAGAAGGTGTGGAGAAAAGGGAACCCTCTTGCACTGTTGGTGGTAATGTAAATGATACAGCCACTATGGAGAACAGTATGGAGGTTCCTTAAAAAGCTAAATATAGAACTACCATACTACCCAGAAATCCCACCACTGGGCATATACCCTGAGAAAACTATAAAAAGAGTCATGTACCACAATGTTCAAATTGCAGCACTATTTACAATAGCCAGGACATGGAAGCAACCTAAGTGTCCATCGACAGATTAATGGATAAAGAAGATGTGGCACATATATACAATGGAATATTACTCAGCCATTAAAGGAAATGAAATTGAGTTATTTGTAGTGAGGTGGATGGACCTAGAGTCTGTCATACAGAGTGAAGTAAGTCAGAAAAACAAATACCATATGCTAACACATATATATGGAATCTAAACAACAACAACAAAATGATTCTGATGAACCTAAGGGCAGGACAGGAATAAAGACACAGACGTAGAGAATGGACTTGAGGACATGGGGAGGGGCAAGGGTAAGCTGGGACGAAGTGAGAGAGTAGCATGGACATATACACACTACCAAATGTAAAATAGATAGCTAGTGGGAAGCAGCTGCATAGCACAGGGAGATCAGCTCGGTGCTTTGTGACCACCTAGACGGGTGGGGTAAGGAGGGTGGGAGGGAGACATAAGAAGGAGGGGATATGGGGATATACATATGCATATAGGTGATTCACTTTGTTATACAGCAGAAAATAACACAACACTGTAAAGCAATTATACTCCAATAAAGAAGTTTAAAAATAAAAGAATATATTTTTGATATTTGTGGTAAGATAAATCTGTAACCCTGAAAAGGGACAAAGGATTACTTCATTTTTATTATAAAAATTTCTTGAAGTAGATTTTTGTTGGAATGGTGTTGAAGTTAGCTTAGAGATATAATGCAAAGAACGAAACTGTCCTTAGTATATATTTTTCCAGGGGGCTGCATATGGCAGGGAGGGTCTCTTGGGAATGTGAGGTGTGAACAGTATGACCAGCAAGAGGAAGTATAGATGGAAGCAGTGTAACAGTGAGCGGGTTCATAGATGAGAGGGGAAGGAGTTTTTTTTCTTGCCACTCTGTAAGAAATTTTGAAACGATGAAAAGTCCTATAAATATGTTTGACAAGTTGCTTTGCTCTGTGTGAAATGTCTGAGTTACTCCTTCAAGGAAACCTACTGTAAAGACCTATCATTATTTAGGTCTTTCAAGTTGGATGGATATTTTAAAATGCAGCTCCATGTTGACTCATATGTATTATACTAAAACATATATATTTTAAATGGAAGCCCAAATCACTCAGCAGTGACAGGTAACTTATGTTTCTTTGATTTACTTGATATCAGTTCTCTTTATTTCACTCTTACTCTGGCTAAGAAGTCATTAGTGTTCTGTGCTGTTGGGATATTGCATTCGCCAAATTATATTAAAAATGCACTAGCTTTTCTTTCCATTGCTCAGAAGCACACATGAATTGACTGTATAGCACCATATTGCCTGAGTGCTCTCATGGGTCTTGGCACCTTGAATCACAGTTCTCCAACCCCATCTTTGTTTTGGAGCTCACAAAACAGAGAGTTACCAAATTCAAAGGCAGAAAAGATGTAGCAGCACCAAACTTCAGAGAAATTGAAACTAGAAAGTCAGGAAGAGAGTCCCTGTCTCTCAAATTGCTGATTAGCCTTTCATCTCTACTTCTGCCTGTGCTTCTTCCCAATTCCCCTGATTCTCTCCTAACACTAGCTGTCTCTGCTTCCTTTGAACTTTCTGCTCCCTTATAACCATTGCTTCCAAAGGACTTAGACTTTCTATGCCACCAGCTCCATTCTTGACTCTATATATGATCTTTCAGTTAAGTTTTCCTGATTGTGTGACTTAGTTCAAATTTTCCAGACAAGAAATAGGATTGATTCAGCCTACCCTACAGAGAGTCATGTATCCGTAAGATCTGGCAAGAGCAATGGGCCATGGTACGAATTAATTGGTTTTCGCTATAGGTCACAGCATATCCTCTTAGAAGGGTGTATATGGTGGAGGAGGCTCCAATCTTCAGCTATGCTTGTCCTGGCTCTAAACATCTATTATATGGGCCTAAATGTGCAAGTTGGTTTTGGATTACATATCCTAACTCAAAACTAGCTAAGGAAAAGGGGAGATTTTTTACTGGCTCCTATAACTAAGAAATTAATGAATACAGCTGGATTCAGGCTCAGCTGGATTCAGGGCTCAGGCAATGTCATCAAGGCTTTATCTCTCTCTCTTAGTCCTTTGATTTTACTTGTGAGTTTGAATTCTAAATCACTGAGAATGCTGTCAGCTGGAAGTAACAGAAGACCTAAGAGTAGCCTAAACAATACAATCATCTCACCTAACAAGAAGTCTCCAGGTAGCTTCCAGGGTTGGTTCAGTGGCTCAGAAATGTCATCAAGTACCAGGCTCTTTATATCCTTCCCCAATTCCATTCTGGGTTTAGCTCTAGGTAACGACAGATCCTCTTGGAAGGGTATGTGTGCTAGGGGAAGCTGCAGTCAAAAATCCTTTTTCATCCTCAGGCTATTACATTGTAGTTGCAAGACAAGTTGCAGCTCCATGCATCCCATTCTCAAGCAAAGCCATGTTTTAAAAAGGGGAGGCAAGGTTAGAGAGAAAGCTCTCCTTGCCTGACTCTCACTTATTATCAGAAAAATAAATCTTCTCCAGAAACTCCCCAGCAGATGCACTGTTACAGCTCATTGTAAAAATCCAGGTGTGGGAAATCAAAGGGCTGATATTTTTAGTTTCTCGCGGAAGATAGGCTCTACCACCATGGAAGAAGGGAGAAGCGAATGGCTATTAGTTGGTCAAGCAATATGCCTTCCAAGGTTTCATTCTTCAGATAGGCTCTCTCCTCCTGGCAAGGAAGAGAATCTCCAGCATTCTCTACATTGTCATTTCTGCTATATTCTTACCCTTTTAATAATTTTATTATTGAATAAAACCTCATTTGAGTTCTACAAGTAACAATATCCTCACTAGCAGTCCTTATGTTGATGTCTCTTTTAGTCATTTTGTTTGTCCAATGTTCATTCTCTATTTAGATTCCTCAGGATGGGCTTGTGGGAGCAGAAGTCTCAAGTTCTTCTATGTTGATAATAGTTTGTACCCTTTGAAAGTTAGTATTACCAGTTGTAAAATCATTGCCTCATATGTTCTTCCTTTCCATATCTTAAAGATATTACTCCATTTTCTTCTGGCATTAAAAGTTGTTGTCAAAAAAATCTGATAATAATCTAATTTTATTTCCTTTATAAATCACTTGCTTTTTTTTTTTTTTTTTTTGCCTAGATACCTAAAATATTTTTTCCTTGAAATTCAGTAATTTTAGTAGAATATGTCTCGGTATTGAACATTCTAAGATAGTATTCTCAGGTATGCTCCTTTATAATGCAGCTTTAAGCCTTTTTTATTTCAGGAAAGTATGCTTGAATTAAGGTTTTTAGTATTGTTCTCTTCCCTTGCTTTGGATTTTTCTTCAGGGACTCATATTACATGTGTTTTAGATCCTTATCACTTTTCCCCCAATGTATGTTCCTTTCTCTTGAAATATATTCTTTTAATCCTTATTTCTTTTTTATTTTGTAATTATCCTTATTTTTACCTTCTATTTTTCTTAAGACATTATTTACCTGTTAAGTTTATTTGCTCTTATCTTCCTTTTAGTTCAGTTTCCATTCCAAAATTTTGCTTTCTTTTATTTCTAATTCTTTCCTGAGTTCTGTTGCGTAATTTCTGAGTTTTTCTAACTCTGATATGTGGTTTTCTTTCATGGGTTATGCCGTTTTCCTGGTGTCTTTTGACTTGTTTTGAAATGGGCTTGATCTGTTTCCTGACATGCTTTCATTGTCTATAAAGATGTTATTCTACTCCCCATTCTCTTTTTCCTTATACTAGCTTTGTATGGGGTTTGATGTTGGTACTTTTCTGTTACTCATTTCTGAAAAGTTCTCTTTTACTAACTTTTAGGAGACAGCTTGGTTCTCTAACCTTTCAATTTGCTTTTCTGTTGATTTTCTGTAGTGTTCAAAAAATGAGGGCTAACTTTCTGAGGTTTCCTGGTTTCTGTTTCTCTCTCCCAGTTTTATTTGGACCTTTTCTTTTTCTCTATTGCTTCCATTCTGCCCCCTTTTTACTTTACCCCCAGCAGTTTCACCTTAGTGCTGAGTACTGTCCCAGAAGGGAGCCCTCGCCGGTTGGTTTTAGGAGCTCATTGGGCATAGACTGCTAAAGCTTCTATGGACCTTACCTACCTCTACTGGAGCGGGCAAATCCCCTTCCATTTTTACCTGCTGTTCTCGAATTAGCCCTCTTCTTTCCACAAAATGTCTGTTGGCTGTTGCGGAGTTTTCCTAGTCTCAGGTCAGTCTGGTATACCATTGTTCTCCTCTGCTTCCTTCCCCATAAATGGCGATGCCACTTGGGACTTGAGGCTGTAGGTGGTTTGTTCCCACCCACTTATATTTTAGTGTTTGTAAGGATCCTTTGTCTTCATTTTGTTAAAAAATGTTATCCAGATGGGTTTTTCGTTTTACTGTCTAATTGCTCTGTCAATTTTATATACCAAATTCATGTGGGAATTTGGAATAGATTTCAAAATTATGCTGCCACTTCCACCATCTTCCTTGAACCCCTTCTGGCACTATTTTTAAAGGATCATTCTGGATATGCAGGGCAGACTGCAAAGGGATAGAGGCAACGACCAAAGCAGGGAGACGAGTTAGAAGGGTATTTCAATAATGCCGTGAGATTTGATGGTGACTTGGGCTGGGGAAAGAGAAGAAGGCAGTGGTACAGGTGGTGAGAATCGGTTGGATTTTGGATATATTTTGAACATAGAGCCAATTGGATTTTCTGATGGCTGGCTGTGTTGTATGTGAGAGAAGAGTCAAAGATAGCTTTAAAGTTTTTGACTGGAGCACCCGGAAGAATGGAGCTCCTGTTTACTGACGTTGGAGGACTGCATGAGGAGCAATCTGGGGGCGGATAGAGATCAGAGCTCATTTTGGGCTGTTGAAAGTTTGAGGTGCATATTAGGCATCTAAGTAGAGATGTAGACTAGGCAGTTGTTTAAGTGGGATTGGGATTCAGGGAGAGATCTGAGCTAGACATATATTTCAGAGCAAATAGGTGGTACTTAAAACCATGAAACTGGATGTGCTCTCCTAGAAAGTGAGTACTGACGGGGAAGAGAAGGGATCTGAGGATGGGCCCTTGCGGGCACTGTGGTGCTTAGGTGTTGGCAGTATGGATCTAATTTCTGAACATTTTGATGCTTCTTCTCCCTTTTTGTGCAAAGTTTTAACACAAATACTAAAATTGGCAATTAAACAGTTTCTAAGAATCAAGGGGGAGGCCAAGTTCAAGGATATTCCTTAAGACGGATACTGAGGACCGGCTTGCTCACCTTCCTTTCTCACCTCCTCCTCTGTTCTGCAGAGGCTAGAGTGCTATAAACTGTGCTTCTCAGACCCCCTTGCGGCTGGGAGTCACATGTGATTTAGATCTATATGTGACTTCAGCTCAGAATTGAGGTAAGTAGGGGAGAGAGGCAGGGCATATGCCGTCCACTCTGATGGTAAGTAGGGGAGAGAGGCAGGGCATATGCCGTGCACTCTGATGGTGGGGCTCATAATCGCTTATGCCCATGTGCTTATGTAGCTGGTGGTATGGCAGTGACATCCCAGTTTGCCAGGCAGCACAGAGCCATAGACACTTGGCCTAGAGTGTTTTTGTTTTTCAGCTCTTGCAGTTATTCATAACCCATGTAATAATCTCTAATAATTTCCTCCCTGCTTTTACTAGCTAGACTGAATTCTGTTCTCTGCACCTGAACCCTAACTCATAAATTCCCTCGGTGGGTCTGGTACCGTGTTTATGATGTAGATGTACGTGTAAACTCACTCATGAACAGAGAATGTGTGTGTGTGTGTGTGTAATGTGTATGTACACACTCAGGGTAGAGGGAGAGGTTGTATGTGGTCCCTGGAGGACACTCAGGGACAATTATGGCATGTACCCCACTAGAAGACCATGAAAAGGAGGACTCGGACATGGACTTCATGATGCCCAAGTTGCAGGACCAACCCAGAGATGCTGTGGACATCTTCTGCGGCCCGAGCATAGGATTGGTGTGGCCCTGGAAGTCTCACACAGTTACTGAAGCCCTGGAGGTCTGTGGGCACCGGCTGCGGGGCCAGTACTTGCCCCCCAATTATAAGCAGCTGCAAGAGGATCTGGACAACAGCCCTCGAATCCAGCAGGCACTGGCTGTACAACAGGCCCTGCTGGAGGTGAGGACAGAGGTCTAAAGAATGGGACGGTGGCCACCACTTCCCATCATAGCCACCCACCTCTGCCCTAAACACCTTGTCTGCCCCTAGGGCATGCTGCGGGAGGTGCAGGAGTTCTGCAGGGACCATCACTGGATGAAAGGCATTTATGAGTTCCTGCAAGCCTGGGGGCCTCAGAAGCTGGAGTCTATGAGAGGTTGTCCTGTCAAGAACTACGCGATGCTGGTGAGCTGCCTGGATGGTTGGCGGGCCCGCGTCTCCAGCATCCCCGTGGAGCTGATCACAAAAGGCAGGCTGCTGCGGCTGAGCTGCCGTGACATACAGGTGGAGATGGGTGAGCGCTGCTTACCCCCCCCCCCCTTTGCCTTCTGTACCTTATCCGCACAGCCCTTCTTGGGCCTTCAGTGTCCTCCAGGGACCTTTGGTGCAGGCCCCTCATTGGACCTGTAGAGCCTCCCAAAGCCCCAGGTCCCAGGCCCTTCCCTTTGCAACCGAAGGTGCGATCACTGCAGAGGACAGCCTCTCCGCCTGTCCTGACTCTACTCATTCCCCACACTCCCTAGGAATTGTGTGTCCTTGTCTCCTAGCACCTTCTATTCTCATGGCACGGAAGTAGTTCAAACCAAATGTGACTGAGAAAAATCCTAGCCCGCTCCTTCGGCTAGGAGAACTCAGTTTCTCTATAGAGATTCCCAGGAATCAAGGGTGCCCTCTGCCCACGTGTGGCAGTCAGAATCGACACTACAATTTGCACGTATAAAAAATTACTCTCTTTAACTGATCTTGGCTTAGTCTGTAGCCCTAAATTCTGCTGATGGTGAAAAAAGAGACCGTTGGCCCTCCCAATCTGCGTGTTCTGTGTCTGTGGATAAAATTCCAGAGAGTTCCAAGAAGCAAAACTTGAACCGATAACTGTTTATATAGCATTTACCTTGTATTTACAACCATTTACATAGCATTTATGTCATTTTAGGTATTATAAGCAAACTAGAGATGAGTTAAAGTATACAGGAGGACATATATAGGTTATATGCAAACACTATGCCATTTATAAAATGTGTGGATTTGGGTATCCTCAGGGATCCTAGAACCAATCCCCCAAAGGGACAACTGTATTCCAATTGAAAGTGCACATTTTTTTCTTTTTATTTAAAGCAGCACTTTTGGTCTAATTCAGTCTATTTTGGGTATTTGGTCAATTCAAAATTCATACTACGGTTCTTGATTGTTTTGATTTTCGAGTGTCCTCTACTCCTTCTCCTCCCCAAGGTGGCCCCCGGCATTAGAGAGGGCTTCTGGGCTGTGTGCTCTTCTTTGCTGGCTTCTGCTGACTTGCCTGAGGTCCCTGCCCTCCTTCTGACCTTGCTGCTCCTGGTGAAGCTGTGTCCTGAGCTGGTGTAGCTGGCGTGTGTTCTCCTGGCTAATAGGAGCCCAGAGTGTCTACCTCTGCTGACTCGGCTCTGCATTGGCTCTGCTGACATTACATATCCTTAGGGTTTTAGTGAACCCTTCATCCAGTCTTTGTTTTAGGCTGGCCACCCCATAGCTTCTGCTTAAGGGTCCCTCGCCCCTCAACACAGGAACCCTATCTGGGCCCACTGGCTATCAACTCTCCACTATCTCCTGTATCCCCTGCCATTTGGGAGCTGTGGTGGACTTGGGAACGTTATATTTGGCCCTCTTTCTGCCACAACACATCACACCATGATTTCTGCTCTGCTGTGACTATCTCATGCCACATGACCATGAGGGCGCCCTGCAAGGAGGTATCTTCCCAAAGTGATACACGGAGAGTGGAGCTCGAGCCCACTCTGCTGTCTGTTCCCTGCTCAGCCCATCTCAGTTTCCCACCTCATGTGTCTACCTACCCCCGCGAGGCCAAGGCCTAGTTGGTCTCCCTGGGTCTCTGAGAAATCTGGTTTAAGACCTAACCTTGTTCGTCTTTTCTCTTCCTCCCTTTCCATGGGAAGGATGTCTCGTACTACTGGTTACTAGCTAAGCGCCTCCCCCCAGAGATGGCTGTGGAGAAACACACAGAGGGGTAGACTGGGAAGCTGCTGATTTGTTCTTCTGGGAAACAGAGAGGTTTTGTCACCTAACACCCATGAACGGCAGTAACCAATCGTGTCTGCTTCCTGCAGAGACTAGATACTCTCACATCCATGGCCTCCAGGCCTGCTTTCTTTCTTTCTTTCTTTCTTTGGTTGCACCAGGTCTTAGTTGCAGCAGGCAGGCTCCTTAGTTGCAGCTCACCAGCTCCTTAGTTGCGGCTCGCCTGCTCCTTAGTTGCGGAAGGCAGGCTCTTTAGTTGTGGCATGTGAACTCTCAGTTGCGGCATGCATGTGGGATCTAGTTCCTTGACCAGGTATCGAACCCGGGCCCCCTGCATTGGGAGCGCAGAGTCTTATCCACTGTGCAGCCAGGGAAGTCTCCAGGCCTGCTTTCTTTATAAGGTGGGAGGCCTTGGAGCTGGGCCTGAAAGAGTTTGCCTGAAAGTGCTTGCCTGCCTAGCCCTCCCTGCCTTTGCTCTTCCGCAGATGAAAGCACATACCTCCTTAGGTATCGTCTAGACCACAGAACTCCCCGCTCTTTCCCCAAGCCTCGCTCCTAAATGCACAGGGGATTCAGGCTGGCCAGGCAGAAGAAGGAGGACCTGTGATTGGCCTGCTTTCTTTCTGACCCTGTTTTGGGCAGGCTTCGCTCCACTCTTGCTCAGGAAGTCAGTGTGCTTTCTAGTCTGTTGGCTTCTTGGTCCTTAGTCCAGGTTCAACTGGCCTCTTCAAGAGGAGCAGATGGAGAGGTAAAAGCACAGGGCTCAGAATCCTGGCTCTGTTTTTTACTGGCTTGCATGACTTCAGATCACTGAGCTTCAGTTTCTTTATTTGTAACATAGGCATAACAGTGCAGTCGCTCACAGGGTTATGGGAAGGAGGATTAAATGAGATATTATTTGCAATGTTCCTAGCATTGAGTATGGCATGCAGTAGATGCTTAACTGTTTTCATTTCACCTTATTCCCTTCTGTCCACTCTCATCCTTCTTGCTGATCTAATTCTATCTTCTTATCCTGCAACTTTGTTCCTCTTCTACTTGGGCTCCCTTGAATACTTGAATTACCTACTGTTATGAGCTGGCCTCACCAGAAACTTGACTTCATACTTTACTCTTTCCCTCTCCCTAACTGCACCACGTCCAGCCTGTCATCAGATCCTTTCCATTCTTCTGCCTCCTACATATCTCTCAAATGTGTTTTCCCATCCATCTCCAACTTCCAACCCCGAGGAGCCCGGGTATTTTATCAGTCCATTGCTCCCTTATACCACACGGTGTCACTGTTGAGCTCTTCTCTGTCTTCACTGGCCCCGTGCTGCTGGTCAGAAGGCGGCACCATTGCAATAGCCTAGCTACTGTCATAGGTCAATGGGATAGTTTGAAAAAGCATAAGTGCACATCTTTGTGTTCTGTTCAACCTTGGGTACCCCTCAGAAGTTCCCTTGTCTTGGTTTTCTCAGTCTCAGCTGTTGGTGCCATGTCCTATTCGTTACCTCCTCCAAAGCTCCCACAGGTCCATTCCCTGTATGTCTCAATTATCTGTGCCTGGAACTCACTGTCCTACTTTCCAGTTGCAGAGATGCTCATGGAGGATGAGTTAATTTACTTTTCACCCTTCAAAGCATAAAATGTAACACAGTGGAGCCAGACTGCCAGAGTTTGAATCCTTGCTCTAGCATTGTGTGATGTTGATATTTAAACTCTCTGAGTCTCACTTTGCTTATCTTTAAAACAGGGGCAATAATAGTATCTGCCTCAAAGGCTTTTGTGAGGATTAAATGGGTTAATACAGGTAAAGTAGCTGACACTGTGTCTGGCATGTAGTAAGTACTCTATACTATATTTTGTGGCATACTCCATGCCCTATTTCTATATTGTATTTTGCTGCTCTGTGCATATTTTAACATCTCTGAACTTAAGAGGTGTATTATAATTGATGGCATCATTTTTTCTTTTTTCATGGTGTGTGTAAAATAATGGTGCTTCTTACAATCAGTGGTATCTCAGATCTGACGAGGTTTCGTGTTGGTATTATTCCTGTCCTCGGCGACACTGGAGGTGTTCATATTGCCAAAGCCAGCTTCCAAGATTATCTTCTCGCCCCAAGTCCACCTGACAGCCTCTTTCCTTTAATCCTTAAAAACAAAAGGCAGATTACACACTCTTCTTGGTACCTCTTCTACTAGAGCAGAGGCAGTAAGACTCCTCAGATAGAAAATGTTTATCTGTGGTGGGCAGTCTGCTCTTCATGGACACGGCATCCCTGTGCCTTTGCACATGGTTTCATCCACTTGGCGTGCCCCTGGAAGCCTTAGCCACTCAGTACAGTCAGCTCCAATGTCCCCTTCCCTGAGGAGGCCTTCCCCAGCATCCTCAGGCCTCCTGCCCCGTCACTGAGCCAGGTTGAGGGCTCTTTGAAGAGCATCTACCACACTGGTATGTGATTATCCCCTTCTATGTCTGTCTCTGCTGCCATATTGTGAGCTTCTGAGGGTGGGAACACTTTCTGTCTCACTCATCACTCTTGTCTACCGGTGCCCAGCACAGGCCCAAGTGCACTGCAGCTGACTGGACACCAAGCAGGGGTCCAGTAAGTGTTCAGCGACTGGGGGAACGAATTCACGTTCTGGCTGCCCCTTCAACCTGCTCCCACTCCGGCCCCGCCACGCTCCCCTGGTACTTCACCCCCTCATGCCTAACTCTCTCCTGTCTTCAGAATCCAAGCTGGTGGGCATCAGGAAGGACATTCTTGAACGGATACAGAACGAATGCCGGAGCCGCGGTCAGCAGCTAATAACAGAGCTCACAGATTTCACGAAGGCCTTCCGAACCTTCAACACCGACATCCACGCCCTCACGTGGTGCTCCCAGAAGGTGGGCTCTCCCCATCCTCCTTTCCCAGCTCATCCAGGGCCGTCCCGCTCGCATGCCCAGCACACTCCCTTCAAGTCTCAGCTGAGCTCTCGGTGGGGCGTGACGCTCTTAAACTGTGCTCACATGTGTGGTCTGCCCTTGCCAGCTCTCATCCTGTTCAAACGTGGCCCTCAACATCCTCATGAGAGGGGGAGGTCCTGGTGTTTTGAGAGGGAGAAAATCTGGCTTTCAGAGACCGAGTTCTGCTCTCTGTACAGTCAAGTAGGGATCCAAACCCTGCCATCAGGGCAACAATCTGATGGGGGAGGAACTGTGCTGTCTTCAGGGAGACCTAGGTCAGATGGGGGATCTGATCCCAGATTGCCCTGATCCCAGTTGGTTAAAAGGCGGCTGCTGGGGCCTGGAGCCTCTAGCAGGTGGGAGTGTCCCTCAGGATGTAAAGGGCTGTGGGAGTGCTGGTCTCATACTGTTGTCCCTGCAGCTGAACGAGGCCAACGAGCGGTACACAGAGCTGGAGGAGCGAATGGAATATACGCGGTCACTCTGTGAGCTCGTCCGCAACCACTTTGGCGTCTTCAGTGCTGAGAATGAGGCACTGGACATCTCGGTGAGAAGGCATCTCTCCCGTCTCTCCCAGTGCCCCTCCCCCATAACCACCTCTGCTTGACTACCCTCTGCCTGCCCCGCAGCTTCTGGACACGTGGGAGTCATTCCAGTTTGAGAAAAGCCAGGCCTCGGGGTTCCTGCTCAGTAAGCGACACGCCATTGTGCCTAAGCTGCAGCAGCTGATGGCGGCGGCGCTGGCGGAGCTGGAGGGCCTGATTGCGAAGGCCCTGTCCGGTCCCTTCATGGACCCTGAGCAAGAGCAGAGGAGCACTGAACGCCAGCTCATCTCCCTGGAGCGTCAGTTCCAGAACACAGCCAGCGGCCTCAGTGAACTGCACCATGCCTACACCACCTTCACTGGTACCGAGGGTCCCGCCCCCTCCATCGCCACCCTGGGATGCCCCCTCCCACTGAGATCAGGGTTGGGACTTAGGGACCTGCATCTTGGGTGACCCGAATCACATACCTTCATTTTAGTCTATTTTATATGTGAAAATTGCAGGACAAAATCTAAATACATTGGGTATGTCAAGTGTTGTGCTTAGGGTGGGGATGGGGGGCACACGGTCTGGTAGAGAAGGCAAATAGGTGAGCGTTCCATCAGAATGTGAAGGGGTCAGAGGGCTAAAAGCCTGTGCAGGAGAAATGTAAAGGTGTCCTCATCATAGTTGTGTAGCCCTGTTCAACCCAGTCCTACACCAGGCACCAGGTCCCAGATAAAAACGGGTCATGATGCTCCACGGCCACTGCTTCCAGCCAGTGTGGTGGAGAGAGGTGGCTGCTAAAGGCCTCACCGGCCCCTAGGAGGAGACCGGGACAGAACTTAGCCCTTAGCCCTTAGCCCTTAGCCCTTCTGTGCAGTGGTGCAGCTAGGCTGGCTCCCCTCTGCACGTAAAGAACTTTGCGGGCTCCAGTTTCTTTTCTCAGGTGCCGTCACTTCTGTCGGTCACTCGTATCCCTTGGAAGGGCACACTGCTTCTGACTGGCCTCTTGGCCAACCGCCAACCGTTACTATCCCTGCCTATGGGATCCTCAATCCCAGGGAGGGCCATTTGACCAGATGTGAGGTGGAAGACACTCTGGGACCATCCTCAAACAAGGGGCTTTTTCTTTGGTCAAGTATTGGGAGACCCTCATCCTATATTCTAACTGATGTAGACCAGACCTTGACCTTTCCTGCTAGTGGTTGGGGTGTTTGTGGAAAAGCAGAGTAGGGGACTCAGGCCTTGTGGGGTTAGGCCCAGGAAACCCCACAGCATTGCTTTTACTTCCTTCTTCCATCCCTGTCTCCTCACCAAACTTCCGGTTTTTAAAAATAATCTAGGATCTTAGATCCAGACCATTAATACTACTCTATATTTTCCACTACATATCTTTTATTTTACTTACTACCTTTGACATTTTTTTGTTCTGTAACTGTGTTAACAACTACTTTGATATCTAAGGTTTAATGGTTTTGTTTACCCACTGCCAATTTTTAAAGTACTACATCTTTTCATTATTTTCACTCCTTCCTTGGATGGCTGCAATAATTCTTTGAGTATTTCTTTTTTCTAAGAAGGGAGTTGGAGGTGTTAAAATCTCTAAACTTCTTATGGCTAAGAATGACTGTATAATGTCCTTATATCACAGCTTGGCTAGATATTGAATTCTGAAGTCACAACACTTTTTTGTCCAGACGTAGATACTACATCACTGTCTTCTGACATTTATCATTTTGGACAAATCTGATATCAATCTGATTTTCTTCCTTTGTAGGTAATCTTTTTTTCGATTATTTGATAATGGCTCTTACAGTTGCTCTGCTCCCGTTTCAGAATTTTTATCTGTATGTTGGATTTTCTGGATCTCTCCTCCATTTCTTTCATCTGCTTCATCATTACTTCTTTTATTCTTTTTTTTTTTTTGAGTTCTGGGGAAATGTGAATTTGTCTTATAAGCTTCCATTTTCTGTGGTGTCTACTCTGTAATTTCTTTCTTTTTAAAAAAATATTTATTTATTTATTTATTTACTTTTGGCTGCGTTGGGTCTTCGTTGCTGCACGTGGGCTTTCTCTAGTTGTGGCGAGTGGGGGCTACTCTTTATTGCGGTGCGCGGGCTTCTCATTGAGGTGGCTTCTCTTGTTGCGGAGCACGGGTTCTAGGCGCACGGGGTCCAGTAGTTGTGGCACGTGGGCTCAGTAGTTGTGGCTCATGGGCTCTAGAGTGCAGCCTCAGTAGTTGTGGCGCATGGGCTTAGTTGCTCCGTGGCATGTGAGATCTTCCCGGACCAGGGCTCGAACCCGTGTCCCCTGCATTGGCAGGCGGATTCTTAACCGCTGCGCCACCAGGGCAGTCCCTGCAATTTCCACTGCATTTTAAAACACACATACACATGTTGTATTTGTATGATTAAGTGCACATGTATATGTATGTAAGTGTATGTATATGAGTATATATACATGAACATATTTCCTAGCTCTGTCTACTGAAGAGTCCAAGAAGGAAATACACTCCAATAGCAAGGAACCACATTGTGCCCAGATCGTAGTTTCTAATACCATTCCCCACTAAAAGAAATCAGGGCTCCTCAGAGAATGAATGATTCCAGGGCCATGGCAGGGTAGGTACAAGATGAGAGTGGAATATCTTTTTAAGCCAGAAAGTAAGGAAGTGTTAAGTTCTTTTTAAAAGTGATGGGACATGGGCTTCCCTGGTGGCGCAGTGGTTGAGAGTCTGCCTGCCGATGCAGGGGACACAGGTTCGTGCCCTGGTCTGGGAAGATCCCACATGCCGTGGAGCGGCTAGACCCGTGAGCCATGGCCGCTGAGCCTACGTGTCCGGAGCCTGTGCTCCGCAACGGGAGAGGCCACAACAGTGAGAGGCCCGCGTACCGCAAAAAAAAAAAAAAAAAAATCCTGATAAAATTGATGGGACATGGCACAAGGACACAGAAGGGATGCTAACTGGACAAATCTGGGACAATTTGACCACCAGGGTAAGTACAAAGTAAACTACTGAAAAAAACAGGAATGTATTATCCATACTAGTACTAAGTAGATGATAAATCAGTGAGAGAGAAATGAGGACTTGTGCTTATAGTAGAATGCCAGAGCCAGCTGGGCAGTGTGAAGGGAGGGCTGGAGAGGGAACACCACATTTTGCCAACCATCATGGTAAATACTGGATTGGGTGAGGGGATCATCAATGAATGCCAAATTTGGGGGCAAATTTGACGAGGAACAGAATATTTGTACTGTCTTAAGAGAGTCTCCCTCAGAGACTACTTATTAGTTGCAAAGGTAATAATTCAGTGGAGAAATTAGGCAACATTTTGAAGGTGATCAAAATTAATATCTCCAATGAGGGACAGATGAGACACAAATGGACATCACGTACCTCCAGATGTGATACCCAGAGGACACAACATTACCGATTCAACAGTCCAGCTGGGAGTGATTTTACAAACTCAGCCATGAAAAGAAGCATACAAACACAGCACAAGAAACTTTCTGTTAACAAAAAAGGGAGAAAGGGGACTGTCTACTTCAAAAATGTCTATGTTACAAAAGACTGTGGGGAATGTTCCAGATTAAAAGAAGTTGAGGAGACATGACAAGTAAATATGGTACTTGACCCTAGACTGGCTGCTGTACTTGAGGGGAAAAAAATGCTATAGGGGACATTACTAGGCCAACTGACAAAACTGAAATATAGACAGTAGATCAGATAAAAGTATTATATCCATGTAATATATGAAGTTGATAATTGTACCAACGTTGTAGAAGAGAATATCCCTTTTCTTAGGAAATACACACTTGAGTATTCAGGGGTAAAAGGACATGATATATGTAACTTAGTTTAAATAGTTCAGAGAAGAATTATGCGTTTGTGTGTGTATACACACCTGCCCAGACACCCACAGAGCATGTAAACACAAATGGTAAAGAGAATAGGTAAAATGTTAACAAAAGGTGATCTTGATAAAAGGTATACAGGAATTCTTTTTACTATTTTTTTTTTGCAACTTTAAAAAGTTTGATAGCATTTCCAAATAAAAAGTTTTAAAATGCAATGGAATTTACGAAATAGATAATCCTCAAGTTTGTCTTTATCTTCTCGTGTGTCTGGAGATACTATGTCTGCTCCTTCTTACAAAGAGAGTTCTTTACTTGCTCAATATTTAATGTTAAGACAACTGCTATCAAACATTGTATGGGGGGAGTTCCCTGGGGGTCTTGTGGTTAGGCTTCGGAACTCTCTCACTGCTCTGGCCCGGGTTCAGTCCCTGGTCTGGGAACTGAGATCCTCAAGCCTCGTGGCACAGCCAAAAAAAAAAAAGATTATATGGGTTTCTAGCTGGATCTTTTGAGTTCAGACAAAGGAAGATTTTATTAAAGAGTTTAATTTACTTTGTATGTGTGGTTTTTGGGTTTTGTTTTGTTTTGTTTTTTGGTTAGATCGGAGCTCTGATAGCCTCGTGATTCTCAGACCTCCATGGTGGATGACGCATCTTGTAAGATGCATGGTTCTCAGCATTTGGGTGTAGCTTTTTCACTTTTTCTCTCACTCAAGAAGGTACAGTGGAATTCAAGTGAATGAGGATGACAGTTTTATTGCAATATTCTTGAATCTGGTCTGATGTCTTTTAAGTAAATTGCAAACCTCAGTACTATAATTATTATTAATAACAAATTATTTTTGACGCATATCTCAAAAATGAATATAAATTTTGGTTAAGAACTAACGCAGAAGCTTGTGAGATGAAGGGAGGGAATAATGGTCAGAGACAGACACGATAGGGAGCGTCACCATTCGCCCCTACGGTCCTCCCTGTGGGCCAGATCCTTTCTCATATGCATCTCACTGAACTCATTCATTTGTCCAACACATATTTGTTGAGTGCCTACTGTGCACCATGCGTGAAGTATATCAGTGAACAAATGACAAAACCCTTGCCCTCATGAACTGAACGTTCTAGCTGGGAGAGCAAGACAACAAATAATAAACATAAAATATAACCAAATGATGGAATATGTTAGAAAGTGATAAACGGTATAGAAAAAAAGTAGAGCAGGTTAGGAGGGGCTGGGAATGCCAGGGAGGGTGGCTAGCAGTTCTTAATGAGGTGGGCTGCGTAGGCCTCATTCGGAAGGTGATACCTGAGCAAGGACTTGAATGTGGTGAGGGAGTGAGCCATGTGGTTTTCTAGGGGAAGTGTGTTCCAGGAAGAATGAACTGCCCGTCAAAGGCCCTCAGCAGGAGGGAGCATGCCTGGTGTATCTGAGCAACAGTAAAGAGTGTGGTGTGGCCAGAGTGGCATAAGTGAGACAGAGACTAATAGAAGAGGAATCCTTCCCTTTCATCACTATCACATTTTCCTAGATATTCTTTCCTTGGACTAACTCTCCCTTGGATTATTGTACTGAACAATTTTGGACAACCACACCCGCCCCGTCCCTGGCACTTTAAGGACCCTCCCTTCTGTCATTATGGGCTCTTGACTGACCATCCCCCATCATGCCCCCACCCCCAGCCCTGCACATAGCCTAGGCCTCATCAAGCCCTATCCCACAGGGGACGAGAGTCCTGTGCCCTTGCCAGCCTGTGGGACCCGTCCTATTGTGCAGCAGCAGCGCATCTGGCACCTGTACCGAGTCGTCTCTGAAAGTATCAGCGAATGGAAGTGCATGGCTTTTGCCAAGGTGCTGACACCCTCCCTGGACCCCCTGCCTGGGAGTGGAAAGTCTGCATGGGTCGGGGTGGGGAAGGGTCTCCAGCTGCCAATGTGCCTTTCTCCCTACAGTTCAATCTGGCTATGGCCCAGGAGAAGACAGATGGCTGGCTGACAGAGGCGGCCCAGATGAGTGCAACCCCGGGGCTGCACAGCCCAGTTCTGCAGCGCTGCATGCACGTGCTGGAGGAGTTCTGCAGCCTCCTGCCATTGCTCACCAGGCTGGGCAGCCTCCAGCTGCAGAACGTCAACTTCCAAGCCCTCCTGCGAGGTGGGTTTGGGTAGAGTCAGAAGGGAGGGGAAGGGAAGGACGTAGGGTTTGAACAATGGGACAACTAAGTTCCCTATTGCTCTTTTTGGAAACACCTTTCCTCCCCAGGTTGCCCTGGCCTTCCCTCACGGACCACAGCCTCCTTTCCCCCACAGGGACAAACATTCTTAACCTCTCACACTACCATGTGGGTCCTCTCTGCTGACTTGGGCTGGGCTGGGCTGGAGTCTTACCTCTGGACTGAATTGTGCTCTGGACCTTAGGTTCTGGGCCCTTGCCTCTGTGTCGTGCTGTCTGGGAGCTGGGCTGGGCTGGGCTGGACTCTGCCAAAGACCGAGAGCTGCTCTGACTTGTTGTCCCTCCCCCTCCAGACTTAGGTTTAGGCGATCTCCACAACATAGAGCTCCTAACAGTGGGCCAGCTGCTCTCTTGTCCCCTGCTGGAGTTTACAGATCGAATCAACCAGGTGGGCTCACCCCCGCTCTGCGCCCACAGAGGAAAGGTGGTCCAAGCCCAGGTCCTGTTTGCTAAGCTCTAATAGAGCCAGTTAATGCTTAGCAGCCCCTTGAGACAAGGGGGACAGTGGGTGTTGGCTTGTAGTGGGGTGGGGTTGAGATTGCTAGCCTGCCTGGAGGGTATGGGGATCTGATGGCTAGTTCCAGAGGCTCTGTGACGGAAAGTATGTCCCTTCCCTCCCAGGGGAAGGAAATGGGTGGCAGCCCTGAAGCTGTGGGCACACAGGATGGCAGATGTCCCCTGGCCCAAAAGAGCATGAGCTGACTGAGGCATTGTCTGCTCAGCTGGAGCCTTGCAAAAAAGTGGGTTTCAGGGCAGCAGCCCTAGGTCACAGTGTGATGCTGGTGGCCTGTCTTTGAAGCCTGATGGTCCCACTCTCCATCTCTGAGACCTCCACTCTCCTGGGCCCTGGCCCTTGAGTCCCAGCTCCAAGGCTATCCCCTGAGCCATTAGCCAGTCCTGGTTCCTGAGACCCAACTGTTCCAGATCTGGCGGTGTGAAAACATACGGACTCGTGCCCAGGAGGCCCTACTGCAGCTGCAGCGGGCCTGGGAAGCACGACAGCTGCGACTGCTCAACTTCATCCTGCACGTGCCGTACGAGCCCCCAGCTTCAGAGCGCTCCAAGAGACAAGCGCCCCGCAGCCCCCAGTGGCAGGTGGTGGGCAAGGATAGTGGCACCTTCATCCTTTCAGGTGAGACCCAGCCCTCGTGGCCCAGTGAAAGCCCCTGCTGCTGGGGAACGTATTCATCCCCCAAGCCCTGCCAGATCTGGCTTCTCTAGCCGGGGCCCCCTCCCCCCTGGACAGCCTGAGCCATCAGTCTGTTCTGAGACAATATCTTCCATGTAGCCCTCGTACAGTCTTAATCTTCTTGGGAGCCCCCCATCCACTCCCTCCCACCCAATGCCTGGCCTCTTCAGCAAAGGTCCTCCCCTTTCTGGGTGTGCTAAGAAATTCCTCGTGGTCACGTCTCTCCAGCTTTCAATGCTCTGTCCTCTAGACTGCACCCACTCATTAATTCCTTTGTCATTCCCTCATCAAACTCACCTGCCTCTTCTGAACCAAATGCAGGGGACTCTGAGATTTACAGACCGAAGTCCCGTCCCTTGCGGACTCCCAGTCCAGTGAGAGAGGGACAAGAGAACAGAGACAGGTGCATGACAGAGCACCTAACTGAGGGCAGTAGCATCTCAGAAAGAGGACCAACATCAAAGGACCGGGAGAGTTAGAGAAATCTTCCCTTCCCTTAGGCAAAGGCCTCATTCTGACTTCTGAAGGAGTAGGAGTTTGCCAAGTTTGCAAGGGGAGAAGGGCATGCCACTCAGAGGGAGCAGCATATGTACGGGCACTCAAGATGGTACAATTAGGGAAGTAAAGGAGAAATTCTCTTATCCAGCCTAATTGAAACCCAACTGGCAAATTCAAAAAGTTAGTTAAACAGGGAAATCATAAAATATGCATACATGGCTTAAGATTTTTATTTTAGCTTAAATCATATAATGTACATTTATTAACTAACCTTTTAATCTAAAGACGAGGTTTTCTTTGATTTGCAGTCAAGTGATAGAAGCTCCTCACTGCCTTTCTTGCGTTAATACATCATCTGCTATTTCCACTTTCAGTTTCTGTAAAGTTGAGAAGTGACGTGAGGACATTTGTAAAGCTATCTGAATCCAGAACTTTTCTAGATTTTTATTATAATTTCACAATCTTAAAAAATCGCCTTGCCTATATCTAATTTAATATCATGTTTTTATTGGCTTACTGAAGCCCTTCCATGGTTTCCATAGAACCAGCAACTATTTTGCCACCCATATTTCAGTGGTTAACATGATATAAGATTAAATTCTGTAATTAAAATTATAACTCACACAAACGGAACTCACGTAAACAAGTTTGCAAACATACTCTGACTCTTGGTGAGCATACTAGGTTCAACTAGTAGAAGCAAAAAAGTTTGTGTCGTCTAGAGAGTAGTTTGAGATCTGTGAGTTTCAGTGTATTTTGGGTATCAGTCACCCCTGCCCTTGCCCCATCTGACTGCCAGCTCAGCTCAGCTCGAGCCCACTCTTTCTTAGATTACAGCAACCTGCAGGATTCTATCCAGGAAAGTCTTCAGGTGTTGTTCAAGTTCCTGGCCACCCAGAAGTCAGGAGACTTAAACAAAATGGCTTTGGAGTGGGTGACTATCATGCATGGCCTGAGTGAGTGCAGGCCTCTAGCTGGGCTGATGGGTGGGTCCTGAGGTGAGATGGCCCAGAGGGATGGGGAGAGAGGTCGGGGGTGGGTGAGGACAGAGTGAGGACCTCCTCCAGGGCCACTTCTTGGGCTGAAGTGACCAGGTCTTTATTCACGCTGCAGGTTTTCTCTCCTTCGAGCAAGGTCCCTGGGTCCTGCTGAGCAGAGTTTTTTGGGAGTGGGGCATCCCAAGAGGGCAGGAGCAGGCTGGACCCCCTTGCAGAAGCTGGAACCCTAGTCTCCCTCCAGTGTTCCCCTGGCTGCTTCTCACAGGTGCCCTGCTGCAGGTGTGGGTGACTTTTCAGCAGAAGTGGATCTTTTTGAATAAAGTTCTGCATGAGATGAAGATCCAGTTTCCTAGTTCTGACCTGGTAGGGAAGGGGGTGTGTGGCAGGATGGACAAGTGCTACTGGACAGTGGGGCTCAGGGCGGGAGGGGGATGCCGCCCTCACTCTCACCTTCTCTCTCACCACAGCGCTCCCGTTTCGAGGCCGTGGACGAACAGTATCGGACCCTGATGAGGATCTCTGTAGCTGACCCCCTGGTTCTGTCACTTATAGTGCCCAGTGCCAAGCGGAGCCCTTCTTTCCAAGGCCAGCAGCTGCAACAGCTGCTGCAAGCGGGCTCCGTGGAGCTGGAGGGCATCATCGTGGCTCTGGAGAGCGTGCTCTATGCCATATGTGCTCACTTCCCCCGCCTCTTCTTCCTCAGTGGCAGTGAGCTGGTGGCCCTGCTAGCTGCCCCGCTGGAGTCCTGTGAGGCCCAGCTATGGGCACGACGCTGTTTTCCTCACGTGCATGCCGTGAGCTTCCAGTCCAGCCGAACTGATAGAAACACGGATGACCGGGAGTCAAGCCCAAGCCCAAGCCCACAGACTCAGGTGGAGGCGCTTGCAGTGCTCGGGGCAGGTGGGGAGGAGGTGAAGCTGCCGGGGTCCCTTCCTCTGCATTCAGATCTCCCCAGGTGGCTGGCCTCCCTGGAGCAGGGTCTGCGTCTGGCCCTGGTGCACTTGCTGCAGGACTGTGTGGCTGCCCGTCTTGCTCTGGGCCCATCCCTAGACAAGGCCTTCAGGCAGCTGCCCCAGCAGAGCCAGTCGCCCCCGCAGATGTATGTCCAGCACTGGCTGGACCTAGTCCAGGCCTTCCCGTGGCAGTGTGTGCTGGTGGCAGAGGAGGTGGTATGGCGGGCCAACATGGAGGAGGCTCTGCTTGAAGGGAAGGCCCCGGCCGCGGTCCCCATGCACGTGCGCAAGCTTGACGTACTGGTGAATTTTTTGCGGGCCCAGAGGGCCTCTCGGGGTGAGCAGCCCCTGCCCTCTGTCCGCCAGACCAGCCTGCTCAGTGCCCTGTTGGTCATGACAGTGACTCACCGGGATATAGCACAGCTGCTGCAGGAACGCCAGGTCAGTGATCTGACGGACTTCCACTGGGCCCGCCAACTCAAGTACCGCCTGGCTTCACCCCACACCGCTCCCCAAAGACCCCTGCAGAGTCCCAAGTCTCTCGCACCTACTGAGACTTCTCTGTCACCAGCTGCATGCTGGATAGATGTGCTGGGTCGGTCTTTCCTGTACAATTACGAGTACCTGGGTCCCAGACTGGGGTCTCTACCCAGCCTGCTTCCTGAGCGGCCGGCCCTAGTGCTGTTATTGGCCCTGGAAGAGGTGGCCTGTGGGACCCTACTGGGCCCTGATGGTGTGGGCAAGGCAGCTATGGTGAAGACGCTAGCGCAGGCCCTGGGGCGCCAGCTGGTGGTGGTGCCCTGCTTGCCTCAGATAGAGGCCCAAAGCCTGAGCAATTACCTGAACGGTGCCCTGCAGGGTGGTGCCTGGCTCCTGTTAGAAGCAGCTCAGCGCTTGCCCCTTGGCTTACTCTCTGCCCTGGGCCAGCGCTTGGCCAAACTGCGCCACCTCTATGCCCCACTGTACCAGGAAGCTTCCCGAAGTACCAGCACCGTTGACCCCGCCCACCCCCAGCTCCTCGGCAGCGGCTTCTTTGAGAAACATCACGTGGACGTGCGCCTCGGCTACGGCTGTCTCCTGACACTGCGTGCCCTGAGCCCTGCCGTGCCTGCCAACCTGCGCCAACTACTGAGGCCTGTGGCACTGACACTGCCTGACCTGCGGCAAGTGGCAGAGCTGACCCTGCTGGGTGCGGGGATACGGGACGCCTCCCGCATGGCTACCCGGCTATCCAAATTCTTCTCCCTTGAGCGTGAGCTGGTGTCTGGGCCCCCGCCCTGCCGCTTGCCCCTGCTCAAGAAGGTGCTGGAAGACATGATACAGGCTCTAAACGTGACCAAGGGGGATCCCAAGTCCAAGCAGCCCTGCAGCCTAGCCGCCATCGAGGAGGCCGCCCTACTGCGCGCCCTGCTGCGCTCCCCGCTGTTCAGCATCCCGGATGGGGTCCACCTGCGCAACCTCCAAGAGCTGCTCTGTGGGCTCTTCCCTGCCGCCAGCGAGGTGCTGGCAGAGCCTATAGCCCCCGGGCTGAGGAATTCACTGCTGCTGGAGGAGTTGCAGCAAGGAGGCCTGCATCCCAGCCCTGATATTCTGGGGTCCCTGGAGCAGCTGAGTCAGGCCCTGGGCCAGGCCTCAGGTGTCTTGCTCCTGGGCCCCGCAGGCAGTGGCAAGACCACATGTTGGCGCAGCTTATTTAAGATCCAGAATTGGTTGGCAGCCATGGTGGACCCCTCGACCCAGAGCTGCTGCCAGCCTGTGGAAATTACCCACCTGTATCCCAGTGTCCTCAGCCCCCAGGAGTTCCTGGGGTGGCTGGAGGGCCCCTGCTGGAACCACGGTGTCTTCCCCAGGCTGCTTCGTGAAGCCAGTCGGTGTAAGACTGTGGGCGCAAGGGGGCAGGTGCAGGAATCAGTGGGGATTCATCACTGGATAATATGCGATGGGGCTTCCGGTGGTGCTTGGCTGGACTCCATCACTTGCCTCCTGGGTGACCCCCCCCAGCTTAGCCTCCCCAATGGTCAGCAAATAGCACGACCCCCAGGTACTTTTCTTCTGATGGAGGTGGGAGATGCGACAGGCATGTCTCCCACAGCGGTGGGCCGCTGTGCCCTAGTCTGGTGCCGTGGGGAGCAGACTTGGCAGGCTATGCTGAGCGCCCTGATGGCAGCCCTGCCCCAGGAGTACCACTTGCAGCTCCAGACTGTCACTGAGCTCAACCACCTGGCAGAAGTGCTGGTGCCTGCAACGTTCCGATTCCTCACCTGCCAGGGTGCCAGCTCCCTGCTGCAGGTACATGGGCAGCAGGCCGTTTGCCCAGGTGTGGCTGAAGTCACCAGCTTGGCCCGCATCTTGCGTTGTCTGCTTGACCCACACCTGCGCACAGATGAGAAGGAGAAGGCCCATATCCCAGGTGAAGGGAAGGGCTGATGTGAGAGCTATGTGGCCTTGAGGATAGCTGGGATATAGCTCGAGCCTGTGGCCCAGGTTCTTAGGTGGACTTGGGCCTGGGGACTGAAAGTGAAAAGTAATAGCCAACCCCTACTCTCTTCCCCCAACTCCCTCCCCTTTTTCCTCCTGGGGCTCCGATTCTGGCCGTGGTGACCTTTGCAGAGGACCTCAGCTATAGTGACCCTGTGGCCCGAAGCTTCAAGTCCTCGAAAAGAAGCTCTCTGCGCCTGTACCAGGTTGACAGTGACGCTGTGCCTCGTAAGCGCAGGGAGCACTTGCTGGCTGTCAGCAGCTTTCTTTTTGCTTTGATCTGGGGCTTTGGAGCCCACCTTCCCTCCAGGTATCTACAGGGATGGGGGATGGGGCATGCAGAGGGCTGAGATGGAGTGAGTGGCCCATGGGAGTCAAAACCCAGGTGACATTGTTGGGGGAGGGTGGAGTGTGTGAGTGTATCGCAAATGGAACTGTTGTAACTGTCTGACACTTTTGCCTGTATGTCCAACTGAGCAGGCTCTGGCCCCTCTTTGATACCTTCCTGAGGGATTCTATTAGCTGCCTCTCCAACTACCCTGAGCTACCAGCCTCAGCCTTGGTGTTTGATCTACATGTATGCCCTGAAGATGGGACGCTGGCCCCCTTCACTGGCCAATACCTGCGCAGCCGCATCAAGGGAACTCAGGGCACCTTCAACCCTTCTCCTCAGGTGTGAGGACAGTGGGGCAGTAGCTGGGGCTGGGGCTCAAAGAGATATCCTGGGGCGGTCCATGTCCTAGGCCTACCTGCTCCCGTTCCTTGAAATGTTTTCACAGTCTCCAGAATGCATGCAGTGTTCTGCAAATACAGCTTTAACACAAGATTCCTAGACCTTTACTTTCGGCTAGATCGCTGTGCTAACCTGGAGCTGCCACAGTAAGCCCTGCTCCTGTCCTATAGACCGAACGGCTCTTGTACGTGGTGGACCTGCTTCTGTCAGAGGGACACCCGGTGCTGCTGGCTGGAGAGGCAGCCACGGGGAAGTCAGCCTTTGTGCACATGCTAGTGGAGCCACAGCACCCTTACGTGTCCAGCCCCATCCACCCTGCCGTCAGTCCCGCCCACCTTCGCCTCCTGCTGAGCCGGGGCGTCCAGGGCCAATCACAAGCCAGCCCGTGGCCTGGGCAGCATGTGGACTGCAAAGGCTTTCTCCTCTTCCTGCTGGAAGATCTGCACCTGGCTGCTTCCGGTGAGGAGCTGGGAGGAGGGAAGGTGTCATTGTCGTCTCTTGAGACTGGAAAAGCCCTAGCAATATTCGACTCTCAAACATATACCTACAGACCAAACTTCAGTGTTCCATTCTTAATATCTTCTCAGTCTACGTACGCTCCCTGAATAATCCTGTCCTTTGCGTGGCCTCATCCACCATCTCTATGCTCTGACTGCTAAATCTCCGTCTCCAAGATCCCCTTCTAAGCACCAGATCTGTCTATCTAACAGTCTGCTATATGTCTCTACCTGGTTGTCCCATTGACACCACGGATCCAACTCTGAACTCATCATCCTCCCCCAAAACCCTGCTCTCACGTGCCCTCTCAGTACCTGGTACCACCATCCATCCAGTCACTGTAGCCAGAAATCTTGTTGACATCTTCCCCTCCCTCACCAATATCCAGTCACCATGTGTCTTCATTTTGCCTCCCAAGTATCTCTCAAACCTCTCCAACTATTTCTGTTCCATCTTCCCTGGTTCAGGCAGTCATGACCGGGAGCTCTGGCAAATGCTCTTCAAGGTTTCTTGTGATGAGTCTTTCTTCTGTAGATTTTTATGCTCTATCCTCTAACTGGATTCAACTTTGTAACGCAGGCATCCAATAAGTTAGGCTTCCTCTAGCCTCTGGGATCGCCATCCTCTCGGCCTTCTCTCCTGCATTTATCTAGCTAAATCCTACTTATTCTTTACAAATAATCTCAGGCAGTATCTCCTCCAGGAGGTCTGGGCCTCCAGGCTAGGTTCGATACTCATCCTGTGCTCTGTACAAAAATCTATGACAAATATGGTTTTATGACTGTACGTTTACTAGCCTGCCTCTTCCATCCCACTCTGAGCATGTTTCCACCAGTCTCGGTTTCCAAACCTTCCTACTCATTAACCTTCAGTTAAGGAATATGTAATTGGTCTTAGAGGTAGGATTTGGGGCAGAAGAGGGGGAAAAAAGTCACTCACTCCTAAGGAGAGTGCAAGGGAGAGAGAAGAACTTACCAAGTCCCAACACACCAGATGCATAAAATTCCTTAGAACCCCGTGTGTGCCAGGAGCAGACCCAGTGAGGCAGGGAGAGGAAGAGTGGGGTGACACTGTCATGTGGACTTACGCCTGTTCTCTCTGTTATTCTTCACGGCCCACAGACCCAGAGAAGAGCTGTCAGCCGGTGTTGGAGACTCTGCGCCAGGCCATAGACGGCACCGTGTACGCCCACAGCACCTTGGAAGTGCAGACGCTGCAGCCTATAGTCAACTTCCTTGCCACCGCCACAGTGCCAGGCTTCTGCGAGCTCCCGCTGTGCCCACGCCTCTCTCGGCTCTTCACCGTGCTGGCCCTGGGCAGCGTGACCCTGGCCACGCTGCTGAGCAGGCACGTGCCCAGCATCCAGGCCTGGCTCGAAAGCCTCCCCTCTGTGGAGCGGGAGAGTGTTCTAGCAAGAGCCCTGGTCCAGGCGTCGGTGGAGGCCTGGGAGGCGGTGCGCAAGCGCTTTCTGCCCTCACCCCTCCGCCCACACTACCGCTTCTCCCTGCACTCTGTGAGCCAGCTGCTGGGCAGCCTGCAGCTGCTGCCCATCAGGGTGGGCTCCCGGGCTTTTGTGGATTGTCCCAGCCACCAGGAGCACCTGCGCCAGGTGTCCGGCCTATGTGGCACCCGCCTGGCAGTCACGATGGCCACGCGCAACATAGTGCGTCTTTGGTTGCATGAGGCACAGAGAACCTTTTGTGACCAGTTGAGCAGCCCCGGGGAACGCTCCTTCTGTGCCAACCTGCTCCTAGAGGTAGCTCAGAATGTTTTCTGCTGTGGGCCAGCGCCCCCGAGCCTGGGCAAGGGCTACGAGGAGGAGGAGGGGGAAGAGCAGGTGCCTGGAGTGGAGTCCGAAGGGGAGCTGGACCAGTGGGGGGACCTGAGCGACAGCGGCAGTGAGACCGAGGAGGACGAGGACCCGTACTGCCTGCAGGTCTGCACAGGCTCCGTGTCCAATGATTCAGCGCCGTCCAGAGCACCAGTAAAGAGGGTGGCCACAGGGAGCCTAAGTCAGAAGATAAGCCAGGAGGAAGGCACAAGGACCTCCAACTGCAAACTCCAGCTGAATAATAGAGCCAAGAACTGGTGGCAGAAGACAAGCCAGGTAGACGTGACCTCCCCGCTGTTGCTCCAGGTGCTACTGCTCTGCCCCCAGGAAAAGCCCTCAGACCTGGTCTTCAGTCAGGAACTGACACTGCGGTCCAACTCGGAGAGCTCCAACCTGTACGTGGAACGGCAGTGGGTGAGCCTGGAGGAGCAGCTGGCCACATCAGCTGCGCAGCTGAAGCTGAGCCCCCACCTGGCCCGGTGCCACTCGATGGCCCGGCATGTGGCCCGCCTGGTCCGGGTGCTAGCCAGGCCCAGGCAGCATGGCCTGTTGCTCTCAGGGGCTCAGGGGACTGGGCGCCGTACTGCCGTCACTCTGGCTGCTAGCATTTGTCAGGCCCGCCTCTTCCATCTGCCACGTGGATCAGAGGAGGCCATTCTCCAGTGTCTGCGGGATGCCAGCTGGCATGCTGGCGTGTTAGGCCAGCCAGTGGCCCTGCTGGTGCCCAAGGGTGTGGATCTCACTACCCTTCATCGCCTGCTGGCCCTGGCAACCTCAGGCAGGTTCCCTGACCAGTACACAGAGGCAGATCTGGACAACATTGAAGAACATCTCCCCAGGGACAACCTTAGTGTCAGGCAGAACGTCAAGAAGGAAATGCTGTTGCAGAGGTGAGGCCCAGAACCCCAAGCTAGGGGCTGCTCTGCCCTTGCCCCACCCTGGCCAGAGGCCCAAATCCCCCACACAACCTAAGGGCTGATGTGAGGGCACAGAGAGCAGGGCTGAGGCGTCAGGTTGGGATGGGGGCCTTGATGGGCAAACAGGGATAAAGGGGAGGACGGTATCTGAGCTCCTGCCCCACAGGTTCTACCAGCAGGTGTGCAGCCACCTGCACATGTTCATCCTGATCGGCGATGACCAGGCCCACGAACAGCTGCCTTCCACCCTTTTCCTGAGGCTCCTTCAACTGGCCATCGCCAGCACCGACCGCTACGAA
The DNA here is from genome assembly GCF_951394435.1 of Stenella coeruleoalba. Taxonomy (NCBI): domain Eukaryota; kingdom Metazoa; phylum Chordata; class Mammalia; order Artiodactyla; family Delphinidae; genus Stenella; species Stenella coeruleoalba. The sequence continues at coordinate 48,095,636 of NC_137154.1, read as the reverse complement.
CCCTGGGACCAAGATTCCCTGGTCAGTGTGGCCCAGCACCATCTGGAGGGGGCTCAGAGCCCACCCCTTGATGACGGTGAGCCCTTTTTACCTGTCCTTGCCACTCATCTTGACCAGGTTCTAAAAAGGATTATTACTTAGGTCAGTCTCTCTCTCCAGAACCTAGCTGAGCCCCCTTCACCTTTTCTGCCCTCCTTCCTGAGCCAGGAGAGAGGGTCTCTGTCATTTCTTCCCCTACGAACTCACAAGTCCAGGCTAAAGCCATGCCTGTTGCAGACTTCTTGAAGTGCCCAGACCTTCAGGCCTCAATTCCCAGTGTGGCCAAATCCATGGCTCTCATCCACCTTTCGGCTGCCAGCTACCACCGGCACCTGTGCCCGGAATTGCCTCTCGTCACCCCCAAGACCTTCCTGGACTTCCTGGACAACTTCGTGCTGCTGCAGCAACAGATGACCCTGCAGATTAAGAACAAGGCCCAGCGGTGAGTGGCCCCATTCCCTCCCCTGTACCTCCTTCTGCTCCCTCAGGTCCACTCACTGGCACACTGTGTCTTCAGGATCCAGGAAGCCCTGGGAATTCTGAGGATGCTGATTGAGCAGCACAGTGCCCACGCCCACCTGGTCGTCAGCTTGGAGCAGCAGCTGAAAGACTCCCGCAAGGTAAAGGGGAGAGGATTTTGAGGCGTGCACAGTAGGGTCAAAGCGGGAGCCCAAACGGGGACTTTGGAGGAACCATACAGACTGAACCTTAGTTCTTGTCTCCTGAGAGTCCCCCTTTCCCCAGGGGATCTCTCTAATTCCTGCCACCTCCTCCTTTAGAGCTCAGGCTCAAAGTTCCCCATGGCACAGCTGAGATCGGGCTGGTTCCTCTAAACACGTGAAACCCAAGTGTCCGCTTCTTGTTGTCCCTGGTACCTTGACTGTGTGAATTTCAGTATGCTCCCCAAGCTCTCCAGAGATCCCCGTTGGGGATGGGGCAGGATTACATCCTCAAGGTCCCCTCTCATTGTAATCCTCTTTTCTCCTGGATTCTCTGTCACTGCTAGTTGGCACACCTCCTGTAGCTGTCCTCTCTTCCCATGCTGCTTTGTCCCTGCACGGCTTCCTTCCACAAAAGCACCAAATACACAAATATATACACTGTATATATATAAATATACACTGTTATGTACAGCGGATGGGAGATGGCTGTGGGGGCCATTTACATTCTAGAACAGAGCCAGAAATAGATTAAATGGCATACTAGACCTCAGTGTCCTGAATTTTTCTCTGTCACCTTCCTCTACAGGGCATTTGCTAGTGACGGACTTTTCTATCCTCCTCCCATCTCCACAATACTGTTCCGCAATGCTATTCAGCCACCCCACTTTCCCTTTAGAGCTCCCCAAATACAGTGCTCATGTAATAAGAGATTTTTCTTTCTAGTCCAAACCCTAAATCCTGTTGCTTTCTTATACAGAGCAATTTTCTTCTTTGAATAAACAAACCGCTCATATCTGGCTAAAACTGGTAGCAATGGGGTCATCACACCTTCTGTAGTCAAACACTCTTAGTTAATAGTGTTTTCCTAAAATAAAGAGACTTTTTTCTTTTGTTTTTAATAAGAGGAATTCTGAAATTGCATTTTCTTTTTCCTTCCTGCTACACAAGATTTTTTTTTTTTGGTACGCGGGCCTCTCACTGTTGTGGCCTCTCCCATTGCGGAGCACAGGCTCCGGACGCACAGGCCCAGCGGCCATGGCTCATGGGCCCAGCCGCTCCACGGCATGTGGGATCTTCCTGGACCAGGGCACGAACCCGTGTCCCCTGCATCGGCAGGCAGACTCTCAACCACTGCGCCACCAGGGAAGCCCTACGCAAGACTTTTTGATGAAGTTTCAGGGATAACTACAGTGAAGTAAACTAGTGATCAACTTATGAGCAGATAATCTGAGTTACTTTCTACTGGACTTTCAGGGCTTCCAGCTCCCAATGCCTAACCCGCCTCTTCTGATGGGTGCCCTCAGGGCTGTCATCCAGTGTTACGCAACTCCGGGGGCATGGCTTACATTGTGTCTAAGTGCACGTATCTACTCCACATGTGTTCTGTGCAGTCCTCATAGTACTGGTGCCCGCCTACCATCAGCCACAGAGGATCACTAGCTTAGATGAAACATGAAGACTCAGTTGAGATGCAAAAAAATTGAGACGTTCATAGATGGACAGGAGTCCTCTTTCCCATGTTTTCCAAATTCCAGTTTCTTGTCTTGGACCTTACGTTTTCCCAAAATGGATAATACCAGGAATTGTTGATATGGCTTAGGGACGTTATTATTCTTTGATCCCTGGGTCAGTTGCATCAGAGCACAACATAAGAACCCCCAAATCTGGATATGAGATTTTCGTAGGCTCAGGGGCACTCACTCAACAGCCATAATGGTGTGTACTTCTTTCAACGTTGTCTACCTCAGGAAATGGCCACCATCCACTTAGTGAATTAAGCTAAATCCCAGGAGCCATTCTGGGCCCCTCCATCTCTTTTCCCTCTCATATTCAGTTGGTTCATTTATTTATTACTGTACTCAGAAAACTTAATTGAACTCCATACTTTTTGTCCGAGCACTCATTAATATTTTTGTCCATGTCTACATCTATGCTTACATCTAGATAGGTAGACAGAATTTTCGCCTCAACTTTTCTATGGAGGCCATCCTTTCTTCCGTTTTACAGATGAGAAAACTCAGATCCAGAGAGGTCAGGATGAGAATTAAATGAGATCTTACATGTAAAGCACTTCAAAGTGCCGGCACATAGCAAGAGCCCGATAAATGTTATCATGTATTAGATTGCCTCCTAATAAGAAAGATAAGACACTGCCCTTGCCTTCGTGGTGCCTAGTTTACTGGAAGATATAGGCTCATGCAGGCGATTACAAAACAGTGTGTTATGACAGAGCAAGTCCAGGATACTCTGCAAGTCCAGCAAGTCCAGCAAGTCCAAGATACTCTGAAGTATCAAGAAAGACTTTCTAGAGAAAGCACAGTGCCACACAGTATGTAACACAGAGGCACGTGTAGAACACGGCAGGTGTTCAAAAGCATTCCTTAAATATGTAAACGAATGAATGAAGTATCAAGGTCCATACCTGAAGGTTAGGTAAGATTACATATAAAAGGGTTTGGGAAGAGTGTCACAGGCTGAAGTAACAGCAGGTGCAAAGGCCCACAGGCAAGAGGATGTGTGTCACGTTGGAGGAGCTGAAAGTCAGGAATGGCTGGAGAGCAGAGTGCTGGGAGAGGAAAAGGAAATGAGGTTGGAAAGATGAGTAGAGGCCTCCTGGTCATGGAGGCATTGTAAACCAAATGAAAAAAGTGGCAAGTGTTAAGGGACCTGATGATATGATATTTGGCTTTGAGAAAACCAATTAGGTTGCAGCATGAAAAGCCAGTTAGAGGATGGGAGTAGGAGTTAGGAAGCCAGTGCAGAAGGTCAGGAGTGAGAGAGCATGGGCGTGAATGATGGCGTTGGGGATGGGAGTAGATACGAGAGACGTTTAGGAGGTGGAACCAAAAGGCCTTGAAGATGGGTTGGGTTTGGGGGACTAGAAGAGATGGAGTCAGGGTAACAATTAGGTTTCTTCCTTGGGAAACTTCCATGTACTTTGCCGCAGTTCTCTGAGAAAAGAACACACGAACAGATGAGTAAGATTGCAAGAGATCTGACGAGGCACAGCTAATACGTTCACTTCTGGACACGTGGAGTCTGAGGGGCCTGTGAGACACCAAAGAGGAGATTCCCACTAAGCAGATGGACACGGGGGTGTGGGTCTTGGGAAAGAATCTGGCTAGATATACAGATTTGGAAGTTGTTAAGGTATAAGTGGTAATCAGAGACATGAGATTAAGGAGGATGCCCAGAAGTGTAGGCTGAGAAGAGACGGGGGCCCTGAAAACATTTCTGAGAAATATTTAAGGGATGGCACCGGAAGAGACTGAGAACGAGCAGCCACAGAAGTTGGAGAAAGACAAAGAAGAACATGGGCTCATGAAGGTCAAGAGAGGAGAATGTTCAAGAGGGAGGAGCTGCCTTCTGCGGCAAATGCCACTGATGGGTCAAGTAAGATGAAGAGTGTAGCCCAGTGGTTAAGTGTGTAGGCTTTGTATTCAGATTTCCTGGGCCTGTATGGTAGGTCAGGAGAAGCACCCACCCACTCGGGGCTGCATTACTAGATGTATAACTCACAGATAAGAAAATGACACTTTCAGAGCTCAGCATGTATCTGTGGCCTATGTGGAGTTCAACTTGGTCACCCTGACTATCGAATGAGGAGTATGCCTGAGTCCAGGCCCATGGGGTCTTCCCTTGGGGTCTTCCCACCTGGCCCGGGATCTAGAGCTACAGAGCCTGAACTCTGTTCACAGAGCCTCGGCAGACTGCATCAGCAGCTAGACCAAAACAAGCTTCTGCACAAGCGGCAGCTGGCAGGGTGTCAGCAGCAGGAGAACCTCATTGAGAAACTGACCAAGCAGCGGGATGCCCTGCAGGCTCAGCATGAGGCTTTCCTGGAGCAGGTGGGCTCTTCCTGCTGCCTGCCCTGCACTGCTCCTCTCTTGGAAGAGGACAACCCCTCACAGGATGCCCAGAGGAGAGGATGGGTTGACTTGTCATGAAGTCTCCTGGGGGAGGGGGTAAAGGTAATAAGATGGCTTGGGGTGTGGTCCCTTTGGGGACCCTAGGAGAAGATGATCCCTCCTGGAAATACATTGAAGAAAGAGGACTTTCTGGGAGCTCACTTCAAGAGCCCATCTCTCCTCATTCAGATGGGCAAGGCATTCCTGGGGCCCCTGAGCCAGCTACAGGTGGCTGACTTTGAGGAGATACGGAGCTATCGAGTGCCACCAGAATCTGTGGTCCAGGTGACCGATGCTCTGTGTGACCTCTTCCACCGTGAAACAGGCTGGGCCAGTGCCAAGCAGCTGTTATGCACTGAGGACTTTTATCAGGTAGGGAATGTGGGGCGCCATGGAGGAGGATAGTGGAGGCATGGAGGGGAGACTTGGCAAGGCTGTGGGGCAAGGTTCAGAGCACCTATGTCTTCCCCCACCCTTCTTAACACACACTCTCCCAGGAGCTGGTGTTCTTCCCTAAGGAGAAGATGACAGACTCAGAGATTATAAAGTTAAACCTAGCTCTGAAAGCTCCAGGCATGAGCGATGCAGCCTTGCGAGCAGTGAGCACACCTGCAGCACGGCTGGCAGCCTGGCTCTGGGCCGTTCTGGACTACGGGCTGGCACGGCGCCGAGGGCTGCCCACGGGCCTGCTGTTGCAGCAGGCGGAGGCGACACTGGCTCGGGAGCAGGCCCGCCTGGGCCAGTACCAGTTCCAGGCCCAGGAGATCCTAGCGTACAGTTTGGCCCTGTCCAAGAAGCTGGAAGATGCCCAGGCTTCCCACAAGCATGTGGCAGAGAAACTCGGTCAGGCTCAGCGTGGCCATCATCACAAGTGGCCCATCAAGGCTGCACTGCTCACGCCCATGCACTCCTGGACTACAGAGCTCCAGGTAGCCAGCCTCTCCTAGGCTGCCCCCTAAAGTTCATTTCTGCACCACAGTCCCACTCCTCTGCTCCTCCCCGTGCCCTCACTGCCTTCCTCTGTCCCACTCTGCCCTCCTTGCCACGCTTTCCTCCACACCCTGCCTTACTCCCTCTCTGCCAGACCCTCTGCCTCTACCCTCCCCGCTGGCCTACACACCCTCCGGTCTTCCCTTCCGCACCAGAAGTTGAAGGGACACTGCACGACTGTGTTCGGAGATGCTGTCTTGTGTTCAGCCGCCATCAGCTACCTGGGTCCCTTCCCACCAATGCGGCGCCAGGAGCTACTCGACAAGTGGCTGGCTCTCTGCAGGGGCTGTGAGGAGCCGCTGGGCCCAGATGACGTGGCACAGGCACTGAAGCAGATGCAGAAATCTGTCATCACGCCACCAAAGAAAGCCCTGCTCTCCACACGCTCTCCCTTCAGCCTTCTGGCCTTGCTGAGCTCTGAATCGGAACAGTTACAGTGGGACCGAGACCTGAAGCCCCAGGCAAAGTCAGCCCGCCTGGAAGGCCTGCTTCTGCGAAGTTACACTCACTACTTCAGTTGCCGTTGGCCCCTGCTGCTTGACCCCAGCAACCAGGCCCTCACCTGGCTGAATCCACTGCCTCTAGAAGAGGCTGGATGCTCGGCCACAGGTCCCACCAAAGACAGAGGTAAAGCCAGGGAGAGTAAACACAGTGCATCTTGGGTGTCTGAGCTGCCCAACACTCTCAGCCACATGTGCTCTTCCCTTTCCTAATGAAGACACTAAATTTTTATGGCCAGGGTATCCCAGATTTCATCAGCCAACACGGTATTTTTTAAAAATATTTATTTATTTATTTTGGCTCTGCCGGGTCTCGGTTGCGGCACGCGGGATCTTTAGTTGCGGCACGCGGGATCTTTAGTTGCAGCACGCAGACTCTTAGCTGCAGCATGCATGCGGGGTCTAGTTCCCTGACCAGGGATCGAACCCGGGCCCCCTGCATTGGGAGCACGGAGTCTTACCCACTGGACCACCAGGGAAGTCCCCAGCCAACATGATATTAATAAATTAGGTCACATTTACATTTGGGGCCCATATTGCAATGATTCTGAATCTACGTGGCTGACCGTGATCCGCATCCTGATCTGCTCAGCACTATTAGAAACTTGAACTACAACTCAGAGCTTTACTACCCAAATTTATCCAATGTTCAGGAATTCTGGGGAAATATTTCTATTGGTCCTGCTTGGATCAGGGACCCATCTGGGTAGAGCATCGGAGGGAGCATTTCCTAGGGGAAGGGAGAGTGTTTATTTCCCAGAAGAAGGGGTTGAGGGTTGTACTGGTAAGAACAATAGACATCTAGAATAGAAGGCGTATAATTAATTTGTCTGTAACACGGGCTCTATAAGCAGACTATCTGGGTCAATTATCTGTCCTTTGCTAGCTGTGTGACCCAGGCAAGGTATTTAACCTCTCTAAGCCCAAGTTTATTTGCCAATAAAATGAGGGTCTTAATTATACCCATCTCATAAATTGTTGTGAGTATTAAGTAAGATAATTCATGAAAAAAGAGTTCACACAGTGCCTAAGACATAATAAGTTCTCAGAAACATTAGTCATGGGCTTCCCTGGTGGCGCAGTGGTTGAGAGTCCGCCTGCCGGTGCAGGGGACACGGGTTCGTGCCCCGGTCCGGGAGGATCCCACATGCCCCAGAGCGGTTGGGCCTGTGAGCCATGGCCGCTGGGCCTGCGCATCCGGAGCCTGCGCTCCGCAACGGGAGAGGCCACAACAGTGAGAGGCCTGAGTACAGCAAAAAAAAAAAAAAAAAAATATATATATATATATATATATATAATGCCTCTCCTCAAGAACTCTGCACAACTATACTAGTTGTGGCTCACGGGCTCTAGAGTACAGGCTCAGTAGTTGTGGCGCATGGGCTTAGTTGCTCCACGGCATGTGGGATCTTCCCAGACCGGGGCTTGAACCCGTGTCCCCTGCATTGGCAGGCAGATTCTTAACCACTGCGCCACCAGGGAAGTCCCTGTTTTTTGCTTGTTTGTTTGTTTGTTTTTTGATATTGAGCTATATGAGCTGTTTGTATGTTTTGGATATTAATCCCTTGTTGAAAAGATATATGCACCCCAGTATGCATAGCAGCACTATTTACAATAGACAAGACATGGAAGCAACCTAAATGTCCATCGACAGATAAGGAAGATGTGGGTGTGTGTGTGTGTGTGTGTGTGTGTGTGTGTGTGTGTATATACATGCACAAATAATGCCCTTTGCAGCAACATGGATGGACCTAGAGATTATCATACTAAATGAAGCAAGTCAGACAAAGACAAATATATGACATCACTTATATGTGGAATCAATAAAAAAACACACAAACTTATTTACAAAACAGAAATAGACATACAGACATAGAAAACAAAGTTATGGTTACCAAAGGGGAAGGAACGGGGAGGATAAATTAGGAGTTTGGGATTAACAGATACACACCACTATATATAAAATAGATAAACAACAAGGACCTACAGTATAGCACAGGGAACTATATTCAATATCTTATAATAACCTATAATAGAAAAGAATCTGAAAAAGAATAAATATATATATACGTATATATGTGTGTGTATATATATATATCTGAATCACTTTGCTGTACACCTGAAACTATCACAACATTGTAAATAAGCTATACTTCAATAAAACAACAAAAACAAACAAAAAACTCCAAAATAGTAAGCCTGGAAGAGCACACAAGTCCCAGATGAGCACCGCAGCCCCAGTGATTTTAGCCTTTTTTTAAAAAAATTAATTATTTATTTTTGGCTGAGTTGAGTCTTTGTTGCTGCACGTGGGCTTTCTCTAGCTGCAGCGAGCGGGGGTTACTCTTTGTTGTAGTGCGCGGGCTTCTCGTTGCGGTGGCTTCTCTTGTTGCAGAGCATGGGCTCTAGGCTCGCGGGCTCTAGAGCGCAGGCTCAGTAGTTGTGGCACACGGCCTTAGTTGCTCCGCGGCATGTGGGATCCTCCCAGACCAGGGCTCAAACCTGTGTCCCCTGCACTGGCAGGCGTATTCTTAACCACTGCACCACCAGGATAGCCCGATTTTAGCCATGATTTTAGCCCAGTGTAACTCTGAGCAGAGTGCCTGATCAGGCATCTAAGCTACTGAAGTGAGAGATAATAAATGGGGTGTTGTTTTTAGCTAAGTTTGTGGTAACTTGTTAAGGAATAGGAAATGAACACACCAAACTGTGGACCTGGCAACCTCCACTTGCCCACTTCTTGAACACTTAATATTTTTAAAAATCCTTAAAAAATTTCTTGATAATTAAAAAAATAAGTATTTATCTTTTCCAGATCCTGCAATAGAGGAGGCAAAGGAGAAGGGGGCTGCAGACAGCTGCTGGTCAGCTAGCCACCCGGTGCACAGCACTGTCCATGGCGTGGCTAATGCCACAGTCTGTGGCCTTTCTCCTACCAGCTGTTACTTCCAGGCAATGACCTCTATGCTAGTGATGACTCTTGTAGTTGTTAGTGACAGAATTTGCTTAGGCAAAAAGGGAAATGCACTGACTCTTCTAACCAACCTACAGAAAAGCAGAAATGGAGCTGATTTCAGTGGTGACTAGAACCCCTCCCTGGAATTTTAGAGTAGCAATAATGAGAGCTACCCTTTACTGAGTGCTTGGTAGGTACCAGCAAAGTGCTTTGTATGCACTGTTCCATGTCATCTTCACAGTAACCCTATGAGGTACTCACTACTATCAACCCCATTTTGCAGATGACGAAATTGTGTCACAGAGAGCTTAAGTGACTTTCCTAAGGTGTCTTCTCGCAGAACTTCCTTCATGAGCTGGAGCCCTTGGGTGAACGGGGCTCCCCAGGAGCCTGAGTCCCTCCCTGAGAAGAGCCCCTCTTCCTCTTTCTGCCACAGGGAAGGGCTTCAAGAGAAATCAAGGAAAAGAGTCTAAAGAGGAGGACACGGAAGACGAAGATGATGAGAGCGACGAGTGTTACAAGACAAAAGAACAGAAGGCAGGAGAAAGGGGAATCACGGAGAAGAACAAGGAAGAGGAAGCGTCGCAGGAGGAAGAGGAGAAAGAACAGGAGGAGGGGGCGGGGACTGTGACTCAGTCCCCGCCCCCTCCCGAACCCCGAGTCCTCTCAGGCGCTGACCCAGAGCTGGGGCCTCAGCTCCAGGAGGCAGCTGCCGGTGGTGAGAACTCGTCCCCTGCACCCACGTGTCTCCTGTGTCCTCCCCCTACTCTGTGGCCCCACAGGACTCCAACACCCCAGTCTGACCTCAGCTCCCACCTCTACCCTGGGCACTAACTCAGTGGAAGAGCCCTGAGGGAGCCTTCCCGTCAGCCAGAGGGGAGCAAAATCGGAGCCCGATTTTGTGCATGGGGGTGCCCAGGTGCTGGCATGGTGGGTAGGGTGTCCTTGCCTCCCCCTCGCAGGCCTGCCGGTGCTACTGACCAACATGGAGCTGGGCCTAGAGTGCCCAGAACTGCAATGGCTACTGCAGCGGGAACAGCTGTGCCCACCCCAGTTGCAGCCTGGCTTCTGTCTCTATCTGAGCACTACCCTTCCCCTCAGTTCTTTGGAAAAAGGTGAGGCCCAGTGGGTAAGTCGCCAGCACAGCTTTGTGGGAACACCAGGGCCTGAGCTTCACTCAGTCTGGCCCAGAGCGGGCTCAGGACCGTAGCAGGGAGCCACACTCCCTGTGCCTCTCACCCCTGGCTCTGCCCCAGGGAAGAGGTTAAGCGTCTCCCATGTGATTCCAAGTGCTAGGCTGTGAATTGCTGAAAGGGCTGAATGTGCTGGACCTGGGCATGAACATGGAAATCCTAGAAGAACAGATGCTGCGTGAAATCTTGTGCACAGAGCGTCCTGAGCTTGAGAGCCACTGGCAGGACCTGAGGATCAGATTCCTGGACGCCTGGGAAGCTGTGAAGGCTGCTGAGGTACTTGGGGGGTCCGGTCTGTGGGCTGGGATGAGCTTTGCAGCGGCCCAGGTGCGGGGGTGGAGATGAGCGCTGCTGATCGGGAGCTACGTGGGAAAGGGCCGGATCCGCGCAACAAGGGACTGTTTGCAGGAGCGGCTGCTGACGATGCTGCTGCTCCAGAACCCAAGGCGTCAGAAACCAGCCAAGTTCCTGCGAGACATGGTGAGGGCCCAGGCAGAGCTGTGTCGGCTGCGTGCCCGTTTCGAGGAGTTAGAAGAGCTGAGGAGGCAGGAGGTGGCATCGTGGGCACCGTATCGGCATGTGGTCTGGCATGGAATGGCCATTATAAAGGCTCTTAGCTCACTGCAGAACCTGCTACCGCTTTTCCGTATGAGTCCAGAGAATTGGCTGGCAGCCACCAAGCGGGCTCTGAACAGCATGAAAGGTGAGATTCATCAGCAGGAAGAACTACCCTGCCATCTGCTGCAGTTAAAAAGACAGCTGACCCGCCAGCTACTGGGCAGCACTGCCGCTACACTGGGCCTAACCCAAGTACCCTTGGTGGGTGCCTTGGGTGCTCTGGCTCTGCTGCAAGTGGCAAGGAAGGCACCGGAGCTCGAGAGGCTGGCCCTCTGGCCTGGACTGGCAGCCTCTCCCAGCACAGGCTACAGAAAACCAGACCCAGGTGTGGCTCGACCGGCCTGGCTAGGGCTGAGAGCCTGGCACGAATGTGAGATGTTGGAGGTACTGCCCCCGTATGCTGGGCTGTGTGCATCCCTGGCAGGCCACTCCAGTGCTTGGCAGGCTTACTTGTCACTGTCATCCACAGTGCTGGGTCCTGCACCGGGGCCTGGGACTGACTCATTCAGCCTCCTCCAGAAGCTGATCCTGTGGCGTGTGCTGCGCCCTGAGTGCCTGGCCAGTGCCCTGGCAACCTTCACCACCAGCCTCCTGGGCCGGCCCCTGGATGAAAACCTGCGTGCTCCCACCATACCCTTTGAACACAGTCAGGCTACTCAGCCCACGCTGATTTTGTTGCCACCACCTGGTCACCCCACCGCCACCGTGCACCCCCTGACCATCATCCAGAAACTGGCTGCCAAACACGTGCAGGTTCGAGCCTGGCCTCTCGGCCACAGAGCCACCGGGCTCTTAGGGCTGGGCTGGGGTGTGGGTCTCCCCTCCCAGCATTCTCATGGATCTTTCTGGATTACTCAGGGACTTTTCAGGTCATCTGTGGCATTACTCTGGGTCCCTTGGGTCACCCTAGGATCCCTTTGAGTTACCCTGCCATTTTGCTGTTGGTCCTCAGGGGCAGAAGCATCTGAAGGTGATAGCTCTGGGCTCTGAAGCCTGGGACCCGGTCTCGGATGTGGTCGGCATTCTCCGCAAGGCTATGCACAGCGGGCACTGGCTGGTGCTGGAGAACTGTCATCTGATGCCTCACTGGCCAAAAGAGCTGCTACAGCCCTTGCTGGGGCCGTTGGCCAGAGCCAAGGGTGGGTTTGCTGCCTAGAGATGGCTTCTAGGACCCTATCCTACACTTGGGCCTGAGCTTGAACTCAGATCTCATGGCTGATCCCCTAATCACCTTTGTATCTGACTCCTAACCCCCTAGCCTCAAGTCTGATCTCTAGGCTTATGTCTGACCCTTTACCCAGCGATTGATCTCAGCCCCATGTCTGACCCCTAGTGGTCTCCGACCTGGAGTTAGAACTGCTTTCTGCTCAACAAGCAAGAGAGAACGTGGCCACTGTCCACAGAGATTTCCGTCTTTGGCTTATTGTGTCTGCAGAGGCTATTGCTTCCTTACCAGGTGAGGAGCTTCCCCCCACAGGCTCTCAGATTGGAGCGGGGAGGTAACTGTATTGTGCTGACTCAGCACTTTCCTTCCTCCCCAGCCGTGCTGACTCTGCACTCCATGCCTATTTTCTGGGACCAGTCCCTGGAGCTGTCCCATGTCTTGGTCGACAGTGTGGAGCTAGTCCAGCAAGGACTCTGTGTGCAACCCCCAACCAGGGTGCTGCCTCTGCTCCTCCTACATGGCCTCCTGCTACACCGGCAGCTCTATGGAATGAAGCTGCAGGCTCACAGGGGGTGCTGGTGAGGGACCCCGCCCATCCTACTCTGTCAGTCACTCAGCAAACACTGAATATTTTTCACATGCTGGGATTCATCTCTGGGGAGCTCCAAAATGTGAGGGCAGGGGGAAGTCAAGGAAGGCTTCTCCAAGGACTTAGGGGTCTCACTTTGAACTGAGTCCTGACAGCAGAGGCAGATCAGGTGGAGATGAGGCCTTTCTGAGCAGAAGGAACTAAGCTTAGCAGGAGAGAGGACTTCAGTGTGGCTGAGGTGGACATGCTGGGGCTTGAGTGGGGAGAGGTGAGGCTTGTGGTAAAGGGCCTTTAAGACCATCACAAGGGACCTGATTGGATCCTGAGGACAGTGGGAAGCCACTGAAGGGTTTTAAGTAGAAGACACATGATCCCATCTGTGTGTTGGAAAGATCACGCTGGCTGCAGCGTGGAGAATGGACCAGATGGGGCAGGGCTGGAGGCAAGCACAATAGTTTTGGGAGGCTCTGGCAGGCTTGAGGAACGAGGTCATGGTATGGGTGGTAGGGACTAGGGTAGTCACAGTGGGGAGAGAGTAAATATGGGGTTAGGAAGAGGGAAGAGTCAAGGAAGGCTCTCAGATTTCTGCCTTGGACAACTGGGTGGGTGGTGTGGGAGGAAATGATGATTTCAGTTGAAAGGAAGTCGTATTTGTGGTGCCAAGTGGCGATGACTAGTGAGCCCTCGTGGGTCTGGAGCTCAGGAGGGAGGTTCGGGCTGGAGAGAAAGATGTGAAAGTCCTCAGCATATAGATGGTTTTGAAAGCCTACTTCCTGCTCTCCACCCCCAGGAGTCAAGGGACGCTGACCCGGATCCTGCAGATCCAAGACCACCTGTGGGCCAGCCTGAGCAATCCCAGTGCTGCCATGCAGGAGCTGGCTGGTGAGACTCCTCCTGTCCCCCATGCAGTCACCAGCCCCCAGGAGAGCCCAGAAAGGGGGAGGGAGGGGAGCACTGAGATGGGGACATAACCTACAACCTTGGTTTGGGAGGTGGTGGAAACTGGAGGGGCTGTAACTGAGGGGCTCTGACCTCATCCTCAGCTTCAGTTTTCTATGGGGGTCCTGTGGGAGACGAGAAGGACAGGGAGGTCCTGAATAGCCTCACGCAAGCCTGCCTGAGCTCCAGCAGCAGGAACCGGGCCCAACCACACACACCCCAGTATCTGCTGGCCACTCTGATGCCCAGCCCGGGTAAGCTGCAGTCAGGTATCTGCGTTGAGGTGGGGAACAGCCCAGTAATACCACCTTGCTCAAGGGAATGTAACAGAGGTACCAAAAAAGGTGTAGAAGGGGGCAATATTCACAGTTACGGGATGATGATGGTTTAAAGTGTCAGAGAAAGGCCTACTCCCTTGGGTCTGGGGTGGGAAGAGACAGTCTTATCTCTCACCCCTCACTCACCTCCACCCCCAAGAACTAGGGGAGCCGGATGCTATGGAAGAGTGCAAGGCCCACATGCATCTACTGCCCACACCACCTGAACCCCGGACCTGCGGACTGAGTGCTGGCCCCCAGACCTGGCTGCTGCGACGCCAGAGTCGCGCTGTCCTGAGCGCGCTGCAGCGGTGTTCGCCCACTTGGGTTCCGGAGGCCAGCGGAGGCTCCCGGCGCGCCGAAAGGCGGCTGCGGCAGCGCCTGGTGCAAGCCAAGCGGATGCTGGAGTCACTGCAGGCTCTGCTGACCGAGACCACTCGCCAAGCTGAGTCTGGTGCGGGGTGGGGGGAGCTGGGGCTGAGCGCGCGGCGGCCTCTGGAGGGCTTCCTCAAGATGGAGGTGCTGGAACTGAGCCAGCTGGTGGGCGCGCTGCAACGGGACCTTGATTGCCTGTTGCAGCAGCTGAAGGGCGCGCCCCCGTGTGCCTCCCGGCGCTGTGCCGCGGTGGCTCACGCTCTCTGGACTGGCCGCCTACCCTCGCCTTGGCGACCCCACGCGCCTGCCGGGCCTCAGCCGCCCTGGCACTGGCTGCGACAGCTGTCGCGCCGTGGGCAGCTGTTGGTTCGCTACCTGGGTGTGGGGACCCAAGTACCAGAGCGCATCTTTCACCTGTCAGCCTTTTGCCGCCCGCGCCGCCTGCTGCTGTCACTGCGTTGGGAGGCTGCCTTTGCTGGGGTTGACCTGACGAATTTCCCTGGTTGCCAAGGCTCTAGCTCCAGTCAGCTCCCCCATAAACGTCAGGAGCTAAACAGCCCTCTGCACCTCCAGGTATCCTCGTGCTGCCCCTTCGTTTCCAATTCCGCCCCTTGAAGTCCCTGATTACACCTCTTAGTTACCCCACCTTGCCTCTTCTTGGTTTTACTCCCGCTAGCCTCATCTGCTTCTCTAATCCCGCTCCACCACGACCCCCCAGCTTCTCAGCCTTGCCTGACCAGTTTCTGGCGCCCCCAGGTGGTGAACGGCCCAAACCCCAGGGTTCCAGAGGTGGGGCTGCTGCTGACTGGGCTACAGCTCCGGAACGCCGAGTGGGACCCGCTCGCAGGGGCCTTGCAGGACAGTTCTTCCAGTCAGCCCAGCCCTCTGCCTCTGGTCAGAGTCAGCGCCCAGGCCCCGGGGGCCAATGACATGCCACCCCGAGCCGGCCTGGCCGTGTATTCCTGTCCTGTGTACTTGGAAGGGCCCCTCGGCACCACTAGGCTGCACAGCAGGAAGATCCTGATGCACCTGCCCCTGCCCACGAAGCTCAGCCCCGCCACCTGTGCCCAACGGAGAGTCCATGTGTGCAGCCCACCGCTGCCCTGAGCCCTCCGCCAAAATAAAGTTGGAGTGCTTTGATGAAAGATTTCTGAGACTTAATAAGGAATGCAGGTGTGTGCCCACTGAAAATGCGACACACTGAGGGGAAAGCACAGTGTACACGACTGAGAGAGGTGGTCTGTTCACAGTGAAGGCAGAAGAGGGTGTGTGCCTGGCGATGGGGAGAGGGGAGTGTGGGTACACTGTGGGGGAGATGGGCCTGGGGCTAGTCCTGTATCCAAGGGGCTAGGCCCCCGAGATGGGCCTGGGGCTAGTCCTGTATCTCAGGATGGCTAACACACAGGACTTGGAATCCCTACCCAGCTCTCGACTGTGCTCTCAGCTCTTGTGCTAAACCCGCAAGCGATATTTTTAAAGGGAGAACATTAGAACTCAAGAAAATTTCTTCAGGCACTTAGCAGTACTATTGGGAATGCCCCAATCCTGCCCTACTGGTCATCCCCTCCCCCAGAATGGATCCTGAGTGAGTCGTACACACACACACACACACACACACACACACACACAAGCGAAATAAGACACAAGGTCATATGTTCATTCAACGATTAGTTATGAGCACTCCTCTGAACGAGGTGCTCTTCCAGGCACTGATGAGGTTGTTCTAATGCCGGGAGACAGATAATAAAAGGCCAACATATAAATGAGTTAAATTTGATGACTTTTAAGTGCTATAAAAAAAAAAGCAGGCTGATGTGTCAGAGAGTGACTAGAGGGGAGCAGTTAATCTAGTTTGGGTGTTCAGGGAAGGCTTGATGAGTATTTGAAAGAGCTATTTGAAGATCAAGGAGGGTTTCAGGTAGAGCCCTCAGCAGATGCAAAGGTGCTGAGGCAGGAACAACCTTGGGGTGTTCAAGGAACAGAACATATAGCTGGAGCACTGTGAGTGAGGGTCAGAGTAAGCCAAAAGGATGGAAAGGTATAGAAAGGGGCAGATCACTAGAGCCTTTTCATGAGAATGAGCTTGTATTTTTTAAAAGAAGGAATCTATTAGTATTAGTTGGGAAATGAGCTTTATCAAAGATCACTCTGGCTGTTCTATGGTGGGTGGATGGATGGAAGGAAACCCAGAGTAACAAGGAGGAAGATTTGTTTGGAGGCTATTGAAGTAATTCAAGTGAGAGATGATGGAGTTTGGACTAAGGTCATTAACAGTAGAGATGGAGAATTAATGGATTTAGGAAATATTCTGGAGGCAAAGCCAGCAGAACTTGCTGATGGATTGAATGCGAAGAGTGAGGGAAATGGGCAAATCTACCGTAGGATGACTGAGCAACTGGGTGGATCGTGGTGTCACTAACTGAGAGAAATATGAGAGACAGGTTGGAGGTAGGGAATCAGGCGTTCTGCTTTGATACGTTCAGTTATTATCAGTTGCATGATTGCTTGCTACCCCAAGGCAAACCTCTCTGACAAAAGCTGGGTTAGAGTATAGCAGACAACACCAGCTAAAAGCCAACAACAGCTCCTCTCCTTGCCCCCAAGCACCAAATCTTACTAGGTACAACTTACTCCCCTTGCTGTATGATTCGGTACAAGCTACATGGTGGAAGGAAATGCAGACAGAGGTGTATACTGAGCATCAGTGCACAACCTCTTCACAGTCATCCCACTTGCTGGTGACTGCGGTGCAACTGATTTCCTTTAACGAAAGGCTAAGCAAAGAGGCAAAAGCTTTCTCTTTCCTCAGAAACTCTTCCCTTTTCCTTTCCACACTCAACCAGGGACATGCCTACTCCTTCAGGAGAGGAGATTAGAAGAGTATTAAAGAAGTCCTTCTGGATAAATGAACCCTCTGTCCATATTTACCATCAGTACTATTTTCCCCAGTGGGAACAGGGAACAATAGTGATATACGAGTAAAACCATCTGAAATTGGTTAGCACAGAATAGTTTCTACAAATCCACATCCTTCTCTAGGCCAAAATTTATTCTTTTTTGTAACCTAGCATTTCTTTTCTTTTTTTAAATTTCAGCTTTATTGACGCATAATTGACTGCAATTCATTCTTGAATTATGCCCAGCAAATTATTAAACTTAGTCAATCAGAGATTATAAAATAAGTACCAAGTGACAGCACCGCTCAAATACAATGAATGCATGTAAAAATGTTCCAGATTTGACAATTTCACTGTTGAAATTGTCTAGCAGATAAATTAGAATCTCATTAGAGAGAATTCCCTGGCAGTCCAGTGGATAGGACTCAGTGCTTTCACTGCCAGGACCTGGGTTTGATCCCTGGTCGGTGAACTAAGATTCTGCATGCTGCTAGGTGTGGCCAAAAAAAAAAAAAAAAAAAAAAAAATTCATTAGGGAAGTAAAGTCTCAATGAAAGGAAGGCGGAAGTAAGACACATGACAAAGGGGAGAAACATGTCCCATCCTGTCTGGACAGATGGGGTGGCAGGGGTGGGGGGGATGGATGAAGGAGTGGAATCAAGGCAGGGAGGACTATGACAAAATCAACCTGATCTGGGACTTTAGCAGTAAACTGAGGTACTGAGGGCAGAGGCTTTTGCCCTCTTCCCTAACTGGGACTTTAGAAGGGAACTGCTCTGCAGCATGGACCTACTGTGGCCCCAAGAGGATAAAGAAGGCAGAGGGACATGGCAAGGAAGAAGTGTCCCTTGATCCCTACATGGTGTGGAAACTGAACAGAGACCTGTCAGGCTCGAGGGAATACGAGGCAGAGAATCACTGGGGTCTGCAGCACCAAACAGAGTTGTTGAGAGGAGGCCAAATTGGCAGGGAGGGGCAAAAGGCCCTGACAGCTGAAAAAGACAAGACCACGAATTCATCAACTTTAGAAGCAAATTCTGGCAGGATGCCCATGGGTGGAACTGGGCCAACCATACCCAGAGAATTCCAGCTTGTGCACACCCAAGAACCAGTATTAGGCCAGGGACCCCTTCCTTCTGACATCAAAATGACACACAAGCCCTCCTGTCTACACCTAGATGCCACTCTGGAGAGGAGCAAAGGTAGAATGCTCAGAATTTGAAATTCTGAGCCTGTATTTCAAAGAGAAAAAATGAAACCTAAAGAGAGTGAAACAAATTGATTTCTAGCCTCTTCTACTATCCAGCAGAGTAGAGAATGGGAGTGAGACTTGTGAGGAAAATCAGATCAGTAATTGAGAAAGGAGCTAAATTTTATTTGCATATCCAAATTTGTGAGGAAATTTGTGACCTGCTCTGTACACTATATGCACTAAGAATCCAAAGACCAAAAATTTCATTCATTAGTGCTCTGCAGCTCACCTGAAACTCTTATTTTTTCAGCTTTTCAGTCTAATTTGAAATCCTCATTCAGAAATAGGATATATAGGAGAAATGTCTGAAATAGAAAAAAAAAGTGCCAGTTCACCCACTAATGCCTAAGATGCCCTGGTAGCTGTAATAGTAGCTATAATAGGTACTATTATTATTCCGTACTACAGATTAGGAAACTGAGATACGATTCAGTCAGTTATTCAAGGTCATAAAGTCAGAGCCAGTTTGTTTTTTACCTTTATTGTCTATACTTTCTTAAAAAAAAATTTAGTCAGGGCTTCCCTGGTGGCACAGTGGTTGAGAGTCTGCCTGCCGATGCAGGGGACACGGGTTCGTGCCCTGGTCCGGGAAGATTCCACATGCCGCGGAGAGGCTGGGCCCGTGAGCCGTGGCCGCTGAGCCTGCTCGTCCAGAGCCTGTTCTCCGCAACGGGAGAGGCCACAGCAGTGAGAGGCCCACGTACCGCAAAAAAAAAAAAAAAAAAAAAAAAAAAAAATTTAATAGTTATTACAACAAAATCATAGCTGGGTCTTATTTTAGGCTAAGTATACTCTTACTCAGGTTTCAAGTTCTTACTCTGCTTGACATACTTTTCTCACTTTGTGAGAGAAAACTGGACCATTTTAGACCATATGACTATGAGCCTGTGCTTGAGAGCCATGCAAGGAATGGCATTTTGAATAAGAGTATTTTTAAACACTTCAGGATGACAAATCCTCTTGGATGGGACCTAAGACAGCACTACTTTATATTGAACTTTTTTCTGCATGATAGTAAACATCCAGCACAGTCGTCACTGGCCCTGAGGATCTGAGCCACTGGTTAGAATGGGGATTCAAGTTCGCCCCACTGAATATGGCTTTCTCTAGGTGTATTTGAGTTGGGGGAAGGAGGCCCCTCTTTGATCTTGGATGAACGATTAGCCCAACCCCAGAGAGTATGGGTCTGCTGGAAGACTGGTTGGTGCCAGCACTGAAGGTAGAGACATGGGCCTTTTGAGTGTTTAGTCTTTTTAGATTGAATAGATTAACCCATTTTGGGAAGCAGATCCTACAGGCCATATGCCAGGTCCTAGAGGAGTCACTTTCAAATCGGTTCTCTCCTTTAATCCTTTTAACAATCCTGCGAGTGTTGTCAACCCCCCCCCATCTTTTTGCACTTTTTAAAATTGAAATATAGCTGATGTACAATATTACATACGTTACAGGTACATAATATAGTGGTTCACAATTTGTAAAGGTCATACTCCATTTATGCTTATTATAAAGTATTCAGAGCCAGGTTTTGAATCCGGGCATTTGTCTCCAGAATCCATTCTCGCTATGGCATTCTATTGCCTGTAATGTAACAAACGTTGGGTAGACAGTGGAAAACATGAATCCTCATGCACTGTTGGTAGATGGGTATACTAGTGTATTCTGGGGAGCACTGTTGGTAGATGGGTATACTAGTGTATTCTGGGGAGCAATCTGGCAGCACGTAGTGAAATTAATTAAATACCATATGTCCTAGCAATTTCACTCCCAGGTTTAGGTCTTAGAGAGTCACACACAAAATGAGTTGGGAAGTGTTCTGTCCGACTCTGCTCTCTAAAAGAGCTTGTGTCAGAATGATATTATTAAAATGGTTGATATAATTTTCCAGTAAAGCCACCTTTTTAGTTTTGTTTTTCTGAGGAAGTTTTTAATAACAAATTCAATTTCTTTAGTAGGCTATAAGGTAGCCTGATATAAGGCTATCAGGTTTTTTTACCCCTGAGTTTTCAGAGTTATTTATATATTCTAGATACTAATCCTTTGTCAAATAGGCGGTTTGCAAATATTTTCTCCCAGTCTGTACCTTCCTATCTTAATAGGATTTTTCATAGAGCAAAGGTTTTAAATTTTGATGAAGTCACCATTTATCAATTTTTTCTTTTAGGAATCATGTTTTTGATGTCAAGTTTAAAACTCTGCCTCACCTTAGATATCAAAGATTTTCTCCTGTGTCTCTTTTCTAAGGGTTTTATCGTTTTATATTCTACACTTAAGTCCACGATCCATTTTGAGGTAGTTTTTGTACAAGGTGTGCGACTAGGTCAAGACAGATAGATTAAAACTTATGTATTTCTGTATGCATTTATTTTTGCCTATGGATGTCCAAGTTCTCCAGCTCTACTTGATGAAAAGGCTACTTTTCCCCCATTGAATTGTGCCTGCACCTTTGTCAAAAATCAGCTGGGCATGGTTGTATGGGTCTGTTTCTGGGTTCTCTGTTCTATTGATTTATGTATCTACCCTCCCCTCCATCAATACCACACAGTCTTGATTACTGTAGCTATGTAGTTAAGTCTTGAAATTCGGTAAACCGATTCCTCCTACTTTATTCTTCTTTTTCAAAACTGTCTATTTATTCTAGTTCCTTCGCCTTTCCATACAAATTTTAGAATACAGTAAGTCTCCTACATACGAGTGAGTTCCGTTCTGAGATCACGTTCATAAGTCCAACTTGTTCCTAAGTCCAACGAAGTTAGCCTAGGTACCAACTAACACAATCAGCTATATAGTACTGTACTGTAATAGGCTTCTAATACTTTTCACACAAATAATATATAAAAAACAAACACAAAAAATAAAGAAAACATTTTTAATCTTACAGTACAGTACCTTGAAAATACAGTAGTACTGTACAACAGGTGGCATACAGGGGCTGGCATCGAGCGAACAGGCAAGAAGAGTTACTGACTGGAGGAGGGAGAGGAGGTGGGAGATGGTAGAGCTGAAGGACCGTCAGCAATAGAAAACGGAGGGCAAGCTGCATGTGACTATGTACGCCAGACATGTGAACTAACTTACGTGAC
Organism: Stenella coeruleoalba; assembly: GCF_951394435.1. NCBI lineage: Eukaryota > Metazoa > Chordata > Mammalia > Artiodactyla > Delphinidae > Stenella > Stenella coeruleoalba. The sequence goes on along the minus strand of NC_137154.1, from coordinate 48,074,156 downwards.
TGGACATCTGGACGCATGTTTGCATCTTTGAAAGTTCAAAACTTGAAGGTTCGTGTGTAGGGGAACTACTGTAATCTTACCTGTGTCTACAAAAAGTCATGCTGGGATTTTGACAGGAATTGTGTTTAAACCTCCGTACCCATGTGGGTACACAACTGATGTCTTTACTAAGTTTTGCAATCCAAGAACATGGCATGTCTCTCCATTTACTTACAACTTTGATTTCTTTCATCAGTGCTGTAGTTTTCAGCACAGAAGTCCTGGAGACTTTTTTCTTGGGAGTTTTAAAGTTACAAGTTTAATTTCCTTAATAGTTACAGGGTTATTTATTTATTTCATATTGCATGAATTGTAATATTGTGGTGTCTTTTTTTGGGGGGAAATTGTTCCATTTCAACTAAGTTGTCAAATATAGGTCCAGAGTTGCAGTATTCCTTTATATTTGTCTGCACAGTCTGTAGTGATATTTGTTGTTTCATTCCTGATACTGATAATCTGTGTCTTTTCTGTTAGTCTTGCTAGAAGTTTGTAATTTTATTGATCTTTTCAAAGAAACAGCCCTTTGTTTCATTGATTTGTTCTATTCAGGTTGGTTGTTTGTTTTCAATTTCATGAAATTCTGCTCTTACCTTTATTATTTCCTTCCTTCTGTTTGCTTTGGATTTATTTCCCCCCATTTTTCCCCTAGATTGAGGTGGGAACTTTGATTACATTCTTTTAAGGCTATCTCTTTCCCAATGTATACATTTAGTGCTATACATTTTCCTCTCAGCATTGCTTTAGCTATGCCTCACAAATTTTGATATGTTCTATTTTCATTACATTCAATGTATTTTTATATTTCCCTTGTGACTTCCGCTTTGACCTATAGATTATTTAGAAGTGTATTGTTTAGTTTCTGAATGTTTGGAAATTTTCCTGTTACTAATTTCTAGCTTGATTTTTTTGTGGTCAGAGAACATACTCTATATGATTTCAAATCTTAAAATTTGTTGAAATTTATTTTATAGCCCAAGATGTGGCCTATCTTAATGGTATGTTACATGGGTACTTGAAAATGATTTGTTGGTGGAGTATTCTATAAATGTCAGTTAGAGCCTACTGGTTGAAGGTGTTGTTGAGTTCTTCTATGTACTTGTTGTTTTTCTGTCTAGTTGTTTTACCAATTGTTGAGAGTCTCCAACTGCAAGTTTGGATTTGTATATTTCTCCTTTCAGTGATATCAGATCTACTTCATGTACTTTGCACACTGTTGTTTGGTGTGTACACATTTAGGATTGCTATGCTTTCTTGCTGCATTGACCCATTTATTATTATATAATGTCCCTTTCGCTCTCTGTCAAAATCTTTTCCTCTGAGGTCTACTTTATCTGATATCAATATAGCCACTCCTGGTTCCTTTTAAATAATGTTTGCATGATATATCTTTTTCTTCCTCTTACTTTCAATTTGCCTATATTGTTATATTTAAAGTGAGTTTCTTGTAGACGACATATATTTTGGTCTTTTTTTTTCAAATCACTCTGCCCATCTTTGTTGTTTAATTGGTGTATTCAGTTCATTAACATATAATTATTGATATGCTAGGGAGTAAATCTGCTTTTTGTTTTTCTGTTTACTCTCTCTGATTTTTGTCTGTTTTCTTTTTTCTGCTTTCTGCGAGTTAACTGAATATTTTTTAGAACTCCATTTTGAGTTATCTATAGTGTTTTTGAGTTTATATCTTTATATAGCTTTTTAGTAGTTGTTTTATGTATTACATTATATATACATTACTTAACATGGTTTACTGATGTTGTCATCTTGTTCAAGTGAAGTACTGAAACCTTACTTCCCTTTATCCTTCCCTGTTTATAATGTAATTGTCTTAATACATTTAGAACCACATCAATGTTATAAACTTTGCTTCAACCATCAAACACAATTCAGAGAACTCAAGAGAGGGAAAGCTAGCTGTACATGCATACATGTTTGTTTACACATATATTTGTGCCCTTTCATCCTTCCTGATGTTCTAAGACTTCTTCTTTTATTATTCCCTTTCTATTTGGAGAACTTCTTTTAGCCATTCTTTTAGGGTAGGTCTGCTGGTGACAAATTCCCCCAGTTTCCCTTCATCTGAGAATATCCAAATTTCCCCTTCACTCCTAAAGGATATTTTATTTTCACTGGGTATAAGTTTCTGTGTTAACAGTTCTTTTATTTCAAAATCTGAGAAAAATTGTGCCACTCCCCTATAGCTTCCATGGTTCCTGATAAGAACTCTGCTGTCATTCAAATTGTTTTTCCCCTTTAGGTAAGGTGTCATTTTTCTTTTGTTGTTTCAAATTTTTTCTTTTTATTTAGTTTTCATAAGTTTAATTATATATGTTTTAAATGGATTTCTTCATGTTTATTCTGTTTGGGGTTCACTTGCTTCTTGAATCCATATGGATTTCTTACCAAACTCGGGAAGTTTCTGGATATTTTTCATCAAGTGCTTTCTCAGCTAAATCCTCCTTCTCATCTTCTTCTGGGACTTCAATGACACAATGTCAGACCTTTTGTTATAATCCCACAGGCCCCATCAATTTTTTCAGCCTATTTTCTCTGTTGTACGAATCAAGTACTTCGTATTATCCTTTTTTTTTTTCCCTTTAGTTATTTATATTTTTCTGTTCTAGAATTTCCATTTCATTCTTTCTTGTAGTTTCTATGTTCTGGCAAGGTTTTCCATCTGTATATTCGTTGAGGCCATATTTTCCTTGAATTTCTTATCCATATTTTCATTTTATTATTTGGACACATTAATAACAGCTACTTTGAACTCTGTGACAACTAAATCCAATATCTGAGCCCACTAGAGTCAGTTTCTATTGAGTGTCTTTTCCCTTGAGTATAAATTACTGTTTATAATTTCATATTTTTATAATTATAATAGGGCTATAATTTCCTATTTATTTGCATGTCTCGTAATTTTGGTTGAAAACTGGATATTGTGAATAATATGTTGTAGAAACAGAAACTACAAGAAAGAACCAAATGGAAATTTTCATTCTGTTATGTTCTGAAGATTTGTTGTTGGTGTTGTTATGAAGGAATTTTGGGATGGGGGGGCCTCAAAATGCAAATTTTATATTTCCTATGTTGTGCATACAACAGTTGACATATCTACTTAGTTCTTTTGGCTTCTAGCAGCTGCTTTTTCAGCCTAGCCTCAGAGCATCTCACCTGCATTTACGTAGGTTAGTCACTGGCCAAAGACTTGGACAGATTTTGGGGGTTCATCTCCTCTATAGTGCTTTTGCTTCTGGGATTTTCCGTTTAAATTTCCAGCTGCTCTCCACTGCCAAACCCTGTCTTCTGACACTTCAGCTGCCACCCAAGCTGGACATGAATTGAGGAAATGTATTCAGGCAAAAAAAGCAGCAAATTTGCATATCTCACTCCAGTGCATTTCTGTCATTCGAAGATAGACTCCACACTGGATTCTGCCAGCTATTTTTGCTAGGTCCCACTGAGTCTCCCCTTTGCATGTGTAATTTAGTAGTCATCCAAAGATTTGGGTTGAGTTTGTCCAAATTTTGGTTTCACCCCTTATACCACTCTCTCTTCCAGGATTTCTGCTCTTAAATTTCCAGCATTTTTACCAGCCTTGAACTCTGTCCTCTGCTGTTTTGAGTGAGTAAGGCTGTGGTTTTCTGCGTTTGGAACTGGGGGATAGGGTGGGGCTGGAAAATGGGGTGGGGAAGGAAAACCTTCAGACAGAAAGACCACAAAAATCACAATTCTTACCCACTGCAGCTAAAGTCTTTCATGGGTAAATTCTCCTCTGCTTTCTGCCTGCTTTTGTTCACTTTCCAGGGCCTTCAAATATTGTTTTTTGTTTGTATTTTGCTCAGATTTTATAGTTGTTAATTGTGGCATAACTGGCCTGACAAAGTAACTCGAAATCTGGAACCAAGACTCATATATACACTGTATACATTTAAGAGAACATTTATAAGAAAATCCTTCCCCCATTTTTTTGTAGTCACAAGGATTTGGATAATCTAAATGTCTTTAGAGGAATGGCTATGTTAAATTTTCTAAACAAATACATGTTGGAACACTAAACAGATGTCAGATGCAAGTATGTACTAGATCCCAGGGATACAGTATTAAATAAAACAGATAAGTCCCTACTCTCTTAGAATTTACATTCTAGTGTGGGGAAATACATAATAACTATATAAACAAATAAATATGTAATTTAAAAGGTGGTGATTAGTCCCTTGAAGAAACACTAAGCATGGTAAGGCAGTAGAAAGTATTGGCTTAAAAAAAAAAAGTTAAAAAAAAAGTATTGGCTAGAGAGAGGGATTACCTGATAGATTGACATTTGGACAGAGATCCAAATATAGTGTGGAAGTAGGCCATAAAGATAACTGTGAAAGTATATTCCAGGTAGTTGAAATAGTACAATGGCCCTGAGGCAGGGGCATGCCTAGAATATTCAATAATTAGCAAAGTGGACAGTATGGCTGAAAAGGTGTGTATGAAGGGGGAGAGTGTTAGAGAGGTAACTGGAATCCAGATAATACAAGGGGCTTTTCGGTTATAGTAAGAACTCTGGGCTATATTATGAATGAGATGGGAAGCCATTAGAGCATGTGAAGAAGAGGTTAAAGTGAGTTATAGGTACATATAGCAACACGAAGAGAACTTAAAAGCACTGTGTTGAGTGGGAAAAGGAAGATTTATAGGAAGATATCACTTATGTTCACTCATGAGCACAGATTAAAAAGTCCTATACAAAGTATTATTAAACTGATTTCATCAATATATAAAAAAGATATAATCAACTAAGCTAATTTTATTCCAAAAACTCAAGGTTGATTTCACATATGGAAATATCTTTTACTTGCTACACTGACAGAATTTTAAAAAATATATGATCATCTCAATTCAGAAGCAGCATTTGACAAAATTCAAAATCCAATTCATGATACAAGTAATAGCAAGTAGAGCACATTACTGATCTGACAACCATTAATCAGAATCTCACTTCCAATACCACACTCAATGACAAAATACTGAAAGCTTTTCCTTCAAGTCTGATAGTGATTCAGACTTCCACCAACATCACTCTTCTTGAACATAGTGATGGATCTCCTGGCCAGTGGAGTATAGCATGGATAAGAATAAATGCTATAGAATTAGAAAGGGTGAAATAAACTGATATGATGTTCAGAGACGATATGAGTATAATATATGTAGAACATAAAAGAATACAGATAAATTATTAGTTAGTAAGTGAGGTTATTTAGCAAGGGTGCTGCTCCATGGTCAACACACAAAAATTGGTTATATTTCTATATAAAAGCAAGGAGAAAATGAAATTTCTAAAGATCCCATTTGCAAGATGTTTAAAAAAGCAACAGTAAATGCCTAGGAATAAATATAACAAAAGATGTGCAAGAAGAACTTTGCACATAAATCTATAAAACATTATTGACAGCAATTAATGAAATGGCGCACACAGACCACAGATTTGGAAGCCTCAGTATTACAAATGGATCAGTTCGCACCAAACTGAGCCTGCGTAAGAAAATCCCATCAGGGTGTTCAGGGAACTTGACAATCATGGAAATGCAAAGGTCCAACAATAGTCCTTCTGGAGATGAAAAACGTGTGGGACTTGCTGTACCACATACTAAGACTTATTAGAAAGCTACTGTAGTTAAAACAGTGAGGTACTGCTGTGAAGACAGACGTACAGACCAAGGAATGGATTAGGGTGCCCAGAAACAAACTCGCACTTAACAGAAAAATATGGAAAGGTAGAGAGTAACAGGAAAATTTTTTTTTCAGTGAACAGTTTTGTATTAATTGGATATCTAGATGGAAATAAAATTCAACTTGGCTCCTATTCTAACCACACAGAAAAATCAGTTGCACATGGGTTGTAGAACTATGAAAAGCAAAATACTAACACATCCAGAAGATAAGTTAGTAAGATATCTTCATCATTTTGGGGTAGGAATGATTCTTTAAATAGGCACACACAGCATTAACCATGAACAATCGATAAACCAGGCTACATTAAACTTCTGTTCATCAATAAACACCCATTAAGAGAGTGAAAAAGGAAACCACAGAATGGGAGAAGATACACGCAGTACATATAACCAGAAGGGATTATGGGTGTGTGTGTGTGTGTGTGTGTGTGTGTGTGTGTGTGTGTGTGTGTGTGTATAAAATACAAAATCAACAAAGAAAAGACAATCCATTAGAAAAAGTGGGCAAGAGACTTCAACAGGCACTTGATCGAAGAGGATTTTCAAGTAGTCAGTGTATGAAAAGAATTTTCAAGCAGTCAGTATATGAAAAGGTCAATCCCATTAGTAATTAGGGAAATGAAAAGTTAAACCAAAGGACATAACATAACACATATACTGGAACTGGGGGACAATGCCACAAGATAGCAAAGATATGGAATAAAGTGAATTCTCATGTGGATTAAGTGAACACTCATTTCCCTGGTGAAGGGAGTATAAATTGAAAAATTTGTAAACAGTCTGGCATTAACTATTAAAGTTGAGGATATACATACTTTATGACCAGTTTTCTCCTAGTTATATTCCCAAAGGAAGCATGTGCACATGCACAAGAGGCACTTGCAAGATTGTTCACAGCAGCATTGTTTGTAGAAACCACAAACTAATCATTAGGCAGTTCACATTCTGTTTCTCTTCCTTCCGGGTACACGGTAGGCTCATACGGGAGGTATATATGGCAATGAGACTTGTTTTGGCTAATTAAACGGGGCAAAGAGGACATGTGTCGCTTCCAGAGTGAAGCTTTTGGTGCCAGGGTGTGATCTGTCTTGTTCCCTTTTCTCGCCTAGTGATTACGGAAGCATGTATTGCAATGGAGTTTCATTAGCTTGAGTACCTTAGTGACTACGAACAGAGTCCCTGCCAACCTACAGCAATAGTAAAAAATTATCTTTTGTGGGGTGAAGCCATTAATATTTTGGGTTTTTGTTTCCTGTAGCATGATCCAGCCCATTCTGATTGATATATAACTCAAAGGTACATCAACAGTTGAATCAATCAATAAACTGTGGTTTCTTCACAGAATGGGATATATTTCTACAGAAATAAAAATGAATGAAATTCAGCTGCGCTCAACACATGGATGAATCCCATCCATGGGATGGGAAGAAGCCAGACACATGGAAATATATACAATTTAGGTATGGATGCTCAACTGGTAAGACTATAAAGAGAAGCAAGGAAATCAATGTCATGAAAGTTAGGGTGGTGGTAACTTCGCAAAGTCAAGAGAAGAAAGTTGGGAGGTGACATAAAAGAGGCTTCTGGGTGTTGACAGCCTTCTGTTTCTTAGTCTAGGTGGCGCGTACACAGGTACCGGCCTTGTGATAAACCATTAGGCTTAACATTTTTGTTTACTTTTCTGTATGGGTGTGTGTTTTGTTTACTTTTCTGATGTGTTCAATTAAAAGGGATTTAAAAAAAGATTACTAGCCGCTGTAACAACAAACCAAGGGTATAATGGCTCAAAAAGATAGAGATTTCTTTTTCACTCACGTGAAATCCAAAACAGATGTTCTTAATTGGTGGGTGGCTCTCCTCTAAGTGATGTTCAGGCTCCTTCTACCTTTTGGCTCCGTCATCTTCAACGTGTAGCTTTCAAGGTCATATGCTCAAAGGCCAAAGTGGAAATAACATGGGGGACTGTGCATAGGAAAATTTAAGGACCCAAGTCACAGAAGTAGCACACCTTAGTTCCACTACCATCCAACTGGCTAGATTCAATCACATGGCCCGACTTAAGAATAAGGGAAGCTGGGAAAGAATACAGCTGATTTCCCAGGAAGAAGAAAATGGGTGCGAGGAACAGCTGGCAAGTCTCTGCCACAGCATGCATATACCAAAACCACCATCTATTTTGCCAAAGATACACAGGTGTCCAGGGGCACACAACAAACACATTGTGGGGTACAAGAGGAGCAGAAATATGAATCAGGAATAAAGTAAACAAACAAAATAAAGAACAGGAGAGGGGCCTTTCTGAGCCGGTCCTAATATAGCACCATGAACCTAGAGGAGGATTATCTCAATTCTCAGCATCAATCTATGTACCCAAAACAGTGAGAGTAAAGTCAAGTAGCAATGGTGACAGCAGTGCCATCCTAACCAGACTGACTAAAGTTGACCTTAGATTTTGCACCTGTTCATCCTCCCTTGGCTCCTGTCTGTTCTCTAAGCCTCACTCCCTGGACTTTCCATTAGTTCTCTGAGTAACTTATTGACACCCTTCCAATAATTTTTCTTCTTAACCATCTTATTAAAGCCAAATTTGTACAGAGCAGATTTATTTTACCTACTGCACTTCCAGAATATGCTGAACTTTCGCCCTTACAGCAGGCACCCTATTCTGTCCCTGGCTTCGGCGGGACGCTGCTGCAGAAAGCCCAGCGCTTACACCTGCCTCCAGCAATAACAGCCAAGCGGCAGGAAGATGACCCTTACCTCCCAAATCTCAAATGAGTGCATCTAGTCGGGGGCACTTATTTTGTACTCAGAACCCTAGCTGCAAGGATTTTAATTTCTCCAGATGGCAAAGAATTTGAGGCAACCAGGCCAATATGTAAGTTTACTATGGTGGATGCATATTATGAAGTACTTCACAGCTGACAGAAGCAACAATCTAGATGTATGAGCAGCTACGTGGAATATACTGGCTATTTACCTATTTTCTTTTGGCTCCTACACTCTCCATATCTCCCTCTGCAGCACACCTCCCTCTCAGCCCCCACGTACACACACTCTGGAGTTGTGTTGTTGCAGCTGTGACTCTGCAGAGTGTATTTCCCAGAATCCACTGGCAGGTGGTTCCATTAGGTTCTGCCAAAGGATGCCACAGAGGGAAACTGAAAATGAAAAAGGGGGGAGAGTCTTCATTCCTGTTTTCCGGTTGCTGTCACAGTATTTCAGCTGCAGACAGTTGTCTCTGGCTACTAGCTTCTTTTGCACTCAGCAGCAGCTTTGCTACACTTCTGAGACACCAGCAGCAGATCAGCTCCCCCCTTGGCAGTCAGAGAACAGTCAGACCTTGCTCCCTCACCCTCAAGGCCATTTCCTTCCTCAGAAGTCCAAGCACCAGGTATGTGGAGGGAGCCTCCCCATAGAGATCTGAGTACTGACCAGTTAAAAGTGGTCCCTTTTCTGAGCTCCTAGTTTCTGGTAATTATTTCCCTTCTTCCCTTTTGTTTTCCCAGGCCTTAGGACATTATCTGATTTCTCCAGTTCTTAATTTTTAATTACATCAAGCATCTTCTTTTGTCTCAGCCTCTATCACTTGTAATCAATTCTCTGCATTAAATGCCCTCTATTTGAAACACTTAGTACTGTTTCTATTTCCCTGAGTGGGCCCTGATTGATAACATAGATGGATATTAAAAACACAGTTGAGTGATGGAAAAAAAGAAGACAAGATTTGTTGACAATACTGTATAAATAAAGCACATGCATGAGAACAATTCACATTTTACAAGAATACTTGCACAAGTAAGAAGATGTTAAATAAGGGTGCTAGATACACCTACACAGAATTTACTCTAAGGTAATAAAGCTGATCCAGGCCCACCAACCTTCCTATTGTACGTGAAGTTAGAAATGCAAGCTTCATTGACGGGAATTTTTAGGAATAGAGAGAACTTCTCCCTGAAAGGTAAAGAAGCAGCGCTGTCCCCTCCATCCTAAATCAAGCGAGGAAGGCTCCAACACAACCACTTATAGTCATTTCATGTTCCCAGGAGAGGGAGAGACCTTATATTCATTCAGCATTACATTCTCTAGCAAGACGCTTGCTACACTCAGAAACTTATAGACCCGGCTCCATATGGCCACTGGGGTGGAGCCTGGGGCAGAGGCTTCTTGGGAGAAAGTAACCTGAGTCACTTGTGAGGGTTTGGAGCCAGAGAGAGAGAGATGGAGAGGTCAGAGTCAGGCTAGCTGGGACAGGGCAAGGGGAGTCAGGGGCTGGCGGGGCTGCACTGCTGCTGTTTGGTAGGACAAATATGCATGAGTTTCCCGGGAGCTCCCAAAAAGGTAACCACTCCTAAGGTATTTGTTGGAACCTCTCCCAGGAGGGCTGCCCGCCAGGGTGAGGGACTTCAGCACTAGGACGCTGTGCATACGCTGTCAGTGTCGGGAGCTGAAGAGCCGAGGGGGAGTGTGGGCTGAGTATTGTAAGCAGGGAACCAAAACCAGTTAGTGCGCAAGTGCCATGGCGGGACTCCAGAGAACCCCACACACTGAGCCAACATTTAAATGCCTGTCTTAGTAGAACACACTGATGAAGCTAAACTAAATCAAAGTTTAGCCTTTGTGCCTCTAACATGCCTTCCCCCATCCCAGTCCTAGAAGTGACAGAGGAGGTGGAGAATGAGTGAAATAAACAGACCATGAAGGTTTCCCCACCCCACTGAGCTGGAGGGAGAACAGCTTTGAATTGGATGAGTTGCTGACAGGCCACTGAGATGTGGGAAGGGGCGGGGGAGACAAATATATTTAAAATAGTAATATTTCAGATTGGTCTCAGCCATGTTATAGGGAATAAATGGAACGTATTTACACCAGAGTACTAACAATGTAGAAGGACCCTTGAAGTAAGGCCAAAAAGATAGGGGCTGTGGCTACCTGTGCGACTCCTGAGAAGGGTAATAGTAAGTAGGGTGTCTCTGCTTAATCAAAACACATCATCTTGTGACCATGAGGATCAAGAGAGTCACACAGACCTAACTGCTAACATCCTTGAATTCCTGAACCAATGCCAACAACCACCAACCATCAGGTTTCTAGTTTTACAAGAAGAAAAATCTAATTTGTTTAAGATATTCTTTAGGGGGATTTCCTTTTTTTGTTGTTGCTTTTGTCACAATCAAAATGTAACTGATAAACTGATAAAATCAGTATCTCAACTTCCTCATGTGAGCATTTTTTTCCCCAGTTAGGAGCCCAATTCATAGGACTGGGGAAGTGTTGACCGGCATCTGGTAAGCTAATTAAATGTCTGAAGCACCCTGAAGGAAACAGAAAGGGTTCTGTGATCAAGACAAGGTGGACAGGGTGGCCAGAGAAGCTATATTAGCCAGGGCATATCATGCTAAACACTAATGCAACAGAGGTTATTCCTTGTTCAAAGAAGTGTGGATATTCTCGATCAAGCAGTTCTCCTCTAAGCAGGGACTTAAATATCCAGACTCCTTCTATGCTCTGACTCCATCTTCAAAACACGTGCTTCAAGGTCACCCTGGAAGGCAGAGGAGGGGGTGGAGAACACGGAGAAGGCTCGTCCACTCTTGAACTGTCTTGGTCTGGTAGTGAAACGTCACTTCTGCTCCCTTTCCACTGGGGAGGACGATGCACACAGCCCCACCTTGATGCAAGAAGCTGGGAAATGTAATTTAACTGTGTGTCCAGGAAAAGGACATTTTGGTGAGCATCTAGCCCGGTTTTTCCACAGAAGAAAAGGTGATGCTGGTGTGAAGATCTGGAAGATAAAAATGAACTCACCAGGGAAAAGTATCCTGAGAAGATGGAGTGGCAAATGTAACGACCCAGAAGTAGAAATGGCTTGGAACACTTGAGGAATGGAAAGAAAGCCTGTGTGGCTGCAGTTTCGTGTGGAAGCAGTGGCTTAAGGTGCAGCTGGAGAGGGAGGCCTGGGCAAGATCACACAGGGCCTGGGAAGGAGTTTGCCTTTTGTTCTTAGAGCACTGTGAATCCACTGAAGGATTTTCAGCAGAGAAGTGACATATCTGACTTACATTTTAAAAAGCTCACTTGGCTGAGTGGAAAATGAATTGCTCTGGGGACAGGAGTGGAAGCAACTGGACCCGTAAGGTGGTTACTGCAGTAGTCGAATGTCCTAGAACCAGGCGGACAGCCTGGGAGGTCACCAGGGATGGAGGACAATGTAATTAGAGGTCTCTGTGAGAATCTGTAAAGTGCTTCGTGAAATTACGTAAGTGGTTGTGTGACTGGAGCCGAGCTGTGTCTCTGCCAAGACCACGTTGCTTCTTTGGGAACTGTGCTCCCTTAGAACAGTGTTACAGGAACAAAAGCTGGAGCACCCCAATGACTGCAGGGGCAATAAGCCTCTAAAAGGGATGCTGAGGAAGCATAAGCACAGACTGCTAGCCAAACCCAACTTTATTCTCGTCTCTCACCACGCCTCCAACCCTTTTTCATTTAGAGAAAAGCTGCAGCAAGCCTGTGACTTTTCAGCTCATTCTTAGTTCACAGATGTCTTAGAATCAGTTTAAGATACAAAACCAGTCTCAGATGATTGCAATGTCTAATCCTACATTACAATAAATAATCTGCACCTATTGTAGCTTTACCTATTTTCGCCTCCCAGCTCTGTCCCACTTAAGTCAAGGAGCCTGCACTGGGGAAGGGAGGAATGGTCTGGATGCTCTCTGCTCTTCTCACCTCCTCTCCACCTAAGAGCTGCTGACTGCTCTGGGCCCAGCTGCAGAGAGGAAGGGGATAAAACTGTGCTTGCTTGACTGGGTGTTTCTGTGCCCCACGGGCCTGCTAGATATTTAAAGGGAGCATCATGCTGTCCCTTTTCTGCAGTCCCCTTTACCTTGGTGGATGCAGCTTTATTCTGGGTGGTTTCCTGAGACTCCCTCCTCAGCCCACATGGCACACTCCTAGCTTCTTTGTGCTAAGGTCTCCTTGCCTCTTCAAATGGTCCTACTGGACAGGACTCAAGACCAGCTGACACTTCCCTCTCCTGCAAGGTGCAAAGGATACACTCATGCATGGCTTACCACGGCAAATTCTGGGAACACAGGCCAATGCAAAAGCAGCAGCACTCCCCTGGCTCCACCCCTGAAACAGTTAATGAATCTCTGTTTGCCCTCCGCATTTCCAGGGCAGGAGTCAGATTCCAGGTTCACCATTTCTTGGCTTTAGGAATAAATACCTCAGGCTTCCCAAATGCTCCCAGTGGAATCTCCAATTACACTCTTTCCCACTCTTGTTTACTTCTTACTATGACTGCACTCCTTCATTCTGTTCTCCAATTGTTCCTTAAACTGATCTCACTGTTCCTTAAACAGCTGGCATGCTGTTATTTCTTAAAGAAATATATATTGTTCTCTCTTCAGTCTCGGCTCTCAACATTAGACACTGAAGCCCAGGCATGGACTTGAAGAACAGCTTGTCCTGAAGCTGACGATGGAGCAGGGGGGCACCCAGACTCAGGAAAGTCCTGCTTTCAGAATTGATAGAAACGCAGATGGAGGCTTGGCTGAGTTAGGGGGAGCCGGGGTCCTGAGTGAGACCCAGAAAGATGTTTATGTAGGTGGCTGGAGCCAGAACAGGCAAAGAAAGAATCCAAATTTTAAGTAAGGGAGGAAAGCAAAAGAGGGAAGAAGGCAGACCCCAGCTGTCCTGCTGAGCATGATAATAAAGCAGGGAAAATTAATCAAGATCTAGGAATATAAATAACACTTGGGAAACAGAGATATGGAGCTATAAAAAGGTGACGTGTGCACTACAGTGAGACAGATGCCCTGCTACTCCAAAACATCCCTTAGACTTTATGGCTTGCCTCCCTCCCTGTTATCCCAGGAGATTCCTGTCCCATGGAGCTGCCACAACAGTTGTCTCCCCAACAATCCCCAGTGAATCCCGCCAAGCTGGAGAGGACTGTCAGGGTATTTTGTCTTGGCTGCCTGGTAGCCAGCTCCACTCACCAGCCTCACATCACCCCCAAGAGGGAAGTCTCTCTAGTAGGCTGTGTGAACCCTCTGTCCCTTTGAAATTCACGCTATCCCGCCTCTCCTACTCTTTGCAGATCTCCTGGATCTGCCCCCATCTTCAAGAGGTTGGCACCTGTTCCACGCTTATGTCTACCATCATCCTGGAGACTTTCAAAGTCCACGCAGAACCTCTCTCAATACCTGAGGCCTCCATGCATTAACCAATCTCCGGGCAACCTCCCTGCACACCTCTCAGGCACTCACCCCTATAACTACACTCTAAACTTAGCCATTGCCTGGAGCTGCTCTGCTTCCAATATGAATTATTCAGGCATTCCAGTTTCTGACCACAGTCTCCCATCCTTCTAGGTTACTTGTTCAGTTACCCCCAATGCAACAACCTACTCCTGTCTTTACTCCACTCACCTGTTCTACCAAATTCCATGGTCCAGCATAGCAATCGCTTACTTACGAACGGTCTGAAATTCCTTTGCTCATTTATTTCAATTGCATGGCAAGTTTCCAATCCTGGATGATCCCTCAGTACTCATTTTTTCCACAGCTACACCTAGATTCCTGAGTACGTAGAGAGAACCACAGCATTGGACTCACTATAAATTCATGAATAATACCACTATAAATTCAAACCCCAGGCCCTCAACATTATGCAGCAATCCTCTCCCTGCTGCGACCTGACCTCTCTCTCATCTTAATAGACCTTTCAACAGCATCTGTCGGCCTAAAACCTCCCCACTCCTTCCACATTAAGAAATTCATTCTCCTGGTTTTACTCCTCCATCTCTGGCCCCACCTTCTCTTCTTGTCCCCTTTATTGGTTCATTGTCCTTTACTCATCCATTAAATGCTCCTGTGAGTTCTATTCCAAGCCACTTTCTCTTCTCGTTATCTTACTTTGGATATCTTACCTATTCCTATGACTTGAGTTACCTCCTCTGGCTGCTGAGTTTCTGTCCCACTTCCAAGTGAACATCAAGGTACCAAAAACCCAACCTTTTGAATGGCGTCACCAGCCCAACCAGTTGCTCAAGCCAGAAACCCAAGACTTGCTTCAGATTCCTTTCTCTCACCAAGCCGCAATGTCCCACCAGTTCTACTCACTGAAGTTCTCCCAACCGCCTCCGCCTATTCCACCGTCACTAGTTCACAGTGCCCTCATCATGTGCCCGAACCTGGGCTCCTGCAACACCCCTGCTTCTCATCGGTCCCACTCAACTGGACCCTGTCATCCTTATCACCTCCTTAGATGGATCTCAAGTGACCAGCTCAGGAATACAAAGATAAATATGAGTTGAGAAGACTGCAGCCTAATGCACAAAGCAATCGCCACACAGTATTTAGATGCTGAAACTGCACTCTTCACGTAGCGCTTTGAGAGTGCGGATGAAGAAGTTAGTTCTGCTTTGGGAGTAACGGAGTAGGAAACAACTAGGCTGTTTGGAAGGATGAGTAAGACTCTGCTGGTCAGATGAGTATTCAGCAGAGAGAAGCACATGCAAAGGTACTGAGCAGTAGCTGCTGGATGGTTCATAGCCCAGTCTCCAAACATGCCCTCTGGCCTACACAGCCTGCCTCAAAACACCCACCTTACTGGAGGCACCCAACTGGCTCAGAGCCCTGGAACCTGTGTCCCAGTGGTCACTCTCAGTTCTTGTTCTTTGAAATAGGTAGAACAGGCTATATCTTTATACCTGGGCTCATGGCAGATGCCTTCTGGAAGGGGCCAAGGACCTATCATCCCAGTTCATCTTCTCCCGGCACTAGCCTTCCCTGCCCATAGCTTTCCTAAGACATGCTGATTTGGGCCCACTACAAGGCAGAAACAACAGACAGACCCTTCTGCCAATGAACAGCCCAATCTCCACCCCAAATAGCATCAATCAGGTGTGATTTATGAAGAGGCCCAGCTCCTGCACCACCCCCCCCCCCCACAAGAACAGCTCACAATCTGTCAAGAATCTCTAAAAATCCTATAAAATAAGCCTGTTGAAAGGCCTATCTTGAGCTCTCCCAGAGTCTTCCTCAGTCAACAAGTCCATTCTTTACTCTTCAACCCCTAACCCTGCCTGGAGAAGGTCTTTAGAAAACAGTAATGCTTACAACACACATCAGCCACAGCTACAGTTTATTGTGCACCTCCTGTGCACCCAGCCCTAGCTACAGATTTCCTCATTAACCCACACCACACAACAATCCCATGAGACAAGAATCCTACCATTTTCCAAATGAGTAATATGACATTCAAAGATTAAAAGACTCAGCAATCAGTGGCAGGCTACCTGATTCCAAATTTGTGCCCTCAGCCAGACACACACCAGGGCCCTATGGGACAACAGATACTAGGAGTAGTTTGGGCCATACAGCTCCAAAGATGGAGATAAGGATCAGGGGAAAGAAGCACTCAGTACAGGGACAATCAAACCATCCTGACCTAGAAGCCCAGACTGACGTGCTCAGCCAGGATGCTGGTGGGCTACCAGCTGCCCCAGAGCCAAGAAGCAATGCCTGCCCCAGGCCTTCAAGGCCTGGGCAAACCAAAGCTGTAGAAGCTATGGGTAAGCAGAAGGAGCTGATGTGCAAACAGGAAAAGGACAATAGAGGAGAGTGGAGATGCTAGGACAGAAAGCCCACGTGGCTCCTGAGAGATGGAAAGAGGAGCCACACCCAGAGATGCATTGAATTCCAAACCATGTCGTTTCCATGACACTAAGGGCATCCACAATTCCCAGATAATCCTGAGTTCTCACAGTAACTCCTTATTCTTTAGCTAGCCCAAATGACTTTATGCTTCCTGGAACCAAGAAGCCTTCATTAGAGCAGGGCTGAGCCAGGGGTTTCATTACATTTTGTTCTTGGGATGGAGTAAGGGTGGTACCAGGCCCCGGGTCACAGCCTGAGTACTTCAGAGTACTGAGCCTGGAGTTTAAGACTTGCCTCCCCTTTCAAGGGGGGTCCAGAGGTCACCTGCGCTTGTAGAGACAAGGCTGGAGCTTCAGGCCTGAGAGCTGAGCCTTGGGCCCGACCCGAGGAGGCCCAGTCTTTTGAAAGTCAAACAAGAAGAAGTGGCTGTTGGTCAGGTCCTAGGGACAGAAAAGACCCAGTGAGCTCTAAATCCTCACCCCAGCTCCTCAAACCACCTCCATCCACATCCCGTCCCTGCTCAGAAAGCTTCCCAGGGCTCTCCCACAAGTCATGCCTTCAAGGAGCAAACGTCTGTGTCTGATTATGACCTCCATCCTGAACACCACTACTACCCTGAAGGGCCACACATGTGACAAAGATACGGACAGACTTCTTGGGGCCCTCACCTTGGAGATGACCTTGAAGCCCAGTTTGGTGACAGCCCCCAGAAAGGTCCGAACATCTTCAAAGCGGCTGCTGACCTCAGCCACTTTCAAGAGACCCCTGAAAAGGATGGAAAGTTCTGGGTAAATGCACAGACACACGCACGTGCACATATACATGCATCTGTTTCCTGGGGACTCCTACCCTGGCTTCAGCACTCGATTTGCCTCCTCTAGGAAGTCTCTGATGTTGGTTCCCATCAGTGAAAGGCAGAACACAGCCACGTCTACAGATTCATCCTCCAGAGGCACCTATGAAGAGTATCGTATGAAGCACACATTATGGGGAGGAGAAAGCCAGCACCGAGTGCTAGGGGTGCCGGGCAGAGAGGGCATGTTAGAGATTAGCCCATGAAGTTTGGGCCTAGGGCACAGGCCAGATACGTGGAAGGAGTGGGGTTTACCTGGGCCATGTCACACACAGTGACCCGGGGGTCCAGAGAGGCCAAGTCGAAGCAGTGCACAGGGTTCCGGATACTTGAAGCCAGGCGGCAGTCCCCACAGCCAAAGTCAGCCACCACCAGGGACGCAGGCCTGGAAGTGGAAGGGAGGAACAGCTCGCTGGTCTGGCCTGAGCCCGTGACTGACACACCTCGCTTCTCACAATGCCCAACTCCCACTCACCGCTGGTGAAGATCCCTGGCAATGCGGTCCACTGGCTGCAGTGGCCACTTCTTGACTTGGCTCTGGAAGCCACGGTGGTAGAGGAGAAAGGCCTCAGGGTCTTCCTGGAAGAGGCGCTGCGCAGCACTGCTGGGCCCTGAGTACAGCTGTTCATTGAGGTAGCGGAACCGGGCACCATCCAGCCGCTGGGCCATGCGGGCTCGCAGAGCCTCCGCCCGGGCTCCATGGCTGTCTGGACTGGGGGCAGGAGGCACCTCTGTCTCCTCTGTGGCGGCTGTGGCTGGGGCCTGCTCTGGCGCCCGAGGAAGCCGAAACTTGTTCTTCTGTCTACGCTTGTTCTTCTGCCGGTTCCGCCACTGCTTGCGACTCAAGGTGTGCGGAGGATTAGAGCAAGGGGTCTCAGGGCTTGGCTTGGTGGAGTCATTTGCAGCACTAGAATTCCAAGCTTTGGAACCTGCAGGGAGTGAGATGGGAAGGCATATTTGGGGCGATATCCCCTGAATTCAGAGGCTTAGCAAGAGACGAAACCTGAGACAGAGATTGTGGCCTAGATGAAAGTACTTCTTATTCCCTAACCCCAAATCTAGTGGTGGCAGATAACCTCTGTCATATGTAGGATCAGCTGATCCCCCCTCCCTGTCCCACATGCACTAATACCAGTTTGGTCAACATTGTCCAGGGGCTGGGCAGGATTTGAAGGGTCCTGTTTCTGGCATTTCCTCTTTCTTTTCTCTTCTGCAGCGAAGTCATTGCCAAGAAGAGCCCCTTTGTGGCACTTCTTCCTTTCCACTTCCCCTTCCTTGGAGCCACTGCTAGGTGGGCCCTGTTTTTGACGTTTCTTCTTCCTTTTCTTCTTTACTTCAGGAGAAGTGCTGGCAAACAAGACCTTTTTTGGGCGTTTCTTCTTTCTTTGCACCACCTCCTCCTCGTCCTCCTCGTCACTGCCAGGCAGACTGGGGGGCTGCTGGGGAAGAGATGCTGCCTCCAGGGCCCGTAATGTGGCCAAGAGCTGGCGGTGCTTGGAGCCCTGGGGGAAAACAAGGGATGAGAGCAGGGGCGAGGAGAATGGATGGGGCCTGGAGAATAAGAAAGGAGAGATGGGGACCTCATTCAGACACTGGTTAGAGGCATATGGATTATTCCCAGTCAACTTAACTTGTCATGAAGACTGCCAGACCCTGAAGAACTTTCAAGTCGCCATCCCAAGGAGGGCAGAGAAATCAGCCACCCCACTTTCTTCATTGTGCAGATGAGGTAATGGGGTTCCCCAGAGAAATGTTCTCTGCACGTGCTTTTCCTTCCAAGCTACAAGATCAAGGCCAGGGACCAGGAGTTCCAACCCTCAATCTCAGGCTTCTACCTCTAACTAATATCTTTTTATAAAAGTTAGGAAGGTTTCTGAAAACAAGAGTAACGGGATCACATGTGTGTGTATTAAAGGTGCCTCCTTTAATAGTTGTAGTGTAGAGAACAAACTGAAAAGGACAAGCTGTAGACAGAGGCCAGTGGCACGGACTACAGCAATGGGTTGAGGGGCTGAAGAGGAGGGAATAAAGCAGACAGATTCCATGTTGGAGGCTGACCGAAGGGTAGAAAGAGCCTGAGCAAGTGCAGCAGCCCTCACATCGGCAAAAGCTTAAAGGAGAAAGGTCTGCTGTCTGGGAGGCCATTCTAGGTTGAAGTCCTACTGGGTGGTCCTAAACCAGGCACTTATCTTGGAGCTCCCCTCAGCACCACCTCCCTTTGAAAGGTAGTGCTGACAACCCTTCAACGTCGCTTACTCTTGCTCTCTCCAGTGTCCACACAGCACCCAATGACCTTTTCAAAATGCAAATCTGAAGAAATCATTCCTCTGCTAAAACACTCCACCGGCTTCTCTCTCTCTTTACCGTATGCAAAGCCTCTAATCTAGCTCTCCAATTTATACGGCACCCCCTCTCACTCTCTCCGTTCCAACTACACAGATTATTTCTGTGTAGGTGTGTGACCCTAGCAGAACATGCTCTCTCACACCAGGGTCTCTGCACGTGCTTTTCCTTCCAAGAAACCCTCTTTGCGTCACTAACTTCTACTCACCAAGTCTCTCTCAGTTCCAACATCACTTTCTTTTGGAAGTTCCCGGATTTTCGGGCGGTCGCAGGCGTCCCCCTCCCCCTAATACACATGCGGCGCGCCCCAGCTCTGGGATCCAGCGGGGTCCGTTCCGAGTGCCCCTGCGGGTCCACTCACCTTGATTTGCGAGTCGGCCGTGGTCCGAGGCCGTAAGGCTACAGACCCGAGGTCCGCGACTACTGGGGCCTCCTCGGCCCACTCCGGCTCCTCGAACATGGGGTTGGGGAGAGCGAGGTCGCGCGATCCACCAGCCTCTCCACGTGCCCAGCTAGTCTCCAGGAGTCAAAGCGCTCAGAGCCTCCAACACAGGGCCGGAAACCAAAGAGTGAAAGCTAAGGCGGCTAGAGCAGCCGGCTCAGCGCCGAAAACCATCGAGTTTAGACACTGGTGGGCTAGAAGGTCAAGGAAGGCGGGCTGGAGGGCTGGGGGAAGGAGGCCCGCGCTAGCCAGAGAGGGCCAGGGGCGGGGCCGGGCGGCGGGCGCGGCCGGACGGGAGTTCCCCGGAGAAGGCTCCTCCAGCCCGAGTCCCGGTGAGTGTGGGAGCACCCGTGCCCCCTCCCCAAGTCTCAAGCTCTACGAGGCGGTCACCCCTCACTCCGCCTACTCCATTCTGAGTGGGGAACGAAGGCCATCCCCGGGAAGGACCTCCGATCCCCTCCCCCAGGGTATAGGGCGCCTAAACTCCCCCCTCCCCCCAGCTCTGTCCGCGGGTAGGGTCTCTGTGCTTGCTCTCTGACATCCCTTCGGGAGGTACTGCCTCTTAATCACCCCCTACTTCGCCCGACCCGCCTTTCCCTCGCGCCCAGGGGACACAGTACGGGATCATCCCGCTGCCCCCCTAACCCCTTCACAGACCTCCAGTAGCCGGGTACGCAGTGCCCAGACCCCCACACCAACACAAACACTTCTCTTCTTTAAGGGACAAGGCTTGGGGCTCACCCCCCCTTCCCTGGATTCTTCTACAGTCCCCACGCTTTCCCAATCGAGGGGACTCAGCGCCGGGACGCTGCTATGGACGACATTTTCACTCAGTGCCGGGAGGGCAATGCGGTTGCCGTCCGCCTGTGGCTGGACAACACGGAGAACGACCTCAACCAGGGGTGAGCTGAAGTGGCTGGTGGGGGAGAGGAAGGGTAAAGACATGCTTCTCTCCTTGATGTGGGGTGCTCACGTCTGGTGCGGGCTGCTGACTTTCCTATCTAGTGTGATGAGGGCTAAGCACAGCCAGTCAGCGGGGCAGAGGGTCTCCACACAGGAAGCTGTTGTTTGAGCTGAATCTGGACTGAATAAGAATTTCACAGGCAGAGGCTGCAGAGAACTTTTCTAGCCTCAGTAAACTGCATGGGCAAAAGCTAGGGGGCAAGACACCCAGAAGAGGGTGCCCAGAAATTGTCCGGAGTTCCATATGGCTAGAGGATAGAAGACCTCTGTGGGCTTCTGTGAGCTGAAGCACTGGGTACAAGCGGAGAACGACAGGAGATAAGATTGGAAAGGTCTGCAAGGGTCAGCCAGATCATGCAAGAATATTTAGACTATAATAATGCATTTATTCCAAGAACAAGGGTTTAAAGCCATGTAATGATATGATGAGACTGTCCATTTGTTAAGTGTCATCTTGGATGCTTTGTGAAGAGCAGGTGGTGATGTGAAGAGTGGCACCAGAAGTGGTGATAGCTTGGACTGGAATTGGGGCAGGTAAAAAAGAAAAAAATGATCAAATTCCTGAAATCTTTAGGATAAAGAATTGGTGAGACTTGGTGTGGGAAGTGAGGAAGGTCAAAGATGATGACCAGGGTTCTGGCTTGGGCACTTGGGTAGATGGTGGTTCCTTTTACTGACATGGACAAGACTGAAGGGTGATGAGTTCCACTCTGGACATGTTAAAGTGACAGTACAGTGAAGTGGAAATGTTGAGTAGGCTGTTGGATTTCAAGAGAGAGATATGACTTGGAGACAGATTTGGGAGATATTAGCATGTAGGTGGCACCTGAAGAGGAGGGTGTGAAACAGAGGGGATGAGAAACCTACAAGACCAAAAAGGAGCAACTGGAGGTTGAAGGAGAAACAGGAAAATATGCTAGTAAGGCTTGGAGAAGTGAATGTTTCAACAAAAGGGGAGTGGTCAACGGTACTATAGACTGCTGAGAGGTCAAAGAACTTGAGCACTTTAAAGTAACCACTGAATTTACAATTAATTATATGTTTGATGATCTCTGTGAGGGCTGCTTCAGAGGAAAACAAGTGAAGAAACTAGACTAGGTTCCTTCATTTAAAGAACTATACTGAACTTCTGTGCTGGGTGCTAGAGGTCCAGAATCAGACATAATGCTCGCCTTCAAGGCAGCAGCCCTGTGACAGGTTGAATGGGAGGTAGAGAAAGTGAATGTAGACAAGTTCTTTAAGGCTGGCTGAGACAGGAGGACAAGAAAAGCTGTAGTGATGTTGATTCAGCATGGTGGATTTTAATTTTATTTTAAAATTTTAGTTTTTGAGGTTGGGAGATTTTATTTTTTAGGTTTGAGGGGTAAGGATCACCTGTCATCTTCATCCAGGCTTTACAGTTTTCCATTAGGCTTCTATGCTATTTCTCCATAATTCGCAGTCACTCCTTCCGTTTTTCATATAATTCTTCAAAGGGTGCTCTGATAAAGACAGCGAGTGCAGTTAGTATTTTGTTGGTGGGGTTATAACGGGTCAGGTGAGGTTGTCCAGTGAGCCTGGCATCTAGGAAGACTCAGCTGCCAAAAGGTGAAGGGGTGGCATTAGCGTAACCGGTGCTGGTTTGAGTAGATAGGCTTTGGGGGCCCAACTGGCTATATGCTGGATATGAAGTGAGGGTGAACTTCCTGCTGGCCTCTTCGGGACTAAAGTTCAGGTTCTGAGGTGACCAGCAGCCTGACAGTGGGCAGAACCCTTGTGCCTATACTTTTGCTCTCAGGCTCTGGCCTGCCCTGGGGCTACAGACTGCCAGAGGCTGATAAGCTGGGGCACAAATTAAAGAGCTGGGATGCAAAACTGACTGATACGCAGGGGGTGGTGATTGCTTTAGGAAGAGGAAGGGGAATACCCACCTCCCAGGAAAGGTTTTGGCTATCTTTGGGAGCAGATGAGGGCAGCTGTGGAGGGAAATCTAAGTTAAAGGCCACACCCACCACCCACATTGGCTGTGGGGACATCTGGGTGGCCCGCGGTGGCGGCTCCAGGCCCCGCCCAGAGCCCGCACACGGGAAGTGACCGCAGCACTAAGGCATCCTGAGGCTGCCGGCCCAGACCACGGACTGCCCCCCTGCTCCGCCCCTTGGATCTGCAGCCCAGGACTGGAGGGAATTTCCTTTTATGGCCCCAGGCTGTCAGGCCGGCCTAGCTTCCACACAGTTGGGTTTTTTTTTTGTTTTTGTTTTTTGTACACTTCTTTTACTTTATAAAATACAAGTTCTTGAGAAAAGAAAAAAGTCAGGTGTAGCTTTCTTTCTAAAGAAGCCATTCTCATTTTCTTGTTTTCTGTGCCCAGGATTGCTTGAGTAGAGGAATCCTGTCTTATGTGGTGGTATCTACTTCATCATGAATGACTTATCAAAAGCATTTCTCCTTTTCATTATAAACCCTTCCAAACCATCATTTTAATTCCATTTCCTTTTTAGATCTTAATTTCAGTATCAGAACCAATCAGTAAGCTTGCTTCCTCTCCCATGAGCTGCGGCTTTCCTTTTCAAACCTACTCCTCCTTCCCATTAACGTGCACTGAACAGCTGCCGTCACTGCTTTCTCTCAAGAAGCTTAGTCTAATAGACAAGACAGGCCACTAACAGATTTTTACAATCCAGTGTGACAAGTACTGTAGTAGGGGGATGTGCCAGATGCAGTGGAAAACAGAAAGGACCAACAGATGTTGCAGAAGGGGTGCAAAGGAAACCAGATGAAGAATGTTACCACGTAATGAGGGCATGCCAGGGAAGAAAGGCTAGTGGGAGGTGGTGATGGAGACAATGAATCATGTGGATTTGTTGGGATTTCAGGTAGTGGTTGGTTGGGTTTGAAGCTCAGGGGAAGGTCTGAATTGGACAGCTTTGGGAGTTGCTGGCATGAATGAGAATCAAAGTCCTAGAGGTAAAGTTTCTCAGGGAGAGTATGCAAAGTGACTATCAGTTTTTTTTGTATCAAAGCCTTTGCCCCCATCCCACCTCCAGATCAATGACCATTGCCCCTTCCTCAAAGGGACGATCATGGCTTCTCCCCCTTGCACTGGGCCTGCCGAGAAGGCCGATCTGCTGTGGTCGAGATGCTGATCATGCGCGGGGCACGAATCAATGTGATGAACCGTGGGGATGACACCCCTCTGCACCTGGCAGCCAGTCATGGGCACCGTGATATTGTACAGAAGGTATGTATGAACCCCTGCCTCTGTCATCTACTTGATGTACCTGCCTGGAAGTCAGCCATAGGCACTATAACATACCATAGAAAGTATGTATACTCTTCTCCCTCCTTGCATGCCTCAACACACATCTCTCATTTGGGACTGACTGTACCTTCTGCCTCTTTCTGTTTGGCCATGGGGACCAGCTGCTGCAGTACAAAGCTGACATCAATGCAGTGAATGAGCATGGGAATGTGCCCCTGCACTATGCCTGTTTTTGGGGCCAAGATCAGGTGGCAGAGGTGAGTACTCAGGCCCAGAGTTCTGGGATGGGTGGGAAGCAAAGTCTAAGCTTGAGTGGGAGATTCTAGAACCCTCAACCCATCCTATGAGTACTGCCCAGTACTCACGACATTCACAGGGTTTGTACTGCATCTACATTGATGGTTGGTTGTGACTGCCCTCATCACAGCCACCTTTTAATTCCAGGACCTCGTGGCTAATGGGGCCCTTGTCAGCATCTGTAACAAGTATGGAGAGATGCCTGTGGACAAAGCCAAGGCACCCTTGAGAGAGCTTCTCCGAGGTCTGTCCCCACCCACCGCTCATGTCTTATCATGTTTCAGCCTATCTCCTCCCACCACACAACAGCTGAGGTCAAGACTGTTTGTCTTTCTTCCTTAGAGCGGGCAGAGAAGATGGGCCAGAATCTGAACCGTATTCCATACAAGGACACATTCTGGAAGGGGACTACCCGCACTCGGCCCCGTGAGTCAGTTGTGAGGGGAGGGGTGGTGATAGAGAATAATCCTGGGCTCCTGGGGCTGGGTGAGAGGGAGCCTGGTTAGAGGGAAGTACCTGACCTGCCCGTACTCTCAGGAAATGGGACTCTGAACAAACACTCCGGCATTGACTTCAAACAGCTCAACTTCCTGGCGAAGCTCAATGAGAATCACTCTGGAGAGGTGACCCTTGCCCTTGCCCTCCCACCCCCCGACACATTACCTGCTCTGCACTCATTTTAAGTTTTTCCTCCAGTTAGTGGGCAGGAAAGCAGTGGCCTTAGTTAAAGCCTTCTAACCCATATCTGTCCCTCAGCTATGGAAGGGCCGCTGGCAGGGGAATGACATCGTCGTGAAGATGCTGAAGGTTCGAGACTGGAGTACAAGGAAGAGTAGGGACTTCAACGAGGAGTGTCCCCGGCTCAGGTGCGGCAAGGCCTAAACTGGAAGCCTGGGTTCCAAGGAACCCTGCCCAGCACCCAGAGGGAGATCTTTTATGCTGGGTCTCAGCCAGGGACACTCTCTCCCTCTTCCAGGATTTTCTCCCACCCGAATGTGCTCCCAGTGCTCGGTGCCTGTCAGTCCCCACCTGCTCCTCACCCCACCCTCATCACACACTGGATGCCATATGG
Organism: Stenella coeruleoalba; assembly: GCF_951394435.1. Taxonomy (NCBI): domain Eukaryota; kingdom Metazoa; phylum Chordata; class Mammalia; order Artiodactyla; family Delphinidae; genus Stenella; species Stenella coeruleoalba. Next base: position 48,048,519 of record NC_137154.1, on the reverse strand, counting down.
ATCCCTGTACAATGTGCTACACGAAGGCACCAGTGAGTAGGGGATGCCAAATCTCATCGTGGCGGGGGAGGGGAGAGAAGTGTAAGCCTCTCCAAACTACTTAACTCTTGCCTCCTCTTTTAGATTTCGTTGTGGACCAGAGCCAGGCTGTGAAGTTTGCGCTGGACATGGCAAGGGGCATGGCCTTCCTACACACACTAGAGCCCCTCATCCCACGACATGCACTCAACAGTCGTAGTGTAATGGTGAGGTCACAACTTCACTCCCGGCCCAGGCCACAGAAGCCCTTTCCCTATCTAGAATAGGACTTACCTCCTTCCACACAACTATCTTCTCCTCCTCAGATTGATGAGGACATGACTGCTCGAATCAGTATGGCCGACGTCAAGTTCTCCTTCCAGTGCCCCGGACGCATGTATGCACCTGCCTGGGTGGCCCCTGAAGGTGAGTGAGTGCATTATATTGGGAGGCAGAGAAGGAGCAGCTCAGTAGTAATGGAAGGGAAGCAGAGACAGGTTAGGCAGCTGGAACAGTTAAGTCCTGTCCCTCCAGCTCTGCAAAAGAAGCCTGAAGACACAAACAGACGCTCAGCAGACATGTGGAGTTTTGCAGTGCTTCTGTGGGAACTGGTGACACGGGAGGTACCCTTTGCTGACCTCTCCAACATGGAAATTGGAATGAAGGTGAGAGCATAACTGGATATACTTGTGTTGGGGGAATGGTGGTGGTAGTGACAATAATTGTAGTGGGGCTGGGCTCTTCCTACATTTGTTCAAATATACAGAATCCTGTCCTGAGGGCTAGAGGCCGCTCCCCACATGAGACTCAAGTTCTGAGAGCCACGTTGTTTTTCCTTGTGCTTGCAGGTGGCACTGGAAGGCCTTCGGCCTACCATCCCACCAGGCATTTCCCCCCATGTATGTAAACTCATGAAGATCTGCATGAATGAAGACCCTGCTAAGCGGCCCAAGTTTGACATGATTGTGCCTATCCTGGAGAAGATGCAGGACAAGTAGGGCTGGAAAGTCCTTGTCTAAACTCCAGAGGTGTCAGGACACGGTTAGGGGAGTGCACCTCCCCAAAGCAGCAGGCCTCTGGTTGCCTCCCCTGCCTCTAGTCATGGTACTACCCCAGCCATGGGGCCCATCCCCTGCCCCCATCCCTACCACTGTGGCCCAAAAAGGGAATGGGCTTAAAGCTTTGTCACTTGCCACACGGTGTCTCCCAGCATGGGAGGGATCAGCCCTGCCTGTCACAATAAAGTTTATTATGAAAACAGGCTGGTGTGGGGACAAGGGGATGGACAAGTACATTTAGACTGGGTGGCTCAGGTGAAGTAGTGCGGCTTCTTCACATTGATGCCATACTCGCTGAGGGCAGGGGTCAAGTCCTCCATGGTTAGAGTGTACTTGCGGTCCTGAGGGAAAAGGGAAGAGCACCAACTGAACACAGGAATTCCAGATTTCAATCCCAGGTGGGTGACCCTGAGTAGGTCTTTCACCTCCCCTAGGGCTTAGTTTCCCTCAAAGGGGTTTCAGTATAATTTAAGCCTCTGCTGCTGTAGGAGGTAATAACTGACTCAACGAGCCTCGCCTCACACCTTGCTCTTGCTTCGGGAACTGCCAGAGGCTGTGCCCTTCATTTTGCAGTGCTGTAGGGCATCGTTGGCAATATCTGAGATGAATTTCTGGGCAGCTAGGGAGATGAGCCGAATTCTAGAGAGAAAAAGATGGTATGAGAAGGAGGTGGGCAACAAACTCCACACAAGCACCCAAGGCTCTAACCTGCCCGGAGTTTACTCACATGCGTGGGTCCGAGGCCTCAAAGCCAGCACGGTTCAAGTAGTAACCAGTCACTGCATCGGGGATCTGAGAAGTCAATTAGACGACTGTCAGTGTTAGCCCTGTGTACTGTGGGGCTGAGAGTGGGAGGGTACGGGAAATGGAGGGCAAGCCTGGCTACCAGGAAGCTCCTCATTTGGGTGGGCAGAAGGGATAAATCACAAGAGCTAGTAGGGGAGTAAACGCAAGAGGACGCTGCAAACACAGGCGGCGTGGCAGAAGCTGACGTGACAGCGGGCCAGCAGCCTGTTCAGGCGGGAAGCCCACCGTAGGCGTGTAATCCTCCAGCTGCATCAGGAAGTCCACCAGAGGCGTGCTGGACACCACCGGCTTCACGTCTCCGTTGGCCGCGCTTGGCAGCACGTAAACCCCGTTAGACATGGCCCCCTCCGGGGGCGCCGCGCCGCCCGCCGTCACCGGAGCTGGAGGAGAACCAGCAAATTGAGACATGGAGGTGGGAGGCGCGGGGGCCCAGCTAGGTCTGCCTTAACCCTCTGCCCTCACCCGCCGCTGGGGCCAGCCCAAGGCGCGGCCCTCGCCCTCACCCGTCCCGGCCCTCACCCGCTCCGCGCCGCTCGGCCGGCTCCCCGGCCCGCGCCGCCACGGCTCCCGTGCCCCCTGCCGCGGCTCCAGCCCCAGGCCCCCCAGCTGTCCCCGCGGGGCTGGCCTTGTTCTCCGCAGCGACGCCAGCGGGCAGCGCGGCGGGGGCCGAGACCGCGGGTGCCGGGCCCGAGGCCGAGGCGGCAGAAGCCGGCGCCGCCTCGGGGTCCGCGCCGGAGCCGCTGCAGCTCATCGGGCCGGTGGGAGAGGCGGCGAACAGAACCGCTTCCGCTTCCGTTCACGTTACGCACGCACCAGGGTTGGCGTCACACGCCTCGCGACTCGCCCCTCTCACGTCACGTTCGCTCCTCCCTTAGGCTGCTCGTCTCTTTCCGCGGCCCCTCCGGCGGCTAGATGACGAAGACCGATGGGCGGAGACAAAGTGTTGGAGAACCGCGATAGCGCGAACGTTTCTCCTAGGCGGATCCGCTGGGATGGGAACGCTTGAATGTCGAGGAGTCTCTTCCGTAGGTCTGGGACCCCTCACCCAGCCTGACGCCCGAAAACCTTGCTTTGGGGCCCATCGCCCCGACACCTCTCGACCGTTGGTCGCCTGCCAGTCTGCATCCTTCCTAGTCCCTTTATTCAGCCTTTTAAGGGTTTGTAGTGGAGTTGGATAGCCTCTCTCGCTGGCAGCTGCCCAAAGAAGTGAGGGCAACAGGAGAAAGTGCTGCTGCAGATGGGGAGGGAGGTACAGTCCACCCTCCGTATAGGTGGTGAGGGGTGGGCAGTATTGGTTCCAGGACCCTCCCCCAAACCCCCTGTCCCCCTTCCCCCCCTCCCCCGCCATGGATACCAAAACCCATGGATGCTCAAGTCCCTTATATGAAATGGCATAGTATTTGCACTGTATACTTTAAATCATCTCTAGATTACTTATAATATCTAATACCATGTAAATGCTATGTAAATGGTTGCCGGTAAATTCAAGTTTTGCTTTTTATAACTTCCTGGAATTTTTTTTTTTTAATATCTTCAATTCATGGTTGGTTGAATCTGTGGCTGTAGTATGTGAGGATACAGAGGGACGGCTGTCTTTCAGCCTGAATAAACAAGATCTGAAAAATCACAGCTAGTGAAAGAGTGGGTTTTTCAATGCAGCAAACATTTATTTAATTCCTATTTGCCAGTCCTGAGCTAGGGCCTGCAAATACAAAGTTAAGTAGGACAAGGTTCTAGTCCTCTAGGCACCAATAGTCTTGGAAAGGGAGGCAAAGAGTTAACTGGCCATTTCAACAATATATGGGGGTTTAAATACTGGAGGTAGACACAGAGCGTACAGTGCAAGGGAGGAAGGGAACTAACAGCTGCTGCCTGTATCTGTGTGTTAGGCATTCTATTAACTTTATCCCGTTTAATGATTCCCTGAATATTAGGGGCAGGTATCAATATCCTCACATAACAGATGAGGAAAAAGCTTCAGAGAGTTGAACTTACTTGTCCAAGGCTCTCGCCTAGTCTATATCAGAACCAAGAATCAAACAGGTTTGTTTTCAAGAATCTAGGATTTTTCTGTCATACAAAAATCAACTAGCTTCAGGGAGCCAAAAGGTTCACACGAGAAGGTGACTTCTGAGCTGACTCTCGAAAGAATTCTGTAAGTCAACCAGGCAAAGGGAGCCCGGTGTAATGTTAGGGCCCAGAATATCTTGAGCAAAAGTGAAAGTGTCTGTGGGGAGGGCAGGAAAGGATAAACAATTTGTTACTCAGGAACAAATGGCAAGTAAGGGATTAGGTTTTTAAGTCATGATAAAAAGCCTGAACTATATCCAGTAATCTTTGAAGGGTCTTAATCAAGTAAATGACCTTATGGGATTTGCATCTTACTCTGGTAGATGGTTTAGGGAAGGGCGGAAAGTAAGGACACTTCTTGCAAGGGCCTCCTCAATTCAGAGGAGAGGGAATATGGCTCAGGGCTAATGTCGTAGCAGTAGAGATGGAGAGAATTCGATGAGTTCTAGATATACTTAGGAAATACAAATGGCAGGACTTGTGGATTGGTAAAGATATATTTAAGAGTTTTAAAGTCAGCAGGACTTGTTGATTGAAGATGATGATGGGAGGAGGTGAGGAAAAGGGAGTCTAGGATGACACTTTAGGTTTCTGGCTTGGTTGGAAGAAGCATAGTGTCATTTACAAAGAAGAAACAGAAGAGAACAGTTTGGGATTGGGAAGAAGGGAGATGAAATATTGAGTATCACACATATTACTTTTGAGGTATCAATCACTGTTGGATAAAAACTCTGATATAGGGAGATGGTGATGGCTGTGGATGCCAGTGATTGATTTGTTCCAGGGTCAATGAGTAGAGTGAGAAGAGCAAAAGACTAAGGATGGAGCAATGAAATACAACAACATTCGATGAGGAAGCAGAGAAAGAGAAAGAAGGAAGAGGGAATGAAGGAGGAATAGGGAGTGGTCAGAGGAGAAGTTAAGCCCTGGGCGCTAAGGAAGGAGAGGCAGTAGACTACTGTGACAGCCCACAAAGCAAAGATTGGGAAGTGTCCACTGGATGAAGCAGCAGGGAGGCATTCATTTCTCAGTGTTTCTCAGGGGAGGAAAGAGTGAAAAATAAGAGCAGAGGTCTGGTCTCATGGCAATGAATTGAGGAGTGAAGATGAAGTGAAATAGTGTACTACACAGACAGTGTAAACAACTGAAAAAAAAAAGTTGAAAAAAAAATAAAAGAAGAAATGGAAGAGGGGGCGGTGTGCGGAGGACGCTCCCAAACAGTGCAGGTTATAGCATCTGTAGAGGAACCTGGGCCAGGGGCAGGGGTACCTGAGTATAAGGGAGCAGGTAGCGTTGGGAGTCAAGTCAAGCTCACAGCATTTCTGGGTTAGGGAGATAAGCTGCAGCAGTCAACAGTTGAGGGTTTAGCAGGGCTCCCAACAGTGCAGAACCAGGGACCAAGCCACCGGCTGTGGGGCAGTGGACAGGCCCACTCTTCTAGCAAGAAAGGATCAAGGGTTAATTAGTGTCTTCAGCAGAGCTGGGAAGTTGGGTGTTCCCCAGCCTGTCACAGGATCCCAGCCAGGGCCAGAGCAGAAACCTTGACCCTCCACCTCTTCATTCAGACAGGACTCATGGCAGCCACGTGTTACCTAGGGAGAAGGTGGGCATCAGATCCCGGCTTGCTGATACTAGGAGACTGCAGCACCTCACCTTGTATTCACATTCCAGAGGCTATCCCACCCCATCAGAATTGTCCTCAAGTTCATCTTAGCACTCGACATACTCTTACGTAAGTGGCCACACCCCTCTCTTCCAAACTCACATCAAAGAGTCCTTCCCCATGCTTCTGGTAGAGCCGTGGGTTGAGAAAACCAAGAGGGGGGAGGCCTCTGAGGATTCTGTGTTCATTTATCAGGGATAGGAGTCCCCCAAACACTGGAGTAGAGGCCTGCAAGGGTGAGGGTACAAGTAGAGGTTAGGGGTTCAGAGTGATTGGACTTTTTGGGAGGGATGGATCAGAGGTCTCTGAGGAATCAGGGGTTCTGGGTGTAAGGTCTTGGGGGTGGAGGGTGAGGGTAGTCCCTGGGTGGGGGTTTGGAGCCAGGCTAATTCTCACCGAGGTGCCAGACACCCATGGAATGGGCACATGGTTGCTGACCACCCAGTAGCCATCAGAGAGTGCAGCCACGTCTGGGTAGGCACGGCCGCTGGCATTGAAGTAACTGGATGGTGGCAAGTGGGGACTGGAGCTCAGGTACTGGGCTACAGCTTCCTCCTAAAAGGCATTCTTGAGTGAGTATCATCTGCTGAACTGAGGATCCCACCCGTCCCCCCTCCATCCACACAAACACACACATACCTGGTATGAAGGCCGTGGGAATACATTGCTGAAGCCGCCACCACTGATATAGTCAACAACCTCATCTGTGACTCGGAAAGGATTCTGGAAAGATGTGCCTCCCACCGTGGTGACATAGGGGCTGAGGACAGAAGACAGCATTCAGATTGCAGGGTCCAAAGGGCACCTCCAAGATGCATGGGGATGGGTGAGTATGGGTCTGGGTCTTGCTGGAGGGACTGGGGAAGCACTCTGGTGAAGTATGTACATGGGGATGACTGAGAGATCTTGGGTCCTCAAAGCATGGCCTGAGGTGACTGCACACTTTTTCCTACGGAACACCCACCAAATCTCCCCCTAAAATGCCTGGAGACTGAGGAAGTGGAACACTGGGAGCTATGTCCTACTCAGGAGACTCGGGGCCTGCGACCTACAGGAAGAAGAGGGGGGTGCAGGTAAAGTTGAGGGTTGGGCCACAGGAGCACCTGGTGTGATCAAGACAAAGGTTCCAGATCATGAGGACATAGATGAATTGGTGGCCACAGGCAAGTGGTGGACCGGGGTGCTTACCTGGAGGCAGGGAAGCTGGGACGGAACCGGTGTCTTCCCGAGACAGACCAACACCCAGCCCCACTGTCACCTGGGAGAGAGACCAAGTTTGCCACTCAGTTTAATTGGTCAGAGTTTGGAATGTGGGTTCAGATGTCGGAGAGGAAATTCAAGTGTTAGTCATTACTGCAAGAGGTCAGAGTTGAGGTCAGGTCAGTGGTCCCTGTTGAGTTCAGATTATGAGATAGAGATCAGGTCCAGGAGTCACTGCGGGGTCAAAGTTCTGAGGCTGGGTGGGTGTGGGAGTCTAGGTTTAGAGTAGGAGGTCACCTGAGGCAAAGAGCACAGTAAGACCCCGAGCAGCAGCCTTCATGAGCTCGGTGTTGACCCGCTGGATGTAGGCGCTGCTGAGGGAGTCCTCGTCATCTCCGTAGCTCACGGTGTGCACATGTGGCAGGGCTGACTCATTACTGAGCAGCAGGAGCCACTGCAGGAAGGGCTCCTGTGACTCATGCCGGCCTGGGGCATAAAGGCAGTCATTTGGGAGGTTGTCAGGATCTCCCTGGAGCTCACGGGATTCCCTTGGGGAAGCAAAGACCACCACTCACCCCCACCTCTATCCCCACCAGCCAGTCCCCTTGGCAGTACCAGGGCTACTGTAGACCCAGGTGGAGATGTTGGCGCCAGCACTCATCAGGTACTCTACATCTAGGCTGGCCTCGATTCCGGCCTGGCCCCGGCCCTGCTGTCCGACCACACGGGCTACTGATGCCTGGTGTGCAAAGCTCCCACCGAAGAGGTGCATGAACTCAGCCAGGTCTGACTCATGGAAATACTGCTCCAGGAACTATGGAGGGAATCAGAGGCGATATCATGGGTCAGAGGACACAGCCCCAAGGGTCAGGTCAGGGGATACTGTCCCAGATCACAGGATTGGGGGTGAGAGCCCAGGGGTTAGAGTCAGAGAGTCAGCTGGTCAGGCACCTTGGGGAGGTGGTAAGGACCCTGAGGCTTTCCGCGTGGCTCACCTGGGCACAGGCTTGACTGTTGTTGGTCGTGCCAGAGCCCACGTCTTGTGCCGTCAAGTTGTACCGCTCACGGATCACAGATGGGGTCACCCCCAGGTGTAGGCCAACAGTCCCTGGGGTCACCCCCAGGTGTAGGCCAACAGTCCCTGGCACCTGTGGCTTGGGGCGTTGCCTCAGGGTTGATGTGGGGGGAAAGCGGTGCAGCCCCCCCACTGTGGGGAGGAGTCAGCCTTGAGGAAGAGATCCTTTAGCCTCCAACCCCCCATTTTATCACTGACCCCCCCCCCCCCGCCACCAACCCCACTGGGTGTTACCAAAGTCCACGTGGGAGGCCAAGGCCTTCGGGAGCCGGTAGGGACGTGGGGACCTTACAACATGGGTCTCTGCAGGTCCCCCCATATAGTGATGAAACTCAGCCCCAGAGAGCAGCAGCTCCGCTTGTCTGAAGTCAGAGATCAGAGAACAGAGGTCAGAAAGCATGGAACAGAGCTGAGGAGGCTGCCTGAGCATCACGGGGCAGTTAGTCGTTATCTCCCCAAGTGTTTTCACCCACAGGCCCTGGCAAGCTCTCAGCTCCCTTCCACTGCAGTGACGAATCTCCCTGATGGGATGATTGGTGCCCTCCATGAGGCAATTATTCCCTCTTACCGGACACTCAGCCAGCAAGTCAGAAAGTCCTGTGTGGTCACTGAGTGGCAGTTCCGGGCTCCAGCAGCCAAAAGCCATTTTTGGACTGTGTGGAGGGTCAGTGGTGATGGCCGGACCAGTTCAGCCACATCCTCTAGGGTCAGGTACTTTCCTGCAGGGATTCAGTAGAGGCTCTTGCCTTCATTCCTTGCTTTTCTAAGTTGCCCTTTTTGAACTTTAACCAGGAGACACTGGAGCTTAACATGATGGCGAGTCACTGCTCTCCTGTGTGGATCAATACACCTCCCGGGTGAACCTTAGACTGCCCCCCTCACCACGCAGGGCTTCCAGCAGGGGAAGCCCACCATCCAGCTTGACCATTGGAGCAAACCATGGACCTTCTGGAGCATAGTAGCGGGTAAAGTGGGGAGAAGAGTGGAGGGGAAGAGACTGCAGACCGGTGAGGGGGCTGGCAGCAGTCCAGGTGAAAGAGTAATCAGCTGAGTTGGTGGCAACAAGGAATGGTGAGACAGTGGAGTATTTCAGAGCTGGAACTGGCAGCCTTAGGGTTGAATGGAGGAGTAAATGAGAGTGAATTTAGTGGGGGGAGGTGAAATTTGAGGTAACGAGCACTTATATGTACTGGATGCTACTTCCCCATTTGTCTGGTAGTTGGTAAATAGTAGAGGCAGAATTTGAATCCAGATCTGATCACCAAGCCTGTGCTCTTAACCATACCCACTTTCAGTTTTTGAGCCTGATGAACATAGGTGGAAAGTTTTGGAGGAAAGAATGTGAATTAGTTTTGGACACTCTAGTTCCAATTCACCTTTTTATTCAGAAACTCTTTAATGAGGGTCACTGCCATTCATCTGTCCTATACCACCCCCTCGACAGGCCCCAAGAGCACATCCCTGACATGACCTGCACCGTCCCACACTCAGCCCAGTCCTGTGTCCCTTTACTGCATCCCACATCCCACCCCCAGTCCCATCAGGCACCATAGCGAGAAGAGCCGGGATCCGACACAGCCTGCACCAGCTCGGACAGTCTCTCCAGGTTCTGCTGTCTCAGGGCAAACGTGAGACTCAGCTCTTCCTCAGGGTCCGCACGGCCCAGAGACACCCAGCCTGGTGGCAGCCTGTAGGGTCAGGGGTCAGGCACATGGCCTTCATTAGAGTAGGGATGGGAAGGTTCACCATTAGAACCTAGAACTTGGGGAGGATTCCAGAAGCAGATATGGATCACAGGAGGTGGATTACCGGGGACTGAATCTGGGAACCTGGGAATAAGGCTATGGAGTGGGTACCAGGAGCTGGTAAGGGGGGTGAGGGAGGCTAGAACCAGGAAAACGGGTACAGGAGAGGCCATGGGGTAGGGGTTGTCAGTGCTAAGTCAACTCACGTCCACTGCTGGTCAGGCTCCGGGCTGTAACTGCATTTGCCGGCGACAAAGAGGGCAAGGAGCCCTAGGAGGCTGCAGGGGCAGCACATGGGTTTCAGCAGGAGCTGGACTGTCATTATGTTCCCACCCTCCAACATATACTCCCTCCAACATGATTCCCTTCTCCCAGGGCCCCCTAGTTTCTTACCAGGCTCGGGGGTCCATTCTGCCTTTCTGCAGATCCGCTGTCATGTGACAGATCACATGAGCCCTATAGTGCACCACCTCCCGTCTCTGCCTAGAAACTAGTGACGATGCTGGCTCCTCCCTTGAATGGGTGGTCCTGAATGCTGAAGAAGGGGCGGGGCTGCTCCTCGGGTGCTCCCTCTGTGGACGGTCAAACACTGGGTACGCTCAGGGCTCCCCACCTGCTGCCAGAATCCAGGACTCGCCACAGTGTAGGGGGTGCTTCAGAAAGGGGCTTTGGAGGCCCACAGACCCAGGTTCTTACGAGCTGTACGGAGCCTAGGTTTCTTCATGTAGAATATGGAGACTATTATGTTAAAAGTGCTCTGCCTCAGAGGGTTGCAGTGAAAATTTACAGAGATAAAGCAGGTGGACCCCTCAGCAGAGAGCCTCACATGGCAAAGGCTCAACAAATGTGTGCCCTTATTACACGCGAGTATATAGGGGCCCCATGGAAAACAAATACACCACGAGGCTGCTCTTGTACCCACCCCCACCTCCCTGAAGACCCTCAGGCCTAGAGCTGGTCATCTCCAAGATCTCTCCCCAGCCAGCCAACCCCTCTCTAGGTCACTGCCACAAGCAAGCCCCTGCTGTCTGCCATCTTCTGGCCCCCTGCCCCCGTTAGAGGGAAAGGTCAACTGCAGAGAGATGTGATAGCCTCAGGTTGGGCTCGGGCTCCCAGTGCCATCCCCACTCGCTCCCACCCTAGATGCCCCTGTGTCCACCAGCTTCTGTGACTCCTGAGGTGTCCACAGTGTGCCAGGTGGCTTCCCATCATCCCCCCACCCCTACGGCCCCCACAGAACAGAGCCGGACACTGGGTACAAACTGCAGTTTATTAAGGCTCCAGAGTGAGAATTGGCACTTGATTCTGGGCAGGGGCAGGGGTGTCAGTGGAACCCAAAGGAGCTGGGCCCAAACAAGTTAGAGGGACTGCCCCCATTCCCCCTACCCCCCAATAAATAAAGTCTCAGCTCCATCTCAGGGTGCTGGCACAGGGCAAGAAGCCCTCACTGAGGAGGACCCAGGGCTGCTGCCTACTTCATCATCTTTCTCTCCACACCGGACCCGGCCACAGGTCAGTGCCCAACAGGGCCTCGTGGTGCTGGTGCTCTGACAGGGCCAGGGTGAGACGTGAGACCTGTCCCCACTGGAGGACTCTGGGGTGGGGATCTGGCCTCCCCCGCGGCCAATCATGGTCCGAGGCTGCCCAGGGCAGGCTCAGATGGGGCCTGCATTGGGGACACTGTGCGCATCCCAGGTCGGGGCCCAGCCTGGGCCACAGCTAGATATGCAGCTCCGTGTCATCGGGTGGCTCCAGGCCGGACTCTGCACTCAGTGCTGAGGCTGAGGGGCCCTGGGCCACCCCAAATGGCGAGACGACAGGTGAGCGAGCAGCCAGAGGAGACAGTGAGGGCGAGAAGCTGGGGGACATGGCAGCTGAGGACAGGGAACCTTCATGGCTGATGGGGGAGCGGTGAGAGGCTGGTGGGAAGATGGCCCGGGTCGTAGCCGTGCTGGCTGGCTTGGGGGGCACAGACTTGGCTCCTGGGTGGGCCACGGCAGTGATGAGGGGTGGTGGGTCAATACGGGGAGCCGGGGGACACGGCCGAGCCTCATCCTTGAGCCGGGCGATCTCTGTGAAGACGCTGGCCAGCGGCTGGAACTGAGGGCACCAGCTCAGCAGGTAGTCCCAGTTATAGCTGCCACGGAGCTCCTCCTCCCCAGCCACAATGGCCGTCAGTGCTCCTGCCACACATGGCTTGCCATCTGCTGGAAAGCCATAGTCCCCAGTGGGTGCAGGGCTTAGGCCACAGCCCCCCAAGAAGGCTGTGGCAGCGGCTGGGGGGCCCTCCTCTCGGTACAGAGTGGCCCCTGCACCCGGCAGCAGCAGCCCTGCCTTGCGGCCCTTATACCAGGTGTCGGGGGCAGGTGGCTCGCAGGACGTGTCACTCAGTCCATCTGCATCCTGCTGGATGCCGGAGTCAGGGCCACGGGCAGCCAGAGAGGAAGCCACACTGGCCACACGGGGGAACTCGTTGATCATGCGGATCTCGTCATCCTCTGCAGCCTCCGCTGAGCCTCGGCCGCTTGAGTGTGAAGGGTCCAGGGAGCCACCACGGGGGTAGGGTCCTCCAGCTCCTGGCCCACCATAGCTGGGGAGAGTCTGGTGATACAGGTGCTCTGAAGGCGGTGGGCTGGGTGGCTCTCGGCCCAGCTTCTGTAGAGAGCCACTGGCCAGGGGTGCTGCCTGTGACATCGGGCCAGGTGCCGCCTCAGCCTTGCGGCTCCGGGCCCGCACCAGCCCTAGGACCAGGGCTGCCAATGCAAGCACCACTACGACTCCCAGGGAGGCCGCCACAGCCCCCACCAATAGCAGGTTAAGGTCAGGTGCCAGGCCCAGCGCAGTGTGGGTGATGTCCACAGTTACGGGCACTGTGGCACTCCGGGAACCAGGCAGAGGCCCCCGTGCTACCACCTCCAGCCTCAGCTCCCGTGGTGCCTCACGTCGGGTCCGGCCCCCACCCCCAGAGGTGCCTGTTCCGCTGCCTGGTGCCCGGCTGTCCACCCGCAGGTACAGGGCACCTGTAGTCTGGTTGATACCAAAATAGGGGGAAGAGGTGGCAAGGGAATAGAGCACCAGGCCATCAGCACCTCCATCCTCGTCTGTGGCCTGCACGTGACCCAGGCTGTGGCCACGCCGGGCACCTTCCGGCACTTGGAAGTGGAAAGCTGGAGCCAAGAACACTGGGTCATATTCATCCTCACCAGTCACCAGCACTGACACAGTGACTGAGGCTGACAAATTCCCAGCATCAGTAGCACCCACCAGCAACTGGAAGCTTCCTGTGTGCTCATAGTCAAAGGCCACTCGTGCCCGCAACTCCCCTGTTGAGCTGTTCAGCGCAAATGCCTCACGGCCCTCAGGCCCCGGCCCAGCGTCCAGCAGGTCGTAGCGGAGCCTTCCGAAAGCCCCAGCATCGCCATCCGTCGCATGCAGAGTAGTCACGAGAGTGCCTGGAGGCTGGTTCTCTGCCAGGCTGGTGCTGAGCAAGCCCAGCGGGAAGGCTGGCCTGTGGTCATTCACATCCTGGACTTCGATGGTCACTGGTGCCAGAGCAAAGTGTGCCCCGGCAGGGTCGGCAGCCCGCACGACAAGCTGATGTCGAGCCTGGGTCTCACAGTCCAAGGGGTGGGCCAGTCGCAAGTCACCCGAGCTCTCATCCAGCTGAAAGAGCCCAAAAGGGTCGCCTGAGCTGAGGGTGAAACGCACAAGGCCGTGCGGGCCTGGGTCAGCGTCGGAGGCCTCCACGTGCAGCAGCTCGGCTCCAACAGGTGTGTCCTCGGGTACTGCCACACGGTAGGATGCTCGGGTGAAGACAGGTGGGTTATCATTGACATCCAGCACAGTGACGGTGACCGGCACAGCCGAGCTTCGAGGTGGCTGCCCCCGGTCAGCTGCAGCCACAGTTAGATTGTACTGGGTTAGGCTTTCGAAGTCTAGAGGCTCAAGCAACACCAGGCAGCCCAGGGCCCGGGGGCCTAGTCCATCACTCTCCCCAGTCTCAGCCAGCCGGGGTTCCAGCTGGAAGACTCGGCCCCGGTTGCCACTGACAATGCTGTAGTCCACGGTGGCGTGGGTGCGGCTTCCGTCGGCATCTGTGGCCTCCAGGGTGAGCAGGGTGGAACCAGGGGGCAGATCCTCAGTTACCGCCACACGGTAGTGTGACAATGTGAAGCTCGGGGTGTGGTCGTTCTGGTCCTGCAGCTGCACGTGCACTGTGGTGCGTGCTGCCCGAGCCGGCGTCCCATGATCTCGTGCTTCCAGCACCACGTCCACCACTCCTGGCCCTTCATGGCCCAAGGCCATTGTCCCCACTGTTGTGAACAAGGTCCCTGAGATGAGAAGGGAAGAGAAATATGCCATCAGCAGAGGCTGTGGGTGAGCAGAGTGACCCTTCGAGGACTGGGAAATGGCCTTGGAAGTCAGACTCCAGGGAGTGGCCCGTGTGCTAGGAGATTACAGAGGGGCCTCCAGGATTCAGAGAATGGCTTCTAGGCATGCAGTCAGGACAGTGCTTAAAATAGAGACAAAGGGCAGAAAATGTCCTCCCTGGGTCAGAGATCTAGGGAGTTAAAGAGTTCAGGCAAGAAATTCCAGGAATGAGGTCAAAACATGGCCCAGCACAGTCAAGGATAAGGGGTAGATCCCAGGAAGGACGCACCGTTGTTGGGGTCAACACTGAAGCCCTCAGCAGGGGAAGCCAGGTGGTAGGAGACATGACCATTGGCACCTGAATCCCGGTCAGTGGCAGAGACGGAGAGAATGGCACTGCCTGGGGGTGTGTGCTCAAGCAGCATCACCTGAGGTGTGAGGACAAGGGTTTAAGGCCAAGCGTCCCAGCTGCCCACTCAGCCTATGTTCCGGAGCTTGGTCTCATGAGCTCTGCTTGGCATCCGTCCTAGCTTGGAGCGCATCTACCCCTTAGAATTTGGACTGTGCCCCTTCCCCCATTTGTGGGCACCGGATGAAGAACCTGGACACAGTTCCCAGGACTTATAAGGCTGGTCTTACATCCCCAAAGATCCGTCCCCAAGTCAGTTCTGACATCCAGCCCACCTCAGATCCTTCCAGCCTTGTCACTCCCCTCCGTTGTGAACAACTCTGGGCCCAGAGGTGGGGCATCAGTACCTGGTAGAGGGTCTGTGAGAAGGCGGGTGCATTGTCATTGACATCCTCCACGAGCACCGTGAGGTTGGCACGGCCCTCGTGAGGCCCGTCATGTGCCAGGAGCTGCAGGTGGTAGCGGTCACGCTGCTCGAAATCCAAGGGGCCCGTGAGGGAGAGGCGGCCACCATAGCGGCCTACACTGAAGGGATCCTGGGGCCCAGAAGGGCTCAGCACATACCACAGTACTGGTCCTGAGTCCACATCATTCCCTGTTACCTGTGCAATCTCTGAGCCCAATAGTGCATCTGCAATACATGGGACAAGTGTGTTTGGCATGGTCCCAGAGGCCCCTGGAGCCCCAGAGTGGGGAAAAGTGCTTCCCTACCGCCCTTTGTACCTCTCACTTTACCCAGTCCTCACCTTCCGACACTCGGAGCTCCCAGGGCTGGGGGATGGTGGGGCGATTGTCATTGGTGTCGATGACCATCACCGTCAGGGTAGCTGAGCCCACCAGGGCTGGGCTTCCTCTGTCTGTGGCCATCAGCACCAGCCTGAACACAGAGCACAATCGGGGTGGGGCCTGGGGATAAGGGAGAACCTTGGGCAGGGATAGGAGGGCTCAGGACAGGCTGGGGGGTGGGGAACTCAAGACGTGGCCTAGGGATTGAAGGGGATTCCATGCGGGGCTCAAAAGTGGATGGACCTGGGATGGAGTCTCAGGGTCTACAGACCCACCCGAGCCTCACCGTGTTTCGGCCCAGATCTCACGGTCCAGGATAGCTGTGGTAGTGATAGTGCCTGTGGCGGAGTCTACACGGAACAATCCCCGGGCTGGCTGGGATGCGGCCAGACTGTAGGAGATCTGTCCACTGGGGCCTTGATCCAGGTCATCTGCTTCGACCTGGGGAAAGCAGGAGGCTGCTGGCACTGGGCTGGCCACAGACAAAGTCCGCCCAGCCCTGCCCCCCATCTTCCCGTCACACCCCACACCTGCAGCAGGGGTCCCTCCAAGGGCCTGGACTCAGGCAGGAAGGCCACGTAGTGGGGCCGCAGGAAGCGGGGAGCATTGTCATTGGCATCTTGCAGGGTTAGGGTCAGCACGGAGAAGGCAAAGGCTCCTCCACTCTCCGCCTGCAGCACCAGTCGCAGCCGTGGGTTTGCCTCAAAGTCCAGCCCCTCTGCTGAGCGAACCGTGACGGCTCCTGGAGGGAGGTGGAATGTATCACCGACAGACCTCTTGCTTGTCCTAGAGCCTCCTGTCTGCGGCCCGCTACTCAAGGGCAGCCTCTCCCCAACCAGAGACTCCTCGGGCCCAAAGAGGACCCCCGCCAGGAGCCTGTCCCCTCACAGAGCCCCCTGCTCCCGCCCCTTACCTGTACTAGGCTGGATGGAGAATGTCCCTTTCTCATTCCCACTGAGAATGCTGTATGTGATGGGTCCACTTGAGCCCCCTGTATGGATAGCCTTGGGGGAGACAATGGGAGTCCCTGCAGAGGGGATGATATTGGTTGAAATGTGAGCACTAGACTGAGGGAGTCTGGGGACTATTTTCAGTTAGTAACCCCAACCCATCCAGGGATACAAAGCGGGGCGACACGGTTGGGCACCCACCTGGGGGTGCATTCTCACGGAGCATGGCTTCACTACTAGCCCGGGGAAAGCGGGGTCCACGCTCAGACTCTCCCTGCAGCCCAACAATGACCACACCAGTGGCAGAGCGAGCTGGACGGCCAAGGTCGGTTGCCACGATGAAGAGGACACGATCCTGGGGACCCAGGGATACAGGGGAGCGGGCCACACGGATTTCACCAGTGTAAGAGTCCACAGTGGTGCCAGGAGGTGGTGTGCCTGCCAGCCGGTATAGGATAGAGGCATTGGCACCAGCGTCACGGTCTTCAGCTCGCAGAGTGGCCAGAGCCAGGGTTGGGGTACTGAGGCTAGGGCCTGGGCGGGGCAGGCGCAGCCTCAGGGGACTGGTGGGGAAGGTGGGCGCATGGTCATTGACATCGCGCACCATGATGGTGATAGGCACCGTGGTGCTTAGGGGTCCAGCAGCTGCACCATCCACTGCATTCACGGTAAAGGCATAACTGGGACACTGCTCTCTGTCCAGGGCTGTGGCTGTGCGCAATTCCCCAGAGCTGGGCTCCAGCAGGAAGGCTCCTGCTGCACCTGCACCCAGGTAGTAGGTCACGCGGCCATTGGGCCCAGCATCAGGATCATGAGCCTGTAGCTGCAGCAGCAGGGTCCCTGCAGGTGCATCCTCAGGCACCTCCACAGAGTAGGCAGGCACAGGGAAGGCGGGGGCATGGTCATTAGCATCCAGCACTGTCACTGTTACAAACAGAGTAGCACTGAGAGCTGGCTGGCCTCCATCCCGGGCTTCTATCTGCAGCTGGAATGCTGGCTCCACCTCCCGGTCTAGTGGCCTCATGGTGCCAAACTCCCCTGAAGCTAGGTCCAGAACAAAGGCTTCTGATGGGTCCCCATCTGCAGAGAAGGGCATGCACACATAAACATACATGTGTCAGCCCATGGGAGTGGGGGTGATTTACAGGCAACCTGGCAAAGAAAGAGAAAGAGAGAGGGAGAGAGAAAAGAGGGAAAGTGGGATAAAGGCAGAGAAACAAAGAGAAACACAGAAGGTAAAGAAGGACACTGCAAAGTAGCTTTTCTAAGAGTGTGGTCTGCAGACCCCAGGGATTCCCCTGAGACCCTTTTGGGGAGTACATAAGATCAAAACTATTTTCATAGTAATACTAAGACATTATATGACTTTTTCATTCTCATCAACTCACAAATGCAGAGTGGGGTCCGGATGCTACATGACATGTGATGACATCATGACTTGGATGGTTAATGGAATGTGTGTGCTTGTGTAGTCTTGTGTTTCCCAGAATATTCTAGGTAGAAAGTTTAGAGCATAAATATGTGTTGTTTTCAGAGATTCACTCGTTTTTGCTGGCTTGCGTTCGGTTATACATGCTGTAATCTTTGTAACCTCATTACTGTCCAACAAATTGTTAGTTGAAACCCTAACATTTCCTTGGGCCTACGCAGAAATACAGCAAGTGGTATACTTCATTGGCTTGTTTTGCAATGATATTTTAAAATTTTCTCATCTTTAATATCAAATATTGTAAATACTGATATAATTTGTTTACTATATATTTTATATATTAAATTATTATTTCACATTTTATTATATCAATAAATGCTGACATCATATAAGCCAAAGTTCTTTACAGTTCTCAAAAATTAAGAATGTTAAGGGTTCCTGAGACGAAAAAGTTTGAGAACAACTGCTCTACAGGGAGAGACAATCAAGAAAGAAAAAGAAAGAAAAGAAACAAAAAGATAAAAAGAGACAAAGAGGAGATCAAGAACTGGAGGGGCACAGAAATAGATGCTTGGAGACACAGAAACATAAAGAGAAGGAAAAGGAGACCCGGGCACGCTGGGTCTGACACAGGCCAACAAGGAGTACACCTGGGCAAGTGGGTGCGGGAAGGTTCTCACCCAGGATGCGGTACTGCAGCTGCCCGTTGGCTCCCACATCCGGGTCAGAGGCCCGCAGCGTGGTAAGGGTCTGTGGGTCCTGGCCCTCAGGCACCTCCAGGGAGAGATGGGCACTCCCAAAGGTTGGGGCGTGGTCATTCTCATCCTCCACAGCCACTCGCACTGTGACATGGGTCAACAGCGGAGGCGAGCCCCCATCCCGGGCATACACTATCGGGAAGCAAAATCAGTGAGATCCAGCCTGCTCCCATCCCATGGAGGAATCCACACCACATAGTGTTCCCCAGGTGCACACAAAAATCAGAATATGTCCCTCTCTCCACACCCCGCAAGCACACAGGCACACATACATATATGTGGTGGTGTGACAGAAAAGGCACTAAGTGAGGTAACAAAAGATCTGAGTTCAAGTCCCAGCTCTGCCACTTCCAAGTTGTGTTAGCCTAAGCAAGTTACTTAATCTCTTTGGTACTCAATATCCACTTGCTCCTCTGTTAAACGGCTGCAGTGTAACCTGAGGGAACCCTAGAGGGCATAGCTGCGACATTATGCATTTGAGAGTTAGTGTGATCACACTGGTGACAGCCTAGACGTCAGTTCAACTTGCACTCTGCCAAACTCTTGACTCCCCAAAAGGATTAAAAATATAATAGAGGGCTTCCCTGGTGGCGCAGTGGTTGAGAGTCCGCCTGCCGATGCAGGGGACACGGGTTCGTGCCCCGGTCCGGGAAGATCTCACATGCCGCGGAGCGGCTGGGCCCGTGAGCCATGGCTGCTGAGCCTGCCCGTCCGGAGCCTGTGCTCCGCAACGGGAGAGGCCGCAACAGTGAGAGGCCCGCGTACCGCAAAAATAAATAAATAAAATAAAATAAAATAAAATAAAATAAAAAAATATATATAATAGAAACTGTGCTGTAAGCTTATAAAATGTACTTTGCGGGTCCTGCCCATGTAACACTGCTGTTTACAGCGCCTCAGGTTTTGGGGATCCTGCAAACGCGCACCTGTCAGATTGATCTCCTCCTGCTCCTCCCGATCCAGGGCCCGAAGAGTTGTAAGAACTCCAGTGTCTGGGTCCAGGGAGAAGCTTTCGCCAGAGATGCCTCCATAAGTCACTTGCCCATTGGCCCCTGAGGAGGGGCAGCGTGGGGGAAGATCAGAGGGTGAATATAACCTTTCTTGACCCAGTCCATCCCTCTTTCAACCCATCCCCCCAGGCCTTACCCAGGTCTGGGTCGGTTGCCCGCAGAGTGAGCAGAGATGTGCCAGGCGGGCTGTTCTCACGCAAGAGGACGCTGTACTCCTGCTGTTGGAAAGTGGGTGCCTCGTCGTTGACGTCGGCGACACTGACAGTCAGGAGCTGTGTGGCTGAGCGCGGCGGGGAGCCGTGGTCGGAGGCCACCACAGTCAGCAAGAACTCAGCTCGCTGTTCACGGTCCAGGGACCGCACCACGGACAGCGCTCCTAGTTGAGCGGTAGGGCGGGTTGGAAGGAAACCTCAACACTCGCCCCACATCAGCACCCTCCTCGTCCCCACCCCCACCCCCGGCCCAACTCACCGGTACTGGGGTGTAGCCGGAAGTAGCCGTCCCCGCCAGCTGCCAGGCGATAGGACACGCGTGCAGCCTCGCCCAGGTCCGGGTCCCGGGCTACCACGTGCAGCGCTGCGGGCCCCGGCGGCTGATCCTCAGAGAGGCGCACACGTGAGGGCGACGCAAAGACCGGAGCGTTGTCATTCTCATCCGTGACAAAGACGCGCGCGGAAACGCGTGCTGCGCGGCGGCGGCTGGCATTGGCAGGCCGGTCGGTGGCTTCCACGAGCAGCAGCAGAGCGGGAGTGGTCTCCCGGTCCAGGCCTCTCGGGGCGCTGAGCGCCCCGGTGCGTGAGTCCAGGCGAAGCGCGGGCACGGGCGGCTCCTGGCGCAGCAGACGGTAGCGCACGTCGCTGTTGGGGCCCGGGCCGTCGGCGTCCGACGCGCGGAAAGTGTACAGCGCCGCCCCCGGCTCTGGGTTCTCCGGAAGCGCCACAGCCAGCGGGTCACGCGCGAAGGCCGGCGCATGCTCGTTCTCGTCCTGCACGCGCACCTGCACTCGCAGCAGCCGCGCGCCCGCGCCTCCCGGCCCCTCGGCGCGCACTGTGAGCGCGCGCCACGCCGGGCCCGCCTCGAAGTCCAGGGGCCGCGCCAGGTACAAGCGCCCGGAGGCCGCGTCCAGCGCGAAAGTGCCCTCCGGGTCCGCGCCGCCCACCAGTGTGTAGGTGAGTGCGCCCACTCCCGCCGACTCTGGCGGCGCCACCGAGCCCAACAGAGAGCCGGGCTGGAGGCCCTCGGCTGCTGTCACGGTCAGCACGACAGGCACAGGTGCGGCCGGGTCTGGGTCTGAGGGTTCCGGCGGAGGCTCAGCCGAGCGAGCTGAGGGAAGCACCTGTTGTGGACCCAGAAGGGAGTACGGAATCAGGCGGACCCATGTAAAAGGGAATCTGGGCTGGCCTGCTGAGTAGCAGGAAGGGCGGTCAGAGTGGCCTGACTAGAGGAGAGGATGCCCACACTGGTGACCAAGGAGACGTGGACAGATTGGAGGAAGGGCAGCCATACCTGCACCAGCAGCTGGAGGCTGGAGCTCCGAGGGGGGCTGCCTTGGTCGTGAGCACTTAGCGTCAGCACATAGTGAGGCCGCTCTGCTCGGGTCAGGGGTGCTGCAGTGAGCAGCTCCCCTGAGTGAGGGTGCAGAGAGAAGAGCTCTGAGCCAGGACCTGGGGACAGGCAGAGGAAGGGCGAGGCCTTGGGTTCCAGAGCTGGGCGTGTCATGAGGGCCTGCCATCACCCACCAACTCCCTTCTCTCCAGCCCCCGTACCAGTTAGCATGTACAGGATTGTTCCATTCTCCCCCTCGTCCGGATCCCTGGCCTGCAGAGTTGTCACCAGCGTTCCTGGAGGCACACCATCTGGTACCTGTGGGAACACAACTCATCTACAGTTGTCTCCTTCCTGTTCTTGAGACAACTCAGGATGGAGTTCCCATCACCTATGTTCAGGCAGAGCCCCGTTTTTGCTCTCAAACCTGTTCCAAGACGCAGACTCTCTTACTTACACCTACAGTTCTAAGCAGAGACCCACATACCCTCTTACTTCTTCAGGGCAGAGTACTGCAGCTTCACATACCTGTATGGGGAGGCCCCCACCAGCAGCCCCTGAAGCCTGCAGGAAGGTGGGGCTGTTGTCATTGAGGTCGAGCACTGCAATGTGTATGGTGCCTGTGACACTGCGGGGTGGGCTCCCCCCATCCTGCACCTGCACCAGGAGCTGGTAGCTGCTCTGCCGCTCACGGTCCAGAGTTTGGAGTGTGGTAACCTCTCCTGGGAGTGCAGGACAGACAGAGATCATGTATGGGGTAGCTAGGGATGCAGAGCCTGAGGTCCATGAGAGGCTGGGGTTTGGGGAGTGTGGAAGGGAATGCCCGGGTAAAACTCTAGCTCAGTCCTGGTCCTCGTGGCCAGGCTCTGGGGAGTGTGTCTGGGTGCTCACCCAGTCAGAGGATGAGGCTTTGGGCTCTCAGATTTTGGGTCCCAGTGCTCACCAGTCTGGGGGTGGATGCGGAAGGCCTTGCTGTCTTCTGACAGCTGTCGCAGGCTGTAGGTCAGACGTCCATTGGGTCCTGAGTCTCGGTCAGTGGCAAAGACCCGGCCCACACTGGTCCCTGGGGGCTGGTTCTCAGCCACAGCCAGGAAGGTGGGCTCCTCAGACAAGCGGGGACTGTGGTCATTCTGGTTGAGGATGCTGACCCTCACGGTGGCTGTGGCTGTCTGCTGCCCCAACTCAGCTTTGGACCCAGACACTGCCATTACTTTCAGCGTGTATAACTCCTGGGCCTCACGGTCCAGTGCTGCTCGCACCCATAGCCACCCGGTCTGTGGCTCCAGGCCAAAGAGGCTACTTGGCCCATCTGCTGCAAGGCGGTAGGTGACAGGGCCCCCATCTGGTGCTCGAGCCTGCACTTGCAGGACTTGAGTTCCAGGGGTGGTGCCTGAGGGCAGGTCCACACGGTAGGTAGGGCTGTCGAAGTGGGGAGCCAGACCACGGGTCCCCAAGTCCTGTACCACCACCCGCAGTCGAAAGTGGCTGGTGCGGGGTGGGGAGCCGCCATCCCGGGCTTCCAGCTCCAGTTCATGGGCTGGCCCCCCTGGAGGCCCCAGAGGTCCCATAAGCAGTATGTGGCCTGTGGTGGGGTCCACAGTGAAGGCCCCGCCACCCCCAGCAAGCAGGGTAAAGGTGACTCGACTGTTAACGCCTGAGTCGGGGTCCAGAGCCCGCAGTGTATAGATGGGAGTCCCTGGGGCAGTGCTTGGCGGCAGCAACACCGTGTCTTCAGGTGCAGGGAAGGCAGGGGAGTTGTCATTCACATCATCCAGCAGCACACGCACCCGAGCTACGGCGAAAGCCGGGGGCACTCCACTGCCTGCCCGTACCTCCAGCTCTAGCACTGGTCCCAGCAGCTCCCGGTCCAGAGCTCGAAGCGTTTGTAACAGCCCTGTGGCCCCATCTAGGGAGAAGAGTCCTCGGGGATCCCCACCTGATAGGGTGAGGGTCACAGGCCCCAGGCGACCTAGGGAAGAGGAAAGAAGGGTCAGAAAAGAGATGGGAGGGCACCTATTGAGTTGGAGCCCAGACTCTGATCCCCAAAAGGGCTAGGCAGTGCCCACACCTGGGCCTTTCGAAGTATTAGGGGGAGGGGCAGGTGTTGGCAGAGAAGCTGGGTGGCACCAGGGTGACATTCGTGTACCTGGGGATGAAGCAGAGTGCCTGTACCATGCCCACGGAGGTGGCGGGGATTGGAACCAGAGTGTTTTGTATTGGGGCTATCAGTGGTGTGATACTCGAGGGTTATGTTGGGGTGTCTGGGTACGGCACTGAATGGATATAATGATAAGTGATACCTGATGGATTGTGTGCTTGGACTACACCCACACTGGTGCCTGGTGCCACATCCTCTGGCACAGAAAAGACATACTGTAGTTGCTCAAATACTGGTGGTATGGGAGTTCCAGGCACAATGCTGACGTTGACTCGGGCACTGGGCTCTGCCTGCAGGCCACCTCCATCCTGAGCCCCGATCTCCAGCTGCACCACGGAATTGGCCCGTCTGGCCAAGGGCCAGGCTACCGTCAACAGCCCTGGGAGGACGGAGAAGTGGAGAGGTATAAGGAAACAGAATAGAGCTGGAAAGGTTGGGGGGTGGGGGGCAGGCAGTGCTTCATTTAGGCAGATGGGGAGGCAAGCCCTGGGAATGTGAAGATCCTCACCTGAGTGCTCATCCAAGGCAAACAGTGGGGGGCTATTGCCAGCCAGGATGTGGTAGGAGAGTCGCCCGTGGGGTCCCTGGTCAGGGTCATGGGCACGCACCCTCAGCACAGCTGTGCCTGGGGTACTGTGGGCGCTCAGACTGGCAGCATACTCCCGTGGATAAAACTGAGGTGGGTTGTCATTCTCGTCTGACACAAACACCTTCACATACACCATAGACTTGAGGCCTCCCTGGTGAGACATGCAGCCATTAAGTCAGGTGGCCCTTGATTGGCCCTGCTGAATGCCCTACCCCAGTCTGCCCACAGACTGTCCACTCACCCCATCCACAGCTGTCACTGTGAAGTCGAAGCTTGAGGGCCCCTGATCGCGGTCCAGGGTCCGGGTCGTGCACACGTCGCCACTGTGGGCATCGATGCGGAATGGGGGAGACCCCGAGGCCCCAAGTCCGGCACCCAAGGAATAGGAGAGGAGGCCAAATGGGCCACTGTCTGCATCTGTGGCTGTCACCTGGGGAGAGGCTGGGGTGAGTAATGCCCCGTCTTTTTGGCCAGAAAAGCCATAACTAAGGGGCAACTGGAAGGAGCAGGCCCTGGGCCAGTTGGTGCCCAGAGTCTTGGGATGGTGGACACACAGAAGGGACTAGTAGGACACGGGCCAAAATCCAAACCCAGCTCAGACCTCACCACTTGCGTTAGGTTCCTGTGAAACTCTGATCACAACATTTTTGTCGACTGGTCAATATAGAACTTTGTTTTATGTGTGTTTCTGTTTAAAGGCACCTTATTTAATATATATTGTTGGTTCATTAACACTGAATTCATGGCCAATGGCACAACTCATAACTAAATGAAACTTATCTAACACATGTATTTTCTCCATAAGGCACAGCACAGCCTTCTTGTGTTTAGGAAAACAGACATCACTTCAGCACTACAGTTGGGGACAATTTTATACTGCAAAATCACCAAACAAAAAGCACAAAAATGCAAAAAACGTGGCATTAAACAGACCACGAAAAGGACCCTTGTTTACCATATAAGAGCTGTAACATGAAGGCAGAGCATTGCCTTGTTCGACCTCAGCCGGGAATGTGCTTGTCGAGAGACTTGAATTTTCCATCCTTCTGCACATGTCCGGGAATGACTGTGAAAGCTCCATGAGTATTGATTCAAGGGTTACAAATAGATTTTAGAGAGTTGGCGAATTCACAAATACAGAATCTGCAAATGATGAGGACCAACTGTACTTAAAAGGAGAGTGCTAAGGGCTGTGATAGCAAATTCCAGGTGGGTCACAGGGAGTTAATAACCATCGCCAAGTCTCATAATCACTCCAATCAGAGAACTGGCTGACCGATAGAGTTATTGAGACTGATGTTATAGGCCTGCTCGTTATTGCGTTTGGTTATAAAGTGGGATCCGATTGGTACTCGGATCTGGTAACTGGAGTGATCAGGATCTGCACTATGAATTTATGGGATGTGGCTCAGGCACCTTTAGCGTCCCTTCATCTCTCAAGCCAACCTCATTGGAAATGAGAAAGGGAGAACTGCAGGTCTATAGGAAAATACCGAGGTCATTAAGTTCCAGGGGCTCCCCAAAACTAAGAAATAGGGGAAGGTTTTCCTGGTGACTTCTCAGGCATCTCCCAGACTGGCTCAGGAAGAGTTTATGACTGGACACCAATGTCAGGAGCCTCTGAACATTTCAGAGCCAGATCAGTAGGAGACACCATTCCAAAAGCTTCTGAGCCTAGGACAGGGCCAGGCACACAGTAGGTACTCTATGTATATTTGTTCATTGAGTAAACAGACATTCAGATTGCCCTGCCTTACAACAAAAGCTTCTTTCAAACTAAGTTTTATAAATTGGGTGCACATTAGGCCCTCAGTAGTGAGTTAGCTGGTGCAGGCTGCTGTAGCTTGTGACAAAGTACTCTTTGTGGCTACACGGGCCTCAGGGTCATGATATGCTGCAAAAGGAAGCTGGAGAGTTCCCCTTTCTTGGCCAGAAAATGTTGCTCAGAGAGAAGCCTAGCCGAGGATTGCTGATCGTTGCCCGGGCCTTTGACAGAAGTGATTTGTGCCATTGTTTACCCTCCTGAGAGACACTAAGACCTTGCCATGCTGAACCCTGGAAACAGCTCCTGCCCCAACTCTTTACTATGGCTGTGGGCCTGGATATCCCAGGAGACAAACTTCCCCCTGGATCAGTCTGGCGGGCTGCAGCACAGCTGCCGCACCGTCTCCAGAAGCTGTTAAAGACCTCTGCCCTCTGACCCGCTGCAGGAAGAAAGCAATAAATAGTGGTCAAGAGAAGTTGTCAGGAAGTGACCCCAAAAGGCGCAGGGGCCGTTGACTGGAA
Source organism: Stenella coeruleoalba (assembly GCF_951394435.1). Taxonomy (NCBI): domain Eukaryota; kingdom Metazoa; phylum Chordata; class Mammalia; order Artiodactyla; family Delphinidae; genus Stenella; species Stenella coeruleoalba. Next base: position 48,022,592 of record NC_137154.1, on the reverse strand, counting down.
ATGACCAAGGCAGAAGTGAATTTTCTGGCCTGTGCAGCCCCTGCTCAGAGGTCCTAGTGCAATTGCAGTCTCCAGTTTCAGCAGGCTCTCAGCCTTGCTACATAGTCCAACCTTGGTCAGCTCCCACTTCCAGCTCTGCCTGAAAGCTGTAACTAACCTCATCTCTCTCCTCTTGTCCCCACCCCACCCCACCCCTAGCTCTCATCACATGCACTAGTGCAAGGAGAAAATAAAGACCTTCATCTGTGAACTCTCTAAAATTCCTAGCAGACCACAAACTTACTTCATCTGCCCCATGCTGACCTCCTTCCCAGGTGTCCCTCCTGCTTTGACACTTTAACACTGCTCTCCTGCTTCTCCACCCACTGCTTCCCCACCCCCAGCCTCCCTCCACCTCTCCTTACTCTGTCTGTTATACACTGTTGTTCTCTGGAATCTTTCCTTGGCCTCTTCTCATTCTGCACACGCTCAGGGCCTTCTCTTCCACTGCTGTGGCTTTGACCCTCATCTGTACTTTGACCCAGACCACTCCTCTGTGCTCCAAACTTGTACATCCAGATGCCTGCTCAACATCTCCACTTGGACGTCCCACAGGCCCCTTAAATCCAACCTGTCCTAAACTAAACTCATGATAATCCCAACCCCTCTCTAATGATTCCTCCATCCACGCAGTTGCTCGAGCCAGCAATGTGTTCTTCCCTTTTCCTCTCTTGGCATATCAATCAAGCAGGGACTAAGTAAATCCTCATTATCCCTCTACTTGTCTGTTGCTCTCCATCACCATTATCACTGTCCTGACTTGGGCCTGAGTCGTCTCTCCCCTGGACTACTGTAGCTCCCTTCTCATAGGCGCCTGACCCTCCGATCTGTCCTCCATACCAGGACTTCTCAACCTTGGCATGACTGACATTTTGGATCAGATAAACTCTTTGTTGTTGTGCTGTCATGTGCATTATAGGATGTTGACAGCATCTCTACCCACTAGATACCAATAGATCCCACCAGTTGTGACAACCAAAACTGTCTCTAAACATTGCCAGATGTCCCCTCCAGAGGGCAAAATCACCAGCCGTTGTGAACCACTGCTCTACACTAACTAATAAAAGCATCTTTTGAGAAGACAAATGTCATATTATTCCTCTACTCAGATGTCTTCAGTGTCCCCGAAAGAAAAATGCTCCAACTCCTCGGCTTGGCTTGACTCCTCACTGTCTGGCCTCCTGCAGTCTCGTCTCCCACTCTTTTATCTCACACCTTAAATTCCAGAGATACCGAGCCACTTGTAGGCCCTTGAACGAGTCAGACAAGTCAAGCTCTTCCACTTCTCTCTGCGTGTCACCTCTGCTTCAACCCTTCCCTTATCTCGTCCCCTCATCAGCTCCTGCTCATCTTTTAAGTCTCAGCTCAAAGGTCCTTTCTTTTGAGAAAACGTTCGAACTGCCTATCTGTACCTCATGAATATCCCCATATAGAAGTTTTTATTATTGGAATAAAACTGTTTCTCTGCATATGAATCTCACCTCTAGACTATAAACTCCATGAATTAGGTAGTGGTTACTCAGTCATTACTGTGTTCTGGGTCCCTAAAACAATGACAGGCACATGGCAGATACTTGATAAACGAATACTGAATGAATCAAATATTAAGACTTCTTGTAACAGTTATGAACACCCAACGGTCATTTTTACCCCTGCTTCCCTATGATTACTACTAGTAAAAACTCCAGGAAACCACCTGGAGAGATGCCCTCTTGCTTCAGGCACTAGTGAGGAGGGAAGACGTTTGGAAGCCACAGCCCATTGGTCCTGGGCCAAGAGGGAGAGTAAACACATGGGAGAGTGGGTGGGAGCTGGACAGCAGTAGGCAGGCAAGTACCCAGAGTCTGGCCAGACAGGAGGTCAGCCAGGCCTAAGCACTGGCTTGAAAGTCTAGGCCAACAGGCAGCTCCTAGAAAATGCTCGGGGATCTGCTGGACTTCTGAGACATAAAGACTTCAAGCACGAATCTCCTAAGAGACCACCCTGCCCCCAGTCTCCTCTCCTGCATCCATATTCCATGGGGCAGCCAAAGCAATCTTTCCAGAAGACGTATCAGATTTGCCTAGAGCCTCTCAATGGCTCCCTGTGATTTCTAAAATAAAGTCAAAGCTTGGCAGCTGGTCCCTGTCTACTCGCTTGTCTCACCTCCCCATAACTCTTTCTCATCAGCACAGTCGAGGCCAACTTGAACAATGCAGTTCCATGAACACATCATGGTGTTCTGTAGCTCTTTCTGTGGCCTTGGAGTCCCTGTCCTCATACCCCATGTTATCCACTTGGCAAAGTCTCACTGCTTCTGCAAAGGTCTGCCTCTAGGCTTCCACAGCACCTCATATGCAGCCTGATGCATTACTAGTTACTGGTGTGTCTCCTTGCCTAGACTGGGACCGGCCTGGGAATAAGACTATTTCCTTTCTTTGTTCTCAGGGCCCAGCAGAGTGCCAGGCTTACAGTGGGTAAGTTAATTTTTGAATGTATCACTTACCATTGATCTAATCTCTCTTTCACCCTTAAAGCAAGTTAGCTTCCAAAAAAAAAAAAATACAAAAATGGGACTTCCCTGGTGGTCCCAGTAGTTAAGACTGTGCACTTCCATGCAGGGAGCACGGGTTTGATCCCTGGTCGGGAACTAAGATCCCACATGCTGTGTGGCACGGCCAAAAAACAAACAAACAAACAAAAAAACAATCTGTAGTGAGGAGGGAGGGATGAATAGGTAGAGAACAGAAGATTTTTAGGGCAGTGAAACTACTCTCTATAATACTATAGTGTATGTCATTATATATGTCAATTATATATATACTTTATACTTTTGTCCAAACCCATAGAATGTACAACACCAAGAGTGAACCCTAATGTAAACTATGGACTTGGGTGGCAGTGATGTGTCAATGTAGGTTCATCTGTTGTAACAAATGTACCACCCTGGCGTGGGATGTTGATAATGCGTGAGGCTATGAGTGGGGGCATGGGGTATATGAGAAATCTGTACCCTCCACTCAATATTGCTATGAATCTAAAACTGCCCCCAAAACATAAAGTCTTGAAAAAAAAAACAAAACCAAATTTGATTATGCCTTTTCTGCCTCAAAGAAGTTCAGTGACCTCTTTTGCCTTCCAAGTAAAGCCCTAGCCCTTCACGGCTTGGTGTCCAAGGACTTCTGCAGTTTGGCCTCAGCCTGCCTCTCCAGTTTCATGCTCCACCCATCTCCTCCAAGCCTGACTTGCAGGAAGCCTGTGGCCCCCACAACCTCTCCAGGGCTCCTGCCTTTTCCTCTGAGGTCTTCCTGCTCTGGACATTGGGATCTCACTGGATACTTCTTGTTGTCTCTCATCCTCGTGCCTGAGCCCAAGTGTCCCATCAAGGCTCAGTTCCAAGGGCAGGGATGGGGGTGTATTCCAGGACACCTCAGCACTAGACTAGGGTTGGAGAGATCTGTAAATGCTGGCATCTCCCTTGGGGAACAGGAGCCACATGGGTGTGCAGGATCTCCGTCTCTGCCCTGCAGAACAACTTTGAAACTTTAAAGAGTCCTCTCTCATTTCCTGCCACCGCAAGACACATTTTCTCTATATCCAATCTTAATTCTCTCAACTGCCAAGATTACCTGGCCCAGCTCTTGTACCCTGCTTTCTCGTCTTCTCATTAATCCTCACCCTCCGCACAGACTGTGGAGCTCATCGAGTAGGACCGAACCCTCTGGCATATGTCACCATCAACAGATGGCACCTGCAAGGCTTGGTGCCTGCTCTGAGGTCCCCTGTGACCCTCTGATCGACCCACTCCTGCCCACAGAATCATCCTGCTGTGTGCGGGGTGGTGGTGGGGGCTTACCCACCTGCAGGAAGCAGGTTCCGGGCTGGGTGCCCTCAGGCAAGGAGGCATTGTAGAAAGTCCTCTGGAACTGCGGCTCATTATCATTCACATCCTGCAAGGCCACACTCACTGTGGCAGAGGAGATGAGAGGGGGCAAGCCCCCATCCGTGGCCACCACAATTAGCTGCGGCTGTGGCTCCAACTCATAGTCCAGTGAAGCAGCTGTGGTGATGATGCCTGAAGTGGGGTCGATGGAGAACCAGCGGGTGTGGGCACCTGGGGCCAGGCTATAGGTGACCTGACCGTTGGTGCCCTGGTCAGGGTCCCGGGCCATCACGCGCACCACGAAGCTGCCAGGCAGCGCAACCTCAGGCAGGGGCTCGGGTCGGTAGAGCTGGCGGTCAAAGGCAGGGGCGTTGTCGTTGACATCAGTGACATGCAGCACAAAGGCAGCCTCGGCTCGCAGCGGGGGTGAGCCTGAGTCTGTGGCAGTAACTCGCAAGTTATAGGCATCCCTTTCCTCTCGATCCAGCTGCCGAGCCACGCACACCAGGTAGATGACGCTGTCCTGGGTGCTGAGCGCAAAGTGGCCCTCTCCACCCTCCAGGGACACATTGACATGGGCAAAGTCACCATCGTCTGGGTCTGACACAGAGATTCGAGCAACAAGCTGGCCAGGGGGGGCAGCCTCAGACACTCGGGGGGAGCCGTCCGCACTCAGGAAGATGACAGTCATAGAGGGCTGATTGTCATTGGCATCTCGCACGTGCACCGTCACAAAGGCCGAGCCCAGCTCAGGGTGAGCCCCTCCATCCCGTGCCTGTACCACCAGTTCATGGACCCGCCGTTGCTCGAAGTCCAGTGGCCGCTCCAGCCGCAGCAGCCCCGTGTGTGCGTCGATGGAGAAGGGTCCGTCACCCTCGCTCTGCCTCCGGTTGATCTCATAAGTTACAGCCCCATTGGCACCGGCATCGGCATCAGAGGCATACACCTGCAAGACAGGACTGCCGGGGGCCAGGCTCTCGGACACCACAGCGTGGTAGCGGCTCTGATTGAAAGCTGGGGCATGGTCATTGATGTCCAGCAACGTCACGTCCAGTAGGGCCTGGGCCCTCCGGGGTGGTGAACCACCGTCGTAGGCCTCCAGTTGCAGCATGTAGTGTGAGCGGTTCTCTCGGTCCAGCTCCCCGGTAACTACCAGCTCAGGCACTGGGGCCCCATCTGGACCGGGACGTGTCTCCAGCCGGAAGGTCTCTCCAGCCCCATCACCAGACAGCGCATAGCCCTGGGTTCCTAGGCGGCCAGCGTCTGCGTCACGAGCAGGCTCCAGTGGGTAGCGGGTGCCAAGAGCGGTATGCTCAGGTATCTGCAGGACAGCTCGAGCCTGTGGGAAGGCTGGAGCGTGGTCATTGATGTCAGCCACTCGCACGGTAACTTCCACGGTGGCGCCATCAGGAGTGACTGCAGTGAAGCGGTAGCGATCCCGCCGCTCGCGGTCCAAGACCCGGGCTGTACGGACCACCCCGCTGTGCTCGTCAATGGCCAGGTCTGTGCCCACACCACTGCCCTCCTGGGCGGAGATGAAGTACATGGGAGGTGCTGCTGTGCCCGCTGGAAGCCCTGCACTGATGTCCCCGATAAGTGTGCCCGCTGGCTGCTCCTCGTCAATCTGCAGGTCCAAGCTCCCAGCCTGGCCCCAGGCGCCCGGCACCCCCGCGCCCAGGAGCAGCAGCAGTGATAGCAGGGGTAGGGGCCTGGGGCTCTGCATGCCTGGGCAAGAAGGTGCAATGCCCCGCTCCTTCTGCATGGCAGGGGCAGTCCAGTTGTGGCTCGGGCTCCAGCTCCAGGCCAGGCTCCGGGCCCAGCTTGATCTCAGGCTTTGGATCAGATCCAACTTGGACCCTGGCTCCAGCTCACGATTCCTGGCCTGGGAGAAAATCGGAAGCAAAAAGGTCATGATGGGGGAGGAATCAACCGTCCAGGCTGGGGTCTAGGCCACACCAGGACTCAAGCATGCTCAGTGGCCCTGCGTGTGCTGCCTCACACCGTCTGGGGCCCAGGAAGCTCCTCAGGACCCACTCCAGTCTTTACCTGGCAGGTCCCATCCCACTCTGATTCCCGTCCCCCCTCCACCCCCCAGCAGATTGTTTTTTCCTATTGTTCAGACCTAAATGCCTTCAGACTCCCTTCCTTCCATCTGTAGACTTAAACGTGTGGCCAATTCTTTCCCATTTTTCTTCTCATCCAGGATTAATACCTCAATAATCATGTGCTTGGCAACCTCACCCGAATCTCAACAATGTCCTCTCTGCCAGAGCCTTCTACCAACATTTAACTATGCTGAAGTCTCTCTTTCTCTCTCTCTCTCTCTATAATATATATATAATCTCTCTCTCTCTCTCTCTCTCTCTCTCTCTCTCTCTCTATATATATATATATATATACACCTTTAGCCCTACTTCCCTCTCTATTTAACAAGAGATTGAGCACCTATTATGTGGAGGCACTGGAGACACCTCAGAGAATACAGGAAACAGTCCAGGACTTGGACAAGTAATTAGAAGTGTGATAAGGGCTGTGAGGGAGGAGTGCCGGGAGCTGTGAAGGCATAGATAGAGGAGGGGCTTACCACAGTCAGGGAGTCAGGGAGTGCTTCTCTGAGGAAGCCACATTCAAGTCAGGATCTACTTAATGTAGGTATTTGCTAGACAATGGTGGGCGGAGAAGGGGGATACAGAAACATTCAGAAGAGGGAACTGAATGGGAGGCTTAGAGTCCGCAGTCAAGAAGGGGCTGAGGGTGTCCGGGCAGGTAGGGCACAACGTGTGTGAGGTGTAGAGTGCTGAGGCAGAAGGTATGAAATGGGGCAGGGGCTCGAAGGCCATACTGATGATTCTGACTTTATGCCGGGGACAAATGGAAGCCATGAAAGCATCTTAAGAGTGGGTGCTGCAATATGGCTTACGTCTTGTGAAGATCTCTATTGCTGCCCCTTTGTAAACAAGGATCACACAGATGGGAAGGTTATCTTAGGACAGCCCTTGTAACACACTTGGGGGAGTCCAGGTGAGGGTGAATTGACGGTGAATTGGATGAGTGTTAGCAATGAAAATGGGGAGAAGCGGATAGCTCTGCCGGACGTTTCGCAGGTAGAACAGGCAGGACTTGATGATGGCTTGAGGCAGGGGATGAGGGAGTGGGAGGAGTCACGGATAATGGGCAGATTTCGGGCCTGAACCATCAGCTGGACCAAGGCAGCCTTAACTGGCCAGAGAGAGAGACAGAAACAAATCCAGGGAAGGGCGGTGCCTCTGTGGCTAAGGGAGCCAGGGCTTCAAATGCTGCTGACGTTCAAGAAGGAGGAGGCCTAAAGCCCCATGAAGGCCTTTAAGGACTGAGTGAGAGCCGAATCCGTGGAGACATTGCCCTCTCTGAAAGGTTTGTTCACTTCCTCCAATTTCTCACCTCTCACCCCCTCCTCCATCTACACAGAGAGTCTTCCTCTCCTGTGACACTGCTTTCACTAAGCTTCCAGTCATCGCTGTACTCTACATCCGATGGATACATTTTTATCTCCTTGCTGGATCATTCTGGAACACTGAAACACTGATCACTGGCTTCTTGAAGCCTAGCCCTCCTGGCCTCCCATGGTGGCTCCCCACCTCTCACTTCCATTGTACTTCTGTGTCCACTCTTCAGTCCCCTGGGCAAGTTCTTCCTCTGCCCTTAAAAACTGGTGCTCCTCAGGACTCAGTCCAGGGCCGCATGTTTTCCCACTTACCACACTGCCTGGGTGATCTTAGCCACTCCCATGCCTTCAATTCAAATGTATCAATCATCTTCTGTACCGTCTATTTGCTGATGACTTTGCAATCTCCAGCTCTGGAGAGCACTGGAGACACATGTCCAGCCATACAATGGACTTCCTTACAATGTATTCCCAACCTTCACCTCAACCTGATTTTCTTCCTCCATTCCCTTTCCTGTGAACAGCACCACCGCTCAGAAACTCTCCTTGCTTTCCTTGCTTTTCTTCAGTCCTGATTTCCAATTAGTCTTCAAAACCTGACCATCTTAACTAGACATGTTTCAAGTCTGCCCTTTCCTATGTTTTCACACTGTTGCTGTCCCAGTCCAAGCACTGTCATCCCTCTTTTCGATTCCTGCCACAGCCCTTTAGTGGTCCCCATGCCTCCTGGATTGGCCCCTCTGATCCATGTCCGCCTGACCAGAGCTATCCTCACAACTCTCACCAAACCAGTCGCGACAAAAGGCTTCCATGGGTTTGCCATCACTGACGGCAGAAAACTGCTGCCCATTATGGACAAAACAATGCAGATGTACATCTACCCAAACTGTCTGCAGTTTCACGGGTTCATGGACACTAGGTATAGAACTTCTCTTCGCAAGACAAAGCCCAACCTCCTTAATATATCTTACTGACCTGAGCCCTGCCAACCTCTCCACTGTGCCCCACATTCACCTTCCCCCACTGCACCCTGCATTCCAACACTAAACCCATCACCTGATCCGTCCCAACTCCTTGCCTTGTATGTACCATGCTTTTGTCCTGAGATATCCTTTAAAAGTCCTGTCCAATTGGCCATCCCCTACTCAAACTTCAAGATCCCATTCAAACATCCTGTCTTCTGTGGACTCTTCTATGATATCTCTCTGACCTCCCTGCAGTGCCTACGGTATCCCCTACTGGGCTCTCACTGCCTTAGATGCACACTGACAATAAATTGCACAGCAGCCCTGATTTGTTCATGCGTCTGCCCATCACACCCCTCCCCCTACACCGAACTGAAAGCTCCTTGAGGAGAGCAGCTTGAGGGTCTTAGTTTCTGGTTCTCCAGCAGTTCCTAGAGGTGTCACGAGAGCAGGCGATCAGTGCTGAACAAATGTGCAGAACCTCGTAAGTGCACACCACCACCCTCACCTGCTGACACGGGGAGAAACGCCCCTGGACACGCCAACTCAGACGACACACACAAACACGTGTGAGCCCGCGCCCCTGAGGCACCATGGTCAGGAGTGTGGCCGTAGAAATGGCTGCAGAAGTGTGTCCTTTGGTCTTTCTAGATTTGCTCTGCTCTAGGACTTCCTGTCCTCCCACGGGATGAGAGTTTCTGACCCTCTACTTACACTTCCAACCCCAATGTCTCCCATCTGTGTGAGGCAATGAAAAGAGCTGGGACTCTGGAGTTTGAGCTGGCTTTGAGTCCAATCTGAGTGTTATTTTCCTAATCTATGTAATGGCCATGTTAATGCCTACTTTGTGGGGTTTTAGGAGAATCACAGGCAATGGAAACAAGGAGCTCAGAGTTGGGCATTTGGTAGATGCTCTCTCCTCGGTTCCCAACACCATCCTTGGCTTCAGAGCTCTAGGATTTACTAAGACCCCTCTCCCCAAGGCTCAAGTCTGTGAAGTCTGTGGAGCTTCCCCATGGAATAACAGATCAGAGGAATTCAGAACAAGAAGGTCAGAGTAAACACAGGCCTGACTCAGAGAGGGGAGAGGCTGTGTGCAGAGAGATGGTGCAGTGGCCAGGGCAGGGATCTAGGCCTAGAGACTGCGTTAGGAGTCAAGGGTTAAGAATTGGTCCTGTTCATTTAATCAGTCAGTGGAGAGAAAGCAGAGTGGGGATAATGGATAGTGAGATCAATGTACTTCTTACATTCTGTGTTAGGATTCTTTGTCCCCAACCCAGAATGTCAGCTGTTTGAGGGCCAGGACTGTATCTTATTCACCTTTGTGTGTAGCACAGAGCACGGCACGTAGCACATGATCAATGCATTTTCTGAATGAAAGGATGTATGAATGGTACGAGGTAAAACTCAGGTGAATGATCAGCCTTGAGGAGGAGGGATTCAGGCCCAGGCAGATGTCCCTTCTCCCAACCCGTGTAGACCCTGGTGCCCTCCCGGGTCCCTGTTCAATGCAAACTCCCCCATACACCCTCACAGTGGATGCACAAAGGTGCCTACTCACGAAGTCACAGACCCACACACAGCCAGGCACACAGATGCACAGACTCACATGCAGACAGGCACACTCAACACACACACTCACATGGACAGGAGCTACTCTAACATACACAGAGACGCCCAACCTCACAGAGGAGCATGTTATCACTCACACAGATGGGCATGTTCATTCGCCTGGAACCTTCCCCCACCCCACACACACGTGCAGGCACACATGGAAACACACACAGGCATGCTTTTGCCCACACAGACACATACACACAGAAAGACACTTTCTCGTGGGCCTCACACACACAGGCGCGTGCGCACACACACACGCACACATACACACAGGCACACTCACTCACACCCCCTCCCTCTCACGGACACAGACAAACCACTTTCACCCCTGCACAGACTCACGCTGGCAGGCCCGCGCACACACTTGCAGACGCACCCACACGCCGGCATGCTCTCACACACACTGTTGGGGCACTCGTGGTCAGCTCTGTGGCTGCAGCTGTGACCTCGAGGTCCCTGGGGCCTGTCTGGACTATGCTTCATCACTTCCTGCTCCAGGGCTTCTAGTTCCAAACTCGAACTCCAGACTCTCTCCCGAGACTGTCTCATCCCCTCTCCAACTCTCTTCTCAGCACCATCTCCCCATCTGTCCACTGTTTCTCACTGCTTCTTCCCCAAGACTTGCTCCTCCTCTCTGTTCCTGTCTCTTTCCCTCTCCAGGTTTGTCCCATCCCTTCCCCCAGACCTGGCCTAAGCCATCCATCTTGTCTCTTTCCCCAATCTGTCCTGCCCCCTACCCAGATGTATCTTCTTTCTCCCCCCAGATTGGTCACATCTCTTCCCCCACCCAGTTCTGCCTTGCTACATGCCCTCACCCTGTCCCGGTCCTGTTACTCTGTCCTCTGGCTCCATCCTGCTCTCCCCCTCTAGCCCCACATCTGGGCCTCTGGAACCACAGCTGGTTCTCATTAGGAGGGGGAGGGGCGAGACTGTTCATTGGGGCCTGCAATGTGATGTCAATCCCCACCCCCCCCCCCCAGCAGGCTGTGCGTCTATAGGACCTGGGAGCAGGGAGAACATGGGAGAGGAAAGAGGTGGGCTGTGGGGGAGCAGTAGGGGGACCATAAGGGAAAGGGTGCTCCAGAAGGAAGCAGAGGAATGGCCCAAGGTGCAGAGGGGAAGCAGGCTGGGGGAGCTGGCACCTCACAGGTCTCCTCCCTCAACTTCCTGTCCCAGAGCCAGGGAGGGACTTAGACCAGAAAGACAACAGGGTGAGGAGGGGGCTGCAAAAGGCAGATTGGCTCAGAAGTGGAGGAAGAAGAGGGTAGCTTTGGTGAGCAAAGGGAGGTGGAGATACAGGGCCAGGCGTAAAGGGGAGAGGAAGAGAGGCGAGAGTTCTCATGGGGGACCACGGGGAGCAAGACTGAGGGAGAGGGAGTGTGTATCGGCAAAGCAAAGAGCGAGTGGAGTTCATACAGAAAGGGGAGGCAAGTCAGAGACAGGAACAGCTGGGCTGGAGAGGTGGAGGGCAGTAAATAAAGGTGGGAGCTAGGGCTGGGGAGTCGGCGGAAGGGGGTAAAGAGGAGAGGAGGCATTAGTAAGGGAGGAGGGAGGAGAAGGCCGACAAGCTGGCTTCCTTGGATGTCCCCGGGACAACCTCATGGATGGGTGGCCCAGGGCAGTGCCCGGGCCTGGCTCTGTCCCTCCTGAGGACTGGTCTCATTAGGCACCTCAGGGAGAGGCCGGGGATGGATGTGAGCAGAGAAGGCAGAGGGAAGGTTTCTTTTCTGGACTGCTAGTGTGCTGGCAACTCATAGACGGTGCCTTATTTAATCATCTTAGCAACCGTGTGAAGAAGGCATCCCACCTTCCACTGAGGAAACTGGGGCTCGGAGTGAAACAACTGTCCTGAGTTAACACAGCCTTGATTTGATCCCAGGACTATGCACTCCATACTGCCTGAGATTCATGGAGAAGGGAAAGATGAAGCGAGGAAGAAATTTCAGGGGAGAGACCTAGGAAGACAATGGAGGCCTGGAGAAGAGAACCTCTGGGAGGAGGGACACCAAGGACAAGGTGTTTGTAACCCAGGTCAGCAGTAGCGGGACAGAGAGGACACAGAGAAGAAAGATGTGAGGAGGTGAAGTTGACCAGATTTGGCCGCCGACCCTTCAGGAAGGGTGAGGGAATGGAGGGGCTCTAGACTGACTCCAGGGTTCTGGCCTGATTACTACTGTGGTGCCATGAGGACAGCACAGAAGAGAAGCCATCTGGGGGCTTCCTGTTGAGGCCCCCCCATGGAGGTGTCCCAAACACAGCTGGATCTGCAGGTCTGGAGCTCAGGAGAGAGGTCTGGGTTGGAGATGGATTTGAACCAATCAAGGAGTAACTCATAGCCATGGGTATGGAGATCCATCAGGTAGGACATGTAGAGCGAAAAGAGAGTTTAGGACAGAGCCCTGGGGAGCAGTCACATTCAAGGGGCAGACTGAGGAGAGCATTATTCTTCTTGGAGGAGAAAGAGAAGGAGGCCATAGCTCAGAAGTTAAAGGAGGGAGCATTTCAACAAGGATGGAGAGATCGATAAGTGTCCAATGCTGCTGAAAGGTCCAGAAAGATGAAGACTGAGAAGTGGCCACTGGTTTTAGCAGTCAGGAGGTCATAGTGATCTTGGGGAGAATCGTTTCAGGAAGAGTCCTAAGGGAGCAAGCCTCCTGCAGTGGGAACTGATAGAGAATGAATCAGCTAACAACTAGCCATAGACCAGATGTCAGTATAGATTCATTCATCAACACATGCTTACTGCACTCCTAGAAAATGGAGGCAATGTGTCATGGTGAGGTAGGACCAGACAGTGCTGAAGACATGGACTCTGGGGGCAAACCAACTCTGGGATTTCTCCCCAGCTTCTCACTTGCTAGCTGTGTAATCTTGGGTGTGCCTCTGAAATGCTCAGTGCTTCCATTGCCTCATTTATAAAATAGGGACAGAGACTTCCCTGGTGGTCCAGTGGTTAGGACTTCGCCTTCCAGTGCAGGGGGGGCGGGTTCGACCCCTGGTCAGGGAGCTAGGATCCCACACGCCTCATGGCCAAAAAACAGAAAAACATAAGACAGAAGCAGTATTGTAACAAATTCAATAAAGACTTTAAAAAAATGGTCCACATAAAAAAAAATAGGGACAATAATAATACTACAGTGTACATGCAGTTAGAATAGTGTGTTGCACACAGTCAGCACACATAAGCATGAACACAAAGATGCTTGTATAAGTACACAAGCATGAACTCTTATTACAGTGGTTAAGAAGATGGGCTCTGCTGTCTGACAGACTCGAGTTCAAATTCTGACTCCGCCACTTATAGAGAAATCCTGGGAAAACTGTTTAACCTTTCTAGACCTAAGTTTCTTCTTTTGTAAAATGGGGATTAAAGTGCCTACTTTATATGGTTGATATGAAAGTTAAATGAAAGAATGACAAAAAAACTTAGCACAGTGGCTGGTACACAGTGAAGGCTCAATAAATGTTGGCTGCTATTGCGTGCCAGACAGTCACAATAACCCTGGGATAAGTGTTATTCCACAGCTGAGGAGACTGAAGCTCAGACTAGGTAGCAGAGAAACGTCTGGAACATAGCTCTGATGGACTCCAAAGCTAGTGCTTTCTCTTCCACAATATTGCTTCTCTGCTGGAGGGCTTGGAACAGTCTGATAAACGTTCATTAAGTGGCCAGGCAACCGAACAGGGAAGGAGCCTGAGCAGAGCTGTGCGTAGGAGAGTAACTCCAGCAGTACATGCAAGGTGGGTCGGAGTAGGAGGTGATCAGTGACGAGGCAGTTATGAATCCAGGTTGAGAGTCAGGTGGGCATGGTCAGGTGGTTAGAGGGGAAGTGACCAGAGGATGCTTGGAGGTCTCCAGGAGACAAAGGGAAAAATAGGGGAGGTGGGCCCAGGGCATGTGTGTGAAATGATTCACTAATAGATTTATTCAATAAGTACCTATTGAAGACCTACCATGTGCCAAACACCATACTAGGCACTAGAGACATAGCAGTGACCTGGACAGATCGCGTCCCTGCCTTCATGGTGTTCACGGGTCGGGAGGCCTGGGCAGGGATGGGCAGGGCAGGGTGAGGGAGCTACAGTGGTGGGATGAGCAGCAAGGACCTGGTCTTAAGATCTGACTCTCACAAGTACAGTCCGGGCTGCAGAGGAGGCCAGTGAGGCTGGAGCTAGCAGAGAAGCTGGAGACGTAGAGGGAAGAACGAGTCTGGGGAAGCAAGAGGTGGAGGAGAAGGAGAGAGTAGTAGAGGGGCTGAGATCTTGGAAGTGAAATGAACTAAGTTAAGAGTTGAGCACTTAATAGTTGTTTCCTTTCTCAATCCTCAGAACAACTGTCTTACTGTTACCTCCATATTCAACTGAGGAAAGGGAAGCTCAGAGAAGCTAAGGTCATCCAGGTGGTAAATGGTGAGGCTGGGAGGTGTGAGGTGTAGCCCCCCTTCCTTTCCTCCCTTTCCTCCTTCCTCACCAAGCATGTGACAGTGTGTTCTGGGCTCTGAGAGGAAACAGCTCCTTCCATGGAGCAGCTTAGACAGAAAAACATAAACAACGGGGCACTCCACTGTGCTAAGCGAACACAGAGGGGCATCCTGACTCAGGCCTGGGGGTTCTAGGCGGACTGCCGGAAGGAGGTGCCCTCTCACCAGGGGACACAGGAACTGAGAAGCCCCTCCTAAGTGGCAGAGGTTGAAATGCCCGGAAGTCAGAGGATTACCTGGAAACACTGACACCGGAGCTGAAGGAAGGGGCAGGCAGCAGGAAACCAGGAAAAAGATGGGATCCAATACCATGAACCCATGGGAGGGGCTTTGTCCAGTGACCTGGACAGATCGCGTCCCTGCCTTCATGGTGTTCACAGGTAGGGAGGCCTGGGCAGGGATGGGCAGGGCAGGGTGAGGGAGCTACAGTGGTGGGCAAAAGGAAAAGGAAGGAGAGGGCACCAGTATCTGGGAAGCTGATACAGGGAGGAGCAGGGGCCTGGGTGCCAGGAGTAGGAGGGTTCAGAGTGGTGTATGTGAGTGGGTGTTCGAGGAAGGAGCAGCCCGCGGCACCTCCAGGGAAGGGGGCCTGGTGGAGCAGAGCAGGTGGAGAGGCACTGTAGTCCTGTGGCCTGATGGCATGTCACAGCTTCCTCGTCTTCCACTCCCTCCAAGAACCCCAACAGGCATGTGGCCCAGTAGATTTGGATCTGCAAATTTCTGGTGTTTGTTAAATATTTGCTAGCTGAATGAAAGGGAAATAAAGTCCAATAGGGGAGCGGAAGAGGATCCAGGAAAAGAGAAGTCCAGGTGAAAGAGAGAGAAGAGGAGAGACAGTAGGGTGAGGAAGGACAACTTGTGCGGGAGGGGAGTGGAAAATGAACTAAGTTAAGTTCATGAACTAGAGACTTTCTGTCTCTAGTGGGTAAGTGGGCGTGTGTGAAAATGTCTCTACTGTGTGGGCAGCTGAGACCAGGGGTCAGTCTTCTGAAGAGTGAATGAGGGTGAGGGAGGTGCTGTGAGGTGCCTCATTCATTCATTCATTGTTCATTGCCAAGCATCTGTAGAGGGGTCCGGGGACACGAAGATGAATAATATACAGCCTTGTCATTAAGGATACCCCAGCCCAGGCAGAGAGACAGAAAGGGAAGAGGTAATGACAACAGTGAGACAAGAGGGTCCCAAGCTTGCCTGGTGGTCAGGAGAGACAGGGTTTGAGACTAGAGCTGAGGATGGGAAGGGGTTATCCAGGAGACAAAGGGAGTAAAAGGCTTTTCAGGCAGTACGTGCAAAGGGCCAGAAGCATGGAAGAATGCAGTGTCTTTGGGGAACTACAAGGAATTCAGTATGGCTGGAACTTGCAATGTGAGGGAGCTATGGAAATGGGAGAGGGTGGGGAGGCTGGGGGAGTCAGGTCATGACAGACCTCCTAAGCCTCCTTAAAGTAGAGATCTCACCCAAGACAGTGGTAGGACACTAAAGAATGCTGAGCAGGGAATGCCGTGGCTGGATTTGCACTTTAGGGAGATCCCTCTTGCCGCAATGAGAAGACTGGATTGGAAGAGGGAAGAGTAGACGTCCAGGGAGACAAGTTAGGAGGCTCTTGAAGTAATTCATGTGAAAAGATGGTGAAGGCAGTAGCTGAGGCCATGGATAAAAGGGGATGGGATATCAGAGACAGCTGGAAAGGAAGTAGAACCAACAGGTCCCAATGACTTTCTGGGTTATGGGACATGTGGAGAAGGGAGTGGCTACGGTTAATTTCTGGGTTTGTAGCTTGATAACTGAGTGGGGATGGTGGTTTGGGGGAGGAAGGAATGAGGAGATCAGGTCTGGACATGTTAAGGGGCTTATGGACTCTATAGTAAAGATCAGGTAGGAAGCAGACCTGCAGGTCTGGGGGTCAGAAGAGAGGTGTGGAAGAGATAGATATCTGGGAGTCATCAGCTTATACAGATGATAAGTAAAGCCCTGGAAATGAATGAGACAGATGACCAAGAGGGGTGTATACAGTGAGACAATAAGAAGGTCCAAGCCAGAACCCTAATAAACAGTAACATTTAGGGGCCACCCAAAGGAGCCCCCAAAGCAGACTGAGAAGGAACAGCCAGGAGGTGCTCTGAAAGAGAGATGCACAGATCCCACCCTACTGTATCATCTGCTTTTTTGCCTGTATCCCTTGCCAAGGGTAGGAATAGAATAGTGTCTCCTATTACAGTATCCCCACCACCTAGCAGTGAGCTCATTAAATACTGACAGAATAAAATAGTGGCTCAAAAGGCGTAAGAATGATTCAAAGAGAAAAAAACAGTCAACAATGTTGGACCCTGCCAGGAGGTCAAGCAGTTGAGGACTTCTGAAAAGAGCCCCTAAATTTGGCAGGTGAGAGGTCATGTTCTCTTAGGGAGAGCAGGTACATTGTATGGGGCAGGAGCAAATGGGAAGTGAGGAGCTCTGTGCGGAAGACCCTTGCACAAAATGTGGCAGGGCGGCAAAGTGAGAGAGCGTCTTAGTCAGGTATTACAGGGTTAATACCTGGAGAGGTATTATAACCTAGAAGGTAGGAGAGCCTGGAGGCTCTTCATGTGCTCACGGGAGGAATGGGTACAGAGGGAGAAACTGGACACATGGATAAGACTCAGAGTAATTTGTCAAGTGAGGCCGAAGCGGGCGGGATCCGCAACAGCCGAGGGGATTCAAACGGGATGGCCTCAATTCTCCGAGTGGCCGACAGACCAGGTGTGTCTGTCATGTCTACTCTTCCTCCCTTTCCTTCAGCCTCCACATCCATTCTGTCACTGAGCCCTTCTGACCCCACTGCCTAAAGAATTCTTGAAACTATCTACTTCCTCGTCCTCTACTGCCACTCCTCCAGTTCAGACCAGCATTATCCCCTCCTGGGTTCCTGCAACAGCCAACCATCCCTTTCTTCCCAGACTCCTCCCTCCAGTCACCACACTGCTGTCAGAGTGGTATTTATAAGACAGATCTGATCCTATCACACCACAGCTTCAAATGATTCGGTGATTTTCAATTATTCTCGGCTTCCATAAGCTTTCATATGGACCTGCAAGAACTGCATGACCTAACTAACCCTTCATTACCTCTGTCAGACTCTGTGACCTGCCCTCACATCATGCTACTAGTGCCAGGCTCACTGGATTGCTTTTTCCCTCAGACATACAATACTTTCTCACATGTGGGCTTTCCATTGCTGCTCCCTAGGCTTGGCATATTTTCCACCGGCTTCACCTCACCTCCACCTCTCCTTTGCTCGGTAGACTCCCTATGTATCTATCAAGCTTAAGCTTAAATGTCACTTCCTTCCAAAAGCCTCTTCTGGTCTCCCTACAGGGGCTCAGGTTTCCCTGCTATGTGCTGCCATGGTACAGCGCTCACCCCATAGCCTGTAAGCTCCATACAGGCAAGGACCATGGCTATTTGGTTCACCCTTGTAATGCCACCACCTACCACACCGCCTGGCACAGAGTAGGTGCTTAATAGGTGTTTGCAGAATAAATGGTCCAGCGAGTTGACTAATTAATCTGCTGAAAACAATGAGGGATGTAAGGTAAAGGGATGTGAAAAAATAGAAAAAATTTCATCTATTTATTTCTGGAGGGCCCAGTTGAGGGTGCAATTTATAGAAGCGTGAATTTATAGAAGCATAACTTGGTGTGGTTGAGAAATCATTCCAGCTAGGGCTGAGACTTTGTGGGATGGGTGGTCTCAAGGACAACAATAAAACGGAACAAAGAGTGGCCAAGGAGTGGATGAAGTGATGGTCCTGGGCATATAAACTGGAAGGAGAGCACAAAGCCAGAAAGGGGCAGATGAGGACAAAGCAAAGAGGTCAAGGGCAAGGAGTCATTATGAGGTTGAAAAGTAAGTGGAATGGGAGCAAGGGCATCCGGGAGCTGGAAGGACACTGGAGGCTCTGGGCAGAGTGGAATGTAGGAGTTCAGAATTTTAGAGATGGACCAATTATACAGAGTGGTCATGGGAGGGGAGAAGGTAACAGGAGCTAAAGAGCTCAAGAAACTGTGAGGCTACACTTGGAGGAACACTTGGAACCATGGCAGTGTATAGGGTGAGGGGAAGACTGATCTAGGTCCCCAAGTTTTCAGGGAGCTAGAGGGTAAGCCTAGGAAGTCTATGAGTGAGAAGCCATGGTGTTAGTATCGTAAGTTAATGGGAGTTTATTCAGCAGTTGGGACAGCTCAGTCTGTGGTGTGTGCAAGACACCTAAAACTGTGTTTCCTATGGGATATACAAACGGGTGTTGGTAAGGGTGACTGCAACACAGCCTCCTGTTAGTGTCAGGTCTCTGAGACACCTGCTATGTACAGGCAGTCCTGATGAAGTATAACCTAGAGGATGGGTTGGCTGTGACAGGGTTACCAGTGGATGTATATTGCTGTGGCAGTGTCTCCGGAAAGGTGCTGGCAGCAATGGTGTCTCCCATGGTTTGTGGTGGCCTTGACAATGATCCCGTGGGAATGTGTTGGCTGCACCATTTCTATCGTGGGTGTATGCTGTTCTGAGAGCACCCTCTGTAAATGTGTATTGGCTCTGACAGTGCTTCCGGGGGGTGTGTGATGGCTGTGAAGGCATCTCTTGTGGATGTGTGCTGCCTGCAACGGTGTCCCCTGTGGGTATTTGAGGAGTTGACATAAGCAACAATATTTTTCTGGCCTATGACCCCATGGCTGTGAGCCCGGCCCACGCCACACTGAGCTCATTGTACTTCTAGACCTCCATTTCCCCACCCCCTCCACGTGGGACCAGGCCCGCAGTGACCTCCCTCCGTCCCCTGCACAGGATTCCCATCTAGGCATCCTGGACACAAACTCAACACCAGTCTGGGTGACAGACCTCCAGTTCGGGCTTCGCCTGTCTCTCCTGTTTCTCTTTACTTCTCCCCCCTCAGTTTCTTTGTTTCTGTCTCAGTTTGTCTCTGTCACACACCCATCCTCCACATTCTGACACATGGCTCCCACAGAGGCAGGCAACACACACACACACACACACACACACACACACACACACACACACACTCCCTCACAGGGACTGGCTCACCAGACACATACTCACTCTGACCCACACACCCTCGGAGTGACACGCACGTACACACGGCCAAACACACACACACACACACACACACAACTCCCCAGTGACACGCACTGACTCACACTAGGCGATGCACTCGCGCTCACATTCACATTCGGAGGAGCACACACACACCCTGCCTACACCCCCGGCACACTCACGCCGCCACACATCCGACTCGATGACACACGCACACAAAGACCCCCAGGCCCTGCCCCCACGCTCACGTTCACGCTCGTCCTCGTCCCGCAGGCCCAGGCCCCCCCTCCCCCATTGTCTCCGGCTCCGAACAAAGCCCCCGGCTCCGTCGCCGCCACCGCCGCCCAGGAGAGGCCGGCGGCCCGGCGGGTGCGGCCGGACGGGCCGGGCGGCCGCGGGCACTGACCTCCGCGCGGCGCGGGCTCCCTTGCCCGGTCCTGGGGCACCGTCCGGCGCGGTCAGCCCCCTGGGCAGCGCCCGCCCGCGCGGGGCCTGGGGCCGCGCATCGTCCGCCACCGCTGTCTCCCGGCCAGCGAGCAGCTTCGGGCGGCCGGCCGGCCGTCGGTTCGCGAGCAGCCGCCCGTCGGTCGGTCCGTCCGCCGCCGCCGTCGCCGCCGCCGGGGCGCCGCCTCCTACACAGCCGCCCCGAGGAGGAAGCGAGATTCGCCGCCGCGGCCCCGCGCCCCCTCCCCTCCCCTCCCCCGCCCTCCGCGCGGTAACCCGAGCCCCCGCCCCTCCGCCCGCGAGCCCCCGCCCCCGCCCCCACCCGCGCTCCGCGCCGCTGCCCCCCCAGCGCCCGCCAGTCCTCCCTCCGCCCCTAGACTTCCCGGCCCCAGTCCCCGGCCGGATCCGGCCCCAGCGCTGCGCGGTTCCCGCGTCCCCGTTCTCTTCCCTTCTCCTGGTCCAAGCGCCCTGTCCCCTTCTCCCATCCCGTTCTCTACATCCTCTCTCCTCGTCCCCTTCTCCTTCTCGTCCTGCTCTTCCATCTTCTTTCCTACCCCTCATTCCTCCACCGTCCCCTCTTCTCCCTCACTGCCCTAATCTCCCTCCCAACCCTTTTCTCTCCATTCCCCTCTCCCTTCTACCTACCCTCTTCTTCTCGCCCCATCTCCCATCCTTTCCTCTCCAGCCCCTTGTTCCCATCCCTTCTCGATCCTTTCTCCTCAGCCTCTTCTCCACACCGGTTCTCCCCATGTCCTTTGCCTGCCCTTCTCCTTTCCCTGTCTCCCCACCTCTTCTCTTCACCTCTTTTCCCCCAACCCCTTCTCCCTGTCCCTTTCTCCCTGTCTCTTCCCCACATGGCTTTCCCTCCCAGTTTCCTTCTGTCATCCCTCTTTCCTCATCCTCTTCTTCCATATTAATCTTTCCATTCTCTCCTCCTGGTCACTTCTGTTTAACCCATGCTCTTTATTAGTTCTCCTTCCCTCACTTCCTCTTTCATCCCAAAGTTGAGGCTCCAGATGGAGGGTTTTGGAACGAGGAGATTTAGGGATGGTGGTCTCACTCAGGGTATACTCCTCAGAAAAGGAAAGCGAGATGGAAACTAGGCAAGGAGGTGGGAAGGGGCTTGAGGGGCCAACTGGCAGAGAAAATGGAAAGAAGTAAATCAGAGGCAGACAGTATTAAAGAACTGGAAGAGTTTTGATCCCTCCTCTTCTGTCCTTCCTGTGACTGAATATATCGGCTGTGAGTCCAAAGGTATTCTGACTTGAGACATGTGCAAATGGTACAAAGAAATCAGGAACTTCTGGGGTGAGAGAACACACTTTCAGTTAAAGCAGAAGGGAGTGTGATTTTGAAAAAGAGGAGTGAAGAAGAGGCTGGAATCCTTGATAACATCCAGGTTTCTGGCTTGGGCAGCTGGGTGGATGGTGGTGACATTCACTGCGTTGGACAAAAGGAGCAGGAGTTGCTTGCAGGAGGCTGACTTAGAAAGATGATGACTTTCAATTTGGGCTGCTAACTTTGAAGTGTCTGTCGGGTAGGTAGGTCTGCAGCTTAGAAGAGTGGTCTGGGATGGACATAAATATTTGGGAGTCATCTGCAAATACCGTATAAGCTTGAATATAGGGTGAGGTTTTTGCTGTTTTGTTTTTCTAAAATCATCCCAAGGAAAGAGGGAGTAACCTTATATTTGAGTCCTTACAAAGTCTCTCATATTACAGGGTTTGCTCTCATTTACTTTATTTTGAACAACAAACCACTGGATAAAGCAGTATGGTATGGTGACTAAGCTTGTGGACTCTGGGGCCAGACTGCCTGGCTTGGGGTCCAGACCCTGCCATTTACAAGCTGTGTGGCTTTTAAAAAGTTACTTAGCCTGTCTCTGCCTCAGTTTTCTCATCTATAAAGTGGGGCTAAGGGTTAAATTATTTAATATATATAAAGTGCTTCGTACCTGGCACATAGTAAGTGCTCCATAAATGCTAACTATTTTTACTGTTTGGGCGAGACCCATTAACCTGAAATGTCCTCAACAATGCTATTTTGGATGCCTGTATAGGTCATTTCCCACGGAATCAATAGTCACAGCTTTGATAGCTATTCCTGGTAACAGTCTCACAACTGCATGTGTTGAATGTTTCTAAATATGCTTTATAAAAAGTGCCTTTAAAAGTAATACTGTAGTACTTGGGAGGGGCTTCTAGGCTGCTGGAAATATTCTCTTTCTTGACCTGAGTGATGTTATATGGATGTTTTACTTTGTGACAATTCATTGAGCCAAACACTTATGACTTGGGCCATTTTCTGTATGAATATTATACTTCAGTAAAAAAAATTAACAATTAAAAAGTTTTTTTTAAAAGGCAAAACATTAAGTGACTTTTAGAGGTCATGAATATATTGCAGGATGCATGCCAAACACCAGCTGCCCTAGAGTGATGCAAATGGGGACCTGTGACTTGGGATACAGTTTCCAATGACTGCATCACAAATGGATTCAAATTGTGCTGTGTCCTCTCCGAAATTCTCCACGTAGACTGAAGAGAAGATCATCTGTTCTGGAAAATAGGTAAGATGGCTGAAAAAGTGACCCTCATAATGAGAAAGACGCTGCTCTGGAGAACTCATGTTAAAAGTATACATTAAATTGTTTATGGAATTATGAGAATGGAAAGAAAGGAATATTTATAAATGAATATATTACTTATAAATATTTATACTTCATGATGATATGTGAATTTAAATATATGTATAATAAAGTGAATTAACCGATAGAAGTAAACTTTTGGTTGTTTCATCCTCATCCCTGAAGGTATACAGTTTCAGAGTGATCAAAAAGCTTTTTGGATTTTCTCAGTAGGAAAATGAGGAATCACCTTGGGTTTGGGTTGGCTTATATGGGAAATGTGATAAATGGTAAATGAAGCTAAGGGAGTGAATAAGATTTCTCAGGAACAGCATGTACACTGGGAAGAGAAGGGGGCTAGGCAGACCCTAAGAAGCTCCAGCACTTAAAGGTTGAGGAGAGGAGGCACAGCCTTCAAAGGAGAGTGAGAAGGAGTAGCCAGAGAGGGAGAAGAAGGGGAGGAGGCAGTGCCAATGAAGCCAAGGGAAAGCCAAGGGAAGCCACGGGACAGAGAGTGTTCATCAGGGTTGACTGACACAGAGGAGGCCAGGGAGGCAAGGACTGATACGTATCCATTGGATTTGGCCAGAGGGAGACCACTGGTGACCTTGGGGACAACGGGGTGGGTGGAGAGGTCAGGGTGGAAACTAGTCAGCACTCAGTAAAGGAGTGGGGTAGGGTGGAGGGGGGGACTGGAGACATGGAGTAGAGCCTGTTCTTTAAAGAGGCTTGACTACAGGAAAGGAGAGAGATCTATAGCAGGGGGAGGGGACAGGTGTTTTAGGGGGCCAGAGAGTTTTTCAAATAGGAGAACCTAAATTTTCTTACTTCCTTCTATTTACTGAAGACACATATAAGTGGCCAGCTTTATACTTAAGATACATAGCTAGGATATGACTAAGGAGCTCACAGTAAGCTGTGAAGACAGATCTGCACACTGGCACTGGGTAGTATAATGATAGAGGAAAGCATGGGATTGTGGGCATAGAGAGGATTCTTAATCTAGCCCAGGGGTGGGATGTCAGCAAATGGTGTCACAAAGATGATGCTGGAACTGGATCTTCAAAGATGAGTAGAATCGTAGCAGAGGGAGAAGTTGGAGAAAGGACTTTCAGGCAGAGTAAACAGCACCATGTTCAAAACCACAAGAGCATGAAAGAAAATAGCCTTTGGCCGTGGAGGCTGGTGTACAGGTGGTAAGTGTTGGTGGTTCCTGAGTACATTGACTTGGCTGGAGTGTAAGGCATACGGGCTGGTGCGAAAGGAGAAAACAAGAAGGGTAAGTGGGGCCAAATCATGGAGGATATTACCTATCATGCATATAGTCCAGGCTCTGAGGAGCCATTGTAAGGTTTATTTAATAAGGAAAATGGTCAGATTATGTGACATCAGCATCATTTTGGCTTCAATACTAAGGATCAAAGGAAAATAGACAAGAGTCAGTTTCAATTGCCCAGCTTGTAATGAGGATCTAAACTAAGCTAGTGGTCGTGGGATTAGAAAAGAGGAGTTAAATATGAGAGAAGTTACAGAGACTACAGTTCTTGGTGGCTGACTAGATGTGAGGAGTGGTGGTGCAGGAGGAGTGTAGTGCAAGATGACTTCCATCTTCCTGGGACGTACATTAGTGATGTTACTCATGATGTTTGGGAAGAAAAGGATGAGCAGGTTTGAGAGGAGAGACATACCATAATGAATTTGGTTTTGTACATGATGACTTTAAGATGTATGTGAGATATCCAAATGAAGATGTCTAGGATGTGGTTGAGTATAAAATTTGGAACTCAGGTGAGCTGAGGATAGATATTTTGGAGACATCAGTCTGTCAGTCTATAGTGGTTAAGTGGAACCATGAGAATGGATGTTGTCACCTCCAGAGAATATGTAGTGAAAAGAGGGCCTGGGCAGCATTAAGGGTAGATAACAAAAGAAGAGCCGTGAAGGGGATTGGGAAGAGCAGCCAATGAGGTAAGAATTGAACAAGAGAGTAGTGCCCAATGTGTTATCATAGAAGCCAAGGGAGGAAACAGCTACTAGAATGAGAGTCGCCAGCAGAGTAAAAATACCACAGTAATATGAAGTCTGATAGGTCTCCATTAGACTTTGAAATTAGGATGTGGCTGATGATCTTAATGATTCAAAGACAGGAGAGGAAGAAGAAAAAAGCTGGAGGCATCACACTTCCTGATTTCAAACTGTATTACACAGCTATAGTAATCAAAACAGTATGATATCTGCATAAAAGCAGACACACAGATCAATGGAACAGAATAGAGAACCCAGAAATAAACCCATGCATATGTGGTCAATGTTTTTTTAATATTTAAAAAAATATATTTATTTATTTATTTGGCTGCATCAGGTCTTAGTTGTGGCACACGGCATCTTTGTTGCCACGTGCGGGATCTTGTGGGATCTTCGTTGCAGCATGTGGGATCTTTTTTTTTTTTTAATTTTTTTTAGTTGCGGCATGCGAACTCTTAGTTGCGGCATGTGGGATCTAGTTCCCTGACCAGGGATAGAACCCGGGCCCCCTGCATTGGGAGCGCAGAGCCTTAGCCACTGGACCACCAAGTCCCTGTGGTCAATTAATTTTTAACAAAGGTGCCAAGAATACACAATGGGGAGAGGATAGTGTCTTTAATAAATGGTGCTGGGAAAACTGGATATCCATGGGCGAAAGAATGAAACCAGACCCTTATCTGACACCATACTCAAAAATCAACTCAAAGTGGATTAGATTTGAACATTAGGACCTGGAACGATAAAACTCCTAGGAGAACTTCAACATAGGGGGTAAGCTGCTTGACATTGGTCTTGGCAATTACTTTTTTGGATTTGACACTAAAAGCAAAGGGAACAAAAGCAAAAATTAACAAGTGGGGCCACATCAAACTGAGAATCTTCTGCATATCAAAGGAGACTGTCAACAAAATGAAAAGGCAACCTATGGAAGGGGAGAAAATATTTGCAAACTACGTATCAGCTAAGGGGTTAATATCCAAAATATACAAGGAACTCATACAACTCAAGAGCAGAAAACCAAATAACCCAATTTAAAAATAGGCAAGGGATCTTAATAGATCTTTTTCCAAAGAAAATATACAAATGTCCAATAGGCACATGAAAAGTTGTTCAACATCACTAATCATCACGAAAACGCAAATCAAAACCACAATGAGATATCACCTTATACCTGTTAGGATTGCTGTTATCAAAAAAAAAGACATAAAAAATGCTGGCAAGGATGTGGAGAAACAGTGAACCCTTGGACACCGCTGGTGGCGATGTAAACTGGTACAGCCACTATGGCAAACATTATGGAGGTTCCTCAAGAAATTTTAAAATAGAACTACCATATGATCCAGCAATTCTGCTTCTGGGTATATCCAAAGGAAACGAAATCACTATCTCAAAGAGATATCTGCACCTCATGTCCATTGCAGCATTATTCACAAAAGCCAAGACATGGAAACAACCTAAGTGTCCGTTGATGGACAGATGAATAAATAATATTCATTTATGCTGAATATAAGAAAGAATATAAATATTCTTTCCAGAATAAAGAAAGGATGCTAGTGAGACAGGAGGGTGAAGAACTACTACTCAGTGAGTGCAGCAAGGAAAGAGAGAAAGGATGGGTAACAGGAGGCTGAGAGGAGGAGTGGGGAAGGGAAGGATTGAGGAACAGTTGCTGAGAAGTAAGCAGTGGGACCTCGTTTAACACCGCAGGTAAAGAGCTGATGGACAGGCAATGGCTAATGGAGCAAGGTCCCAGAGGAGAGAGGAGGGTCTGAGGAATTAACCATGGCTACAGGAAGGAATTGGTTTTTAACCTAGAGAGGTACCTCCTCCTTCAAGACTGAAAGGGAAGATGGGTGAGGATGCAGATAAGTGCATGCATGAGGGTATAATGGCAGTGCAGAAGGAGGATAGACAGGGTGGGAATTTGAGGCCATCATACCTGGTGATCCCATTCTCTCTGGAGAGGAGTTGGAGTTTGTGAAAAATGGGGCTTGAGGGAGGCAGTATGTTAGTGATTTTGAGGGAAGTGTTAAAGGAATGGAGACACTGTTAAGAGGAATGATGGCTGGTGGCCTTACAGGCTTAAAGGACCATGGAGTTGAGGATGCTGGTGAGAGAACAAAGGGTACAGGCACAGCTATACTAAAGTCTTTGATGAAAAAGAAAGGTCATTTCATGACAACACTGAGGAGGGTAGAGGCTTGAATAACAAGATGGTATGATTCTCAAAGACTGGGGGGAGGTGTGGAAAAGTACTTATGTGTGTTTGGGCCCTAGGGAGCCCCAAGAGTGGAGACAACTTCTCTCTCCTCCCTAGACTTGTGGCAGAATGTGAAGAAATGATGTACTTAAACAAAGCCAACTCTCCTAGAGGAAGTGGAGACTCGGGGGTGTATAATGGGGCTGAGAATTTAGGGGTTTCAGAACAGGAAAGATTGGGAGGAGAGTCCACGATGGAAAGGGCTAAACTCTGGGAAGCAGTGGAAGGACAAATTAACCAGGGGCAAGGAAGGACAGATGAATGTGGGGAAGATCGAATGGAAAAGGAAAGATGACCCAAAAGGCCTGCCTTGTAAATGATGCTCCTGAATGACAAGGATGGGAGGCTAACAATTCTCACTGGCTCTGTTATCCGATTGTTCCTTCTTAGTGCGTGAGGAGGCACCGGGCAGCATCATTGCTTGGTTGCAGACTGCTCTGAGACTGAGCCCCCGTTCAAATGCTCATGAGAGACCACAGTCATTAGCACTCTTCAGTAGAGCCCAGCCCTGGAGAAAGTGAGAAGGAGTATTAAAAAAATGGCCAGAGTCCAGCACTGTTTGAGCTGGGATCTTCCAAGACCAAGTATGTTTTCCAGGCTCTGAAGGATTTCAATTCCCTGCAGAGACTCTAGGAAAGAAAAAAGGAGACTCTCAATTCTCTCCCACAGGGCAGGAGCCAGAGAAGGCAGAACCAGATGGAATCTAGAACACAGGTGGAGGGATTAAATGTGGAGAAGAGGAAGGACTCCTATCCTCTGGGATAGGAAGTAAGGAGAGCCAGTTCTCTGAATTTCAGTTCACAGAATGATCAATTTGCTGAAATTCACCAATTTTCTCAATTTACCAAAATTTTGTTTCTTTTAATTATGTGTAAAGTTTACAACAATTGCATGGTTGTATGGATTTTAACTACTTTTGAACATTTCTACAAATTAGCAGTTGACTCATTTGAAGTGTAGTTTAGCTCAGTTTTAGTTTTAATTTATTTGCTGTTTCACTGAAGTCATTTTGCCATGGCTGGCCAAAGTTCAGTGTAATCTAAAATTTTCCTTACTTTGAATCTAAACTTTTGAGAATGAGAAGTTCTTGTGTATTTTGTTCTACAAGTGTTGTGCAATGACTCAAATGTCAAATATACAATCCCACTACTGGGCATATACCCTGAGAAAACCGAAATTCAAAAAGAGTCATGTACCAAAATGTTCATTGCAGCTCTATTTACAATAGCCCGGACATGGAAACAACCTAAGTGCCCATCATCGGATGAATGGATAAAGAAGATGTGGCACATATATACAATGGAATATTACTCAGCCATAAAAAGAAACGAAATTGAGCTATTTGTAATGAGGTGGATAGACCTAGAGTCTGTCATACAGAGTGAAGTAAGTCAGAAAGAAAAAGACAAATACCGTATGCTAACACATATATATGGAATTTAAGAAAAAAAAAATGTCATGAAGAACCTAGGGGTAAGGCAGGAATAAAGACGCAGACCTCCTAGAGAACGGACTTGAGGTTATGGGGAGGGGGAAGGGTGAGCTGTGACAGGGCGAGAGAGAGTCATGGACATATACACACTAACAAACGTAGTAAGGTATATAGATAGTTGGAAGCAGCCGCATGGCACAGGGATATTGGCTTGGTGCTTTGTGACAGCCTGGAGGGGTGGGATAGGGAGGGTGGGAGGGAGGGAGACGCAAGAGGGAAGAGATATGGGAACATATGTATATGTATAACTGATTCACTTTGTTATAAAGCAGAAACTAACACACCATTGTAAAGCAATTATACCCCAATAAAGATGTTAAAAAAAAAAAAGTCAAATATAAACAATCTTGCGGGGGGCGGGGTTCTCTCTTTCAAAACATTTTCAATCTAATAATTTTCCTTTTTAAAAACACTTTTTTGTGCACTTATAATTTTAATAGGAATATAGATATGGGCTGAAATATGGCCATACTGTATTTCCATACTGGTTGGTAAATGGAATTAATAGTTACTACAGTAAGTGATAAAATTAATTATATAAGTTCATTAGTTCAAAATAATTGTTCTAAGATCTCATGATGACCATTGATGAATGGGCCTCCTGCCATAGTGACATCGAAGAAACATTTGTAGAATTTCTGCCAGTCCCATTCATGTCACAATAGGATGACTGTAGGAATATCTCTGCTTATTCTTATCCTTGATTATGTAGTTGCTACTACTTCTAAATAAAGTTTTTACTTTGATTTTATTTATTTGTTTAAGTAACAGTTTTATTGAGATACAATTTATATACCATAAAGTTCATTCTTTTAAACTGTATAGTTCACAGTGGTTTTTAGTATATTCACAGTTGTATATCCATCAACCACAATCAAATTCCAGAATGTTTTCACTGTTCCAAAAGAAACCCCATACTCATTAGCAGTTACTCCCCATTTCCTTCTCCCTTCAGCCCCTGGCAACTAATAATCTGTTTTCTGTTTCTGTGGATTTGCTTACTTTGGGTATTTCATATAAATGGAATCATACAATAGGTAGCCTTTTGTGTCTGGCTTCTTTCACTTATCCTATTTTTGAAGTTCATCTATGTTGTAGAATACATCAGTATTTCATTCTTTTTTGTGACAGAATAATATTCCATTCTATGGATATATCACATTCTGTTTATTCATTCTTCAGTTGATGGACATTTAGATTTTTTGCCCTTTTTGGCTATTATGAATAATGCTGCTGTGAATATTTGCATACAAGTTTTTGTGTAGATGTACTTTTTCAATATCCTTGGGTATATACCTAGGAGTGGAATTGCTGGTATGATACACATTGTAACTATGTATTATAAACTATGTTCACCATTTTGAGGAAATATTTGAGGAAATGTGGCCAAACTTTCCTACAGCAACTTCACCATTTTACCTTTCTACCAGGAGTGTATGAGGGTTCCAATTTCTCTACATCCTTGCCAACACTTGTTATTGTTTATCTTTTTTATTATAATCATCTTAGTGGGTATGAAGTGGTATCTCATTGTGGTTTTGATTTGCATTTCTCTAATGACTAATGATGTTCAGCCTCTCTTTGTATGCTTATTGGCTATTGTGTAACTTCTTCTCTGGCTTCTTTCAAGATTTTCTATGTCTTTTATTTTCTGTGGTTTGAATATTTTCTGTAGTTTAAATATTCTGCAGTTTTGTACACCTAGGTGTAGATTTTTTCAGTGTCTATTTTGATGTCTTCTGAGCTTTCTGGATCTGTGGTTTGGTGTCTGTCATTAATTTCAGAAAATTCTCAGTGATTATTACTTCAAATGTTTCTTCTGTTTCTCTCTCTCTTTCTTCTCCTCTGGTATTCCCATTACATACATTTTGTTATTGTTCCACAGTTCTTGTTATTGTCCCACAGTTCTTGGATATTCTGTTCCTTAAATAATTATCTTATTTTCTTTTAAAAACTTTTTTAAATTGAATGATTCTTTAAATTCTGTAGCGCTTTAAATTTTCAAGTTTCACACATGATTTCATATAATCACATTAAATAACCCTTTTTTTCCCCACCCCTACGTTGCCCCTTCTCCCTCTCATTTTCCTTTTGTTGCTTGTGTTTTTGGCATTCTATCTAAGAAATCATCATCTAATCCAAGGACAAGATTTACTGCTATTTTTTTAAACAGTTTTATAGTTTTAGCTCTTTTTTAGGTCTATGATCCATTTGAATTAATTTTTGTATGTGGTGTGAGGTAGCGGTCCAACCTTAATTTTTTACATGTGGATAGCTGGTTCTATCATTATTTGTTAAAAAGACTTGTCTTTCCTTATTTGATTTTCTTGTCATCCTTGTTAAGAAAAAAATCACTATAAATCTAAGGGTTTATTTCTGACCTCTCAATTCTGTTTCCTTGATCTACATGTCTGTCCTTATGCCAGTACCACACAGTCTTGATTACTTTGTAGAAGTTTTAAAATGAGGAAGTATGAGTCCTCCCACTTTGTTCTTTTTCAAGATTATTTTGTGTGGCTATTCTGAGTCTCTTGAATTTCCATATGAATTTTATTATTTCTGCAAAAAAAAAAAAGCCGCATGCCTTTAATAGGGATGGTGTTGAATCTCTAAATCAATTTGGGGAGTATCTGCACCTTAACAAATATTAAGTCTTCAAGTCCATGAACATGTGTTATCTTTACATTATTTAGGCGTTTTACATTTTCTCTCAATAATCTTTTGTAGTTTTCAGTGTGTGAGTCTTGTACTTCTTTTGTTAAATTTATTCCTAAACATTTTATTCTTTTTGATGCTATTATAAATGGAATTGTTTTCTTAATTTATTTTTTGGATCATTCTTTGCTAGTGTGTAGAAATATAATTGATTTTTGTATACTGATTGATTTCAGAATGGTAACCAACCTTGTATTTCTGGTGTAAAGCTCACTTGGTCCTAGTGTATAATTCTTTTTTTATGTTGTTGGATACAGTTTGCTAGTATTCTGTTGGCAAATTTTGCAACAATTATTCATAAGGGATATTGATCTTCTCTTGCAATGTCTTTTTCTGGTTTTAGTATCATGGTAATAATGGCTTCACAGAATGAGTTAGTGCTGTTTTTAACTTTGTTTACTTGCTAGATTTTTTTTATCAGCTTGATCAAATGAGTATTATATATTCATTTTAGGCATCTGAATCCTAAGTTTCTGATATGAGTATCACACACAAAAGTGACATTCAACAGAGTTTGATTGAAATCTGGTTATACAACAGACCGAATGAGAAGACTCTGGTTAAACTAAAACTAAACTAAATCAAGCTGAAATTAATTGAAAACTAAAACTAAAAAAAAAACAACCAAAAGAAAAAAGAGTGAATCCATAAGGTTATTAAATCTTTCCACACAACACAATTTCTATAAATTTTATACATTATTGATAGAAACAAATTTTTGGTGAGTTGATAACTCTACCAAATAGGTTTTGGTGCTCAAAACTAACAATTTTTTTTTTTTTTTTTTTTTTTTTTTTTTTGCGGTACGCGGGCCTCTCACTGTTGTGGCCTCTCCCATTGCGGAGCACAGGCTCCAGACGCGCTGGCTCAGTGGCCATGGCTCACGGGCCTAGTCGCTCCGTGGCATGTGGGATCTTCCCAGACCAGGGCACGAACCCGTGTCCCCTGCATTGGCAGGTGGACTCTCAACCACTGCGCCACCAGGGAAACCCTAAAACCAACAATTTTTAAACTTGATAACTTTGGAAAATTTGATGAATTGAGCTT
This sequence comes from Stenella coeruleoalba, assembly GCF_951394435.1. Taxonomy (NCBI): domain Eukaryota; kingdom Metazoa; phylum Chordata; class Mammalia; order Artiodactyla; family Delphinidae; genus Stenella; species Stenella coeruleoalba. The sequence goes on along the minus strand of NC_137154.1, from coordinate 47,990,507 downwards.
TTGGGAGCATGGTCATTGGATGAACTGTCTTCAATGAATAGATTTTCAACTTATTGCCTAGTTCTTAGATATAGATAAAGATCAGGAGGGTAGGGAATTGAGAAGACCATGCCTACAGACTCCTTTTTTTTTTCTGGGAAGTAGGAGGTGAAGTTAAGTGCTTATACTAAGAGATGAAGATGATACAAAGAGTTTAAGGAAAGTGGAGAAAGTTTGCAGGGGTCAAAGAGATGGTAGGATTGAGCAATCCAGGCTTGTTGTGTTCAGGGCCTGATTCTGTTGATCCCAGTGCCAGTGGTTGTGTGCTATTGTTTGTTCCTGGGAGCTCTTAGTGATGAGGGCACAGGAGTAGAGAAATCTGGTAATTAATAAGTGGGTGGGAGAGAAAGACATGGGGTTGAGTAGGGGCTGCCATGAGAACAGATGAAGTTGGATCATGATATCCAGGCTGGGTTGAAAAGGAAGAAAGGCCCGGTATATACAGGGAGCAATGAGTTCAGAGGACTAGAGTTTCTAGAGTTTGAAAATTTGCTATGTGTGCAAAGGGAGATCCAGAGGCAAGAAGCTGGGTTTAGAGAGTGAGATTCTGGAGGATAAAGCTTCAGGGCTAAAGTAGATCTGGTCATGAAAGGGTCAAAGTCCTGGTAAACAGAGCACGCTGGATTGATGGGCTTCAGTAGGAGAGAACAATAAAGAACTATGGGGCCAGAGTCTTTTTTTTTTAATAAAATTTTTAAAATTTTATTTATTTATTTATTTATTGGCTGCATTGGGTCTTTGTTGCTGAGCACGGGTTTTCTCTAGTTGCAGCGAGTGGGGGCTACTCTTCGTTGTAGTGCATGGGCTTCTTATTGTGGTGGCTTCTCTTGTTGTGGAGCACGGGCTCTAGGCACACAGGCTTCAGTAGTTGCAGCACACGGGCTCAGTAGTTGCAGCATGCAGGCCCTAGAATGCGCGGGCTTCAGTAGTTGTGGCGTGTGGGCCCAGTGGTTGTGGCACACGGGCTTAGTTGCTCTGCGGCATGTGGGATCTTCCCAGACCAGGGATCGAACCTGTGTCCCCTGCATTGGCAGGCTGATTCTTAACCACTGTGCCGGCAGGGAAGTCCAAGGGGCAGAGTGTTGAATGGGGCATCCAAGGTTGGGATGGTGAGTAAGACTCTGGGCCTAAGACTTGAATGAATGTGTGAGTGATCAGAAGCTGTCTTCCCCCACCTTCACCCCCCGTCAGCCTGGCATGAATGGCCCAGTCTGTTATAAAAAAGACAGATGTGGGGTAGGGTTCTTAGTGTTACAAAACCCCTCCAGAATTTTGACTTTTCCTGTACTTGCTTTTATCTCTGCTAGCTCCATGTTGACTTCTCAGTCATGTTCGGAATTCCTGATATTTTGTCTGTCTGCTGTAGCCCATCCTGTTAGGTCTGAGACTGACGGAATTTAACGATTCATTTTGTGACTAGCTCTGGGCTATACACTGTGCATGTTTTCTCCTCAAAGGCAGACACGTTCAAACTGCAAGCTTGCCAACCGACTTCCTGTACGTTGGGCCAGCAGGTGCTTTAGGCATCCTGTAGCAGCTAAGGCCAAGAACATCAGGAGGAGGTGGTCAACCAAGGTCTCGAGTCCCCAGAGAAAAGAGGCTTTACGTAAAGGTGGAGGAGCCATGGAAGCCACAGTGGCAAACGACAAAGCTCTCTTCCATCCCCTTTGCCCTCAACACAAGATTTTGGACTTTTCCCTCAAACCTATATAAACCCTTAAGTGTCTTATCTCCATAACTAAGGCCTGTCTTATCTCCATAACTAAGGCCATAATAAGTACTCATTATAAAATTGTCTTAGTCTGTTTGGGCTGTTATTACAAAATACTGCAGACTGGGTAATTTATAAACAATAGAAATTTATTTCTCATAGTTCTGGAGGATGGAAAGTCCAAGATCGAGGTACTAGCATGGCTGCGTTCTGGTGAGGACCCTCGTGCAGGTTCACAGCCAGCACCTTCTCACTGTGCCCTCTCATGGTGCAGGGAGCAAGAGATCTCTGTGGGGTCTCCTTTATAAGAACAATATTCCCATTTGTGAGGCTTCCACCCTCATGACCTAAGCACCTTCCAAAGGCCCCACCTCCCAATACCATCAAATTGGGCATTAGGATTTCAGCATATGAATCTGGGTAGGGGTGTGACACAAACATTCAGACCATAGCAAAAAATAAATACATTAATCTTCAAAATTCACTTTTTTTTGGGCGGTACGCGGGGCTCTCACTGTTGTGGCCTCTCCCGTTGCGGAGCACAGGCTCTGGATGCACAGGCTCAGTGGCCATGGCTCACGGGCCCAGCCGCTCCACGGCATGTGGGATCTTCCCGGACCGGGGCACGAACCCGTGTCCCCTGCATCGGCAGGCGGACTCTCAACCACTGCGCCACCAGGGAAGCCCCCAAATTCACTTTTTAAATCTCCTTTCCTCTCAAGTTGCTGCCGTATCTTCTCTTTTCATTGTCACCAAACTTTTCCAGTTGTCTTTATGGTTTCTGCTTTTGCCCCTCTCAAGAGACTGCTCCATTAGAGGCCAACAGTGAACATCCTAACTTTTAAGTCCAATGGCCAAAGATACTCATTAAACCACTATTCTGGAGCCTGGCCAACATTAGGTTCTAAGAATACAAAAATCATCTAGTGTCTGTCCTTAGGACCTCAGAATCTGAGGGAGATGTTTTTGACCCCACCTCCCTTGGATTTTGAGACACCAGTGTTCTAGCTGTAGTCCTTCTTTTCACCCTCCTCCGAGGGCTTCTCTTTTTTTCTGTCTGGCCTTTGAATATTGGCTCTATCCTTTTTCTTTTACTCTATATTTTTTGTCTGGGAAATCTCATCTAGTCCAATTGTTTCAATTTCCTCCTATGTGTGAATAGCACATCTGTATTGCTGGCTTACCTATATCCTTTGAGCTCCAGAACAACTGTTCACAAGACAACTCTGTAACATGAATACGTTTACAACAAAGCTCATCACAGAATCTCAGACCTGCTTCTCCTCTGCTATCCTCATTCTCTGTGAATGGAATTACTTCACCCAACTGCCCAAGTAGAAACTTGGTATCGTGCTTGACTCTTAACTTCTTCCTCTACCTCGTGTAGTCACACACGATGTCTAGTCTATTCTATCTCCTGTATATCTGTTTGATCTGTTGGCTTCTCTCCTTCCCCCCTGCTTCTGGCCTAGTCTAGCCTTCTCTCAACTCCCCTTGGATTCCTTAACTAGCCTCCTATTCGGTTTCCTTGCTTCTAGTCTTGGCCCCTAACCCATCTTCCGGTCTGATGGAAGAATGATATTTCTGAATTGTAAATCTGATCCCTTTTCTCTCCATTTAAAAATCCTTCAGTGGCTTCCCCTGGTCTTCAGGATAAAATCCAAGCACTTTATCATGTCTTACAGGGTCCTTTGTAACCTGATCTTGCCTGGCTTTCCTGCTTCATTTCCTCCACTTCTTCCTCAAAACTAAATCCCAGCTGTACCAAATTACTTACTTGGAATTTCTCAACCACTCCATTCTGTTTCATAATTCAGTGCACTTCTACCTGCAGAGCTTGCTGCCTGGAATGCCCTCCCAGAGGACCTCTCTACCCAAAGCTTGATGAATGCTTATTCATTCTTCAAGATGCAGCCCTAGCATTGTTTCCTCTGAAAAGTTCCTTATTGACCTCCTCCTTTCTTGGTACTCCAGTATGCCTTGTGCACACCACTTTCTTAGCTACCTGTCTTACTATCTTACACTTATTCATGATCTGTCTCTCCAACTGGCCTGATGGCCCCAGGAGTCATCCCTGTATTCTCTATACTAGCACAGTGCTTTGAATGAAAAAGGACTATGCTTGCTAAATTCATTTGATAATTATTTTTTGAGTGTCTCTTATGTACAAGGAAGACACTGTACTGGGTACTGTGATGAATTTTGCAGGTTCTCTTTCCTCTCTGTAAGGCACTTTCTCAGTCTCCTTCATAGATTCTGCATCCTGTCTGTCCTCTAATGTCTGACCTCAGTCTCCTTTCCCTCTACATATACACTCTGAGTCATCCCATCCATTTCCTTAGCTTTAATTGCCAAGAACTCCCAAATCTCTTTTCCCGGCGAAGAACTCTTTCCTAATCTCCACATGCTCCCAGGGATCTCAAACTCAGCACATACAAAACTGAACTATTTTTCCTTTCTTTTGTTCCTTTTGGGATAAAAGGAAAAGATAACTGTAGGAAAGCTTCTGAGACCATTTTAAGGAGAAGTTAGAAATTAAGTCAGAACAATGGCATTGAGTTTTCAGTGACATCTCTAGGTACAGCGTTTGCATTTTCATCTCCTTGAAGTGAATAGCAGTAAAACTTTAATGCTGTGCTTCCCATGCTGGGCTACATGGTGGTGTGCCAAGGCATATGTGAAGCCACAGCGTAAACAAGGCTCATCTTCTTAGAGCTTAGAGCATCAATTTTGATAGAATTGTGTGTGTATGTATGTGTGCAATGTACAATATTTAACTTGCAAGAACTAAAAACATTACTTTTATATTAAACAGATATACTGTGGAACAGAATGCAAAATATCAGAAAAGGTGAAACTTCTTTCCTCAAAATATAAGCACACAGACCATTTTTATTATTAGGGTATCTCAAATTTAACTACCGAATTCATGTCCCTGAGTCAGAGAGCTACAATATGGCCCCACATTTAAGGGCACGGACAGGAAAACCTTAAGGGTACAGACGTTACCCAGTAGTGAACAATGGGGAATCAGTGTTGCAGGAAGTTCATTTTCAGATGAAGTAAGAGGAAACTGGGGAAGGGAGGAGTTAGTAAACCTAAAATGCAGAGCTAGGCTGAAGAACTCAGTACAACAGACATTTATAGACGCCTATTTTGTTCCATGTTCTCTACTGGGTAGCCCAAGAGTTGATTAGGTATGTCCCCTACCCTCTAGGAATAAATCAGCTAGTTATGGGTGCTGAACAATGTAATTGTGCCATTGCTACAATGATGTACGTGTGAAACTGGACCACTGGAAAAGTCCCTAACTTAGCTTGCAGAATTCAGTGAATACTTCTCAGAAGAGGCATCAGATCAGCTTTTGGCTATGTCTTGGAAAATGTATAGGTATTTTCTGTCTGTAGGTAGGTTAGAAATATTTCAGGAAATTGAAATATGAAATGTGTGGGAAATGAATTAGACACATGCTTACATTCATGACTGTCATTATGAACACTTAAATCCCTGGAGAGGAAGGAGCCCATTTCTTCAGTCTTGGTATACTCAGCAGGGTAGCTTAGCACTGTCCCTGCACACAGTACCATGTTTATGGTTTTATACAGCTAAGCCAGGGAGTTGACTATGTCATAGACAACATGTAGCTTACTCCTCCTCATTTAATAAACATATATTGAATCAGGTCCAGTGGTAGGTATAGAGTTACCCAGAAGAATGAGTCCCAGTTCCTGTCTTTGGGAGCTCAGTTGAGTGAAGGCGTCAGTCAAGCAGACAGGCTACTGTAGTAGAGTGTAATGAATGCTTTGACAGACATATGACCCAAGGGCTATTACTGCACCCAGGAATGGACCTAGCCCCATCTGGAGGATGATGTGGAATTTGGAGAAGGCCTCAAAGCAGTGACTTTGAGTAGAGATTTGAACGACGTGTAGGAGGTAATTTGAAACAGGGCAAGCACGATAGTAAAGGCACCATCATGCAAAAAGGTATGCTATATTCAGAGAATAACAAGTTAATTTCCTGTGAAGGGTGGTAGCAGGTAATGGTAGGAGACGAGCCTGAGAGGTGACTGAGACCAGGCCATAGATGGCCTTTGTGCCATGATAGAAGCCTGGATTTTATCCAGCAAAGGTAATGGTGAATCACTGTAATGCTGGTTTAGATCAGTGTTTCTCAGAGAAGGTTGTAAAACATTAGTGAGTTGTAAAATCAACTTAGTGAATTGGGGCCATCATTTTAAAAAAGTAAACTAGAAGAGTAGACAGTATCGATGCACATGATATTTGTACAAATAAATAATGTTTTGTGACGCTTTTGTTTCAATTACATATATACATGTCATTTCGTGTTCTGATGTGTTTTTTGATCTGTGGGTCATAGTAAAAAAAATTTGGGGAAACAATAAAGATTCAACAGTACAAAATAATTTACCAGATTACTTTCAGTAAAAATTAACAGAAAACTCAGGCACAAATGGGAGTAGTCACTAAAGATTCTTACTATATAGTATCTTTTAGTTGTTCTGACCTGCCACTCTAAGTGTCATCTTCAGCCTAGAGCCAGTTCCCTGTGTTTATCAGAATAACAAGCAATCTTACTCTTATCTAGCAGAGTTGAGCCTGGATTCTCATTGCCTCAAATTATTTAAGGCCTGTCCATCCCTGAATCCATCAATAGCTAGGGGATGGAAGTAGCAGGACTGCCTTAAACTAACCTGGGGTGGATGTTTGGGAATTAACCCACTGCAGGGAATTGTAATGCAATGTGGTAAATCCAGTGCATTATGGGAATACCATAGTGGCACCTAGGGTCACAAAGTAATGAACTTAGGTGTGGAGATGGTCAGAGCAGTCATCCAGGAGATGCCAAAAGTTTGTGTACAAGGCAGGTAGGTAAAAGGGGGAGGGTTTTCTGGGTGGTAGATGAACAGAAGGTGTTAGGAAAAGACCTGCATAGGGAAACAGTCAAAATAAGGCCTTCCAAGCCTCTGGAGCATAAAATTAGAGGCAAGGGAAGAAGTTGGATCAACGAGCAGGTGCCTACTCACCGAGGGGAGTCATGGTAAGGAATCTGGACTCTCCCTACAGGAAGAGAAGAGCCACTGGAGATCAAGCAGAGAATTAAGATAGCAAATTCCTATCACCATGGCTGCAGTGGGGAGGAAGGCAAGTTAGGAAGTTATATTTCCGGGGGCCAGGAGGAAAAGCTGTGAGAGTCCAGACATAACTCACCTGTTACCGTTACTTAAAGATGTGGTTTTAATTTTAAGGAAAGAGCTTTCTCTAGGAGTCAAGGATGATTCCAAGACATCTGGCTGAGGTGAATGTTCGTACCAAAAAGATAAAAAGAGGGCAAATTTTTTTAGAGAAGCATTCAGAGTTGTAGGTTTATTCAATAAATGTTTTGAGGGCTTGCCTGGTGGCGCAGTGGTTGAGAGTCCGCCTGCCGATGCAGGGGACACAGGTTCGTGCCCCGGTCTGGGAAGATCCCACATGCCGTGGAGCGGCTGGGCCCGTGAGCCATGGCCGCTGAGCCTGCGCGTCCGGAGCCTGTGCTCCGCAACGGGAGAGGCCACAACAGTGAGAGGCCCGCGTACCGCAAAAAAATAAAAAATAAAAAATAAAAATAAATAAATAAATAAATAAATGTTTTGAGTGTCTACTATACGTCACTCAAAATATAATGTCAGAAAGAGCTTTCTGGCAATAGTGTGAAAGACCAACTGGAGTAGAGTAAAAGAGATGAGACCCCTGTTGGGAGCAGATAAGTCTCAGACTAGGGCAGCTGTACTGAAATAGTACCAGAATAGCTCTGTCACTGAAGCTAATATCTGTCTGCTAGACCAGTGACCCCTCCACCCACAGCCTTTTTATCTCAGACAATGGATGAGTTTGGTGGGCCAAACCCCCTCTGTAGGTCTGGCCTAAGATAAAACTCTGTTTTTTCCACTTTACTAGAAAGGTGGGATTTGCTAGGCCTTGCTGTCATGTGTTCATGCAGGGATGACAGCTCCAAGTCTTCCCACGACTATCACCCCTGTCAAGCCTGAGTGTGAGGGATGCGCAGCCTGCCTGGGCCAAATCTGGCTTCACAGTAACTAGTGCACATAAAGGAACTTCCTACTTTTCATATGCCCTGACCATTCTGAAGCCGGATGTCCTTTTTCTGAGTTCCCGGAGAGGCCCAGATTGAAAACTTCCAGGAAATTCCCACAGGTTTAACTTCCTAATCTTCCTCCCACTTCAACCCTCTCCTTCACCCTTCCACTCCCACCCCAAGAGGAAGGAGCTTATCCTGGAGTCAACATCCTCTGCTGAACACTTCTGCTCCCTTGGCCAGGGTGGTGGTACATCTGAGTTCTCAGGTCCTCTCCTCTGAGGCCTATTTGGGGCTTGAGGTGAACACTTAAGGGTGATACGTGATCTTGTCCAGAAACAGAGGAATGGAACCTTGAAGGTTCCTAGAGTACCAGATTATTACAGAAAGTTCACTTCTAGATGTTCACCCTCCCACCCGTCAGGAGGTAATCCTTCTCTAAGAAATCCCTGGGGCTCAGTCTCTATGCTAGATATCAAAACTCAATCACCTCTGGGGGCTAAGTTTGGAATTACAGGATACATACCCCATATAATCTAGCATTAAAAAAAACAAAACTGTGCTAACCCAACCCAACCCAGATTTAAGAACCAGAGACATACACCATGAATTTACTATCCCACACAGACTGAGCATGTGGGTAGTTCTCATTCTCCAGAAATCCCAAGGGGAGGGGAAAAGAAAATCAGTTTACATATAGTCATACACTGAATTTTATCTGTTGTGCAAAGAGAAGGTTATCTGGCTCCCAGAAGGTTTTGGGCTCCAATCAGACAGTTCATTTTACAACTCAAGATCCAGTTCTTCTTAAGAGATTAAAAGCGCTCCCAAGGCCTGTGGATCATGGGCACTGATGAGGGCCACATACCCTTTGGCTCCAGTTAAATCTCTGGTGTTTGAACTGTGTGGGAGCTGTGGGTGCTTGCTTCCTGATCCTTCCGCAGCCCCTGAAGCAGCTGGTTTAGGAGTGTGAGGTTGCTGTCTCTGTGAGGAAGGGGCAGGGGTGGAAGGCAGTTCCCTTTATACTCGATCACTGCCATCTTGGCCCGATCCTGCTTATTCCGGTTTGGGATCTGCAGCATTCTCGTGTAGCCCCCATTCTGACCTTGGTACCGAGGGCCCAGTACGTGAAACAGCTTTGGGATCAAGTCTTTCTCCTGGAAGGGGAGAGTTATCCAGGAGACAGCAGAGTCAGGCACCACCGCAGAGATATTTAAGTTTCAGCACTCCCAAAGGTAGGGTCCAAACACACACACACACACACACACACCCCTTCCCTCACCCTCTGATGTGGTAGAGTCAAAATTACACAGAGTGGATCAGTTTCACGCAGTTGTGCAGATTGAGATTCACATTGAATTCAACTTAGGACACAGATCTCTAATTTAGTTCACATTTGTCCATAAGCGCGTGCCTTATCTTCATTCTGCCCAGTTCCCTTTCCTCTAACAACCCCCTCCCACTTAGGGAGCAAAGGATGAGATTTGGGAGGCAGACAGGATGCACTCACCGTGAGCCAGAAGTCAGCCATGCGCATGGCTCGTTCGTTGGTGTCTCCCAGCTTCCCATAGTCGATGAGCTGTGAGGACATAACATCACTGACCCAACCCGAGCAAGAAAGGAGGCCATCAATCTTACTCCTTAAATGCCGGACTGCAATCTACTCATTTCATACACTAGCAAAGCATCTCGCCAATTCAGGCAACCTCTAACTCCGCAGCCCTAACCAGTCTTCAATGAGAGGGGCCGGAGGAGTAGGTTCCGCGCACTGTATCAGGGGAATCAGCCTTCGGGCACAGCTTACCAGGGCGGTCCCAATTCTTCCCCAACTCCAGCCGGATCCCGCCTCCCCAGGCCAGACCCGCGAGAGGAACAAGAGGGTCCCGCCCCTCACCTTCTCCGCGTAGCCCCTCAGCTCGTCCACGCGTGCCCATGACGCCTCGATGCGTTCGTGTCGCACCAGTCCCGTGAGCAAGTTCTGCAGCAGGTGGATGCGGGATTCGGGACCAAGGCCCAGGCGGCGGAATACGCGGCCGTGAGAAATGGCAGCGGCGACCGACAGCCGCATGCTCCCAACTTCTTCCAGCCTCTGTGAGGCCGGAACTGGAAACTCCAGGGGAGACGCGGCGGAGAGGCGGAGCTTAGAGGACGCATGCGCCATACATTGGTGCGTGGTGGACGTGTTTGCGCATGTGTATCAGAGCCTGCCTCGTTGGCAGACTGGGGGAGGGCGGGGAAGGGGCGTTGACTTCTTCCAGAGGAAGCGAGCCTGGTGGGGTTTGGACCCTGGGAACGCTCCCTGTCGGCCGGGGAACCAGGCGTCCCCTGGTGTGGAGTGACCCGGCTGTCGGGTTTCACTGGTGCTGCGTCATTCGTCTTGTGGCCGGTAGGGCGCTGGCAAGGTCCGCCTGGTGTCGGCTAGAAAAGTGAGTACCTGAGGGGAAAGTGCCTGGCGGGGTCCTGGTCCCTCAGGCTGGCTGCCCTGCCCTCCCTGAGGCGCGGCGCGTCCCACACCCTGAGCGTGTCATTTTTAAAAGAAAATTGTTTTCAGTAGTAATGGTGAAAATGAGTGGGATAACAATGATATGAAAGAAACGCAGATGCTGAAAATTTTCTTTGGGTTAAGTTGTTGACTGAAAAAAAGCACAACATAAAAGTTGAGTTATGTTTTATTTGTCAGACAAAACTGAGGACTTAAGCCGGGGACACAGCAGCTCAGATAACTCTGAGAGGCTGCTCTGAAGAGGCAAGGGGTGGGGTCGGGGTGGGGTGGGGACCAGGATACATAGGAGTTTTTGCAGCAAAGACCAGGTAGTTGGAGCATCAAAAGACTACTGTTCATAAAAGAAAACCAGATATCTCAAGTTAAGGAATTTAGCGCTTTTCTATGCACGAGACGATGCAAGAATCTGGGCTCACTGAAATCATTCTTTTGATCTGCACCTCAGCTACTTGGGACCAGTATCCTGTGTTTTCTCATCCTGAGTCTCCTCAGGGTGTGCTGTCCGGGGTGACTGTAGTGGCTGATGGCTGCAACATCCTTTGTTTACTGATATGGCAGGTGGCATTTTTAGTTCACAAAGTACATATAATCATCCCGGTTCAAGAAGAATTACCGCACTCCAAGGAAAAATAATGGGCTAATACTTTTAAATTACATCAGTGTGTTTTTTATTTTAAAACGGGAAAACCATGCCTATGCATTTATGTGTTAAAGTAATGAACAGTAACATTATCGTTTCTGGTTTTGAGTCTTCGTGTCTGCCGATTTGCAATGACCTGGTCAAAATTGCTCTTAGTTATGGATTCAGATATGTCCCCCCAACAAAAAAGATATGCTAAGACCTACCCCACCCCCATATAGCCTGCATCTCCCTCACCCCGTACCTCATGATGTGACTTTATTTGGAAATAGGATCCTTGCAGATGTAATTAGTTAAGATGAGGTCATACTGGATTAGGGTGGGCGCCTAATCCAAAGTTACTGATGGCCTTATAAAAAGAACACCTGTGGAGAGACAGAGACACACAGAATGCCATGTGACCCGGAAGGCAGAGATCAGAGTTGCCTAGTTGCAAGCCAAGGATTTCTGGCAAACATCAGAAGCTAAGAGCAAGATATGGAACAGATTCTTCCCTAGGTCCTTCAGAGAATGCATGGCCTAACTGACAGGTTGATTTTGGACTTCTAGCCTTCAGAACTACAAGACAGTAAATTTCTGCTCTGTTTGTGGCACTTTGTTACAGAAACCCTAGACACATATTCATGTTTGTTAGAAAGCATATTTAGATTTGTCATTCTGTCTTCCTCTTAGGTGACCAGAGAACACCTCTTGCTAATTTTAATTTTGAAAAGTTTCTTTTGTCTGAAGCAACATACATGCAAATAGGAAAAGTCTTAAACATATGGATATGTTGGCAGAAATTTATACAAACCACACTTCACAATAAATTCCAGAAATTACAATACTGTCTGTGTCTTGTTTCTTTGGGATCGATTCTTGCAGCTTTCAGTTATCTCCACATTTCACTGTAACATCGTCATCAGAAAATTCATCATAAATTTCTACTGGTAAAAACTTGGGAAGATTTTCTTCTTTGCAAAAGTCAGAGAAAATGAACATTGACACTGGTGTTATTTGACCTATTGCTTTAAAAAAGGAATGTCCACTTGGTCAAAATGTACAGCATCGAACATTGTCCATATTTATTTTTTTGGTTATGTGAGGCTGATCTAGGGGGGCCTCGGCCTGCAGCAGCTTGAAACAGGGTTTCAGTTACTGGCCAGTGATTGAGGTCGGGTCGCGGTGGTGAGAGCGCCGAATCCTAGCCACTAGACCAGTGGTCAGTGACAAGGCTCTGGCCCTATGGCTTTGCAGAAAAAGAATTCCCACAAAGATGGAAAGTAGTGAAACAAGTAAAGTATTTATTAGGAAAAAAAGAAGTACAGTACGTGTGGATAGACACACGGGTGGGCTCAGAGAGAGGGTCGCGCCCTTGTGGCAGTTTAAATCCCTTATATGGGGCATTTCTTCTTTGTTTCCTTTGGCCAATCATTTTGGTTTGTCTGGTTCAGAGTCCATATTGGGTGTATCTCGGGATCTTCCCATGTATGCACACGCATCTCTTAGCCAAGATGGATTCTACCGAAGAGGCCTATGGGTAGTGAGCATCAGTTGGCATCAGCTAGCATCACTCCCCTTTTGGCCTCCAAGGAGCCTTTCTGCGCATGTGTAGTCGGGGAGGTCTCCTGACTCCGAGAATGAGAAATATGTGGTCTCTTACCTTCTATCTGGGCAGGGCCCAGCCTCCTCTCTCAATTGTCTTGTTATTTCCGTCTCGGAGTATTGGTCCACAGGGAATGAACTTTGACCGTTTGCCCCTGGGGTCCCATCTGTCTCCTGCTTCAAGATCATCATCTCTTGTTTGTTCTCCGGGCAGTATTCAAACTTTTTGTCTATGTCAATTTCTTTACATTTTGTTGGTGCATAGTTAATGGCTTTCTCTACAATTTTTGAGGATTGATGTTCAAGAAACCATCTTAAACCTTGGTGTCTTACTGTATGTTGTTCAAGGCATATTGTGGCTGTTTGTAGATACTTTTGTGTCTGGTTGATCTCATCTGAAAATTCACCTTAAAACAAAAACAACTCAGGAAAGAAAAATCTCATACAACGAGGATTGTTTATTTTAAATTTATAGTTTTAGAAGCAGGGCTATGTTCTACCACAAGGGTTGGAGGTACAAAATGTGCCTCAAGTGAGCTTGAAAGATCACAAATTGTTATGAATTTATCAATACTATGAAAAATAATACATGTGGCCGAATCTGACTATGTAACTGATAGTTTTCCAAATTAACTTGCGTGTGGAATAAAATGTTTTAGTGGATTAGTTTTAAAAAGTGATAGTTTGAAGCTTACATGTATTTTATTTTAACGCAACAGTAACCATATCAATTGTTTAGAACTTAGACCAACAAAAGATTTTTCTTTAAGGGTTATTATATCACTAACACTGTTTAGCATAGTCATGCAATGTGATAAAAATCAGATTGACTTTTAGTTAGTTTTATTACGATTTAAAAATTCTTTACAGAAAATTCACCTCCTTATGCTTGCATTGGGCCAGGCTGCATCTACCTCCCAACCCTTGGTGCCCACTGGCTTTGAGAGATTTTGGGACTAGGATAATTGCTTTGGTGTCAGAACTATTGTAAATAGAAAAACAAGCTTTCTCCTTTACTCTGAAATAACTGCATCCTTTTCTACTGATGCCTTCATGAAGCAATGTCCTGGGAGCCTGTACAGGGAGCTCAGCAAGTGTTCAATCAGGGATTTAATGATGATAGTGAAAAGCAATTGTCGATTGGACCCCAAGCCAACTTTTTTTTAAATTAGGTTTATTTAATTAATTAATTTATTTATTTATATATTTTTAAAAGATCTTTATTGGAGTATAATTGCTTCACAATACTATGTTAGTTTCTCTTGCACAACAGAGCGAATCAGCCACATGCATACACATGTCCCTATATCTCCTCCCTCTTGAGCCTCCCTCCCATCCTCCCTATCCCACCCCTCTAGGTCATCGCAAAGCACCGAACCGATCCCCCTGTGCTATGCTGCTGCTTCCCACCAATGGACTGTTTTACATTCGGTAGTGTATATATGTCCATGCTACTCTCACTTCGCCCCAGCTTCACCCTCCCACCCCATTTCCTCAAGTCCATTTTCTATGTCTACCTGTTTATTCCTGCCCTGCAACTATGTTCATGAGAACCATTTTTTTTTTTTAGATTCCGTATATATGTGTTAGCATACGGTATTTGTTTTTCTCTTTCTGACTTCACTCTGTATGACAGACTCTAGGTCCATCCACCTCACTACAAATAACTCAATTTTGTTTCTTTTTATGGCTGAGTAATATTCCATTGTATATATGTCCCACATCTTCTTTATCCATTCATCTGTCGATGAACATTTAGGTTGCTTCCATGTCCTGGCTATTGTAAATAGTGCTGCAGTGAACATTTTGGTACATAATACTTTTTGAATTATGGTTTTCTCAGGGTATACGCCCAGTAGTGGGATTGCTGGGTCATATGGTAGTTCTATTTTTAGTTTTTAAGTAACCTCCATACTGTTCTCCATATTGGCTGTATCACTTTACATTCCTACCAACAGTTCAAGAGGGTTCCCTTTTCTCCACACCCTCTCCAGCATTTATTGTTTGTAGATTTTTTGATGATGGCTACTCTGACCGGTGTGAGGTGATACCTCATTGTAGTTTTGATTTGCATTTCTCTAATGATTAGTGATGTTGAGCATCTTATCATGTGTTTGTTGGCAACCTGTATATCTTCTTTGGAGAAATGTCTATATAGGCCTTCTGCGCATTTTTGGATTGGGTTGTTTGTTTTTTTGATATTGAGCTGTATGAGCTGCTTGTATATTTTGGAGATTAATCCTTTGTAAGTTGCTTCATTTGTAAATATTTTCTCCCATTCTGAGGGTTGTCTCTTCATCTTGTTTATGGTTTCCTTTGCTGTGCAAAAGCTTTGAAGTTTCATTAGGTGCCATTTGTTTATTTTAGTTTTTATTTCCATTTCTCTAGGAGGTGGGTCAAAAAGGATCTTGCTGTGATTTATGTCATAGAGTGTTCTGCCTGTTTTCCTGTAAGAGTTTTATAGTGTCTGGCCTTACATTTAGGTCTTTAATCCATTTTGCATTTATTTTTGTGTATGGTATTAGGGAGTGTTCTAATTTCATTCTTTTATATGTAGCCGTCCAGTTTTCCCAGCACAACTTATTGAAGAGGCTGTCTTTTCTCTAGTGTATATTCTTGCCTCCTTTATCAAAACTAAGGTGACCATATGTGCATGGGTTTATCTCTGGGCTTTCTATCCTGTTCCATTGATCCATATTTCTGTTTTTGTGCCAGTACCATACTGTCTTGATAACTGTAGCTTTGTATTACAGTCTGAAGTCTGGGAGCCTGATTCTTCCAGGTCCATTTTTCTTTCTCAAGATTGCTTTGGCTATTTGGGGTCTTTTGTGTTTCCACACAAATTGTGCAATTTTTTGTTCTAGTTCTGTGAAAAAGGCCATTGGTAGTTTGATAGGGATTGCATTGAATCTGTAGATTGCTTTGGGTAGTATAATCATTTTCACAATGTTGATTCTTCCAATGTAAGAACATGGTATATCTCTCCATCTGTTTGTATCATCTTTAATTTCTTTCAACAGTGTCTTATAGTTTTCTGCATAAGGGTCTTTTGTCTCCTCAGGTAGGTTTATTCCTCGGTATTTTATTCTTTTTGTTGCAGTGGTAAATGGGAGTGTTTCCTTAATTTCTCTTTCAGATTTTTTGTCATTAGTGTATAAGAATGCAAGAGATTTCTGTGTATTAATTGTGTATACTGCTACTTTACCAAATTCATTGATTAGCTCTAGTAGTTTTCTGGTAGCGTCTTTAGGATTCTCTATGTATAATATCATATCATCTGCAAACAGTGACAGTTTTACTTCTTTTCCTATTTGGATTCCTTTTATTTCTTTTTCTTCTCTGATTGTTGTGGCTAAAACTTCCAAAAGTATGTTGAATGATAGTGGTGAGAGTGGGCATCCTTGTCTTATTCCTGATGTTAGTGGAAATGATTTCAATTTTTCACCATTGAGAACGATGTTGGCTGTGGGCTTGTCATATATGGCCTTTATTATGTTGAGGCAAGTTCCCACTATGCCTACTTTCTGGAGGGTTTTTATCATAAATGGGTGTTGAATTTTGTTGAAAGCTTCTTCTGCATCTATTGAGATGATCATATGGTTTTTATCCTTCAGTTTGTTAATATGGTGTATCACATATATTGGTTTGTGTATATTGAAGAATCCTTGCATTCCTGGGACAAACCCCACTTGATCATGGTCTATGACTCTTTTAATGTGCTGTTGGATTCTGTTTGCTAGTATTTTGTTGAGGATTTTTGCATCTATGTTCATCAGTAATATTGGCCTGTAGTTGTTGTAAAGCTGGTATTGTGGTGCTGAATTCTCTTTGCTTTTTGCTTGTCTGTAAAGGTTTTAATTTCTCTGTCGAATCTGAGTGAGATCCTTGCTGGGTAGAGTAATCTTGGTTGTATGTTTTTCCCTTTCATCACTTTAAATATGTCCTGCCAGTCCCTCCTGGCTTGCAGAACCTTATGGGGATTCCCTTGTATATTAGTTGTTGTTTTTCCCTGCTGCTTTTAATATTTTTTCTTTGTATTTAATTTTTGATAGTTTGTTTAATATGTGTCTTGGCGTGTTTCTCCTTGGTTTTATCCTGTATGGTACTCTCAGTGCTTCCTGGACTTGATTAACTATTTCCTTTCCCATATTAGCGAAGTTTTCCACTATAATCTCTTCAAATATTTTCTCAGTCCCTTTCTTTTTCTCTTCTTCTACTAGGACCCCTATAATTCGAATGTTGGTGCGTTTAATGTTGTCCCAGAGGTCTCTGAGACTGTCCTCAGTTCTTTTCATTCTTTTTTCTTTATTCTGTTCTGTGGAGTTATTTCCACTGTTTTGTCTTCCAGGTCACTTATCCGTTCTTCTGCCTCAGTTATTCTGCTATTGATGCCTTCTAGAGAATTTTTAATTTCATTTATTGTGTTGTTCATCATTGTTTGCTTGCTCATTAGTTCTTCTAGATCCTTGTTAAACGTTTCTTGTATTTTCTCCATTCTATTTCCAAGATTTTGGATCATCTTTACTGTACTTACTCTGAATTCTTTTTCAGGTAGACTGCCTATTTCCTCTTCATTTGTTTGGTCTGGTGGGTTTTTACCTTGCTCCTTCACCTGCTGTGTGTTTTTCTGTCTTCTCATTTTGCTTAACTTACTGTGTTTGGAGTCTCCTTTTCACAGGCTGCAGGTTCATATTTCCTGTTGTTTTTGGTGTCTGCCCCCAGTGGCTAAGGTTGGTCCAGTGGGTTGTGTAGGCTTCCTGGTGGAGGGCACTAGTGCCTGTGTTCTGGTGGATGAGGCTGGATCTTGTCTTTCTGGTGGGCAGGTCCATGTCTGGTGGTGTGTTTTGGGCTGTGTGTGACCTTATTATGATTTTAGGCAGCCTCTCTTCTGATGGGTGGGGTTGTGTTCATGTCTTGCTAGTTGTTTGGCATAGGGTGTGCAGCGCTCTAGCTTGCTGGTCGTTGAGTGGAGCTGGGTCTTAGTATTGAGATGGAGATCCCTGGGAGAGCTTTTGCCGTTTGATATTATGTGGAGCTGGGAGGTCTCTGGTGGACCAATGTCCTGAACTCGGCTCTCCCACTTCAGAGGCACTGGCCTGACACATGGCTGGAGCACCAAGACCCTGTGAGCCACACGGCTCAGAAGAAAGGGGAGAAAAAAAGAATAAAAGAGAGAAAGAAGGAAAAGAAAAGAAAGTTATTAAAATAAAAACTGAAAAAATTATTAAAAAAAAATTTAAAGTAATAAAGAAAAAAATAGGAAAGAAAGAGAGCAACCGAACCAAAAAACAAATCCACCAATGATAACAAGCGCTAAAAACTATACTAAAAAACAAACAAACAAACAAAAACGCAAGAATAGAAAGGCAGAACCCTAGGACAAATGGTAAAAGCAAAGCTATACAGACAAAATCACACAAAGAATCATACACATACACACAAAAAGCGAAAAAGGAAAAAAAAAAAAATCATTGCTCCCGAAGTCCACCGCCTCAATTTGGGATGATTCGTTGTGTATTCAGGTATTCCACAGATGTTGATTGTGGAAATTTGATCCACTGCTTCTGAGGCTGCTGGGGGAGATTTACCTTTCTCTTTGTTGTTCACCCAGCTCCTGGGGTTCAGCTTTGGATCTGGCCCTGCCTCTGCGTGTAGGTCACCTGAGGGCATCTGTTCTTTGCTCAGACAGGACCGGGTTAAAGTAGCAGCTGATTATGGGGCTCTGGCTCACTCAGGCCTGAGAGAGGGAGGGGTATGGAATGCAGGGCGGTCCTAGGCAGCAGAGGCTGGAGTGACATTGCAACAGCCTGAGGTGCGCTGTGTGTGTGTTTTCCCGGGGAAGTTGTCCCTGGATCACGGGATCCTGGCACTGGCGGGCTGCTCAGGCTCCCGGGAGGGGAGGTGTGGATAGTGACCTGTGCTTGCACGCAGGGTTCTTGGTAGCTGCAGCAGCAGCCTTAGCATTTCATGCCCGTCTCTGGTGTCCACGCTGATAGCAGTGGCTCGCGCCCTGCAAAGTAGCTGTTTTAAGAAAACTCAGTAAGCTACAGAAAACTCAGAAAGACAATGATGAAATAAATTGAAAGACACAGATAAATGGAAAGATATCTCATGTTCATGAATTGGAAGTATTAACACTGTTAAAATGTATATACCTCACAAAGCCATCTATAGATTCAACATAATCCTTATTATAATTCTAATGGCATTTTTTCACTGAAATAGTCAAAAACAATCCTAAAATATGTACAGAATCACAAAAGATCCCCAATACCCAAAGCAATCTTGGTAAAGAATAACAAAGCCAGAGACATCACAATTCCTTACTTCCAACTATGTTATAAATCTATAATAATTAAAACAGTATAGTACTGGCATATAAATAGACACATAGACTAATGAAACAGAGCAGAGAGCCCAGGAAGAATACTCTGTATTTGTGGTCAATTTATATTTGACAAGAGAGCCATGAATACTCAGTGGGGAATGGATTGTCTCTCCAACAAATGATGCTGGAAAAACTGGATAGAGATTAGGCCCTTATCTTACACCACTCACAAAAATTAACTCACAATGGATTAAAGACTTAAAGAGAAGACCTGACAACGTAAAACTAAAAAAAGTAAACATAGTAAAGAATCTCCTTCACATTGTTCTTTGCAATGATTTTTTTGGATATGACATCAAAACTTAAGCAACAAAAGCTGAAATCAACATGTATGACTATATCAAACTAAAATGTTTTACACAGTAAAAGAAATAATTTTAAAAAATGCAAGGTAACCTTCAGAAAGGGAGAAAATATTTGCCATTCAAATATTGAATAAGGACCTGCTAATAAAAATATATAAAAACTCGTACAACTGAATAACAAACCCCTAAAAATTTCAGTTGAAAAAATGAGCAGAGAAGCTAAATAGACATTTTTTTTCCAAAGAAGACAGTCACATGGCCAACAGATATATGAAATGATGCTCAACACTAATGGTCATCAGAGAAACGCAAATCAGGACCACAATGAGCTATTACCTCACTCTCAGTAGAATGGCTTTCATCAAGAAGACAAGATATATATATATTTTATGATTAAGGTTTACTTTATTTTTTTTTTACATCTTTATTGGAGTATAATTGCTTTACAATGGTGTGTTAGTTTCTGCTTTATAATAAAGTGAATCAGTTATACATATACATATGTTCCCATATATCTTCCCTCTTGCGTCTCCCTCCGTCCCACCCTCCCTATCCCACCCCTCCAGGCAGTCACAAAGCACTGAGCTGATCTCCCTGTGCTATGCGGCTGCTTCCCACTAGCTCTCTACCTTACGTTTGGTAGTGTATATATGTCCATGCCTCTCTCTTGCTTTTTCACAGCTTACCCTTCCTCCTCCCCATATCCTCAAGTCCATTCTCTAGTAGGTCTGTGTCTTTATTCCTGCCTTACCCCTAGGTTCTTCATGACATTTTTTTTCTTAAATTCCATATATATGTGTTAGCATATGGTATTTGTCTTTCTCTTTCTGACTTACTTCACTCTGTATGACAGACTCTAGGTCTATTCACCTGATTACTAATAGCTCAATTTCGTTTCTTTTTATGGCTGAGTAATATTCCATTGTGTATATGTGCCACATCTTCTTTATCCATTCATCCGATGATGGACACTTAGGTTGTTTCCATCTCCGGGCTATTGTAAATAGAGCTGCAATGAACATTTTGGTACATGACTCTTTTTGAATTATGGTTTTCTCAGGGTATATGCCCAGTAGTGGGATTGCTGGATCATATGGTAGTTCTATTTGTAGTTTTTTAAGGAACCTCCAGAGATAACACGTGTTTGTGAGGATGTGGAGAAAAGGGAATCCCAGTGTTGATAGGAATGTAAATTGGTTCAGCCACTATGGGAAAGAGTATGGAGGTTCCTCAAAAATGGATAAAAGAACTACCATATTATCTAGTAACTCCACTTCTGGGTATATATCTAACAAGTGAAAGCAAGATCTTGAAGTGATATATGCACTTCCATGTTTATGACAGCATTATTCATAGTAGCCAAGATGTTGAAATAGCCTAAGTGTCAGTCAGCTGCTGAATGGATAATAAAGGTATCTATCTATCTATCCCTATCCATCTATCTATCTATTTCCATGAGAAAGAATGAAATCTTTCCATTTGTGACAACATGGATGGACCTTGAGGGCATTATCCTAAGTGAGATAAATCAGACAGAGAAAGACAACTATTGTAGGATATCATTTGTAGGTAGATTCTAAGAAAGCCAAACATGTAAAAATTTAGAGTAGAATGGTGGTTACCAGGGGCTGGTGAGTGTGGCAATTGCGGAGACGTTGTTTAAGGGTTCAAACCTGCAATCATTAGATAAATAAACCCTGAATATCTAATGCTTAGCATATTGTAAACAGCAATACTGTATTATAAACTTCAGAGTTGCTCAGATTCTAGATCGAAATTGTTTTGACCACAATAATGAAATGGTGATGATGTGACATGACAGATGCTTTAGTTAACTCTTCAGTGGTAATCATGTTATGGTATGTAAATGTATCAAATCAACACATGTTTATACCTTATATTTACAAAAAAAGACCCTGAATAGCTAAAACAGTCTTGGGCAAAAAGAAGAGAGCTGGAGGTATCAGAGTCCCTGACTTCAGACTATCCTACAAAGCTACAGTAATCAAAACAGTATAATACGGGCACTAAAGCACACACATAGATTGGTGGAATAGAATAGAGAGCTCAGAAATAAACCCACACACTTTTGGTCAAGTAATCTATGACAAAGGAGGCAAGAATATACAATGCAGAAAAGACAGTCTCTTCAGTAAGTGGTTCTGGGAAAACTGGAGAGCTACTTGTAAAAGAATGAAATTAGAGATTTTTCTCACACCATATATATAATAAGCTCAAAAGGATTAAAGACCTAAATGCAAGACCGGAAACCATAAAATTCCTAGAGGAAAACATAGGAGGAACAGTCTTGGACATAAATTGTAGCAATATTTCCTAAGGCTAAGGAAACCAAATCAAAAATAAACCAATGGAACCTGATTAAACTCAAAAACTTTTGCACAGCAAAGAAAGTCATCAACAAAATGAAAGACAACCTACTGAATGAGAGAAAATATTTGCAAATGATATGACCAATAAGGGGTTCATATTCAAAATATGTAAGCAATTCATATAAACTCAACATCAGAAAAACCAGAAGAACGGATGAAAAAATAGGCAGAAGACCTAAATAGACATTTTTTCATAGAAGGCATAAAGATGGCCAAGCAGCACATGAAAAGATGCTCAACATTGTTAATCATCAGGGAAATGCAAATCAAAACTTCACACCTGTCAGATTGGCTGTCATTGAAAGGAACACAAATAACAAATGTTGGCAAGGATGTGGAGAAAAGGGATCCCGTGTACACAGTTGGTGGGAATGTAACTTGGTGAAGCCACTGTGGAAAACAGTATGGAGATTTCTCAAAATACTAAAAACAGAATTACCATTATTTAGCAATTCCACTCAGTATATAGCTGAAGACAATGACAACACTTTTTAAAAAATACATGCACCCTGGTGTTCGTAGTAGCATTATTTACAGTTGCCAAGATATTGAAGCAACCTAAGTGTCCATCAACAGATGAATGGAAAAGATGTTTCACGTATACACACACACACACACACACACTCACACACACGATGGAATACTACGCAGCCATAAAAAATAATCAGATTTGCTATTTGCAACAACATAGATGGACCTGGAGGGTAACGTGTTTAGTGAAATAAGTCAGACAGAGAAAATCAAATGCTGTATGTTATCACTTACACCTGAAATCCAAAAAATAAAACAAACTAATGTATATAAGAAAAAGAAACATACTCATAGATGTAGAGAATAAACTAGTGGTTACCAATAGGTGGAGGGGCAAGATAGGGGTAAGGAATTAAGAGGTACAAATTACTATGTATAAAATAAATAAACCAAGTATATGACATTGTGCAAGCCAAAGTTATGGAGACTGTAAAAAGATCAGTGGCTGTCAAGGGTTGGAGAGAGGCAGGGGAGAACAGATGGAGACAGCATTTTCAGGGTTAGCGAAACTTTTTTTAATAATGTGTAATGTTTTATCATATCGTTATACATTTGTCAAAACCCATAGACTGTACAAAACAAGAGTGAGCCTTTAGTTAATGATGGAGTATCAGTATTATTTCATCATTTGTAACAAATGTACAACACTAAAGAAAGATGTTAATAAAATGTATGGGGTGGGAATATATGCAACTCTGTACTTTCCATTAATTTTTTTGTAAATATAAACAGGTCTAAGAAGATAATCTACTAATTATTTATTAAATACTTTATTAATATGAAAGTTGGCAAGCCAGGAAAAAAGAACACAAACCTTGTGGTTCAAGTAGAAATCACATAGTAAGATTGCAAACACAAATATATCACTAATCATATTAAGTATAAGTGCACTGCATGTTTCAGTAAAAGACAAAGATTATTGGAATGAATTAATAAAGCAAATCCAACTTTTGTTGCTATTGACAAAACTAACATATCTAAAACATAAGGATAGAGAATGCGTGAAAGTAAAGGATGGGAAAATTCAGACACCAAAAGAAAGCTAGAGAAGCTAGTTATATTAATATCAGAGAAGTAGAAATTAACTTGAAAAGCTTCCTGTAACACAAGTTCTTAAGTTGTAATGATAAAGGTTTTTCACAAAGAAGATGTAACAGTTTACATAAATATCATCTAGTAACATGGCCGCAAAGTAAAAAGCAAGTCATCCAGTTTCCAGTCTGGCATGTAAGAAGCTTGGAAGTCAACACTCCATCCTAACAACAACTAAAATGCTGTACAAACTGAAAAACCAACAACTCTTCTTAGATATGACAGATAAATGAAGTCACAAGGCAAACTGCTGCCCCCCAAATTGTAGAGACAGATAGGCAAATGTAGAGAATCATGACTTAACTGGAGGTGAAACTTATGAGGAGAAACCTCCATGAGGTAGGAAAACCTAAACTGTAATTGAGAAATTGCTGGGGGCTCTGTGGACAAGTCTGAGTGTCAGAAACTCCAAGAGGACCCTGTAATAGAGGCTCTCCATACCTTTATTTTATCTCCAGGAGGTTGACCAGGTTCTCACAGTGAATACGGGAAAAAAATCCACTTGTGCAGAGGGAGGGGGAAAGTAACCATTTTGAAATATTTCAGAGCATTTTGTTTTTCTTAATAAGGCCTGTGCTGAGGGAAACTATATTTTCAGACTGTAAACTATTAGAATTTTTTTCAGTGTTGAACCGACCTGGGGAAAGTGAAATACCCAACTCCTGTTTACTCTAGCATTCCACATGGGGAAAACAAAATACCCAAGTATAGGCTACTGTAGCCTTCCATGAGGGAGAAGGGAAATATCCAACTCCAGATCACTCTAGCCATTATCTCCCACCCACAGGGATAATAAAGCTAGGAGAAGCATTTCTGAAGTTCACAGTACAGAGACACAGGCTCACTAAAAGACTGAGACCCAATCACCAGATTATAGCACATTTCCCCTCCCCTATACCTCATCACCACATTATTAATGACCTATTTACAGCAGTTTCCTTTACCCAGTACATTATGTCTGTCAAGAAAAAGTATAAGGCATACAGAAAGACAAAACAAAACAGAAAAAAACAGTTTGAGGAGATAGAGCAAGCATCAGACCAAGACTCAGACATGGCAGGAATGTTAGAATTATCAGATTGGGAACTTAAAACAACTATGATTACTATCCTAAGGCCTCTAATGGATGTAGTTGAATTCATGCAAGAAAAGATGAACATTGTGAGCAGAGAGTTGGAAATTCTAAGAAAGAATAAAGTAGACATGCCAGAGTTAGAAACGCAGCAAGAGAAATGAAGATTGCTCTTGCTAGGTTCATTAGTAGACTGGCAACAGCCAAGGAAAGATTCTCTGGGCTTGGGAGTACTTCAGTAGCAACTTCCAAAACTTGAAAGCAAAGAGAAAAGAAGATTAAACAAACAAACAAACAAAAAAAACCCCACCAGAATATCCAAGAACTGTGAGATCACTATGGAAGGTGTAATATATGCATAATGAGAATACATAAAGGTGAAAAAAGAAAGAACAGAAGAAATATTTGAAGCAATAATGACTAAGAAGTTTGCCAAATTTGTCAAACACTGAACCATAGATCCAGGAACCAGAACACCAAGAAGGATAAATGCCCCACCCCCAGACCTCACCAAAGCTTATCATATTCATACTGCTGAAAATTGAAGACAGGAAAGTTAAAAATTTGCCAGAAAAATGAAAACCTCACCTATAGAGGAGCAAAGATAAAAAAATGCATCTGAGTTCTCCTTAGAAACCATGCAAGCAAGAAGAGACTGGAGTGAAATATTTCAAGTTTTGAGAGAAAAAATCCACTGACTTAGAATTGTGTACCCTGAAAAATGATTCTTCAAAAGTGAAGTAGAAATACTTTCACAGACATCAGAAACTTAGATCTGTATAAAGAAAGGAAGAGCTTTGGAGAAGAAACAAATAAAGGTTAAAAAAAACAAAACAAAACACAACTTATTTTTATTTAGTCTTAACTGACCTAATAGATAAATTTGTTCAAAATAAAGAAGGAAGGGGGCTTTCCTGGTGGCGCAGTGGTTGAGAGTCCTCCTGCCGATGCAGGGGACGTGGGTTCATGCCCCGGTCCGGGAGGGTCCCGCTTGCCGCGGAGCGGCTGGGCCCATGGGCCGTGGCCGCTGGGACTGCGCGTCCAGAGCCTGTGCTCTGCAGCGGGAGGGGCCACAACAGTGAGAGGCCCGGGTACAGCAAAAAAAAAAAGCAGACAGAGAGAATGGACTTGAGTACATGGGGAGGGGGAAGGGTAAGATGGGACGATGTGAGAGAGTGGCATTGACATATATACACTACCAAATGTAAAATAGCTAGCTAGTGGGAAGCAGCTGCATCGCATGGGGAGATCAGCTCGGTGCTTTGTGACCACCTAGAGGGGTGGGATAGGGAGGGTGGGAGGCAGTCGCAGAAGGGAGGGGATATGGGGATATATGTGTACGTATAGCTGATTCACTTTTTTATACAGCAGAAACTAACACAACATTGTAAAGCAATTATACTCCAATAAAGATGTTAAAAGAAATAGCAAGAATATATTTAATTATGTATGCTTATGTATACATCTTTTGTAAGTATAGGTTATGAATGCTTATTGAAAGTGAAATGAATTGGTAGCAGTGATATAAGGGACAGAAGGTCAGAATTCATATTGTCTCATTACAAGGTACTTGCACTACCCATGAAGCACTATAATGCTCTTTAAAAGTGGGTTTGTGGGGCTTCCCTGGTGGCGCAGTGGTTGAGAATCTGCCTGCCGGTGCAGGGGACACAGGTTTGAGCCCTGGTCTGGGAAGATCCCACATGCCACGGAGCAGCTGGGCCTATGAGCCATAACTACTGAGTTGCGTGTCTGGAGCCTGTGCTCTGCAACAGGAGAGGCCACGACAGTGAGAGGCCCACGCACTGCAATGAAGAGTGGCCCCCACTCGCTGCAACTAGAGAAAGCCCTCGCACAGAAATGAAGACCCGACACAGCCCAAAAAATAAATAAATAAATAAATAAATAAATAAGTGGGTTTGTGTTGCCTTGGAAAACATGACTAAAGCGTAACTGAGGATTGTGTTTCTCTGGCCTGGCTTCTCACTTGTATCATAAAGGTGATGGCCCAGACGTTAACTGTTCTGAGTAGCATGATCTGTTTTTGTTCATCTGCTTTCTGGGATGGGTATACAACCTGTATACTCATTACGTTTTTCCCACTATCCCAACTAATAGTGTCATGCTCCCTCTTCCTCTACCAGTATGTAGCCTAAATCCAAAAGGAGAAAACTGGATCACCTATTTTTCCCCAGTCTTACACATTTTGTTAAGCCATTTCAGAAACCATAAGAGATGACCTGCTTTCTCTAGTATACTCATCAATTCTGACACATGGAATAGCAAATAAAACTGGTTTATATGATGCCAATGTCTTTGTACTTCCGCACTTTGGAACAAGCACATTTCCAAATAGTCAGCTCCAGGAATGTTAAAAGGTCCTCAAAATATTAGGAATAATATCATCTCTGGTAGTCATTTTTCCTAAGGCAACAGTAAATAAAAATTTAACCATTCTTGTATATAAGCGTATTATTCTTTTCCTGAATAACATGCAGATGAGTAGCATATTAATGGCTGACTTTAAATTAATCTTGATTTCTCTATCATGTAGGCCTAAAACTCACTGTAAGGGATTTCAGTTTTTTTCTTCAAGTGACAATTTCAAGCTTCCTAAATACTCACACAAGTCTTTTTTCTTAGGAAAGAAAATAAGGCTAGCCTTGGCCACTGTAGGCAGCTGATAGTTTTCATATATTCCCTGAAATATTTCATACTTAAAAATGAAATTCTTCCTTAAAATATCACTGTAATATACTGCATCAGCATTTTTCACTCATTTTTCAATTTTGTAAACACCTTTTATGAGAATATTTCCCAAAATTTAAAAAATCATTTCTTTGTGTCATATAACAAAGTAATTTTATGTTAAATCCATGTATTAAGGGGTTTAGTCTTAAGTATATTTACTAATCAAAACTTTTAAACAAATTTGTACATTAATAGTATTCTAATTTTTAAAAATTGTACCAAAGGCTATTTAATGAAAAGTGAGTTTCCTTACCATCCCTTATCCAGTCCCTTAGGCAGCCATTGATAGCAGTTTAAGCATTCTTCCAGAGGTATTCTATGCATATCTAAGGGTATCTGTCTATATCTCTTATTTTAAAAACAAATGATGGCATATAATATTTGCTGGTTTGCATCGTGTTTTTTTGTTTTGCTTAACATATCTAGTTTATAATAACTTACAGTGTAAAAAAATATACAAAATCTTTAATGTGAAAACTTTGCATTTGTCTTTAAATATGTAATGGTTTATTTTTATAATTTTTGTGTCTATACGGTTCGCAAGCCATATGTAAATAGACTTTACTATTAATAGCAAAACCAATTTGGATAGAAAAAAAATGAATTTGGATTAGTTGTATCTTTCAGAGAATAGAAGCAGAGGGAGTACTTCTTGACTCATTTGATGTGGTTAGTGTTACCCAAATACCAAAACCGGACAAGTCAGATCAAAAACTGATAGCTAATATTTCTCATGCACATATGGAAAAGAATCCAACAGTGTATAAAAGGAATTATACACCACAGCCAGTTGGCATTTATCTCAGGTATGCAAGGCTGGTTCAGAATTTGAACATCAATTAATGTAATACATCACATCAACAAGCTAAAGAAGAGAAATAGCATGGTCCAATAAATAGGTGGAGAAAAAGTGTTTGATGAAATCTAACATTCATTCATTATCAAAACTCCTGGCAAACTAGAAATAGAGGGGAACTTCCTCAAATTGATAAAACATACCTACAAAAATCTTAATGGTGAGACACTAGGAGCTTTCCCCCTAAATTCCGGAAGAGTCAAGGATGTCCCCTATCACCACTCCTGTTAAGCATCTTCTAGCTAATGAATTAAGATAAGAAAATGAAATTAAACATATATAGATTGGGAAGGAAGAAATAAAACTATTTGCAGGGGACATTATTGTCTGTAGAAAATCCAGAAAAATCAACAGCAACAAAATCCCTGAAACATAGAGAACCAGGGAAGTCCCTGTTGGAAGATTTTTAATCACAGTTTCAATTTCATTACTTATGATTGGTCTGTTCATATTTTCTGTTTGTTCCTGGTTCAGTCTTGGAAGGCTGTATTTTTCTAAGAATTTGTCCATTTCTTCCACATGGTTCATTCTTTGGTATATAGTTGCTTGTAGTAGTCTCTTACGAGCCTATGTATTTCTGTGGTGTCAGTTTTAACTTGTCCTTTTTCGTTTCTAAGCTTATTGTTTTGAGTCTTCTCCCTTTTTTTCTTGATGAGTCTGGCTAAATGTTTATCAGTTTTGTTTATCTTCTAAAAGAACCAGCTTTTAGTTTCATTGATCTTTGCTATTGTTTTCTTCATTTCTTTCTTTTAAAAATTCATTCATTCATTATTTATTTTTGGCTGCACTGGGTCTTTGTTGCTGTGCACGGGCTTTCTCTAGTTGCGGCGAGCGGGGGCTACTCTTCATTGCGGTACGCGGGCTTCTCATTGTGGTGGCTTCTCTTGTTGCAGAGCATGGGCTCTAGGCACACAGGCTCAGTAGTTGCGGCTTGCGAGCTCTAGAGTGCAGGCTCAGTAGCTGTGGTGCATGGGCTTAGTTGCTCCATGGCATGTGGGATCTTCCTGGACTGGGGATCGAACCCATGTCCACTGCATTGGCAGGTGGATTCTTAACCACTGTGCCACCAGAGAAGTCCCTATTTTCTTCATTGCTATTTCATTTATTTTTGCTCTGATCTTTATGATTTGTTTTCTTCTACTTACTTTGAGTTTTGTTTGTTCTCTTTCTCTTACTACTTTAGGTGTAAGTTTAGGTTGTTTATTTGAGATTTTTCTTGTCTCTTGAGGTGGGATTGTATTGCTATAAAATTCCTTCTTAAAACTGCTTTTGCTGCATCCCATAGGTTTTGTATCATTGTGTTTCTTTGTCATTTGTTTCTAGGTAGTTTTTATTTCCTCACTGATTTCTCCAGTGATCCATTGATTATTTAGTAGCATATTGTTTAGCCTCCATGTGTTTGTGTTATTTACAGTTTTTTTTCCCTGTAATTGATTTCTACTCTCATAGCGTTGTGGTCAGAGAAGATGCTTGATACGATTTCAATTTTCTTAAATTTACTGAGGCTTGATTTATGACCCACGATGTGATGTATCCTGGAGAATGTTCCGTGTACACCTGAGAAGAAAGTGTATTCTGCTGCTTTCAGATGGAATGTCATATAAATATCAATTAAGTCTATCTGGTCTAATGTGTCATTTAAGGCTTGTGTTTCCTTATTAATTTTCTGTTGGATGATCTTTCCATTGGTGTAAATGAGGTGTTAAATTCCCCCACTATTATTGAGTTACTGTCGATTTCCCCTTTTATGGCGGTTAGAATTTGCCTTATGTATTGAGGTGCTATGTTGGGTGTGTAAATATTTACAATTGTTATATCTTCTTCTTGGATTGTTCCCCTGATTATTATGTAGTGTGCCTCCTTATTTCTTGTAATAATCTATATTTTTTAAAGTCTATTTTGTCTGATATGAGTATTGCTACTCCAGCTTTCTTTTGATTTCCATCTGCATGGAATATCTTTTTCCATCCCCTCACTTTCAGTCTGTATGTGTCCCTAGGTCTGAAGTTGGTCTTTTGTAGACAGTATGTATATGGGTCTTATTGTATCCATTCAGCCAGTCTGTGTCTTTTGTTTGGAGCATTTCATCCATTTACATTTAAGGTAATTATCGATATGTATGTTTCTATTACCATTTTCTTAATTGTTTTGGGTTTGTTTTTGTAGGTCTTTTTCTTGTCTTGTATTTCTTGCCTAGAGAAGTTCCTTTAGCATTTATTGCAAAACTGGTTTGGTGGTGTTGAATTCTGTTAGCTTTTGCCGGTCTGTAACGCTTTTAATTTCTCCATTGGATCTGAGTGAGTTCCTTGCTGGGTAGAGTAATCTTGGTTGTAGGTTTTTCCCTTTCATCACTTTAAATAGGTCTTGCCACTCCCTTCTGGCCTGCAGAGTTTCTGCTGAAAAGTCAGCTGATAACCTTACAGGGATTCCCTTTTATGTTATTTGTTGCTTTTCCCTTGCTGCTTTTAAGATTTTTTCTTTGTATTTAGTTTTTTTTGTTGTCGTTGCGGTATGCGGGCCTCTCACGGTTGTGGCCTCTCCCATTGCGGAGTACAGGCTTTGGATGCACAGGCTCAGTGGCCATGGCTCACGGGCCTAGCCACTCCGTGGCATGTGGGATCTTCCCAGACCGGGGCACGAGCCCGTGTCCCCTGCATCGGCAGGTGGACTCTCAACCACTGCGCCACCAGGGAAGCCCTATATTTAATTTTTGTTAGTTTGATTAATATGTGTCTTGGTGTGTTTCTCCTTGTATTTAACCTGTATGGGACTCTCTGTGCTTCCTGTACTTGGTGACTATTTCCTTTCCTATGTTAGGGAAGTTTTCAACTATAATCTCTTCAAGTATTTTCTCAGAGCCTTTCTCTTTCTCTTCTTCTCCTGCGACCCCTGTAGTACAAATGTTGGTGCATTTAATGTTGTCCCAGATGTCTGTGAGAATTCCCTCATTTCTTTTCAATCTTTTTTCTTTATTCTGCTCTGCAACAGTTATTTTCACCATTCTATCTTCCAGCTCACTTATCCGTTCTTCTGCCTCAGTTATTCTGCTATTGATTCCTTCTAGTGTATTTCTAATTTCAGTTATTGTGTTTTTCATCACTCTTTTTTCTTTAGTTCTTATAGGTCCTTGTTAAACATTTCTTGTGTCTTTTTCATCTGTTCCTCTGTTGTATTTCTGAGATCTTGGATCATCTTAACTATCATTACTCTGAATTCTTTTTCAGGTAAATTACCTATTTCCTCTTCATTTTTTTGGTCTTGTGGATTTTTACCTTGCTCCTTCATCGGTGCATATTTCTCTATCTTCCTATTTTGTGTAGCTTACTGTGTCTGTGGTCTCCTTTTCACAGGCTGCAGGATGGTAGTTCCCGTTGCTTCTGGTGTCTGCCCCCTAGTGAGTGAGGTTGGTCCAGGGGCTTGTGTAAGCTTCCTGGTGGGAGGGACTGGTGCCTGCACTGTGGTGGGTAGATCTGAATCTTGTCCCTCTGATCGCCAGGGCTGTTTCAGGTGATGTGTTTTGGGGTGTCTGTGAGCTTAGTATGACTTTAGGCAGCCTGTCTGTTGATGGGTTGTGTGTTCCTGTCTTGCTGGTTGTTTGTCATGGGGTATCCAGCCCTGGAGCCTGCAAGCAGTTTAGTGGAGCCAGGTCTTGATGTCGAGATGGAGACCTCAGGGAGAGCTCCTGTTGATTAATATTCCCTGGGGCTGGAAATTCTCTGGTATTGCAGTGTCTTGGTCTCAGTGCCCTTACCTCAGAGTCTCAGGCCCAACCCCTGGCCTGGGAACCAAGACCCTGCAAGTTGCATGGTTTGGCAAAAAAAGAAAGAAGAAGAAAAGTAAAGAAAACAGACAAAGAAAACCAAAATCAAATGATAAAAACAAAACCAATCAAAGAAAAGAAAAAAAGAAAATGAAAATCAAGAGAACAATATAACAAAGAAAACAACCCCAAAACAAAAACAAACAATAAAAACAAAACTAACAAAAATGAAAAACAGAAAGCAGAACAAAAACAGAAAGCAAACTAAAAAATAAAATGAAAAACAAACACACAAAATCCATCCAAAATAAAACCCCCAAGAACAAAACCAAAAACAAGAAAAAAAACAGAAAACAGCAGAAAAGTCAAGTCATAATAGAAAAATAAAAAAATATATAATATATATATATTAAAAAATTGAAAAAAGAAAAGAAAAATAACTAAGAAAACAGCAGACAAGAGAACAAAATGAAACAAAAAGAGAAAACAAAACAAAAAATTAAGAATTATTATATTTTCCTGAGGCATCTACTGTCAGTGTCCTTGCCCCCCCACCCCAGTCAGCCACATCCAAACCCCACCTCCCCAGAAGGCCTTCCAATACCTCTAGGTAGGTCTCTGGATCCACTGTGATCACTGTGGGAGCAGCTCAGACTCTGACCTGGCCCAACTCTCATGTGCACTTTCTCCAAAGTCCACAGCTTCCAAAGTTAAACCAGTCTCAGTTGTGGGAGTTCTCATCCATTCAGATATTCTGCAGATGCAGGGTTTACCAAGAGCATCATGAGGATTTATTTTGCAGCTTGTGCAGCTTCACAGAGAGATTTGCATACCTCTGCCTTAGTCACACAGCCCCTGGGGCTCAGCTTTGGCTTTGGCCCCAGTTCTGCATGCAGGCTCCCCTCAGTAGTCTATTCCCCACCAAGGTGAGAGGGGGCAAAAGCAGCTGCTGATTGGGGCACTTAATCATTCAGGCCCAGGAGGGATAAGGTGGACACAGCTGGGGCATGCGTGAAGTTCCTGTGATGGCAGATACCGGCAGGAAGATGCAACAGACTGGGACATGCTCGCTCTGGTGGGAGTTCCAGTGCCTGGGGAGGCAGGGGTCATCGGGCGGGGAGGGGGTTTGCAATGGCAGCCCCGCCCCTTGGGCGCCACTCAACAGTCATGCCTCATTTCCAAGGCAGACTACACTTCCTCTTGGAGCATTCCCAGCCGTGGAGCCCCTCACTCCTGTCCCCTTAGGTTGTCTCTGCATAGCCAACAGCGGTCCTCTCCCTGGGTCCACTATCCTAACCCCACCTTTTAGAACTCAGCCCCCGCCAGCATTGGCATCTTGCTGTCTCAGGTTGGAGCACTCAGGGCTGATTCTGGAGGAGGCTTTGGTGTGGGCAGTGCATGCAGGCCCTGTGTGTGGTCAAAGGAGGCTTTGGTGGTGGCAGCGCTCAGGACCCTGGAGTCTGCGCCAGCGGAGGAGACCTTGGCTTGAGGGGCGGGCCATTTGCTTGGAGTATCTTCCTCCAGCCCTTTATTTTGAACCTATGTTTATTTTTAGAGCTGAAATGAGTCTTTTGGAGGCAACATATAGCTGGGTCTTGGATTTTAATTCATCCAGCTACTCTGTGTCTTTTGATCGGTGATTTAACCCATTTATATTTAGGGTGATTATTGATGAATGAGGACTTAGTACTGCCATTTTATCTTTTGTTTTTTGGTTGTTCTATATAAGTTCTTTATTCCCAAGCTACCTTAAAAATTGTTTCTTTGTTATTGACTTTTGACAATTTTACTCTAATATGTTTTTGAGAAGGTCTTTTTGCATTGCAGTAATTAGGTGTTCTCTTAGCTTCATGGATTCGTACATCCAGTTCCTTCCCCAGATTTGACAACTTCTCAGTTATTATTTCTTTAAATGCACTCGTTTCCCTCTCTTTTCCTAGGGGATACCATTATACTTATGTTGCCTTTCCTAATAGAGTTGGATAGTTCATGTAGAATTTCTTCATTTTGAAAAATTTAGTTCTCTTTCCTCTTCTACCTGTATCATTTCTAGATTTCTGTCTTTGAGCTTGCTAGTTCCCTCTTCAATACAGTCTGTTCTAATGCTTTGTAGTGTGTTGTCTCATTTCTTGAGTCCTTCAGTTCCAGGATTTCTGTTTGGTTGTTTTGTAGATTTTTAGTCTCTTTGGTAAATTATTCCTCTGTTCATTAATTTTATTCCTGAGTTCATTGAACTGCCTTTCTGAGTTTTCTTGTAGCTCATTGAGTTTCTTTATGACAGCTATTTTGAGTTCTCTGTCAGCTACAACACATTATTTTGTGTCTTTAAGTTTGGTTTCTGAAGAATTGTCATGTTCTTTTTGTTATACTATGTTACCATGGTTTTTCATGGTGTTTGATGAGCTGTTTATCTGCTGGTGCATTTGAAGTAGTGAATACCTTTCTTTAGGCAGAGCTTTTTTGACTTGATTCTATTTACTCAACAGATGAATAATTAGAGCACTTCCTTTTGTTTTTCAGTAGGTGGCACTATAGCAGAGGTTTCTGGTTTCTTTTACCTGAATTACCCCTGGTTAAATATGAGTGTCTACACTTTCCACCCTCTATCTCTGTCAGAGATTTTGTCCTGTGCCGTTGTTGTTGTTGTTTGTGCCTCCAGGGTTGCCAGTGACTTGCTGCTGCCAGTGCTGCTGTTATCAATGGTGTTGCCACATGGGACACTCAGATGGCAGTTACCTCTGTTTTACCTGGAGTCATCTGGTTCATAGGCTCTGTTATAATAAGGAAAGGTGGGGAGAAGCTGGGGTTGTGGGTGCCTCTGCCATGTCCACGGTTGTCAGGTTTGTGGGTACCACTACTGCAGGTGGGGGAGTGGTGCAGAGTCATGGATACTTCCACTGCTGGAGAGACAGGGTGTCAGGCTCTACTGTTGCTGCTGCCCCGTTCCCTGTGGCTGTAGGCATCGTGCCTGGGAAGCTGGAGTCATGTGCACTACTCCCCTCTTGCTACTGGGTTCTCTGGGGCTGTGGGCTCAATTGTTGTATCTGGGGGTCCAGGATTATAGGCACTACCTCCACTGTTAACCTGGTCTGCCTCCTCTATGTTTTCTAGTTCACCCACATGTAGATGTACGGATGTGTGGAACTCTGGCATCCTAGTGTGTTAAGCAGAGGAAACTTTGTTGAGTTAATGAATATTTTACTGGTTGTAGATTGAAGGGAAGAGACAGAGGGAGTGTCTCATGCTACCATGATGCTGACATTACCTTCTTCTTCAGCTGTTTTAGTGGTTTTCAGTTGGATTGGCCTGTACCAGTAGATGGCATGAATTTCCCCAGTGAATGTGAAAATTATGATTCTCCTAATAGTAGTTGCAGAGGCTAATTATGAGAAGGCAAGTATACTCATCAGATGGGCTGCTCTACTGGTTACCCAGGTACTTAGATTCTCTGTGTGAGGAATCCATGGCCGTTGCAAAGGCTGGAGGTTATTTGAGAGCATCAGTCTGTTTCTGTGTCAGTCCCTGATGCTGCCTTTGCAATTTTTCATATGACTCTCTTATTCTCTTTAGTGAGAGAATTTTTCTTGTGGCTTTATCCTAGACTGGAAGGCCACAGCTCTGATTCCTGGGACTGGTTCAGCTTTTCTGTAGCTCTTTAACTTTCCCCCTGAGCATAGCATGAGCACTACAGTTCCCTGATCCAGCTGTCTGTGGTCTTAGGGATTTTTCAGGTATTGTTGGAAAAATTTACTTAAAAACAAACTTCCTTTTTCACATATGCTAAGTTTCACATGTCTATATCTATATCTATCTGTATAATTTACCTATATCTCTACATATATGTGTATCAGGTTTCATATATATATATATATATATATATATATATATATTGCTGTCAGTTAGAGGCCACGTACTTTACATTGCCTAGAAGTTTCTCAGCCTTTTTAGTCCACTGGAAATTTTGTTTGAAATGCACAATTTGTTTGAGCCATCTACATTAAAGGAATAGAAAACCTAAGTAAAATAATTGTCATGAAAATAATTGAGAAATGTGTCAAAACATTGTCTGTGTTGTTCTCTCTTTCCTTACAGAGTGGAATGAGATAAATGAATTAAGCCCAGATAGTTAAAAAGGGAATTCTATTAGACTTCAAAGAAAAGTAATGCCAATGACATAAGAACAATTCCCAGACTTAAAGAGAGAAGGAAATCCTCTAAATTATTTTACAGATTCTGTTGTGATTAAAAGTGACAGCTATGGAATCAGGCCACCCGTATTCAAATTCTGGCATCATCATTTACTAGCAGTATGATGTTAGTCAAGTTATTTAACCTCCTTTGCATCAGTTTCTTTCTATTAAAAAGGGGATAAAAGCAGTGCTTACATGTTGTTGTTGTAAGGTATAAGTGAGTTAATACACCTAAAACTCTTTGAACGTTTGGTATAGAGTAAGTGTGTAAGAGATATGTGCTACTGTTATTGTTGTTGCTATTATTATTATTACTATTACTACTACAGACTGACAAAAATATTCAAAATAAATGTACATATTAATCTCACTTATAAATAATTGGGTCAACATTCTAATTCCAGTTAGCAAATAGAACACACAAACATTACAAAATAAAATACACAAGTGCGAAGTATGGCTTGTTCACTATTAGGAAATATTATCTTTTCTGTGGATACAGAAAATGCATATAATAAAAATACATATCCATTTATGAGTAAAATTCTTAATAATGTAGGCATAGGTAGATACTTCTATAGAATGGTAAAAATACATATCTCAAATAAGAAACCCATGTCATCTTTAATGGTGAAAAGCCAAAAGTATTTTCACTAAGGCTAAGAAAACAAAGATACCACTTTACTATGATACTACATCCACTTTACTTAACATTGTTATATCTAAGCAAATTAATGAGACATGATAAGAACAAAAAGACTTAATACAAATTGAGAAAGTGGGTGCCTGCTTGTTTGCAAATGATAAAATAACAAACCTGTAATCAATTGAGAACCAGAGAATAAGTATAATAAAATTATTCCATTATTTGGTGTAAGATTAATATTTAAAAATCAATGTTTTAGAGCTTTTATCAATATCAATTATAAATGATTTTTTATATGTAAAAAATATGTGGTCAGTAAATATAATAGAAAAGTTGATTTCGTATGCAATGGTAACTGAAAAGAGATAACAAATTGGACTAAATACAATGAGAAATGTACATACTACTGTTCTGGAGAAATATCTAAAGCCTTTGGCTGGTACATAAAATACTGAATAAATGAGATACATTTTTCTGAGGAAGCTTTTTTGCTGCAAAGGAATATATTGTTCTTTAAGTATACATTTAAGTCAATCTCAATAAATATGTAACATTTATGTTTGGAATTAGTCAAGTTGATATATTCAGAGAAATATATGAATGAGCAGTCAAGGAAATTAGAAGATAGAAGATATAAGCTTGTACTATTCTTGCAAGATATTCACAAATAAAGGAAACTTCATATTTAAAAAGGGTTTGGTACTAATACTCAAAAGTCCATAAAAGGAGTCATATTGACTCTGTTTATGATTAAAACTTTATTTAAAACGAGTGACAAAAATTGGATTATTCAAAAACTACATGGCCATAAGAAAATAATATTGACCCTCTACCTTATTTATTTTACCAAAATAACTTACAGTAAAGTACAATTTCAGGACTTCCCTGGTGGCGCAGTGGACACGGGTCCTCCTGTCAGTGCAGGGGACTCGTGTTCAAGCCCTGGTCTGGGAAGATCCCACATGCCGTGGAGCAACTAAGCCTGTGTGCCACAACTACTGAGCCTGTGCTCTAGAGCCCGTGAGCTACAACTACGGAAGCCTGCGTGCCTAGAGCCAGTGCTCTGCAACAAGAGAAGCCACTGCAAGGAGAAGCCAGTGCACCACAACAAAGAGTAGACCCCGCTCACTGCAACTAGAGAAAGCCCATGTGCAGCAATGAAGACCCAATGCAGCTAAAAAATAAAAAAAAATTTTTAAAGTACAATTTCAAAAAAGTCCAAAAATTGATAAATATACTAGAAGAAAATGAAATGTTTTATTATTCTTCTTCTTGTTGTTGTTATTATTTTTGATATGGAGAATGCCATTCCAAGCAAGAAACAACCATATACCAGAAAGGAAAAGATATGTACCTGTGACTACATAAAACTCATTTCTGTAAGTTAAGAAATGCATTATACAAAGTCAAAAGAAAGGTGTCAACTGTAAAATATTTGCAACCCCTATGTGAGAAAGAGTACGAATTTACTTAACATATGAAAGGTCTTACAAATAAATAATCGAAAAAATGAACAACTCGAGCTTCCCTGGTGGCGCAGTGGTTGAGAATCCACCTGCCGATGTAGGGGGCATGGGTTCGTGTCCCGGTCCGGGAAGATCCCACGTGCCGTGGAGCGGCTGGGCCCATGAGCCATGGCCTCTGAGCCTGCGCGTCCGGAGCCTGTGCTCCGCAACGGGAGAGGCCACAACAGTGAGAGGCCCGCGTACTGCAAAAAAAAAAAAAAAAAAAAAGAATGACTCGAGAGAAAGAAGCAAATGACAACAACAGTAAGCAGAAAGAATAACAAAGTATCAATAGCTTGTAGCTTGTAAATAAGTGAAAGGATCCTAAAGTTACTAACAATGAAATAACAGGAAATTTTAAAATGTGAGATACTATTTTTAAAAAACTTGATGATTCAAAGGGGTTGGTGAGCGTGTGAAAACAAAGACAAAGGATGTGTTAGATACTGCAGTATCTATGAAAATTAAAAATTACTTTTTTGTTTAATTTATTTATTTTTGGCTGCTTTGGGTCTTTGTTGCTGTGCACGGGCTTTCTGTAGTTGCGGCAAGCGGGGTCTACTCTTCGTTGTGGTACACGGGTCTAGCTTTGCGGTGGCTTCTCCTGTTGCAGAGCACGGGCTCTAGGTGCTGAGCAAGCTTCAGTAGTTGTGGCACGTGGGCTCAGTAGTTGTGGCACACGGGCTTAGTTGGTCCGCGGCATGTGAGGTCTTCTCTGACCAGGGCTCGAACCCATGTCCCTTGCATTGGAAGGTGGATTCTTAACCACTGCGCCACCAGGGAAATCCCAAAAATTACTTATTATATGATTCAACAATTTCTACAACTTAAGTGAAAACTATTCTTCAGATATATTCATCATTGCAGCATTTTTATTTTTGTAATAGTCAAATTAGCAGATAAGCCTAAATGACCATCAGCACCTGGTTAAATAAAATATTGTGCATCAATGAAATCAGTGAACAGAATGAAGCAGCTCATATGTGTTGGTAATGAAAGATTTCCAAAGTAATTTAAGTAAATAAAAGTGTGAGGGGGTTTTAACGTCAGTTTGGTCCTTCAAGAAGCAGACGCCAAGATGGGATTAGACATGTAACAGATTTATTGGATGAAATGCCTGTGAAAGGTATAAGAGGAGAAAGCAATGAAAGCAAGGGAATCCTTCAGACCACAATGCTGGTCTGACACCTGAGAAAGGAGAGAGGGAAAGAAGGGTTTGGTAAAAAGAGTCTCAGACCACAGTGAGTTTAGAACAAATCCTGGCCAGGCCTATAGGGAATCCTGAGCAATGATTGCTAGTTAAAGGAACTCCATGATGAGCAAGATTGGGCTTTTCCATGCTGAGTCATTGAGGGCAGCCTGGGGGAGGTGTGGCCTCGGTGTGAATGCCCTGATAGATCCAAACAGGTGGGCAGTGGAGGCTCTCAGTTACCTCTACTCACAGAAGTTTTTATTGAATGAGATCTAAGTGGTGCATCTTCAGCAGAACTAGATTCAGCAGAATCTAGTTCTTATGCCATATAGATTTACCTTCCAAACATGTTTGGAGGGCAATTCCTCCTTGTTGTCCATGGGCCTCTCTTCCTGAGGAGAAACTTAGAAGAGGAAGGTTAGAAGTGAACTATAGCCTATATTGCTTCCTTTGGTCTTGGGGAAGACCAAAGGAAGTGTAACCATGAATTCTAGCTTTCCCTTATCCTCAACTGTCCGGGTACCATACCTGTGGATCAGGCATTTTGTACATCTCCAGATAGTGGTGCTAATCAAGGCTCTGCATACAGGAAAGGCAAACGCACACCCAGAATAGGTATCAATCCCCATGTTGACGAAGTGTTGGACCTTGCAGGATGGAAGGAGTAAAATGAAATTGACTTGCAAACAAGCGTCTATTTGGACTTTTTGAGAATAATGACATATTGGTGGTTCAGCATAGGTCTCTGTTGTTGGAAGTTGGACATTGAGAGAGGCAGCGTTAGCTAGATTAGCCTTGGTTCCTGTTATTGCATCCATGCATAGCCTATGTATCTACTGTCCTTACCATTTCATTTATGTGCCTATCATGCCAGTTCTTGGAGGGTTGATGAGGAAGAACAGATAATATGAACTGGTTAAGTCATTTTTCCAACCTGGTTGTTCAGCGTCCCTTCAGTGGTGGGTGTTTTCTGGTGGGCATGTGTGATATAAAGTTCTTCACACTTGGTGCCCACTGCTGTATGTCCATGCACATGCTCTACCCAAAAGCTTCTAATTTCTTATTGGCAACTTCCTAGGAATTTGTACATATTCTCACCTTATGCTACTTCTCTTATCATACAAAGCCAATGACTAGGAGCAACATTTGCAGTTTTTCCATTTGGGAAGATATTTTTTTCCTCTCTACTGCTTTTCAAGGCTGTTTACAAATGTGGCTTTAATGCAGCTACCATCCATTTTTAGGTTGTACACAATGTGAGGCCAACTTGTCCATAAATCGAGCTTGAGCTTTTTCTTATTCCTTTAGATGTTTGGATGTGACCCCCATAAAGCTATAGATGTGAGCTGGGGGAGGGTTCCGGGTGCAACAATGGTAGGTGACATGGGGGTTGGGGCTACCTGTTCATGATTAATAATGCCCTCTGTTCCTGAACAAACTTGATCTAGGATATACCATTTGCATCTTACCATGGATTGCTGCGGGGCCTTTCTGACAGTAAGCCTTGGTGGGTCCAACATAACCCAGCTCAAAATGGGCATTTTCAGTCACGTGATCAGTTTGTGCCTCATGGTCAAGCATTCCATAACTACCAGGGATCAGTGACAGACCAGGAGCTGTTTCTCAAAAGGCATATAATTCTCTGGTGCAGATGACATGGCCTTACTCCAGAACCCCTGCATCATGATTCTCTTGCTGGGGCCTACCATAAACAAAGCATAAACAAACTTTTTCTATAATGAGCCAGAGAAAATATCTGAGACTTTGTCAACCATATGTTCTTTGTTTCAACTACTCAACTCTGCTTTTGTAGTGTGAAAGCATCTATAGACAATATTCAAATGAATGGATATGGCTGCATTTTTATAAAATATGTTTTCCAAAAATGGTGGCATACTAGTTCAACCCATGAGCCGTGGTTTGCTGATCCCTGGCATGAACTCCACAGCGAATCTTTTATCATAATTGACACCTCCAACCCCATAGGGTCTGCTGGACCATATGGCTCAGCCTTTGGGCAACTTGCACCACAGCCTGAAACTACTGGAGAATTCTTTCCTCCTCTAGACCCCATTCAAAGATGGTGGGCTTCCTTGTCACCTGATATGGACCAGAGAAGTATTCCTAGGTGTGGAATGTGTTGCTTCCCCAAATCAAAGAGGCCTACCAGGTGCTGTGCTTTATTTTTTATTGTAGGAAATACAAGATGCAGTTATTTGTCTTTTAATTTGGAGGGGATATCGTGACCATTGGACCCTTAAAAACTTTTGTTATGGCAGGTCCCTGAACCTCTGTAGGGTTTGTTTCCCATCCTCTGGAGCACCTGTCTTAACAAGGCTACCAACTTACTAGCCACCTCTTACTTTCCCGGTCAATTGGCGTGATGTCATCATATAACTGATCAGTGCGATGTTCTCTGGGATGGTCCCCTTTCTTTAGGATTGTCGTATGACAGAAAGCAGGAGAGTTAGTAGAGCCCTGGGACAAAACTCTAAGTAAATGTATTTGTCCGTTTCATGAATGTGAAGTGTTTCTAGTAGTCTCTTACCACTGAAATAGAAAAGAATGCATTTGCCGTATCAGTGGCAAATACTATCTTAGCTCTAGCAATATTACCTTGGCCGGTACAGAACCTGCAGTAGGGGCTACCATTGGATAAGCTAGCAGCAATTTACAAGAAATTTTTAGGATCCATCTGTTATTGCAAGAGACACACTGGCTAATTAAATGGAGACATGGTAGGGATAACCACCGCTTTAGGTTTGTTTGTTTTTTTTTTTTTTGCAGTACACGGGCCTCTCACTCTTGTGGCCTCTCCCGTTGTGGAGCACAGGCTCCGGACGCGCAGGCTCAGTGGCCATGGCTCACGGGCCCAGACACTCCGCGGCATGTGCGATCTTCCCGGACCGGGGCACGAACCCGTGTCCCCTGCATCGGCAGGCGGACTCTCAACCACTGCACCACCAGGGAAGCCCCCGCTTTAGGTTTTTAATGGTGGCACTAATCTTTGCCATCCCCTGTGTTGTGATTTTTTAAAGATTTATTAA
The DNA here is from genome assembly GCF_951394435.1 of Stenella coeruleoalba. Lineage (NCBI taxonomy): Eukaryota > Metazoa > Chordata > Mammalia > Artiodactyla > Delphinidae > Stenella > Stenella coeruleoalba. The sequence goes on along the minus strand of NC_137154.1, from coordinate 47,948,209 downwards.
CTTAACCAGAGTGGAGGGCAATTTTGAAGACTTCTGCTTAGGCTTTCTCATTATTAAAGCACTTACCTCATAGGACAAGAACCCAATTTTGGGGTTAGTCCAACTGCCAAGTTTGTCATTCCTCGATTATACATTTGGGGACTGGGGACAGACCACTCTGTGGGTCTGTCGACCCAGTGGACTGAATGTGAGCTTGACTTTAGCCTAGGAAAGACCCCATTTATTACCTAGCCTCCAGTTATGAATAATCATACTTCGTTTCTCTAGATGTCAGTGTCAACTCAGACCTTGTGTCTAATAATTCTCAAAATGTCTGGGTACTCCCCTTTCCCCAGTGCATATTTATCTGAATAAATATCTGTAGGTCTCTTTAGGGATGATTATAATATATATTTGCCACAGTGCTACAGGGTCTTTAATCCTGGGGACTCAGTCATCTTTTTAGTCGGTGTTTTGTTTTTGTTTTTGTTTTTGTTTTTTTTTTAGTCAGTGGTTTTGAGAATGGCTGTAGTGAGTGACTAAGGGGTATAGAAGTAGATCAGAATGGTAATAGGAGCTGCATCACATCCCATCACATCATATCACATCACATCACATGGGGCCTTGATGAATCTTGTGATGACTGACTTTCACACTGAATGAAAACTGGAGATTTCAGGGTTTTGAACAAAGGATTAAAATGATCTAGCTTACATTAAAAAAAGCTTTCTGACTGCTATGTTGGATGTTGTTATGGTAATCTGTTAGGAGGCTATTGAGCCTCAGTGCCTGCAGTGGAGTGGTGGTAAATGGCTAGATTTTAGATATATTTTGACAGTAGGTTTAACAGGATTTATCAATGAATGATTGGGTGAGAAGAATTATGGATGATTTAGAGTATTTTTTGGCCCAGGGGATTGAAACAATGGATTGACCTTTAACTAAGAAGAGGAAGCCTATAGATAAGAGCAGGGTTTGAGTGAGGGGATATTTAGAATCCAGTTTTGGGCATGTTAAGCTTGAGATGTCTTTGAGACATCCAAGTGGAGATGGTGAGTCGGCATGTATTCGACATTTAGTGAGAGGTGTGGTGAGACAAATGTATTAGGAGTCATCAGTGTGTAGGTGGTATTTAATGCAGTGAGGACTGGTGACCCCTTAAGAGAGAGAGAGAGCCTAGATATGGAAGGAAGACCCAAGATTGAGCCCTTGGGGTATATTAGCATTGAGAGATTGATAGAAGTGGAAGAAGCAGTAAAGAAGAGTGACATAGGAGGAGAGAAGCAAGAGTGCAGTATTCTCAAACACAAGTAAAAGAAGTGTTTCAGGGAGATGAGAGGGACAAAATGATGCTGGTAGGTCATGTATATGACTGTGAATAAAAAATTGGATTTAGCAAAGTGGAGGCCATTGGTGACCTTTACTTAGTTGATGTCAGCTGCATTTTCCCTGTTTGAAATAGCAGCATCATCTTTGATTTCTCTCTTTTCCTTCGAACTGTCTCCACTTCCAACTCCAGTATTTACTAAGCTTGTCCTCAATTGTACTTAAGAGCCATGATTCATCACCTACATTGGGGTAAATACCATTCTACATGCTGAGCGTATGGAGATGAACAAGATGTGAACTCTTTTTCAGGAATTTACAGCTGAGAATGTGGTACAGGCATAAACACATTTCATTGTAATGGAAATGATAATAATTTTAATAACTATAGTAATTTCTTCTTTTGACATGACTTTTGTTGCTTTGCTGCTGCTGCTACTAGTACTACTACTACTACTACCGCCACCTACTATTATTGGAACCATATATGCTGTGCCAAGGATATCTCAAGAAATCCTTAACACTTCTATGAGGTGGCACCATTTTATGGATGAAAATGAAGCAGAGACAGGTTGAGAAAGTCATTCAAGGTCACACAGCTACTAAATGGTGGAAGTCCTATTCAAAACCAAACAGTCTAATTTTCGAGTTTGTGGTTGTTAACTAGAATTGAAAGACATTTTCTACCTCTCAAAATTTGCATACTTACTAACTTATTCCCTCACCTTAAGTTACATTCCCCCTCTTGCTTACCCTTATTCTTTTTTTACTGGGATAGCTTTTCTAATAAATCAATTGTGTGTGAATCCAGGTCTTGGACCTTTTGAATAACCTAAGACATATTATCTTCTATGCTGTTAAAGAATTGTGACAATGACTTGTCTACGTCTTTGACTGATGGATTAGTTTTTGAAAGAGGTATGACTACAGATAAAGTACTGTGGGACATCAATATATCGAGATTCATTTTGAGCCATAAGTTATAACCACATTTATTGAGAACTTACTGTATCCTCAATTGTGATTTCCCAAGGGGTCCTGGTTGAATATTCCTGCCGATGAACCTCAGATGAGACTATCTTAACCCATCAGTGTGTTCCTAATAAAATGCTACTCAAATGCAAAGGAATAAGGAACTTAGGAGTGGTAGTATAACATAATAATAACTTACACTTATAAAGTACTCTGTGTTTGCTTCTGTCTTAAATGTTTTTTAAATAGGAATTCATTTATACTTCCCAGTAGCAGAATGAGAAATGCACTCTTACAGACAGGGCACGTGAACAAAGAGAGGTTAAACTACCTGCCCAAGATATCACAGTTACTACTATTGCAAAGATATCAGTACAGTCATTATCATGATACTATTATTGGTAGTGCTCACATTTTCCTTCTCTGTTTTGTCTATTTATGTGTCACAGCACTACTAGAAAGGGCTAAATGGCTTTTTTAGACCTTACTGAAGGGTTAGACTGATTAAAGAGAATGATTAAAGATAATTACAAATTTGAAGGAAGGGGAAAAATTAAAAGTTTTATGTTTCATATGTCTTTTTCCATAGTCTAAGGGAAAAGCATCCCAAACCTTAAGGGGGCCAATTTTTAGGCACACCTCATTTTAGTCAGCTTGGGCTGCCGTAACAAAACACTACAGACCAGGTGTCTTAGACAATGGAAATTTATTTCTTCCAGTTCTAGAGCATCTAAGATCAAGATGCTGGCTGATTTGGTTCCTGATGAGAGCTCTCTTCCTGGCTTGCTTTATTACACATATTGCAGTGTGCTCATATGATCTTTCCTTGATTCATGCTCCTGGGGAGGGAGAGAGATATCTCTGATGTCTCTTCTTATAAGGACATTAATCTCATCATGAGGACCCTTCCCTCATGAACTCATCTCACCCTAATTATCTCCCAAGGCCCCCTCTAAAATCACACTGGGGATTAGGGCTTCAACATATGAATTTATGGATGACAGAAATATTTTGTCCATAACACACCTTATTCAATTGACCTTCCCGTATTTATATCCTCTCTCAGAGAGAGAGAGAGAGAGAGAGAGAGGGAGAGAGACCTAAGTGAAAATCTTTTTAGTGCAAATTTCCAGCTTCATTTAAGCAACTCACCTCTTATTCATGTTATTTGAACTTGTCTTAGAATCCAACACCCTCCTAGCCCCATCCCTGCAGGCCTTGTTCTCTCTTGCTTAACTTACTCTGGAAATCCCCGAAGTCTATTGATGTGGTGACCCCCAATTCCTATGTTTCCATGATCCCCACTTACAGTGACTCTGAGAGACCTGTTCCACTGACCATGTGAACTATACCTCTATTGACCTTACAACTCTGGCCATCTCTAATCTGTGACCTACACTGGGCCTGTCATCTCCCATTTTTGATGACCATATGATTCTCATCCCTACTGACTCCATTCACCCTACTCCACTGTTCCTAAGATCTCCCTCAGTGACCTCAACCCACTGACCCTTTAATCCTTACCCTATGTTGATGGCACTTTACCCTCCACTACTATCATAGAAAACCACATTTACACATAGCCATCTTCTCTCATTCCCAACTTATGTCTAGCCATTTCGGGTTCTTGACACAGCCTCTGAATTTCATTTAATAATCACTCTACTTAAATGCCTGAGGAATTTATCAAAAAATTAATTTTTTTATGCACAACAATTTGGCGTGAAAAATCAAAGTTAATATATGATATATAATACTTTTTAGTTAAAAGTTTTAATGGATTCATTAAACAAATATGAAAGCATTCAGCGAATGTTAACATTGCACAGTTATCAAGGATGCAGCTATGTCAGAAACAGGTTCTATATTATGCATGGGTTCTGTTTTTATCACTATTTCAACTTTATCCTACTAGTTCCAACTCTCAGTGAGGCTATTTTTTTAGAGAACAAAAGGGAAACCCTACTGTCCAAGAACATCTGTTTTCCATATAATTTTTCTGTTCCAGGATTTCTTCTGGAAACATGGTCATTTGACCTGAAACTGAGAGTATGCTTGAAGCCTTGGGGCACAAAGATAGCAGAGTGAACGCTCCTGTCTCCCAGCTGTGAAGATCCAAGTCCTTTGACTGCTCTTTGTACTGTCTGTTTTCACTGGCTATGGACGGGTAGACAGTGTACCCTGAAATTGATGCCCTTATGTCAGGCATAAGGATTTTTATTTGCATCAGGATTCCTTCAGATCATCAGCTTTGAGAACCTAGCAAAAGTCATTGCTTTAGAAGGTAAAAGTTTGCAGAAGGGAGATTTCCTTCCCCTCTCAGATCCTTGGTTGGCTTCAGCATGTTCTTCATTTTTATTTCTGATCATGACCCTATGGCTCAAATACTGTGAAAAGTCACAAGGGTGCCTGATTTGGAGATAAGCATTTTCTTACCTTTTAATACGTAAAAAGCATCTCTTTTTGAAATATCACCACACAAAACTATATATTTTTTGACATTTTAGTCTTGAAGGAATAGTTTTTTTTAAATCATTAATGATTAAATGATCATGGCTTAATCAAATTTGACCTTGTCCACAGCCTTGATTAAAATGGCCCTTTTTACCTTGTCATAAATCTTGTTCCATTAACCAGTCCTTTTCAGACTTGTACATAGCTCTAGGCTTTGAATACCTAAGCTCCTGTGAATTTTTTCTTTTCCTTTTTTAAAAAACATGCACAGGCAAGTGCCAAGGCACCAGGGAAGAGGAGGATGATGGTTAAATAAGAAAAAGTTATTTAACTTCTATTTTCCATATTTTTTGAATAATGTTTCCAGAATTGATGCAGGCTGTATCCTGGTCAAGTTTCTGGGTTTTTTTTGTTTTTTTTTTCATTTCCTGTAACAGGATATCCCTAAAAAGCACTATATTTGGGAATTGGGAATCATGAATTTTCCATGAATGTTTTTGCATTCAAGCATTAATAACTCTTCCTCACAAATTTCTGAGGGTAAAAAAAATACACTTAGAACTGAAAAGAATTTGTAGATTCCAGTCAAGAACTGTATATTGGTTAAACTGTGTAGTTATTCTATAGAATTTGTGGCAGTCTGCAATGATTTTAACTTCCCTCTATGAAAATGACTTTCTTGTGACTTTAAATAACATTATATATTTAAAAATAAAAAATAACATTCAGAATAATAGTTTAAAATATGAAGTAGGTATTTTAAATGGATTTTATTTGATTTTATCATGTACTCATATATTTTAGTAATCTGTTTTTAAAGCAAAAGGAATTGAGGCAAAGAAAAATGAAGTTCTTTCTCAGCAAGTCTTCAACTCTTGCTGTTAACTGATTTAGTTTTAGATGTTTCAATTGAAAAAATTGATATAAGGGATGTTTTCCTTATGAGTGGGTGATATTTTAGCCTTCCTCAGGTAATGTGCCTCCTTTGTTCAGATACTGGGGCTGTTTTGTGGTCATTGAGTATTAATTTTCTTTCAAGTCATTAAGCACATCCTGTTTCTTAATTTTGTCCCATGCATCAGGAATTTTACCTTTACCTACAAATCTTTGGAGATATTTTTCTTGTAGCTTTAACCTGAAGTGGCAGACAAACCATTTCCAGTATGGCTGGGTGGATGTGTCTGGGGTGATACTCCACCTGGCATATTCCCCTCCTGCCTGTCGATAGTTCTTATATGGGACTTCCCTGCCATCTCCGAAAACCATAACACAATCACTTGCTACCAGACTGGTACAGCAATCAATGACAAAATGGTCTGTTTTGTACCACCCTCCTCCACTGACAGCCTGTGGACGATGGAAGGGAACACTGTGGTCTCCATCATGCATAGGGATTGTGTTTGTACAAATTGCTCCACAGCAGGGACACTGTTTCCAGCAGCCACAGAGATGTTCAGTGAGCATTTTCTGGATTTCAGGAACGATTTCTTCTACAAACATATACAAATCATTCTGTTCTACTCTCTTCATTCCAGGATCCAAAGCTGTACTCATGGCTTCTTTGAGAAAATCAATATCTTTTATCTCCTGGTGTTCAATGCTTATCAAGTCTTTTCGTGGAAAGATCAAGTTACTCCCCAGGTGATCACAGAACAAATCCAACCACCCAGACACAGTGCTGCTTTTATCTTTAGCTACTGCTGTGGATGCCTGAATAGCTGAGAGGATGGCATTCTTGATTTCATCTGAACTTATTCTTAAAACTGTCTTCATTTTTTCACTTCCTTTGTCAGAACAATATCTTTTAATGTGGTTTTCAATGTAATTCTTAAAATATGATTCCGGATTATGAATGTACTGCCAAAAATTATCAAAATTTTCCTCTTCTGCCAGAGAGATGAGAACGTGTTTCTCCAGGTTAGCCCTGTTTCCATTGAATGCCGGGCAGGTGGCTTGCATGTCCCCAGCAATTTTGCGGGCCATGTTTTTCTTTATGGTGTTGGAGACAGCAGTGGTGAGTTTGTGCCACAGAAAATCAACAAATGTTTTAATTGAGGTTGCTCCCTGACAAGAGATCTTAAAACTCATGAAGAAATCATCTTTCTTGCTTTCCAGATAGTTTACAGGATCATTTGCTCTCTTGAATTCCTTGTGCATATGATGAAACTTCATTGATGCTCTTTGGAATAAATACAAGGATAAGTCTATTTCATATTTTCTTGTAAATGTGTATCTTTCCTTAGTGGGTGCAGATTTCACCTCCTCATCTATTATTCTCAGGATTTCATAGAAATAAGCTGGATTGTAATCATGCTTTTGCCTACAAATGTTGTTAATAGTTTCATTAACTTTTGAAACAATGCGGTTAGTAGTCATATTTATGGACTCTTTATCCTGGACCTCTAATGTCATTGTAACTAAGTTCAAATATTTCTTGTTCATTTTGATATGTTTGTCATATTTGATTTCAAAGTTTTCTCCATAATTTTTATTCAGTATGCTTGCCCTGTCTTTCTCCTTTTTGAAATAATCCAAAAGGATGTTTTCAGAATCCACTTCAATTTTAGGCTCTGCGATTGGAGAGTGAGTTGAGGACAAATCATAGACCCATTTTTTCCAAAGTGTGTTGAATTTCTCATGTAGCTCTTCCTCACTCAGTTGGGTGCCCTTTACAGTTAAAGCCAACTCTCGGCTTTTTTCCAATAATTCCTTTTCATAACCTGATTTTTTGTTATGCAGTTTTTCTTGATTCTTTTTAAAACTAAGAAGTTCTTTGGCTTTTCTTTGGCTGTCTAAAATGAATGCCTCTTTAAGGATTATTAGCTTATTTTCAAAATTTCCTTTCCACTGTACCAGCACTTCACTATCTGGGTCTTCATTAAAATATTTTTCAAGTTCTTGCTTGATGGCTTCATATTTCTCTGTAACTGGAGCCTCAATTGTGTGTGTTTCGAGTATCTGGATTTTTTCATTCTGAATCTGGTTGATCAGCTGGTCCTGTATGCTCAGCACATGACTCCTCAACTCCCATGTCCAGTAGTTATACATGGTTTCCAGTTTGCTCATGGCCATGACCTCTCGGGTATTCCTGAAACTGAAAATAAAGTTTTCATTCAATAGTGCTCTCCACAAATCTTGAACTCGGAATTTTACATCTGATATCTTCATGATGCTTCCCCTAGATTCCTGTTGGGCAGTCACAAGAATTCTGCTTTTCAGTTCTTGGACATTGTGGCTATAACGAAGATTGGGAGGGGCCATTGGGGGATTGCCATCCCAGAGGTGAGCAAAGTAGTAGACATGGGTATTAACATCAAACTTAATGACATCACGAAAGCGGGTTACATCTGAGCACTGCTCTTCTTCAGCTGCTGTTGCTGCCATTTCATCCAGTCTCTGCTCTAGCCGCCTTCGTCCTTCCATAGTTTGGTCTTTAGCTGTAATCTCTCCCACATTCTGATGAACAAAGAGGCAACTAGGAGATATTTTTACTTGTTTCATCCTCAGAAAAGCTTGGACAACTATTTGTAGAATATCTTGCATTTCTGATGGATTTTCCCCAAAAATATTGATCAGAGTCAAGTTTCCAAGTCCGATGACAAAGGTTGCCAACTCATTGTCACGATTCTGGGACTTGTTGCTGAGTTCTGGGGCCCGAAGTCCTTCTGTGTCCACAACAAGCACAAAGTCAAAGCCAAGTTCCTTTGCAAATGTCTCCTCCACCTTCAGAAGCTGCATGTAGGCCCCCCGGGTACACCTCCCAGCACTGACAGTGAACTGCAGCCCAAAAAGTGCATTCAGCAGGGTGGACTTCCCTGAGCTCTGCAGGCCAAGGACAGAGAGAACAAAGAGCCGTTTGTTTCCAAGTTTCTCAGAGACCTTGTCAAAAACAGCTGCCACCCACCTCAGGGGCACATAAGAAGCATCCCCATCCATTAGCTCAATGGGAAAACCAGATAGCATCAGCTCTGCAGCAATGTGGGGAAGGGAGAGAAATAGGGTATCTTTCATGGATGAAGCTTCTTCCAGAGCTTCATAGATCTGGCCAACTTCTCTGAGAAGTTGCTCAATTCCCAAGGTGCAGTCACTAATCTCTCTGGAGATAACTTCTATCTCATTCTGCAAGCCTTTCAGAGAGTTGCTCTTTGGTGCCTCTTGCTTTTCTTTTTGGACCAGTGACCACAATGCCTTTTTCTTCTCATTTAGTTTTTCCAAGTGTCCTGCAGTCAAATTGTCTAAAAACACACTCAGCCATTGCAAGAAGTAGAGTTTGGTATGAGTTTCTGAATGATTTTGGAGAATTTCAAGGACAGAATGCATTAAATCATTGAGAGGAAAGGCTTTTCTCAACTGTTGACGTCGTATCATTTGTTTATCTGTCTCAATCTCACTCTTGTGTTGTTCAATGCTTCGATTCCCTTTTTCTCTCAGATGATAGAGTTCTTTGTCCTTTTTACACCAAAGTTGCCACAGTTTTCCCTGAAGGGGTAGTAAATTTTCCTTCATCTGAGGTATTTCCATTTCTCCCAGTAGGGCCATTAGAATCTCTGCCTTTTCTTTGGCTTCCTTGCATTCTCTCTGGTCTTCATCAATAAGCAATCCTTGCTTGCGAGCAATTTGGGCACAGTTCTCCAAGCTGAGTGCAGTGTCAGAAAGCTCTAACAAACGTCTGATTGTAGTTGTGAGCTCCTCTATTAATTCTGCCTCATTTCTGTTCCTGACCCCAATTCTCACTCTTGGGCCAGAGTTATTTGCCATGGTTTTTTCTTTATCATCAAGCAAACAGATTAAAGTTTTTGATTTCTGACACAGGTCACGGACAATTTTTCGGGTTTCTTTATTGTCATCAGAAGTTGACATGAGGACCACAATGAGAGAAGAGACCTCCTGCAAAAAGGCAAGTTGCTTCTCATGTTCCTTTGCATCTCCATGAAGATTGATGAAGGTCAGGCAGTTGTCAAACCTGTCCTGATCTTCACCCCCAGGACAGAACCAGGCAACTTCCACCACACCTCCCATCAAGAGACAGTCTTTGCTGCTCCCTTTGCAATGTCGGTGAAAAAAGACATCATGTTTCCTTTTACTGAGAAGACAGTTCATGATCTGAGATTTGGAGGCAGAGAAGCCGTTTCCAACTCTAATAAAAGACACAATGGGGGTAGAGACACGACACATCTGCTGATTTTTGTAATTGTCCTTCTCCTCTTTTATTGATTTCCCTGTTTGCTGCCAGCTCCTCCTAATTTGACTGAGAGACCAGAGAGAGAATTCAATTTGAGCATTGCAAGGATTAGGTATGAGAAGGGGGAGGGCAAACTGACAAATGGAAAGTTTGGCCAAAATGTATTGTCTGGCAAAATCATCTGCACAGTGAAGAATTGCCATCTGTATATCCATAGGGTGAATGTAGGGCCTGGCATTAGTGGTTGCTGAAGGATTAGTGGTGCTATTACTGTCTTCAAATAGATCTTCATATGGATCAAAAGCCTCCTTTTCTTGATTTGAGGTGCTTGGATAGACTTGCTTCTCTGTGTATTCATCATCCTTAGTGATCAGGTATCTCAGCCCATAATCCAGCATCAGTAGCTTCTGTAGGAAATAGAAGGGAAGCTCTCTTTCAGAGCAGGGCTGGGTGTTGTACACAGGATTCTTGTAGATCATATGGAAGTTAGCTCTACTCATCATTTTTGGGTAGTAATGTTCTAGGCCTAGACGCTGGAGTATTTCTAGGAAGGCTCTATTTTCTATGACCTCCCATTTGTTACTTTCATTATCATGTGGTTCATGGGGCTGTTTCTTTCCATGGAAAAGACTTTGCAATTGTTTTTTCACATCCTCCATTTGCAATGAAGAGACGGTGGCCTCATAATCCTCATCAATGAGCAATCTCAAGTCTTTTTCTAGGTTTTCCCAATCATGATCTGCCCCAGGTTTGGTGAGGACATGTACAACTTCTTTAGACAAAGATTGTCCCATGTGATGTCTTACTAATGCCAAGCGTTCTGTTTTCTCTTCTGGAGAAGCAACTTTGATGCCAAGTGTAGCTGTCAGACCTGTGAGCACCAGGAATGCCTGAGCCTTGTAGTTGCAAATATTTTTGAGCTCTTGGTATTTATCTAGGGCAGTTTGCATTTTATCCAGTAGGAAGTCTAACTCATCACACCCAAGGAGATACTGAAATGTATTGTTTACCACATGATATCCTGCACCAGCTGCAATCAAAAGTAGCAAGATGTGTGTGTCTGGCTGCCCCGTTTCTTGGAGGTATCTCAAGAAGCAGCCAAGAGACAAGCTGACCTCATAAGTCACCTTGCTTTGAGCTTCCTCCACTGATTCTGTGGATTCAGACTTGGCCTTTACTTCCATAAGGTCATTCTGGTTTTTTTTAAAGATTTTAATTAATTCAGAAAATTGGGTGATATTGACATTCTCTTCCTCTGGTTCTGACTGAAATAGCCACTGCATGATGGAATGAGCCTGAGGAAAGTTTGTCACTTTGTAGATGTGAGGATCCAAAAGGCTGCGCAACTGAGATTTAATAAATTTAGTTTCATATATGGAATACTTTTTGCAGAAGTTGACAGTGTCTACCAGAAAATTCTGCAGACTCCTATCTGTGAGGCATATATTAGTCCAAGTGTTATAACTTTTTATTTTTTCACTCAATCTTTGCATGAAATTTATCAGCTTTTTAAGCTGCTCTTCAGGATCAGATACCTCCCAGGATTTCACATCCTCTAGGAAAAGCCTAGCCTCCTTCTCAACACTCAGTAATTCTTCTCCCTCCTGGATCTGGGCAGTAAGACCAGTCAGAGCAGTGTAGCTGTCTTTCAGGCAGTTAGCTACCTGACAAGGATCCTTAAAATCGCTTCGGTGGCTGGTGAGGATGATGTCCCAAACGGGCACCAGCTGAATTCCCCGGTCAATGACACACCAGGTTTGATTATTGGCAACGAGGCCAGCTTTCCACTGTGAAAGGCCATTTGCTTCTGGTGGGCCACCTGTCTGGGCCACAGATAATTGGACTTTGGTTTGGAGATTTTGGAAGGTTGTTCTCTGAGAGGCTGTTTTTGAATGAGAGTCTGACACATCCACACCTGCAGCAACATTCACTCCAAAGCCACTGTAGCTGCCCCTTATGTAAATATCCAGGGCCTCTGCAGCTTGCTGTTTCACTTCTGCCAGCTGCTCACTTTGGAAGCCCTCTGAAATGGCTTTCCACCAGTAGATTCCTCCCAGGTGCAGAGGGCCCTGGTTAGCATGAGAGCCAAACCTGTGGAAGAAGGCTTCAGTCCTGCGCCTCAGCAAGGGAAGTTTGTCTGGGTCTTCTGGCTGACCTGAAAGGTCTTCAATGCATTTCAATTCCCGTAGAGCAGCCTTGGAGAGCTGGAGCTGGTCAGTGGGAAAGTGGCAGGAGGCCAGTGGGATGTAGCTGAACTTGGTTGAGCAGAAGTAAGAGTGCTTAGAATGTGACTGTTGGGTTTCCTTGGATTCTGAATGTTTGCTCTGATTCATAGCAGCTTCCAGGCTAAATCCCCAACCTCCACCCTTTGCCGAGGCAGTTACACTGAAGCCCAGCTTCTCTACAGCCTGGATGAACATGGATTCTTGTTGAGAAGATGTAAATTCCTTTGTTTCCATCCGTGTACTCTGCGCAGGGCCACAGAGTGAGAACTCCTTGGGGACACCGAGTAGCTCCTCTTTCTTCTCTGTCAGGCCCCTTTGATTACTGGTTTTGTAAACTCCCTGAAGGGCTAGTCCTCCAGATGCATGTCGCACCAGCTCTCTATCTGGAAGGTTCTTCCTGTGAGACAGTGTCCCCTCCATAAGTTTGAGTTGTCCCAGCATGTTTTCCGTGACGTCTCTTAGGGACTTTTCGGGACGTGGCCAGAACTCTTTGGGGATCTCCATTGCCTGCATCAGCTCTGCTTCCTTTTTCCTCACTGCCTCTTCCTGTCGCTGCCTGCCTTCTGCCAGCATCTCTCTTAGCTCCTGCAGTGCCTGTTCTGCCTGCTTCTGCCTTTTCTTTATTGTTTCCACCTGAGACTCCTGTAACTCTGAAAGAGTATTTGAGTATGACAGGTTAAGCAGCTTCTCCAGGGCCCTTTTCTCCCAGGGATGTTGTGCCTGGGATTGCAGCTTCTGGAGTTCTTTTTCTTCTAGGTGTTGTAAGGCTTGGGCACAGGTCACACCCAGGTGTTCCTGCAGCTTGGGCAACCAGTACTCAACTGCCAATCCTACTTCTCTCAACATCTCTTGGAGATCTTGCCCATTTTTGTCTCTGAGCAGGAGCTCATTAGGGGTAGACTCTTCTGTGTCCATGGCTGTGGGACGAAAAGACACTCATTTAGCCTTTGGCATGTTAATATACAGAACTCTGTGTTTAATTTGCAGAAATCTGATGCTTTTCTATACACTAATAATGAACTATCAGAAAAAGAAATTGAGGAAGCAGTCCCATTTATGATCACATTAAAAAGAATAAAATATCTGGGAATAAACTTAATCAAGAAGGTGAAAGACTTATACTCTGAAAACTATAAATACTGATGAAGAAATTTGGAAATGATACAAAGAAATGGAAAGATATCCTCTGTTCCTGGATTAGAAGAATTAATGTTGTTAAAATGTGCATACTACACAAAGCAATCTATAGATTTAATACAATCACTATCAAAATACCCATGACACTTTTCACAAAAGTAGAACAAATAATCCTAAAATTTATTTGGAACCACAAAAGACCAAATTGCCAAAGCAGTCTTGAGGAAAAAAGAAAGCTGGAGGTATCACATTCCCTGATTCAGACTATACTACAAAGCTACAGTAAGCAAAACAGCATGGTACTGGCCTAAAAACAGACACATAGATCAATGGAACAGAATAGAGAGCCCAGAAGTATATCTACACACTTATGGTCAGTTAATCTACAACAAAAGAGGTAAGAACACAATGGAGAAAAGACAGTTTCTTCAATAAGTGGTGCTGGGAAAACTGGACAGCTACATTAAAAGAATGGGATTAGCAAAAAATGGGCAGAAGACCTAAAAAGACATTTCCCTGAAGAGATGGCCAACAAGCATGTGAAAAGATGCTCAACATTGCTAATTGTTAGAGAACTGCAAATCAAAGCCACAATGAGGTATCACCTCACACCAGTCATAATGGCCATCATCAAATAGTCTACAAATAATAAATGCTGGAGAGGGTGTGGAGAAAACGGGAACACTTGTATACTATTGCTGAGAATATAAGTTGGTTCAGCCACTGTAGAAAAGATTGTGGAGGTTCCTCAAAAATTAAAAATAGGACCACAATATTGTCCAGCATCCACTTCTGGATATATATCCAAAGGAAGTGAAGACAGAGAATTGAAGAGATATATGCACTTCCATGTTTATTGCAGCATTATTCGCAATAGCCAAGATATGGAAACAGCCTAAGTGTCAGTCCATGGCTAAACAGATAAAGATTTACTACACACACACACAAGGGAATATTTATATTATTCAGTCATGAGAAAGAAGAAAATCCTGCCATGTGTGTGTGACAACACAGATGGACCTTGAGCGTATTATGCTAAGTGAGATAAGTCAGACAGAGAAAGACAAATCCTGTATAATATCACTTATGTGTAGAATCTAAAAAGCCAAACTAGTAAAAACCAGAGAGTAGGATGCTTGTTACAAGGGGTTGGAAGGTGTAGGAATTAGGGAGATGTTGTTTAAGGGTACAAATGTGCAACCAGTAGATAAATAAGTCCTAGACATCTAATGTTCAGATAGTGATTATAAGCAACACACTGTGTTATAAACTTCAAATTTACCAAGACACTATATCTTAATTGTTCCCACCACAATAAAGAAATGATCTTGTGATGTGATAGAGGTGTTAGCTAACTCTATGTTGGTAATATTGCAATATATAAATGTATCAAATCAGCATGGTGTATACCTTAGACTTATGCAATGTTATATGTTAATTATGTCTCAGTAAATAAATAAAATGCACTTCTTACCTGGTTTCTACTTGTCGCTCACTTCTTACTCTTCATCTGACACTAGTTAATAATATCTTTGTATTATGAATAACTTTTATATTATGAACTGTATATGCATTATGAAGATCTCTTTTCTACTGATGCCATCTTAATGTGTGGATGTAGGACCAAATGTTCTAGTATTCAGTGTTTCCTCAGTGTTATGTTTTTCTCCCCAATGCCTTTGGACATATCTTTGGGCAGCAGATGAAATGAGATTTTACATGTCGCAACTTCACACATTATTCAGGTTTCCCCTCTTTTTGGAATTCCTGTCCTACTGAATGTCACTATCGTACTTCTGTGTCAATGGGTGTCCTACTCATCCTTCTTCCTGCTGACATGAATGCAGTTCACCATGTCCTTTCAATTCATCCATTTAAATCTCTCTTCAATCTCAATTCTTTTTAATCCCCTACCAGCTCTCCAAAAGATTTTGCCTTCACCTTGTCTTTATTGGATTTCTATAATTGTCATCTCATCTACACTCATTCTTATTTTGTGCTTTCCATCTTCCCCAATGTCACTTAGATTTATGGCAGACTCAGAAACTCAGAACAACTTTTTCAACTGAAGATATCTAAAATATCTAGATAAATTTTTAAGACAGATTCTTTGGAGCCTCAAGGAATTTACTGGATAGTGAAGTAATATCTGATGGAAGAGGTAAATAAATTTTAAGCAACTGAAATATTTCCACTACAAATTAAAGCCAACATTTAAGACCTTGGCATACCCCAAGGAGGGCAAATAAATTCACAATCAGACATATCATAGTGGAACTGCAGAAAATAAAACAAAACAGCAAAAACAAAGCATTTAGAGAAAAACAGATTTTATCCTCAAACAACTAATAATTAGAGAGAGGGCTGACTTCTCAGCAGCATTGATGGAAGCCAGAAGCCAGTGGAATGGAATTTTAAATATTGAAAGAAAATAGCTGACAAACTCGGATTCTATACAGAGTTAGATATCCTTAAAGAGTTACGGTGGAAGAAAAACATGATTGAAAAGAACACGTTGACAGAGTCTGCTACTTGGAAATGCACATTGAATGAACTACTAAAGCATGTTTTTTCAGGAGAAGGAAAATATCACCAACAGGTCCTTGCGGTATTTGAGAGGAGGGTCAGAGATTCTATTGATTTTGGTGCCATTTGTTAAGTAGAATATATGTTGCAATTTCTAATATAATGTCAAACAGAAGAGTAACTGTCCAACTAACAGAGAAAAAATGGAGTAACAAAAACACGTGATCATAGAGCTTATCAAAATTTGTGGGCTACACTGAAAGCAGTGCTTGAGGGAAATTTACATTGAATGCATATGTAAGAAAAAATTATCTGAAATCAGTAATCTAAGTTTCCACCTTAGGAAATGAAGAGGAAATTAAATTTAAATAAGCAAGAGAAAAGAAATAATGAAAACTAAAGCAGAAACCAATAAAATCGAAAACAGGAAATCAGTAGAGAAAATCAATAAAACCATAATGTGGTTCTATGAAAATACCAACAAAAGTGATAATTCAGACTATGAAAAGAAAGAGGGAAGGCACAAATTACTAATACTGGAAATAAAATAGGGGTTATGAATATGAATCCTACAGACATTAAGAGGATGAAGAAAAGAGTACTATGAACAACTGTTTGCTCTCAAATTTGATAACCTAGATGAAATGCACTAGTTCCTTGGAAGACAACAAGCTATCATAGCTTACGTGAAAGGAAATAGGTAATCTGAATAGGCCCGTGTGTATTAAAAAAAATTGAACCAATAATTAACAACCCATCCAAAACAGAAAGCATCAGTCCCAGTGGGATTCACTGGTGCATTCTACCAAACATTTAAGGAAGAAATTGTACCAAATATGTACAATCTCTTTCAGAGGACAGAAGCAGAGGGAATACTTCCTAATTTAATTCATGAGGTCAACGTCACCCTGCTACCAAAATCAGTCAAGGACATTACAAGAAAGAGAACTATAAACCTATATCCCTCATGAAAAAAAAGTAACAAATTAAATCTAATAATGTGTAAAAGAATAATCCACCACAACCAAGTGGAATTTATCTCAGGTATGCAAAACTGATTCAACATTCAGAATCAATTAATGGAATACACCACAACAGACTAAGAAGAAATATCACATGATCATATCAATATATGGAGAAAAACTATTTGACAAAATCCAACACCCATTCATTATAAAAACTTTCAGCAAACTAGGAATAGAGGGGAACTTCTTGAAATTGATAAAAAGACACTAACAAAAACCCTACTGTTAACATCACACTTAATGGTAAGAACCTAGAAGCTTTCCTCTTAAAATGGAATTGGTAAAGGAATCCCGTTTCATCACTCCTATCACACATCCTGTTGGAAGAGTTAGCTAATAAGAAAAGGAAATAAAAATATACAGATTGGGAAAAAATAAATAGCACTGTATTTGTTTGTAGATGACATGATCGTCTATGTAAAAAATGCCAAAGAATCAACAACAGAAGAATCTCCTGGAACTGGTAAGTGAATATAGCAAGGTTGCAGGATGCAAGGGTTAACTTACAAAAATTATTGTTTTTTTATATGCTAGCAATAAACAATTGGAATTTGAGATTAAAAACACAATATCATTTAAATTAGCACCCTCAAAAAAGAAATACTTAGGTATAAACCTAATAAAATATGTTCAAGATCTATATAAGGAAAACCACAAAACCCTGATGAAAGAAATCAAAGAATATCTGCATAAATTTAGAGATATTTTGTGTTTAATATTAAGACCAATTCTTCCCAACTTAATCTATAGAGACAATGCAATCCCAGGCAAAACCCAGCAAGTTATTGTGTGGATATCAACAACTTGATTCTGAAGTTTACAAGGAAAGCAAAAGACCCAGAATAGCCAACAAAATATTGGGGGAAGAACAAAGTCAGTATACTGACACTCCCAGATTTCAAGACTTACTGTGAAGCTATGAAGGTGCTTTGTGACCACCTAGAGGGGTGGGATAGGGAGGGTGGGAGGGAGACGCAAGCGGGAGGAGATATGGGGATATATGCACATGTATAGCTGATTCACTTCGTTATAAAGCAGAAGCTAACACACCATTGTAAAGCTATTATACTCCAATAAAGATTAAAAAAAAATAAAAGACAGTATGGTACTGGCAAAAGGAGACAAATAGAATTGATGAATGGGCTAGAAGATCCAGGAATAGACCCACACAAATGTAGTCAACTGATCTTGAGAAAGGAGTCAAGGTAATCCAATGGAAGAAAGGATAGTCTTAACAAAGGGTGCTGGAATAACTGGACATCTACATGCAAAAAAATGAATCTAGGTACAGACCTTGCACTCCTCGCAAAATTAACTCAAAATGGATCGTATTACCTAAATCTAAAACGCAAAACTATGAAACTCCTAGAAGATAACATAGGAGAAAATGTAGGTGACCTTGGGATTGACGATGACACTTTAGATACAAAATCAAAAGCATGATCCATGAAAGAATAAGTTGATAAGTGGACTTCATTAATTTTAAAACTTCTGTTGTATGAAAGATGCTGTTTAATAAAAAAAAGGAAAGATAAGCCAAAGCCTGGGAGCAAGTCTTTGCAAAATATATATCTAATAAAAGGCTGGTATCCCAAATGTACAAAGAATCCTTAAAATTCAACAGTAAGAAAACAAGCAAGCCAATTAAAAATGGTGCAACATTTTTGAACAGATATTTTAACAAAAACATATACAAATGGCAAATAAACATGAAAAAATGCTCACCGTCTTAGTCATTAGAGAACTGCAAATTAAAACAAGATGCCACTACACACCAATTAGGATGGTTAAGAACCCTCATACATTGCTGGTAGGAATGCAAAATGTTACAGTTACTTTGGAAGACTGGTTGGCAGTTTCTTACAAAAAAACAAAACCCTGTACTCCTACTGTATGATCCAGCAACAAAGCTACTTGGTATTTACTCAAATGAGTTGAAAACTTAAGTTTACACAAAACCTCCCCATGATGTCTATAGAAGCTTTATTCATATTTGCAAACTTGGATGCAAACAAGAGGTCCTTCAGTAGGTTAATAGATTAACAAACTGTGGTACATCCATACAATGGATTATTATTTAGCAAAAAAAGAATTGAGCTATAAAGCCATGAAAAGACATAGAAGAACCTTAAATCACATTGCTATGTGAAAGAAATCAGTCTGATAATGCTACATAATTTATGATTCCAACTATATGAAATAGTGGAAGCCAAAACTTTGGATACCGTAAAAAGATCCGTGGAAGCCAGGGGTTGTGGAGAGAAAAAAATGGTGCCAATAGACTTGCTTGATGAAGGGTTGCCACAAACCTTCAATTTGTAATAAAACACAATAGCCATGAAGTGCAATAAAATGAGATATGCCTAAGTACCTATTAGAATGGCCAAAATCCAGATCACTGGCAACTCCAGTTGCTGACAAGGGTCTGGCATGAAAGAAGCTCATATTCATTGCTTCTGGGAGTGCAAACGGAATAGCTACTTTGAAAGTCAGTTTGGTTCGTTCTTACAAAACCAAATATTCTTTTTCCTTATGATTAGCAATCATGCTCCTTGGTATTTACCTAAATTATACCTCACAAAAGCTGGCACACAGATGTCCATAGCAGCTTTATTTATAATTTCAAAAACTTGGAAGTAACCAAGATATCCTTCAATAGGTCAATGGATAATAAACTGTGGTACATCTAGACAATGGAATATTATTCAGTTCAAAAAAAAATGAAAAGAATGAAGTGAAATTAAATGAAAAATGAGAAGACATGGAGGAAACTTAAAAGTATATTTCTAAGCGTAAAAAGTGAAACTAAAATGCCTACCTACATACTTTATGATTCCAACTGTATGACATTATGGAAAAGACAAAACTATGGTGTCAGCAGAAAGATGAGTGGTTACAAGGAAAGAATGAGTAGGAGGAGCACAGAGGATTTTTAGGGCAGTGAACCTATTCTGTATATTTAAGGGTTCATTACACTTCATTAGACGTTTTTCAAAACCCATAGAATGTGCAAGACCTATGTAAACTTCATACTCTGAGTGATAATTGATTTTTCAATGTGGGTTCATCACTGTAACGGATGTGCCACTTTGTTGGGGGATGTTGATAATGCAGGAGATGACACGTGCGGGGGCAAGAGGTATATGGGAAATCTCTGTAACTTCTGCTTATTTATGTGTAAACCTAAAAGCGCTCTAAAAAATAAGTTCGATAAAAATAAAACAAAGTTTACAGAATTACTTGGTGAAATTGATAATCCACAACTACTTTGGCAAAGGTTTAGTATTTAGTATGGTTTTTGGTACCTGATAAAACAAACCAAGAAAAAATAAGTAAATACAAAGAGAACTCGAACAATATGATTAGCAACCCAACCTAATGTCCCCATGTAGAACACTGCTCACAACATGTTTTCATTGTGTCGCTGATGAGTTGTAGAAAGCCTTTAGGCTGGGCAGGGGACAGCCACGTGTTTGGGGATTGTTGGTGGATAGTTGAGGGGAGAGGAGAAGAAAGTTGAATACCTGGGTGAGGGCATGAAGACATGCATTTGGAGAGCCAATCTAGGGATCAGCCTAAGACAGAGATGTGGTCTTCACCAGCCAGAACTCCCCATGAAGTTGGATCAAAACAGGATGTCCCAATTGCACTCATCACCTGATTTCCAAACCTCTCCCTCCTTTTGTTTTCCCATCACAACTCATCCTATTTTAATTTTTCCAGTGTCTCAGGTTCCAAATCATCACCTTTGACTTCTATCTCTCTTTAGCTCACTACAGTCAGACATCATATTCTCAAATTTTTCC
The DNA here is from genome assembly GCF_951394435.1 of Stenella coeruleoalba. Taxonomy (NCBI): domain Eukaryota; kingdom Metazoa; phylum Chordata; class Mammalia; order Artiodactyla; family Delphinidae; genus Stenella; species Stenella coeruleoalba. Next base: position 47,927,577 of record NC_137154.1, on the reverse strand, counting down.
ATCCAGTTCAAACCCATGTACTACATATCATAGACTATGTGCCAGGTGTTCTGCTCAAAAATGGGGTTATAGGCATGAATAAGACATGGTCAGAGAGGGTTCTGCATCAGTCTAGGAGGAAGGAAATGATGAGAGTAGTCTAGGAGGAGGGAGAAACAGAGCTTTAATTGGAGCCCTAATCCTCATTAGATGACTTTACTTCTTGATTCTCTAGAGAATGCATAAGGTGTCACGAAATGTAGATAGTTCTGATGCTAATCATGGGAATCTTTTGAGGCATTCCTCATTTGTTTCTAACTTTTCTAGTTTCTCTTAGAGTTGTGTTTGGTTTTGGGTGCCCACTTTCTATCTGTGATCCAGTTCTTTCACTTTGTACTTGGTGTTGGTGTTTGGTGGTGTTGGATTAACTTCTGTGGGTAGGAATATGTCTCATACTAATTACAGACTCATTTCCAGTTTTGGCTCCTGTCTGGATTCAGCTTTAGACCACATATATCCCCCAATGATAATGAGGGGAGAGTGGTATGGGCACATTTGTTTTCTGGACACCTTATTTCATAGTTTTCCATCTATAACTTTTCATTTTTGGGCATCTACTATATATTGGGCATAGATTATCCTATATATCACCTGTATCAATTTGCTCATGAGTCTATTACCTATTCCATATACACACTGCCACTGGGCCTTCATCTTTGCTCTGGTATATTCAATAATTTTTTTCCTCTCTTGTAATTCCTTTTCCACATTGCATCCAGAGTCATCCTTTTGACATCCAAATTTAAATCATGTATTGTTTTGTTTAGAAAACTGAAAATTCTACATTGTCTCGTGATAAAATTAAAATGGCTTATCATTCAAGGCCTTTATACTTTAACAAGAATCATACTCTGCCATACCTTTCACAACCACTCCTTTTCCTTTTCCTAATACTTACCTCACTCTCTCCCTTAAAAACCACACTCTGCCATCTTCCTTCATTCTCATGGCATTCTTGACTCTAAATATTACCCTGGATGAGCCTTTCCTCCCCACCATTTCTGCCAGGGGTTCTATATTCCTTCTGCCCTAATTCAAGTTTTTCCTTATTTGTGAAGCCTTTCATTAGTCTTTAGGTTGAGTACATAGCTCTCTTTTCTGAGCTATCAATAGCACCTTGTACTTATATATATATTATATAGATTTTCCAACAGTTTTTTTTTTAAAGCTTTTTTTTTTAAATTTATTTTTGTCTTCATTGGGTCTTTGTTGCTGCACACGGGCTTTCTCTAGTTGTGGCAAGCGAGGGCTACTCTTTGTTGCAGTGTGCAGGCTTCTCATTGCGGTGGCTTCTCTCATTGCGGAGGCTTCTCTCATTGCGGAGCACAGGCTCTAGGCACGCAGGCTTCAGTAGTTGTGGCACGTGGGCTCAGTAGTTGTGGCTCCCGGGCTCTAGAGTGCAGGCTCAGTAGTTGTGGCGCACGGGCTTAGTTGCTCTGCGGCATGTGGGATCTTCCCAGACCAGGGCTCAAACCTGTGTCCCCTGCATTGGCAGGCGGATTCTTAACCACTGTGCCACCAGGGAAGCCCTCCAACTGTTTCTTAAATTACCTGTTTAGATTGTGTACTCCCCTTCTTCCCACACTTGTAGCTATTATGCATCAACCACCATGTCAAATTCATGTTTTGATCTTAAGAAGTCTTATAGTCTATCCTTGTGTCTCTGTTTTTAGTCTCTGCTCCTTTTGACTTTTTTCATCGCTGTTTCTTTTTCAGTCTCTGTGTCAATTCTTATACCCCTTTCTCTTCCATTTCCCTTCTTTCTTACCAACTTGTCTCTTTAAGCCAAGCTCCTGTTTTCAAGTTGTTCCAGAGATATGTGCATATAGAATGGGTTCTTTTCCTGAGTCTCTTAGAGGTAAGGCTGACTGCTTTTAGTTTAGGCTTTGGCTTCCTGTGTAGCACAGGGTCTGATTTAAAAATAAGATAAGGAAGTAAAAAAAAAAAAAGAAAAAAAAGAAAAACTTTTTACTGTGTGTTAACATTTGTTATCTTGCAAAGACTCAAGGATCTTGAATTATGTGTTTAATAATGACTCAAGTTTAAAAATTATCATAAAAAGAGGACTACTGATTATAAGGTGGGTTGTCCTGTATGGGTCTGAGCGTGAGTGCCCCTGGGTGGGGCATCACACATATGAGCCCTATTCATCACCCAGCTGTCAGGGTCAACCCTTCCTTCACTTCTACCAACTGCTGTGGAAAGGCTTTCAGTTTTATTTCTCTCTCCCTCTCTCATTTCCCAGAAACAATAGTTTTTTTTTTTCTTTTTAAGTCAGCAGTGCCTTGGCAATGATGGAAAACTTTTCCACATAAAGAAATGTTGCCATGTCTTATAGATCCTGTCTCAACTTCATTCTTGCAACAGAATTTTAATTTTATCTAAGTTGCTTTAACTTCCTAGAAATAAACATTTCTGCCTGGCCAGTGCTGTTTTTACATACTGTGACCCTAATTATAACTATAATTATGATGTCTAAAATTATAATAGAGCCTGAGAAATTTTGGTTCACGCATATTCTTCTACAAAGGCTTGACTTAGAATATTATTTGACATTTATCATATGGTGATACTGCAGTCTTTTATTACTTTGCCTGCTGAAAGGTGCCTAAAATCTTCTGGAGCTCTGATTACTGAGAGTTAGAGTGGCTAAGGGTCTATCTTTTGTGAGAAGCTCTCATTGAGATCAGAAATGGGTTAGGTGTAGGGGAGAAGAATAGTTGATAAAAGGGTTAGAAAAGAATCCAAGAGCGTTTTTAGGGAGGAATAAAATCTCAATCATAGGCCTTCAGTTCTTGGCTGGGTTGGGAGACCTTTCTTATAGACATGCTCTCAGTGCTTTCTCAGAGACCTCTGTAAACCTCTGTTATGCCCTCAGTGACCATATTTCATGGTATGATGGAACCAGCCTATACTGACTAATGAGAACCAAATGTCAAATGTTCAGGAATTTTGTAAGGCAGTTATTAAGCACAGCCATTATGAAAAATAAATTATATAGGAGCACATCCACAAATATGAAAGGATAAGTAGCTCCAAGGGCACATCCTTCTACTGAAACAATAAACACGCAAGAGAAAAAACGTCAGAATCAACTTTGTTGGAAATCTGGAAAATAATCAAAGGTCTATAGTAACCAAGTATCTGCTGATCAAGAAAAAGGCAACTTAAAAATGGTAGGGGAGTGTTGTGGCATTTTTACTTGCCTTTGGGCCACCTTCCTCCCCTGCTTGAGGGAATCTTGAAGATATCAGCCCATGTTCCCATTGTGAGACCCTTGTCCCTGATTTCAAAGGGAGAAGAGCAGACCTTGATCTCAGAGAATTGTGTTTGTCTATTTGGAGCCCTCTGGGGACTATCTGAAGGACTGACGAAAGGCAGTTTTGTGTAGCACAGAGCTTCTTCAGGGCACAAAAGCAGCCAAGTGCAGGGCATTCCTTGCAAACAAGAAAGGTAAATGGACAACCCCTACTGTCTGGGGGAAGATGTTAAGGTTGAGACAAATAATAGACATGCTGAAACTTGGTAGGAAAGACTGGTGAGAGAGATTTTGTGTGGAAGTGGAACAGTAAAAAGTTCCCTGTGTGTAGGATTTATACCTCTAAATGATCCTTAGGTTCAGAAGCAGAAAGTGAAGGCTAAGGCAGAGTTGTAAAGGGCCAGGTTAAGCATTGGAGGAATGCTAAACACTGAGCCAGTATGCAAAGCGAGGTGTTTTTTGTTTTGTTTGTTTGTTTGGTTTTTGTTTGGTCTTTAGGCAAAAAAATCTCAGTCAACACATAAGCTCATGATAAGCTAAAGAACACATTTCAGAGAGCACAAACCACAAATATCTTTAGAGAAAAAGGTAGAAAAGTACTAAACATATAACCAAAACCCACAGGAACAAACCCTGAGCACGAGAAAGATTATGATTTCAAGTGTTACCTTATTATAACATTCAAAATGTTCAGTTTTCCACAAAACAAATTTTAAAACGTGCAAAGAAACAAGAAAATATGACCCATTCACAGAAAAATGAATAGAAACTATCATGAGGAATCAAGTCATAGAAGGTGTTCAGCAAGGCCTTTAATTCATCTGGCTTAAATATGCTCAAAATGCTAACATAGGTCATGGACAAAGATTCAATAACACCAGGGGAATGATGTGCCCCAGATAGTATATATCTCTGAAGAGATACAAATTATAAAAAGGGACCAAACAAATTCTGGGGTTAAAAATTACAATAACTGAAATGAAGAATTCACTAAGAATTTCAACATCAGATTACAGCAGGCAGAATTAAAAACCAGAGAAGCTGAAAATAGGTCATTTAAAATTATCCAGTTTGAGGAACATAAAGATGAAGGAGTGAACAAAAATGAAGAGAGCCTAGGAGACCTGTGGGACACCATCAAGCATACCACATACGATAATGGAAGTTGCATAGGGAGCAAGAGAGAGAAATGGTGTAAAAGAATTTTGAAGAAACTATGCCCAAAAAGTCATAATTTGATTAAGTACGTGAATTTACACATTTAAGAAGCTCAGTGAACTTTAGGGAGGAAAAACACAAGAGGTCCACACTGAGACACTTTATAATAAAACTTTTAAAGGCCAGAGACAGAGAGAATCTTGAAAGCAGCAATAAAGAAGTGACTGTCATATACAAGGGAGACTCAGTAAGAAAAAGACTGGATTTCTTAGCAGGAACCATGGAGGCCAGATGGCAGTGGGATGACATATTTAAAGTACATAGAGAAAGAGAAAACCCATAATTCTGTATCTGGCAAAACCATCATTCAAAAATAAAGAAGAGGGCTTCCCTGGTGGCGCAGTGGTTGGGAGTCCACCTGCCGATGCAGGGGACATGGGTTCGTGCCCCGGTCCAGGAAGATCCCACATGCCACGGAGAGGCTAGGCCCGTGAGCCATGGCCGCTGAGCCTGCACGTCCGGAGCCTGTGCTCCGCAACGGGAGAGGCCACAACAGTGAGAGGCCCGCGTACCGCAAAAATAAATAAATAAAATAAAGAAGAAGTTAAGACATTCCCAGATAAGCAAATGCTGAGGGAATTCATCACTAGTAGATATGTGCTACAGGAAATGCTAAAGGGAGTCCTTCAGCTGGAAATGAAAGGACACTTGGCGGTAACTTGAAGCCACATGAAAAAATAACACAGGTAAAGAAATATATAAGCCAGTATTATTGTATTTTTCATTTGTGACTCCTTTTTCTTTCCCAATTTGATTGAAAGACAAATGAATAAAATGATAATGATAAATCTATGTTAAATGAGCACACAAAGTAGAAAGATGTAATTTGTGACACAAAAACATAAAGGGGAGGAGGGATGGAGCAGTGTAGGATCCAAATTTTTATATCCTTATGGAAGCTAATGTGATATTAATTCAACATAGATTGTTACAGGTTTGAGAGGCTAATTGTAAGCTCCAGGACAACCAATGCTAAAATAACTTTTAAAATATACAGAAAAGGAAATTAGAAAGGAATCAAAATCATACACTACAAAAAAATCAAACACAAAAGAAGGCAGTTAATGGAGACCTTGAGGAACAAAAAAGATATGAAACATATAAAAGACAAAGCAAAATGGCAGAATAAGTGTTTCTTTATCAGTAATTTTTGTAAATGGATTAAACTCTTTCATTAAAAGGTAAATATTCTCGTAATAGAGTGAAAAACAAAATGCAGTTATATGCTGTCTGGAAAAGACTCATTTTATATCCAAGACATATAGGACAAAAGTGAAAAGATAGAAAAGGTCACTCCAGGCAAATAGTTACTAAAAGAGAACTGAGGTATCTATGCTAAGATCAGACAAAATAGACTTTTAAGTCAAAAGTTGTTACAAGAGACGAGGAAGAACACTAAATATTGATAGAAGTGTCAACCCATCAAGAAGATATAAAACTTATAAACCTATGAACCTAACAACAGAACTCCAAACCATAGGAAGCAAACATTGAGAAGTGAAGACAGAAATAGACAGTTCTGAAATAATAGTTGGAGATTTCATTGCTGTACTTTCAATAATGGATAAAAACAACTAGGTAGAAGATCAGTAAGGAAACAGGGTAGTTGAACAACACTAAACCAGCTAGATCTGATAGACGTAAACAGACTCTCCATCCAACAACAGCTAGCAGTGTTTCTGCTGAACAAATTTTCTCAAGAACTTTGTGGATCTTCTAAAGATTTCAGTGGGGTTCACTCCTTTAGACAAAAGCTACTTCTATGGTTCTTTTCCAGACAAACCCTTCTGGAAAAGCCTTGGCCTCCTGCTGAGATAGTAGGGAACAGTGACCTTAAGCTTCCTAGAGGACTTCTAATTTCGTTGATATCTGTGAGGCAAACGCTTATCTTCTTGAAGGGACCATTTTTGTGCCTGATTCCTTTACCTTTTAATCTTTCTGAGGTTTTAGGAAAAGGTTGTACAATCATAATCAACAGAGATTCAAGACTGTGAATCTCTTTATTCTAATGGGTTTTGCCCTTTGCAGAGGCTGAGAAATTTCAAAATTGTAAGGCCTTGGCTCCTTTTTGTTTAACAGTTCTTTCCCCAATTTATCTTTCATTTCTCACATTTTATCACAAGCAGCAAGAAGAAATCAGGAGGCACTTTTAACACCTCACTTGGAAGTCTCCCTAACTATAAAACCAGCTTTTAAGTATTTCCTTGTACATAACTCCAGGACATAATTTTGCTAAGCTTTCTATCACTACATAACACGAATCCTCTTCCTTCTGTTTCTAATAACATGTCCCTCAATTTCTTCTGAGCCCTCACTGCAGGATACCTAAAGTCTGGATTTCTTCTAACAGTCTGTCGAAGGTATATAGGCTTTCTCTGTCATGCTCTTCAAAGTTCTTCTAGCTTCTGCTCACTTGCCTGATTCCATAGCTGTTCCCAAGTTTTAGGTACCACTTCTAGGCACCAAAATCTGTATTATTTTTATATTATCGTAAAATAGATTGCCACAAACTTAGTATCTTAAAAAACACACACATTATATCACAATTTCTGTCAGGAGTCTGACATGGCTTAGCTGGGTCCTCTGCTCAAGGTCTTACAAGGCAGCACTCCAGGTGTTGACTGAGCTGTATTTTCATCTAGAACCTCAACTGGAGAAAAGCTGCTTTCAGCTTACACATGTTGACACAATTCATCTCCTTATGATTTTAGGACTGTCCACAGTTCCTTGCCACAATAGCTTTTCTGTAGGCCCTCCTTCAACATGGTAGCTTACTTCTTTAAGCCAGCGGGAGGGAAAATTATCTCTAAAGAAAGGCCAAGTCGCTCTTTAAGGTCTTTTCCCTGATTAAGTCAAGCCTAGCCAGGATAATATTCCTTTTGGCTAATGCAAAATCAACTGATTCTGGACCTTAATTTCATCTGAAAAATTCCTTCATCTATGCCACATTCTATTAGCTAGCAGCAGGGGGAGGGCATTCCATAGGCCTCGAATCATGGAGCTACCCTCATCTGTGTGCCAAGTGACAAAATATGTAACATGCTCAGCCCAGTGTTGGACCTATTCTAAGGGTTCAATCAATGTTAACTCCTCCTATCATTTAATGTTTTTAAAGCCCTGTTGAAACCACAGTCTCAGTGCCCAAAGGGATGTGGGACTCAATGAGGTAAATCCCACTGAAGGGGAGGAGGACCTAAAGGAGGTTTCCACCACTAAGCCAAGGGAGAATCTGATTCTCCTAGTAATAAGAGCATGCCTCACATTTTAGGAAAATCTGGAGAGAGGAGCTGTTAGTGAGGACTTGAAGAGCTAAACCAGAGAACTTAGAAGGAATACATAGGAAGATTAGGTTCCAGGGAACTTTTCAGTGCATCAAGGTAGAGTATAGAAAAGGAATTAAGGGAAGCATAGCCCAGGGAGTGTATGCCAAGGAAACAAGTAGGATGGCTGTTATCTGGGGAGACATATAACTTTCAAGACATCCTTTTAGTTGGCCAAAGGGACTTGGAGTTTAGGTGGCTCAGGATTGCAGCTGAGCTATTCTGTACATGGAATTCATTTGGTGCCTACACCTATTCCAGGTGGTAGAGGCAAATTTTCAGAGAGGATATCTAATTAAGATTGGCCTAGGAACCAAAGTAACCAGAAAAGTGGCAAGTGTAATGGGGAAAACATCATGAAAAGAGACAAGGGCTGCTTGAATGGGATGAATAAGGCCCAAGGGCCATAGGATCCTATAGGACCAGGAATGGACATGTAGGAAAATGAGAAGCTCCCCAAGGTAGAGGAGCAGGCTCTAATCTGCAGGAGACTATGAAAACTGAAAGTAGAATGGCAGACCCACCACTCCAGGGAGCATAAATATAGGGTTTGATGACAATATATCAAGTACAATAAAGATTGGGAAGCTTACATACATTGGGGAATGAAAGGATCAGTCAAGACAGAAGGGTCTAAATTAAGGCCATGCTTTTTTTTTTCTTTCTTTCTTTTAAAATTTTAACTAGAAACTACATACCACAGCTGCAGTCAGGAATGCTGATCCTGAAGGTTAACTTTCAGAGGTGGCTTCCTGTCTCCTGGTGCTTCTGCCATGAGATAATGGGAAATATTAGCCATAGAAATTGCTGCAACATGGAAAATAACTTTCATCATTTTGGTGTAGACTGAAAGTTAAGGGAGATGCTGTGTCTCTTTTCTGCTAATGTTTTAGTTATTTTCTTGTTGTCTCAGAACGAGGAGTCTCTTTCCTTTAGGAAATGTGGGAGACTGTAACCCAAAGAAAGCCTCTTCAGCCTTTGAAATCCCATAGCCATTGACCTCCAAATAGGTTAGGAAGGAACCAAAAGGGTAGGACAGTAGCTGCAGCTGCTTTTTCTTTCTAAGACTTAGAGCTAAGCCTGTTGAGCTAGAATTCTCATAGCTGTCATTTCAAGGGCACAGACAAAGGCACATAGGGAGGAGGGCAGACTCCTCAATGATTGTCTCCACTGGACAGGCTGGTTCAGATTTGGACAGATATTGTCCTGACACTGGAGTTGGGGAGTCTGTGTGTCCTGTTACGCTGTCAGGCTCTTCTCACTCTGCATGAGTAAGTCTGCTGGGCATTGGATAGGAGTTGAATGTGTCAGAAGACATTTTTCAAGATGACCTTCCCGGAAGGGAGCTAGCAGACCATGGATATATCCCCACATTAGGAGGTGATCTGCCAGTGATTTGGGAGCATTGGTTTATACCACAGTGGACACAACCTTTGCTCACTAAGCAGAATGGTACAAGTAAGACTTTATATTGACTAGAGAAAGTGTATTGTGGAAATCAATCCATATATTTAGTCCTTGCTAAAGACTGAGTCCCTGGTATTTATGTAACCTAACAAAATGATCTCTGCTGAAGACTAATGCAGTGGCCTTTACTAGGTGTATGTAGGTCCAGACACACTAGTATTTTCCTCAGAAGTAAATCAGTTTTACAGTTAAGGTGTATACCAGGATCCCTCCTTCCCACCCCTGTCTAGAGTGTCTGGGAAGAAATCCTTGAAGTCACATAAAAATTCAACTTTGTGAGTTCCAGCAAGGATCTATTAACAGTCGAAGACTTACATCCTTGTTCAAGGCCATGTTGTGTCTTTTCACTGACTTATTCTCTAAGAAAAATACATGTAAAATAGTGTGTATAGCTGAGTGCTGTGTATAAGGCACTTGTTCCAATAGTTGCCCAAGGCAACAAGCCATTCTTTGTAGCTTTGTGTGCCTCAGAGCTGATACCGGGGTTGTGTCAATGAAAGAGAAGTAGAGATATGGGTAGTAGGAAGAAGGATGAGGAGAAGAAAAGATGTCTTTTAGTTCTTGTCTACTTCAGTGTTGCCTACAGTGAAGGACTTGTGGCCAAGAGGTAGATTATTTGCCCATACTTTGTGGTGCTGGAAAGATTTTGACAATGATTTCTCCACCTAGCTTATCATACAGTTTTGGTCTGTTTGAATGCCAAATTATAGAGATAGATTTAAAGAAGGCAGAAACTGCAGCAAATTAATGGCGGTGTTAAGGATTGTAATGTCCTCACTCCCCTGACGGATCGAACTGGACTTGGTTTTAAACCAATTTAAAGTTAAAAGTATGAGTTAATCTTTCAAAGTAGTTGTTCTCAGTCTTTATTTTGGATAATAATCACCTGAGGACATCTTTAAAATGTGGGTTCCCAGCCCCACTCACAGAGAATCTGACATGGGATGTCTAGCTTATTGCTCAGGAACTAAGGTTTTTATAAACCCCCCAACTTTAATTTTATAAATGCTACCAAGTGTTCAATCATATTTTGAAAAAAAAAAACCAACCCTATTCTAAGGAGACATTTTTAATGGAGAAAAGATGGGAGTGAAAAAACCAAATTTGCCATTCCTGTTGGCCTGAACATGAAGATATCTCCTTTGAGATTCTTTACTTCTTAGTTTCCAACTGAAGTGTTCTTTCTGTCTCAGTATTTGAATGAATACACATGAAGGTTCCACTACTATGCTAGAATGTTCAACTGAGGGATCTTTAAGAATTTAACTTCAAAGGATAAAGACATGGAAAGGGCTATGAAGAGCTATAAAGCTCATTAAGGAGACAGGCAGGCTAGATCCAGAAATGCTGCCAACATGTGACTGAGTCTAATATGGTTTTCAGAAGGAGAGATCAGAAAGGATGTTTGAGAAAAACCATCAAAGAAACAATAGAAGAATATTTCCCAGAGCGGCAGTATGGCCTGATTCTCCATAATGAAAATATACATCAAATGTTGTACAGAATTAATAACAACAACAGTAACAACAACTCTAATATATCCTGGAAATATTCTCCTATTCTTAGAATAAAGAGTTTGAGTATTAAACAAATGAAAAATCTGGTTTATTTACAGATAAGTTTAAAGCAGACTGATATCAGAGAAACAATAGAAGAATCTAGGGAGCTCCTCTTTGTTGACCATCCCTTCTCTCTGTACCCATCATGATAATGTGCCTTTGAGTGAACTAGATCATACAAGTACCATGGATTGGAAGTTTGGCAAAGATTTAAAATTTCAGCATTTATTTCACACATATTTATTGAGGGCTATCATCATGCTGGGAAATGTTTTAAGTATTGTGTGTTGATTGATGAATAAGGCAGGTTAGATACCTGCCCTTACCCCTAGTGGAGGGAAGCAAACCATAAACTTGTAAGTATTTGAATAAGCAAAATAATTTCAGATTATTTTAAGTGCTAGGAAAGAAACAAGCAGATAATGGGATGGAGACTAACTTGAGGCTGCTTTCGATATGTAGTTAGAGAATGTGCGTTCAAAGGCTCTGCTGCTAATCGTGAGCTGCTTTAGACTCTTTATGTAGTGTCCAGCCTTTCCCAGTTTCTGTCAAATATAATGATCCACCAATGCCACTTCTGAGTATTTATCTAAAGGAAAAGAAAATATTAATTTGAAAAACTCCTCCCTCTCCCCCACCAGGTTCATTCCAGCATTATTTACAATAACCAAAGTTGGAAACAACATGAATGTCCATTGATGGATGAATGGATAAAGAAAATGTGGTACATTTCTAATGGAATATTATACAGCAGTAAAAAAAAAAGGAAGGGGGCTTCCCTGGTGGCGCAGTGGCTGAGAGTCCGCCTGCCGATGCAGGGGACATGGGTTCTTGCCCCAGTCCAGAAGGATCCCACATGCTGCGGAGTGGCTAGGCCCGTGAGCCACGGCCGCTGAGCCTGCGCGTCCGGAGCCTGTGCTCCGCAACGGGAGAGGTCACAACAGTGAGAGGCCCGCGTACCGCAAAAAAAAAAAAAAAAAAGGAAGGAAATTCTGCCATTTGTAACAACATGGTTGGACCTTGATGGCATTATGTTAAGTAAAATAAGTCAGACAAAGATAAATACCATATGATCTTACTTGCATATGGAAATGAAAACAAAGCAAAACCAAAAACAAACTAAATGATACAGAGAACAGGTTGGTGGTTGCCAGAGGTGGGGGAGAGGGAGGGCAAAATGGGTGAAGGACAAAGGCTGAAATTTCCAGTTATAAAATGAATGAGTCCTGGGGATGTTAATGTGCAGCATGATGACTATAGTTGATAATACTGTATCGTGTATTTGAAAGTTTCTAAGAGGAAGACCTTAAAATTTTTCATCATAAGGAAAAATAAACTATAACTGTGTGGTGATGGATGTTAACTAGACTTTGGTTATCATCTTGGAATATATACACATATGGAATCATGTTGCACAACAGAATAATATTATATGTGAATTATAGCTCAATAAAAAAAAGTAATAAAATTTTAGCTTGCCTCTTAGTCTCTGCCTCCTATTATAGATTTTATTATTCCTTTAGCTCCTCTTTGGACTTGTTGGATTAACTGTGTTGAACAGCTTATCCAGTTAGAAACTCATCCTGAATTCCTAAGTCTAGCCATTTGGGGGTATCCATTCCTTTTTGATGGGGAAATGGTGATGTGGGCACCTTTTATTTCTTGGAAGCCCATTTTCCCTACTTTTTCCCCTAAACTGTGGTCCTTGTTAGTTACTTACTAAATGCTCGGCATTAGTTTGCTCTATTTGTTTGACTGCTCTGTATGAGAAGCTCTTGAATCTGTTATCTCTATCCTTGTTGTGGTCCATCTTTCACATTGCATCCTGAAACTTGTAGGTAAATCATTTACTTGTTTACAAAACTTGCAAACCCTTCATTGGTTTATGATATGATCAAATTACTGGGCCCTGGCATTCAAGACCCCTCACAATCTGGCAACAATTAACCCAATTCCTTTCACAACCACTCTTTTTCCTTTTCCTAACATCTAGTTCACTTACTTCTCTTAGAAACTATACTCTGTCATCTGTCCTCAGTCTCACAGTTTTCTTAACCCTGTATGTTGAGGGGGAGCAGAATATGCCACCTCCAAATCCGCCACTTTGGCATGTGGACTGTTTTGAGCTGAAGGCAATTAAGACCCAGCAGACTCAGGAAGACTTTTTTTAATTTTTTTTTTTTGCGGTACGCGGGCCTCCCACCGTTGTGGCCTCTCTCGTTGCGGAGCACTGGCTCCGGACGCTCAGGCTCAGCGGCCATGGCTCACGGGCCCAGCCGCTCTGCAGCACGTGGGATCCTCCGGACCGGGGCACGAACCCGTGTCCCCTGCATCGGCAGGCGGACTCCCAACCACTGCGCCACCAGGGAAGCCCCAGGAAAACTTTTTACCTCTCCTTGAACTGCCTGAAAGAATCATATAGAGGGCCTGTACCAGAGAGAGCTATTACCAGAGACAACTTTTTATATCAGAAAGATGTACCTGCATGGCATGGCAAACATTTGCTTACCAATCATTTGCTCTTCTCATCTTGTGAACTGTCTTCCTCGCCTTTGAAGCCCTACACTCCTACTTCCTTCTCCTTAGCTTGGGATAGTATATATGCCTCAACTGCCAGATTGCTTTGAGTCTTCATGTCTTGGTGGGGATCTTGTAAGTATATAATTAAACTTAATTTTCTCCCGTTAATCTGTTTTATGTCAACTCAGTTATTAAACCAGCCAAAAAATCTAGAAGGGAAATTGTTTCCTCCCCTAAAATATTATGTTACATGAGCACTTCCCAGGACACTATGCTTCTAACCCAATTCAGGTTTCTCCTTATTTGTGAAGCCTTCCTTTATTCTTCCAGGTTGAGTTAGTTCCTCTCTTCTCTGTGCTTACCATAGCACCTGTTACTTACATGAATCATAATAACAAAGTTAAACTTTTCTTGAGTCCTTTACTCCTGGAAAGCAGTGATGGTTAAAGAAATCCATCCACCCTTTTGTGTTCTGAGAATTAGTTTACTGCAAAGAGCCACCTTTCCCCATATGACTTATATAAACTCATCTGTGTGTCCCTTTATTACTTATAGGGAGGCCAGACACAGACCGCCCCCCCCACACCTTTTAAATTTATTTATTTATTTATTTCTATACAGTAAGTCTTTGTTGGTTACCTATTTTAAATATAGCAGCAGACACAGACCCTTTAAATTCCATTCTTTGCCTCATAAAGGATTCACTGAGCTGTTTGTCCCCCTGATCAATTGGAAAGTGTTTGAAACTAAACATTAGTTAAAATTCTCTCCTTTTCAGTCCCCTTAACTTTGACTCACCCTCCTCCTGACCCTGCATACAACCTCTCCTTAATGATCCCTCCTAAGGATAAAATATTCCCTGATTATCCCACTCCCTCTATACTGTGTTCTTCTTAGCCTGCTGACCCTTTCCTCTAAAAGAATATTCCTTTCTGCCTGACCTTTGAGATGCTTGAAGCTCTATGTTTGGATTATTTTCTCTATTACAATAGTCTCTTTCCCCTATTGCAATAATCCTTTCAAATAGTCTCTTTTTACCTAAGTCTAGATTTATTTTTAGTTGACAATAAAAATTACCAAGTTGTTTGTTTCGATAATGTACTCCCTTTCCCCCAGATTTGGAGCTGTTTATTGGAACAAGGAGAAAGCCAGGTTCCTATTTGTGTTCTTAGCATGCCTTAATCTGCCTGTGTCTCTGACTGTCCCTATGCCTGTTTCCATCTATTTCTGTTTTTATTTTAGTCTCTGAGTATGTCATTGTATCTCTTTGTCTGTCCCATTTCCGTCCTTTTCCTTCACCTACCTGTCTTCTTGAGGCCAAGCTCCTGTCTTCAGGTTGCTCCAGAGATATTACAGAGAAAGTAGAGCTGGTTCTTTCCCGGAGTCTGGTAGTTTGCTGACTGAAATCTTCAGCCTAGATTTCAGCTGCCTCTGTGTCAAAGGGCCTTATTACATCCTCCAGACAGGAAGTGAAAAACTGGTTTTACTTTCGGTTTTGTTTTTTCTCCCTTTAAAAGAAATCAGCTGATTTAAAGGAATCCTGCTTATTTATTTATTTATTTATTCGTTAATTCATTTATTTGTTTATATTGTGATTCCTGGGTGTTAAAATAACTGCAAATGGAAGACTAATGTTGGTATATGTGTGTGCATGCATGTGTGAATCAGTGGTGGAATGGGGTGAGCACCAGATAAAGAACATGGGAGAAACAGGATAGGGAAAGAATTTAGGAGAAGAGACATGGGCACATTCGAGTGTCTTCCTCAGGGAAGTTGCTTTAACTGCTTTACTGTTCTAGCTCTCAAGTCACCCAAGGACAAAGAGGAAGCATGCTCTCAGTGCTAATGAAACTTCTTAGGTTTTATTTCCTATAAAAGATCTCTCTAGAACTTGCTGTTTTTTTGTTTGTTTGTTTTGTTTTTTGTGGTTGATTTGAAAATTAACCATGTTTCCAACATTGTATTAGCGGATTTGGATGATTCAACACTACCGCGAGATAAATTCTTAACAGCATGTTGTGTGTTTATGGTGAGAAAGAGAATTTTACAGTTGTCTATATTTTATATTAGAGCTTTTTAGTAATGTTAAAAACCTGACTGTTTTCTCTCACACCTAAATCCCATGTAAAGCATTTTGTTTCATTGATTATTATCTTACTGCATGATTTAATTCATTATAATTTTGCTTGTAGATCAGTACCTCCTGCTCCTGTGTTCTTCAGTTTCAAGCTTTATATGTCTACACACGTCTTCTTGGAGGTGAACATCATACTCATTTTTCCCAGGTCCTCTAGAAAGTCTACCCACATTGTTTCATATTTCCCCTTACCACTCCCAGTACACCTGCACATCTCCACTACATGGACCTTTAGTGAGCTCTTCTGCACTGTGCTCTCAGAGCAGTTATACCACTCTTAATGATGCTCCTATCATGTTGTGCTGCACTGTAGCTGTTGCTTGTCTATCTGATTTCTCCCATCCCCCAAACCTGAAACATCCCACCTCCCTGTGTTCGTCCCAGTTGTGGGGGATCTGTCTTCTTCATCATTATATCCCAGATGTAGTGCATGAAACATACAGATGAACAGAATGTGTGATGATTGAATAAGGAAATTATCATATCTGTCAGAGCTTGTTTCCTTAGTTATATGTGAGGATATTAATATTATATATTAATATATAGTATTATATATATTAATATATATAATATATTAATATAATATATAACATTAATATATATAATATATTAGTATATAATATTAATATATAATATTATATATTAATATATATTATATAATATTAATATTAATTTCAGTGAGTTGACATGAGGCACAAAGAAGGTATAAGGGCAGTTGGCATGGTGTGCTAACAATAAGACTTCACTTTTCCTACTTTTAGAATAGGAGTGTAGGTGTTTTCTAGTAAACAAGAGTTTAAATGTCAGTCATTAATTTGAGTCCGGGATCCAACAGTGACTAGCTATGTTTGCTTACGTCTTGAGTGTGGAGGGGCGACCGAAGTAATGAGAAGCAGCCAGGTGGTGGAATGAATTTGTGCCAGTAGCACTACCCACCTCACATACATTAATGAGGATAAAATGAGATAGGTTAATCCCACCCTGTGCTTGGCCTGCAGCAGACATTCAAATATGAATTCTTTTTTCCCCAGCACGTAATTTGTTTGAAGATCTAATCTGTCAGAACAAGAAACATCAAGTGGAGTGTCTTCAGCTGCAGTGCTCCTTCCAGTGTTTAATTTGATTAAGATTTCAGTAAATGTGTAAATTAATGAAGGAATTAAAGCAATCCCATAGAATCAAAATCATATTCACAAACAGGTTCATTTCACCACACAGTTACCGCCTGTTCCTCCAGGTCAACCCCCAATACAGAGGACAGACTCTTGGTTTCATCTTTTGGTTTTCTCTCAATTCCAAGAAATGTTTGTTTTTAACGTGAACTTCGGTTAAATGATTAGTGAATGTTTTTTGAAAGATGTTTTCTCCAGGCTTTTTTGTTTCTTTTTTTACTGCCAGTTTTTAACTTATGTTCTCTTTGAAAAATTATAGCCTTATTCTGAATAAACTGAGGGAAAAGGAATTCACCCAGACCTCTGCAGTGATACTAGAGAGAGCCAGTAATCCACCCAGGGTTCCATCCAGAACTGAAACTAGAGTGAGGCAAGAGAGGAACCCAGGGTAGAATGGAAATTGAGAGTGAGAGAGTGCTTAAATTTTGTACTCTAGGTGCCTCACTTGCTTCACCCTAATTTCAGCCCTACTTTCAGCTTCGGCTAAAAATCCTGAGGAATGGGCCAGTCCATCTCTAATCCATTGATTACAGAGAGAAGGGCAGCTGAGATCACTGGGTCTCTCTTGCCTGGCATTTTCCCCTGACCCTTTCCTTTTAGCTGGCTCATCTTTGGCTAAGAGAATATGTCTTTTGAGGGAGTCTTTTGAAATCTGGTGGGTGATACTTGCCAACGAAGAAAGGGGGTGGGTGGTATTTCTCCTCTTGCCTTCTTCTTTCTTTTGCCTAGTCAAATAATTAAAATGACATAAGACAGATTAACAGTAGAAAATCAAATTTAATACATATATATGGAGGATTAACATAAGCATGAGAAATTTGAAAGACAGTAAGGCAAGATGAGGTACATTTATTTATTTTACAGGACTAAGGAGAAGGAGGTAAGGATCTGGGATTTCAAAGGGAAGTAAGGTGATTCACAGGGAAATGTAGAGATTTAATGTTTGTTAAACAAATGTTTACTGGGCCATCTAGAGAGAATGGGATACGGAAGGACTTTGATTAAACTGGCCTTGCTACCACTACGCTGTCTACCACTCCTAGTTCATAATATACTGTAGTTATCTATAGTGTCATGTAGTTATCTTTAGTGTCATATAGTTATCTATAGTGATATCTCCCTCCTGGAACAGTCTGTCTATATTAAATTATCTTAGGCAGTTAGGTGGAAGTTCCAAGATTCTTCCTGAGTCTTTTGGACCTTGCTTGTCTGGAAATAATCTGTATGGCAGCGTGGCACATCTTGGGGC
Organism: Stenella coeruleoalba; assembly: GCF_951394435.1. Classification (NCBI taxonomy): domain Eukaryota; kingdom Metazoa; phylum Chordata; class Mammalia; order Artiodactyla; family Delphinidae; genus Stenella; species Stenella coeruleoalba. The sequence goes on along the minus strand of NC_137154.1, from coordinate 47,909,637 downwards.
AAGCTTCACTGAATCCCATCAAAAGAGAGGAAGACGGGGAAGAAAAATCAGATAACCTAGGTGTTTTAGTAAAAACACAGTTTTCCTTTGTTTCAGTGCCAGATGCATGGAGGGGTTTCCCCACAGCAAGCAATTCTGCAACACCAGCCTGTTGTCCTACAATTTAACTTGATTCTGACACTATGTATCTTCCTAGATATACTGTTGGATCCCACAGTTTAAGGGCTCAGTCCCAGGAGACTGCTGCTGGCTTCAGATGCCAATTGCAAGTAGTAGGTCCCCAGATTACCCTCAAATTCTGTCTGACTTGGCTACAAATCAGAAGTTCCCAAGACCGCCTCTTCAGGTTTGATATATTTGCTAGAGCGGCTCAAGGAACTCAGGGAACACTTACTTATGTTTACTAAAGGTCTGGGTGGGTTCTGAGTGCAGGAGATTCTGTCTCTGTGGAGTTAGGGTACATCACCCTCTTGGTATGTGGATGTGTTCACCAAACTGAAAACTCTCCAAACCCCATGCTGTTGGGATTTTATGGAGGCTATCACACATAATATTGATCTATTGTTAATTTCATTTCCAACCCCTCTCTCCTCTCTGGAGAATGGAGGGTGGAGGCCTGAAAATATGAAACTTCTAATCATGGCTTTGTCTTTCTGGTGACCATCACCCACCCAGGAACCCACCCAGAGTTGCCTCATTAGAACAAAATATACTTCTACCACTCTTATAACTTAGGAATTTATGAGTTTGAAGAACCCTGTGTCAGGAACTGGGACAAAGATCAAGTATATATTTCTTAGTATAAATCACTGTATCATAAAGGGAAAGACACAGAGGCATCAGATCCTGCCTTCAGTGGACTTCTCTCCCTGTCTTTCAGGGCAGTGCCCAGCTGCAACCAGTAGTGCTTTGCTTGCCAGACAAGGTAGAAAGGAAGAACATCCTCCTTTTCTCCTGTGAACCCTGAGATTTTCCTGCTTCAGCTGTCTGATCATACCTCCAATCTACTCACTTCAGAAAATATGAATTTCTGAGAGAATATTCAGGTGGCATTATCATTGCCGATGACAGGGATACAAAAATTTGGGCTGACTTGTCCAGTTAAGGGATAGCTATTGACATTAGTCTCCTTGAAGTCATGTATTTATATGGAAAGTGGACTTAAACTCCATTGTCACCACTTTCTAACTATGCAACGTTGGGCCACTCATTTAATCTTTCAGTTTTTCAGTAACTAAGCTGGACCCTATGAGGCCTTCCCAGGACAGAACTGCCTGCCCTCCCATGTGCTCAACCTGCCTTGTTTGTAGAAAAGCTTTAGTCTCCCAGGAGTCCCCTGAGGAAGCCTGGCTCAAGAATTAATGATTGAAAGAATGTAAACTTGTAGTAACAAAAAAATAGCAGTTGGGCCAGGAGAACTGGTAACAATAGGTCAGCCATATAGCAAAGTCACAGAATCTTTAGTTCCCTCCTGAAGTACATAGATAATGGTGTCTGATGCAACTTCCTGAGTTGTTTCGCAGATACTATAAAACACCCACCAGGTTTAAGAAGTTAACTGCATGATGACTGTGAGCACATGGCCCCCAGACTGACTGGAGTCTGAAGATTGACAATGTTAACCCCTGTGACACCACCCTGTTACCTCACCTTCAACCAATCTGAGAATTATGCACAAGCTGATCATGCACCTGTGATTCTCTCCCTCACCTTGCCTTAAAATAAAAAGACTTTCCTGAAATCCACTGGGGAATTTGGACCTTTTGAGCATTAGCTACTCATACTCCTTGTGTGGCCCTGAAACGAGCACAGCACATTCCTTCACCACAACCTGATGTCAATAGATCGGCTTTACTATGCGAGTGCTAGTGGACTCAAGTTTAGTTCAGTAACATTTCATCTTACTACTTTTCATTGTATTGATGAAATGAGACAATTCTGGGCTTAACCTAAAGTAGGGGCTCAAAAAATTAATTCTTTCCATCTCTTCTTCCCATTCAAGTCCTGCTTAAAGGACCCTCCAGTGTAAACTCCATCTCAACCTCAGATGGGGATATTGAAACTGTTTATGAAAAACAGAAGATGGAATTCAAGGAAGCTTCCATCACCAAGCCAAGAGGAGAACCTCCTATGCCTTTCTAGACATTATGACAATTGTTATAATTGATGATATCGAATACTCTAGAATCCAGGATAAATATACACCAATATGAATCTAGAAAAGTAAATGTAGAGAATTTGTAGTGGATGGGGATTTAGGGTGGCCCCTATTTGAAGAACCTGAGGGATTTTCAGAATGGCCAGGTGGAGTGCAAAGGGCAATCAAGTCAGAAGCTTAATTCGGAGGAGTGGCCACCATGGAAGTGATAAGGATGGACTTAGGGAATAGCTGCCAGTAATATGGGAGCAGTTGTGGACTTTGCTCACTCTGAAAGGGATTCAACTGCATTCTGGTACCATTAGTGAATATTGAGAGCATTAGAAGAGATTACTAATTACTAACGGTACCCCTTGGGTTTGGGGTCATTTTGAGGGGGAAGCAGATCCAGGATTTTTGTTAGTTTGGTCAAATAGAGGCTTGGAGTTGATGTAATTTGGGATACCATTTTAGGGGAATATTTTTGAACCCTCAAACTGGTTATCCCAGATATCTTGTTTACATATCCAATTCAAGCAAGTCTTATTGGTTCTACCATCAAATATATCCTGAATCAGGCCACAGACCATGTGTAGCACTAACCACCATCCTATAGAAGCTGCTATCATCTCTTTCCTGGATTGTTGCAGTAGTCTTCTAACTCATTCCCTTGTATTGTCATTGTCATTGTAGTCTACCCCATCTCTCTCAGTCTATTCTCCACACGGTATGGACAGTGACCCTTTTAAATTGAAAGCAAGATATCACTCCTCTGCTTAGAAGTCTCCAGGAGCTTTCCATCTCACTCTTAGCAAAAGTAACATTTCTTGCAATGTCCCACAAGGCCCTATATCAGTTTCCTCTCTGACCACTCTGTCCCTTGTTTTTGTGTGCTACAGCTATACTGGCTTCCCTGTTGGTCTTCAGGCATGCTTCCATCTTGGGGCCTTTGCTCTTATTCTGTTTGAAGAATTTTTTTTTTTCCCAGTCATACCTTCACTTTCTTCAGAATTATGCTCATATTTCACTGTACCCGGAAAAGTCTTTCCTGATGACCCTATATTAAATAACAATCCTTTATGCCCAGTACTCATTAACCTCTTTATTTTGCTATAATTTTTTCTTCTTAACACTTATCATCATCTAACATACTATTTATTTGCTTGTTTATTTATTGTCTCTTTCCACTAGAATGTAAGTTTTATAAAAATAAGGACTTTATCTTTTTCTTTGTTTTAACTCTTGAGTCACTACCTTTTAGGATAGTAGCTAGAACAGAGAATGCAGCTCAATGACTTTTGAACATATAAAATAGTAATAGTTTCTTTATTTTACCAAAATTGGATCATATTATATACATCTATTTATAATTTACTTTGTTTATTTAATATGTTCTCATATTTTTTCTCTGTAGATGTACAAGGAGTTGCCTCATTTTTCTTAATTTCTGTATTAAATTCTGTTGAAAAGATAGACCACTTTTCTCCTTAGCAAGCTCAAAGTAATGAACTTTTAAATGTTTTTCACATTTTGTTTTTATGTGCAATTCTATAACAAGTACTTTCCATAATTAGCTTGTATGTGTTTATGTATTTACTTAGAATAAATTCCTAGAAGTAAAACTGTTAGGTCATGTCCTTTTTTAAGGCTTTTGATATACATTATGAAATTGTCCTCCAGTGTACTAGTTTATATTTCTACCAGCAGTATATAGAGTTTTCCATTTCCATACTTGCTGGTTAACAGTGGCATAATTATTTATTTTAACTTCTGTTAACTTTTTATTTTGTTTCTTTTTAAGCTTATTTGGATATTAATGACATCTAAGATTTATTTATATTTTTTATTTCAGTTGTTTGGTTATGCATTTTAATATTCTACCCATTATCCTATGATGTGTTTATTTTTTCATGTTTACTTATACATTTAAAAATAAACTACATATTAAGGATGGCAAAATTTTGTCTTTATTATATACAGCAGATATTTTTTCTTTTCTGTTGTATCTTTAAATGTAATTGTTTTTGTTTTGCTTTATTTTTGCTATGTAAAAGTTTTAAATTTATATGAAATCAGATCTGTCGATATTTTCCTTAATATTGTCCGGTTTTGGTTTTATTACAAGGTCTTTCTCACTGAAATAGTATAAGTTATTCAAAATATTTGTCACTTCTATGGGATTTTTGTACTTTTGGATTTTTATGTAAAGTATGTGTCATTATCTATCAAATATTTTTCTAAATGATATACCATTTTTTTCCACTCACATTTGCTGAGCACCCCTCCTTTCTGTACTTACATGAAATGCTGACTTTATCTTATATCAAATTTCTGTTTTTGGTCTTTTTCACTGAATTCTTTGATCTTTTAACTTTTGCTTAATAGCATACCATTTTAGTTGCTTGTGCTTTATAAATAAGTGTAATATAGCATAAAATGTGAGCAGTTTTCTCATCATTATTAATCTTTTAATTGTTATTTAATGGATATTCTTATAAAATTATCCTTTCAGGTGATCTTTATAATTATTTGGTCACATTCTCTTATGAATTCTGAATATAATTTTTAGTATCTTCTTCTAGCCAAAGATCCACCTGAAGGGAACTTCTTAAGGTCTCTCTCTCTTTCTGCCTCTGACCTGACCTCATCTTTTTGATGACTTTATAAGTGGCTGTGTGATCTTTTTAGTAATTTTTGTTTGTCCGTCTTTGCTTTGTCACTCTCACTAAGTATGCGATGCTCTTGTATTCATTTTTATTCTGCTTTCAGTTGGCAGAACTCTTGGATTATAATATGTGGTCAGGAGATAATTTCTGAATGAATTGATGATTTTTCTCTCTGTCCTTCTCTAAACTGAAGTTTCTGCAGCTTTATGGGGGGATAATACCGTGCAGAAGTTTCACTAAGAGAAACAGATAGAATACGCGGGCCTCTCACCGTTGTGGCCTCTCCCGTTGCGGAGCACAGGCTCCAGACGCGCAGGCTCAGCGGCCATGGCTCACGGGCCCAGCCGTTCCGCGGCATGTGGGATCCTCCCGGACCGGGGCACGAACCCATGTCCCCTGCATCGGCAGGCGGACTCTCAACCACTGTGCCACCAGGGAAGCCCTGTTATCTTGTTTTTAACAGAGCGTGTGACAATGTTCCTGTTTCTTGAAACCACCACTGACTTTCACGACACAGCACTTTTCTTGTTTTCCCCCTTTGCGAATCTGGCTGCACTTCTCTTCTGCTGGCTTTGCAAGCTCATCGCACTCTGTAGAGACATGCACTACTGTATTTCGTTATGGCCTCATGTAAAACCTTCCTCATCTACTCTGTACTCTCACTCTAAATGACCCCTTGTCTTCACTGGTCAACCATATGCAAATTATTTTCTTATTTGTCTGTCAAGCATTGTGTCAGAGTTCTACCCAAGGGATTTATTACAGGGTTGTGATCTCATGCAATAAAATGAATGTTGCATCTGTGATTAGTGCTGGGCCTGAAGCCACCAGGACAGGCACTTGGGGAGGTAAGATGAACATAACATGGGGGAGGATAATGGTAAACTGGAATCCATGAGGATGAGCTGAAGACTGTTTTGGTCTCTTACAGCCTCCAGTCATCCTATCACCTAACTCTGATACTTCAGGTGATCTGCAAAAGAAGCTGGTGCCCTTTATCACAATATTAAACTCCTACCTAGCTTACATGTCGGAGAAGATGAAAGAGGGAAGCTGGATGGGAGCTGATGGAGGTGTCGCCTGAACCACTGCCCCACATCTACAGGGTGAGTCAGTGACAACATCTGTGAGCTGCAATAGTGTCCCTAATCAACTTTCTACATGGAATACAAAGAATATAGCTGCTTCACCTCTGCCTTCTAAATCTCACACAGAATATCTCTGTGGTCTACACTAACCTTGAACTACAAAGGGAAGGAAGTTCTAGAAAATGTAGTTTCACTTTAGCTAAGTAGACACAGGACAACTCCACTACAAGTCTTGAGTTACAGGCCCATAAAACTAGGGTGACCACATAGTTTGCTTTTAAAATGGGGCACTTTAGAGAGTGGAACATGATGGGGCAAATGCTACAATCCTCACAACAATCCAGGCCATCTATTTCAGAACATATACTCTAAACCCGCAAATCATCTACTCTAGAGTGGACCTCTCAAAGTATTTCCTCTAAGTGCAGTTTCTGACGCTAGTCAACTTTACTCTTATTTGCTGTAATCCTATCATCATTCTAAGTTGTATTAAAGAGACACATTTCTATGGCAACCAAAATTTTTTCCCTGGCTTTTACAGTCTCCTGCCATGACGGTCTCTCTAATAATGCGCTCTAAATATATTGTTTTCCTATTTTCCATTTACTTCAGCTTTTTTCCCCCATGGAATCTTCTCAGTTTAAGTGAGTTTTAAACTTTGGCTTCTTTGTTTGTGTTTTTAAATCGGTATTTGGGCTTTGTGTATGTACTAATGGCCTTGTAGTTTAATTTGGGGGGCACCATAATTTCAGGAGTTTGTCTAAATTACATCAATTCATTTGGTGATTAAAAACCTATTTGTTTTCAAATTCACATTTGAAAGTTTTTCATTACTTTTGTTTTTTTGCGGTACGCGGGCCTCTCACTGTTGTGGCCTCTTCCGTTGCGGAGCACAGCTCCGGACGCGCAGGCTCAGTGGCCATGGCTCACGGGCCCAGCCGCTCCACGGCATGTGGTATCTTCCCGGACCGGGGCACGAACCCGTGTCCCCTGCGTCGGCAGGCGGACTCTGAACCACTGCGCCACCAGGGAAGCCCTTTCATTACTTTTTGATCTCAGAGAGGCATCCCACCTAAACTATTTTTCAGAACAGAGATAGAGGATTGGAAATTCCCGGGTTTAGTGGATCTTTTCCTTTGCTAAACAAGATTGTCCTCTCTCTTCAAAATGTTCTCCTTGATGAGTCAATATTCCATCATTCTCAGGAAAATGGGAGAAATTTTAAAAAGGAATTAAAAGCCAGATAGGAAAGCAGAGATTCATGGCTGAATGCTAGAAAATTTATCTCAAATGACTGCTTTATGTTTATAGTGATCATTTAAAAAATATGGATAACTAAAAACTTGGAGGAAAAATCCAAGAAGAGGAGGAAACCAGATCAGGAACAGACTAATGTAAGATGAGCCATGGTCTGAAGTAGAACACAGTTGAATCTGTATTCCATGCATGGAATCAACACACACAGGAAAATAACCAAGAAGTGACCTATTCAACAGTATGATTCAAAGACATGTTTGGTAGAAGAGGAAGTCATGTCTTTGAATGACACTGAGAAGTAGCCACTTTAAACTGTCACAAATATCATTACTAGCTTTCTTGGGAAGTATAACTTATTGAAATGATAAATATTTCTTAATTAAAAATATAACTTGAAGCAATAGTTTTCCTGCAGACTAGATCTTGGAGTAACTGTTTCTTCTAGGGGTGGTCAGATTTACCAAGTACGTGAAGAAAAACTTTCTGTCCTCTTGACTTCAGTGCTTCCACCTGCACAAGTGGAGAAGGAGCCCCAGAGCTCTGTGTTATTTTGGCAAGATCCCTTTACTTCTCAGAAGTTTCCCAAACTCACAACTCTGCCGTCACTCTCTGCCTTGAGCCTAAACAGTTAACCCCAGATTTACGGGTTGAATTGTGTCCCCTAAAAGATACGTTAATAAATCCTCACCCCCCCCCAGTTGCTCAGAAGGTGACCTTATTTGGAAATAGGGTGATTCCAGATGTAATTAGTTAAGATGAGGTCATATTGGAGTAGGGTGGCCCTTAATCCAATATAACTGGTATCCTTGTCAGAAGAGGAGAAAGAGACACACAGGCAGAATACCATGGGATGATGGAGGCAGAGATTGAGGTGCTGTAACTGCAAGTCCGGGAATGCCAAAGGTTGCCAGCAAATCACCAAAAAATTTGAAGAGGCAAAGGAAGATTCTTCCCTACCGGTTTCAGATAAAGGATGGCTCTGCTGACACCTTGATTTTGAACTTCTAGCCTCCAGAAACTTGAGACAATGAATTTCTGTTGTTTTAAGCCACCCAGTCTGTGGTACTTTGTTACTGTAGCCCTAGGCAACTAATATACACGGTATATGCTTATGTCCTTCATCTCTATGCTTGATAAAAGAAACCCACGGCGTACAGTTCAGCATATACCTCTGTATGTTAAATTCTCATACGATTTAAACAGCCTCCTTTTGACTATATCTCATGCCCCTGTCTAAATCTGAAATCTTTTTCTTGTGTCCTGTGGAACGTGAGGTCAGACAGCAAAACGAAACCAGACTTTCCTGTAAAGTCAAAGCTTCCTGTACTAACATCTCAAATACATCTGGCACATTCCCTTCTAAGGAATTTTAAACTTGCTGTTATCTTCGTTCAGAATGCTCTTCTCTCAGATAACTGAATGACTCCCTCTTTCAATTCCTTTAGGTCTTTAATTCAATATAACTTTCTCAGAAAGGCCTTTCTAATCACTTTATGTGAAGTTGCCACCCTATGCTTGCTATTCCCTTTCTATTTCTCTTCCCTGATGTATTTTTTTGAAGTATAGTTGATTTACAATATTATATTAGTTTCTGGTGTACAATACAGTGATTCAGTATTTTTATAGGTTATACTCAATTTAAACTTATTACAAAATAATGGCCATATTTCCCTCTGCTGTACAATATATCCTTTTTGCTTATTTATTTTATACATAGTAGTTTGTATCTCTTAATCCCTTACCCTTTTCACCCCTGATGTGTTTTTTACCTTAGCACTTTCCACCATAAAATGTAATTTATAATTTGTTTGGAAGGAAAAATTCAATAGGGTGTTGTATAAAATTGATATAAACACCTAATAATAACTTAAATGAACTATTAAAAAGTGCTGACCTGAAAGAAATAGACTGCAAGATATTTCTCCAACAAAGATGGGTTTATTCAGGATCAGCAGAGAATTGCAGTTTGGGGTCTGCATCTTTGGCAAGCCACATGCAAGTCCCCACACAGTAAGGGAAGGAGAATACTTTTATAGAAGGAGCAAGGAAGTTGGGAAGGCCATAGTAAACAAAGGATCCATGGCTTTTCATTTTGAGTCCTTGACAGGAACAAAGAGGAATCTTCCTTCTTCCTGTTGGACTCTGCTATTGTCCCAGAGTGTGAGAGCTTCCTCTTTGGTCTTCTGACTCTGTTTAATTGAGGTTGCTGTTTATTATTTGTTTTACACTTTTCCCCTTTTTATCAAGATTTTTCTCTGAAAGCATTGCTGATCGAGTCAGGTTTTCCAATTTCAGTGGCTTTTTTGCCCATCTGTGCCAGGAAGCACCTTTCTTCCTGTAAGTGTACTGTGAGTGTAGGGTCTCACATTGGAGGGAAAGTGCACAGATTGGAAACCTATTGGAGTCACATCTGAGTAACGAGGGGTAAGAGGGAGAACTCTCAGGCACTTTTTATCTGAAGCCCATATGTTATCAAGATCATAGACATTGGAGGTCATCTGAAGTTTTACGTCATCATCAAAGGTTTGGTGACAAACTTCCAACAAACCTAATCTGGATATCTTGGGAAAACTGTCTCATCCAATGTCATCTGATTCAGTTCTGTGAAATCTTTACTTTCAGGTCACCAGTTGATGTGCTGTCCAATCAGGATTTGATGCTTTCTTTACATATGTCATGTGAATCCAAGAGTCTATCTATTCCTTGGAGTTTGGTGACACAAGGATTGGTTAGCAGTGCCTGAAAGAGACCTCTCCAACTAGGTTGAAGAGACCTCTTCTGGAGGTATCTTTTCCAAAAGATGAAGTCTCCAGGTTGCAAACTTTGATGCTTAAGATCTTTGTCTCTTGAGAGTGCACTATGAAATGATTGATGTACCAAAATATGGTTATTTTTAATAGAAGCAATTAGGCCTTTGCAATATCAGAGTATCTCTCCTTTTATCAGTTTTGGATCAAAAGAATCAGGAGCCAAGTGCATTGGGCATCCTGTGACTCTCTCAAAGGGTGAGAGCTTATGAGTTCCAAAAAGGGTAGATCTGAAATGTAGAAGGACCAACAGCAATGATATTGGCCAAGGTATTTGGAGGGCCTGTACAAATTTTGCAAATTGAATCTCAATAATGCTGTTAGTTTGTTTGACTAAACCAGAGCATTGAGGGTGATAAGCAAAGTGAATATGTTGTAAAACCAGCATAGTTGTTGAAGTATCTGTCCAGTAAAATGAGTTTCTTGGTCATTATTAAGTTTGAGAGGAGTTTCCTAGGTAGGGATTATCTTTTCCAGAAGGACTTTGGCCAGAGAAAAGGCCTTTCTGCAAGGGGAGGCTTCAGTCTAGTGTGAAGATATACAGATCATGACTAAAACATATTTCTACCCATTAGACAGAGGAAGTTGTATGAAATATATTGACCAGACCTCAAATGATCCATTAGGCAGTTTAAATTGTTTAGTAACAGTTCAAACAGACTTCCTTGCGTTGCACTTTGGACAAGTGGAACAAGTGAGGTAGGCACTCTTTGCAACCTTGTTACTCTTTCCCACCAATATTGATTCATGAATGCCATCATTTTGTCAGTGGACCAACAGTGGTGAGGAATGGGCATTTTAGAGTCTCCAGGAGGACTGGTGTTACTGAACCAAACTTGGGTCTGCTTGCCCATGCACAGTAAACTCGATATACTGACACCTGGCTGTGGTGAAGAGAATTGAAGCATTTATTGCAAGGCCAAGCAAGGAGTATGGGCAGCTAATGCTCAAAAGACCAGAACTCCCCAATGGATTTAAGGGAAGGGTTTTTAAAGACAGGGTGAGTGAGAGTGTTGCAGGGTGCCTGATCAGCTTGTGGACTTTCTTCTGATTGGTTGGTGGTGAGGTAATTGGAAGTGAACATCATCAACCTTATGGTACCAACTGTTCTGGGTCTGCGTGCTTGTGGTCAGCATGCAGTTAACTTCTTCTACCTGGTCGTGGTTTCAGCATCTGCAAAACAGCTCAAGATATGGCTCAGATATTATATATAGCCTTTGAGAGGAACAAAAGTCCTTGACTTTGTTGCATGGCTAAACTATTATTGTCTTGTCTTGCTTGACTGTTTCCCTTCGTTTCTGTATTTTCTCAGTTCTCTGATTAAATTTACTCTTTGGAACTTGGGCAAGGCCTAGGAGGCTAAAGTTTTTCTACAAACAAGTGACAGGGGACATGGCAGGGTCCTGCTCAGTTACACTGGGTTTTTACTTAGTCCAAAGTGGAACTTTCTCTTGTTATCAAATCCATGATAAGAAGAAATGGGACTGTGGCTTCACAGTCAGCTTCAGTTGAAACTGTCTAATCTCAAATCAGAACAAAGTACCAAATGAGTACTGGCATAGAGAACAAGGCCTTAATGGGAATGTTAAACCTCAACGTAAATCCTGAACAATGCCTTGAGAGCTTCAGACGCAAAGAGAGCATAAGCTCAGATGCAGGAGAAAGAAATACCTTCAAACTCCAGGGTCAGTGAGAAAAGCAGTGAGCCTGTGGGGTCAACTGTGGCTATGGCACCTGTTGACTCACCATCTCCACAGCCTTCAGGGGTCTTCTCTGGTTCTTATACGGGCCACCAAAATGTTGGCCTAAAATAAATAAACTGCCAGATATTTCTCCAGCAAAGATGGGCTTATTCAGGATTAGCAGAGAATTGCAATTTGAGATTGGCAACCATGGCAAGCCATGTGCATCTCCCCACACAGCAAGGGAAGGAGAATGCTTTTACAGAGGGAGGAAAGAAGTTGGGAGTGCTATAGTAAACAAAGAGTCCATGGCTTTGTATTTAATTTTTGCCAGTTTGAGTAATATGTGTCTTGGCGTGTTTCTCCTTGGGTTTATCCTGTATGGGACTCTCTGTGCTTCCTGGACTTGATTAACTGTTTCCTTTCCCATATTAGGGAAGTTTTCAACTATAATCTCTTCAAATATTTTCTCAGTCCCTTTCTTTTTCTCTTCTTCTTCTGGAACCCCTATAATTCGAATGTTGGTGCGTTTAATGTTGTCCCAGAGGTCTCTGAGACTGTCCTCAGTTGTTTTCATACTTTTTTCTTTATTCTCTCTGCAGTAGTTATTTCCACTACTTTATCTTCCAGGTCACTTATCCATTTTTCTGCCTCAGTTATTCTGCTATTGATGCCTTCTAGAGTATTTTTAATTTCATTTATTGTGTTGTTCATCGTTGCTTGTTTCATCTTTAGTTCTTCTAGGTCCTTGTTAAATGTTTTTTGCATTTTGTCTATTCTATTTCCAAGATTTTGGATCATCTTTACTATCATTATTCTGAATTCTTTTTCAGGTAGACTGCCTATTTCCTCTTCATTTGTTAGGTCTGGTGGGTTTTTATCTTGCTCCTTCATTTGCTGTGTGTTTTTCTGTCTTCTCATTTTGCTTATCTTACTGTGTTTGGGGTCTCCTTTTTTCAGGCTGCAGGTTTGTAGTTCCTGTTGTTTTTGGTGTCTGTCCCCAGTGGCTAAAGTTGGTTCAGTGGGTTGTGTAGGCTTCCTGCTGGAGGGGACTAGTGCCTGTGTTCTGGTGGATGAGGCTGGATCTTGTCTTTCTGGTGGGCAGGTCCACGTCTGGTGGTGTGTTTTGGGGTGTCTGTGGACTTATTATGATTTTAGGCAGCCTTTCTGCTAATGGGTGGGGTTGTGTTCCTGTCTTGCTAGTTGTTTGGCATAGGGTGTCCAGCACTGTAGCTTGCTGGTCATTGAGTGAAGCTGGGTGTTGGTGTTGAGATGGAGATCTCTGGGAGATATTTACCGTTTGGTATTACGTGGAGCTGGGAGGTCTCTTGTGGACCAGTGTCCTGAAGTTGGCTCTCCCACCTCAGAGGCACAGCACTGACTCCTGGCTGCAGCACCAAGAGCCTTTCATCCACACGGCTCAGAATAAAAGGGAGAAAAAGTAGAAAGAAAGAAAGAGGATAAAATAAAATAAAGTAAGGTAAAATTTTAAAAAGTTATTAAAATAAAAAAATAATTATTAAGAAAAAAAATTTTTTTTAAGGAAAAAAAAAAAGGACGGATAGAACCCTCGGACAAATGGTGAAAGCAAAGCTATACAGACAAAATCTCACACACAAGCATACACATACACACTCACAAAAAGAGGAAAAGGGGAAAAAAATAATAAATCTTGCTCCCAAAGTCCACCTCCTCAATTTGGGATGATTCATTGTCTATTCAAGTATTCCACAGATGCAGGGTACATCAAGTTGATGGTGGAGATTTAATCCGCTGCTCCTGAGGCTGCTGGGAGAGATTTCCCTTTCTATTCTTTGTTCGCACAGCTCCCGGGGTTCAGCTTTGGTTTTGGCGCCGCCTGTGCATGTAGGTCACTGGAGGGTGTCTGTTCTTCGCTCAGACAGGACGGGGTTAAAGGAGTCGCTGATTCGGGGGCTCTGGCTCACTCAGGCCGGGGGGAGGGAGGGGTACGGAGTGCGGGGCGAGCCTGCGGCTGCAGAGGCCGGCATGACGTTGCACCAGCCTGAGGCGCGCCGTGCATTCTCCCGGGGAAGTTGTCCCTGGATCCCGGGACCCTGGCAGTGGCTGGCTGCACAGGCTCCCCGGAAGGGAGGTGTGGAGAGTGACCTGTGCTCGCACACAGGCTTCTTGGTGGCGGCAGCAGCAGCCTTAGCGTCTCATGCCCGTCTCTGGGATCCGCCTCTGGGGTCCACGCTGTTAGCCCCGGCTCGCGCCCGTCTCTGGAGCTCCTTTAAGCAGCGCTCTTAATCCCCTCTCCTCGCGCACCAGGAAACAAACAGGGAAGAAAACGTCTCTTGCCTCTTCGGCAGGTCCAGACTTTTTCCCGGACTCCCTCTCAGCTAGCTGTGGCGCACTAACCCCCTGCAGGCTGTGTTCACTCCGCTGACCCCAGTCCTCTCCCTGGGCTCCGACTGAAGCCCGAGCCTCAGATCCCAGGCTTGCCCGCCCCGGCGGGTGAGCAGACAAGCCTCTCGGGCTGGTGAGTGCTGGTCAGCACCGATCCTCTGTGCGGGAATCTCTCCGCTTTGCCCTCTGCACCCCTGTTGCTGCGCTCTCCTCCATGGCTCCGAAGCTTACCCCCTCCGCCACCCGCAGTCTCTGCCCGAGAAGGGGCTTTTAGTGTGTGGAAACCTTTCCTCCTTCCCAGCTCCCTCCCACTGGTGCAGGTCCCATCCCTATTCTTTTGTCTCTGTTTTTTCTTTTTTTTTCTTTTGCCCTACCCAGGTACGTGGGGGAGTTTCTTGCCTTTTGGGAGGTCTGAGGTCTTCTGCCAGCGTTCAGTAGGTGTTCTGTAGGAGTTGTTCCACGTGTAGATGTATTTCTGATGTATCTGTGGGGAGGAAGGTGATCTCTGCATCTTACTCTTCTGCCATCTTCCCCCTCTCTCCCATGGCTCCAAATTATATTCATTTATTATATTTCTTTATAGCTACCATGTGCTAGATACTATTCTGGGCCCTGGTAATAAAATGATGAACAAACAAATGTGATCCCTAGTTCCATGGAGCTTATAGTCTAATTAGAGAGACTGAAGATTAAATATACAACTGCAATCAGCCACTCCACTAGTTCAGTGTGGGCACTGACTTCGGTAAATCAGGAAATGAAGCTCTAAACCCCTGTAGTCCAGGAGGTGATATGTTGCCAATACAAAAATCCAGATAGATAGTTTCCTATCTCCTTGCCTTGTAATTCACACTAGGTGATCACATGGGGCCCCACTACATCATAGGCTACAGTTGGTGTCCTCCGGCTAGAAGAGATCTCATCCAGAAGTCTCCTGATGCTTTTCCATAATGAAGCCTGTGTTTCCTTGAATGGCTTCCTCCTTCCACTTCCCTTTTCTGTATCTTCTGCCTCAGAACTAAAACCCAGTAACAAACCCAGGAAGAGCCATTTAGAGAGATGCTAGTTCTGCATTTTTTCTTTTTGCTTTAAATATTCAAGTTCAGTCATGCCTTGTGCTCATAGTCATCCCTTTCCACCCCACCAGGATGCATGAGTCATGAACCTGCTCTACGTAAATTACAACAGAGCAGACAACGTGGGATCAACTTCTAGCCTGTATGTTAAGACCTTGTCTGGAAGAAATCCAATTTCTAGCTTGTAATCCACCTCTCTTCCTCCTAAACTAGTTCTTTGGTGGAAGCTTTGAAGCTCTAGTCCCTAATTTAGGCTCTAAGAGCTCCTCTGGACTTTATAGAAGACATAGATCCTAAGTTTAAGAGCATTATCTAAGATTTAACACCTCCCTTCTACCCAACTCTGCTAGCTTTCCCAGGCTTAGCATCACGGCCCTGGTATAGGCGCAGAGTACGGCGTAAGGCTCTCTTTACCTCTTGGTTGCGCAAGCAGTAAATGATAGGGTTGAGCAGTGGTACAATGACAGTGTAGAGTACAGGCACCAGCTTGTCGGTGTCAAAAGCTGAGATTGCCTTTGGGCGGGCATAGATGAAGATACTGACTGCATAGAAGATGACCACAACAGAGGTGAGAGGCACAGGTGGAAAAGGCTTTATGGAGCCCAGAAGCTGAGGGAATGCACATCACAGCACTGGTGATGGCCATATAGGAGGCCCTGGTGACAGAGAGTGGCCTCAGCAGTATGAAAATGGCCAGGACAAAGTCTGTAAGCTCTGCTGTGGACATGTCAGTGCATGAAAGGTTGAGCAATGGGGAGACATCACAGAAAAAGTGGTTGATGTTGTTGGGGCCACAGTACGAGAGGTGAGAAATGAGAAAAACTTTGACCATGGAGATGCCAAAACCTCCAGCCCAGGAGCCAGCTACCAGCTGCACACACAGCCGGCCACTGACAATGACAGGGTAGTGGAGAGGACGGCAGATGGCCACATAACAATCATAAGCCATAACTGCAAGGAGGACACACTCAGTGCATCCCAGGCCCAGGAAAAAGTAGAGCTGCGTCATGCAGCCCTCAAAGGAGATTAGCTGCCCATGGCCCTGTTTGGAGCCAACAAAGCCAGCTAGCATCTTGGGAATAGTGATGGTAACGTACCAAATCTCCAGGAAGGACATGTTGGCCAGAAAGAAGTACATGGGTTTGTGGAGGCTGGGGTAGTTCCTGATTGCCATAATGATGAGTGTGTTCTCAGTCAGCACCAACACATGGGCCAGCAGAAGAAGGGCAAATAATAGTGCCCGCAGTGGCACAGGAGCTGGGAAGCCCAGCAACACAGACTCACTCACTCTCCCACTCTGGTTCTTCCTCTCCATGGTGTCAGTCATGCCTGCTGCTCTTCAGAAGAGAATAGAGTGTCCTCAGGAGGCAGCAGCAGCAAGAACCCAGACTTCCTTTCGCTGGGTTTGTATTAGTAGAATGCAACGTGTGTAGTGCGTATAATTCATCGCTGAGCTGAGGCCGTTGTTCTCTTCTGTAATCTGGGAATGAGCTAAGATAAAAGTGGACAAAAATAAGCTACTTTGTATTGGGATAGGATAGGAGTGTATTCTGGCCCTTGGAGAAGTGTGTATTGATAAGCACCAGTTGGTCCCTTAAAAACACAGATCAAAACCAAAATATTAAGAGTCTGGGCTGCCCTGAAGTGAGAGTTTGTCTATGAGCTGGATTATGACTCTGTTTTGAGGAAATAAGTTACACAGTGGATGAATAACAGTAACATATAACACAATTAAGTGTTTACTATGTGTTATTAGTACAGGAACTATTCTGAAAAATTTGTAGATATTAATCCACCTAATCTTCACCCTATGAGTAAGTACTGTTATCAACCCCACTTAACACCTAAGGGAACTGATGCATATAGAGATTAAGTGACTTGTTCCAGCTCACACAGATAGTAAGAGATGGAAGCAGGAAGTCAGAACCTCAGAGCTTCTAAAATATTCAGGCAACATGAAGGAGGGACTGTAAGATACATCCTGTATTTACACCCAGAACGGAGGGTCTCTGGGGCTCAGCTAGGGATGCAATTTCCTCCTGCAAGGAAGAGGGAAAAAGTAGAACCCAAGGAGGTTATGGCACCTATAGAATGAAAGTCCTACATAACCTTGTACTTAAGAGGAGGATGTGGGACCCATGTGGAAATCATATTAGGAAGTGGATTCTGGATTTCTGAAGAACTGAGAATTCCTTCAGTTCTGAAGGTTGTGCTAACTATCTTGGAATGAGAGTAGAACACCTTCCTTTAGTATCCCTAACAACTAAACCAAGTGACATTAAAATTTTCAATAGTTTATTTGAGCAACATCGATTTATATCGGGCAGTGCCTAACTGAAAATGGTTAGGAGCACTCCACTGTCAAAAGCTAGGGGCAGAGCTTTCATAGAGCAGAGGCTGAAGCAATGCAAGGACATTATTTGATTGGCTATAGCTTGAGTGGTTGCCTTATTTGGGAAAGCCTAGTTGGATGTTTGTGATTAGTTCTTAAATTTTGTTGTTTTGGATATAAGTGCATTTGCAATTGACTCTGGCGTAAGGTTTGGTTTGCTCATGTAGGCTACTAAAGCGTGAGAACCACTTCAGTTCAGCAGCCTCCTTGTTTGGTTACTTTGACTGTAACAAGATCAATACAAAAGCATACATTTAGTAGAGTACTCTCTTTGTTTACCTTGGTATCAAAAATATAATTTGCCCCTTCAAAACTTCAAGCCTCTACTGGATCAGATGTGGATCTGACATATCCACGTGCGAGTTGGTATGAAGAAAGGGTTATTGTCACCCTAGTGTCCCTGTATGATCATAGCATTGGACGGGGAGTATAAAGATTAGAAAGAATGGGGGAGAACCAGATGAACAACTGGGGGCTACTTTCCCTCAGGAGAGTCTTTACTTTTTAGTCTTAGGCCTGTTCCTTTGAGATTAACAGGGGCAGAATGTGCTCACACATCAAGCTTCAACTTGCTAATGATTTTTTTCCCAGCTTTATTGAGATATAATTGATATATAACATTGGAAAGTTAAGGTGTGCAATGTGATGATTTGATAGAAGTATATATTGTGAAGTCTTTACCACATTAATTAACACATCCTTTACCTCACACAATTACCATTTTGTTGTTACGGTAAAAACACTAAAGCTCTACGCTCACAGCAACCTTCAGGTATACAATATAGTATTATTACCTATAGTCATCATGCTCTACATTAGATCCCCAGAACTTACCTTACAGCTCAAAGTTAGTACCCTTTGACCAACATCTGCCATTTTCCCCAGCCTTCAGCCTCTGACAACCACTATTCTACTTTCTGTTTCTACGAGTAGCCAAGACGTGGAAACAACTTAACTGTCCATCAATCAATGAAAGGATAAAGAAAATATATACATATACAATGCATTGTTATTTAGCCATAAAAAAGAAGGAAATTCCGCCATTTGTGACAAGATGGTTGGATCTTGAGGGCATTATGTTAAGTAAAATAAGCCAGAGAGAGAACGGCAAATACTGTGTGTCTCAGTTATATATGGAATCTGAAAACATCAAAACTGCAGATGACTTTATACCTGAGTTCCTCTTCTCTTTATGCTCTGTGAGCAAAACTTGAGCATTACCCAGTACTTGAGACCTTGGCATTCCTCTCAGTACTAGAGTACTTTAATGCAATTACAAAATGCCATATCCCTGGCTTACATTTCCCATCACTCCCAACCTTACTTTCCACACCCACCATTTATTTATTTCAAAAGTATTGCTGGATCAAATATGGCCCAGACCACAGACTAAGAGTTGTGGTACAGAAAAAGGTAAATAACACATGTACTAAGTCTTCACGGAGCTCATAGTCTGGTGGTAGAGACATATCTTTGTCTTCTCATCCCTGAAAGTTTAATCTGCCACACCTATTCTTACGCCATATACTAGCTTCATATGGGAACCTCTAAACTACAATTGTTATTCATAACCTTAGCTTTGATCCTTTATCCTCAATACCTGCCTCATATGCCATTAACTGTTTATTTGACCTTGTTGGCCTCAGACCTTTCTGCTTATCTGTTAATCTTCTCTGTCTCTGCCTTCACATTTGATGTTCTACACACTTGAAAAAAAAAATTAGCCTCCTAATTGGTCTCACTACCTGTAGTATCTCCCCTAATGCTCAAATCTGAGCATTTCACTACCCTACTTAAAACCTTCCATAGTACCACATTGTCTACACAACCATGTTCAAGCTATTTAACAAGGCATAAGTACTTCATGACCTGATACTGCTGTCATCAAAACCTTACCTCTTGTCACGACCTACATTGTATCTTACACCCTGCAGCTCTTGACATACAGCATGTTTATCACCTAACTCCTCCTTAACCTTCAAATCTTGACTCATGTGGCATCTCCTCATAGAACCATTAGTTGTCCTTTCTTTCTTTTCCTTTTCACTGATTTGGTAATGGGTTCCTCCCATTACTGTTCCCATGAGAGCTCGTGAAAGCCCATATATCATTTACTAGCTGTATCACTGCTGCTACTGCTCAGGTAGATATAAAAGAGGTACTATATGCCAAAGTGGCCACATACATCCTTAATGGTATAGCAAAGAGTGGATATAATTCCCTTGATGCCACATGGGTCCCTCAAATACAATATGTCTCGAAAAAATTGTCTAAGCCTGTTCTTCCTCTATCACAATGAATGGTACTAGTTTCTCTGCAGTATATACTGTACTGGAGATCCAGAATTTCCCTATATCTTCTATACCTATCCTCCCCACCCCAACCCCACATCCCACTCACAACTAATCCAGGTTTTATCTAAACTTCCTCTTTAATTATCTCCTAAATTTGTCCCCTTTCTCCTGTCCTATTTCTGCTGCCTTCCTCCTAGTCCTTTATACCAGTCACGTCCTTGTTATTTCTTGACTTTATTTCAATAGGCTATTGCCTGGTCTTTTTCCCCCAACCTCAACTTCTTTCAATCTAATTTCCACTTGTTTCTTGAGTGAAATTTTATGTAGAAATTTGACTCCAAGAGCATTTGATTTGGGGGAGCACATACAAAATCCCTCAATAATGTGTCAAATGTGTATTTCCTTTTAACTGTCCTACAGTAATCCAGTCATTGCCTACTATTTTCCTTTTTCTAAACATGTTGTGATATTCTCTAACTCTATGATTTGCACATACTCTTCCTTCTGTCAAAACTACACCTAGGAATTATTTATCTTTCACATTTCAATTTCTTGGTTATCACCTTCCAAAACTACCCATATTCCTACCGATATAGATTATTTACTGGTATTTCCATCTCTTCTTTTGACAATAGTTCTTATTTTAGGGTCTGCTTTAGCAACTAAATAGTAAACGTGTTATAATGGTTGCATAGATGCATGGATGGAGGGGAAAATTGAGAAAGGAATGATATGGGCAGACTAGATGAATTGCAAATGATAGGAATCAAATATAAAGAGAGCAAAATGTAAAAAGGAGTTGGGTGGAAATGATCAAGAGTAGAGAACTTAAATCAGTTACCAGAAAATCTGACAGAATTGGAATAATATGTAAGGAAAACAGACATTGAATATAGAAGAATTGGCAGACCCACAGAGACAAGATAAAATGTAAGGAAGTTAGAGTAAGAGCAAAGAAATTGGAACTTTTGTTGATAAAATGGATGATATTTGGGTAAAATAAATGTGCTATATTGACAAGAGATTCAATGAGAGAAGATAAGTATAATACAGAAAGGATATAATTAGGAATGGGAGATCATAAAAACTGTAGGGAGGCTAGGCAGAGCATGAATGAATACAGAAACAAGCTATGAGTGGAAGAGATAAAGAAAGTATATTGGTTTAAGTATCAGAATGGACCAGACATGAGAAATGCTGATAAGGGTTTGGGTTTTATTAGGTGTAGAGGGGACTAGGAAGATGGGTGTATTGGACAGAAAGAAAACATGGGAGACTTGACCGTTGAAGAGGAATGAAGCAGATAACAGAATCCACTTACTTTATTCAGATGTCTTTGACTCCGGGTCCTCCCAAGATGACCAGTTGGTGAGGAAAAGACTTAGAGAGTGTATATGAAAGAAAGTTGAAGCATCAAGACAAAGAAAGATGCTGCAGAGACTCCACCTTCTCTTCCTCCCATGATCAGAGAACACTGCCACACCAGGAAAGTTTCTTTTATCTTGTACCTCCCCTCTGTAGTCCCCATTTTGCCCTCCTCCTTCTGATGTTTTAGAATGATTCTAAATCCAGAGCCCAAGAGGCCACTAGAGATACAAGAAAAAAAAAAGACTGGGGAAGAAGACAGGAAAAGGTGTGTTTGGGAAGTAGGAAATAGAAGTTTACATGAAGCAGAGGGTGTCTACCCCTACTACCTCGTAGCTTCTTCCCTTGCCTTCTCCTTCCCTCTTTCCATCCTGCCACATTCATGCTCAAAAGAAAGCCTTTGACTTTAGGCCAGGCCAATCTAGGCTTATATTCTGGCTCAATTTTGTAATCTTAAGCAAGTTACTTACGTTTTTTGAGCCTTAGATTCCTAACCTGTAAAATGGAAATAATATACCTCACAAAGTTGTTGAGAGGAATAAATGAAGTGATATGTATCCAGTGCTTGGAACATGATAGGGTCTCAACAGTGCTACCCAGTTTCTTCCTTTATCTCCTGAATCCATGTGGGTAACATCCCTTTAATTACATGATGTCATAGAAGAAGCACTGAATTGAAAGTTTCTGGGGTTTAGTTCCACGTTTGTAATTGATATTCTGTTTAATCAAGGATTTTGTTATATATCAGTTTATTTTCCATAAAATGATAATAACATATACTACAGATGTTTTGAGGATTAAATAAAACAAAATTTGTGAAAAGGTTTGGCACAATCTCAGTCCCTAGTAAGCAGTGTATGTAGAGGTTAATAACGTGGGCTCCACCGAACGTAAATTGATACAGCCACTATGGAGAACAGTATGGAGGTTCCTTAAAAAACTAAAAATAGAATTACCATATGACCCAGCAATCCCACTACTGGGCATATACCCTGAGAAAACCATAATTCAAAAAGACACATGCACCCCAATGTTCATTGCAACACTATTTACAATAGCCAGGTCGTGGAAGCAACTGAAATGTCCATCGACAGATGAGTGGATAAAGAAGATGTGGTACATATATACAATGGAATATTACTCAACCATAAAGAGGAACGAAATTGGGTCATTTGTAGACACACAGATGGACCGAGACTGTCATACAGAATGAAGTTAAGTCAGAAAGAGAAAAATATCACGTATTAACTCATACATGGAATCTAGAAAAATGGTACAGATGAACTGGTTTGCAAGGCAGAAATAGAGACACAGATGTAGAGAACAAACGTGTGGACACCAAGTGGGGGAAAGTGGGGGTGGGATGAATTGGGAGATTGGGATTAACATATACACACTAATATTACACTAATATGTATAGAATAGATAACAAATGAGAACCTGCTGTATAGCGCAGGGAACTCCACTGTACAGTAGAAACTAACACAACATTGTAAAACAACTATACCCCAATAAAAAAAACATTAAAAAAATTGTGTACATATTTAATTGACAGAAGTAAACAATTAAAAAGAAAAAGCTCTATAATAACCCTCAAATATATAATTGAAAGTGAAAAAACACTACTCTGAAAATTAATAGAGACAACATTTACACGAATGCTGAAATTATAATAGCTTCACAAGTGTGTGTGCATGTGTGTGTAGCACAGGCTTGGCTTCCTGTGTTGGGAGACAACAGTCCCCAGTCATCTCCTATTTCTGCACATCTTCTAAAAGTTTTTGTTCTGAACTATCTATTCCAGGATGTTTAAACAACCCGATTAAAAAATGGGCAGGGCATCCCTGGTGGCGCAGTTTTTGGGAGTGCGCCTGCCGATGCAGGGGGCACGGGTTTGTGCCCCGGTCCGAGAGGATCCCGCATGCCGTGGAGCGGCTAGGCCCGTGGGCCATGGCCGCTGGGCCTGCGCGTACGGAGCCTGTGCTCCGCAACGGGAAAGGCCGCAACAGTGAGAGGTCCGCATACCGCAAAAAAAAAAAAAAAAAATTGGGCAGAAAAACTGAATAGACACTTTTCCAAAGAAAAAAATGTAGATGGCCAACAGGCACATGAAAAGATGCTCAACATCGTTAATCATCAGGGAAATGAAAACCAAAACCACAGTGAGATATCATCTCACACCTTTCAGAATGGCTATCATCAAAAAGAATGCAAATACACATGTTGGCAAAGATGTGGAGAAATGGGAACACTTGTACACTGTTGGATGGAATGTAAATTGGTGTAGCCACTGAGGAAAGCAGTATGGAGGTGTCTCAAAAAACTGAAAATAGAACTACCATATGACCCAGTATTTCCATTCCTGGGTATATATCCGAAAAAAACCCAAAAATACTAATTTTAAAAGACACATGCACCCCAGTGTTCATAGCAGCATTATTTAAAATTGCCAAGATATTGAAGCAACCTAAGTGTTCATCAACAGATTAATGGATAAAGAAGATAAAGAAGATGTGGTATTTATATACAATAGAATAGTACATATCCAAAGATTGCATAAAATTTTTTTTCAAGTTTTTAAAAGGAAAAAAAATTAAAATAATGTGGGCTCCACCATCACGCTGCTTGTGTTCAACTATGAGACTTGAAAAAATTATTTAACATCTCTGTGCCTCTGTTTTCTTCTCTGTGAAATGGGAATAATTCTAATATCCATCTCACAGAATTGTGAAGATTAAATAAATATATGGATAGAAGTTTCTTAGAACAGCACCTGGAGCACAGTTTTCCTCAAAAAATGTTAACTAGTGTTCAAGAAATATTTGTTGAATCTGAGTCTGTTGAAACTGGAGTGGAATTATCAGTGGGAACACTGGAGATTAAGAGAAGGTTCTTTGAGATTCTGAGTTTAAGAGATTCTCATCAGTAACTGGGAGGAAGCTGTTCCTAAAGTTTGAATAATCGGAACAAAATGAGTGTGACTGGGCAGTTTTCATTGTCTGGATTAGTGTGCTGTCCATAAGCCTCACTGACCCCATGATAAGAACAAAACTCAGTTCTCCAGGAACAGAAAAAAATATTGAGATAGTCAAGAGGAAGTTACCATAAAAAAATGATGTAGCAGTGAAGAGGGGCAGAACATAAAATATCTACAAATGCTCTTAAAAACCTGATTTTGAGTGAAATACTGCGCCATAGACATTGTAGTAAACCCTATTTTGTTTGTTTGTTTTTGTTGTTTTTATTTATTTATTTATTTGCCTGCGCTGGCTGTTAGTTGTGGCACATGAGATCTTCGTTGCCTCATGTGGGATCTTTAGTTGCAGCATGCGAGATCTAGTTCCCCGACCAGGGATTGAACCTGGGCCCCCTGCATTGGGAGCGCTGAGTCTTAACTGCTGGACCACAAGGGAAGTCCCATATACCCTATTTTGAACAAAGGAAAATATGTATGTGCATAAATATTATTGCCATACTATGCTGTTAGTTGAAAAACGATCAAACCCAGCAGCTGTTTGAATTAGCATTGATTTGGTTGATGTGGTAGTATTGTTTAAATGAGGAATATTTGCACACCTCATTTAGATTTCGAGGTTGTTGTCAGTTTGCCTTTGGTGATTATTATCAGCCAACCGACCACACCAATAGGCTAAATTTAAAAAGCTATAATCATTCAATATATACACTGTTAAATCCATTTGATAAACACTCATGAGGATAAAGGGGATATGTCCTTAAGATAAAAAAAAAATACAGGTTTAAATTTCTTTATCCAAAAAAAAATGGGGCACTTGAATTTTTCAGGTTTTAGAAAGGTAATATGCTGCATACACCATACATTTCCTATCACCTCCAGAGAGTTCTGAAGCAGTATTCTATAATCAAATGCATCAATATCTCTATAGCAAAATAATGTATGACTATACAATGTAGAATAAATAAAGATTATAAATAATCAGTTCACAACAGATTTTTCATCCAATGTGTTAAGACCCCAAACTTAGGAAAAAATGCTGTTTCCAAAGCTGCTTGGATTTTTGAATCACAGCTAAGGGCTTATGGAATACATACCTATTTATAACCAAATGCATATGCCAAGGGAAAAAATACTAGATATGTTCTTATTAAAACAGAAGATGGCAAAAATATTCTTTATCCCCATTATCTCATGTTGCTTTGGTACTTTTTGTCAATAAGATACAACCTGAAAAAAGTGAATAATATTTAAAAGGTAGATGCAAAATATTATTTGCATATATGATTATACTCAAGAAAAATAAGAGTACTAAACTAAAAACTACTCAGTAGTTATAAGAAATACTATAGAAAGATTCCATGTACCCTTTGCCCAGTTTCCCACATAGTAACATGTTGTGAAACTATAGTACTTTATCACAAACACGGTATTCACATGGTAATAGGCCGGATACAGAATATCTTCATCACAAGAGTCCTCATTTTGCCCTTTTACAGGCAGACCCGTTTCTCTCCTGCCCATATCCTTTCCTTAAGCCCTGTTAACTACTATCTGTTCTCCATTTCTATAATTTGTCATTTCAGAAATGTTCTATAAATGGATTCATACATTATATAATCACTTGAAATGGGCTTTTTTTCTTAGTATGATTCTCTAAAGATTCATTTCAGTTTGTTGTGTGTATCAATAGTTCTTTTTTTTTTTTTTGTATTGCTGAGTAATGCTACATGCTGGATGTACTTAGTTTGTTTAAACATACGCCAGCTGAAGAACATCTGGGTTGTTTCCAGTTTATGCTGTTATGAATAAAGCTGCTATAAACATTTATGTAGAAGTTTTCATGTGGCAAAAAAAATCTTGCTCTGATTTTGAGATAAACTGCATTAAACTTGTATATCAATTTAGGGAGAATTGACATTATTACTACTTCAACATTCCAGTCCATGAACACAGTATGTTTCTCCTTTTATTTAGATCTTCATTCATTTTCTTCGTCAGCATTGTGTATTTTTCAGCACACAAGTCTTGTAAATATATTTTTAGATGTACACCAACTAAATATTGTGTTATTAATTTCAGTGTCTTTGTGTCCATTGCAACTGCATAGAATTACACTTGATTTTTATATATGTTTATTTTGTATCCTGTGATCTTTCTGAACCCACTGTTAGTTCTAGACTTTTTTGTTGATTCTGAGTTCTGATTCTCCACTAGGCATCTTCTGACACAACGTAAGCATTAAAGAGACAGGCGCCTTATTACTGCTCAATGGGTGTGGAAGTCTAGGCTCTCCACTGACACCTGGTGGCAGTGGGGGTGAAATTCCTGGCTCCCACCCAGCCTGGTGAGGGTGGAAGTCTAGGCTCCCCTGGATTTAACCACAGTTTTTCCTATTGTGTTTGGATGAAGTAGAGTGGTTATCATCTAAAACATTTCTGTCTTGCTAGGTTGCCCCCTTTCTGGGTCATCTGGCTATAGAGAGCACATTTTGGTTTGGGATTTTTTGTTCGTACATGTTAGATCTTCAGATTTCTGACTTCTCCAATAACAGGCCTAGGATATATGAAGCCAAAAACAAACCCAGGGAACCCACTACCTTTTCATTCCTTGGTCCACAATGTTCCTACCTACTCGCCTTCTTTTTTCTACCTTTCAGAGTCTTATGTTTGTTTTATATATAATATCCAGGGCTTTTTAGTTGTGCTTGGTGGAATCAGTAAAAATGGGCAATCAACTTTTATAGCGAAAATAATAACAATGTGTTGTGTAATTCATAGAGAATGTATGAGTAAAATGTATGACAAAATGTATGTATGACAAAAGAAAGAGATGTAAATGGAAGTTCACTTTTATAAAATGTTACATTATACATGAACAGTTATGTTTCTTCAGGGTAGATTGCTACATGTTAAGGATGCATATGGTAAACCCTAGAGCAAACACATAAACAAAGAAACAAATAATTTATAGCCATAGGTGAAATAACAAAAGAGAAGAAAAAAATTGGCAGACACACACCCAACTATATCAAAATTTCTAAGTTTAATCTATTTTAACAGAACTTGAATTTTATACTGAAAAATTTTCACAATAATAAGCAACTACTTGAATGTAATTAGGGAATCATTATATAGTGATCTTTATGTCTACAAAATTTACTTTGTGGGTTATTGATGATAAATGAATAGTATTACTTTATGACACCTATCATGACAAAAAATACTTGTAGATTAAAATATTTCCCATATTTAGAATAAATATTTAACAGAAGTAGACTAAATATTCCTATTAAGAGACAGAGATTGTTACTGTAGATTAGAGCAAGAAAGCAAGCAAGAAAGGAAGGAAGAAAGAAAGGAAGGAAGGGAGGAAGAAAGAAAGAAAGAAAGAAGGAAAGCTAGGAGCAGCTGAGACAAAATCTTGCCATAAACCCCACCCTCAGCACTGTGACCACAGTTGGGAGGGAACTCACAACCCCAAGTTTCTCCCTGAGGAGTGAAGGGTTTTAACTCCACACCAGCCATCCCATTTTAAGACCTGCACCTGAGAGACAAGCCCCCAGAACACGTAGCTTCAAAAGCCAACAGGACGGGCTTCCCTAGTGACGCAGTGGTTGAGAGTCCGCCTGCCGATGCAGGGGACACGGGTTCATACCCCGGTCCAGGAAGATCCCACATGCCGCGGAGCGGCTGGGCCCGTGAGCCATGGCCGCTGAGCCTGCGCGTCCAGAGCCTGTGCTCCGCAACGGGAGAGGTCACAACAGTGAGAGGCCCGCGTTCCGCAAAAAAAAAAAAAAAAAGCCAACAGGGCTTGTATCCATGAGACCCACAAGGCTATAGCAATCTGAGAAACAGTTCTTCAAAGGTCCATGCAGCCTCACCCACCCCACAGCCCCAAGGCCCAGAAAAAGGGCCCTGAAAAGAGCTCAGAGGCACTGAGGCAGCTGAAAAGTGCTCAGGCTCTCTGTGAAGTAGGCCTATTTGCTTGTCTTAAAACATTAGCCTGAGGGGCAAGTGTGTAATTTAACACACATCTCTCTCCAAAGAGGAGGCCAGCGCGTGCCATCTTTGCACTCTCCCTCTGCCTCACTCCAGCTCACAGGTATCTCTTGAGAAGGAGCTTATGTACTTGTCTGGTACCCTGATTTTTGAGGGTTGTCACCCAGAGGACACCTCTTGGTCACCTGGTTCTGGTGGCCAGCAAGGCTTATGCTCTAAGGTCCCGTAGGTCTGCAGTAAACAGAGAAGGAGTTCTTAACTGGCTACCTCCCAAGGCACAGCAGAAAGGCAATAGACTAATGTGCCCAGTCTTTCTGTAAAAGAAGCCTGTTAGCTTATCTTCATAGACGCAGCCTGAGGGGCAGGCTTCCTATTAAACACACATCTAAAGGCCCGCTGTAATCCTCTTCAGAGACCTCAGACAGTAGGATGTATCTTTGAGCTCTCCCTCTGCTGCGCTCCAGATCACCAGTATCTCGCAGAAAGGAGTGCACATGTCTAGTGCCCTGGTTTTTGTGACTGATGCCCGGGGGATACCCCTTGATTACCTGGTGGCCCGTGGGGCTTAGGTTCATGGGTCCCATTGGACTGTAACAAACAAAGAAGCAGTTCTTAACCAGCTACACCTCAGGGCACAGCAGAGAGTCAACAGACTAAGGCACCCAGTCTTTCGGTGGAAGAAGCGTATTAGCTTATCTTAAGGCTTTGAACTGAAGGGCAGGCTTCTAATTAAAAACACTTTTAAGGGCCAACGGTGATCCTCTTCAGAGACCTTGGAGGGCAGGCACTATCTTCACACTCTCCATCCACCACACTCCAGGTCACCAGTATCTCCCAGAAAGGAGTCTCTGCCCATGTCTGTTGCCCCAGGTGCTGTGGCTGCCACCCAGGGAAAGCCCCTGGATTGCCTGGCTCTGCTGGCCAGTAGTTCTTATGTTCATGGATCCCTAGGACTCTAAAAAATGGAGAAACATTTCTTAACTGGCTACTGCCCCCTGGGGCACAGTACAGAGGCAGCAGACTGAAATGCACCCCTGTCTTTCTGGGAAAGAGGACAATAAGCTTATCTTCATAGCTGTGGCTTAGGGGGTAGGCTTCTAATTAAACACATGTTGAAGGGCTGACTACAGTCCTCTCCAGAGATTGGGGAATCTAGCAGGTGTCATCTTTGCCTTCTCCCTCTGCTCCTCCTGCAGGCCATCAGTGTCTCTGAGAAAACTTGTATACACATCTGGTACACTGACATTTGTGACTGCCACCCAGAGGATACATCCCTTGATAGCCTGGCTCTGGTGGCCAGTGAGACATGTGTTCATGGGTTCAGTGGGATGGTAGTAAACAAAAAGCAGTTCTGAACTGGTTATCACTCCAAAACTCAACGCAGAGGGAGCAGATAGAAATGTTCATCTCCCAGTCTTCTTCTGAAAGATGTATGTTTGAATGCTTTAAAAGTTGCTGCCTACAGGTCTGACTTCCAATTAACCTGAATCTAGGTGCTAATAGGGATTCTCCCCTTTGGGACACTGATGGCTCTTGGCATACCCTCAACTACTGGGAGCCCACTAACAATAAAGTAGGTTGCTTG
The DNA here is from genome assembly GCF_951394435.1 of Stenella coeruleoalba. Taxonomy (NCBI): domain Eukaryota; kingdom Metazoa; phylum Chordata; class Mammalia; order Artiodactyla; family Delphinidae; genus Stenella; species Stenella coeruleoalba. The sequence continues at coordinate 47,879,946 of NC_137154.1, read as the reverse complement.
GACAATCACAAGGGTTTGAGAGACAGCCAAGAGCTAGAGCAGCATTGAACAATAAGTTTTATCTCCTATATGATGCCACTCCTTCAGACTGAGCGAGGTGGCTGTTTTATCTAATGTGTAAAACCCCACACAGAGCCAAGGAAAATGAAGAAAAAGCGGGATATGTTCCAAATGAAGAGCAAGATAAAACCTCAGAAAAAAAGACCTTATGAAATGGAGATAAGTTATTTACCTGATAAAATTTAAAATAATAGTCATAAAGATGCTCACTGGGCTCAGGAGAAAAATGGCTGAACAAAGTGAGAATTTAAACAAAGAGAAAAAGAATTTTTAAAGTAGCAAACAGAAGTCACAGAACTGAAGAATACGTTAACTGAAGTGAAAATTATACTAAAGGGTCTCAAAAACAGACTAGATGAAATGTAAGAAAGGATCAGTGAACTCAAAGATAGGTTAGTGGAATTCAGTCAGAGCAGCAAAAAGAAAAGAGAATGAAAAAGAATGGAGATAGCTTAAGGAACTTAAAGGGCACATCAAGCAGAGTAACATTTGGATTATAGGAATCTCCCCAGAGATGAATGTAATAAGAGACAAAGAAGGTCATCACATAATGATAAAGGGCTCAATCCAACAATATTTGTAAATATTTATGCGCCCAGCTAGGAATACCAAAATATATAAAGCAAAAGTTAAAAGACCTTAAGAGAGAAATCAACAGCTATACAATAATAGTAGGGGACTTTAATATCCCAACTTCATCAATGGATAGATCACTCAGATAGAAAATCAATAAGGGAACATTGGCTTTAAATAACATCATAGACTGGATAGACTTAACACACACATAGAGAACATTCCATCGAAAAACAACAAAATACACATTCTTCTCAAGTGCACATGGAACATGCTCAAGGATACTTCATATGTTAGGGCACAAAACAAGTCTTAATAAATATAAGAATATTGAAATTATATCAAGCATCTTTTCTGACCACAGTAGTATGAAACTAGAAACCAGTTACAAGAAGAAAACTGGAAAATTCACAAATATATGGAGATTAAACACCATGCTACTGAACAACCAATGGATCAAAAAAATATATAAAGAAAGAATTTTAAGAAATACCTTGAGACAAATGGAAATGGAAATACACATAAAAAAACTTATAGAATGCAGCAAAAGAATTTCCAAGTGGGAAGTTCATAGCAATAAATGGCTATAATAAGAAACAAGAAAGGTCTCAAATAAACAGCCTAACTTTGAACCTCAAGGAACTAGAAAAAGAAGAACAAATGAAGCCCAAAGTTAGTAGAAGGAGGGAAATAACAAAGATCAGAGTGGAAATAAGTGAAATAGAGGCAAAAAGATAATACAAAAGATCAAAGAAACTAAGAGCTTGTTTCTTGAAAAGAAACACTAAATTGGCAAATCTTTAGCTAGACTCCCCAAGAAAAAAAAAGAGGACTCAAAATCAGAAATGAAAGGGGAGATGTTACAACTGATACTACAGAAATACAAAGGCTCGTAAGGGATTACTACAAGCACTCATATGCCAACAAACTGGACAAATGGGTGGAAGAAGAAATGGATAAATTTTCAGAAACATACAGTCTACCAAGACTGATTCATGAAGCTATAGAAACTCTGAACAGGCCAATCACCAGCTAGGAGATTGAATCAGTAATCAAAAACCTCCAAAACCAAAAGTCGAGGACTAGATGGCTTCACTGGTGAATTCTACCAAACATTTAAAAAAGAATCAGGGCTTCCCTGGTGGCGCAGTGGTTGAGAGTCCGCCTGCCAATGCGGGGGACACGGGTTCGTGCCCCGGCCCGGGAAGATCCCACATGCTGCGGAGCGGCTGGGCCTGTGAGCCATGGCCGCTGAGCCTGAGCGTCCGGAGCCTGTGCTCTGAAAGGGGAGAGGCCACAGCAGTGAGAGGCCCGTGTACCGCAAAAAAAAAAAAAAAAAAAAAAGAATCAATACCAATCCTTCACAACCGTTTACAAAATATATGAGGAGGGAATACTTCCCAACTCATGTGAGGTCAGTCTTACCCTGACACTGAAACCAGGAAAAACAATGTTTGTGAATAAGGACAAGAGAGGTAAAAATTGACTGTACAGGTAAGAAGAAGTCAGACCATTCAGAACTTCTTTTTGACCATGTGATAGATTTTAGATATTAATCTAAATGCAGTGGACCACCACTGAAAAATATTAAGCAAGGGACAATTTTAAAAAAAAGATAATTATGTCTACTGGGTAGATAATTTATTGTTAAGTGGCAAGAATGTAAAGAGAGACTGGTATAGGAATGGCAGAAGATCAGGGAAAAGCTGGTGATGGTTTAGGATTGAAAAGGTGTCAAGGCCTATACTCATATTTCTTGCATGAGCAATCATGTTGATAGAGATACCTTTCACTGAAATGGTAAAGTAAGGAGGACAAGCATATATGGCTGTAGAGGCATGGCTGTGAGAGAGGTCAAGAATTTAGTTTCCAGTTTCTCAAAGAGAATACAATATAGTGTGTGTTTAAAGTAATATAATAAATACTGAAAGATTCGGTAAAACCGCAGTAACGGTTACTGAACCCAGCTCAATCCAAGCGTAAGAACTTTCAGTCCAGTGGGGAGCAGACATATAAACATTAGGACAGTAGGTAATAATACATGCATAATGGTTAGAAGTAGTAGCAAAGTAAGAAGTATAGGAGGGAATGGGAGCCAAGGTTTAAGATTGTATGTGAGATAGGCATTCCAAGACAAATAAGTAGTAAGTGCAAAGGGTACAGAAGTAAGTCTTCTTAATGTGTAAAAGTGTAAACTCTGAAGCCAAAATGCCTGGGTTGTAATCCTGACTCTCTTCCTGAGTAGCTGTAAGACACTGGACAAATAACACAGCATATGTTGACTCCGTGTCATCTATAAAATACAGATAATCACAGCACCTATTTCATAGCACTGCTGTGAGGTTTAAATGAATTAATATATGTAAAACACTGTTGGACACTTAAGAAGCACTATGGAAATGTTCATTATGCTGATATAATCATGATAATGACAATGGTGATAGCAGTGGTAATAATGATGAAAATAACACGAGAGAGATGTCTGGAGGAGATGAGGGTGGGGAGATAGGCAGGGGCCAAATATTCAAGAGTCTTCTATGCTAGGACTCTGAAACTTACTGTGAACTCTCTTCATTAAAAAGTTTTAAGCATGAAGTAACAATCAGCTATGTGTTTGGAAAGACTTTCCTGGTAGTATTGTGGAGAATGGGTGGCTAGGGGACAAAGCCTGTGGGACGGAG